>NC_035435.2:83533252-85965044 GCF_002127325.2 Helianthus annuus
GATGCAACGTCAAAAGGTTATAGCCTATGCCTCTAGACAACTTAAGAATCATGAAGAGAATTATACAACCCATGATCTAGAATTAGGAGCCATAGTTTTTGCCCTTAAAATTTAGAGACACTATCTTTAAGGTAGCAAGTTTACCATTTTCACCGATCATAAGAGTCTAAGATATGTTTTCGGGCAAAAGGAGTTAAATATGAGACAGAGACGATGGATCAAAATTTTCAGTGATTATGATTGTGATATCCAGTATCATGCAGGAAAGGCTCTTGTAGTAGCTGATGCTTTAAGTCGAAAGTATCATGAAAAGCCAAGACGAGTACGTTCTCTCAAATTAAATCTGCAGATAGATTTAAATGAGCAAATTAGAGAAATGCAGGAAATAGTAATCAAGAACGATACTGAAAAATTAAAAGGAATGATTAAGGAATTAGAAAAAGGAACAGATGGAATTTGGAGGTTCCATAAGAAAAGAATCTGGATACCCAAACAAGGAAACCTACGCCACAGGATTTTAGAAGAAGCCCATAAGTCTAAGTATATAATACATCCTGGTAATGATAAAATGTGTCAAGACTTAAGAAAGAATTTCTGGTGGATAGGAATGAAAAAGGATATAGCAGCCTACGTTTCTAAGTGTTTAACCTGTTCACAGTTTAAAGCTGAACATCAGAAACCCTCAGGTTTATTGCAGCAGCTAGAAATGCCAATATGGAAGTGGGAATTGATAACAATGGACTTTATTACTAAATTACACAAGACACGAAAAGGAAATGATACAATCTGGTGATTGTAGACAGATTAACCAAGTCTGCTCATTTCTTACCGATGAAGGAAACTTTCAGTATGGAACAATTAGCCAAGTTATACGTAAATGAAATAGTTTCATTACATGGAATTCCTTTATCTATTGTTTCTGATAGAGATAGCCGTTTTACTTCTCTTTTTGGACTAGTTTCCAAAAAGCAATGGGAACAAGTTAAATCTAAGCACTGCTTATCATCCTCAAACGAACGGATAAAGCGAAAGGACAATTCAGACAATGGAAGATATGCTTAGAGCTTGTGTAATTGATTTTGGAGGAAATTGGGATGATCATTTACCATTAATAGAATTTTCTACAATAACAGCTATCATACCAGTATCAA
Organism: Helianthus annuus; assembly: GCF_002127325.2. Lineage (NCBI taxonomy): Eukaryota > Viridiplantae > Streptophyta > Magnoliopsida > Asterales > Asteraceae > Helianthus > Helianthus annuus. Next base: position 83,534,404 of record NC_035435.2, read on the forward strand.
TGCTGCAGCATTTGAAGCGCTTTATGGACGAAAGTGTCGAACTCCAGTCTATTGGGCAGAAATTGGAGAAAAACAACTGTCTGGACCAGAGATAGTACAGGAAACAACAAACAAGATTATTCAAGTCAAGGAAAACTAAAAGCAGCACGCGATCGCCAAAAGAGTTATGCTGAAAATAGGCGAAAACTGTTGGAATTTCAAATAGGAGATAAAGTATTATTAAAAGTTTCTCCATGGAAAGGATTGGTCAGATTCATAAAAAGGGGAAAGCTAAGCCCTAGGTATGCTAGGCCCTTTGAGGTTATTAAAAGAATAGAACCAGTAGCTTACCAGCTACAACTTCCAGAGGAAATGGCAGGAATACACGATGTATTTCATGTATGTAATCTCAAGAAGTGCTTAGCAGAGGAATCCTTAATGGTACCTCTTAAGGACATAGAGGTAAATGAGACGCTTAAGTTTGTGGAGAAACCCCTGCAGATTGAAGATAGAAAGATCAAGAATCTCAAACACGAGAGATTAGTTATAGTCAAAGTGAAATGGGATTCCAAGAGAGGACAAGAATGTAGGATCGTGTTTCGACCCGAACGAGTCGTTCAGAGGAGTTTTGATCAAATACAGATGCGGAAAATAGGTATCTGACTTAGGAACAGCTAGCAAATCACTTTAAACACCTCTTTGCATTGATTTATGATAGTTTACATCCAAATCTCGAACCGGCAGCACTTCGGTACAAGTTACAAGACTATTCCTCTGTTTCGCTCCAATGACCCTATTTATATGGTATGAGGTTTCGCTCCAACATACATGCCGTATGAGCGAAACCTCTGAGTGACAGATAAGCGGAACTATATTGACACATAAGCGAAACCTTTACCTATGTCACTAAAAGCGAAACCTATTACTAAAATACATACAATCTCCAGTTTTCTCGTATTACGTGCCCTGATCTAACACTCTAAGACTAAGACTCGATCCAAGACGAAGTCGACAGATGTAGTGCACCAACAAACTCCCCCTCAGATGTTGACGAGTCGTTCATCGAGTCTTTGACAATGACATGCCTTCACACCTTCAGTCTTGATCAGTCTCTTGTCTCTGGGCTTCTCTCTCTCTCTTCATCTCTTTCTCTTTTATCACCAACAAACTTTTTCCTTTTGAATGTTGACATCTTTAAAGTTCCTCATCATCAATATGCACTCCCCCTCAAATGTTGACTCTTCCTGCATAAAACTCTACCACAAACATAAGTTTTATGATAAACATTTAAGTATATAAACAACAATTGAAACTTATCACAAACAAATGCATCAATTCATTTCTGATGAACCACTTTCAACTTATATCATATTTCTTATCAAACCAACACGCTCTCCCAAACCATCTGTTCATCATGTTTAGCACTTAGAATTTTGAAAATCAGCTTTTCAATATCAGTTGTCGAAAATCTTTTTGACTTTTACAAAATTTATGCTAAAACACACCGAAAATCTTTTTGGATTTTCTGTAAGAAAGTAAATGCAGAAATGAACTATTTATAGACATTATTTTTTGTGAGTTCGTGTAAGAGGATCATATCAGTAAATGAGACGTGTCACAAACACCATTAAGCTATGATTTCATTTTAAGTTCTAAACAATTCACCTAGATTGTCAGTATATTGGTCCACTTTAAATTTTCACACAAATTTCAATTGTTCCGAGATACGATATTAATGTCTTGAACACTTAAACTTATCTGTGTGTCCCACTACTTGAATATACTCCTGTATCCAGATCCCAATATTCAGTCTTACAGGTGAGTATACCACAGATGATATCTGTAAAGGGGTAAAATGCGAGGGCCGTGAGAGCTCAGGTCGATACTTCCGTATACACAGAGAGATGACGGCTTCGACTTTTGGTGTGTCCCCTTTAGAGGATCTTTTCTATTACAACAGCAGCGACTATCAATTTTATTGTTTCATCAGCTTGCTGAGGGTGATGCTATGTTTCAAGCATTTGCGGAAAGCATTATCTGGGGACTAGGTCAGTACTTCCATACAGCAGAAGTCCCGGGATAATACCCCAGATATCATTGAGTATAAAGACCTAGTATCTCAGAATAAGGAACCTTTCAAACAAGATTTCAGGGGTTACCTATATATCCAAGCAGTTGTTACCCACAGAATAAGCAAGTTTGAATTTATAGGTTTATATCTCGTCACAATCTACTAAATGTGCAAAAACCTACTGGCACATCCGCAGTGAGATTGTTTATCACATTTTAACTTTCCAATTCTTTAGCATGTTGTGACAGTCCGCTGATGTACTATCATTTCCTCTTTTCACAACGAAACTCATTTTTGAATTTAACATATTTTTGGCTTTTCAAATTTTCTAATGTTTTTGGATTTTCTAAAATTTCTTACTCCCCCTAAAATTCAAAAACATCTAAAGAAATTGAAAACAAACTAGACTCTAGACTCACTTGAAACCAAGAAATGTAAAACAAACTGTACAACACTTGACAACCGACATCAAATCGCATCAAATCGCCATTCTTTCGGCATAAACAATCAGAACTTCCCCTATCACCAAACTATTTTCCCATTTAGATCTCAAAACACTTAAGTTTGTTTTAATCAAAATGATTTCTCCGGAAAATAAGTTTGGTTGATTTTATCACTTGTAGGTTTATCAATAACAATTTCGGGGATGTGGTTCATCATATTGTCTTCCAACCAGTTGTAGGAAAATGCAAGTACAAATTAATGTCCTTGATTTACCATATGCAAGTATGCACAATCAAATCTTCAAACTTCTTGTAAACAAACCTAAACAAACCTTTTTACCGTTTATATGATTGACATTACCGAATAAAACTCAAGAAAGATGCCGATTCATGCTCCACGCTTACCAACCTGGGAGCTCCGGCAAGTCAGATTTTTAGTCAAAGAAAATATCCACCCAAGCCTGACCATCCTTGGGTGTCACCGAGTCACCATCACTCGGTTTCTTACCTTTCCTCTTATTTTCATAAAATTCTTTAACCCCTTTGACTTTTCGGTCAATCATCTTTCCAAAGATGTGTTTTACCTTGGGGTTAAAGACCTTCTCAGCATCAAATTCCTGTTTGTCATTATAAAATTGGTTAGAAATTTCAGTTTTACCAATTTTCTTTTTATAATTTTCAGCCAGAAGTGATGGAAAATCCTCATCATTCACAATCGGAACAAATTTTTCATCTTTTAAAACAGCTTCACATTTTGAAACAATTTGTGGCTCATCTGACTTTGTGGAGTCAGATTCATCGCCAGAAGATAGCTCCTCTGATTTTGACCTATCAGAATCAACGCTAGAGCTTTCAGCAGCTTTCTTAACAACCCATTTCTGATTGTCAGATTTAGCTCTCTTCTTGTAAAACTTGTTCGAACATTCACCAATTTCAAATGTAGAATTTTTAAACAATTTTTCTCTATCAATTGGTGGTTCAAACTCAACCACTCTTTCCTTGAGTTTACTAGACACTCCATGTTTTGAGTGTATTGCCTTCGAACAGTCTCTGGCAATATGTCCAACGGTGTTGCATCGGAAACAGGTTTTCATATCTTTCTTCTACTCAGCCATTTTCTTCAATTCATCTTGCTTCTTTGCAAGGAATTCATTGTTTGACTGTCTCCAGAAATCTTTCTTTTCTTCTTCCTCAGATGACCTTCCTGAAACAAATGTCATTTTAGATTTAAAATCACGAACAAATTTTTCATTTTTCTGTTTTTCTGTAGGAGTAAAACCTAACCCTTTCTTTTAGAAATTACCGTTATGGTTTGATTTCTTTTGAAAACCTGAACCAGAACTGTAATTCTTTTTCTTGTTTAATCTTTGTTGTACTCTTGAGGTGTAATTTTTAGGTTTTTCATTAAGACATAAGTCTTTTATTTCAGAAATATTAATTTCTGTGAGTTTGAAAACCTTGTTTATCAATTTAGTTTTGACACCTCTTATTGGAAATTACTCATCAGAATATAATTTGTCAGAATCATTCAAAGTATAAGCAACTTTAAACAATCCATCATCCAAATTAGATTTTGATAACAGAAATTTTCTATCATAAACTATTTTGTCCTGTTTTTCTGTTTGACACGGAGTGCTTGACCCAGACTATGACTCTAACACTAACTCCGACTTTGACTCCTCTATCTCATCGTTTTCTAACACATGATCCACGACTTTCTTCATCAATTGAGACTGTTGATCAGTGTCAGACGATGTAAACACAATATCAATACTATCTGGCAAGTTTACTGACGACTCCGACTCCCACTGTAAATTTGTTGCCTTTTTGACTCTTTCATCATTTGGATTTCTAGCCAGATATCCGTTTTCCAGCGGGGGTGGACATCCGTTGTAACTAACACCTTGTTTCTTACCAGATGGCGTCTTTTCAGTGTCTTTCTTCTTTTTAGTCTTTTTCACTGGAGTCTTTTCTTCAATCTTCTCTTCAAAAACATTCTTTTCTTCAGTTACTTCATTGTTTTCAAATACCTTCAAGCTTTCAGCCATCGGATAAATCCTGTCAATGACATAAGACGAACATGAGTAACTTTTCAATAAACGATTAACTCTTTCAGTTTCAATTCTTTGCAGTTCAAGTTTCTGTTCGAGATCAGCACACTTCTCAATATAGTTGTTTACAACTTTTTGCTTGACCATGAAAGCTCCCTGAAGTGTTTTCATTGCTGTAGCCTGCTCTTCACTAGTGTCATTGTACATATTCATTGCCCTATTCAACACATCATATGATTCTTTCAATCTATTCATGTTATGGATCAATGAACTGTTTTGTTTCTTTACAACTTCACAATTTTCACAAGTGATAGGACTCTTCTTTGCAATGGCTTCTTCATTAATCTCGAACTTTGGAGTTTCTTTCACTTTTCTTCTCACTACCGGTATTGTTTCATCATCGCTGCTAACCGGTGTTTTTACCTTCTTCTTTTTCTTCTTTGCATTCTCATCTTCACTGTCACTTTCTGTCATCATCTTAAGATGTTTTTCCATTTGTCTGGCATAATACTCAGTATCATCATCACTTTCATCTTCAACTTTGGCAACAAAAGCTGTGTAAGCTGTAGCTTGATCAGGAATATAATCATCCCATGTGAAATTTTCCCAGCTAAAACCCTCAGGTAATTTCTCATCATCTTGATCAATCAAACAAGCTTTTCCATCAGCTGAAACATATTTATCCCAGTTGAATGACTTCTTTTCTTCTTGATTAACCACACATGCTCTCTTTCCAGAATCTTCAATTATGGATCTTCTATGTGCAGTTTGTGCTTGATGTTGATTCTGTTGAGATGGTTGTTGAGCAACTTGATGGTAGATGGCTTTTCGATAGTAATCATTATTGTTGTTGAAAGGATTCTGAGCTCCACTTGCTTCGCGGTTGGTACACTCTCTCTTGAAGTGTCCTTTCTCTCTGCAACGAAAACAAGTGACTTTAGATTTGTCAAAACCTAAAGTAGAAACATTAGCCTCACGAAGATCATCTCCCAGTGATCTGCTTAAATTTCTCAGCTCTCCGTAACACGCTAGCCAAACACCACTTTATGTCCATCAGCTCCATCTCTTCAGCATCTATTTGGTCGTAATCTTCCTTTGTTAGCATTGGATTTCCGATACGACCTGCAACAAAACAACTGTAAGACTCTACAACCATTCCTAATAAAGACATTTGACTTTTTTGCAACTTCCTCAGAATAATCTTGATCACTTTCAAGATTTAATACAATATTGCACTGAAGTTTTCTTCCATTTTTAGTTGCTGAAATGTTCGGATCAAAAGACGGAAATGATGTGAAACTTGTTTTGCTGTTTGATCTTGATGATGAACCTCCAGGAGAATTCTTGGCATTGTAAGCAGTTTCTATTTTCGGAGATAGATTTGTAGATTTCTCATTCACTCCTGCTTTATAGTACAATCCAATGTCCTATTCTCCATCAAAATCTTTCATCCGAACAATCTTTCTTTGTTCCATTTCCTGAGCTTCTAACTTCTCAATAAATTTGCTCAAAGTTAACTCGCTAAAACGCTTTTTGTTTCTGAGCATCATCAGATATGTTCCCCAAGTTTAATGTGGTAAAGCATCAGCAAGCTTTTCAATTAACTCTTCATTGTCTTTGTTGATACTTAACCTCTTCATGTTCACCAACAAGTTGCAATATCTCTCGATGATCTGTTTTGTACTCTCATTCTTCAATCCTCTAAACAAATCAAACTCCTTTTTCAAAAGCGATTTTTTGTTCTTCACCATCTCCTAACTACCAACAAACTTTGGACGTAATGCTTTCCAGATAGAATATGAACTCCCGTTGTGTTGTAACAAGACCATAATATCTTCCTTCACAGCTTGTTGTAGCAAACTTAGCATCGTTTTCTCATTTTTGTACTTTTTCTTGTCATCGGCACTCATGTCTTTTATCGCAACTACCTCTTCATCATCATTTATAGGTCTCACATACCTTGTTTCCACACACTCCCATGCATCAAGATAGTTTGCTTGTACCCAGTTCTCGAAACGACTTCCCATCCCTTATATTCTTCAATGTTCAAGAGTTTGGGTGGTTTTTGCATTGTTCCCGTTTCGTTTTCAAGCCTTGTGGTTTGAGCAATAGTGATTGGGGTAACTGGAGTAGCGAATGCGTTGTAAAATTCCTCGTCCATTTTTCAGATTTTAACAATTTATCCAACTGTCCTTAAAAGCGAAACTAAAACTGTTCACAAAAGTGAAATTCCTTGTGTTCGAATGAGCGAAACTAACACAGTGTCCAAAAGAGCGAAACTATTAAGTACAAATGAGTGAAACTACTTGGTTCGAATAAGCGAAACCACAGATTTTGTTCACTGGAGTGAAACTACTTTGAACTTTGGAGCGGAACTTCTGATTTGGTCACAATAAGCGAAACTAAGATGTCCGAATAAACGAAACCTTCTGATAAGGTGTAACAATGAGCGGAACTAGTATGTCTAAAAAAGCGAAACCTCAGAATGTCTGTAAAAGCGGAACCTATTCGGAAGTTAATTTGACCTATTTTTAGTCCGAATTTCAACACCAAACTTTCCAGGGTTTGTCTATATCCTATTATGCACAATCCGTGAAATTTTGATCCAATTTTAACCGGTAAAACTTCCTGAACTGATGAAAGAAGGTGTAGAAGAAAGAAATATCGATGAATTCCAGCTATTCTCTGCAGAACTCCTCCTCCTGAAGCTCTGATATCACTTGTAGGATCGTGTTTCGACCCGAACGAGTCGTTCAGAGGAGTTTTGATCAAATACAGATGCGAAAAATAAGTATCTGACTTAGGAACATCTAGCAAATCACTTTAAACACCTCTTTGCATTGATTTATGACAGTTTACATCCAAATCTCGAACCGGCAGCACTTCGGTACAAGTTACAAGCCTATTCCTCTGTTTCGCTCCAATGACCCTATTTATAGGGTATGAGGTTTCGCTCCAACATGCATGCCATATGAGCGAAACCTCTGAGTGACAGATAAGCGGAACTATATTGACACATAAGCGGAACCTTTACCTATGTCACTAAAAGCGAAACCTATTACTAAAATACATACAACCTCCAGTTTTCTCGTATTACGTGCCCTGATCTAACACTCTAAGACTAAGACTCGATCCAAGACGAAGTCGACAGATATAGTGCACCAACACAGAATACACTTGGGAACTCGAGTCAGAGATGCAGAGAAAATATCCACACCTGTTCCAGTAGACCTCGAGGACGAGATCTAAAACAAGGTGGGGAGGATATAACAACTCTCCCAAAACCATTAAAATACTCCCAATACACCCCGTATACGAAAAACGGACCTAATATACCTTTATATTAAGAAAAATCAATTAAAAACAAATAAATAGGGTTCTCGTGGGGCACGAATCCCTTAAGACAAGTCATCCGCGGGCCGCGACAAGGTGGCACTAGGCCGCACCAGGTTGCGCCACGTGTCCCTGTCATGTTAAACCTACACTGTTGATTCACCAGAGCTAGGACCTACCCTAGGTCTCTCGCGGGCCGCGTAAGGTTGAGAGCAGGTGCTCGCGGGCCGCGAGCCACCCTGTTTCCAGCCTATGAATTGAGGCGATCAGCCTCAGTTGTCCCTCGTTCAATTCTTTTCTTTCCTTTGTCCCTATAATATCAACGTATTGCTCGATATAATAACCCTAAAAAGCGAAGCTCTGCCTCGTTGTAAGTATTATAACCCCCAGTTACGTATTAGTTACTATACCCGATTGATCTAGGGCTCCGAAACGCATGTCAAGGCTCTGCCTGACTCAGTCGTTGGAGTTCTGTCTCGGGGGTATAGCTAATGTAAATTGGGTTATCTTACTAACACGTGTGCATTGTTTAATTTTAATAGATTATAACCAGGAGGTCACCAGAAAGCGGTAGTATTATCTAAAACAACAATGTGAGTACATCTTATTTTTATAAACTGTTTTTACAAAACCTCAATTATTTTAAAGTATATTTAATAGTGATTGAGTCTATGTATTCTACAATTACTGTCGGTATATTGGGGTTTTGTATACATTACTTGTTACTACACTATGAGTAGTAGCATGACCACAAGTCAGGATTGACAATACCGTGGGTGGTAATTGGGTAGATAAAAACATTGTAATTGCTCTCAATACTGTAAAAATATAAAATCCTGTTTAGATTAAACTAGGATGCACTCGCCAGTATTTCTTGCTGATAAAACTTTTTAAAACGCGTTTCAGGTAACAAAATGTGAAAGCCAAATAGAAGCCAGCTGGAGAGCACTAAAGGCTTGGAAAAGTGGCTATAAAAAGTTACCTAAACAAGCAAGAAGTTTTATTTCAATAAAATAGGGTTTATCCCTATAAAAATATTGTGATGGAAACTTGGGTTTTTCCCATGTAATTATTATTTATAAAAGTGTGGTGTTTTAACTCTGATAAACTATTTCCTAACTACGGTCCTGACGTTCAATTTCCGCTACCAAATTAATAAACACTGATACCACTAATCTGGATATCGCGGTCGCCCGTTCCCGGGGTAGGGGTTGGGGTTGCGATAGTGTCTCATGGACATGAGTCGTGGTGAACTCTCAGATTTGCTAATCTTGGTTCGTACAGCAAGTACAACGACCATGGGGCCGTGCTATTGACACATGGGGCCGTGTGAGCATCTGGATTGACAAGTGCATTAAATGAAGAAAGAGAACGGGAAGGACACGGGGTCGTGCCCACCAAGCACGGGGCTTTGTAAACCCACTGTTTTCAGCTATAAATAATGGTGCTTGGTTCACTTGCAACTTATCCCTAGGCAAACCACTTCTCTCACACCTGCCACCACTCCACCACCACAATCCCACCACAATACTGTGACACCTGTGTCACTGTGACCGTCAAACAAATTCCAAACCAATGAAATTTTGTGTTTCATACTTGGGATTTGTGAAAATATGTGTATCATTTGCACATATCAATTCTTGTTCGATTTCGGGCTTTAAATCGCATTCTGGAAGGTTATACGCGATCTGATCCGTAAATATAACCAGTTTAATGCAACAAACCCTCCGGAATAGTGAAATAGTCTTAACATACCTTAAATAACCTTTACATGACTTAGAAATAAGTTTTGGATGGTTTGGTATGCCGAAATCAAGTTTATTCGCTCACAGGGACTATTTACGTCAACTTGCAAACGTCTGCCATTTCGTAAGACAATGTACAGTCCGGGACTTGATCATAAGTTAAACATACCATATATAACCTAAACATGGCTTAGAAATAAGCGTTGATAGGTTCGGTGTGCAAAAACATGCTTATATGATCTTACAGGGACTAAAAGTGTCAAAAACGGCGTAAGTTTGCATTTTTGCGCATATCTTACGTTCTGGACACATCTGGACATCCAAAATTTTTGTACACACTAAAATATTTTTATTTTAGTTTTCGGCATGCAAAAATACCATTCGTCGCCTAATTTGGTTCGTTTTCGCGTCCGTTTGAGTTTCGTCGTAATTTAGCGAACAACGCGACCGTACGACCAAACGAGCCGACATCCGAGAGTGTTCCAAGCATATTTTGAGTCCTCTAAACTTTATTGACCTTATAGAGCCTTGAAAATGGCTTAACGGGGGTCAAAAGGGGCTGAAATGGGCTTAAAACTCATGCAGGGACCTGAACTGTAATTTTTGAAACTATGGCTTATCTGGGAGGGTCAGGCGGCCCGCGTGAGCCCCTCCCATATCCCAGGTGGGCCGCATCAGTGTGCCAGTTCCAGAAAATCAGTTTTTAGCATTCTGATGCAACTTCAGGGGCTGTTTATGCAATTTCTTGGTGTGGTGAGCAAGTTACCACCTCTCTAAGGCTTTGCACCTGCTCCTAACACTTGTATGGATGAGATTTATTGCTTAATGGCTAAACAAACCACTTGTAATGATCCTAGTGCATCACCACAAGTATAAATAGCCCATCCATTTCATTCATTCCTTGCTCATTCTTCTCATTTTTCTCTCTACATCTGCTTTGGGAGCATTCTCAAGCATTTGGGACTTTGTCTTCTTTGTAGAAAAGATAGCAAGGACCTTAAGTGAGCCTTCTTTCATTCTTTTATTTGCTTTTTCCTTATGTAGTGCAGAAAGTCAAACGTTTGGCCAACAGTTTGACTTTCGGTTTTGACCATCAATTGGTTAAGTCAAAGTTCAATTGAACTTTGACACGTGATTGTAATCACGATAGTTATAATCCTTCGTGATTATAACCGTTGATTACCACGTTAACTAGGTGTAGTGTCGAGTCAAAGTTTCGGTCAAAATGCGTTTTAGCACGCATTTTGCAACGGAACTACTTTAGGGTATCAAAACACTTTGTTTTGATACCAAATCAGTAGGTTAAACATGTTTTGACATGTTTAACTCGACACTATTAGTTTAGTGCTTGTTTAGGGTCGTAAGGTAAGCGGTCTAAACAACCGCTTAGACTTTCTAACCCGACCCGTTTGGTCGATCTTTAGGATCCGACCAAGCTTAGTTAGTGATCATAGTTGCATAGGGAATAACCACTGAGGTTATACCTTATGATCACATAGGATTGGTTAGTCATTTGCTAGTTAGCTTGTATGCCCATAGGAAATGACCAAAATGCCCTTTTGAAGCTAATATCTGTATTTTGCCTATGTGAACTTATTTCTGACATATAATCTGATTTAGTAACATGTTTAGGGATAATTGGGCATGTAAGACTTGGCATAGCACATAGTTAACCATCCGAACATAGTTTTACGCTAACGACGCCTTATAGTAGCTTATGTTACCATAATGTGTCGAAACGGGTCAAAAGCACTTAGGTAGACTTTCCAATCAGAATGTAAGGTCTTTTAAATCATACCATACGAGTTTAATTACTCGTTTGATTTATAGAACCTCATTCTATCCTATCTCCCGATTTAGGTCCGGTTATTTACATAGTTACCTATATAGGGTGCCGTTTGATTCCCTGATCACTCTAGCTTTGCTTGGTTGTTGTTCAAGACTTCTAAGCACCCTCAGGTGAGTACATAGTCCCCTCTTTTACTGTTTTCAAACTGATTTGGGGTGGAACACATGTGCCTACTTGATACTTTCATGTTTTTCATGTTTTTATATCATATACTTACTATGTTCAATAGTACACTATTAGTACATGATTTCATTATGTTTTGCTATGTATGTTCACTTAACATGCTAGCATATTGATTTCCGTATATTACATTTTGTCGCATTTGCTCATCCAGCATATGGACACATTGTTTTACATTGTGAACCGTTGTAACCGTTTGATCCTGTGAACCGTTTGTGATCACTTGACTATGTGAACCGTTTGAAATCATTGGATTATGATAACCGTTTGTAACCGTTTAATTATGTGAACCGTTTGTGACTACTTGACTATGTGAACCGTTTGTAACCATTGATTGACATAAACCGTTTGAAATCTGTTTGAACTATGGGTTAGGGAAGTGATTAGGTAACGGGGCGGGTGTAATGTGTTAAAAGCATGGTGGATACGCCGCTGGTACTTCCTATATATAAGTGCATTTATCACATTATATATCGTTGCGTTATCTAGATCACTTGGGCAATGGTAAACAAAACAAAGTTGTAATACAATGTTTTTCCAACAATATATTATACTATTCGAGTTTTTATTCCAAAAACGATTTACAAATCTGGATTTAATTAAACAAATGTTTTGGGGTTAGGAATCATGGCTACGAAATTTTTATAAATTATAACCCATTTGATTTCAGTTGGTTATTTATGTCGCAATACTATACTTTTCAAAACAAGGTTTTTAAATAAGTATTGCAATATGTAAAACGAGCCATGAATCTGAAACTCATACTAAACCTATGTACTCGCCGGCATTTTTATGCTGACGTACCTATTTTCACATGTGTTTCAGGTACAATAGTTGATGATGCTTGATGATGATATTGGTGTATTCTCACATAGGAATGGACAAGGCCTTAGCGACTTTAAAACTTGGAGGATAATATTTGTATTTATCTAATTTGTATCAAAACATTTAGTTCAATAATTCAATAAAACGAAACTATTTATTCCATGGTTGTGAAACAATGATTCTGTTACAACACTCCCCGACGTTTCCGCCACGTTTTGTTGTTTTACGTGGTCGGGGTGTGACAAATACCACCATAATCCACCACATTCATCCATTATCCTTCGTTAGAGTGTGTGTAGCAGTCTCGGGATCCAAGATTGATCGTAAGAGTTTTTGTCAAACAAAGGCCATGGTTGGCTAATCTCTTACATCACTTGGTGAAGACAAATTATTTATGTACTTTTGATTTCCAAGCTTTGGTAACTTTTTAATTGGGTATGTATTAATGACTTTAATACCTAGATTTTTATATGGAAAGTGAACTTTATTCTATCATCTCTTCATGTTTTGTTGATTCATTCATTCGTGTCTTTACGATCAATATAAAGCGCGTTAACTGCCTGGAAGGGGGTTAGAAGGGTGGTTTGAGTAAACTTCTTGCCTCGTTCAATGTATAGATCATACGAGGAGTTGATTCATGCTTATTAGGACTTCTTTTGAGGCAGATAACATCAAATCGGGGAAAGTAAGAACGGCTTGAATCCCTTATAAATAAACTACTACTAAAACTTTGAACCGGCCTTGCGGGACTGTATCCCTGCTGACTCAGTCCAATATGGCCGAGGGTAGCGTTGCCTCCAAAAGAGGGACATGCCACATTTTGCATTAATAACCTACTTAATTATCTTTCAATATTCTGGCCTTGTGGGATTGTATCCCTTCTAACTCAGACCAATATGGCTGAGGGTAGCGTTGCTTCCAAAAGAGGGACATGCCACTATAATTAAGATAATCTCTTAAAAGACCCAAAGTACGGAAATCATCAAAGGATACATAAATGATGAGTCAGAACCAAGTGATTCTATTTTATCTATTTGTTTCTTTATTTATTTAGTTTCTTTATTTTACTTATTAAAAATCTTTACTCAAAATTTGGTTAGATTAGACGTCGACGATATTCCGGTATTAAAAGCTTTTGTGTCCTTGGACGACCTTAGTATCTTACCATCACTATACTACGTCAACGATGGGTGCACTTGCCCTAGCGTGTTGTAGAGAGTGATAGTGATATATCGTGTTTTATAAATTTAAAACTTGAAGAGTAAAAGGGGGTACTTAAAGATACAATAAAAATTTGTACACACTTCCAAACACGTACCAAGTTTTTAGCACCGTTTCCGGGGACACAAGAATTTTAAGAAAGTTTAAAATCGGTGGCCTAATCATTTATATACTTTTCTAATTTTTCTTTTTAGCTTTTTCTTCTATTCTCTTATTTTTCTACTTTCTGCTGGAATAACATGGGGTCGTGCCAGACCTACAGTATCTGGGAAGAGTTGTTTTCTTGTTACTGGAACAGGCACACATGGCCGTGTTATAGGAGCACGGGGCCATGTCAAACCTCCAGTATCTGGGAACCTGAAAACAGAAACGTTTTCTAGACAGCACAGGGTCATGCCTACATAGACACGAGGCCGTGCTACCCTTCTGGTCAGCTTTTTTTGTGTTTTTGTTCGCAGAAAGTCAAGCAACTCTGTATAATTCACAGGAAATACAACCTGGTGCATGACCTCTACCCCCGACATAGACATAAAAGTGACACTCGACAAACCAGAGTGCTTTTTGAGAAAAAAGACTTCAAGATAAAAATCGACAAAAAGCCTCAACCAAAAAACTCCCCGTGATAAATCAACGTACTCTCATGGATTACCTAAGACCTACAGTCGGTAATCTTGGAGCCGCTATTAACCCTCCTAATGTCGATGCCAATAACTTTGAGCTTCGACCACACCTAGTCCAAATGCTCCAAAATTCCGCCACCTTTTACAGCCTACCTGATGAAGATCCCCATTTACATATTACCAACTTTTTGGAAATTGACATGTGAGGTGTGAGTGTAAATTTTAGATATCTTTTAAGCACTTTTTACTCGCAAATCAAGCTTTAAATTTAGAGAACTGATTTGCCAAGGGATGAGTTGGAATGAAACCAAGGACCACTAAACAAAGCATTAACACGGTCCCGTGGCCTTCATTCTCTCTCCTCTTCATTAACTACAGAGTTAGGTCTTATACTAACATGGCCCCGTGTGTCAACGGCACGGCCTGTGGCAATTGTACTTGATGTACTATCTCAGATTATGCGAATCTTTGAGTTGACCACGCCCCTTGAATTGGCACGACCCCGTGTTGGTTTATCTTTTGTTGTTGTCTTTCTCTACAGGGAATCTTGACTGGGCACGGCCCCGTGCCTAAGCTTTTGTTTTTGCTATTTTTGTTAGTTTGGATGTGGATGGGGGCTCGACGAGTCATGTCAATCCTTCTTCTTTGCATTTTTGTTGGTTTCTGCTGTTAATTTGTTCTTTTTGTGCATTTAAGCTCTTTTAACCCTGTAAATTAAAAGGAAGCAAAGAAACATGCTTTTTCCAACATTAGTACTGAAAAGGGGTTGATTTTACGCCTTATTTGATATAATTTATATGTTGTATTCTGCGCACATCAAATACCACCACACTCGAATCTTTGCTTGTCCTCAAGCAAAACTCTAAAATATGGCTTACACACCCAAACGAAATAGATAGAAGAGAAGTTTTGGGCTTATCTTTAGAGTGTCGGGAATCCAAGTTCTAAATTTATTTTGTTTTTATTTTATTTACAATCTTATTCGTCATGATTTATTTAAACACATATTAAGAAAAATTATTAGTTTTGGGCATGACATGCCTTTATAAAATTCTATTTAGTTATATACATATTACACACCACACAAGTAGTCACTCAACACTCGGCCAAAGTTGTTTAAGTGAAAAGGCTTGTACCCAGTTTGGAACTTACTCCTACTATAGGCTTGACAAGTAATCAAACCTCCTCCATTTTTACGTTTTAATCCTTGTAAATTTCAAGAGGGCTTTAAAAGGGTAGGTTGTGGCTCGGGTAGGTGTTTTTTATTGAAAGTGGCTAAAATGTAAAAGGTCGGTTTTCTTTTGAAAATTTATTTGTTTGTGACTTAGTTATAAACTACATATTTAGAAGCGATAACTTCTGCTTATTTATTTCAAATAGCTAGATTATATTAACTAAGTCACCTCTTTTTATATGATTTTCAAAATAACCGCAATTACTAAATACAATGGGTGTGAAAATAAAAATTGGTTTTGGGGTGATGGGTGGTTGTTTTGCAAAAGTATATTTTTGCGGGTTTAGAAACGAAAGATTTAAGGCTCAAAGGGGTTTATCTAAGGGGAAGTTTTTGGTAAAGAAAAAAAAAGGTTTAAAATGAAAATGGGTTTAGTCCTAGTGCCTCTATCATTTACTTACTTGGATTTATGTCGGTAAGGATTTGGAATGTATCGCTTTGGCAAGTTCTAGATTTGTAAGGACCAAACGGGCTATTCACACAAGAAATGAAAAATTGAGCAATTAGTATAGATGTGTATTTATATGCTCGGTAAAGGCTCAAAACTTACTTTTGTGGGAAATGGGTTATAGTGTAAAAATGTATATATAATCAAATTTTACAAAGATTTGTTATGCCCGTTTTTATAATTTTCTTAATTGGTTCTTTTTATCATGACGCTATCAGGTGTAAATTAGTAAAAACATAATTTTTAACTTATTTTACCCAACTAAACCAAGATAAGTAAAAAAATGCAAAATTTTGACAAAAAAGTTTGGGGTGATTAGCGATTTTCAAAGGTGAGTTTTTGAGTAAGGCTTGTTTTAGGACAAACGATTCAAGGTTTTAACATCCCCCCACACTTAAATTACACATTGTCCTCAATGTGTCCCAAGTAGAATTTGTTTTGATTAAATGTGAAAAAAGTGGGTAAAAATAACAAAAAAAAAATTAGTTACTAGGCATTGGGCACGGGGGCGTGCCTAGTGGACACAGCCACGTGGCCAAAGTGCCGTTAACAGGTTTTTACAGAAAACTTACATTGTAGTGAGCATGGGGACGTGCCTGGTGGGCATGGCCCATGTCACTTTCTGGGGAGAAAATTTTTGCATCGGATATGTGGACACGGGGGCGTGCCTGGTGGACACAGCCCCGTGGCAAACGTCTGTTTCAGTTAAAAACTCGGGTTGTGTTGTTCGGCTTCTGTTTTTCAGGCTTGGGGGCACTATGCTTAGTGTGTCCAATGTCACACCCCAAAAACGTAGCAGCGGAAGGACAAACATTTGTTCGCAATCAGGGCTGACATCACCCTGATAGCGACCTCTAACATTCTTAACAAAAGAGATTCCACAAATGTTAGAAACATCTGATGGTATGTAACAGCTTATTAAATATACTAAACATTTGGTTTAACTAACACTGTTACATTGATAAGGTCTGTTCTTTAAACCTCTGTTAACTAGTTCCAAACATCTATTTAGGCCTAACAAATGTTTGGTCTTCACCGTCAGTGCTTTAGTGCTTTGGCCTTTAAACAAATGTTCTTTTTTCTTCAACAGTGCTTTCCAAGCTTCAACAGTGCTTTGTAGTCTTTAAATAGACACTCTGTTAGTATTCAAGATTCGCTATCTTTAGGGAGAGATGTAGATCATTACTTGCTTATTTAAATATCAGATAAGCATGTTTTGGCTTTTGATATCATCTGTTCTTTTATAGGTCCAACACGTGTATACATACCTAACACATACAAAGATCCAAACAAACATACATACATACATATATACATGAATGCATACACTTGTACATACATACATACACTCACATACCTACCAACACATCTACATACGCACACATAAACATGTACACATACAAGCATCCACAGATACATACACATACACACACCTACACATGCATACACACACATACATACATACACACACACATACATACATACATACATACATACATACATACATACATACACATACATGCATGCATGCATACATACCTACATACATACATACATATATACATACATACATACATACATACATACATACATACATACATACATACATACATACATACATACATACATACATACATACATACATGCATACATACATACATACATACATACATACATACATACATACATACATACATACATACATACATACATACATACATACATACATACATACATACATACATACATACATACATACATACATACATACATACATACATACATACATACATACATACATACATACATACATACAAACATGCATGCATGCAACATGCATGCATACATGCATACATACATGCATATGCATGCATGCATGCGATACACATACACACGTGTACATATGTTGATACAAGCTACATATGTACATGTACGCATGCATACATACGCACATATAGTCATACACAGACATGTACATTTGTACATACACACATTAGTAACGTACATATGTGCATACACACGTGCACATACATATATCCTAGAATCAATTCATATGCGTTATAACAAATAATAGAATGGCCAAGTGTCACTCCAAACACACAGTATAAACTATTTAATCATAATATCATGGATGGTTTCATGCTATCGGTGCCATGCTTTGTGTCTATTGGAATGCTCAAGATTAGATTCAGAAAACATTGTATAAGGCCAGAGGGTGTGGAAGGCGCCACCTCTGCCACCTTACCACCGATAGCTTCGGAGGAGCGCCACCACCCATACTGAGGCAGTTAAATCGGGGCGCCATGGATGTGTCGCCACCATGGCAATGAGGAACAAGGTTATGTGAAGGTGGGGCCCACATCATTTCTCCAATAATTTATTTTTTAATTTTGTTTAATAGGAGGCATTATCCCACACCCTGAAAGTTAAGGGAAGGCGTGATAAAGCCCCCTGGCTGACGTGAATCTGACATGGCACTGACGTGTTGTGATAAAGCCCCCTGGCTGACGTGAATCTGACATGGCGCTGACGTGTCGTGATAAAGCCCCTAGGGGCTTTATCCCACACCCTCCAGGCTAACAAAGTCGAATACAAATAAGTACAACTACGTTGATATCTAAGCATCTCCTACATATGTTGGCCATGAATAACCATTAGACAATGTGATGAGACCATGTCATCTTCTCTATATTTGTGCTACATGAAGAACTTGGCCATTACACTTTTTAATTGTAAGGATATGAATCAATCTTAAGATGTGTATGTGTGTTTAATTCTTGTGGATGGTATTGCATGTGTATTATCATAATTCATATTATATGGATCATCGGATATCTTGTTAGTTTTTGAAAAATAGTCAAGCCAAAATAATATTGCTTTATATTTAACTTTTATTAGAAATCAAATTACGTGGCATACCAGACACTATGTTATCATTAAAATCCAGACAATTATTAAATTATGTTACAAATCATTATAATTAGATATAATCAAACACCGCCTATATATATTATTAGTATTTATATATATTATTAGTATTTTTAGTATTACTATTCCTATTGTTATCGTCTTAGTCTTAATCTGAGTTAATTGATATTTCATTTGTGTTTTAATATGGTATATTATATATGATTATGATACTTATTTTTCACTTTCGATTTTATCTTATGTTTCTTTTGGTTCAGATTAAAAAAGTTTATAATGAGATGACACTCCTTACGACTTTACCTTAGTTTAACTTGCTAATAAAAAGTTAATTTGATAAAGAATATAATTTATATTTATATATAGTATAATTGGCAACAACTCTATGCATTAGTGTGTTGTATGGGAGGCTTTAGTTATTTTATATGCATCTCTTTATTGCACATTGTGTTGTTTTCTTTGTACACTTGCCAGGCCCTCCCACGTGTGTCCAATGAGCTTCTTCTTTAAACCGCTTTTCTTTTCCACCACTGCTATCCACGTTTCAGTTAAAACCACAAACCCTATCTCAAATGGGCGTCTTCGCCACACCTTCCTTCCAATACCTAAAGTTGTAGGTGTTGTTTAAGTGAGAGACAGAGAGTCAGAGAGCGCCAAATGAGAAAGGGTAGAGAAGAAAGGAAACCGAGAGGTTCCAGTCTCCGGTGACGACGGATCCACGGTGGCTTGAGGCGGGGCTACGACAGTGGTGGGAATGAACAATATGGTGGCTAGATTATGTTTCATTCACCTTCCTCGGCCCTCTAGATTGAAGTTGTTTCAGATTGTCGTGAAGCAAAATTCCGTTAGATACTAGGTAAGTCCGATTATCTTCAACCATGTTATTCTAAGTTATACATTTATACGATATTCTGATGCTCGATTTGGTATTTGGTACTCCGACCAAACTGGTGAAATGAAATTCTGATTATATCAATCGGCCTAACGGCTATAGTAAATGAACTAAGAAGTATTAGTCTGACTCTAGGGTTCCATTACACCCCGGTAGCTAAAACTTGATTATGGGAAAGTATTGTATGTTGTGTATATGCAAAGAAGGTAACTTATTCAAATTAGTTTTTGTAGGACTTTACTTATAAGAACATGACTTATGTGCGCTTGGTGTTGTTAGTTACTATTTTATATGTATTGTCTACACATAAAGCTTTATGTAAGTGTTCTCATTTTTGTTTTCATACTTAACATAAGTTTTGACATAGATTTATGTTGGCCACAT
Source organism: Helianthus annuus (assembly GCF_002127325.2). Taxonomy (NCBI): domain Eukaryota; kingdom Viridiplantae; phylum Streptophyta; class Magnoliopsida; order Asterales; family Asteraceae; genus Helianthus; species Helianthus annuus. Next base: position 83,554,604 of record NC_035435.2, read on the forward strand.
ATCTTACTTTTTGTTTGACCTAATGATAAGTCCTAACTTGATATGGATGCTTTAAATGTAATTTGATATACTAAAAGAGAAATGAAATTGTAGGCGAAATTTGAATTGAAATGATTTCCATTATTATATATGTTAAGAATGGGGAGAACTGATATGCAAAATTCATTGTTGACTTAGTTAACGGGTCTACTCGAGTAGTCAACAAATCATGGACATCTGCGATCAAAGGTAAGTTATTCTCAAATTTGTTTTTTATTATATGAAGTATTTATGGTTAATCGTCTTAATTTCTTCAGTATCAATTATATATGTGCCGAGAATTGGTCGGTGATAATTTTTCAACATGAACGCATTCATGGCTACCCATGACGCCTCAAGTCAATTGACGAAGTTCGAGGACTCAGTGGATGTGACAATTATCGTCGATTACGAGTTCTCTGCACCAAAATTCTTCGATTTTATCGAAGGAAAGACTGCATTCGGTGACCCCTTCGATGTTCCAGCGAAGCGTACATTAGCTTCTTGCATGCTCTTCCTTTGTCAAGATAGTCCTCCACAGGTAACAAAAAAATATTTTTTTTTAAGTTTGATGATTTTGAAATAAATTCGTTTAACACTTTGGAGTTGTTTATTTCAGGAGATTGTATGTATTTTGAAAAAAAAATAACGAATTTTGCGTTTTACAGGGGATTTTTTTAGATGTGTTTTTTATCAAGAAAAATCAGTATTAAAATTTCAAGGCTAGATTTCAAATATCATTCGTGTGGTTGCTAGAAATTTGTGCTATTAAACTTCACTATTAGGTTCATTCTTTCACTAGGTAACTTGGAAATGGTGGGTCTGAGCTCATTATTACCAGATCAACTAATGGTGGAATATCTACAAAGCAATTGGTTCCCCGGAATATATGCGTTTCTATCATCAAAGGACATGTCTGTTGCCACCACTGTTGTGCTAGCTGCCTTGGTATACCTCAAAATCCCACCACTTTTGTATAAAGTTAAATGGTGGCAAGACAGGTAGTCCGGGTAACGGGTCAAAATGAGTTTGAGTTCAAAATTGAAGTATGTCATTCATTTAGCGGGTTGGGGTGAAATGTTGGTTAGGTTAATCCTCTTTAATCCCTTTTTTGTCCAATTTGATATCTTTTATATGCATAATTAACACCTTAAACGATATTACTACAATTAAAATTTGAATCTTAGGAAAACTTACCATGGGTTTGACTTGAATTGTTGTGTTGTTTCTGTTTAGGGACTGTGGGAAACAAGTGGCTTTTTTTATGTCATTCATGATGTCATTTTTTTGTATTATTATTCAGGCATACAGTTTTATGTATATATTTAATATGTATAGTTTGATTGACTGAAAACTAATTACAAGTGGATTTGATAATGCCCTTGCTGCAACCAGGTTAGAGTTTTTATTTAAGAAAATTTTGTGGATTTTGACTTATTGAAGGGTTGTGATTAAGAGCGTATGATCGGGCTGCGATCAAGTTCCGAGGTATTGATGTTGATTCTAAATTTCATGTAAAAGAATATGAGGAAGAAATGACTTAGGTGAGGTGAGAATTTGATTATATATTGTGTCTAATTTGTTTATAAATTTCTTTCTTGATGAAGACGCTTTTTGTTATGCAACAGGCGAAGAATCTTTCAAAAGATGAATTCATCAATATACTGCGTAGGCAGAGCACTGGATTCCCTAGAGGAAGCTCGAAATATCGAGGAGTGACTCTTCATAAATGTGGCAGATGGGAGGCGCGTATGGGTCAGCTTCTAGGGAAAAAGTAAGGATCCGTTCACGATCTTGATGCTTGATAGATGAGATACATACTTGATGTAACAGTAGTTTACTTCTAATATTTGTGGGTACGAATTTTTATGTTTACCTTGGATTATTCGAAAATGAAGTGGAAGTTGCAAAGTTTTTTTTAGTTTTACAATCACATAATCCTTAACTTACAGCATTATCTAAAAATATCTCCAATCTCGGTTGATCTGGGAATGAATGCAAAGGAGACAGACTCCTTGCGAATCTCCTGGCCCGTGCCGCAACCCGCGCATGTCGATGTTCTAGTTACCAATATTATGAAAATAAAACAATTACAGTTATAAATTTACAACTTTTTTTATTATCAAAACACAAAACTGTAACTATATATTCTTTACAAAATACACCCCCAAAAAAGAAAGATGTCTTTAAATTCGGAGGCACTTCTGCGCCTTCATGCAATTGATAATTCGTAGAGGCGTTTCACGCTTCTCCCCATGAATCACAAGCGTTTCTCCATTCAACAGTGGGATGCGGATGGTTTTCTTGTGACAAACCACCTCCGCACGGTTGTCGGACAACCAATCCATCCCAACAACAACGTCGAAACTTCCCAAATCAACAGGTAAAAGATCAATAGAAAATTCTCGCTCTCCAAGTTCAAGTGTACAGCCCTTAATCACCTCACTTGCTTCAACTAATTTTCCATTTGCCAGTTCTATAGAATATGGGACGTCTAGCTTACTTGTAACTAGGTCAAGTGTATTCTTAAATTCTATAGATACGAAACTAAAGTCGACGCCAGTATCAAAAAGAACAGACGTGTAGTGTTGGTTAATAGGGAACGTACCCGTAACCACAATCGGATCCTGGCGTGCTTCTCGTGCACTAATCATGAACACTCTTCCACGGGCTTGATTATCTTTAGGGCAATCTCTCTTAAAATGCCCCATGTCTCCGCAGCCATAACAGCCTTGGCCTCTACCATTACCATTCCGGCTTGATTATTATTATTATTGTTTCCTCCATGATTCCCATTGCCAGCTTGATTACCATTTTCGCCTATGTTCCCATTTTCCTCCCTAATTACCATTCCCACCTTAGTTCCTATTACCATTTTGATTACCGTTACCACCTTGGTTACCATTTCCTCCTTAATTCTTATTACCGCGTCCCGCACCAAACCAACACGTATCTTTGGCATGCCCAGTCCTACCACAATTTTCATACTTACTGGTCCTGCACGGACCCGTACAATGATATCGACATTTATCACACTTGCGCAGGAAGCCCGCATACCCTTTTCCGCTAGTCTTAGTGTTTGTTGCGCCAGTCTTGACCTCTGTTGGCGGGTTAGCATCCCTACGCTTGTTGGAATCATTGTTCACTCGCGTACTCTTTTTGAAGTTCGAGAACTTTCTCTTGTTGTCATTTGAGGACTCCACATGAGTCTCTTTCTTGTTTGCACCAGATTTTGAGAATTTTCCCAAACGGGGTGCTTCTTCAGTGAGTGCGACACTCAAATCAATTGCCTCAATGATGGTAGGAGGCTTCGAAGCAGTGGCCATGCTCAGGATTTCTGGAGCAAGACCCCAGATGAATCTCTCAATTCTCTTAAATTCAGGCTCCACCAAGTAGGGGACAACCCTGGACAAATCGTGGAAGCGTTGAATGTATTCAGCAATTTTTGGTCCGTCCATCTTTAAGTTCCAAAATTCCGTCTCAAGCTTCTGAATTTCGGCCCATGTGCAGTATTTCTTTCTCATCAACTCTTTAAGCTCGTCCCAGCTCATTGCGTATGCAGCAGCTTCACCCTTGGTTTGAACCTGAAGGTTCCACCAAGAGAGTGCACCATCCAAGGACAATCTCGAAATGTAAGTAACTCTCTGCTCAGGCAGGCATTTACTCATCCTCAGAACTGAATCGGTCTTCTTGACCCATCGCACGAATGCAACGGCACCTCCTGCGCCATCAAAGTTCAAGAGCTTACAGTCTAGGAACTGTTTGTATGTGCAGCCTGAAACATGTGCAACAACAAATCACGAGTGAGCATTGACAAAGCACGAATGGAAATACCCAAGAGATTTGTAATGTGTCTTGGGTGACTTAACATTACCAGTTGGAGGATTGTTTCCTGAAGTGCCACCGCTTTGTTCAGAGCGGAGGGCTTCGTGCTGCGCTATTGCCAGAGAGATGTGCTCGTTAAGTTCTGCTTCAGTTCTTGGTAACGGGTTTGTGTTTATGTTCCATCTGGGCGGCATTTTCTTCTATCAAGAAGTATCGGGTAGGTTAGACAATATTCACTAAATAAGTGTCTATGAGGTACACACACACACATATATATATATATATATATAGGGTAAGGTTCATGCAAGAACCACCCTTATTGCGAGAACCGCGAGAACCAATGTGACCACAAAATAAAATCTAAAAAAAATCAAAAAAGCACTCAAATTTTTTTTTAAATATTTTTCTTGAAAAAATCGCTATATTTCGTTATCATAAAAAAAAAGTTTTTTTTTCGAGTAACAGTTATCCATGCACATGTGCATATGTATCATTACTTCGATAAATTCGGTAATACGTTATCAGAAATAGACAATTGCACTTTAATTTACAATACCATTCGTAATACACTACTTTTTACATTACCAATATTCAAAATGCACATGTGCATTATTGGTATAACCATGATATAACGTGTTTTGTTACAAAAAGTTTGTCATTTTGAATGGAGAAGTAGGCCCATATACATGTTTTTGGTTGGTTATATCTAGTGGTTGATGGTTTGGTTATAGTTGTCAATTTATGATGTGATATGTTGATTGGATGGTATAAATGGCGTTTACATACATGTAATAAAGTGAAAATATTGGTAATGGCATTGTATTATGGATGGTAGGAGGTAATGGTATTGTATTATAGATGGTAGGAGGTAATGGTAGTGTATTATGGATGGTATGATAGATGAAAGGGAAAGTGTATTCAAAGTAGTGTACCAAAACACCTTATTTCATGTTGATACATATAGATGCACATGTGCATTTCTAATATTGGTAATGTAAAAAGTATTGTATTACACATGGTAGTGTAAATGAAAGTGCAATTGTCTAATAGTTGTAATGAATTACGGAATTTGTCAAAGAAATGAAAAAAATGCACATGTGCATGTTTGTGTATTATGGATGGAATGATAGATGAAAGAGAAAGTAGTGTACCAAAACACTTTATTTCATGTTGATACATATAGATGCACATGTGCATTTCTAATATTGTTAACGTAAAAAGTAGTGTATTACACGTGGTAGTGTAAATGAAAGTGCAATTGTCTAATATTTGTAATGAATTACGGAATTTGTCAAAGAAATGATACAAATGCACATGTGCATGGATAACTGTGACTCGATTTTTTTTTTTTTTTTTGAAAATTTTTTTATTTTTTATTGTAAACAAAATATAGCGATTTTTACAAAAAATGGTAAAAAAATAGGGTGTTTTTTAGATTTTTTTAGGTATTACTGTTTGTGTTCACACTGGTTCTCGCGGTTCTCGCAATAAAGGGTGGTTCCTAACAGATCTTTCTCTCTCTCTCTCTCTCTCTATATATATATATATATATATATATATATATATATATACACATAACATAAATGATCATCACATCATCCAAACAAACAGTCACATAAATAACACATGCATGCATAAGCAACAATGTATGATAAAGAAAACAACCACTGAGCTTTTATATATATATCTGACAACTTGATACATTCTTTTTGTAGAAGAAAAACAAAAGGGACTCGTGGTTACATCGCCTTGGTCGTACAAGTGTCATAATACAAAAGTAGTAAGTCTTTTCTCCTACATTGGTCTTCATAGTCTTCAAGTGTCTCTAGCTCAATCTTGGTCTTCATATATACATGCAAGTGGGTCCGTGACTCCCACACAAAAAGGTACCTACAAACAAAAGTGTCTAGGGTGCTGGAGAAGATGGAGGTGTAGGAAAAGCCAAGCTACGAAGATGAGCTACCCCATCCTCGATCTCGTGGACTTGACGGATTAGAAAACTAACCTGCTGCTCTAGTGTAAGGAATCGAGCAGCATGACCATCAACTGGTGCATGAATAGGTGGTGGTGGTGGAGATACTTGAGGGGGTGAAGATGGTGGTGGTGGTGTGACTGGTGGGGGATAATCCGGTGGCGGAGGTCTCTTAGCGTTAGCCTCGCTCTCCAGCTCATAGACTCTGCGGCAGAGGATCTCTACCTGCAGCTGGAGTGATAACAAAAGATCATCTCTGGTGTAACCAGAGTGATAAAAAGGATGATATGGATCAGACAACAACATATTATATGGAGGGAATAATCGAGGTGACTGAAGACAGAGACTCGACTCGGGTGGAGGTATATGTGGATGACCTGATGGCTCTCCTCCATGAGTAGGAAGGGTATGTGGAAAAGCTGAGGCATAACGAATACTACGCAACCAACTTGAATGGTCCGCTGGGGCAGGTAGCTGTGAAGAGCTGCCACTGGTAGCTCGAATGGGGGTATGAGGAGGTGTACCAGCAGGTGTAAGAACACGAACAGGAGTAGCTGGTGCAATAGACACAACATCGTCATCATCAGTAGGATAAGCCTCTAATCCAGCGGCTCGAAGGATAGAGGATGTCACTGACTCAAAGGAGTCGGCATCAGACTCAAGATCAGAATAAAAAGAGATATCGATAACAGAGACAACTGGGGATGCTACGTCTAGGATAGCGATGTCAAACACCTCGCCATTGCCAAGATCGTCATCAGGGTGCTCCACCTCAATCACGGAGACATCAACATCATCATCCAAATCAACAACGAAAGGCCAATCCTCAGCAGGGATGGCAGCAAGGGGAATAGAATGAATCGGAATAGGCTCAACAAGATGTTCACCATCAGGATATCCGATGATAAGCTAGTCATGTAGGGGTAAAGGTAAAGAGAGAACATCATCAACAAAAGGAACATCATCACCAATATCTAGTAGGGCGAAGGGCTGAAAATTGTCAAGGTCGTCATCGTCAGACATCATCTCCGGGTTGCTCTCGGAGTCAGACGTGAAGACCTCAGGGGCGTGTGCTACCTCATTATCGGAGACAATAGCCATAGGATCATGCTCATCAGATAGACCGCTACTCTCAAAAGATGACACCATGGTACCCTGGCAAAAATAATCCGTACATATGTATGCATATATATCAACGAATAACAATGTTATTTAGTATACATATGCAAGTAAAGGCAACATATCATATATAATTCATGTTTGTTTTTATGTGGGCCATTTCTAGTTCGGCAAGTCTATCCCATAAAGACTACACCCCAACTAATGTCCTTGCTTGTTTTTCCTTTGAAAAATGTTTGGTTCGTGGATCTTGGCGTTTTTGTAAATGCAATGAAAAACATTGTGTTTGTTGTAAAAATGTTTTTGTGAGAGAATCCTATTGATTGTAGTCTAGACTCAAGAAGGAATCCTAGTTCACTACAATCGAAGCTCTGATACCAACCTGTCACACCCTGAATTTTGCAGAAGCGTATACGTGTGACTTGATCAGTTTTCATTGTATTATATTATAATAAACAACTACATGACTAAAATAAACGATGTTCATCCATTCATAAGTTTAAAACATTACAAAACATAAGTTTTTTAAGTTTTCAACCAACACAAGTATTAAGTTTAAGTTACAAACCATCATAAGATTCAAAGTTCCACAAAAGGACTTGCTTAACAAAAGACTAGTTTCATGAGGTTTGCATCCTATATCTCATCAAGGATAAGATATACGAATCAAACCCTCCAAAAGTGGATGACATCTAGACTTGAAATTTACAGCTTGAAAATAACACCAGCGCCAAAGATCCATCTAGTTTCCTGAAATACATGTAAGTTTGAAAACAATAAACAAAAGTTGAGCTAGTTCATGCGTTTTGTGTGACTTCCTAATAAACTTGTAAACATCTGAGAGATCTTTATAACAACGGGTATGTAAAGCGTCTATGAACAGATCATTAATGTTTTGCAAGGACATTAATATGTGTGGTGACGTAGGAAGCACTCAAACCTAGCGGATTTTCTTCGGTCCATCTAGCTGGAACAACAAAAGCACTACATGGGCCACACAAGGACCCAAGAGTGGGGCTCGCTACACCCGATAGATCTACCGCCTCTGCCCCTCGGTCTTAAACAAGATTAATGGCACTTAAGAGAGATGCTACTCATCCACATGATCTAACAGTTCATTCCCTAGCTAAACTATACCATTGAGACATGTATTTCACCCCCCGAGAGTTATAAATCCAAAAACAGTTAAGAGAAATGGGGGACTTGAACTCACTAGTTTGCGTCCGTAACCGTGTGTACTCAAAGTCGATGTCCTCGGGTCGTGTCGCTACCTACAAACGTGCTAGGTTTTATTAGACACCTTGGTCGTATAACGACGCTTAGTCTTAATTATTTATTAGGTCTTGTTTTGGAATTGTGTTTACTTTGAGTTACACTTTCGGTGTATGATGTATATATAATTTTCATAATTATATATAATTCCAAGTTTAATATATTAGTGAAAATATTATATTTTAAATTATATTATTTGCATGCATTGCATGCATATTATTTAAGGGTTTTGTTAAAAGTAATATATTTTTAACTCGTTGTGATATATTGTTCCCATATACATGTGTTTGTGGTTTTCGTAACCAAAATTTCGTTTATTGAGTATTATACATTTGTAGGATTTCCCCAAGTATAGGTATATTTATATTATGAATGAGTTGATTATTTCTCTTTGTATTCTCATATTTATGTATAATACTTATATACGGGTATTTTATCAAGTGTTGGTGGTGTATGATGGTATGTATTTGTACGTATAGGAATATGTATTTTCTTGTATTTATTAAGTATTTCATACTTAATATATATTTAATTTTTCCGGAATATTGTTTTTACACAACCAATAATCAATATTCTTGTATTCTTAAAATATATATATATTAAGATATGTTCATAGAAAAAATATCTATATTTTGAATTGGTTAATATAAATATTCATATACATCTTAAAAATAATTTATTTTTAAGATCAAAGCCAGAAAAATATATATTTTTAGTTTCCACAAAAATAATATATTTTTAAGTTGTTTACGAAAATAAATATTTTCATACACTCAAAGATAATATACTTTCAAGTTTGACAAAATATGATATATTTTTATAATACTTGTGAAAAATACATACTTTGTCATTTGTTCAGTTTTGAAAATATCATTTACCAAGTGATGTGCACAAAATGCAACATATAAATTACATCAATTGTGGCATAAAACTAACCTTTTTTAGTACTAATGTAGGAAAAAGTGTGTTTTTGTCTTCCTTTTGTATTTTCAGGATTAAATGAGCTCAAATGAACAAAAGAAGCAAAAAGGCAGGTAAATCTAACATAGATACAAGAAAAGGAACAAACATGGCATGCCTGACCTCCCGACAGCATCTTCCCAAGCAAAACAAGAGAACAGAAGGCTGAACACGCCCCGTGCTCAGTGAGCACGGGGGCGTGCCCAAGTGTCAGCAGAAAAGACAAAGCTGTAGAAGCTTCTATCACCCACCACGGGAGCGTGCCCACTGGACACGAGCACGGGGGCGTGCCCAAGTGTCAGCAGAAAAGACAAAGCTGTAGAAGCTTCTATCACCCACCACGGGAGCGTGCCCACTGGACACGGGGTCATGGTCAACTCTAAGATTCGCAGAATCTGAGGAAATCTTGATAGTACAGATACGCTTCTGCACAGGGGGTCGTGCCCAACGGACACGGGGGCATGGTCAACTAATGCAGAGAAACTGCAATTAATGAAGAAATAGAAGGAGGATGGACACGGGGCCGTGCTCGAGTTGCTGTTCAGGCTATAAATAGGGGTGCTTGGCTCATTTGCAAACCATCCCTTGGCACACCACCTCTCTCACACTTCACCCACCACCATCACAACACCATCATCCACCACCATCATCCATTGTCCATCATAGAGTGTGTGAGTCGTCTCGGGATCCAAGATTGATCGTAAGAGTTCTTGACAATCAAAGGCCATGTTTACCTAAGTCTCTTACATCACTTGGTGAAGACAAGTGTCTAGTGTAATACTTTTTATTTTTAATCTTTTCCCAATTTTTATTTGGTTATGTATTAATGACTTTAATAACTAGTTTCTTATGTTGAAGGTGATTCTTCCTTATCGTTTGTCTGTGGTGTCTTGTCATTATTTTACTGTCTATATAAAATAAAATATTTTCACCATTCATATCTCCACGGTCTATATGGAGATATGTTGGCTACCTGGTCGGGGGTTAAGGGAACGGTTTGGTAAGAGTCTTGCCATTGTTTAGTGTATAGATCCTGCAAAGGACCTGGGTCAAATTTAGTAGGACCTCCTTCAATACCCACCGGTATTGGATGGCGGGGGTCCAAACTCTTTGATCCCCTCATAAGTAAGCTACTATTAAAACTTTAACCCGGCTACTTAAGACTGTATCCCTGCTGACTCAGACTACTTAGCCGAGGGTAACGTCACCTTCAAAAGAGGGGGCCTACCAATGTAACGCCCGGCTATTTTGTACTTTCCATTTATAGAAGATTTTGTTCGTAATCTATTTTTGGAAACCTTGTATTCTTGTAATCATTTCCTTTCTTTGTAATCTTTATCAAATCGAGACTTAGATCATTAATGGAACGGGTATTTTGTTATGTATATGTTGTACGCACTCTAATTAAGCTCGTATGTCCAACTTCATGAATCAATCGATGTTTAATCATTACTCTTGGAAACTATGTGTGAAACTTGTAATTTATCAAAACGTATGCCTTGATCGTGTTTCGAACAGGAACGACACTTGATTTGATACTTATACGCTTTATCATACTTGGTTTATAATCCTCATACTTAATCATAACTTAATCTATGCTTTTGTGACAAGAATGGCCCTTGAAACACCTTAGATGCATCAATTAAACAACTATAGGTGCCAAATTGTATCAAAATGAAACTTGTTTCCGAACCACAAGGGGCTCGCGGCCCGCATCAACTAGCCTGGATATCCCAGGCGGGCCGCATGAGGCCCAGGTCTGCAGACCATATGGATGGTCGCGACCAGCTTCCATTTTTGAGCGGGATTTCAAGTTTAAACCGAGTTTTGGCACTTGTTAACCCCTCTAATCAACCCTAAACACCTCCCTATAAATACCCAAGCTTCCCCAAGCACTTGGACACTTTCACCACTCTCAAATCTCACCAAAACACTCCCAAATTCAAGCAAGAATCTGCATTTTCGGACAGATTCATACCTCTACACTAAACTGGGTATAACTTGCTCATTTCTTGATGAAAACACTTGATTCTTCTTCCTATTTGCTTAATCATGGAGTTTGATTCCTTGACTTCTCCTTGGAGAAATCAGACCTGGAATTGCTCCGAAATTGACCAAAAACTTTCTGTTTTGTTACAAACTTATGTAAACTTCATCCAACTTGTGTTTGACACAACTCAAGCCAATGTCCTAATGCTTACAACCCCTCTTATGGTTGGTTAAGCTTAAAAACATGGTTGAGACATCTAAATCAGTAGTTAAAACCTCATAAACTTTCTGTTTTAATTAGGGTTTTACCCACAAGTAGTGTTCAAGTATGAAACTTGATGAATGTGTGATGGTTGGACTAGCTTGGGCTATCCTTCATAAGAATCCACTCATTACTTGATGTTTTGCTATAGTTTAGTTGTTGTTAATACCATAATACTTGTATGTTCATGACCCTCCTTGTTGTTTATAACAACAAGTGTAGTGGTGAACAATAGAGGTGCCTAAATGGAAGCTTGTTCTTCCTACCTCATGTATGAACTCTATGACACAAAGAGGTGCCTAAATGGAGACATTGATCTCCTACCTCATGCTTGAATCATAAGACTTGTAACCAATATAATATCTAAGCTATTCTATGTACATACATATATACCTAAGTAACTAAACTTGATGGTAACTTAATAGTTACTTGTCAAGAATATGTTACATCATCTATGACCATGCTCTTGCTACGACTCTAATGGACCTTTGAATCCATGAAATCATACCAACTCTCTTGAGTTCTAATAGCGTCAAGAACAAGGGTTATGTGTACAAGATGATTATTTTCACGTATGTTATTTTCTATACATTTTAAACTCCGAATCTATAATCTTCCGTAAACGCCAAACTCACACACCTTGTTTGCCTCGTGTAGAAGGACAAGGTGCTCCAAACTAATCCATCCACCAACTCACTCGCGGGAATTCAAGTAGGAAAAGCTTGCAAACACCGTGAGTATACTCGTATTCCCCCTTTTTACTTTTACCACTTTTGGGGTGTAACATGTTTATCTATCAACAAACTTACACATGAACATTTTGCTTAAACACTTGAACATTCCTACAACATGCTTGTATACGTGATGGCTTGATGCTTTAAACTTGGATTAATCTTATGTGTTGAATTTATCATTAACTTCGTACAAGCCAAACCGTGACATATGTAGCGCTATAGGATTAACGACCCGCCTCTTTATCTTCGGTTATGTCATGAGCATATTGCGTTTCCTTGGTTTGATATGTTAGACACATACCATGTTTAGATGTTTATCTTGAATCACATGCTTGCTATGAGGAATTGTTTAAAACTTATCTTTTGCTATGTATGTATCAAACTTGTATACTCGCCTTTGCTTTTGCATTGAATTGTATTTTTAAACATGTTACAGGTTGATGATGACGATGCTATAAAAAGAAGTAGCGTTGATGCCTAGATACACATATAGACGTTTAGGTTAATATGTTGTATCAAATTTTGCTTATGTTGTTATGTATTACTTTTTGGAACTTGTTGTCATTTGAGTTTATGTAATGTTGACTATTTGAAGTTATGAAATGAAATTGGGATTATTAAAATATTGTCACAAATAGCGTTATGATGTCTCTAGCAATCTTCACACTTCGTCTCATCCCGATGTTTCCGCCATTGGTTGGGGTGTGACAGACTGGTATCAGAGCCATAACTATAGGGAATTAGGAAAAATTGCCATGCTTTTGCCCTAATCTATAGTTCTAGGAATTTTTGCCTCTTATTTGTTGTTTAAAACTTTTGTACTCTACCATGCATGCTTCCTAGCTACACTTCTTGTTATTAAATTTATGCGCCTTTCCTAAGGCTAACACGAATACACTTATGCTATTTTATACTCTTGTAACATCAACGAGACAACTTTACCAAAATAGGCGTGAAACCCACAATTTGGTAAACGACTCTCACTCTACCTTTAATCTATTTTTGCACGAAATTCCACCATTAAGCTAGGAGTGACATCCACAACTTAATGGTAATTTCCATTTCAACTCTAGTGGACCCTTGTCAAAGTGTCAAAATTTTATTTTTGGCCGACAAGTACCAACCACATTTAGGGTACGAGATCGTCAAGTTAGGGGTGAAACCCGCATCTTGTCGATTAAGTCCCATCCCTTGATTTTTTTTATTCTCGCCAAAGTCCCGAATGTTCCAATCATTTAGAGATGTGTAGTAACTGGAAGGGTAAGATACCGTTAATCGCTTCTCGACGAGAGTATCTTACTTATAGGCCAAAGCACAATATCTCTAAATCGAAAGGACTTTCGACCCACTTTGGAATTGTCGACGTTTCTCTACCCGAAACAATCCTATGTTTTATTGAGCCTCTCTTTTATGTATCTCAATTTATATGTGATTTTATACTTGAACGTTCATTGGTTTTGAAATGTTGTTTTAAACAGTTCGCACGTTACCGCAATCACAAACAATAATAATTCTTGTGAACAAACTAAATTTATACCCCTTTTACGCAACTTATGTGTTATACTTGTTGAATGTATGTTGGAAACTTATGCTCTATGTGAACTTTACTTGATACGTGAACACTTACTTGCTTTTACATACACAAACCTTATTTTCAATTAATGATCAAGTCTCATCCTTTCCTTCTCTTATTTTTTCAATCTTTTAGATGTCGTCTAGTTCCTCCAAGAGACGCAAGTCAAAGAAGGGTTCGACTTCCACCGCCATGTCTCAAAAAGATTGCATGAAATTTATGGCCAAACAATTTGCTAAAGTCCTACCCGACATCTTTAGCAAGATTCAAACCGATTCACCGCATGGCTCTGTTGACTCAAAGGCAGACAAACCCAAACCAACCTTCCAGTTTAAGCAATTCATGGCTTGTAAACCCTTAGAGTTTACTGGCAAGAATGGCGCTACCGCCATGATGAACTGGTTTGATGCCATCGAGCTTACCTTCTTGCAAAGTGGTTGCCCTGACGAACTAAGAACCTTGAATGCAACTGGGGTGTTTCGTGAAAAGGCACTCGAGTGGTGGACGACTGAACGCAACAAAAGAGGAAACGAGGTCGCACATGCTATGCCTTAGGACGATCTCAAACAGCTTATGAAAGACCACTTCTGTCCCCCTCATGAACTCCAAAAATTGGAGAACGAATTTTGGAACCTTACTCAGAAGGGGAGTGACATGGATGGCCTGATTACGCGCTTTAAACAACTCAGTGTTCTCTGTCCTGGACAAGTTGAAACCGTTCCCAAAACCGTAGCCAAATTCGTCCGTTGTGTTGCACCTTCCCTGACAAACCACCTTGCCTCTGCTAATCCCCAAACCATTGAAGATGCTTTTCGTATAGCCACCGAACTTAACAACAACTGCGTTCTTCATGGAACCTTTGACAAGGTTTCAACAAAGAGTGCACGCCAAGCTACAATTGACTCTTCTGATGAGCCCAAACCCTCTCAACCGTCTAAGAAAAACCAAGGCAAGAAGCGGAAGGCTTCGAGCCAAAATTGTGCGGTCGTCACTCCGCCAAACCCACAACCCCTTCAAACCGTGCCTGCTTTTACCAACAATGAAACTCCACGCAAGGTTTACACTGGAACGCAACCGAAGTGTGGCAAATGCCAATATCATCACCCTCCAAACGTTCAATGTCGAAAGTGCGACAAGTGTGGCCGAGGTGGGCATACTGCTCCATACTGCCGCTTTCCACCTCATGCCCACCAAAACCAAGCCCTTTTAGCTCCGAATCAAGTCACCCCTGCGCGAGCATGCTACACGTGTGGTGATACCAACCATATGGCCAACGTGTGCCCTCAACAATACCAGCCACAACAACCTCGACAGCAGCAACCGCAGCCTCAACAACAACAGCAACACGTCCAAGAACCCGCTAGAGGTCGAGCTTTCCTTCTCACCACTGCTCAGGCTCAAAACGCGAACGACGTCATTACTGGTACGTTTCTCGTTAACCATGTCTATGCTTCATGCTTATTTGATACTGGTGCCGATAAAAGTTTTGTGTCGTTAGAATTCGAGTCCTTGCTCAAGTGTAAACGCTCTAAGTTGCCAAAATCTTTCGCTGTCGAAGTCGCAAATGGTAAAACCGTCGTTGTCAAATCTGTTCTCTCCAACTGCTCGTTGATTCTAAACGATCATACGTTTTCAATCGATCTCATACCTATGCAAATGGGTAACGTCATAGTAGGTATGGACTGGCTTAGGCAAGTTCGTGCTGAAGTTGTCTGTTCCGAGAAGTTTATTCGCTTACCTCTTCCAAACGGTAACTCTCTACACATCTATGGTGAAAAGCCTTCTCAAGGCCTTAAGCTTATGTCGTGTATCAAAGCAAAAAAATGCTTACGCAAGGGTACCTTCGCCTTTCTCGCCCACATTGTGGAAAAGAAGGACAAAGGCCCAAGCATAAGCGACGTTCCTGTTGTACGCGACTTTCCGGATGTATTTCCCGACGATCTTCCTGGTCCGCCTCCTGCTCGTTCTGTCGATTTTCGCATCGACTTAGTGCCTGGCGCTACGCCTGTCGCTAAGTCTCCATATCGTTTAGCACCCTCTGAGATGCAAGAGCTCTCGAGTCAACTTCAAGAGCTTCTTGACAAAGGCTTTATACGCCCTAGTACTTCTCCTTGGGGCGCTCCCGTTTTGTTTGTCAAAAAGAAAGATGGATCATTTCGTATGTGTATTGACTATCATGAGCTCAACAAGCTTACCATCAAAAACCGATACCCTCTTCCTCGCATTGATGATCTCTTCGATCAATTGCAAGGCGCAACCTGCTTTTCAAAGATCGATCTTCGTTCTGGGTATCATCAACTTCGAGTACTCGAAGAAGATGTACCTAAAACCGCCTTCCGTACGCGTTATGGTCATTAGGAGTTCGTGGTCATGCCCTTTGGTTTGACCAACGCACCTGCTGTTTTCATGGATTTAATGAACCGCGTGTGCAAAGCATACTTGGACCGTTTTGTGATCGTCTTCATCGACGATATTCTCATCTATTCCAAGACGCAAGAAGAGCATAAGCGACACTTGCACCTTATCCTTGAACTCCTTCGTACTGAACGTCTATACGCCAAATTCTCCAAGTGTGAATTTTGGCTAAAATAGGTTCAATTCCTTGGTCATACTATCAACGAACTTGGAATTCACGTTGACCCCGCTAAAATCGAAGCTGTGAAAAATTGGATTGCACCTAAATCTCCGTCTGAAATTCGCTCGTTTCTTGGTCTCGCTGGTTACTATCGTCATTTTATCTCCAACTTTTCAAAAATCGCTGTTCCTTTGACCTCCTTGACTCAAAAAGAGACCTTTTGTTTGGGGTCCCGAACAAGAGGAATCTTTTCAAACGCTCAAGGATATGCTTTGCAATGCTCCTATACTAATGCTTCCTGATGGTAACAATGATTTTGTCGTGTATTGCGACGCTTCAAACCTCGGCCTTGGTTGTGTCCTTATGCAACGTGACAAGGTTATCGCTTACGCATCAAGACAACTCAAAATTCATGAGAAAAACTATACTACCCATGACCTTGAACTTGGTGCAGTCGTTTTTGCATTGAAGATTCGGCGACACTACCTTTATGGTACTAAATGTGTGGTCTTCACCGACCATAAGAGCCTTCAACACATCTTCAACCAAAAGGAACTAAACATGCGTCAACGTCGTTGGGTGGAATTGTTAAACGACTACGATTGCGAAATCAAATACCACCCAGGTAAAGCGAATGTAGTAGCCGACGCTCTTAGTCGTAAAACTCATGTCAAAAGTATCCGTTGTTTCCAACTCGTCCACGATCTTCAAAATCGCATACGTAACGCTCAGTACACATCCGTTAATGAGGGTAACCTCTACAACGAGATGCAATGTGGTGCTGAAAATAGTCTCGTGTCCAAATCTGATGGCATTTTATACTATCTCAATCGTATCTGGATTCCCAACCGTGATGATCTTCGCAAATTTCTGACGAGGAGGCCCATAACACGAAGTATTCTATTCACCCTGGTGCCGACAAGATGTACCATGATATGCGTACATCCTATTGGTGGCCTGGAATGAAGAAGGATATAGCCACCTTCGTCTCAAAATGTCTCACATGTTCCAAAGTGAAAGTTGAACATCAACGTCCCTCTGGCTTACTCAAACAACCAAGAATTCCTATCTGGAAATGGGAGAACATTGCCATGGATTTTATCACTAAGCTTCCTCGCACTACTGCTGGTCATGACAGCATTTGGGTAATCGTTGATCGATTGACCAAGTCAGCTCACTTCCTCCCTATTCGTGAAGATTTCAAATTCGAGAAATTGGCTAAGGTCTACATGAAGGAGATAATCTGTCGTCATGGTATTCCCATTGACATCATTTCTGATCGTGATGCTCGTTTTATGTCTCGTCTCTGGCAAACTTTTCAATCTGCTATGGGTACTAAACTCAACCTTAGCACTGCCTTCCATCCTCAAACTGACGGTCAAATCGAGCGTACTATCCAAACCTTAGAGGATATGCTTCGTTCATGCGTAATAGATTTTGGTGGCAACTGGGATTCACATTTGCCCTTAGTCGAATTCTCGTACAATAACAGTTATCACGCGAGTATTCAAATGGCACCTTTCGAAGCATTGTATGGTCGCAAGTGTCGTTCGCCTATTTGTTGGCACGAGATTGGTCAAGCCCAAAACACCGGTCCCGAGCTTATACAAGAGACGACGGACAAGATTTTACAGGTTCGAGACAACTTATTGAAAGCCAGGAGCCGACAAAAGAGTTACGCTGACAAGGGACGCAAACCTATGGAATTCGAGACAGGTGACTTCGTGCTTCTCAAGGTATCCCCTTGGAAGGGCGTGGTTCGGTTTGGCAAGAAAGGGAAACTCGCACCTCGCTACGTTGGTCCTTTCAAGATCCTCGAGAGGATTGGCGAGGTTGCGTATAGACTGGACCTGCCCGAAGAACTCAGCAATCTACACCCTGTCTTCCACGTGTCCAACTTAAAGAAATGTCTAGCTGACGAAGGACTCCGCGTTCCTCTCGAAGACATGCAAGTCAACGAAACGCTTCACTTTGTGGAAAACCGGTCGAAATCATGGACCAAGGAACCAAGCAATTGAGGCCCAATCGAATTCCTATTGTCAAAGTTCGATGGGAAGGAAAACGTGGCGCTGAATTTACTTGGGAGCTCGAAAGCGAAATGAAGTCGAAATATCCTCATCTTTTCCCTACGTCTTCCTAAATTTCGGGATGAAATTTCCTAAAGGAAGGGAGACTGTAACGCCCGGCTATTTTGTACTTTCCATTTATAGAAGATTTTGTTCGTAATCTATTTTTGGAAACCTTGTATTCTTGTAATCATTTCCTTTCTTTGTAATCTTTATCAAATCGAGACTTGGATCATTAATGGAACGGGTATTTTTTATGTATATGTTGTACGCACTCTAATTAAGCTCGTATGTCCAACTTCATGAATCAATCGATGTTTAATCATTACTCTTGGAAACTATGTGTGAAACTTGTAATTTATCTAAACTTATGCCTTGATCGTGTTTCGAACAGGAACGACACTTGATTTGATACTTATACGCTTTATCATACTTGGTTTATAATCCTCATACTTAATCATAACTTAATCTATGCTTTTGTGACAAGAATGGCCCTTGAAACACCTTAGATGCATCAATTAAACACTATAGGGGCCAAAATAAATATTTTCATACACTCAAAGATAATATACTTTCAAGTTTGACAAAATATGATATATTTTTATAATACTTGTGAAAAATACATACTTTGTCATTTGTTCAGTTTTGAAAATATCATTTACCAAGTGATGTGCACAAAATGCAACATATAAATTACATCAATTGTGGCATAAAACTAACCCTTTTTTAGTACTAATGTAGGAAAAAGTGTGTTTTTGTCTTCCTTTTGTATTTTCAGGATTAAATGAGCTCAAATGAACAAAAGAAGCAAAAAGGCAGGTAAATCTAACATAGATACAAGAAAAGGAACAAACGTGGCATGCCTGACCTCCCGACAGCATCTTCCCAAGCAAAACAAGAGAACAGAAGGCTGAACACGCCCCGTGCTCAGTGAGCACGGGGCCGTGCCCAAGTGTCAGCAGAAAAGACAAACCTGTAGAAGCTTCTATCACCCACCACGGGAGCGTGCCCACTGGACACGGGGTCATGGTCAACTCAAAGATTCGCAGAATCTGAGGAAATCTTGATAGTACAGATACGCTTCTGCACAGGGGGTCGTGCCCAACGGACACGGGGGCATGGTCAACTAATGCAGAGAAACTGCAATTAATGAAGAAATAGAAGGAGGATGGACACGGGGCCGTGCTCGAGTTGCTGTTCAGGCTATAAATAGGGGTGCTTGGCTCATTTGCAAACCATCCCTTGGCACACCACCTCTCTCACACTTCACCCACCACCATCACAACACCATCATCCACCACCATCATCCATTGTCCATCATAGAGTGTGTGAGTCGTCTCGGGATCCAAGATTGATCGTAAGAGTTCTTGACAATCAAAGGCCATGTTTACCTAAGTCTCTTACATCACCTGGTGAAGACAAGTGTCTAGTGTAATACTTTTTATTTTTAATCTTTTCCCAATTTTTATTTGGTTATGTATTAATGACTTTAATAACTAGTTTCTTATGTTGAAGGTGATTCTTCCTTATCGTTTGTCTGTGGTGTCTTGTCATTATTTTACTGTCTATATAAAATAAAATATTTTCACCATTCATATCTCCACGGTCTATATGGAGATATGTTGGCTACCTGGTCGGGGGTTAAGGGAACGGTTTGGTAAGAGTCTTGCCATTGTTCAGTGTATAGATCCTGCAAAGGACCTGGGTCAAATTTAGTAGGACCTCCTTCAATACCCACCGGTATTGGATGGCGGGGGTCCAAACTCTTTGATCCCCTCATAAGTAAGCTACTGTTAAAACTTTAACCCGGCTACTTAGGACTGTATCCCTGCTGACTCAGACTACTTAGTCGAGGGTAACGTCACCTTCAAAAGAGGGGCCTACCAATGTAACGCCCGGCTATTTTGTACTTTCCATTTATAGAAGATTTTGTTCGTAATCTATTTTTGGAAACCTTGTATTCTTGTAATCATTTCCTTTCTTTGTAATCTTTATCAAATCGAGACTTGGATCATTAATGGAACGGGTATTTTGTTATGTATATGTTGTACGCACTCTAATTAAGCTCGTATGTCCAACTTCATGAATCAGTCGATGTTTAATCATTACTCTTGGAAACTATGTGTGAAACTTGTAATTTATCTAAACTTATGCCTTGATCGTGTTTCGAACAGGAACGACACTTGATTTGATACTTATACGCTTTATCATACTTGGTTTATAATCCTCATACTTAATCATAACTTAATCTATGCTTTTATGACAAGAATGGCCCTTGAAACACCTTAGATGCATCAATTAAACAACTATAGGGGCCAAATTGTATCAAAATGAAACTTGTTTCCGAACCACAAGGGGCTCCCGGCCCGCATCAACTAGCCTGGATATCCCAGGCGGGCCACATGAGGCCCAGGTCTGCAGACCATATGGATGGTCGCGACCAGCTTCCATTTTTTAGCGGGATTTCAAGTTTAAACCGAGTTTTGGCACTTGTTAACCCCTCTAATCAACCCTAAACACCTCCCTATAAATACCCAAGCTTCCCCAAGCACTTGGACACTTTCACCACTCTCAAATCTCACCAAAACACTCCCAAATTCAAGCAAGAATCTGCATTTTCGGACAGATTCATACCTCTACACTAAACTGGGTATAACTTGCTCATTTCTTGATGAAAACACTTGATTCTTCTTCCTATTTGCTTGGTTAATCATGGAGTTTGATTCCTTGACTTCTCCTTGGAGAAATCAGACCTGGAATTGCTCCGAAATTGACCAAAAACTTTTTGTTTTGTTACAAACTTATGTAAACTTCATCCAACTTGTGTTTGACACAACTCAAGCCAATGTCCTAATGCTTAAAACCCCTCTTATGGTTGGTTAAGCTTAAAAACATGGTTGAGACATCTAAATCAGGGGTTAAAACCTCATAAAGTTTCTGTTTTAATTAGGGTTTTACCACAAGTAGTGTTCAAGTATGAAACTTGATGAATGTGTGATGGTTGGACTAGCTTGGGCTATCCTTCATAAGAATCCACTCATTACTTGATGTTTTGCTATAGTTTAGTTGTTGTTAATACCATAATACTTGTATGTTCATGACCCTCCTTGTTGTTTATAACAACAAGTGTAGTGGTGAACAATAGAGGTGCCTAAATGGAAGCTTGTTCTTCCTACCTCATGTATGAACTCTATGACACAAAGAGGTGCCTAAATGGAGACATTGATCTCCTACCTCATGCTTGAATCATAAGACTTGTAACCAATATAATATCTAAGCTATTCTATGTACATACATATATACCTAAGTAACTAAACTTGATGGTAACTTAATAGTTACTTGTCAAGAATATGTTACATCATCTATGACCATGCTCTTGCTACGACTCTAATGGACCTTTAAATCCATGAAATCATACCAACTCTCTTGAGTTCTAATAGTCTCAAGAACAAGGGTTATGTGTACAAGATGATTATTTTCACGTATGTTATTTTCTATACATTTTAAACTCCGAATCTATAATCTTCCGTAAACGTCAAACTCACACACCTTGTTTGCCTCGTGTAGAAGGACAAGGTGCTCCAAACTAATCCATCCACCAACTCACTCGCGGGAATTCAAGTAGGAAAAGCTTGCAAACACCGTGAGTATACTCGTATTCCCCCTTTTTACTTTTACCAATTTTGGGGTGTAACATGTTTATCTATAAACAAACTTACACATGAACATTTTGCTTAAACACTTGAACATTCCTACAACATGCTTGTATACGTGATGGCTTGATGCTTTAAACTTGGATTAATCTTATGTGTTGAATTTATCATTAACTTCGTACGAACCAAACCGTGACATATGTAGCGCTATAGGATTAACGACCCGCCTCTTTATCTTCGGTTATGTCATGAGCATATTGGGTTTCCTTGGTTTGATATGTTAGACACATACCATGTTTAGATGTTTATCTTGAATCACATGCTTGCTATGAGGAATTGTTTAAAACTTATCTTTTGCTATGTATGTATCAAACTTGTATACTCGCCTTTGCTTTTGCATTGAATTGTATTTTTAAACATGTTACAGGTTGATGATGACGATGCTATAAAAAGAAGTAGCGTTGATGCCTAGATACACATATAGACGTTTAGGTTAATATGTTGTATCAAATTTTGCTTATGTTGTTATGTATTACTTTTTGGAACTTGTTGTCATTTGAGTTTATGTAATGTTGACTATTTGAAGTTATGAAATGAAATTGGGATTATTAAAATATTGTCACAAATAGCGTTATGATGTCTCTAGCAATCTTCACACTTCGTCTCATCCCGATGTTTCCGCCATTGGTTGGGGTGTGACAACCAAATTATGCATTAATAACTTAATTAATTATCTTTCAATAATCCGACCCTTTAGGATTGTATCCTTGCTGACTCACACTACTGGGTTGAGGGTAACGTCACCTTCAAAAGAGAGGCCTACTACAATAACTAAGAAAATCTCTTAAAAAGTGCAAAAGTGCGGAAATAATCAAAGGTTACACTACACACGAGTCGTATCCAAGTGATTCATCTTGTCTATCTTTTTTTACTTTTATTTTATTTTTCAGCATTTTAGTTAGTTTTATTTTTCTAGTTTAAAAATCTTTTTCTAACTTTTGATTTGATTAGACGTTGAGGATAAACCGGTACGAAAAGCTCTTGTGTCCTTGGACGACCTCGGTATCTTACCAACACTATACTACGCTCACGATGGGTGGACTTTCCCATATGTGTGTTTAGTGTTAGTAAATATCGTGTTTTATAAATTTAAAACTTGGCTAAAAAGTGTAAAAGGGCTTAAAATATACACCTAAAATATAACATACTTCACGCACATCAAGTTTTAGCGCCGTTGCCGGGAACACAAGGATTTTAAGAAAGTTAGGAATCAACGACCTAATCGTTTTTTCTAATTTTTCTGTTTTTTTAGGATTTTCTTAATTTTTCAGCTTCTGCAGAACTCAGCACGGGCCGTGCCCGCTGAACACGCCCCGTGCCCAATCCTTGGAACTGGCAATCCTGTTTTAAGTCAGACAGTAAGCTGAACACGGGGTCGTGCCCACTCAACACGCCACGTGCCTAAGATTCAGTTACTGAAAACAGAACCGTAAGATCCTGACGGTTGGTAATTTATGACAAAAATAAGAGTGATAATGATAATTTTTACTTTCGGCACTCTTATGGTACGTGGTGTCAATTATGTGGTGGTTCTCATAAAGAATTAGAATGTTATTTTCTAAATTATAA
The DNA here is from genome assembly GCF_002127325.2 of Helianthus annuus. NCBI lineage: Eukaryota > Viridiplantae > Streptophyta > Magnoliopsida > Asterales > Asteraceae > Helianthus > Helianthus annuus. Next base: position 83,578,251 of record NC_035435.2, read on the forward strand.
GCCCCACTATATAGACCCATTGTTTTCATGTAGCCTTAAGAGGGGCGAAAGTAAAAATAATCCTCGAATGCTCTCAACCGGATCTTCTAGGGGAAATGCTTCTTGATGAACTATTTCAATTGGAAGATCTAATTCTTAATTGGTTAAAAGAACTTAGGATAGATTTCAATAATATATCTCAAGACGATAACCAAGAAGAATTGTTGGGATCGCATTCGAATAAAAACAACTTCATTGTTCCCGACAATACTTCTAACTCTAGCGAGGACTTGAGCGATAGTCGTCCCTGTGTCGATACGGATAAGTTCCTTAGAAATAGACATACTTCATAAACAGCCATTCGACACGGGGTCGTACCCATGTCAACACGCCCCCGTTCCCCCAAAAGATTCCTTTCTGACTTTTTGTCAGAATACGGATAAAATGTGTCAGGATCTTGCCTGCACACGGGGCCGTGTCCAGCTGATACGGGGCCGTGTCTAACGTGCTGTCATTTTTTATAAATGCAGCCAAGAATCCTGCACATTTGGACCATCCAGGGACAGAGATTTGAGAGGATCTTCTCACATACCATCCTAGGTATTTTCTAAAAGAAGCTTCTAACAACCATCTTGTCCTTTCCTCTTTTATCTATTACCTTCTTCTTCTTCATCTTTCTTGCTTCAACACCTCCATTAAAGCTTGAGGTCACCATGATTCCAAGCTTTATTGTGATGTTTGTTGGGTTTTTGTTCAAGGAATCTTGTTAAAAATAAGTTGTATAACATTGTTTTAAGTTACTTCTGCTCAAAAATGCTTCATAAGCTGGAAAAATAATTTAAAACTCCAAGATTCCTTGTTCCAAAAATCTGTAGAAAGGTGAACACGGAGCCGTGCTCATTGAGCACGGGGCCGTGTCCAATTTACTGTTTCATCGAGATGAGCTATTTTTGGTTTTTTCGTAGAATGTCAAGTCAAAACAGTGGAACCTCTTCTGCACATTCCAGAAACAGTCGAAGGGAGAGAAGGTCTTCAATTGAAGCTACTCTCGTACGCTACGTAATGGCATTACGTAAAGCTCTTGATGAGATGACTTCGGTAGAGGAGGTCCTGATAGACCGTATAAATTATCTTACGGTGGGGCTGGAAAACAGTTTTCAAGAAATCAACCTCTTGCACCAGAAGTTGAATATCCTTGTAACACCTCCTATGGAACCCATTCTCCCTCAAGAGGATTGGAACCTAGCACTAGGAGTCAACAACCCCACCGTATGGGATGACATTCCCGCAGAGCCTTCTTTTGAAAACTTTCAAGAAGTCCCGGTGGAAGTTACACCCCCTCAAACCAATGCCAACGAGCCTGCCTTCCTTCTCCCAAGGGAGATCGAAGAATGGCTCGTCGACGTTTAAGGAACCCATAATCTGGAGGAGGAAGTTCTTCAAGCCGCTTCCAACCGAGAGAATTATCCTTTCAGAAATTTTGCTAATAGAATAAATTTTAGGCTAGTACTTCTTGGTTTAGACTTCTTATGCTTTCGTTGACCTACTTATCTAAAATTTTAACTTATTAGGAATATTATGTAATTCTCTCTATGGTTTAATGAATAGTGGTTTTAGTTAATTTGGTCTTTGGATGATGTTGCAATGGATAAAACACACTCAGGATGGTGAAGGATAACAAGAGAAACTTGAACCAGCACCCCATGCACGAAAACAGGGCCATCCGACAAATTTTTCTTCATTAAAGTAAGTTCAGCATGGGCCGTGCCCGCCCAACACGGCCCCGTGCTGCACAATCTACAGAAGATGCCCAGTTCAGGTAACTCGACACGGGGCGTGCTCACTCAACACGCCCCCGTGTCCAGGCTTCTGTTTCTTTTTACAAATTTTTGTTACTGGAGATCTGAACACGGGGCCGTGTCCAGACGCCCAGTAACATAAAATTTTGCTTTTTCACACCTTTTTACACATTCAATCAACCTAAAAACTTATTTTTGGGACACATTAAGGACAATGTGTAATTTAAGTGTGGGGGGATGCTAAAACCTTGAATCTTGCAAGTCCTAAATGAGCTCAAATGAACAAAAGAAGCAAAAAGGCAGCTAAATCTAACATAAATACAAGAAAAGGAACAAACGTCTCATGCTCGACCTCCCGACAGCATCTTCCCAAGCAAAACAAGAGAACAGAAGGCTGAACACGTCCCGTGCTCAGTGAGCACGGGGGCGTGCCCAAGTGTCAGTAGAAAAGACAAAGCTGTAGAAGCTTCTATCACCCACCACGGGGGCGTGCCCACTGGACACGGGGCCGTGGTCAACTCTAAGATTCGCAGAATCTGAGGAAATCTTGGTAGTACAGATACGCTTCTACACACGGGGTCGTGCCCAACGGACACGGGGGCGTGGTCAACTAATGCAGACAAACTGCAATTAATGAAGAAAGAGAAGGAGGATGAACACGGGGCCGTGCCCGAGCTGCTGTTCAGGCTATAAATAGGGGTGCTTGGCTCATTTGCAAACCATCCCTTGGCACACCACCTCTCTCACACTTCACCCACCACCATCACAACACCATCATCCACCACCATCATCCATTGTCCATCATAGAGTGTGTGAGTCATCTCGGGATCCAAGATTGATCGTAAGTGTTCTTGACAATCAAAGGCCATGTTTGCCTAAGTCTTGACACCTTCCTAAGTCTTGACATTGGTTTTGTAAGATCTTTAGAGTTTTAGTTACACATAATCTTTAACTACTAAAACAAGATGAAAAAATGAGTTCAAGAGACACTTACTACTAGCACAAGATCCTTCCACTTCCAAGTCTTGACCCCTTCCTAAGTATGCTTGATACACCTTGTGATGTGCTTGAAATAGCTAGTAATTGAATGAAGGAAAGGATGGGGTGGGTGTGTGGTTTTGGCCGAGAAGGAGAGGGAGATATGAGAGTGTTGATTTTTTTTTTTTTTTGAAGTGAAAATGAGATGAAATGGAGTAGATAAGGAACTTGATTCAATTGTATAATAATTTCCCTCCACAACTTTAACCATAGGTCTTCAATATGGCATCTTTGACTAAACAAGGATTAGTCAACACCATTAGGTGGGGTGGGGCCCATAGGGACAGTTAAGAGAGGGGGTATTGATTAGTTTGAAATCTTGTTAAGTATTAAAAGATGATAATGTGTATGTTAAGTTAGAATTGTTAGGTGTTTAGATGTTCTAGATACAAAACATAGTGTTTGTGACCATAACTAGTTTGATGATGTCGAAATATTGTTAACTAGTTCACAGGATGCTTCTAGTTGTGTTCGGGTGTTTGTTTGGTTATTGGATTGCTTAAAAAGGTTAACATTAGTGTCTTGTATGGTGTAATACGTAATTATGTCATGTTAATGTTTTCAACACTTTTTAAGCTATTCTGAACATTATGGCGTTATTTCAAATTACTACATAAGCTGAATTTTGCTGATTTTTGCTGAATTTTATTGTTTATAGCTAATTTCGAGCAGTTTCTAGTGTTTGTTCTTCTCTCGGAAAGCAGTAACATAAACCCTTACTTTCTCACATAAGGTTCTAGTATATCATTGGTTCTGGGACTCAATCTGTGTCCTAAACATGTTTTCTGTCTGAGTACCGAACTCCTCTCAGTGCTACTAGTTTATCTGATAAGTGTGCTAGTTTCGTTCTGTGCACTGTTCAAACTGTTTCGAGTCGAAATCAATAATAATAAGTATCATTCATCATGAAATGTTTTTGTGAGTTCTTTGAATGTATGTCATGAAATCATGCACATCATATGTTCAAAATACTCAACCATATAATATTAAACATTGTTCACATTGTACGGAAATTACACGAAAAGTGCCAATTGTCACAAAGAAATCCATCCAGCTCCAAAATTATCAAATGGATGTCTGATAGGATAAGCCATGAATTAACAATCATCAGAGCTAATGGAGAAGTTGAAAATATAGACTCAAGAATGAAGATTTGCAAGTCCTTCTAAGGATTGAACTTGAAAGGGATCCAGTTGACTATCTCTCAATGAAATTTGAGCACCAATTCAAGGTTCAGATCAAAGATAAGTTTATGAGAAATAAAGGTTGATATAATAAACATCTGTTTTGGCATCATTTGTTTTAGGTGGGAGATTGTTGGACCTACACATGAACAAATGATATTCAAAAGCTAAAACATGACTTCCTAATCAAGAAACCAATTGATAAAGCATTCTCCTCCCAAAGATAGTGAATCTTGAACACTAATCAGAACATTTGTTGAAGATATTCAAAGATTTATTCGAAGCCTCGGAACCACTGTTGAAGAAGAAACAATTGTTCAAGGCCAAAGCTCTGTTGAAGCAAAGCACTAATTATGAAGACCAAACATCCGTTGTGGAGGGAATAATCGAGGTGACTGAAGACATGGACTCGACTCGGGTGGAGATATATGTGGATGACCTTATGGCTCTCCTCCATGAATAGGAGGGGTATGTGGAAAGCTGAGGCATAACAAATACTATGCAACCAACTTGAATGGTCCGCTGGGGCAGGTGGCTGTGAAGAGCTGCCACTGGTAGCTCGAACGGGGGTATGAGGAGGTGTACCAGTAGGTGTAGGAACACGAACAGGAGTAGCTGGTGCAACAGACACAACATCATCATCATTAGTAGGATAAGCCTCTAATCCAGCGGCTCGAAGGATAGAGGATGTCACTGACTCAAAGGAGTCGGCATCAGACTCAAGATCAGAATCAAAAGAGATATCGATAACAGAGACAACTGGGGATGCTACGTCTAGGATAGCGATGTCAAAACCCTCGCCACCGCCAAGATCGTCGTCAGGGTGCTCCACCTCAATCACGGGGACATCAACATCATCATCCAAATCAACAACGAAAGGCCAATCCTCAGCAGGGATGGCAGCAAGGGGAATAGCATGAATCGGAAAGGCTCAACAAGATGCTCACCATCAGGATATCCGATGATAAGCTGGTCATAGAGGGGTAAAGGTAAAGCGAGAACATCATCAACAAAAGGAACATCATCACCAAAATCTGGTAGGGCGAAGGGCTGAAAATCTCAAGGTCTTCATCGTCAGACATCATCTCCGGGTTGCTCTCGGAGTCAGACGTGAAGACCTCGGGGGCGTATGCTACCTCATCATTGGATATCCTAATAGCGACATCTAACATTCTTAACAAAAGAGATTCCATAAATGTTAGAAACATCTAATGGAATGTAACAGCTTATTAAATATACTAAACATTTGGTTTAACTAACGTTGTTACATTGATAAGGTTTGTTCTTTAAACCTCTGTTGACTAGTTCCAAACATCTGTTTAGGCCTAACAAATGTTTGGTCTTCACCATCAGTGCTTTAGTGCTTTGGCCTTTGAACAAATGTTCTTTTTTCTTCAACAGTGTTTTCCAAGCTTCAACAGTGCTTTGTAGTCTTCAAATAGATACTTTGTTAGTATTCAAGATTCACTATCTTTAGGGAGAGATGTAAATCATTACTTGCTTATTTAATATCAGATAAGCATGTTTTGGCTTTTGATATCATCTGTTCTTTTATAGGTCCAACACGTGTATACATACCTATCACATACAAAGATACAAACAAACATACATACATACATACATGAAGGGGTATGGTCCCAAAAACCCCGCGCAAGCGCATAAGACCATACCCTAACTTCATTCCAAAGAACATCTTAAGTAAAACCTTGCGTGGCTGCGCAACGGTTCTAAACAAGAGTGGGGAAAGAACAGTCTTCAATAACCCTACGATGGAGGAGAAGAGAGATAAACATTCAACTGACACCCTTGCGCGAACCCGCGCAAGGGTACAGTTAGGTTTGAAGACACAAACTCCTGAACATCTCCGCGCACCTGAAATCAAGACTTGAACAAAGGTATCTTTTCTGTTACAACAAGATGGACACGTGGCAAGGGCATAACAGTTTACAGTTGTAGATCTTCTAGAAAGTCCTAAATGCTCATCGTGCATGGCCATTTGGTTATAACCGAAGATGACGTGGCATAATCCTAGACACTCATCTAAATCACAACGATGACGCTGACTTAAAGAAGGATCTACCCAAAACCACTTTCCACGTGGCAATTCCCCCACCGTTGATCAAGACTCACGATCCGTGTGCGAAGAACTAACGGAAGGAAAAATAACTAACAAACGGAAAAGCACTTTCCGTTACTATCTCCGTCGCACCAGTTTCCCGCCAATAACCGGCTATAAATAAGTCACTGCAGGTATGATCTTACAAGTTATTTTCACTTCACTCTAACTTTTACTGCTGCATTTTCTTCCTCGAAGATCACTGTACTTATTCTCACGCTGGAGGGTGGTCACGGAGAGAACCCCCATTCTCCTCGTGGTGAGTCTAACGGCTTTCTGCTTTGCAGTGATCACCGGAGAAAGGAACCAACCAAAACCCCAAATTGACGAGAAGATTAACCCCTTTTATGCAGAGACTAAACCCCTTATCTGACTGATGGTCCAATTAGCTCACTGTTTCTTCATTGGCGCCCACCGATTCTTCAATTTTCATTTTCATTTTCATTTTCATCTTATCCTTTGATTCATCTCTTCTTTTCTGTATTCCATGGCAGAAGTTCCGACAAATTACCCACCAACTCCTCGATCTGAGAACAGGGACGATCCGGCTTATACTTTTCAGATCGACGGAATAATGGGAAAATCATTTAGCAACAGCGAGATTCGTCATGAGGAACACAATCCTGTTACTTCAGAAGTTCAATCTGGAACTCAGAGTAGTCCAGATCTACTTCTGGAAGAAACACAGGTTTATTGGTTTACCAAATTCCAAAGTGCTGTGAACAAAAATTTTGCACAAAAACTTGCTACCCATGTGCAAACCATAAACGCATCCAGATGGTCCTATTACGATTTCTCGACTCTATCGACCAAAGTCACAGAGGTATATTCTCAGTCCAGCACCGGATGCAAATTCCCCCATCTCAGATTGGATACCAGGAGTCCAGGCAGAGCACAAATCCCAGAAGAAATCCAATAATACAGAGTTGGGCCCACATCCTTTACAACAATAGGACACCCAGCTCAACAACGCAAAATATCTGAAAACACTCAGTTGCACGATGCAAAAAGTGGGGACGACCACAGCAACCCAACAAAACAGTACGGAGCAAACATACATGGTGCAAGGCGAACCATCGCGCAAACAGAACAACAAACGAAGCCACAGTCAACACTGGCGTGAACAAGTAATCTTCCCTGTCGCACCAGGGGGGTCCTCAAGAAGAACGGCCGGTCATCATAACTGGTATTTTCGGTCATTACCATACTGATTACATGTTCATTGATCCGGGTAGTTCTATGGATATTATTTACGAACAGTGTTTTAAGTAATTAGACCCAGAGGACAAGGCGTGCTTGAAACCAATCGATTTTCCTTTAAGTGGTTTCTGCAATGAAGCCGTCTTTTCACTAGGTTAAATCTCCTTTCCTTTAACACTCTCGGATGGAGAACACTCGCGTACCGTTACAGTCAATTTCATGGTCATGCCAGCTACATCATGCCATGATGTACTGTTGGGAAGACGTTCACAAAGGGAATTTAGCATGATTACCTCCATACTGCATGCTGCTTGCGGTTTTCCGACAGAAATCGGAGTAACAATTTTATATTCAAGCAAAGAAGTGATGTATGTCGAGGACGAGCCACCAGTAAAGGTCGCAAAGCCATATCCATCTAATGAACCAGAGAAATGGGTACTCAACAATGAATACCCTGAGCAAACCATTCTACTAGGGCACGCCATCTCACCAGCAATCCGCGCAAGATTGAAAGAACTTCTATCTGAAAATATGGATATTTTCGCATAGTCCCCAGCAGACATGACCGGCGTACCTAGAGAAATAACGGAACATTGCTTGAATGTCCGACCTTCCGCAGAACCAGTAGCACAAGGAAAGCCCAATCTTGGTCCGGAAAAGGCCCGCGCAATGAATGAGCAAATAGCTGAATTACTTCAGGCCGGGATTCTGCACGAAGTCCGATATCAAACCTGGGTAGCTAACCCAGTAATGGTGCAGAAGCACAACGGTGGGTGGCGCATGTGCGTTGATTTCAAAGACCTCAACAAAGCCTGCCCAAAAGACTGTTACGCTCTCCCAGAGATAGACAAGAAAGTGGATTCCTTAGCATCCTTCTGCTGGAAATGCTTCCTAGATTGCTACAAAGGATATCACCAAGTACAAATGAATGAAGAAGACGAAGATAAGACAGCTTTCCGCACGGACAATGGTATATTTTGTTATACAAAAATGCCTTTCGGTCTCCGCAACACGGGAGCTACTTACCAACGCCTAATGGATAGAGTCTTTGGGGAGGATATCGGTGTAACAGTAGAAGTCTATATGGATGACCTTGTCATCATGAGTCGCGAAGAAGAATCAATGCTCACAAACATCCAGCGCACTTTCGACTCTCTGTGCAGAGTTAATCTAAACTGAATCCTGTAAAGTGTTCGTTTGGAATGGAAGAAGGCAAATTCTTAGGATTTATAGTAACCAAAGATGGTTTCAAAGTCAATCCAGAAAAGGTAGAGGCTATTCAGCTCATACCGTCACCAGCATCTATCAAAGAGATGCAACGCCTAGCTGGTCGGTTAGCTACGCTTAACCGATTTTTAGCAAATCATGTTGCCAAATCATATCCATTCATCATCACATTATGCAACTGCATAAGGAAGAGCCGATTTCAATGGACTCCAGAGGCAGATAAAGCTTTTCAGGAAATGAAAGAATGTCTAATTCAACTACCTACTTTAACAGCTCCGCGAAAAGAAGAACCATTAATCTTGTACCTCTCCGCATCAGGGGTAGCAGTTGGCGCAGTGTTGATGATCGAAAGTGACGGAGTCCAAACTCCAATTTATTACATCAGCAAAATGTTGACTGGTCCAGAAACGCGCTATTCAATCATGGAAAAACTTGTTCTCGCGCTAGTTCACGTATCGCACAGATTACGAAGGTACTTTTCTGGCCACGTTATAACTGTCCTCACCAACTACCATCTGGGACAAATCTTGTCCAAGCCAAACGTCGCGGGCAAATTAGCAAAATGGGCCACAGAACTGGGTGGATATAACATTTTGTATAAGTCACGCCCAGCTATCAAGGGCCAAGTCCTAGCAGATTTTGTTACTGAAGTCCCCGTCGATAAGATCCAGGAATGCGAAGCCATACAAAATCCTACCCCAGTCTTTGACGGCAGGATCTGGATCCTATATACAGACGGTGCTTCCAACGATGACGGCGCAGGAGCTGGTCTTCGCCTAGTTAGCCCTGACAACCACGAACTTACCTACGCCATTCGACTAGATTTTAAAAGCACCAACAACGAAGCGGAGTATGAGGCATTCCTCGCAGGTCTCCGCCTAGCAATCAAAATAGGGGCAAAAAATGTTGAAGCACATGTCGAGGGTGGTCACGAAAAGAACCCCCATTCTCCCTGTGGCGAGTCTAACGACTTTCTGTTTTGCAGTGATCACCGGAGAAGGGAACCAACCAAAACCCCGAATTGACGAGAAGATTAACCCCTTTTATGCAGAGAGTAAACCCCTGATCTGATTGACTCAGGTCCAATTAGCTCACTATTTCTTCAATACATACATATATACATACACTCACATACCTACCTACACATCTACATACGCACACATAAACATGTACACAGACAAGCATACATAGATACATACACATACACACACCTACACATGCATACACACACATACATACATACATACATACATACATACATACATACATACATACATACATACATACATACATACATACATACATACATACATACATACATACATACATACATACACACACACACACACACACACACACACATACATACATACATACATGCACGCATGCATGCACAGATATACACATTCATATAAAAACACATACACATGTGTACATATGTTGATACAGGCTACATATATGTACATGTATGCATACGTACATACGCACATATAGACATACACAGACATGTACATATGTATATACACACATTAGTAACGTACATATGTGCATACACACGTGCACATACATATATCCTAGAATCAATTCATATGCGTTATCACAAATAATAGAATGGCCAAGTGTCACTCCAAGCACACAATATAAACTATACACTAAATTCTAATCATACTATCATGGATGACTTCATGTTATTAGTGCCATGCTTTGTGTCTATTGGAATGCTCAGGATTAGATTCAGAAAACATTGTATAAGGCCGAAGGGTGTGGAGGGCGCCACCCCTACCACCTTACCACCGATAGCGTTGGAGGGGCGCCACCACCAATACCGAGGCAGTTAAACCGGGGCGCCATGGATGTGTCGCAAGGTTATGTGCAGGTGGGACCCACATCATTTCATCCAATAAATTTTTTTAAAATTTGTTTAATAGGGGGCGTTATCTCATACCCTGCAAGTTAAGGGAAGGCGTGATAAAGCCCCCTGGCTGACGTGGATCTAACATGGTGCTGACGTGTCATGATAAAGCCCCTAGAGGCTTTATCCCACACCCTCCAGCCTAACAAAGTCAAATACAAATAAGTACAACTACATTGATATCTAAGCATCTCCTACATATGTTGGCCATGAGTAACCATCTAGACAATGTGATCAGACCATGTCATCTTCTCTCTATTTGTGCTACATGAAGAACTTGGCCATTACACTTTTTAATTGTAAGGATATGAATCAATCTTAAGATGTATATGTGTGCTTAATTCTTGTGGATGGTATTGCATGTGTATTATCATAATTAATATTATATGGATCATCAGATATCTTGTTAGTTTTTGAAAAATAGCCAAGCCAAAATAAAATTGCTTTATATTGAACTTTTATTAGAAATCAAATTACGTGGCATACCAGACGCCATGTTATCATTAAAATCCAGACAATTATTAAATTATGTTACAAATCTTTATAATGAGATATAATCAAAACCACCTATATATATTATTAGTATTTTTACGATTACTATTCGTATTGTTATCATCTTAATCTGAGTTAATTGATATTTCATTTGTGTTTTTTTTTTTTTTTGAACATTCAACTTCATTAAAAAGGACAACCAATCCGCAAAACACGGACGGAAGCCAAGCCAATTACAACATGTACATCGGGTTTACATACCAATCACTCCATTCCAAACTATTACAGCCAAACCTATTTCATTTGTGTTTATTAATATGGTATGTTATATATGATAATGATACTTATTTTTCACTTTCGATTTTATCTTATATGCTTCTTTTGGTTCAGATTAAAAAAGTTTATAATGAGATGACACTCCTTACGACTTTACCTTAGTTTAACTTGCTAATAAAAAGTTAATTTGATAAAGAATATAATTACCAATATTATGAAAATAAAACAATTACAATTATAAATTTACAACTTTTTTATTATCAGAAAACAAGACTGTAACTATATATTCTTTACAAAATACACCCCCAAAAGAAGAAAGATGTCTTTAAATTCATAGACAAATATAATCACCACAATAGGAACCTCATCATGCATCTCCTTTATATAAGCGAACAAAATATTATTATTAAATGCACCATGCTTCATGGGAACATTGTACCATGAAGATTCATTACCAACTTTTTTTAAAAAAAGAGCAAAACGAATCATTAATAATTATATATAAATTTTATCCATTTTTTTAATTAAGTATTTTATAGTTTAATATAAAATTTTGGTAAGTGTATTTTGTTTCTTATTTAGTGTTTCACAATGCATGACCACTATTCCTATATACGGGGTATGTTGTTTTTGGCCAGATGACATTAACCTAGTGGGTTTGTGTATTAATGTGTCCATTTTTTTTTTGTTCTATTAATGATAATTTTTACTTATAAAGGAGCAAAAATAAGTTAAAATTACGAAGTTAATAATACATATTATAAATTATAACTTAAAATCCGTTGATTAAATAGGCAAGAGTTTAATTCAAGTATATAAATTCCTTCTTATACATTATTATATTTATATTTATATTTTTAATACATGCAAATATATATATATATATATATATATATATATATAATTATATATATATATATATCTTAGTTTAGTAATATTCAAAGGATTGAATATTACGTTTATAATGCAATTATTAAAAAAAATTACTACTTTTTTTATGGAAACAACATGAAAACAAAAGAGAATATGAAAAAAACTAACATGTGTATTGCTTTAAGTGTTTTTTAATTAAGTTTTTTATTTAAACATATTAAGTAGGCGATTAATTTATGATCATTGGTGTAACAGAGTAACATTAAGCATTGTCATTCAAAAAATAAAAAATATTGTAGTTACAACTTACAACTAAAAAAAGGGTAGATGCACTGTACCCCTGACCGCGAAGGGGATCCCCCCTCCCAAGCTAGCTTACCGGATCGCTGTCTGACGGTGAAATTACCCAGCCGAAGCTGGGCACCGGTGTCCCTCAGACTCAAACCCGGGTTTGAGCCCGGGCCAAAGCCCTCATCAATCAAAGTTAACTAAAATATGAGCTCAATTAATCAATATAACATGTTACATTGTTGATTTTGGAAAACATTAATGTCATGCTATTATAGAGGTATGGAGACATATTTTGTGGTGGTGTGGTAAACATATTTCAAGATCAGATTTGGTCCATCATATGCTGAAAGGGTTGTTCACGATTTCACGACGTCGTATTCAAAAAAGGTAAGAAGTTACGGTATGGAATTGTATATACCACGAGTTGGTATATCTGTCTTGCTCGAAATGATTTGATATTCTAGAATGCTAAAACCTCATTTCATCTATATTAGAAGAGTTTAAAACTCAACTATCATGCATCCGCCACAGATCCAATGTTCAAGACGCTATGCTGGAATAAATAGATTAACCCCCGCTATCATGTTTTGAATAAATATCAGTGTTTTGCTTGTTTTTTGAGTTGATTATTGGTGAACATCCTTATATATCTGTTTCTGTATAGTTTCAGCAACCTGCTGGTTTGAATAACAACATTTTGTTGCTCACTTAAGGATTAAATTCAAGATGTGGTGTCAAGCTATTCATTAACAGCACGTCAATATGAGTAAGGATGTGACTAGTACCGCACCTGAGTAAGGATGTGACTGGTATCATACCTGTACCAAAAATAGCGGTGCCGAATCTAAACGAACCAGATGCCGAATATCGTAGCGGGTATATTAGTACAATATAGAGTTAACTGCCATTTTCGTCCCTGTGGTTTGGTCACTTTGGCCATTTCAGTCCATTTTTCAAAAATGCGCCATTTTCCTCCCCGACGTTCTGGAAAGGTGCCATTTCAGTCCAAAAATCATAACCCAGTTAAGTCAGTTAGTAAATAAGGACTGATTGTGTAAATTTGTAACATAAAGGACTGATTGTGTAAATTTGTAACACCACCACCACTAGCCCTGCCAGCACCACCACTCCGCTGCCACCACCACCACCACCGCCACCACAGCCACGGTCACCGGAACCTGCAACTTCACCGGAACCTGCAACTTCATCCGAATTCAGGCAAATCGACCACTTCCATCGTCTGCATCCTCCATTGATGTACGTTTCGGACTGATTTAGATCTGTTTCAAATCAAAGTTTGTTCATTTTGATCAGGTTCGGTGAAAACGAAAACGAATTTCGGATTGATTTCGGACTAAATCGAATGATTTTTGGTTGAATTTCAGACTGATTTGTTTGAATTTCGATCAAATATTATTCGTTTAAAGAAAAAAATTGTTGTTTAATCACATATTGATGTTTTTTTTTCAAAGTACAGATCTGTGCAGAATTATTTTGATCGTTGAAATCAGTCCGCAGAATCTGCAGAGGTGTTCAGTCATTGCTGAATATTAGCCGTATAAACAAATTTGTTGTCATTGAACAATCTGCTGAACAGGAAACATATCTGCTGTCGTTATATAATTCGTTCAGAACAGATTTGCAGAATTATTAGCCGTATAAATCTATTTGTTCTGCTGATCTGCATCCGAAAAACCCATTCGCTGCTAAATTACATCCGCAGAATCATTAAAATCGCGATGATGATGATGAAGATCGCGATGATGATGATAATGAAGGTCGATGATGATCGATGATGATGATAACAGATGATGACGATGATGACGTTGATGGTGGTGGTTCCGGCGGCGGTGGTGACCACCGGAGCTCCAGTTCCGGCGGCGGTGGTGACCACCGGAGCTCTGGTTCCGGCGGTGGTGTGTATACATTATATATATATATTATATATATATATATATATATATATATATATATATATATATATATATATTTTATAATTATATTAATATTTATACATTTTACTTAAATGGTCCTTTATGTTACAAATTTACACAATCAGTCCTTATTTACTAACTGACTTAACTGGGTTATGATTTTTGGACTGAAATGGCACCTTTCCAGAACGTCGGGGAGGAAAATGGCGCATTTTTGAAAAATGGACTGAAATGGCCAAAGTGACCAAACCACAGGGACGAAAATGGCAGTTAACTCTACAATATAAATACAGGTACGAGTACTGGTACAGATATTTCGGTACAGTGCCAAATAAGTAAAATCAGGATGGGTACCAAATAATTAAAATCAGTAAGAGTTTCAGATATCAATACAGTAAGACTATCAAATAAGTAAAATTGATACTAATACCATAAGATATGCATTAAAAAAACTCCTGAAATTTTGTACTTGGGGTGGTGGTCCATTAGCAAAGGCAAAAGCCTTTAAACACTTTGGGTTCAAGTCTCATAGACAACAGGGAATAAGAAATTTGCCGTTCAAAAAAAATTAGTATCAATACTATTTTTGCTGAAAAAGTAACAAAACCAATACCAAAAGTACTACCGAATACTAAAATCAGTAAAACTTGGTATCAATATATGTACTTAATAGCCAAAATTGTGGGTACGGGTACCGGTTCAGATACGGGCATTCCAGAAATAAAATCCCATCCCTAGATACGATTTATATTTTATATGAGAGATCAAAAGAGCATAACAAAATAAATTAGTTATGAATTGCTTAGAGCCAAACGAATATACAAAATTATTCGTTTCACAAAGGGTCCATCTATTTGAAGGAGGCCAAAACCACTTCAAGGGTCATTTAAATGTTTATGACTTAACATGAGCTAATATACATTTTATTTTTGTAGTTTTCTATAATATAATATTTAATATATGAATATTTATATCATACTAAAACCAAATGAATATATATATATATATATATATATATATATATATATATATAGGGGAAAGATAAATCGGAAACCCATGTGAGTTGAGAAAACCCAAATAAACCCTATGTAACATTTTTATTTTTTTCTAAAAAAAAATAGGGAATGTAATATAAATGTACACTGACCTATTTATGAAAAAAAAAATGTAAAAAACGGTTACTATTTTTTTTTAAAAAAAAATGTTGAAAATTTGTATGTTACATTTTTTTTGGACATATATATTATGTAACCTGAAATTTTGTAACATTTTTTAAAAAAAAAAAAAAACTACTTGGTGTTTTTTTGTGTTTCTTTACTAAAAATGTTCAAATATATGTATATTACATTTCCTATTTTTTTTAGAAATGTTTCTTGAGTTTACATGGTTTTTTTACAAAGGTTTTTTGACTTTTCTCAACTCAAGTGGGTTTTCGATTTATCCTTCCCCTATATATATATATATATATATATATATATATATATATATATATATATGACAAAGATCCGTTAGGAACCACCTTTTATTGCGAGAACCGCGAGAACCAATGTGAACACAACCAAAAATGCCCAAAAAATACCTAAAAAACACAAAAAAAAAATTAATATTTTTTATAAGAAAATCGCTACTTTTAGTAGCAAAAAAAAAAAATTTGGCTACTAAAAGTAGCGATTTTAACATAAAAAAATTTAGATTTTTTTTTCTGATTTTTTTAGGTTTTTTGGGGGTTTAGTTTTTAGCATTTTAGCTTGGGGGGGGGGGGGAGGTTAGGCTTTTTTAGGGTTTTTTTAGGTTTTTTTAACTATTTTAGGTTTTGTTCACATTGGTTCTCGCGGTTCTCGCAATAAAGGTGGTTCTCGCATGAACCTTACCCTATATATATATATATATATATATATATATATATATATATATATATAGGGGAGGGTTATCTTGAGAACGCTAAATATTGCGAGAACCGTGAGAACGAATGAAAAAAGCAATCAAAACCAATTTTTTTTAATACAAACCTCATTGTAATTAAGATACATCATCAAAACAAGAATTTATAACATCAAACAATTCATTTCTCCTTTCAAAATCACTCTTTTTAGATTTTTTACACATGTGTAAATATAACAGATTTACACATGTGTAAATGGCAAATTTACACATGTGTAAATTTTCTTTATTTACGAATTCACGTAAATTTAAACGTGTAAATTGAATTTCTAACATTGTATTCAAATAATAATGATAAGTGTAGAAAAAAAATTGAATTTTAATTGTTTTTGAGCAAGTTTTCATGGTTTTTTTATTTGTTCTCACGGTTCTCACAATATTTAGCGTTCTCATTTAAACCCTCCCCTATATATATATATATATATATATATATATATAGGGAAGATCATGCGAGAACCACCTCTTATTTTGAGAACCGCGAGAACCAATGGGAACACACCAAAAATTCCTAAAAATAGCTAAAAATCACACAAAAAAAATTTTTTTGAATTTTTTAATATTTTTTATAAAAAAATCGCTACTTTTCGAAGGCAAAAAAAAATTTTAATTATTTTTTTTAAAAAAAAAAATTTTTGGCTTCTAAAAGTAGCGATTTTAACATAAAAAATATTAAAAAATTCAAAAAAAAAATTTAGATTTTTTTTGACTTTTTTAGGTTTTTTGGGGGTTTAGTTTTTAGCATTTTAGCTTGGGGGGGGGGGGGGTGGGGGAGGGGGGTTTAGGTTTTTTTTTTTTTTTTGGGGGGGGGGTTAGGTTTTTTTTTGGGGGGGGTGGGGTGGGGGGGTTTAGGTTTTTTTTTTTTGGGGGGGGGGGTGGGGGTTAGGTTTTTTTAGCTATTTTAGGTTGTGTTCACATTGGTTCTCAAGGTTCTCACAATAAGGGTGGTTCTCGCATGAGCCCCTCTCTCTCTCTCTCTCCATATATATATATATATATATATGGAGCCGCTAAAATGAAAACCATCTCCAGATGTAAGAACCGTGAGAACCACTCTCCACCAATCACAATAAGGGGTATTATAGTCATTTACTCAATCCATCAAATCAATTCTATATTAAAAGTCTGATTGACAGACATTTCACACACCCCCATATTTTGAAATCCCCTAAGTTCTCTCTCTCTCTCTCAAATTCGATCAATACCATCTTTCACTCATCTCTCTCTGTCTCATACTCATCTCCCCGGCGAGCAGGCGATGGCCGGCTACAGGCCACGGTGGTCCGGCGACGACGGAGATAGGGCGGCGCCATGGCAGCGGCGACGATGACATGTTTTCCGGCGAAACGAAAGTGCACACCCCCTTAATCGGACCTTCTAAACCCATTTCTGGCCTCCATTCTCCGATTTGAACAACGATAATGACCGTTTCAACACCAACGGCGCTGGTTCCGGGTAAGTCTCGAACACCCACTTTTTCTTTTAGATCCTTCCAGATCCACCATTCTCCGGCTCTTTGCGTGTTGTTTCAAATCCACCACCGTTTTTCTTTTAGATCCTTCCAGATCCACCACCGAACACCAACAACCGCTGGTTCCGTTCATGGGGCACCCCAGCTTCTGCTCAATCTGTTGAATCATCTTGATATTCAGGCTGCTCACAAGTTGAATCATCTTGATATTCAGGCTGATGATGCTGGATCTGAAGGGGCTGTTGGGTCAGATCATTTGGTTTAAGTTTTACTTAATTCTTGCTTACTGAATGTTGTATAAGATTAGGGTTTAGTTTATAGTTTGATACTTTTATTTTTTGTATTTGTTTTGGTGTTGTTTTGATGTAAAAGTTGGACAATTGTTTTTGGGAATTTAGGGGGTAAGACTTTTTTAGGGGTGTACATGGAGTGTTGACTTTGTAAGCCACAAAGTTTTACTTGGTGTAGGTTAAAAAATTTCGAAAAATTTGATCCAAAAAATCAACACGTTTCTGGGTGCATTCGTTTTTGTGTAAAAGAGTTTTGTAAAAATAAAACTTAAAACCGTAAACTTTTTAAGGTAAAACGTAAACTTTTTACGTAAAACGTAAAAAGTTTTTCGTAAATCGTAAATAGTTTTTCGTAAAACGTAAAAAGTTTTTTGTAAAACGTAAAAAATAAATTTTTTTACGCAAAACGTAAAAAGTAAAACGTAAAAAGTAAAACGTAAAACGTAAAAAGTAAAACGTAAAATTTAAAAAGTTTAGCGCAAAACGTAAAAATTTTAACGCCGCATTAAAATGGGATGAAAAAAACGGCGCATTTAATAAACGCCGCTTGAAAAGGAGAGCGTAAAAAAACGGCGTAAAAAACGACGCGTTAAAAACGGCGCGTTAAAAAGCCGGGCGTAAAAACGGCGTGCAAAACTGGCGCGCAAAATAAATTGTCTTGTTAAAATTCTGAATTTAAAAATGGTTTTTAATAAAAAAATTATGTTTAAAAAATAAAAAGTAATATAATAAAACAAAAAGTAACAAAAAATAATAAAGACTAAAAGAAAAAAAAAGTAATTTTACTAAATTACCCTTTTGGATTAAAATATTAAAGACATAATAAGACAAAAACTATTTAATATTAATATTAACTACTTTTAATCTCATCCATTGATCTTGAAGATCTAATGGTTAGGAACTGGTTCTCGCGGTTCTTACAACTAGAGGTGGTTTTCATTTTAGCGGTCTCATATATATATTTAACTAGAAGGACAATTGTGTACTTTCACATTCTATTTTTATTTTTGGAATTTATCTTCATTAACTAACTATCCATGTCCATATTTTGTAACCGTTTTTCTCCATGATTTTCTGAATAATTTGTTTTTGAAATCTAAACCAGTCGCATATTCCATTGTTCAGAAGATTACTGGAAATTATCAGCATGTTCTTGGTGCTGTGTTTTAACAGTTTACAGGGCTAAAGTCAATTTTTTTATAGATCCCATAATATTAAGGTGGTTTTGTAATTGGCAGATTACTGTTTTGCAATCTGCTTACTGTTAAAACACAGCGCCAAGAAATCCTCCAGCATTACCAACATGGATGGTAACACACAGCGTATGAATCTGCTTGCTGTTAAAATACATCTGTATGAATCTGAATGCTAAAACACAACTGTATGAATCTGCTTGTTGTTAAAACACAACTGTATGAATCTGAATGCTAAAACACAACTGTATGAATCTGCTTGCTGTTAAAACACAACTGTATGAATCTGAATGCTAAAACACAACTGTATGAATCTGCTTGCTGTTAAAACACAACTGTATGAATCTGAATGCTAAAACACAACTGTATGAATCTGCTTGCTGCTAAAACATAACTGTATTAATTTGCTTGCTGTTAAAACACATCGTCAAGAAAACGGAGATGATACGAACAGTATTTGTAGGATCGGTTTCTGACCCAATTGAGTCAATCAGAAGAACTTTTCCTGATTTGAGCGGCGGAAACAAACAAATCAGGTTCAATTCACCGAGAATTAACTTTAAACTGTTGAATCTATTGATTGAACGACGTTTACAATCGAGTCAACACTTCGGCAGCACTTTGTGGCTCACCGGAAGACAATCACCCTAAACTCTATCTTAATTTCGCTCTAACTGACACCCTTTATATAGGTGTCCTGATTTCGCTCAAATATGCATGATCAACAAGAGCGAAATCAGTATTTACATCATGAGCGAAATCAGACTGACATTACGAGCGAAATCAGACTGACATTACGAGCGAAATCAGACTGACATTACGAGCGAAATCAGACTTCAATGGGATTTCGGGCGGAATCAGGCTAATGAGGTTTCGCTCCAAATGACAACATGTCATTTGGAGCGGAATCACCTCCAAAGATAAAACCTTGGATTCCGTGCACTGATCTAACCTATTCTACGCAAGACTCGATACAAGACGTAGACGACAGACGGATGCACCAACAGACTCCCCCTCGGATGTTGACGGAGTCTTCAGTGTCGAGTCTTCGCATCTTCAGTCTTTATCAGTCTTCTGAGCTTCTTTTGAAATATTTGACATTTAAAGCATCCTCAATCTCTATCTTCTTTCATAAATCTCTATTGTGCAAATGCAGTTCCAGGATCAGCACTTGCTCTCACTGCTTCCTCAACTTTATCTTCAACAAACTCTTTCCCTTGGATGTTGACATCTTTAAATTCATCAGCACCAACATGCACTCCCCCTCAAATGTTGATTCTTGAATCTTGCTTAGGATCGACAAACCCAGCTCTAAATCAAACTACATAAACTCTACCCAACACATAAGTTTTATGGTAAATATTTAAGCATTCAGACATCACTTGTAGATCCTATCACAAACTGATCTATCAATTAGTTTTTGATGAACCATTTGTAGAAAAATATATTTAAGTCTTTTGATGACCACTTGTATGATATAAACTATCAAGACACACTCTCCCAAACCAAATGTCATCATGTTTAGCACTTGAATTTTGAAAATCAGCTTTTTAACATCAGTTGTCGAAAATCTTTTTGAATTTTACAAAATTTATGCTAAAACACACTAAGATCTTTTTGGTTTTCTGAAAGAAAGTACATGTAGAAATAAAATATTTACAAACAATATTTTTGTGAGTTTATGCAAGAGGATCATATCAGTTTTTGAGACACATCACCAACATCGTTAAGTTTGATTTCATTTTAAGCTCTAAACAATTCACCTAGATTGTCAGTATGTTGGTCCACTTTAAATTTTTTACACAAATTTCAATTGTGTCGAGATACACGATTAGTGTCTTAATTACTTAAACTTATTCATGTGTCCCACCACTTGAATATACTCCCGTATCCAGATCTCAATATTCAGTCTTACAGGTGAATATACCACAGATGCTATCTGTAAAGGGGTTAAATTGCGAGGGCCGTGAGAGCTCAGGTCGATACTTCCGTATACGCAAAGAGATGACGGCTTCGACTTTTGGTGTGTCCCCTTTAAAGGATCTTTTGTTACAACAGCAGTGACTATCAATTTTATTGTTTCATCAACTTGCTGAGGGCGATGCTATATTTCAAGCATTTGCAGAAAGTATTATTCGGGGACTAGGTTAATACTTCCATACAGCAGAAGTCCCGGGATAATACCCCAGATATCACTGAGCATAAAGACCTGGTATCTCAGAATAAGGGACCTTTCAAACAAGATTTCAGGGGTTACCTATATATCCAAGAAGTTGTTACCCACAGAATAAGCAAGTTTGAATTTTTTAGGTTTATATCTCGTCACAATTTATTAAATGTGTAAAAACCTATTGACACATCCACAGAGAGATTGTTTATCACATTTTGACCTTACATTTCTTTAGCGTGTTGTGATAGTCCACAGATGTACTATCATTTCCTCTTTTATGCAACTAAAACTCATTTTTCATTTTATCATATTTTTATATTTTTCAAAATTTTCTATTGTTTTTGGATTTTCTGAAATTTTCTACTCCCCCTAAAATACAAACACATAAAGAAAATTGAAAACAAACTATACAGAACATGACAACTGATATCAAATCACATCAATTCGCCATTCACTTGGCAAAAACAATCAGAACTCTCCCTATCAACAAACTATTTTCCCATTTAGATTTCAAAACACTTAAGTTTGTTTTAATCAAAATGGTTTTTCCGGAAAATAAGTTTAGTTGATTTTACCACTTGTAGGTATACTATTTGAAGGTTCGGGGATGTGGTTCATCATATTGTCTTTCAACCTCTTGAATAACGATTACGTCAAGTTCAAACTAATGACCTTGACAAATCACCGTAAGATCCAACCTCTTACCACTTGTAAGTAAAACACAAACAAACCTTTTTACCATTTGTATGATGACATTACCGTATAAATCTTCTTAAGAAAGATGTCGATTCATGATCCACGATTACAAACTTGGGATCTCCGGCAAGTCAGGTTTTTCTATTCAAAGAAAATATCCACCCAAGCCTGACCAGCCTTGGGTGTCACCGAGTCACTAACACTCGGTTTCTTACCTCCTCTTTTCTTCTCGTAGAATTCTTTAACCCCTTTGACTTTTCGGTCAACCATCTTACCAAAGATATGCTTTACCTTGGGGTTAAAGATCTTCTCCGCATCAAAAACCCGATTATCATTATAAAATTGATTAGAAATTTCAACATTACCAATTTTCTTTTTATAATTTTCAGCCCGAAGTGATGGAAAATTCTCATCATCCACCATCGGAACTGATTTTTCATCTTTCAAAACAGCTTCACATTTTGAAACAACATGTGGCTCATCTGACTTTATGGAGTCAGATTCATCACCAGAAGATAGCTCCTCTGATTTTGATCTATCAGAATCATCGCTAGAGCTTTCAACTGCTTTCTTAACAACCCATTTCTGGTTGTCATTTTAGCTTTCTTCTGATAAAACTTGTTTGAACATTCACCAATTTCAAAAATATAATTTTTAAACAGTTTAGTTCCAATCGGTGGTTCAAACTCAAACACTTTGTTCTTCAGTTTACGAGATACTCCCTGTTTTGGTACAATTGCCTTAAAACAATCTCTGGCAATATGTCCAACAGTGTTGCATTGGAAACAGGTTCTCGTATCTTTCTTCTGCTCAGCCATCTTCTTCATTTCATCTTGCTTCTTTGCAAGGAACTCATTGTTTGACTGCCTCCAGAAATCTTTCTTTTCTTCTTCTTCAGATGATGTTCCTGAAATAAATGTCATTTTGGATTTAAAATCACGAACATATTTTTCATTTTTCTGTTTTTCTGTTGGAGTAAAACTAAGACCTTTCTTTTTGAAATTACCGTTATGGTTAGATTTCTTTTGAAAACCTAAACCAGAACCGTAACCTTTTTTCTTGTTTAATCTCTGTTGAACTCTTGAGGTGTATTTTTTAGGTTTTGCATTAAGACATAAGTCTTTTATTTCAGAAATATTAATTTCTGTAAGTTTGAAAACCTTTTTAATCAATTCAGTTTTGACACCTCTTATTGGAAATTCCTCATCAGAATATAATTTGTCCGAATCATTCAAAGTATAAACCACTTTAAATGTTTCATCACTCAAATTAGATTTTGATAAAAGGAATTCTTTGTCATAAACTATTTTGTCCTGTTTTTCTGTTTGATCCGGAGTACTTGACTCAGACTTTGATTCTGGACTAGACTCCGACTTTGACTCCTCTGTCTCATCGTTATCTAACACATGATCCACGACTTTCTTCATCAATTGAGATTGTTGATCAGTGTCAGACGATGTATACACGACATCAATACTATCTGGCAAGTTTACTGACGACTCTGACTCCCACTGTAAATTTGTTGCCTTTTTGACTCTTTCATCATTTGGTTTTCTAGCCAGATATCCATTTTCCAGCGAGGGTGGACACTTGTTGTAACTGACACCTTGTTTCTTACCAGATGCCGTCTTTTCAGTGTCTTTCTTCTTTTTAGTCTTTTTCACTGGAGTCTTTTCTTCAATATTTTCTTCTGAAACTTTCTTTTCTTCAGTTACATCATTTTCCTCAAATGCCTTCAAGCTTTCAGCTGTTGGATAAATCCTGTCAATGACATAAGATGAACATGAGTAACTTTTTAACAAACGATTAACTCTTTCAGTTTCAATCCTTTGAAGTTCCAGTTTCTGTTCAAGAGCAGCACACTTCTCGATATAGTTGTTCACAACTTTTTGATTGACCATGAACGTTCCCTGAAGTGTCTTCATTGCAGTTGCTTGCTCTTCACTTGTATCATTGTACATGTTCATCGCTTTGTTGAGCACATCATATGACTCCTTCAACCTGTTCATATTGTGAATCAGCGAACTGTTTTGTTTCTTTACAGCTTCACATTCACAAGTTACTGGACTCTTTTTCGCAACAGCTTCTTCATTAATCTCAAACTTTGGAATTTCTTTCATTTTCCTTCTAATCACCGGTACTGTCTCATCATCACTACTCACCGGTGTCTTTACCTTTTTCTTTTTCTTTTTCTTCTTTACCTTCTCATCTTCACTGTCGCTTTCTGCCATCATCTTCAGATGTTGTGCCATTTGTCTAGCATAGTACTCAGTTCCATCATCATCACTATCTTCTTCAATTCTCGCAATAAAAGCTTTGTGAGCTGTATGGGCTGTAGCTTGATCAGGAATATAATCATCCCAAGTAAAATTCTCCCAGCTAAAACCCTCAGGTAGCTTTTCATCATCTTGATCAATCACACAAGCTTTTCCATCAGCTGAGACATATTTATCCCAGTTGAATGGTTTCTTTTCATCTTGATTAACCACACAAGCTCTCTTTCCAGAATCTTCAATCACACTTCTTCCATGTGCAGTTTGTGCTTGGTGTTGATGGTGTTGAGATGGTTGTTGAGCAACTTGATGGTAGATGGATTTTCGGTAGTAATCATTGTTGTTGTTGAAAGGATTCTGAGCTCCACTTGCTTCCCGGTTGGTGCACTCTCTCTTGAAGTGACCTTTCTCCCTGCAACGAAAACAAGTAACTTTAGATTTGTCAAAACCTAAAGTAGAAACATTCACCTCACGAAGATCATCTCTCCCCGTGATCTGTTTGAATTTCTCAGCTCTCCTTAACACGCTGGCCAAACACCATTTTATGTCCATCAGTTCCATCTCTTCAGCATCTATTTGGTCGTAATCCTCCTTTGTTAGCATTGGATTCCCGATACGACCTGCAACAAAACAACTGTAAGATTCTAAAACCATTCCCAATAAAGACATTTGATTTTTAGCAACTTCATCTGAATAATCTTGATCATTCTCAAGATTTAAAACAATATTGCATTGAAGTTTTCTTCCATTCTTTGTTGCTGAAATGTTCGGATCGAATGATGGAAATGACGAGAAACTTGTGTTGCTGCTTGATCCTTTTGATGAACTACCGGTTGAATTCTTGGCATTGAAAGCAGTTTCCACTTTTGGAGATAAACTTGTAGTTTTCTCATTCACCCCTGCTTTGTAATACAACCCGATATCCTGTACACCTCTTTCATTCGAACAATCTTTCTTTGCTCCATCTCTTGAGCTTCCAACTTCTCAATGAATTTGCTCAAGGTTAACGTGCTAAATCCTTTTTTGTTCCTAAGCATCATCAGATATGTGCCCCATGTTTCGTGTGGCAATGCATCTGCTAGCTTCTCTATCAGTTCTTCATTGTCTTTGTTGATGCTTAACCTCTTCATATTCACTAACAAATTGCAATATCTTTCGATGATTTGCTTTGTGCTCTCATTCTTTAACCCTCGAAACAAATCAAACTCTTTCTTCAGAAGTGATTTCTTGTTCTTGACCATCTCCTGACTACCAACAAACTTTGATCGCAACGCTTTCCAAATTGAATAAGAACTTCCGTTGTGTTGCAACAAGACCATAATGTCTTCCTTCACAGCTTGTTGTAGCAAACTTAACATCATTTTCTCATTTTTGTATTTCTTTTTGTCATCTGCACTCATATCCTTGATCGCAACTTCCTCTTCATCGTCATTTAACGGTCTCACATACTTCGTCTCAACACACTCCCATGCATCTAGGTAATTAGCTTGTACCCAGTTTTCGAAACGACCTTCCCATCCTTTATATTCTTCTATGTTCATGAGTTTGGGTGGTTTTTGCATTGTTCCCGTTTCATTTTCTAGCATTATGTTCTGTGCAATAGTGATCGGGGTAACCGGAGTAGCGAATGCGTTGTAGAATTCTTCGTCCATTTTCAGATTTCAAAAACTACACAAACAGCCTAGGTTCGAGCGAAATCACCAATTTAGTGAGATTCATGTTTGGAGTGAAATCAACAATTACAATCTGGAGCGAAATCACGAAGTTAATCAGGAGCGGAATCAACAAGTTCAATCTGGAGCGAAATCACCAAGTACTCTGGAGCGAAATCAGAATGTGTTCAGGAGCGGAATTAGAATGTTTTCTGGAGCGAAATCACGATGACTTTGGAGCGAAATTATGTTTCTGAGCGAAATCAAACCACAATTTGGAGCGAAATCACTGTGACGTCATGATTACTTCGAACTCGTTTCAGGCGCAATCACAATTATGTCCAGGTTTAATTCGAATTTGCTGATGAAACTTTCAAGGCTTTGTTAGATACCAATTCCGAGTACACTGTGCAAAAATCAGATCAAATCGACAACCGTTTCCCGGTCAAATTGTAAAAGACAGTGTAGAAGGTGTAGAAAAACAGAAATTTCGGCTGAATTGGCAAGAGCTCTTCCTCCTTAGCTCTGATACCACTTGTAGGATCGGTTTTTGACCAAATTGAGTCAATCAGAAGAACTTTTCTTGATTTGAGCGGCGGAAATAAACAAATCAGGTTCAATTCACCGAGAATTCACATTAAACTATTGAATCTATTGATTGAACGACGTTTACAATCGAGTCAACACTTCGGCAGCACTTCGTGGCTCACCGGAAGACAATCACCCTAAACTCTATCTTAATTTCGCTCCAACTGACACCCTTTATATAGGTGTCCTGATTTCGCTCGAATATGCATGATCAACAGGAGCGAAATCAGTATTTACATCATGAGCGAAATCAGACTGACATTACGAGCGAAATCAAACTGACATTACGAGCGAAATCAGACTTCAATGGGATTTCGGGCGGAATCAGGCTAATGAGGTTTTGCTCCAAATGACAACATGTCATTTGGAGCGGAATCACCTCCAAAGACAAAACCTTGGATTCCGTGCGCATATCTAACCTATTCTACGCAAGACTCGATACAAGACGTAGACGATAGACGGATGCACCAACAGTATTTGAATGGTGATGATGAACTCGGAAATGGAGAAGTGTTTTAATTTGATCTGGTGCTCTCCATCCTTTCTAAAGTTATCTTCTTCCATGTAAATTTACGGAACTCGTAAACCACAAACTTGTGGTGTAAAAAAACTACACGCACGGCATTTTTTTTTTTAATTTTTTTTACAAATGTGTTTATAATACATGCATCTACGTTTTTGAAAAAAAAAATTGGTCCACCTCGTCCCGGATCAAGTAGTTTTCGCGGTTCTTACAACTCGAGGTGGTTCTTATTCTAACGACCCCCTATATATATATATATATATATATATATATGTCAGGTCGAGATAACCCATCTTCATATCCAACATTAAACCATCTTAGTTTAGATTTTATGATTTAATTATATACTTTGATATCTTTTAGGTCTTTTAATACTAAGGAATGTATAGAAAATCGGGTTTATGAAAAGGTAAAAAAAGCACTCAATTCCAAAATGGGAAGGCAAATCAAAATGGAAGAATGAGAAGGAAATCTGGGTCAACAATTGTGTTCAAACTTTCTACAGCCCAAGAAACATAATGTAGCATCATTGAATTAAGAGCTTTCTTAGATTTTCTTTGTTAAATCATGATTATATGCATCCACCCCCACATCTTTTCTATACAAGAGACTTTCGTACTTGTATTAAGGGTAGCTGCCTTTCTTTTATAGACATACATACATACATCCATAATGTATGTATGTATGTATTATTACTTAATTATGCTAAGCACATTATTTCTAATTTTCTATAATATTATGACTAAATCTTTAGTTTTTGAAAAAATAATTTTAAAATGTAAATCGCAGGGAACATCCGTGTACATATTTTTTTGTTTAAAATAAACTGAAAGTCTTTTTCTATTTCTTTTTTCTTTTTGTATTTCTTTTGGTTTTAGTAATTCATAACAAGAAATAAAATTTAGACAATGGTACCTAGTAATATTTTATATAAAACACTATTATATAAGTTGTGAGAAAAATAATTCGTAATTGTAGTATCAAGAATTTGATTTATCTCTCTTCTCCGTCTGTTATCAAGACATTTATTTTAATATTAATTATGGAAAATTTGTAATAATACATGAAAAATTAAAATAATAGAGGGAAAATGTGATGAGTCGACAAGGGGAAAGCTTCCTTTTTACCCCCAATTCATTGATGCTTTGTTGAATGGAGATACTTCTCTTCGTATTGAATAAGAATATATCCACAGCTAAGGGAATCCATTACTTAGTGATAGAAGTTGGTTACTATATAGCGGTAGCCGTGGGATGTGAGGATGGTGGTTTGGGTCATGGATTGTCATATGGGATATGATTCGCGTAGCACACCACCCCCTCTCAATCTATACATCGTGAACGTGGATATTTCCATGCCAACCATGAGCATCCTTGCATTAATTGGGAGAATTTGATTGGTGGTGGAGGATGGTCAGGTTCATGATCCATACCATATAGGGTGGTGGATAAGAGTGGAGTGATGTAGTGTTGTTGTGGAGGGTGATGGTGGTGGTGATTAGAAACATCACCACACCACATAGCCTTATAGTCAGGTTGAAAAGATCAAACAAGCATGTAACATCCCAAGTAGGTCGTGTCAAGATATTCTCCATTTTGCCACTGATTGGTTGCTCATTGAGAAATTCACGGTTTTGTTTTCACCTGACGAGTTGCTCATCCAGGCAAAACGCGTCTTTATAGAGAAGGTTTCCGCCCTCCTTATAAGGAAGGCTCTGTTCGCTTTTTCAACCAATGTGAGAGTTACAAATTACAAATCAATGATCAAGATTTGGTTGTAAGATTAAATATATTACGTATTAATATTTAATCTATAGCCATCATAATCATTTACATTATAGAGATCAAAATATATTAGAACCTATTATTTAATTAGTTGGTAATTGTTGATGGACCATATTACCCTTACTAACTAATTAGGTTTCCTCCTGGGTGCTTATATAAGGAGAGTTATGTGGAGGTTTAGGGGTTACACAGTTACACAATTCACACACCCCATTAGTCATAACATCATCACGAAACCTCCTCTCCAAAACCGATATCCCTTTTCGGTTTCTTAGCCCCATCATCAGTTAGCATCCTAAGGAGGAACCAGATCACCTTGACAAAGATGTCGAACTCCATGTCGTCTTCTCTCACTGGATTCTCCTCTGCACTGTCTGCGGTGACAGGTATGTTTTATATGTTTTCCTTTATGTATAAACAGAACTGAACCAACATGTGGTATCAGAGCATATGTTGATTAGTCAGTTCTGTTTTTCGTATCCATAATTCTGGGATTGAAACTTGGAAAACGGAATTTTTGAAACCTTATGAACCTAACAGCCGATTTCGAGTCATGGAGATCGACTCGAGATCTCTGTTTTCGGGAAAACAATTAATTATATGTTCACCGAATTAACTGGATTATATTTTTTAACCGAAATCTGTTTAGAAGTCTTAAAAGTTTCAGGTTTCGGGTTCCAGAATTTTATTTTTTATGATTAGGGTTCATCATGTTCATGAGAAAATTCGAAAATTCTAGGATTTAGGATTAATGGGTGTTTTTTCCATGTTTGATCTAAATTTATCTTTTAATTTTATACGAAACTGTTATTAGATAAACAGTTACCATATTTTTCGAAACATGTTGATAAAATTAGATCATTTTAAAACAGGAAATAATATCTCATAATCCCTTAGATTTTGAATTTTCAGTTATGTTATCACAATAAACAGCTGTGACAGGAAGTTTCGAGATCATCAGATTGCGACTAGAGACCATCAGTCTCGACTCGAGACCATAAGGTCTCGACTCGAAATCATAAGGGAGCAAAAGGCCTTGACTCGAGACCATAACGTGAGACAAAGGTTGCGACTCGAGACCATAACGTCATAACTCGAGACCGTGGTTGCGACTCGAGACCATAACGTCATAACTCGAGACCGTGGTTGCGACTCGAGACCATAACGTCATTACTCGAGACCGTGGTTGCGACTCGAGACCGTTAGTTCGATCCGCGCTAACGGGTGGTTTGCTATTAAATAAATGGTTTTGTAATTTACTTAGTTAATTAATCAGAATCAGATAATGTTTTGCAAAACTAGAATAGCTTAACTTGAATGAGCTTTTGATATATCATTTCTGGCCAAAGCTGACTTGATACATCTACTTATCGTTCAAGTATTACGAAAGCTATGTTAAGTGTGCATCATAAGTATGAATGTTTTAATATCTGGCCAAAGCTGATTTAATTCTTTCATAGATGGCATACTTAACAAGTGCATAACTAAAGTGATTGTTTCAATTTCTGGCCAAAGTTGATTTGTTACAACCACTTTGCACATATGCTTAAATGATTACACTTCTGGCCAAAGCTGTTTTGTCTTCGTTTAAGTAGAATTTTTTAACTAAGTCTATTATTTTGATGTTAGTAATAGACATTATCACAGCTTCATTATGTAAAATGGTCATTATTTTGCCTGCCTTAGTTTAACGTGCCCTTAGATCACATTAGGATTTCTTCCTTAGTATCATAACTTGCTCATCTTATTTCCACTATCAGCACCCAACTGCGGGATTCCACCTTTGACTGGTGATAACTTTGCTGCATGGAAGGATGCTCTCATGCTTACTCTCGGATTGCTTGATTTTGATTATGCTCTAAGAGAGAAAAAGCCAGCGGACCTTACCACTCAAAGTACTGCTGCTGAGCAGTTAACTCATGAAAAGTGGACTAGGTGTAACCGCATGTCTCTCATGTTTATGAAGCAATCCATAAGCAATGCAATCAGGGGAGCTATTCCTGATTCTGAAGATGCTAAAACCTACTTGGAACATGTGGAGGCGCAGTTCAAAGGGACGTCTAAGGCGCACGCTAGTACTCTTATTCTCAAGCTGGTGACAACTAAGTATGATGGGAGGAGCGGCATTCGCGAGCACATCATGATGATGAATGACATGGCCAATAAGCTGAAGGGGCTGGAAATGGAAATCAGTGATGGTTTCCTCGTTCATTTTATCATCACTTCGTTTCCTTCGTCCTTTGAAGCATTTAAGATCAACTACAACACTCAGAAGGAAAAATGGACGATGAGTGAGCTGGTCGCCATGTGCGTACAGGAGGAAGAGCGCATGAGGATGGATCGCACTACTGATGTTGCCAACTTCACCACCTCCAATTCTAAGAAAAGGAAGAACAATTATCAGAGGAAGGATGCTTCAAAAGTCCAAAGGCCTAATCCTAACTCTAATACAAGTGCACCTTCCAGCTCTAAGAACTCCTTAGGCAGTATCCGCTGCAAGTTCTGTAAAAAGACAGGACACATGCAGAAGGAATGCCCTGACTTTAAGGAGTGGCTGGCTAAGAAAGGTAACGATTATTTTATGATACTTGAGTCCTATAATTTAAGTGTTCCTGCTAATTCTTGGTGGTTTGATTCTGGTTCTATGGTTCATGTTACCAATTCTACTCAGGGATTCCTTTCAATCCGGAAGCTGGAAAGAAACCAAAGAACGCTTAAGGTTGGGGATGATCGAGAATTAGAAGTGAAGGCCATTGGAACATTACAATTAGTTATGAAAACTGGTTTATGTATTAAACTTTATGATACCTTATATGTTCCTGAGGTAACTCGGAACCTTGTATCAGGACCAAAGTTAGACATGGACGGTTTTATTGTTTCCCATGGTCATCGCAAACTCTCTATCCATTATGATTCTGTTCTTTATGGAACTGGTGTTCTGGATGGAGGTCTCTATAGATTAGAACTAGATGATGGCTTTTCCAAATCTTTGTTGTCATATAACATTAATGAATCACTCACAAAGATGGAAGAGAAACGAGACTTAGAGACTTCATCCATGTTGTGGCATCAACGTTTAGGCCACATTTCAAAAGAGCGATTAAATCGTCTCGTAAAGGATGAAGTCTTACCTCCTCTCGATTTCTCTGACTTTGGAACATGTGTCAAATGTCTTAAAGGTAAAATGACATTAGCGAATAAGAAAGGTGCCACTAGGAGCTCTAATTTATTAGAACTCATTCACACTGACATTAGTGGTCCCTACCAAATCGCTGGCATAACAGCACATACTTCATTTATCACTTTTATTGATGATTATTCTCGTTACATGTACTTGTATCTTATTAAGGAGAAATCTGAATCTCTAACAACTTTTAAAGATTATAAGGCTGAAGTTGAAAAGCAATTAGATCGTCAGATTAAAGTTGTGAGATCAGATAGAGGCGGTGAGTATTATGGAAGACATACTGATGTGGGTCAAGCTCCTGGTCCATTTTATGAGTTTTGTAAGGGCCAGGGGATTGTGAACCAATACACCATGCCTGGTACACCTCAGCAGAACGGTGTCGCTGAAAGAAGAAACCGTACCCTTATGAACATGGTGCGCAGTATGTTAGCCAACACTAACTTACCATTATTCCTCTGGACTGAAGCGTTAAAAGCAGCTGTCATATACTCAATAGAGTTCCTTCTAAGTCTGTCCCTAAAACTCCTTATGAACTTTGGACAGGAAGGAAACCGAGTCTTAAATATATGAAAGTATGGGGCTGCATTGCTGAAGCAAAACTTTACAATCCTTTCCTAAGGAAACTTGACCCTAAAACAGTTACCTGTTTCTTTATCGGGTATCCTGAGAACTCTAAGGGTTATCGTTTCTATTGTCCTTCCCATGTCACCCGTATTGTTGAAACCAAGCGTGCCGCGTTCCTGGAGGATTTCAAGGTCAGTGGGAGCAGTACCAACCCTTACGAAGAATTGCAAGAAGTACAAGACGCGAGGGGGAGAGACTCGTCGCTTACCATTACTCCGATTACTCCTCTTGTACCCAATGCAACTATTGTTCCTGAAGCTACTGCACCAACTCCAAATTCACCTCTACAATCAGAACCCATTATACCTCATGACGAAGGCACATCAAACGCTCAAAACCAAGACAACGCTGAACCCGATAATCCACTCAGGAGGTCATCCAGGCAAAGAAGGCCTCCTAATTGGGATGATTATGTTACCTACCTGACTGAAATGGATCCCGGAAAGCTCAATGATCCTATCTCTTACAATGAAGCCATTAGCAGTGATCAGTCTTCTGAATGGAATAAAGCAATGATTGATGAGCTTGAATCCATGAAGAAAAATGACGTTTGGGATTTGGTAGAATTACCCAACGGAGTCAAACCCGTAGGATGCAAATGGGTGTTCAAAACAAAACTGGATCCGAATGGGAACGTTGAACGCTACAAAGCGAGATTGGTTGCAAAGGGCTACACTCAGAAAGAGGGAATTGATTATCAAGAGACGTTTTCACCTGTCTCTCGTAAAGATTCATTAAGGATCGTCATGGCCCTAGTAGCTCATTTCGATTTAGAGCTGCATCAGATGGACGTTAAAACTGCTTTCCTTAACGGAGATTTGGACGAAGATGTTTACATGAAGCAGCCTGAAGGCTTTAAACCTGAAGGTCAGAAGCATCTAGTCTGTAAGTTGAAGAAATCCATTTACGGGTTGAAACAAGCATCACGTCAGTGGTACCTCAAGTTTGATGAAGTCATGAAGAGGCAAGGTTTTATGAAGAATCAAGTGGATCAATGCACCTACCTCAAGATGAGTGGGAGTAACTTTACTATACTTGTCCTTTACGTAGACGATATTCTATTGGCAAGTAATAGTTTAGACATGTTGCATGAGTCGAAGCGTTTACTCTCGCATAACTTCGACATGAAGGATCTCGGAGATGCTTCTTATGTCATTGGCATCGAAATTCACCGAGATAGAAACAAAGGGATTTTAGGATTGTCCCAAAGGGCCTACATAGATCGTGTCCTTACACGTTATAACATGCAACAGTGCAAACCCTCCGTCGCTCCAGTAGTTAAGGGAGATGTTTTCGGTTCATTCCAGTGTCCGACAACAGAGGTTGAGAAGGAGCAAATGAGCCAGATACCTTACGCGTCAGTAGTCGGGAGCTTGATGTATGCTCAGGTCTGTACTCGCCCAGATATTGCTTATATTGCTGGAATGCTAGGCCGTTATCAGACTAATCCTGGCTTAGATCACTGGAAAGCAGCTAAGAAGGTACTTCGATATCTGCAAGGGACGAAAGACTATAAGCTGACTTATAGAAGAAGTGATCATTTAGAAGTGGTGGGCTATTCTGATTCTGACTTTGCCAAATGCAAAGATGACAAGAAATCCACTTCGGGCTATATCTTTATGTTAGCAGGCGGCCCTATCTCTTGGAAGAGTCATAAACAACAGTTGACCACAACTTCCACAATGATGGCAGAGTACATTGCTGTTTATAACGCAACCTGTCATGGAATGTTACTTAGAAACCTGGTCACTGGACTCAAAATCGTTAATTCTATTTCTAGACCATTGAAGCTTTACTGTGATAATTCAGCTGCCGTTAGTTTCTCGAACAGTAAGAGTTCGACTGGAGCTGGTTTATATCTCGATACGAAATATCTATTTGTACGTGAACGTGTTGAGGAAAATAATCTTTGTATCGAGTATATTAGTACTAAGGATATGCTTGCGGATCCGATGACTAAAGGTCTCCCTCCTAAGGTTTATGAAGAACATGTTCGGAATATGGGATTTAGTAAAGACCTTATTTGAGCATATTGTACTAGCTTATGTTTTATGATTAATGAAATTTCCTCAAGTTTGATTTTGTATGTCTGTTAGAATATGTTCAACCGGTATAATGGCATATAGACAAATAAAAGTTACAAATCAAACAAAGGGCTTACGCGTATTTTGATCATGATGATTAGGTTTTAAATTAAGGCTATAGTATGATTAATGGGGGTCCTGAGTCGCATAATGATTCAACGGCTGTATTTTTCTGCTATAGTACTTGTTTAAGGCTAAAATGAGTGTTAACTCCTGATCAGGCTTATCTAATACTCATAGTAAATGATTACTCGGCTAAGTGGGAGAATGTAAGATTAAATATATTACGTATTAATATTTAATCTATAGCCATCATAATCATTTACATTATAGAGATCAAAATATATTAGAACCTATTATTTAATTAGTTGGTAATTGTTGATGGACCATATTACCCTTAGTAACTAATTAGGTTTCCTCCTGGGTGCTTATATAAGGAGAGTTATGTGGAGGTTTAGGGGTTACACAGTTACACAATTCACACACCCCATTAGTCATAACATCATCACGAAACCTCCTCTCCAAAACCGATATCCCTTTTCGGTTTCTTAGCCCCATCATCAGTTAGCATCCTAAGGAGGAACCAGATCACCTTGACAAAGATGTCGAACTCCATGTCGTCTTCTCTCACTGGATTCTCCTCTGCACTGTCTGCGGTGACAGGTATGTTTTATATGTTTTCCTTTATGTATAAACAGAACTGAACCAACATTGGTCAATACTGCTACACTCGAATTTCGAACCAGTCTCGTATATATTGAAAAAATAGAGCAAAACACGTCGCTAAAAACTCAAGAACAAATGGTATATGGTCGATACCTAGTCTAACGATGTTAAACACTCCCACCCACGGTGTTACAAGACACATCCAAACATTATGCAAAATAGATTATTCAAATATGATATATGATTATCCAAGAATATCTTCATAAATCTCTTTAAATTATTGTTCAAATTAAAACAATGAAGTTTTTATCTTTCGAATTGACACTCTTGAGTTTGTAAAACGATTATGGGTCCTTGGAGGATAAAGAAAGTTACCACACATGACTAGGAATTTTGGGAGATTTAGTGTCAAGACAAAACCATTGTGGTATATATAACCGGGTGAATCATGCCAACCTTTTGAAACGATTTCTCATGACTATTTAAATAATCTATTCTAACATCCCAAATTTCCAATATATAAAAATAGGAATATTGTGTTCCTAATGATAACTAAGAAATTCAGTCTAAATTCAATCCACTATAATAAATTGTTAGGCTTAGAAAAACTAGAGTCAAATTTAGGGCTAATTTTTTCAATTCGTATGTTCAACGACCAATTCATTAACACTTGAGGAACCCTTAAGTTGCAATTAGGATGGTTTTGCAAACACCACCACATCCTCGATGTTGTCGTCATCACTCTCACTAGCGTTGTCGAGCCCCTTGTCTTAGAACCACCATGCTACCATTACTGGTTTTCGCCGTAACCCGCACCACCACCGTCGTAGTGATTGTGGTGGTTGCGACGACCTAGGAAATAAGGTGTTGGCTTCGAAGAGGACGGTAGAGGTAGGATGGTGGCGTCATCGATGATGGTGAAGGTGGAGTTGTCGAAGATGGCAGTGAATGTAACAATGGCAAAAAGGGAGTGGTTGCGTTAAAGGTGGTGATGGCATCGTGGGAGGGGGCAGCCTCCGCTGTGGTGGTGACAGTGAGAGTGGGTAGGGTGGGGTGCTAGTGGCAGCAACAATGGAGGGTGGAAACTGGGTAAGGTCATAGGTGGGGTGTTAGTGGCGCCAACAATGGTGGACGCGTCGACAACAAGAGAGTTAAAGATTTCAATTCCTTTACTTAAATTATTTTTCAATTCCTTTACAATACTAATTCAATTCTTAACCCAAACATGTTCCTGGAATTCAAATAACAATTCTAACAATTTTTCTAACCACACACATTAGGAATGAAACTAAGATTCCAAGTTCATTAAATTTTGAAATCAAAGGAACCCTTATATTCTCTCAAGGTATTGATAAGAAATTAAAAAATAGATCAACAAATTATGAAGAATATGATGTTAAAAATTTTGAACAATGACTTCCTTACACAACCAATCACTACTTGGTAATCCTCTTATGCTTTAGATGTCTATTTAGAAACTTAGATGACTTCCTTACATAATATTTTGTTGCTTTTGATATGATAGTTAATACATGTTAACCATAAAAATGATTTGTTTGTTGGACCATGTATCCATATAATACATTTCGGATACATTTCGGCTCTAATAAAGTTCAAAGTCACCTTTAAATACCAAAACAATAAGAATACTTTTATTTTAAGAACAAAAAGTAGGAAATAAAAAGCCAAAAGGCATATTATACATTCATTCAAAAACAATTTTGTAGTTAATGAAAACCTTTAAATTGTTCTTCAAGTACGTTTGTGGCCATTGAACAAAAAAAAGGTGGTAGATTCCCAATCATACCCTCCACTCTATTTGAAACACCCATAATTGCACCCAACAACCATTCCTTTTCGCCATATAGAAACCTGAGCTTCTAAGTTTAACCCATGAAACCAAATAATTAATAATATAAAATTTATATACTTTAATTATTACTTTTAAATATAGTTACACATTCTACTTCAAACATAGTTTTTTTTTTTATTATTATATCCAATGAACTATTAACATGTATTTTGGTTTGATAGTGTTTAAACTATTAATTTAAGGTATATAAGGTTAGTTATATATTTTTGTTAGCTTTGCATGCAATCTTTCATAACCCATGTTTAATTTGGTTATAGAGTTAGTAATATTACAGGCAACATGTAAAATACAATATCTCTTAATGTACAACACGTATGAGATGAAATTATAACATGTGTAATTAGGCTTATAACATGCGTGATTTTTGATTTTGTACATTCGTGATTATAGTTTTCAACATGTGTGATTTATGGTTTTTCAACATACGTGATTAGGGTTTTGAGTTTTATAACGTGTGTAATATATCATCTCGTACATATCGTACATTAAGGAATATTATACGTTAATTCACCCCTATATATTTTACGAAATTTTATATACATTAGTTTTCTTATTACTCGAAATTATTTACATTGATACTAATCAGGCTATAGGGTGTGGGGTCATGGATTGGAACATTATTTCCACACAGGATCATTAATTAAATGGTTTACCACCCCCCTCCTTGATTAATGGTGGTTCCCATGGATTAAACCACGATTGCCACGACCCTCCCATTTAAAAATTTTAAGACAAAATATATTTAAAAAAATAAAGGGGATAGTGGTTTGGGTCATGACCACACCCTTAGGATAGTGGTTTTAAATGGTGAATTAAAATAGATAACATGGTGCCTATGTGGAGGATCATGATGGTCATAAGGGTCATGACCACACCCTATAGCCTCACACCATTTGACCATTTAAGTAGGCGACCACGTTCCTAACATGCTAATGGATCATCTCAACTTTGGGAGTGGCCTTAGACTTCTCACTCTCTGTCAAAACTTTCACTCAGTTACAAACATATAGCTATAAGTAACCCACTTCATTTCAATATTTGACATCATTGGATTGGATTGCAATGCCAATCATGTGGGGTTTACAGATTTCGGGTTATCAAGTATAATTGTTGAAAGCACAACTCGTGTATTTAAACAATTATACTTGCCAACCCAAAATCTGTTAATTAAACAACTTCATGGGTCGACCAATTTAACCAAATAGGTTAAATATGTCGACCAAAACATAACAAGTTTAAATAAACGAGTTAGACATCTAAATACAAACCTGAAGTGTTTAATTTCAACCCAAAATGTCATGTTTAGAAGTTACTTTGTGGGAAAAAAAAAAGACAATCATGAAAGACAATTAGATGTGACAACCCAATATTGATTATATTCTTATTGTGCTAGAATTTACCTTGAGGAGACATATCATGAAAGACAAATACTCATAATATGTGGGAAAAAGGACATGTATCAACAGTTTATAAAAGCCATAAAATATAATTAATCACAAGCTCAATTTTGTTTACTTGTACCCAAGTTTTATGAACATTTTTGGAACTCACCTCTACGGATTTTGACGATAATCTACCCTTATAGCAGGTCCAAAATTAACACATACCAAACCTAATTGTTTTAGCGTAGGGACGTGATGGAGAAAATAAAGACCCTTCCAGGTTCTTAAGACAGGAAGAAAGTAATTGGCCTGGTAGTCTTGATAACGATGTGGCACATTTAGAAGGCAAGGAACGTTACCGAATTTGAAAATTATCTTCAGCATCCTCATAAAACGGTAGAAGAAATAAAGTCTTGTTCGTTTTTGTGGCTAAAAGGAAGATTAAAGTTGAAGAACTTGGATTGGGGAAGATGGTGTGATTTCAATGTAAGAGATGTCATAATGTAATTTTGTTTTATGTTTGTTGTTT
Source organism: Helianthus annuus (assembly GCF_002127325.2). Classification (NCBI taxonomy): domain Eukaryota; kingdom Viridiplantae; phylum Streptophyta; class Magnoliopsida; order Asterales; family Asteraceae; genus Helianthus; species Helianthus annuus. The sequence goes on from NC_035435.2 coordinate 83,617,495, forward strand.
CCTTCTCGCTTTGTACTCTTTTTTCTGGGTTTTACAGCTTCGCTGGCCCTGTTCTATAATTGTAGAATCTTCTACCGTTCAAAAAAAATCTAAACCATTTCTTTGGATTTGAATACCATACCAATTACCAAAACCTTTATATCCTAACATGTCTCCCTTCATTTTAACATGTTTTTGTGAGTCCTTACCAACATAACTTGTTACTTGATTTCATAACTCAGGCCACCAAATTCTCCTACACCCTCCAGCCTTAATACCAGCTCTGACATTGAGTTAAATTCATGAAATCGAGTTTTACCTTCAAATGGAGCCAAACGAGTTTCGATGGCCTTTATCTTTGTCACACCCCCAAAATCCACCCGCGGAGTACCACCGCTTGGGAGCGTGACTGACCAGGATCAAACCATCAATCATATCAAACATAGTATTTAATAATAAAAGTAATTAATGTAAATTATCGTGACATGATTGATGTTCCAAAACCAAACATCGTTTAAATAGCGGAAGCATAGTATGAAATCTCAAAATAGTTATAAGTTCAAATATCGTTCATGATCCAAATCCCACAACGACCTGCTCCTCCCTGTGCAAGCTCCATAAGGTACCTAAGGTCCTGCAAGGCATGCAGCAAATAATCAACAAACTAGTTGAGCGAGTTCACAGAAAGTAAGTTCATAACATAGTGCATAAGTATAGCTAGTGGGGGTTTCCCATACTAGTGTGTACTAAAGGTGGGGGCTTCCCAAACCTTGTGTTCATAATACTGGTGGGGGCTTCCCATGTTTATCCTGGCTAATGAGGGCTTCTCATTAACGGTACTTACTAGACTAACTTCCGACCATGTGTTCTTCTTTACCGAGAACAGGAAAACGTACAGGGTCACGTAGGCTTTACGTGACGTGCCCTTCCCCGAGGACAGTGGTACGCGTGGGGGCTACGTAGGCTTTACGCAGTGTGGCCTTCCGACCTGGAAGCCAGTGGATGGTATTGGGTTACGTAGGCTTTACGTAACGTGTCCTCCCGACCCGGGAGACAAATGGCAAATAAACTGGGTTACGTAGGCTTTACGTAACGTGTCCTGACTAACCTGAGGACGATGGTCTATAGTCTAGAGAATGCGTAAGTACGAGTAATCATTCCATATCCAACATATCCAACCCAATTCCCAACCCGGGAATCCCATGCCTTGGCTGTGTGAACTCACCTTGGTTTGCTCGGCAGATACACAAAAGAGTACAGGTAGCAAGTAAATGGTCAACCACGTCCTATCATGGTTATTATGCATGTCAGGTTCGTATATAGCACGTATATTGTATCACGTATAATCATGGCAAACACGTACATGTATCATAAATCCGATGAACAATCTAAGGGTTCGGTCCAATCATTACCCGGCCCAATGACAATAAACAGCCCAATATCATAATAGTTAAACAAATAGCCAAGTGTCCGGCCCAATCAGTTGGGCCTGCAATAGTCCAATAGCAACAGTCCACAAATCAAATCATTGGGCCCGTGACAGTGAAGGCCCAAACAGTGTGCGTGTAAATGGTGGTCTCGAGTCGCAACCGGCGATCTCGAGTCGCAACCGAGGATTACGAGTCATATCAGGAGATTACGAGTCGCAACAGTAGGTTGCGAGTCGCAATGGCTGGTCTCGGTTCATCATGGTCCGGTTACGAGTCGCAACGGGACTCGCAACCGTGGTCTCGGCTGGTGCTGTTTGTGGTCTCGAGTGGGGTTCCGACTCGCAACGAATGATACCGAGTCGCAACCGTGTGTGTAACTGGTTTCCATAATTCCTGCATTGACTCATCCGTGATTCTAGCAAACATCTAAGGCAGTTTCGAATTCAGATCAATCACAGAAATTTATCAACAGTTTCATATCAACAATAGATCATGTTCATAGCAATTCATATTATTAAGAACAGTAACAATCCATTCAAACCACATGCAATCGGATTACCACACGAGCCTTATACCGACTCCTAAACTAATCTTCATAAAGCCAAACATACATATAACCGATTTCACGTCAAGTAACCATATAGCTTAATCATTCATGAGAACCGATTAACAATACCAATTTACATCAACATTTAATCAGTATTACTAGCATACACCCTAATTGCATCACCTAGCAGAATGATAACAATCACATGATATCACATATAATCGAAACATATCATCACTAACCGGATTAGCGAAGGAAAAGAGGGTGATTCCGAGTAGAGGTGTTCTTGCCGTCGGGTTCCAAGTGACCGAGAGAGAAAGGAAATCGCCTAAGGTTTGTGTGTGTGTGGTGTTTTTGCAAAGTAGCAAAACAAATCTCTAGTCCCGGTTTTGTGTTGCGAGTGGGGAGTGGGCCGAGCCCAACTCGGGTATCCAATGGAGTCCGATTTCAAGGTGTGGCCCAAACGGGCTTGTGTGACCGGTTAGCCTTGTGCAATCGGGTTTCAGTGTGTGGTTTGGGCTCGTGCAAAACATAACATACACACATAACACACGTAAACAATTATTCATTTAAAATCATATAATTCAGTTCTCATAAGCACGCAACGTTACATCAAAGCAAGTCGAAAGTTCGAGTTGTCACATTATCCCCAACTAATTGGAAATTTCGTCCCGAAATTTGGTATGCACTCACTGAGGAAGCTAGGTAAACTGTATTGTTCACTGATTTTCCTGGGGTGTCACATCCTCCCCCCGTTGATCTGGAATTTCGTCCCGAAATTCCGAAGTAGTAGCTTCAGCCTCAGTAGTGGTAGCATTGGTTTCGAATAACTGGGGGTACTTTTCTGTCATCCTGTCTTCGCGTTCCCAGGTGTACTCTGGGCCACGTTTGGAGTTCCAACGAACTCGGACAAGAGGGATTCTCTTGTGTTTGAGGACCTTCACATCCCGGTCCGTGATTTCTACTGGTTCCTCGACGAACTGCAACCGCTCGTCAATAGTGAGCTCCTTAAAAGGAATGATGAGGTTTTCATCTGATAGGCACTTCTTTAAGTTCGATACATGAAAGACATTGTGAACTGCCCCGAGTTCAGCTGGTAGGTTCAACTTGTATGCTACCTTGCCAATCTTTTCTATGATTTCAAATGGTCCGACATACCGCGGATTTAGTTTGCCCCGTTTGCCAAAACGAACCACACCCTTCCAGGGTGAGACTTTCAATTAAACCCGGTCCCCGACCTCAAATTCCAATGGCTTTCTACGCTTGTCCGCGTAGGCTTTCTGACGGCCGCGTGCTGCCGCCATGCGTTGTCGTATCTGTGCAATCTTTTCTGTGGCGTCCACTACAATCTCTGGACCCGTAATCTGACTATCCCCCACCTCTGCCCAGCAGAGGGGTGACCGGCATTTACGCCCGTACAATGCCTCGAATGGAGCGGCTTGAATGCTGGTGTGATAACTATTATTATACGAGAACTCCACCAAAGGGAGGTGCTTTTCCCAGCCGTTGCCGAAATCGATGACGCATGCCCGAAGCATGTCTTCTAGTGTTTGGATCGTTCGCTCAGACTGTCCATCCGTCTGAGGGTGATAAGCTGTGCTCATGTCTAATCGTGAGCCGAAAGATTTATGCATTGCTTGCCAAAGTTCTGACGTGAATCGTGCATCGCGATCCGAAATGATAGATGTGGGCACCCCGTGCCTCGAGACAACTTCTTTAAGATAGACGTCTGCGAGAGTGGAGAACTTGTCCGTTTCCTTAATCGGCAGGAAGTGTGCAGACTTGGTGAGTCGATCAACTATGACCCATATAGTATCGTTCCCACGCTGGGATCTAGGTAGGCCTGTAACGAAATCCATGGAAATTTCTTCCCATTTCCATTGAGGTATCTTAGGCTGCTGAAGTAGGCCAGCTGGTTTCTGATATTCAACCTTGACTCTCGCACAGGTCAAGCATTTTCCAACGTACGTAGCGATGTGGGCCTTCATACTAGGCCACCAATAAGTAGTGCTGATGTCGTGGTACATTTTATCCGACCCTGGATGTACCGAGTAGCGAGACTTGTGTGCTTCGTCCATCACAAGTTCACGTAGACCGCCATAAAGTGGGACCCAAATCCGGCCCGATACATAGTAGGCGCCGTCTGCCTTCTGTTCCATTTGTTGTCGTGAGCCGCGTAAGGCTTCAGCCTTGACGTTTTCAGGCTTCAGTGCTTCTACCTGAGCATTTCGTATCTGTGCTGGAAGGCTAGACTGAATCGTAAGCTGTAGCGCTCGCACGCGCCGAGGTAGAGTGTCTTTCCGACTGAGGGCATCAGCCACAACATTGGCTTTGCCTGGATGATACTTGATGGCGCATTCGTAATCATTTAGTAATTCAACCCATCGTCGTTGACGCATGTTCAAATCCTTCTGCTTAAGAATATGCTCGAGACTCCTGTGATCGGTGTAAATCGTGCACCTGGTACCGTACAGGTAGTGTCGCCATATCTTAAGCGCGAAAACAACAGCTCCCAGCTCTAAATCGTGCGTCGTGTAGTTCCGTTCGTGAACCTTGAGTTGACGAGAGGCGTAAGCGATAACTTTATCCCGCTGCATTAACACACATCCCAGTCCCCGAATGGATGCATCACAATATACCACGAAGTCATCGGTGCCCTCTGGCAAAGAGAGGATAGGTGCACTGCAAAGTCTATCCTTTAAGTGCTGAAAAGCAGTCTCCTGGGGTTCTCCCCAGCGATAGGTAACACCCTTCTGTGTCAGTAACGTAAGCGGCTGAGCAATCTTCGAAAAGTCTCTAATAAATCGTCTGTAGTAACCTGCCAGACCCAAGAATTGGCGTATTTCTGTCGGCGTACGCGGTGCAGGCCAGTTTCTGATCGAGTCTACCTTGGATGGATCGACATGGATCCCATCCTTGTTCACCACATGGCCTAAGAAGTGGACTTCACGTAACCAGAAGTCGCATTTAGAAAGCTTGGCGTACAACTGTTCCTTCCGAAGGAGTTCCAAAATAAGACGAAGATGCTGCTCGTGTTCCTCCTGACTCTTGGAGTAAATCAGAATGTCGTCGATGAATACTATGACAAACTTGTCGAGATAGGGTTTGCACACCCTGTTCATAAGATCCATAAATACAGCAGGCGCGTTCGTTAACCCGAATGGCATGACGAGAAACTCGTAGTGACCGTAACGAGTTCTGAATGCAGTCTTGGAGACGTCCTCATCCCGGACTCTCAGCTGATGGTACCCCGACCTTAAATCTATCTTCGAATAGTAGCACGACCCTTGCAACTGGTCGAATAAGTCGTCGATGCGCGGAAGAGGATAACGGTTCTTCACCGTCACCTTGTTGAGTTCACGGTAGTCGATGCACATCCTGAACGTACCGTCTTTCTTCTTTACAAATAGTACTGGAGCTCCCCAAGGCGAAGAGCTTGGACGAATGAAACCCTTTTCCAAGAGTTCCTGCAGTTGCTTTGACAATTCCTCCAATTCCGATGGAGCTAGACGATATGGTGCGCGAGCTATGGGTGCTACTCCTGGAGCGAGCTCGATCTGAAATTCGACCTGACGATGAGGCGGTAAGCCAGGTAAGTCTTCAGGAAACACCTGAGGGTAATCACTTACAATTGGAATATCTTCCAATTTCTTTTCCTTTGCTGATGCGTCTGTAACGAGTGCCAAAATGGCAGTGTGACCCTTTCGTAAACATTTCTGAGCCTTTAAGAAAGAGATGATGCCAACCACTGCACCACTCTTGTCGCCTTGAACTTCTAGAGGTTCCTGACCAGAACGAGGAATGCGAATAACCTTCTCACTGCATAAGATTTCTGCCTGGTGTTGGGATAACCAATCCATCCCAATCACGACGTCGAAGCTACCCAAAACTATGGGAATGAGATCGATAGAGAAAGCTTGACCAGCTAGGATAAGATTACAACCCTGAACTACGTGCGTGGCTTCTAGACTTTTACCGTTAGCTAACTCTACTACGTGTTTGGTGGGTAAAAGTGTTGGTGCACGTTTTAGCAGTTGACACATTTTCACAGACATATAGCTTGTATCCGCTCCCGAATCAAATAAAACAGTAACGTAAATATTATCGAGGAGAAACTTACCCATAACAACGTTGGGATCGTTCACTGCGTCACCTCGACCTAGCACGAATGCACGACCACGAGCCTCATTGCCGTTGTTGTTGTTGTTTCCACCGTTGTTGTTGCCGTTGCCCTGGTTGTTATTGTTGTTGTTGCGGTTCTGGTTCAACTGAGGGCAATCTCGTTTGAAGTGACCTTCAGCCCCACACTGGAAACATCCCCGGTTTCCACGCTGTGGCTGCTGTTGCTGCTGCTGGTTCTGTGGAGCTGGTTGCTGAGGCTGTTGATTCTGATTCGCAGGCCGTGGACTCCTACAGTCTTTGGCCTCGTGACCCATCTTAAGACACCTTTGACAACGACCCTTGTTACACGGGCCGTGGTGATGCCTGTTGCAGTTGTGGCACCTAGGTTGACTACCCTGATATCTCCTCTGTCTGTGACCACCAGAGGATTGCTGACTGGGACTCTGGTAATGGTCAGTCTTCTGCTGCTGAGCTTGTGGCTGAACAGTCGCTGAACCCTTACTCGAATCTCCATCCCATTTCCTTTTACTGTCACCAGACGTAGCAGGAGTAACTGAGGTGGTGACGTTAGCAGTAGCATTAACACGCTTTGGCAGTTTATTCTGGTCCACTGCCTGATCGGTGATACGGTGAGCGAGGCGCTGGATTTCCTGGATGTTTTCGAGGTTAGCCGACGTCACGTGGCTCTGAATTTCTGGCGCCAATCCCTTGAGATACAACTCAATGCGCTTGTATGGAGGGTCCACCATAGTAGGACACAGAACGGCCAGCTCATTCGACCGTTTGGTATACGCTTCGATTTCCGATCCAACCATTTTCAAGTTATACAGCTCGTCTTCCAGCTTGTGAATATCTTCACGCGTGCAATACTCACGCTTGATGAGTTCCTTAAAATCGTTCCACGGGGTGGCGTTAGCAGCTGCCAACCCTAAGATCTGAACTTGGGCGTTCCACCAAGTTAACGCTATTCCTTCCAAAGTGCCAGTAGCAAACTTGACCTTGCGAGCCTCAGGGCACTCGCACATTTCGAATACTGATTCTAACTTTTCAAACCAATGGAGGAGTCCCACTGCCCCCTCTATGCCGCTGAAAGAATTTGGACGACAGTCCATGAAGTTCTTGAATGTGCAGACAGGCTGCTGCGCGTGTTGACCTATTGTGTACGAATAGGACGAAGTTAAATACGAGAGTTAATGTAGGATCTAAAGATCCTAGTGTGTGCCTATACTGCAGGATATACTACCTGCTTGAGCTGCTGCAACTGCCGCAGCAACTTGAGCTTGAACAAGAGCCTCTAGCTGGGCTTGTGTCATGTTGATTCGTCCAGACATGATCTTCATTGTAACAAGTAGCATAGGTAAGAATAGTTCGCGAATAGGGCGATGACAGAAAAGTGTAAGCACGTAGGGTTTCTCATGCTATGGTATCATGTGTATCTAAGCGTAATGCGAGCAAAGTTCTAAGCAATTCTAGCAAACAGGCAATAAACATAACCTTATTACCTAGGATGTCGAGTCTTGCACGTGGAGCGAAGCGTCGTTGTGGATCGTTGAGAGCACTGTTCTGGTTATAGTCCGGTTTTAATAAAAACGTTTTCCCATATTAAAACCAAGTTCTCTATAACCAATGGCTCTGATACCAATCTGTCACACCCCCAAAATCCACCCGCGGAGTACCACCGCTTGGGAGCGTGACTGACCAGGATCAAACCATCAATCATATCAAACATAGTATTTAATAATAAAAGTAATTAATGTAAATTATCGTGACATGATTGATGTTCCAAAACCAAACATCGTTTAAATAGCGGAAGCATAGTATGAAATCTCAAAATAGTTATAAGTTCAAATATCGTTCATGATCCAAATCCCACAACGACCTGCTCCTCCCTGTGCAAGCTCCATAAGGTACCTAAGGTCCTGCAAGGCATGCAGCAAATAATCAACAAACTAGTTGAGCGAGTTCACAGAAAGTAAGTTCATAACATAGTGCATAAGTATAGCTAGTGGGGGTTTCCCATACTAGTGTGTACTAAAGGTGGGGGCTTCCCAAACCTTGTGTTCATAATACTGGTGGGGGCTTCCCATGTTTATCCTGGCTAATGAGGGCTTCTCATTAACGGTACTTACTAGACTAACTTCCGACCATGTGTTCTTCTTTACCGAGAACAGGAAAACGTACAGGGTCACGTAGGCTTTACGTGACGTGCCCTTCCCCGAGGACAGTGGTACGCGTGGGGGCTACGTAGGCTTTACGCAGCGTGGCCTTCCGACCTGGAAGCCAGTGGATGGTATTGGGTTACGTAGGCTTTACGTAACGTGTCCTCCCGACCCGGGAGACAAATGGCAAATAAACTGGGTTACGTAGGCTTTACGTAACGTGTCCTGACTAACCTGAGGACGATGGTCTATAGTCTAGAGAATGCGTAAGTACGAGTAATCATTCCATATCCAACATATCCAACCCAATTCCCAACCCGGGAATCCCATGCCTTGGCTGTGTGAACTCACCTTGGTTTGCTCGGCAGATACACAAAAGAGTACAGGTAGCAAGTAAATGGTCAACCACGTCCTATCATGGTTATTATGCATGTCAGGTTCGTATATAGCACGTATATTGTATCACGTATAATCATGGCAAACACGTACATGTATCATAAATCCGATGAACAATCTAAGGGTTCGGTCCAATCATTACCCGGCCCAATGACAATAAACAGCCCAATATCATAATAGTTAAACAAATAGCCAAGTGTCCGGCCCAATCAGTTGGGCCTGCAATAGTCCAATAGCAACAGTCCACAAATCAAATCATTGGGCCCGTGACAGTGAAGGCCCAAACACTGTGCGTGTAAATGGTGGTCTCGAGTCGCAACCGGCGATCTCGAGTCGCAACCAAGGATTACGAGTCATATCAGGAGATTACGAGTCGCAACAGTAGGTTGCGAGTCGCAATGGCTGGTCTCGGTTCATCATGGTCCGGTTACGAGTCGCAACGGGACTCGCAACCGTGGTCTCGGCTGGTGCTGTTTGTGGTCTCGAGTGGGGTTCCGACTCGCAACGAGTGATACCGAGTCGCAACCGTGTGTGTAACTGGTTTCCATAATTCCTGCATTGACTCATCCGTGATTCTAGCAAACATCTAAGGCAGTTTCGAATTCAGATCAATCACAGAAATTTATCAACAGTTTCATATCAACAATAGATCATGTTCATAGCAATTCATATTATTAAGAACAGTAACAATCCATTCAAACCACATGCAATCGGATTACCACACGAGCCTTATACCGACTCCTAAACTAATCTTCATAAAGCCAAACATACATATAACCGATTTCACGTCAAGTAACCATATAGCTTAATCATTTATGAGAACCGATTAACAATACCAATTTACATCAACATTTAATCAGTATTACTAGCATACACCCTAATTGCATCACCTAGCAGAATGATAACAATCACATGATATCACATATAATCGAAACATATCATCACTAACCGGATTAGCGAAGGAAAAGAGGGTGATTCCGAGTAGAGGTGTTCTTGCCGTCGGGTTCCAAGTGACCGAGAGAGAAAGGAAATCGCCTAAGGTTTGTGTGTGTGTGGTGTTTTTGCAAAGTAGCAAAACAAATCTCTAGTCCCGGTTTTGTGTTGCGAGTGGGGAGTGGGCCGAGCCCAACTCGGGTATCCAATGGAGTCCGATTTCAAGGTGTGGCCCAAACGGGCTTGTGTGACCGGTTAGCCTTGTGCAATCGGGTTTCAGTGTGTGGTTTGGGCTCGTGCAAAACATAACATACACACATAACACACGTAAACAATTATTCATTTAAAATCATATAATTCAGCTCTCATAAGCACGCAACGTTACATCAAAGCAAGTCGAAAGTTCGAGTTGTCACAATCTTTTAACACAACCATACGTTACTTCAAGATTTAAATTGACACTTAAAAACCATGTATAGCGTTCACATTGGAGCATTCATCTCCTTCTATATGAAAACACACATTTCTCTAAAATATTTTAAATTTTAAAAATATCTTACATCCAACTCTCTTTCTCTATCTATTTCTTACTCACAAATAATTATTTTATTATTTTTTATCTTTCCTACACACTTACAATATAAATATAGAGGGTTGAATATAAACCTCTAAATATAGAGGTTTACTTTACTTTCTATATATGTTTCTGTGTTTTTATTGTTTTCTATATTATTCTCTCTATATTATATAGAATAGAGAGGGTGGTGTCATGTTTTTGAATCTAACTTTCCTTGGTTTCTGCCTTTTACTCTCTTAAGGGTGCGTTTTTTGCCTTTTACTCTCTTAAGGGCTAGCACAACTGACGCTATACTTGATTTATTGGCGAGTAGGGCAATGGTGAAATCCCATGAAATTTTGTAAAAAAAAACTATAAGTTTTTTGTATTTGAAGTTTTATTCTTTAATTGTTTTCTTGAAATTTTGTAAAACAAAACAAAAAAAAAAAAAAAACTACAAGTGTGTTGTATTTGAAGTTTTATTCTTTAATTCTTATTTTATTATCTTTTGTTTTAAGCTTCTTTCTTAACATTTTACCGATAAATAAATCATCAAATATACCATATTTGCCATGAAATAAGACATCCAATAACTCCAAGTTAACAAAACATAAATTTGTTTTTTTTTTTTTCTTACTTTTGCCATGAAATAAGACACCAATAACTCCAAGTTAACAAAACATAATTTTTTTTTTCTTACTAATAAAGCATAAAATTTATCATTCATTTGGAAGTTTTTATAGTGTTACAATTTAAAACACCTCCAATTAAAAGATACTTCTAACACCAAGTTTGTTATTCAAATTTTCTAAACAAACTTACTTTAAATTTCAACTATCCCCTATTGGATATAGAACTATCAAAATCTATATTCTTTATTGTATTTAAATAAAATATATTTTTCCTTGAACAATATATTATTAAATATAATATTATCCAACACCCATAATCCCATATATATAAATAAAAAAAAAAAAAAAAAACTTTAGCCCCAAGTTTAATACTTGCCAAACTCATATAAATACCCCAACAATCTCCATCACCTTTTTTTCCCACAAGCACCATGTTCCGATCCTCTTCCGCCACGGCGACCACCGTAAACGGGTTCTACAACTCCCTAACACAAGGCCTGGATGATCTTTTCCGATCATTCCACTCACACAACTTCATGTCAATCCATTTTCTTCAACATGTCCTCTCTTGCCTCCAATCTTTCCATTCTCAGCTCATTGCTGTCGTCCAGAAACTCCACCTGCCCGTCGGCGAAAAGTGGCTCGACGAGTATATGGACGAAAGCGCCCGCTTATGGGAAGTTTGTCATGTCATCAAATCCGGCATCGCCAACATGGAAAACTACTATTCTACCGCCGTTACCATCGCTGCTACCCTCGAAAACCATGCCTATATAAACCCGCAAATTTCACGTCAGGTAACCAATAAATTTCATCATATGGGTGTTCATCGCTTCAGTTTTTTTTTTCTTTTTATGTTTGATGGTTTTTTCGGTCGAAACTGAAAACCAAACAGAAACTGAACTGAATATAGGATTCAAATTCTGTTTGGTTTTCTGTTTCGACCCGAAAAAACTTAATAATAATTATTGGTTAAATAAAACTGGGTAAAAATTGTAATTTTATTGGGCTAAATAAAAAAAAGTTAGATTTGGATTATTCTGTTTGAAAACAAATTTAGATTTTTGGAACCGAAAATTTAAAACCCAATTCGATTTGGGTTTTTTAAACCGACCCGAAAAACCAAATATTTAATTCAGAAGGAGATGGTGGCGCAGTTTATTACTTGTTTGCCTGCTATGTAATTTGCCATGTTGATTGGAATGAAAGATATTCTTATGGCAAAAAAAATAAAAAATTATGTTGGGTTTCCGAATAATCCCTATGATTTCCCTCAAATTAAAAAGCCAATTCATATTACTTGAATTCAAGTTGATGGGCATGGATAAAAGCGGTTAAATAATTTGATGGAAATTGTTGCAGGTTCTTAGAGCGATCAATGGGTGCCAGAGGGAGAGAGTGGGATTAGAGGAAGAAAACAGGGGATTGATCAGAACAAGAATTCAACCATTAATGATGAGATTCGATAAAAACGTGTTGATCGAATCGAAATTCAATGGTTTCAACGGGTTCAGAGGCGTTCTTTTCGCATTGCGCAACACGAATTCGCTGCTTTTGATGATATTGTTAAGTGGTTTGGTGTACTGCTCCCCTGTTACAAGCTTTTCATCATCATCTTGTCATGGGCATACCGCGATGAATTACAACGAAAACAAATCGGGTTTCATGGTTTCCGCTTCAAGATTACACGAGAAAGTGATGGAGAATGAAGATGGGCAGAATGGTGTGTTGCTTTACGAGTTTTGGAACGCGAAAACCGCCATTGATGAGCTGAAAACAGAGGTGGAAAGAAGTAGAGGGACCGGAATGGAGTTTGATATAAGTGAGAGGGTTGAAAAGTTAAAAAGTTGTTTTGTGGGGTTGCAATGTGGAGTTGAGAATATGATTGTTCAACTTGATGACTTTTTTGATGAGATTGTGGAAGCTAGGAAGAAGCTTTCTGATTTGTGTACTCATGGTTAGGGATATAATATAAGACTTGCCTTTTTGGTTCAAACAAGGGTTTGAGTCTTGTCTTGGTGGTTCGGGTTAGGTAGGGACCATGGGTTCGTTCGGGTTTCACTCATCTAGCTAGTTAGGATTCGCGGGGTCGAGTCTTTTTTACCTTTAATGGTAGTAGGACATGTGGGTTCGGCTCTCGTACTTTTTACAGGTTTTGCTTTGACTAGTATGAACTTGTAGGTTCGAGTTTACTCATTTTGTCGATAAGAGATCGAGGTTAGATTTGTGTATAAAGGAAAGAAAATCAAAATAGACTGTGGGTAGGTTTTCTTTTTGTTTTTATAATAAAATTTCTTTTTGTTGGTTATTTATTTTTATTTTATTTTATTTGTGAATTACCAAAGTCATATTTTACTTGATAGTGTACTTTTTCGTTTTTGACCTTAAACTAAGATACATGATGTTGACCCTTTAGGACATGTAGTTTTGTAACTCAAAAAGGGATACTAAAAAGCAAAACTGACATATCATGAAAGTATACTTTAATTGTTCTATAACATATTTTATTTTATTATAAAGTTTTTACATTTTTAATTATGCTAAAGGTATGGTTACCACAACAAATTAAACGTCAGCATTTCAATGTTAATATAGCATAGCAAAAGGTAGTTATTTTGTTTAATAGCATATCAACTTAACTTAAATTTGTGATTACAGTTCATGACAGAAAGACGTTAGTAGATGTAGCGAAAGGAAAAGTAAGAACGATAATGTAACATAAGTATCGATGATCGTATTAAATAAGATTATCTTAGAACAGATTCTTTGTCTATGGTATAAGTGTATAACAGTCGAGTCGAAACAGTATTTGTCTTTGGCATTGGAGTAAACCTTAGTAGGACCGTGTACTCATTTTTTAGATTCAAAATATATATTATAACAGTATGTTCTAAAAGTAAGTTGTAATTAATCTGGAAAAGAAACTTGAGTTGGAGTAAAACTAGACATCATGTACACAAGTTGTGTGTGTGTGTTTTTTTTTACATTTTTTGTTTACACTTAAACCACTTATCAACTTCCACATATAAGGATTTGAACCCACACCATTTTTGTATGGGGCAATCACCATACTTGTAGACCACTACACATTAGGCACAAGTCGCGTTGATACACAATAGCTCGAGGTTTGGACGCATACCTTGTTCGATTAATGTATAAAAAATTGATAAGCACCACTCTCATGAACATATCCTGATTAATATAAAATCCATAGCTTTGGCTAAGCCCTCCGATTGCACCCCATGAAAAAATAGTGTTATTTTTACGCAAAATTCTTGATTGCCTATTACAAAAGTTTGGCTAAGCCCCCCGATTGCACCCCATGAAAAAATCTTGGGTCCGCCACTTGATCACCGGTCATCCGGACATCAGGACTATATATAATTTTCAAACATATAATTAATTGTATATCTACAAAAATATTATAAGTTTCATAAAATACGTATTATACGTTCTATATGGCCAGTTATGATTGATGAGAAGCTTAAACCTTTAATTCCCAAAAAAATAAGCTAATGTAGGTAAAAGAAATAATGTGTTTGAAGAGTATCTTATAATGTGGGGAAAAATACTGTATTTGATGAATAGCTTTTTGAAGCTTCTAAAAGCTAAAATTTCAGAAAAGGTGTTCTCTGCTTTAGCTAGCACCTCATTGCCCCCAACTACTTTTCCAAACATATCCTTTGTGTGTGATCAAATTGAAAATAAATTATGCGTGAGAGGTGTAGAAAGAAATCTCGATCTTTAATTAATCATGGTGAATATCACAAATATTACAAATATTACAAAATCTGTGAAAATCAATCAAAAACATCCATATATTTGTGTATATATCTAATACTAGGTTAGAAACTCGTGAAGTTAGAAACTCGTGAATTAAATGTGTTGAATAAATAAATATTAAATAGTTAGTTACGAAGATTTGATAATTATAAAAGCAATGTTTTAAATTAAGATATGATTTAAGTTACGTATAAGTATTTTAACTAATAAAGCAATAATTTTAAAAATGAAAAAAAGATAATTATTATAATTCATAAACCCCTTTCCATAAGTTATTAATTGATAATTTAATATATTATGTTGTACCATTATTGCCTATTTTTATTTAACTTTTTAAAATTAAGAAATAAAATATGAAAGAGGTAAAATAAAAGAAGCATGAAAAATAATCTTAGACGCACAGGTGGATGTCCGTTCGGAAACTCAAAAAAAGTAGGGAATCGAAGGACAACCAACTTAAACGAACTGCGACTGAACCCATTTCATCTATATTGAAATTAGCTCGTTAATATTTACATTTAAATTTAGTAATTGTAGGTAGATAATGAAATGCAATTTTGATATGATGAAGGAGTACTACATTAAAGGGAAGTAACTAATCATTTCAGTTGTGAAACAATCATGGAAAAGCAGGCAGGCAACACTCACTACTACTTGTACAATCATGAAATCAAAGATTCCTGTGCCAACTTTCATTATATATACACCACTGCTCAAACAACTTGTACATAACCCATCATAACTTGTACTTTGTCCCTCAATTCATCAATTCACTCTCTGGAACAGTATAACAAAAACAGTCCCTCTTTTTAATCTGTACATATGAAGCTTTTGTCTCATCTTTCATGTCTTGTAGGTGTTGGTGTTTGGTGGCTTGGTGGTTACTTAAATGTTAGTATGGTAAACTAATGTAGGTATTGTTGTGTCTAGATATACATATACACTCTCTAGCCCCCCCTAACCCTACCCCACCCCACCCCACCCCACCCCATCTTGTTCCCTATTCACTCCACTCTTCTCCTTTTTCCCTTCATTTACATTTCCTTTTCAGAATACTCCACTTTTGCTTCAGGAAAAAAGTAAGTCTGCTGGTTTTATTGTGATCAGAATGGAAGTTGACTTCCCATTTCAAATCTATTGACTCATAATCTTTTTCTCATTTTATTATTATTGTTTAAGATAAGATTATGCTAATACACATCATGAATGGTGCTTAAAGAAGATGATTAGTGGGCCCGTAGAGCATTACATAGATAAATATAGATTGGGTCAGAAGAAGATAGTTATGCCCTAGTACAAATCATGTCTATAGACCCCGCTTTTCGCAACCATTATTGATTGCGAGTTATTCCCCAAATATTATAGTCACATTAGCGTCATTGTATTAACTTTAACTTTGTTTTTATTTTGAAATATAAAGTGATAACTTTAAATTATTTATTTTACAAAAAAAAGAGACAACTTTAGAAGGTTCATTTTGTGTGTTAATATAGATGATTCACATCCAAATCAATTGACTTGTGACCCTACATCTTCAAATCACCACCTACAACAAAATTGACTTGTTAACAATTGACTCAAATTGGAAATTCAAATGCATTCCTTATAATTAGCTAAAATTAGCATATTGGTAAGGACCATGATATCCACACATGCATGCCTTATTTTCACACCCCTTGAAGCGATGCGCTTTGGCTAAACAATGTATTTGTCTATCCGGCGGCAACTTTTAATGGAGTTGTGTATGAACGAGGGTATTTGGAGGCAAGTCTTCGATCCGGAAAACTTAGGACATTATGTTGAGTTGATTAATAGGATAGATTTTCATGAAGTGGGTAGAGCTGAGAGCTAAAATTATATGTTGATGCCTGAGACGAGATTTCTTATTGCTCAAAGGTATGGTGTGATTGTTCACACCTTCGACATTTGTGGCGACGATACAATTTTCCCTCTGTTTGGCGGTCCGGATGAAGCTGAGAAACCTCATCAAGTGGTTGCGGTTGTTTCGTCGATGGTGGACATTTCATCCATGTAAAGCTTGAAGAATCGTACCCAATGCCTCCCCGAACTATACTTGGACTTCGAATAGAACAAAGAGTGCAGCAGCTTGACATGACTTAATCAACGCGTATCAAAGGATAATGTGCACACCCACGGACCTTAATATTTTACCAAATGTTCAAGATGTAGGTTAACTATGTATAATTCTAATCCAATTAAATCAGTTATAATCCAAAAGTGTCTTTGTGACCGTTATTGTTCAAAATAGGGGTGTGCATGGGTCGGTTTGGTTCGGTTTTTACTATTAGCCATAACCATAACCGCTAGTTCGTTTATGGAGTTTTGGTAACCATAACCATAACCAAACTTTGGTTACGGTTAATCGGTTATGAAGTCGGTTATGGTTCGGTTTTGGTTAATTTCGGTTAAGTAACCAAGCAAGGTTTGAAATAAATAGGGTTGTGCACGATTTGAACTTAGCTGAGCCTATTTTGTAAGATAACGGAGACTAAACTTTTTGGTTAAACTACCGATTTTGGGTTCTTTTTAATAAGGTGATTCTCAAACAAAAAAAAAATTATGGCCATAACACCTTAGTTCTTTATCAAAATAAATGGCATCTATATTAAGATCATTTTGTTACTAACATACTTTTATCTTAGTAAAAACCCTCTATATGGTTTTGTAAAACACAAATCCATTATATAAAGTTAACATTACAAGTTCGGTTCGGTTTCGGTTATATCGGTTAACCAATGCTTCATAACCATAACCGATTGAGCGGTTATACAAAGTTTCATAACCATTGGTTATATTGGTTTTATTAGTGGTTCGGCTATGTCGGTTATGGTTCGGTTATCGGTTATGGTGGTTAATTTGCTCACCCCTAGTTCAAAAGATGCGCTTCTATCATGCGTCATGCCAACCCCAACACCAAATGTCACTGACACGACCCGTACAGCCACAATACGACCAATAGAAACATAATTCGCCATAACAAACAATCTACGCACTAAACGACACTTACAGACAATAAACGTCACGATACCGAATGTCATCGACATGACCCGTACGGCCAAATATGCGATAGTACGGAACAACAGTGACAATAAACGTTATAATACGACATTTAGTGACAAAATACGTCAAGTACTGATCCGATAGGACGTGTATACATAGAACACAACATGTTGGACTACAAGTGAAATCAAAATAGAATCACACGAAATCATGGAATACGACAACACACGTAAGCAAACTTATCCAGAACGTGCCGTATAGACCATATACTTCATAAAATGACGCGTAGTGACAAAGTACGTAAAAATTAGACAAGTATAGGTGCGTTTTTTGAATTAAAAACAAATTTAAAAAAAACACCCATACGTCGTGCTTTACTCAAAGCGCTGCGCTTTGGCCTTCAAAATTTACACTTTTGGCCAAGCGCTGCGCTTAGAAGCTGTGTTTCACCCCAAAACGTTCCAGCTTCCCCTCATTTTAGTTCAAACTCACAAAAACACACACCTAAGGTGCAATTACACACAGTGAGACGATTTGGAGCTCGATTCAACACCATTTTCGATTAAACAAAAGCTATAACGTAATATTTTCATGCCCGATTATGTACATTAATTATTTTTATAAATTTCAATGTGGATTGATCAAATATTTGGGGCTGTTTTGTAGGTTTTTTTTTTTTGAAGAACAGACAAACAAAGCGCAGCGTATGGCCCAAAGCGCTGTGCTTTGGGCCTTTATTACTTTTTTTAATTTGTAAATTGTTTTTAAAATTAAAAAATTGTTTTTAAAATTAATTTTTTTAAATATAAATTGTTTTTTTAAATATTATTTGTTTTTAAATTTTAAAAATTGTTTTTGAAATTAAAAATTGTTTTTTTTTAAATTAAAAATTGTTTTTTTTTTAAAATAAAAATTGTTTTTTTAAATATAAATGTTTTTTTAACACACAGATATGGATATGGATTTCGACGACATGGATTTTGATGAGGATGAAGTTTCGCAGGTGCAGCAGCAGGAGCCCGTAGTTGATCCACTTGATGGTCACACATATCTCACGTTCCTGTTGGGGTCGATCAGGCATGAGAGGTGCGCGAAGTTGTGCACTATGGAGATAGGAGGACACGTGGAGATTGACTGGGAGGTGATAGAGACCTTGACCAAGGATGGGAGGGCGAGGGAGATAGTTGGATTGGACACTCCGTTTGCGTGTTTGTTCCAGATTACGACGGAGGACTCGTATCGTGGGCTTACGATCGAGTTTCTATCGTCATTTATATACAAGCCGCATCCGGACGATTATGTGGAGGACCCGGAGCATCTGGTGCATGAGATTTTTTTCCATCTGGTCAGCCATGAGTTTTAGATGAGTCTTCGGACGTTTTCCATCCATTCAGGTTTGTACACACTGGCCGATCATGATATAGATATATATATACACAGGGGGTTAGAGCCTTAGACAAGCAGACCCTTATTAGTTTTTGGTTGGCTATTGCCAAGGTTCCCTTTGGGAAATCCTCGCAAAAAGCCACCGCCATCAGAGACCCACTTTGCCGATACCTTCACCGCATCATTGGCTCATCGATCGTGCCTCGACATCACAGTCGGGACAAGGTCAACCTAGTTGACCTTTTCTTTCTTTACTGCCTATTGCGGGGCCAGTCGTGCGTGCTCGCGGCGTGCCTGGTGGAGTACTTTGCCGGCACATATCATATGTCACACCCTGTCTTTTGCGGAAGCGTATGATGTGTGACCAGCTTGTTATCATTGCATTCAATCATAATAAACAACTACATGATTTAAAACGATGTTCACCCATTGGGAAAATTTTGAGTATTACAAATGTGACAACCCGAGTTTCTGACTTTTGACTTTTGTATTTAATGTGCGTTGACTTTGACTGTGTAGTCATTTGACTTGTTAAATTGTAACTGTATATGTGATGCTATAACGAAATGTATTGTGTTTGCTCGTTATGTGTTGGAAATTTAAGTTGCATAAGTTGTTTAGAAACTGAACCACTCGACGAAACAGAAGTTGATTCGTCAAACAACCCACCGGCGAAACAAGAGTTTGATTCGTCAACTTCAGTTTCGGCGAAATGGGTCTGATTCGCCGGCCCACCAGTTTCGCCAAAGCCCTTTACGGCCCAAAACGTGTTACGTGACTTTAAATAACTAACCGACCCATTCGTCACACACTTTAGCAAACTGAAACCCTAGAACTCTTCCCTGTGTGACGGCAGCTCTGCATACTTTCACGCCCGCTTGACGATCAGACCATCTTTACGAATATCTCGGTTAGTGTGATTAGTCTTGTAATTCGTCTTGTTTGTGTATATTGTTGTTTTCGTTAATCTGATCAGGGCAATCGAGTAGAGTGCTAGTAACGATCATGTGTAGACTATTGTTCTAACGATGAGTTATGTTGCGTGATGTTGGTGAACGACTGTGTATAAATGCGAAAATTGTTGATGTATACGAATTGGCAAACTACTAGGGTTTTTGTGATTAAACTAAATGACGATATACTTATTGTTCTACTACGTTAACGGTTACGTTGTGATGCATGTGGAATAGTGATTCGTAGTGTAGGCTTTGTTATGTATGAACGGCGATTATGTAATTTCTGTTTGATGATTTCTGTTGATGATGATTGATGATGTCGGTGACGGCTGAACTACAAACCATGATTAGGGTTTCTGTAAAATTGTAACTGATGAATACTTTTGACGTAACTGATGTTCAACGTAACTGGCAAGTGGACGAAACAGAGATCTTGGCGAAATAGAATGTGTTTCGCCAAAAAGGAAGTTGACGAGATGGAATCTTGTTTCGCCAAAAGGGAGTTGGCGAAACAGGTTGTGTTTCGCCAAAGGTTGTGTTTCGCCAAAGGTGTGTTTCGCCAAAGGTGTGATTCGCCAAAAGTGTATTTCGCCAACTTGAAGTTAACTGATTTAACATTGTTAGAAGTTAACTGAGATATTTAACTGCTGTTAAGTGATACGCATGACTTATATGAATTCGAATGTGTACAATGTGCTACTTAGTGGTTATCAATGCGTTGTCCTTTGTGATTACACATACGTGCCAACTTTGTGAATACCAACTGATCATATACATATACGTACCGTAGGGCTTGACTGATTGTTTGTGAGCACTTACTGTAACATACCGAGCAAATCAAGGTGAGTTCATTGCATTTCTCTAGCATGCGTCCCGGTGGTTTGGGACAACTGGTAAACGTTTGGAAGGGAAACTTTGGGTAAACAACTTAATCGGTTTTGGTTATTGCCTGGAGGGCAATGGGGGTAATTAGTTGATAGCGCTATTAGGTAGGAAACCTCACACCGGGCCGTAAGGACGGGGGTGAACTAATTATCTGGGTTTCACTATGGTTGTTTAGAGGCACACTCCTCGGTTACGTAAGGGCGTTTTCCCTAGGGTAACTAACTGAATAACATAGTGGGTTGCTAAGAGGCACACTCCTCGGTTACGTAAGGGCGTAGTCCCTAGGGTAACTAACATGAGCAACATCGTAATACAACATTGAATCGCATTAACATATATCTGGTAACACAACCCATTTGCAAAACCTTGAACTCACCAGCGTAGTCTGACACACTTGTTTGCATGCTTGTAGGTCGTTAACCTTGGAACTTGGACTTGCTATCTGGGCGTGCTGGAGTGGTCATGGATCGAAGCTACTGGATTATTTATAATTGATACATTGGTTTTAAGTTTATTTTGAAACAATTACTAAACGACTTGTCATATGCTTCCGCTACATAACTCTTGAGAATTAATATTGTGTTTGTCCTTTAATCTTGGCTATTAACGACATGTTTTATTAAGTATTTACTATTGGTTCAATGTGATTGGTGGCTCAGACTCTGATGTGTAACACGCCTCGCGGGGTTTCCGCAGGTGGTATTTTGGGGGTGTTACAGTTTGGTATCAGAGCCACTTGTTATAGTGAACTAGGTTTTAAAACGTTTTATAAAACCAGACTATAACCAAATACCTTCGAAGAATCGATCATGACACTCAGCTCCAGATTGCAAGGTTCGTCTCCTGTTTAGTTTATGCATTACTTCTTTAGTAGTCACACACTCATAACTTGCATGACACGATATACTCACTACTACGGTAACTAGATAGTGAGACACTACTCATCGACTTATGTGAATAGTAAACCTATGATACCATCCATTGTGTTGTGTGAACGGGGGAAACTTCGAGCGCAAGCTAAGAGACACTGAGATAAGCATGCAAATTGCCTTATTATTACGGGTGCACACTTAATAATAACGTGGGGTGCATGCGAGTCCCAGTGAGGCTTATCGAGCGTGAGAAGGGTTCTGCCTTATTATGTGTGAACTTGGTAGTACGTAGATATCAACCTGATACTTGATATCCATCTCGTTTCGATTTCCTGAATCGGTTCATCTTTATATATAGAATCATGAGTGGACGAGGACACGGGCGTGGCAACATCAACATGACTCAGGCTGAGTTGACTGACCTAATCAACACCCGTGTGGCTGAGGCTTTAGCAGCCTATCAAGCTGGTACGGAATGTACCAAGTACTCTTACTCTTATAACGCATACACGTCTTTTCACTCCTGTAACGTGTTTCCTTTCGTCATTTAGGTCAGCAAGCGCAACCTCAACCCAACCAGCCTGCATGTACGTTCAAAATGTTTATGGACTGTAAGCCACAGACCTTCACCGGGACAGAAGGGGCTGTGGGACTTCTGAGATGGTTCGAGAAAGCAGAGTCTGTGTTCGCTATTTGTAACTGTCCCGCTGGGGACAGGGTGAAATATGTTGCGGGTACCTTGGCGGATGGTGCCCTAACGTGGTGGAATGCCCAAGTGCAGTTGTTGGGCATCGAGGCAGCAAATGCTACAACTTGGGATGATTTTAAGGAACTGATCAGAGAGGAGTACTGTCCTCGGGACGAAGTCCAGAAGCTGGAAAACGAATACTACGACTTGAAGATGGTTGGATCTGAAGTCGAAGCGTATGTGAAGCGATCGTATGAACTGGCCGACATGTGCCCAAACTTGTCCCGGCCTATGTCTCGGAGGATTGAGTTATTCATCAAAGGGTTGCCTCCGCGTGTGAAGAGCTTGGTCACTTCAGCCCATCTCAATGATTTGACACAGATCGTTCGTCTGACTCACAAGATTGTGGATCAAGAGGTGGAAAGCGATTCGTTACCCCCGCGTATTTCGGCCACTACTACTGCTACACCCACTGCCACTGCGTCCGCTAATGATAACAAGCGGAAGTGGAGTGATTATGACAAGGCATCCAGTGCTGGCCAGACTCAGAAAAGGCCAGACAACAGCAACCGCAACATCAGTCAGTCATCGTCGGTCAATCAAGGCCAGGGAAGTGGCCACAGCCAGGGTTCATATGCAGGGAGAAAGCCACAGTGTAACAGATGTGGCTATCATCATTGGGGGCCGTGTGGTCGGACGTGTAACAAGTGTGGTAAGCCAGGCCATGAGGCCAGGGATTGTAGAACCTCACAACCCAAACACCAGCAGCAACAGAACCAGCAAAACCAGAGACAACAGGGGCAACCACCCCAGCAGAACCAAGGTTCCAGGAAGGGGTGCTACCAGTGTGGTGACGAGGGCCACTTTAAGCGGGATTGCCCTCAGTTAAACCAGAACGCCAACGACAACAACCGCCCGAATAATAACAATGCTGGGAACAACAACAACAATAACGGCAATAATGGGGGTAACGGTAATGGTGCTCGAGGAAGGGTGTTCCAGCTTGGGGCAGGGGATGCTAGGAATGACGGCAATGTTGTCACCGGTACGTTTCCTGTAAACAATCATATTGCTTCTGTGTTATTTGATTCTGGTGCCGACTGGAGTTACGTGTCCCTAGAATTTAGTCAACGATTGGGGATAACCCCAACGCCTTTAGAAGTTAAGCAAGTAGTAGAACTAGCAGATGGTAAAACAATAGAAGCCTCGAATGTCCTCTTCGGGTGCAAGCTAGATCTCGTGGGTCAAGTGTTCGATATTGATCTCCTTCCCGTTACGCTCGGTAGTTTCGATATAGTGGTAGGCATGGATTGGCTGTCCAGGCACCAAGCAGAAATTTTGTGCAAGGAGAAGGTGGTGCGTATCCCTCTCCCTGATGGGGAGTCATTACTGGTTCAAGGGCATCGTAGTGGGACGATGGTTGGTATTATCTCGGCTATGCATGCACAGAAGTGTCTACAAAAGGGGTATCCTGCAATGTCAGCGTTAGTTACAAACGCTCAGTCTGAGGAGAGAAGGATCGAGGATCTGCCGGTGGTGCGGGATTTTGCTGATGTGTTCCCAGAGGAGTTACCAGGGTTACCTCCTCACCGTCAAGTAGAATTTCAGGTTGATCTGGCGCCAGGAGCGGCCCCAATTGCCCGAGCTCCATACCGGTTGGCTCCTGGGGAGCTACAGGAATTGTCTAATCAGTTACAGGAATTGTTGGATAGGGGATTCATTCGACCCAGTTCTTCGCCTTGGGGAGCCCCAGTTCTGTTTGTAAAGAAGAAAGACGGGTCATTCCGCATGTGTATCGATTATCGAGAGCTCAACAAGGTGACCATTAAGAACCGCTATCCGTTACCACGCATCGACGACTTGTTTGACCAGTTGCAAGGGTCAAGTTTTTATTCAAAGATCGACTTAAGGTCGGGTTACCACCAGGTAAGGGTTAGAGAAGAAGACGTTCCCAAGACTGCTTTTCGAACGCGCTACGGACACTACGAGTTTTTGGTCATGCCGTTTGGATTGACGAATGCACCAGCGGTCTTCATGGATCTCATGAACCGTGTATGTAAGCCATATCTCAACGAGTTTGTTATAGTGTTTATTGACGACATCTTGGTTTATTCAAAGAACAAGGAGGATCACGAGCGTCACCTACGTCTCATCTTAGAGCTTTTGAGAAGGGAACAACTGTATGCTAAGTTTTCTAAGTGCGATTTTTGGATTCGAGAAGTGCATTTCCTTGGGCACGTTGTTAACGAGAAAGGGATACATGTGGATCCTGCGAAAGTGGACGCAGTTAAGAATTGGGCGGCACTAAAGACTCCTTCTGAGGTGCGACAATTTCTTGGTCTCGCTGGATATTATCGGAGGTTTATTAGAGATTTCTCGAAGATCGCACAACCCCTCACTTCGCTGACACAGAAAAACACGGTATACTCTTGGGGAACGAAGCAGGAAGAGGCCTTCCAGTTATTAAAACAGAAACTTTGCAGCGCTCCGATTTTGTCTTTACCAGAGGGTACCGAAGATTTTGTGGTCTACTGTGATGCATCTATTCAGGGTCTCGGATGTGTGTTAATGCAACGCGAGAAGGTGATAGCCTATGCCTCGCGACAGTTGAAGATTCACGAGAAAAACTACACGACACACGACTTGGAGTTAGGAGCGGTGGTATTTGCGTTGAAGATCTGGAGGCACTATCTGTACGGTACCAAATGCACCATCTACACCGACCATAGGAGTCTTCAGCATATCTTCGACCAGAAAGAATTGAATATGCGGCAACGGCGATGGGTTGAATTATTGAACGATTATGAATGCGCCATCAAGTATCATCCGGGCAAGGCGAACGTTGTAGCTGACGCCCTCAGCAGAAAGGATAATGCACCTAGGCGTGTACGAGCATTGCAACTCACGATCCAGTCCAATCTTCCCTCCCAGATACGAGACGCTCAGTTAGAAGCATTGAAACCAGAGAACGTTCGAGCTGAAGCTTTACGCGGCTCGAGGCAACGACTAGAACGGAAGGGAGACGGTGCTTACTACGTAACTGGACGCATTTGGGTCCCACTCTTTGGCAACTTGCGAGAACTTGTAATGGAAGAGGCACATAAGTCACGCTACTCTGTACATCCGGGATCAGATAAGATGTACCACGATCTGAAAACTACCTACTGGTGGCCCAGCATGAAGGCTCATATAGCAACCTACGTCAGCAAATGTTTGACTTGTGCTAAAGTCAAAGCAGAACATCAAAAGCCCTCAGGTCTACTGCAGCAACCAGAGATACCCACATGGAAGTGGGAACAGATCGCTATGGATTTCGTGACAGGACTACCAAGAACTCAGGCTGGGAATGACACTATTTGGGTGATTATTGATCGCCTCACGAAATCAGCACACTTCCTAGCAATCAAGGAAACCGACAAGTTTTCTCAGCTGGCAGCAGTGTATCTTAAGGAAGTGGTTTCTAGGCATGGAGTGCCAACCTCTATCATTTCAGACCGTGATCCGCATTTCACTTCAGAGTTATGGCAGTCAATGCATAAATCGTTTGGTTCCCAACTCGACATGAGTACCGCTTATCACCCACAGACGGATGGTCAAAGCGAGCGCACCATCCAAACACTCGAAGATATGCTTCGGGCATGCGTACTCGACTTTGGAAAAGGATGGGAGAAGCACCTACCGTTGATAGAATTCTCCTACAACAACAGCTACCATTCAAGTATTAAGGCAGCTCCGTTCGAAGCACTGTACGGACGGAAATGTCGTTCACCTCTCTGTTGGCATGAGGTGGGTGATAGTCAGATCACAGGCCCTGAGTTTGTGCTTGAAGCGTCAGAAAGTATTGTGCAGATCCGAAACCGTATGGCCGCAGCTCGCGACCGCCAGAAAAGCTACGCTGACAAGCGTAGTAAACCATTGGAATTTGAAGTTAATGATCGCGTTATGTTAAAGGTCTCACCCTGGAAGGGTGTGGTGCGTTTTGGGAAACGCGGCAAACTAAACCCCCGTTACGTAGGACCCTTCAAAATTCTGGAACGAATTGGAAAGGTAGCTTACAGGTTGGAATTACCTGCTGAGTTGGGTAATGTTCACGATGTATTTCATGTGTCGCAGTTAAAGAAGTGTTTGGTTGACGAAACACTAGTTGTACCATTTCAGGAGCTGAAAATAGATGACAAGTTACAGTTTGTCGAAGAACCTATTGAGATTATGGATCGGGAAGTTAAAGTGCGTAAGCATAGTCGTATACCCATTGTGAGAGTTCGTTGGAACTCAAGATGTGGTCCGGAGTTCACGTGGGAACGCGAGGACCAGATGGAACGTAAGTATCCACACTTATTTCCCAAAGACAAGACCAAGCCTAGCAATTCTGCATCTCATGTAACTAGTGAATTTCGGGACGAAATTCCCATTCAAGTTGGGGATGATGTGACACCCGCGGAAAATGCACAGTCATCTTGATTAGCATCGCATCGTGTTGCGGATGGCTTATCAAATTTCGGGACGAAATTTCTTTCAAGTTGGGGATGATGTGACAACCCGAGTTTCTGACTTTGACTTTTGTATTTAATGTGCGTTGACTTTGACTGTGTAGTCATTTGACTTGTTAAATTGTAACTGTATATGTGATGCTATAACGAAATGTATTGTGTTTGCTCGTTATTTGTTGGAAATTTAAGTTGCATAAGTTGTTTAGAAACTGAACCACTCGACGAAACAGAAGTTGATTCGTCAAACAACCCACCGGTAAAACAGGAGTTTGATTCGTCAACTTCAGTTTCGGCGAAATGGGTCTGATTCGCCGGCCCACCAGTTTCGCCAAAGCCCTTTACGGCCCAAAACGTGTTACGTGACTTTAAATAACTAACCGACCCATTCGTCACACACTTTAGCAAACTGAAACCCTAGAACTCTTCCCTGTGTGACGGCAGCTCTGCATACTTTCACGCCCGCTTGACGATCAGACCATCTTTACGAATATCTCGGTTAGTGTGATTAGTCTTGTAATTCGTCTTGTTTGTGTATATTGTTGTTTTCGTTAATCTGATCAGGGCAATCGAGTAGAGTGCTAGTAACGATCATGTGTAGACTATTGTTCTAACGATGAGTTATGTTGCGTGATGTTGGTGAACGACCGTGTATAAATGCGAAAATTGTTGATGTATACGAATTGGCAAACTACTAGGGTTTTTGTGATTAAACTAAATGACGATATACTTATTGTTCTACTACGTTAACGGTTACGTTGTGATGCATGTCGAATAGTGATTCGTAGTGTAGGCTTTGTTATGTATGAACGGCGATTATGTAATTTCTGTTTGATGATTTCTGTTGATGATGATTGATGATGTCGGTGACGGCTGAACTACAAACCATGATTAGGGTTTCTGTAAAATTGTAACTGATGAATACTTTTGACGTAACTGATGTTCAACGTAACTGGCAAGTGGACGAAACAGAGATCTTGGCGAAATAGAATGTGTTTCACCAAAAAGGAAGTTGACGAGATGGAATCTTGTTTCGCCAAAAGGGAGTTGGCGAAACAGGTTGTGTTTCGCCAAAGGTTGTGTTTCGCCAAAGGTGTGTTTCGCCAAAGGTGTGATTCGCCAAAGTGTGATTCGCCAAAAGTGTATTTCGCCAACTTGAATACTTGCACAGTAACCTGATTTAACATTGTTAGAAGTTAACTGAGATATTTAACTGCTGTTAAGTGATACGCATGACTTATATGAATTCGAATGTGTACAATGTGCTACTTAGTGGTTATCAATGCGTTGTCCTTTGTGATTACACATACGTGCCAACTTTGTGAATACCAACTGATCATATACATATACGTACCATAGGGCTTGACTGATTGTTTGTGAGCACTTACTGTAACATACCGAGCAAATCAAGGTGAGTTCATTGCATTTCTCTAGCATGCGTCCCGGTGGTTTGGGACAACTGGTAAACGTTTGGAAGGGAAACTTTGGGTAAACAACTTAATCGGTTTTGGTTATTGCCTGGAGGGCAATGGGGGTAATTAGTTGATAGCGCTATTAGGTAGGAAACCTCACACCGGGCCGTAAGGACGGGGGTGAACTAATTATCTGGGTTTCACTATGGTTGTTTAGAGGCACACTCCTCGGTTACGTAAGGGCGTTTTCCCTAGGGTAACTAACTGAATAACATAGTGGGTTGCTAAGAGGCACACTCCTCGGTTACGTAAGGGCGTAGTCCCTAGGGTAACTAACATGAGCAACATCGTAATACAACATTGAATCGCATTAACATATATCTGGTAACACAACCCATTTGCAAAACCTTGAACTCACCAGCGTAGTCTGACACACTTGTTTGCATGCTTGTAGGTCGTTAACCTTGGAACTTGGACTTGCTATCTGGGCGTGCTGGAGTGGTCATGGATCGAAGCTACTGGATTATTTATAATTGATACATTGGTTTTAAGTTTATTTTGAAACAATTACTAAACGACTTGTCATATGCTTCCGCTACATAACTCTTGAGAATTAATATTGTGTTTGTCCTTTAATCTTGGCTATTAACGACATGTTTTATTAAGTATTTACTATTGGTTCAATGTGATTGGTGGCTCAGACTCTGATGTGTAACACGCCTCGCGGGGTTTCCGCAGGTGGTATTTTGGGGGTGTTACAACAAACACTTGTTATTTAAGTTTTAAAACACAACCTTCATCTAGGTTACAATTCAACAAAAGTGGATGACATCTAAACTTGTCATCTACTTCTAGTTACGACACTTGCGCCCAAGATCCATCGTGTCACTTGAAATACCTGTAATTTTGGAAAACATCAACATAAAGTTGAGCGAGTTCATGCGTTTTGCATACCATGTATGAAAACATGGTATGTATCTTGTTTAAATAAAGTATTCTTGTATAAATCATGTTTTCTTGTGTACACCACGTACTAATTGAATGTTTGTGCAAAGACATTAAGGCATGTGAGGACATATGGAGCATTAGTGTTGGCTCCTTTAAGGCATGTGAGGACTTATGGAGCATTAGTGTTGGCTCCTTTAAGGCATGTGAGAACATATGGAGCATTAGTGTTGGCTCCTTTACTGTGTCGATTACCCTCGACTGTGTCGATTAACCTCGACCGTGTCGATTTCCCTCGACTGTGTCGATTAACCTTGACTGTGTCGATTACCCTCGACTGGGACCCCGAAGCACTACTTGGTACTAGTTTTGACCATGAGTGGGGTTCGGCCGTACCCGTTAGATCTAACCCTCGTCCCTAATTACTGAATGTTTTTAATGGCTTGGTACTAGTTTTCACCAAGACTTTATGGCATTTTTAGTATTAAGTCTATGCTCACATGATCTAGTATTTTCTAGGCATTTCTTAAAGCACATCATACTCGGTTCTCGTTCTCACCAAGTGTGCTTCTCGTATTTTTGTATTCTCGATTCGTATTGCACTCGGTACTCGTTCTCACCAAGAGTGCTTCTTGTATTTTTACCACTTGTAAAAATTATAATATTTGTAACATGTATTTCACCCCCGAGAGTTATAAAACCAAAAACAGTAGAGAAAAGGGGGAGCATGAACTCAAAACTTTGCGTTCCTTGCGTCGTAAACTTCACCGGATTTGCTTAGCTAGCGTCGTGACCTAAACGTGTTTTATTAACGTTAGTCACTGGACTTGTGTCGCACAAGTACAAGTCACTATCTTTTGTATACGTACTCTTGTGTTAAAAATAAGTTATATTTTTAACTAAGTGCCTTACTTATATTATTTTCTCAAAAATAAATATAAGTATTTTGTATTTTGCACTTTGCACCCGAATTATGTATTTTGTCTGAATATGTTGTATGTGTATTTGCAAGTCCTAATATACTAGCACGTATTATACATACCGCATACGTCTAGCACAAAGTTTAGTAATCAACAAATATATATACTTTTCCTCAGATAACATACTCGACATTTAGACACGCAAATTACAACTTATGTCATTTCAACTTAAATATCCAAAACTGGGCTGTTTTCGAGCATTTTAATAAAATAGTTATCTTATTTCAAAAATTCCCAACTTTTTACAGAAGGTGCTAAACGTTCCAGATATTATTGTGTAAAAATCTCGAGGTCCAATTCATTACCAATATTTTAGTAAAAATCATTTTCCGGACTGCAATCAGATTCATTATTTTCTGACTGCAGCCCACGGAATAATTCACTAAAAATTCATTGTAAGTCGGATTGGCGAAATTCCAGTGGGACAATTACTACAACATCAGTATCCATCTACAGTACCAGTTTCATGATCTAACTCTACACAGAACTCAAGTTATGACAGAAAACAGAACGTATATTTTCAGCAGAAAAATGCAGCTCTAGCTGCTGTTACGGAATGACACTTTAAAAATAGTAAACGAAGTCCAAAAATTATGATTCCAGTGCCATTAGAACCGTATTTCATAATACATAAATCTAGGCTTCAGAAAATACATTTTTCGTTGAGTTACAGTCTGGTTACTACCAGTTAAAGGCGGCTAGAAATGCAGATCAGCAAGCTGTTTTTAGTTTAAAGGTTACTAAAACGCACGCATACGATCACCATTTGTCCTAATAACGATTTATATCGTAACATATATTATTTACAGCAGATTAGTGTTTGTATTACTCAGATTTATCATGTTTTACACATATATCTTCTCTTTATCCACCTTTTAACACATCATGTTCAACATTTGTTCATGATCTTTAAAGTTTCTTAACTTTTATCATTCTTATCATCTATTAACCACCAAAGACAAGAACAAGATGAAGATTTAGAACACTTACTACTAGCACAAGGCTAGGGGAGTTTCAAAGCGTAAAAGTGGTGGATAAAAGAAAACGAGAGCGGTCCTTCAACTTCCGAACGCACCGAGCTTCGTTGTTCACCTTCTTGCACCTTTGTATGGATGGAAAATGGCTAGAAGGTGACTTGAAGGAGGTTGTATGGTGGTGTGGTGGTGGCGGCCGATTTCAAAGAAAGAGAAGGGAGAGTGAAATTTTTGGTTAAGTGTTGAGGTGTATGGAATGAATGAAATGAATGGTCTTGTGGGGATACTTATAATCCATTTAGAGCTATTAACCATTAAACAATATGTCCTCTAGATATAAGACATACATGATTTAAATAATCAAAAGTTGGATGGTGTGTTCCCTAGGGGAACCGAATCGTTGGGGGGGGGGGGTTATATGGTTAGATCTTAACCATTTAGTTAGGTAACTAGTTAAGATAGTTAGGTGATTAATTTAGTTATTAGTGTGTTATGTGTCATAACGGGTGTTAGGGTGTTCGGGGACCCTAACTAGCTCAGAAAAGGAAAAACAATGTCATTGTCAATATTTTTATGTTCCGGGTAAAGTCCGGTTGTTCGGTTGGATACTGATCCGTTAATGTGCTTAATAAGCATTTAAAGTGTCGTTAAGTACCTTTTTGTAATATTTTCGATTCCCGTCACTTAGGGAAATATTCTGGATGATAAAACGACATTTCTGCACAATATTTATGTTGTTAAAAGCTGATTTTTGCTGAATTTAATAAAATTCTGCACTTAAAGTGCGTTTCGGGTGCTTTTTAGTGCGTATTTTAGCTTCCGTAAATTTTATACATAAACCCTTGTATGTACTCTTGGGTTTTAATGTATTCTTGTCGTTGGACCTACACCTAGGCCCTAATTCTAATGTCTGACTGCCTTCTGCAGTTCTGTTGACACATTGTGTCTTACCGGTGGGTTTACTAGTATTTCTGACGCAACGCTCTCGTTAATGCTTAAAGCAATATTTGGTAGTATAAAACGTGCATGAATTCACTTGCATGGAATTCAAAATTTTATTTGTCTGGTAAACCAGATCATGCACAGTCATTTAAGCACAAATTACTGTTCATTGAGTGTACGAAATGTACGAAAAAGTGATGGTTGTCACATCATAGGCAACAGCGCGGAGGCTCTACGGCGGGTCCCACATTACCACCATCGCGCGCTCACTATGCATCGTGCCTGAGAGTTACCCGAAGCTGTCCCCGGCCATCCTATCAACTACATTAGGTCGGGCGTCAGTATCGAGCATGTGGATCACGCACATGTTTGACGGCATTGGTCTGTGGTTTTGGACACGAGAGTACCAGGTTTTTCACCTAGAGGAGTTACCGGAGGTGATCCCATTTGTCATTGAGCTCATGGAGGAAGTGTAAGGACCTGCAAAAATGTCCCAAAACGACTCATAAGTGAAAAACCCGGACCCCTGAAACTCTATTGTGCATGAAAAATCAAGAATTTCAGAAATTTGGGTTCCACGCGGGCCGCGTAAGCCATAAGAGAAGGCTACGCGGGCCGCGACAACTTAAAGTTCACCGGATAAGCGAACAGGCCACGTGTCGCACACGTGGCGGGCCTACATGTGACACGGTAGCCCTAGTTGTAGACTAAGTGGCCCTCGCGGGCCGCGTAAGATCTTATTAAGGTTTACGCGGCCGCGTAAAACCTTAAAATCAGCTATAAATTGCCTGTGCATGGGACTTGCTTCTGTGTTCGAAAATTTCAATCAAAACATCCATATTCTGCTTAAAAACGAGTATTAGGGTGTCGAGACGCTGCTATGAGTACAGGGTATTAACTCGATCACTGCTACGATATAATGTCCGATCGATTGAAACCGATCCGATGGATGTTTAAGTGCTGCCCGTATTTGGGCTATACTTTGTCATTCGTCGTGAGAATTTTGATTTCGTGAGTTTATCGTAAATGTTGTATTAAGTTACTGACCTAGTTTCGTGTGCATTGTTATTTAAACTAGGTTACAAGGCTAAATCAGTAGGCTAAACTCTGCCCAACTAAACCTGTAATGTGAGTCATTCCCTTTTTATCAATAATATTTTACAATACTCAAATCATTTTCAAAAGATATAATTACAGGGATTAAATCTTGGTTATCTTGAATCACTGGCAAGTGGGGTATTGTGCACATTACTAATTTCTCACGGTTAGGTTCACCAACCTAACAGTGATAATCATCACTACTTGGGTGAAAGGACCCAATAGTGGTATGACCATCGTCACCAGGGTGTGACACGGCGCCAGATAAAAATAAGATAGTAGCCATTGTAATCGCTCTTATGCTGTAATTCATAACTAAGGTGTCGTTTTATATAACCTGAGTGACTCACCAGTATTTCCCCGCTGATAAAATATTTTTAAACATGTTTCAGGTGACTTACTGTGAATCAAGGAAAGTGCTACGGAGCACTAACAAGCTTGAAGTAGTGGCTCAATAAAACAAATAAACATGTTTTGTAAAACAAGGGATTTCCTCGTGAAATTCCCTTTACTGTAAATTATGGAGTTTGTCCCAAATTGTGAAATAAAATAATTGGGCATTTTCAGTTTAAAAGATCCTGTCAAATATTTCCGCTGCCAAATTAAATAATCAATACCACGGGTTTCTGTCCCGCAGTCTCTGGACCGGGTCACACCGGGCCGGGGGCCGTGACAGAAAAAGGTGGTATCAGAGCCACTGATTAAGCCAATTAAGTATTTAGAAATACTTAATTTTATTCTGATTGTCATTCTGTGATTTTGTGAAAACTTGATTTATAATAAATAAAACTTAAGTTTGTGTGTGTCTTCATGTGTGCTATCAGCATGAATGAACTATCGGAGGCACTCCGAAATTTCTCTATCCATACCACCGATATGGATATCTGATGTGTGCGAGGTGTTATATATATTAGGTATATATTTTAAGCTCTTTTTACACTTTTTAACCAAGTTTTAAATTTATAAAACACGATATTTACTAGCACTAAACACACATATGGACAAGTGCACCCATCGTGGACGTAGTATAGTGTTGGTAAGATACCGAGGTCGTCCAAGGACACAAGAGCTTTTAGTACCAGTTTATCCTCAACGCCTAATCAAATCAAAATGTTAGAAAAAAGGTTTTAAACTAAGAAAATAAAACTAACTAAAATGCTGAAAAATAAAATAAAAGTAAAAACAGATAGACAAGATGAATCACTTGGATCCGACTCGTGTGTAGTGTAACCTTTGATTATTTTCGCACTTTTGCACTTGTTTAAGAGATTATCTTAGTTATTGTGGTAGGCCCCTCTTTTGAAGGTGACGTTACCCTCAACCTAGTAGTTTGAGCCAACAAGGATACAATCCTAAAGGGTCGGATTATTGAAAGATAATTAATTAAGTTATTAATGCATAATGTGGTAGGCCCCTCTTTTGAAGGTGACGTTACCCTCGGCTAAGTAGTCTGAGTCAGCAGGGATATAGTCCTAAGTAGCCAGGTTAAAGTTTTAATAGTAGTTTAACTTATGAGGGGATCAAAGAGTTTGGACCCCCGCCATCCAATACCTTTGGGTATTGAAGGAGGTCCTACTAAATTTGACCCAGGTCCTTTGCAGGATCTATACACTGAACAATGGCAAGACTCTTACCAAACCATTCCCTTAACCCCCGGCCAGGTAGCCAACATACCTCCATATAGATCGTGGAGATATGAATGGTGAAAATCTTCTATTTTATATAGACAGTAAAATAATGCTAAGACACCACGTACAAACGATAAGGAAGAATCACCTTCAACATAAGAAACTAGTAATTAAAGTCATTAATACAAAACCAATTAAAAAGTGCAAAAGATTAAAAATAAAAAGTATTACACTAAACACTTGTCTTCACCAAGTGATGTAAGAGACTTAGGCAAACATGGCCTTTGATTGTCAAGAACTCTTACGATCAATCTTGGATCCCGAGACGACTCACACACTCTATGATGGACAATGGATGATGGTGGTGGATGATGGTGTTGTGATGGTGGTGGGTGGTGGGTGAAGTGTGAGAGAGGTGGTGTGCCAAGGGATGAGTTGCAAGAGCTCCAAACACTCCTATTTATAGGCTGAACAGAAGCTCGGGCACGGCCCCGTGTCCATCTGACTCTCTCTCTTCATTAATTGTAATTCGCAATTACAATAAATGCGCCTGCAGGAAGTTGACCATGCCCCCGTGTCCGCTGGGCACGACCCCGTGGTGGGCAGTAGAAGCTTCTATGGCTTTGTCTTTTCTGCTGGTACTTGGGCACGGCCCCATGCTCACTGAGCACAGCGTGTTCAGTCTTCTGTCTTCTTTGTTTTGCTTGGGAAGATACTGTCGGGGGGTCGGGCATATCACTTTTGTTCCTTTTCTTGTATTTATGTTAGATTTTGCTTCTTTTGTTATTTTGAGCTCATTTAATCCTAAAAATACAAAAGGAAGACAAAAGCACACTTTTTCAAACATTAGTACTAAAAAAGAGTTAGTTTTAAGCCACAATTGATGTAATTTATATGTTGCATTTTGTGCACATCAAATACCCCCACACTTGAATCTTTGCTTGTCCTTAAGCAAAACTCTTTATAATGTGGCTTTATTCACTCCCAAATGGAATGGGTAGAAGAGAAGGTTTTTGGGCTTGTCATAGAGTGTCGGGATTTCCAAGATTATTTAGGTTTTATTTTTATTTATTTACAATCCTATTCGTCATGATTTATTAAAAACGTTTCATAAGATAAATTATTTATTAGGGCATAACATACCTTTTTTAAAATTCCATTTATATACAAGTTCACATACCTCACGGGGGAATCACTCAACACTCGGCCGAAGGTGTATTTTTAGTGAATCACTCGAGAGCGGCATGGAACTTTCTTCTACCATAAGCTTGCCAAGCAATCAATCCTCCTCCTTTTTAACTATATACCTTTGTAAATATCAAGAGGACTTTTTGGGTGAAGGGTTAGGCTTGGGCTAAAGGTGGGTGGTTGGGTTAATGGTTAGTAAAAGGGCGAAAAGCGTACCAAACGTCGGTTTCTGAAGGACTTTTTATTTTTCTCATTTTTATTTTATTTTGATGAATTGTTCAAACAAAGTTATTTTTGATGAACTTGTTTGTTTGTTTGGTTTCATCAAAATAATTTTTTTCCAACATAAGTAATAAGAAAACCGAATGTCGTTACTAAAAGAAAAGGGTTAAAAATAAAAAGGTTTAGGTGGGTAAAAAGGGTGATTATTTTGGGTTAAGAAATGAAAAGGTTTAGGCTCAAAGGGGTTAACTAGGGGGAGTTTGGGTAGGTGGTAAAAAAAATGAAAAATAATGGTGTAGAATGAAAAAGGGGTTAGTCCTAATGCCTCCATCATTTACTTACTCGGGTTTAAGTTGGTAAGGACCGGGAATGTATTGTTGTGGCAAGTTCTAGAGTCGTATGAACCAAGCGGCTATTCACACAAGAAACGAAAAATGAGCATTTAGTGTAAAGATATATATTTGTATGCTCGTTAAAGGCTCAAAACTCACTTTTGTGGGAAAGGGCTTTTTATGTGATCAAGTATATATAATTAAATTTTAACTAAGTTTGTCATGTCTTTTCGTAATTTTCTTATGTTGGTTCTTTTTATCACGACGCTATCGGTTGTAAACTTGTAAATATATAACCTTGTTAGAACTTGAATTTCCAACTTAAACTTAGACAAGTAAAAAAAATGAAAATTTTTTTGAAAACATTTGGGGTGATTAGCGGTTCCAATAGAGTTTTGTGTAAGGCTTGTTATTAGGACTTGCAAAATTCAAGGTTTTAGCATCCCCTCCCCCCCCCCCCCCAAACTTAAATTACACATTATACTCAATGTGTCCCGAAAATAAGTTTTTATGTTGATTGAATGTGTAAAATGGTGTTAAAAGCACAATTTTATGTTACTGGCATCCTGGACACGGCCCCGTGGGGACCGGGCACGGCCCCGTGTTCAGGTGCCAGCGACAAAATTTAAAGAAAAGAAACAGAAGCCTGGACACGGGGGCGTGTTCAGCGAACACGGCCCGTGTCCAGTTACCTGAACTGGGTAATTCTCTGCAGAGTGTGCAGCACGGGGCCGTGTTGGGCGGACACGGCCCGTGCTGAGCTTACTGTAATGAAGAAATTGTTGTCGGATGGCCCTGTTTTCGTGCATGGGGCTATGTTTCTCGTTTCCCTTCTTATCCTTCACCATCATGAGTATTTATTACAACATCATCCAAACCTTAAAATCATCATTTCATTAAAAACCGTCATAGAGAGAATTACGTAGTCCTAAAATACTAGTAAGTTAGATAAGTAAGCACAAGAAGCTTAAACCAAGGAGTTCTAGCCTACAAGTTATTTAGCAAAATTTCCAAGAATATATTAGTCCCGGTTGGGTGCGGCTTCATAGAACTCCTTCCTCCGGGTATGGACTCCTCA
Organism: Helianthus annuus; assembly: GCF_002127325.2. Taxonomy (NCBI): domain Eukaryota; kingdom Viridiplantae; phylum Streptophyta; class Magnoliopsida; order Asterales; family Asteraceae; genus Helianthus; species Helianthus annuus. The sequence goes on from NC_035435.2 coordinate 83,655,126, forward strand.
TATGTCGGCGAGCCACTCCTCTATCTCCCTCGGGAGGAGGAAGGAGGGCTCGTTGGCGTTGGTTTGAGGAGGTGCAACTTCCACCTGGACTTCTTGTAGATTTTCAAGAGGAGGTTCCGCTGGAATGTCACCCCATCCGGTAGGGTTGTTGACTCCAAGTGCTAGGTTCCAATCCTCTTGAGGGAGGATGGGTTCCATGGGAGGTGTTACAAGAATATTTAACCTCTGGTGCAAGAGGTTAATCTCTTGAAAACTATTTTCCAGCCCCACCGTAAGATAGTTTATACGGTCTATTAGGACCTCCTCTACCGAAGTCATTTCATCGAGAGCTTCCCGTAGCGCCATGACGTAGTGTACAAGGGTAGCTTCAATGGAAGGCCTTCTTCCACTTCTACTGTTTCGTGAATGCGCGGACGATGTTCCACTGTTTTCACTTGACATTCTACGAAAATAAACCGAAAACAGCTTATTTTAGTGAAACAGTACCTTGGACACGGCCCCGTGCTCAATAAGCACGGCCCCGTGTTCACCTTTCTGCAGAATTTTGAAACAAGGAATCTTGAAGTTTTAAGTTATTTTTCTAACTTGTGAAGCCTTTTTGAACAATAGCAACTTAAAACAATGTTATACAACTTATTTTAACAAGATTCTTGGAACAAAACTTAATAATCCTTGCCATAAAGCTTGAAATCTCAAGCTTTAATGGAGGTTTTTGGAGAAAGATGAAGAAGAAGGAAATGGATAAAAGAGGAAAGGACAAGATGGTTGTTGGAACCTTCTTTTAGAACATACCTAGGATGGTAGGAGAGAAGATCCCTTTAAATCTCTGTCCCTGGATGGTCCAAATGTGCAGGATTCTTGGCTACATTTTTAGAAAACGACAACATGCTGGACACGGCCCCGTGTGCAGGCAGGATCCTGACACAGTTTGTCCGTATTCTGACGTAAGGTCAGAAAGGAATCTTTTGGTGGACGCGGGGGCGTGTTGGCTGGGCACGGCCCCATGTCGAAAGGCTGATTATGAAGTTTGTCTATTTTCAAGGAACTAATCCGGATCGGGCGGTTACTTTCTGGATGGAACAACCCCAAATTGCCTAAGATACCTTAACTGATCTACATTAAGACGGGAACGCAAGAGGTTGTCGGTGAGGGTGATTCCTATGCTAAATGTAGGTGGACAAGTCCAACCCTTTCCCGGGCTCTCGTTAAAGAAGGTGTATGCCGAATCGCGCAGGTCTATGTATGCATCGAATGAAGTTGATGGGGAGTCCTTCACGGCACAATCGGAACAGGGACGACTATCGTCCAAGTCTTCGCTAGAGTTGAAGGTATTATCGGGAGCAGCGAGGTTGTTTGAATGCGACCCCAACACTTCTTCTTGGTAATTGTCTTGAGATGAATTAAGGAAATCCATCTTAAGTTCTTTTAACCAATTAAGAATTAGATCTTCTAGTTGAAATAGTTCATCAAGAAGCATTTCTCCTAGAATATCTGGTTGGGCGCTTTCGAGGGAGAGATAAGGATTATTTTTACTTTCGCTCCTCTTAAGGATACAGGAAAACGATGGGTCTAAATAGTGGGGCTTATAGTTTAGAAAATAACATTCTAGTTCTTTATGACCGCCTCCACATAATTGACACCACGTACCATAAGAGTGCCGAAAGTAAAAAAGATCATTATCACTCATTTTTGTGTCATAAATTACCAACCGTCGGGATCTTACGGTTCTGTTTTCAGTAACTGAATCTTGGGCACGGGGGCGTGTTGAGTGGGCACGGCCCCGTGTTCAGCTTACAGTCTGACTTAAAACAGGATTGCCAGTTCCAATGATTGGGCACGGGGGCGTGTTCAGCGGGCACGACCCGTGCTGAGTTCTGCAGAAGCTGAAAAATTAAGAAAATCCTTAAAAAACTATAGAAAAAATGATTAGACCGTTGATTCCTAACTTTCTTAAAATCCTTGTGTCCCCGGCAACAGCGCCAAAAACTTGATGTGTGCGAGGTGTTATATATATTAGGTATGTATTTTAAGCCCTTTTTACACTTTTTAACCAAGTTTTAAATTTATAAAACACGATATTTACTAACACTAAACACACATATGGGCAAGTGCACCCATCGTGGACGTAGTATAGTGTTGGTAAGATACCGAGGTCGTCCAAGGACACAAGAGCTTTTAGTACCGGTTTATCCTCAACGTCTAATCAAATCAAAATGTTAGAAAAAAGGTTTTAAACTAAGAAAATAAAACTAACTAAAATGCTGAAAAATAAAATAAAAGTAAAAACAGATAGACAAGATGAATCACTTGGATCCGACTCGTGTGTAGTGTAACCTTTGATTATTTTCGCACTTTTGCACTTGTTTAAGAGATTATCTTAGTTATTGTAGTAGGCCCCTCTTTTGAAGGTGACGTTACCCTCAACCCAGTAGTTTGAGTCAGCAAGGATACAATCCTAAAGGGTCAGATTATTGAAAGATAATTAATTAAGTTATTAATGCATAATGTGGTAGGCCCCTCTTTTGAAGGTGACATTACCCTCGGCTAAGTAGTCTGAGTCAGCAGGGATACAGTCCTAAGTAGTCGGGTTAAAGTTTTAATAGTAGTTTAACTTATGAGGGGATCAAAGAGTTTGGACCCCCGCCATCCAATACCTTTGGGTATTGAAGGAGGTCCTACTAAATTTGACCCAGGTCCTTTGCAGGATCTATACACTGAACAATGGCAAGACTCTTACCAAACCATTCCCTTAACCCCCGACCAGGTAGCCAACATACCTCCATATAGACCGTGGAGATATGAATGGTGAAAATCTTTTATTTTATATAGACAGTAAAATAATGCTAAGACACCACGGACAAACGATAAGGAAGAATCACCTTCAACATAAGAAACTAGTAAGTAAAGTCATTAATACAAAACCAATTAAAAAGTGCAAAAGATTAAAAATAAAAAGTATTACACTAAACACTTGTCTTCACCAAGTGATGTAAGAGACTTAGGCAAACATGGCCTTTGATTGTCAAGAACTCTTACGATCAATCTTGGATCCCGAGACGACTCACACACTCTATGATGGACAATGGATGATGGTGGTGGATGATGGTGTTATGATGGTGGTGGGTGGTGGGTGAAGTGTGAGAGAGGTGGTGTGCCAAGGGATAAGTTGCAAGAGCTCCAAACACTCCTATTTATAGGCTAACAAAAGCTCGGGCACGGCCCCGTGCTCGCTGGGCACGGCCCGTTGTCCATCTGACTCTCTCTTCATTAATTGTAATTCGCAATTACAATAAATGCGCCTGCAGGAAGTTGACTAAGCCCCCGTGTCCGCTGGGCACGGCCCCGTGGTGGGCAGTAGAAGCTTCTATGGGTTTGTCTTTTCTGCTGGTACTTGGGCACGGCCCCGTGCTCAGTTCTTTGTTTTGCTTGGGAAGATGCTGTCGGTGGGTCGGGCATATCACTTTTGTTCCTTTTCTTGTATTTATGTTAGATTTTGCTGTCTTTTTGCTTCTTTTGTTATTTTGAGCTCATTTAATCCTAAAAATACAAAAGGAAGACAAAAGCACACTTTTTCCAACATTAGTACTAAAAAGGGTTAGTTTTAAGCCACAATTGATGTAATTTATATGTTGCATTTTGTGCACATCAATATCACAGGAAACCCATCCGGCTACCAAGAAGATACTGAAGATCCAATGGTGTTCCAGGCCCAACTGCAGGAAAAACCAAAGCCGAAAAAGAGAATCTTGGACTGGAAACGTGGGCGTAGGAAGAAACCAGTTGCACAGAAGATTAAAAAGACTGAGGATCCGAAAGATAAGGGGAAAGGAAAAGAGATCGAGGAAAGTTCAGGGCAAGCTCAGGAAATGCCACCATGGGAGGAGCTGGATCGTAAACTGGCAAATAGCGACCTAATCGGACCTGCCGATGAAAACCTCTTCAATTACCCAGCCGAATCACAACTTCCAGTTAATTTGGAACCTGCTATCCCAGATCCTATTGTCAACCCCCGACCTCTACCAGGAGAGCTGGAAGAATGGTGGACAACTGACTGGCAATTTCAGAATCTCTTGAATAACCCTAACACCTATTTCCCCCAGTTTGACCCTGAGCCTGCACCAAACCCACCTATGAGCACAGAAAACTTGGCTGAACTCCGTCACTATGGCGAAGAACTGGTGGAAGCAGGAAATCGAATCCGGGAACTGGGAGAACAGATCTCATGGAAATACGACGAGAGGGAGCGTCGTTTCTGAAATGCCAGCGGACTGTGGTTACATTGTGTGGTTATGTGTTTAATAACAATAAAATAATAATAAATAATAAAAATATATAATCATGTAAAATAACTTAAAATAAAACTTTTGTAAGATAACGGGTGTGTACGGATGCATACTAAAATATATAAAATATGAAAGTCGCAAAGTCGACAATTTTGGCTATATGTGTTGACGTGATTTTGTGCGATTACTTTATTACGTTTGGTTGTTATTTATTTGTACCAATAACTTGTATATATTGTTAATTATCAGATGGAACACGCTGTTAATGAACCAGTTAATGAAGTTAATCAATCGGAACACAATAATGAGGATCACTTTCTAAATCGGCAAGATATAGAAAACATCGTCGCCCAGGGAATAGCCAATGCTATCCCGGCAATCGTCGTTGCTGTTAAAGGTCCTGTTGAGCCTTCGCAAGCTAACCACAGCAAGCGTACTCGCGACGACAATTTCAGTAATAGTGTTAATGGAGGCGGCATCATTAAGAATAATGTGGCTCAAGCCCCAGTACTCAAGAAAATGAAAGTTGCAACACCTGGTTGCCCTTACAAGGAATTTCTTGCCTCTAAACCAGCCGAATTTGCAGGAAATGAAGGGGCGACAGCCGCACTGCGTTGGTTAGAAAAAACTGAAGCAGTAATTAAAATAGTAAATGCGCAGAGGAAGACAAAGTTATGTATGCTTCTCACCTTTTCAAGGAAGAGGCATTAGAATGGTGGAATACGGTATTGCAAGCCAAGGGAAGTGACATGGCTTATGCCATGAATTGGGAAGAATTTAGACAATTGGTGGAAAGAAAATTCTATCCCGAATATGAAAAGGAACAAATGGCAAACAAGTTCCTGAGCCACCGAATGGTGGATGTTGACTGTCGAGGGTATACTTCGAAATTCTTAGAATATGCCAAAATTGTGCCAACTCTGGCTTCGCCAGAGCCGGTACTTATTTCTCGCTACATTTGGGGTTTGATTAGCGAGATTCGTGATATCGTCAAAGCTGCAAGACCCCGCATGATTGATGATGCGGTGGAGTTAGCCAATACCTTAACCAACGAATTGGTGCGCATGCGAGAAGAAACCAGAAAGAAGGAATTGGCTCAGAAGATTAACCAAGGATTTCGAGAATGTAATGCTAGTAACAACTTCAAGAAGAAAGTAACTGGGCAATCCTCCACTGTTCCATTTTGTAGTACCTGTAAAAGAAAGCACTTTGGAAAATGTAAGGGGTACTGTAACTTCTGCAAAATCCTGGGGCACCAAGAAGAAGATTGCAGAAGAAAGAAATCGACAATTTGCTTCAATTGTGGAGAAGTTGGACATTTTAGGCCAGACTGCCCTAAACTGGTTAAACCAGCTGACAACAAGGCTAAACCTACGGAGGGAACTACCAAAAAGAATGCAAGAGCCTTCCAGTTGACTACACAGGAAGCAGATCTGATTCCGAATGTGATAGCGGGTACGTTCCTAGTTCACAACATTTATGCGAAAGTATTATTTGACTCTGGGCAAACCAAAGTTTTATAAATACTTTGTTCTGCCAAGCTCTTAATCTACCTTTAACCAGGCTTAAGCAAATTTATTCGGTAGAAACAGCAGACGGGAACTCTGTTAACATAGATACGGTTTTGCAAAAAGAAAATATAGAACTTTCAGGTCATAAATTTTCTACAAACCTATTACCTATGAATTTAGCTGGATTCGATGTTGTATTAGAAATGGATTGGTTAGTAGCCAACCATGCTCGAATCCTCTGTGATAAGAATTCCATAGAAATTCATACACCATCAGGGGAAATAATCATGGTTACAGGAGATAAGCCACGTAGGCCAATGAAATTCATTTCAGTAATGAAAGTGGCCAGTTATTCAAGAAAACAAGGGATAGCATATATGGTTTCGATAGTTATTAATACCAAAAGTAAAGAACTTAAGGACATTTCAGTAGTATCAGAATGCCCGGATATATTCCCAGAAGAACTACCTGGATTACCACCCGATAGGGAAGTAGAATTTAGAATTCATCTAATTACTGGAACTACACCGATAGCCAAGGCACCTTATCGATTAGCACCCACCGAAATGTTAAAATTGAAAAAGCAGTTAGATGAATTATTAAGCAAAGGATTTATACAACCTAGTTCATCCCCTTGGGAGCACCGGTGTGGTTTGTGAAAAAGAAAGATGGTTCCATGCGAATGTGTATCGATTATAGAGAGCTAAATAAAGTTACAATTAAGAATCGATACCTATTACCTAGGATTGATGATCTTTTTGATCAACTTCAGGGAGGTAGATATTTTTCTAAGATAGATTTATGCTCCGGATACCATCATTTGAAGGTACAAGAAGAAGACATACCTAAAACCGCTTTCAGGACTAGGTATGGTCACTACGAGTTATAGTTATGCCATTTGGACTAACAAATGCTCCTGCAGCATTTATGGATATGATGAATAGGATCTGTAAACCGTATTTGGATAAATTTGTAATTGTCTTCATCGACGATATACTTATTTATTCCAAAAGCCAGGACGAGCATTGTGAACATTTACATGCAGTCTTAACTTTGTTAAGAAAAGAGAAGCTTTATGCCAAATTCTCAAAGTGTGAATTTTGGCTACAGGAGGTGCAATTTTTAGGACATATGGTGAATCACGAAGGTATTCACGTAGATCCCTCCAAAATAGAAGCAATCACCAAAGGGAAGGTTCTGCAATCAGCTACGGAAGTTAGAAGTTTTCTAGGGTTCGCCGGATACTATAAGCTATTCATTAAGGATTTTTCTAAGATAGTTGTGCCATTAACAACGCTAACCTGTAAAGCAGTGAAGTTTGAATGGGGACCTAGGCAAGAAGAGGCTTTTAAGATTTTAAAACAAAGGTTAACAAACGCCCCAATTCTTGCCTTACCAGAAGGAACAGAAGATTTTGAAGTTTACTGTGACGCTTCTAAGCTAGGATTAGGATGTGTGCTAATGCAACGCAAAAAGGTAATTACGTATGCCTCAAGGCAATTGAAAAAGCACGAGGAAAACTATACGACACATGACTTAGAATTAGGATCGATAATTTTTGCCCTTAAAATTTGGAGACATTATCTGTATGGAAGTAAGTTTACTGTCTATACGGATCATAAGAGTTTAAGATAGATATTTGGGCAAAAAGAATTAAATATGAGACAAAGAAGATGGATGGAAATTCTAAGTGACTACGAATGTGATATTCAATATCACGAAGGAAAGGCAAATGTAGTAGCAGATGCCTTAAGTCGTAAGTATCATGAAAAACAAAGACGAGTTCGTGCTCTTAGAATAAATCTTCAAATAAACTTAATGGAACAACTGAAGAACGTTCAAGAAACAGCAATCAAGGATGATACTGAAGGAATGAAAGGAAGAATAAAGGAATTAGAGCAATGAACTGATGGAATTTGGAGATTCCACAAGAAAAGGATTTGGGTACCTAAGCAAGGGGATTTAAGAAATAAGATTTTAGAAGAAGCCCATAAATCTAGGTATACCATGCACCCTGGTAATAATAAGATGTACCAAAATTTTAGAAATAATTTCTGGTGGATAGAAATGAAAAAGGACATAGCTAGATATGTATCTAAATGTCTAACTTGTTCGCAAGTTAAGGCAGAGCACCAGAAACCTTCAGGGTTACTCCAACAGTTAGAAATGCCGGTGTGGAAATTGGAACTAATAACAATGGACTTTGTTACTAAGCTACCCAAGACCAGAAAAGGTAACGACGCAATTTGGGTAATTGTGGATCGATTAACCAAATCAGCTCATTTTCTTCCCATAAAGGAAACCTTTAGCATGGAAAGATTAGCCAAGTTATACGTAGACGAGGTAGTATCTTTACATGGAGTCCCACTCTTCATTGTATAGGATAGGATAGTCGTTTCACTTCACATTTCTGGACAAGTTTCCAGGAAACAATGGGGACTAGACTAAACTTAAGTACTGCATACCATCCCCAAACAGACGGACAAAGTGAAAGGACGATCCAAACCTTGGAAGACATGCTCGGGGCATGTGTAATAGATTTCGGTGGAAACTGGGATGACCACCTACCCTTAATTGAATTCTCCTATAACAATAGTTATCATTCAAGCATCGAAGCTGCCCCGTTCGAAGCACTGTATGGACGAAAGTGTAGAACTCCAGTTTGCTGGGCAGAAATAGGAGAAAGTCAATTATCAGGACCCGAGATTGTGTAGGAAACCACCGACAAAATAACTCAAATCAAGGAAAGACTGAAAACAGCTCGAGATCGCCAAAGGAGTTATGCAGACAATCGGCGCAAGCCGTTGGAATTTCAAGTTGGAGACAAGGTACTCTTAAAAGTTTCTCCTCGGAAAGGGGTAGTCCGCTTTGGTAAGAAAGGAAAGCTAAGTCCAAGATACATAGGACCATTCCCAGTAACCCAAAGAATAGGACCAGTTGCATATCGCTTACAACTACCAGAAGAACTAGCTGGAGTACATGATGTATTTCATGTATCTAACCTCAAGAAGTGTCTATCTGACGAATCACTGGTAGTACCTCTTTAGGATATAGAGGTGAATGAAAAGCTAAAATTTGTTGAGAAACCACTCCAAATAAAAGACAGAAAGGTCAAGTTTCTCAAGCACAAAAGACTAGTACTGGTCAAGGTCAAGTGGGATTCAAAAAGAGGACCTGAGTACACCTGGGAGCTGGAATCGGAAATGAAGCGAAAGTATCCTCACTTATTTCACTAAATCTCGAGGACGAGATTTTAAATAAGGTGGGGAGGATGTAAGGACCTGCAAAAATGTCCCAAAACAACTCGTAAGTGAAAAACCCGGACCCCCAAAACCCTAATGTGCATGAAAAATCAAGAATTTAAGCACTTTGGGTTCCACGCGGGCCGCGTAAGCCATAAGAGAATGCTACGCGGGCCGCGACAACTTAAAGTTCACTGGATAAGCGAACAGGCCACGTGTCGCACACGTGGCGGGCCTACATGTGACACGGTAGCCCTAGTTGTAGACTAGGTGGCCCTCGCAGGCCGCGTAAGATCTTATTAAGGTTTACGCGGGCCGCCTAAAACCTTAAAATCAGCTATAAATTGCCTGTGCATGGGCCTTGCTTCTGTGTTCGAAAATTTCAATCAAAACGTCCATATTCTACTTAAAAACGAGTATTAGGGTGTCGAGACGCTGCTACGAGTACAGGGTATTAACTCGATCACTGCTACGATATAATGTCCGATCGATTGAAACCGATCCGATGGATGTTTAAGTGATGCCCGTATTTGGGCTATACTTTGTCATTCGTCGTGAGGGTTTTGATTTCGTGAGTTTATCGTAAATATTGTATTAAGCTACTGACCTAGTTTCGTGTGCATTGTTATTTAAACTAGGTTACAAGGCTAAATCAGTAGGCTAAACTCTGCCCAACTAAACCTGCAATGTGAGTCATTCCCTTTTTTATCAATAATATTTTACAATACTCAAATCATTTTCAAAAGTTATAATTACAGGGATTAAGTCTTGGTTATCTTGAATCACTAGCAAGTGGAGTATTGTGCACATTACTAATTTCTCACGGTTAGGTTCACCAACCTAACAGTGATAATCATCACTAGTTGGGTGAAAGGACCCAATAGTGGTATGACCATCGTCACCAGGGTGTGACACGGCGCCAGATAAAAATAAGATAGTAGCCATTGTAATCGCTCTTATGCTGTAATTCATAACTAAGGTGTCGTTTTATATAACCTGAGTGACTCGCCAGTATTTCCCCGCTGATAAAATATTTGTAAACATGTTTCAGGTGACTTACTGTGAATCAAGGAAAGTGCTACTGAGCACTAACAAGCTTGAAGTAGTGGCTCAATAAAACAAATAAACATGTTTTGTAAAACAAGGGATTTCCTCGTGAAATTCCCTTTACTGTAAATTATGGGGTTTGTCCCAAATTGTGAAATAAAATAATTGGGCATTTTCAGTTTAAAAGATCCTGTCAAATATTTCCGCTGCCAAATTAAATAATCAATACCACGGGTTTCTGTCCCGCAGTCTCTGGACCGGGTCACACCGGGCCGGGGGCCGTGACAGGAAGTACTAGCGCCCCCACATGTTTAGGCTGCGGTTCGGCAGACTCAGTTTGAGGCTATGGGTCAGGCTCTGCCTCCGCCGCCACTTTCGCCTCCGGCTGATCACGTCATTGACGACAATATCCCACCACCACCACCGCCGCCCCTGCCACCTCAGCAGCCACCGCAGTACTCACAGCACATCTATGCCGACCTGCCTGCTGCTGCGCAAGCGGTGGCTCGGGACTTCGATCGGCGCCTCCGACATTCTGAGCAATACCATATGTGGATCATTGAGACGCTCATGGAGCTCTGGGCTCACACGGGATTGCCGCCCTATCCACTGCCACCATCCCCACCACTAGAGGATCGGTAGCTTTAGTTTGTATTGTTTTTATTTTGTATTAGACATTTAATTGTACTTTTGTTTTGTATGTACAAACTGATTTTATATGTGTGTGTGTGTGTGTATATATATATATATATATATGCAATTGTCTTTTATTTACACGATGTTTGTTTGGATTGTTTGCGCTTATTTCATACGTCTCTTTCACAACTTATTGTACGATGTTTTAATTAAACATGTTTGTGTAATTTAACCAAATAAAATCGGTTAACATTAATAAAAACAATGGCATAAAGAAACATAACTTATAAACAACTATTATAAATCAACTATAACCTGACCTATATTTATAAAAACAATCGCAATACGCATCAACCATCAATACTGACGAGGTATGGTACTGGACCCGACCCGAGTGGTCGGACTTTCCTGCTACTTATTACTTTTATATTAATATTATTATTGTTATTGCGTACTAACCCGCGAAGCCCAGCGCGTTGTAGTTTATACTACACTAGGCTGTGGGCTCGTAGAGACAACCCCTAACTGGGCCTGGCCCATTGAGGTTAGGGTTTTCCCATATCTCCTATATAAGAAGGTCTCCACCTCCTTATTAGGGTATGAGATATAGGGCAACACACTTTTGTAGCTGGAAATAGGGGATTCTTCCTCTACCGGTCGTCTCTACATTGCCCACGTTTCTCTCTTCTTGTTTGCAGGTCGAAGGATGAAGCGGAGAATACGAGGTGTGGCCGTTTGTCACCGTAGAAGTACCGACCCGCTCGGGACTTGCTTCTTCAAATACCTTATCTCCAACCGTTAGATAAAACCTGCCAACTTCCAGAACTAAATACCATTTTTACCCCTTAGCAGAGGCAGTACACTCACGTTTAACGACACCAATTTCCGACGAATTGATACACAGAGGCAGTACACTCACGTTTATCGACCGTTATAAATCAACTTTAAATTATATATGTTTTATAAAAAATAAAACTCAATTCTACAACTTTTCAACAAAAAAACACAACCAAATAACAAACCAACACCCCGCTTTTTCCAGCTAAAAACAAGTCCAAAAACAAACAAAGGCCGAAGTGCTGCGCTTTGACCAAAGCGCAACGCTTAGGTGTGTCTAAAAAGCCGAGGGGATGTGTAAATAGACATGGCCTATTGGTAATAATACGCCAAGTAATGAGTGTGTGGAGCCACTATCCCATATGAAACCTATATGAATAACACCCACTGTACCAGCAAAATTGCACCTATCTCACAAGAAACCTATATCAATGTTCTTAGAAACAGAATACCGGTCCAGTTAAATACTCTTGAGTTGTCTTTATTTGGGATGACTGGTTTTGGTGCCAAGAATATGAGTCGCAAACCGTTGGTTTGACTAGATTTTTATTTGTTTCTTTTTTAAAAATCTTATTTGTTGATTCATTTACCACTTCAGGCTCGATATATTGTTTACACTAAACTCCATATTTAGTTAACATTGCAACTTCACATCAAAATACAAATAATTTCCTATGTTATTTCAAACTAGTTATATATATATATATATATATATATATATATATATATATATATATATATATATATATATATATATATATATATATATATATATAGGGTAAGGTTCATGCGAGAACCACCTTTATTGCGAGAACCGCGAGAACCAATGTGAACACAAGCTAAAATAGCTAAAAAAACCTAAAAACCCTAAAAAAAACCTAACCCCCACCCCCCCACCCCCCAAAAACCTAAACCCCCCACCCCCCCCCCCCCCAAAAAAAGACCTAACCCCCCCCCCCCCCAAAACCTAACCCCCCCCCCCCAAGCTAAATGCTAAAAACTAAAACCCTCAAAAAACCTAAAAAAAAACCTAACCCCCACCCCCCCCACCCCCCAAAACCTAAACCCCCCACCCCCCCCCCCAAAAAAAAAACCTAACCCCCCCCCCCCCCCAAAAACCTAACCCCCCCCCCCCAAGCTAAATGCTAAAAACTAAAACCCTCAAAAAACCTAAAAAAAACCTAACCCCCCCCCCCCCACCCCCCCCCCCCCCCAAAAACCTAAACCCCCCTCCCCCACCACCCAAAAACCTAAACCCCCCCCCCCCCCACCCCCCCCCCCAAGCTAAAATGCTAAAAACTAAACCCCCAAAAAACCTAAAAAATCTAAAAAAATCAAAAAAAAATAAAAAAAAAATCTAAAAATTTTTTTTTTATTTTTTTACTATTTTTTATGTTCAAATCGCTACTTTTGTAGCCAAAAAAAAAAAAATTTTTTTTTTTTTTTAAAAAAAAAAATTTTTTAAAAAAAAAAATTTTTTTTTTTTTTGGATACTAAAAGTAGCGATTTTTATATAAAAAATAGTAAAAAAATAAAAAAAAATTTTTTGGGTGTTTTTTAGATTTTTTTAGCTATTACTGTTTGTGTTCACACTGGTTCTCGCGGTTCTCGCAATAAAGGGTGGTTCCTAACGGATCTTTGTCCTATATATATATATATATATATATATATATATATATATATATATATATATATATATATATATATATATATATTGGAATTTTAGATTCTTTATGATTTATTCGGTTACTAAATCCTGATACGGTAAATTTAATAAGTTTGATAAATGGTATGATTGGCTATTGGCATCTTCTAGGCACAATGTTCTTTATAACCCACTACCTCCAACATACACTTATTAAGAAAAAATACAACTTTTTTTAGGATGCGAGTCAAAGATCCTAAACATATGCATTCAAGATTACATTCTCTCAAATGGGCCGTATCATGAAATTTAGCTGAATCAAAACGGGATAAACAAAGTGTTACATTTTGTTGAATAACCTTGTAAATCATTTTATTTATTTGGACTTCTTATAAATTGTGTTTTAGTCACAATTGGCTCCTTTTGTAAAAAAAATGACAGCAATAAGGGGCTGTTTGACAACATCTGAATTGTTAAGTGCTGAAATAGTAAGAGATCTGAACCATTAAGTGTTGAACCAGTGACAGGTCTGAACCATTAAGAGCCTGTATAATACTTAACCGTTCAGAGGCAAATGTCTGACCAATTCAGATTAGAGGTCTTAACCATTCAGACTCTGTATAAATCTTAACCATTCAGAGGCAAATGTCTGAACCATTCAGACATCTGCTCGTGAAACAAACAGTCTGAACCATTAAATGCTGAACCAGTAAAAAGTCTGAACCATTAAGAGTCTTATTAAGAGGTAAACAAACAGCCACTAAGTCTTTTGGTCATTGGGTCACATTGATATTACACAACAAGCCCTGTGGTGATTGGGTCACATTCATATTACGAGGCCCAATGCCTTTTTGGTCATTAATTTATACGATATATAGAAAGGAGTTTGTATGTCAACCCAACACAACCCAAATGGTTGTGAAACTGTTTCGAGCACTTACCTAACCCACCCATCTTGCCACATGTATAACCCAAGAAAAAACGACTCGTGTTTCGTTTTTGTGAAGTAGTCAAAGCACAATTTAAGAACAAATTCAGATGGTAATGATATAAAAGAAGAAATTGCTAATAAATTGGGCAGTGCCACCAAATTAAGCAATAATGTAGCATACCCCACATCATAAACTGAAACTCAACAACATTCTTACGGCATATAGTAACAAATTATTAAAAAAATGTCATGGAAACGGGACTAACCTTGAAAAACTAAAGGATTTTTTTTAAGTTATAAATAATTAATATGTTAATTAAAGACTAAAAAATAAAAATTATTACAGCAATAAACCAAAAGAAATTGAAAGTAAATAAACAATCTTTGTGATTTAGATAATTGATCCTGATCTGAAATGACTCAAATACCCTTTGACTTTACAGAAAAAATAACGGATGTTAGCCTTAGTACCCCCCAACATGTTTACAATATAGAACCTGAACCTGTTACTCAAAAACCTTGATACCTAAAAGTGTTATTTTTGATAAATCACAAGAATTATTTGGGTAGGTAACTCTAAATAGTTAGAAACCAAAGTAGATCATGGATTGGAAAAAACATGGTTCATTTGGTTCGATTCTCACTTGAAATTCCCTCTGTATAGATGCTCGTGAACAAAGGATATCAATATTCGCCATGTACATTATAGAATTTAACTAAAGGAAAAAAAAAAACCTGAGATCTGGTATACACCATGACAGAGCCAAAAGATTTAAAACATGTAGAAAAAAACTTGTTTATGTTGCAACTTGTGGCTCGAGCGATTGAAGAAGGAGAGTGGAAAAGTGACACTGAATAAGGTTTCTGAACACGAATTGGTAAGGGCGTTTTGTGAACCAAAGTGTTTAACTAAAGTTACATCAAAACATTCTTAAATGGCACTCGTTTCTGTCACAGCCAATGGCTTTGTTGGCCTAGTGTTATGTGTCAATATTAAGCAGAACATGCACATACGCAATTCGACCCATCCAAGTTTGAACCATATTAGACCATGTTAGTGGAAGACACCCAACCCTTGAGCGTTTTACGCCATGTGGCAGTCCAGTCAACAATATGGCATTATGGGACGTTTTTTTTCTAAAATGAGTGTAGTGGGGATGTGGGCATGGGGCATTATGTTAAAGGGGTGTAAAAAATTAAATTAAAAAAAAAACATCAGAAAAGGGTATTGGCCAACCAAAAAGTAGAATACATGTGATTGGCCAAACAATTCAAGAAGAGGCGTGGATTAAAGGACGCTCCTGGCCTTTCTTTTTGAAAACAATGCCCCGGGGGCGATCATCCGGGCGTTTTGGGGCGTTTTCCAGGGATAAACGCCTAAAACCCTTCACTACGGGTGGTCTTAGTGGGTAGTTTATTTGAGTTAGTCATAAGCTAAGTAATGAGTGGTGGGTAGTTGTTTGCTTAGTAGTTTGCTTTCCATGTAAGGTTATAAATGTATCCATCCTTTATGTTTTGGTAGGAATGAAGAAATGAATTAGTAAATTTGGTTTTCCTCTAAATTTCTATTTAGCCTCCATCTGATTTCATGGATCAATTGGTTAACGATTTGGTTCGTATCACCTAGTGGCACCAACTGTTTGGCTTCATCAAAGTGGTGCGGATTAAGTCCCACAAATGGGCAATAGATGGATTTTAAGAATAGATTTTAATGGATGGGTGGGTGTATTCGCAGTTTATAAATGAATTTGATAAGGTGAACTACAAGTAGAGATAAGAAGAAATGTGTCTAAATTCGCGATAATTTGTATTATTTATTGAGTATGGTTTAACTACATCAATAATTTGTTAGTTAGTTAGTTAGTTAGTTAATATATCTACAATACTTCATCCATGAAAAATCTTGACCACAAGAAACATGTTTGGAAGACTGGAACACAAAGTCGAAGCTCTTCAAAATGCTCCAACGTAGCTTTAGTAATAATAAGGTGCTGTTTGTTTTTTCTGCAGGAAAACCTCTTCTGCTGCAGGCCACATCTGCAGACATCTGCAGGAGAAGAGGTGGACCAAATGTCTGCAGTCTGCAAGGAGAAGAGGGTTTGTTTTTTTTTTTTATATAAAACCTCTTCTAGGTTTAAAACACACACAACATCACATACTACACTGATCTCTCTCTACTCTCTCTCTACAATCTGCACCACCTCCGCCACCACTTCACCACCGCCATCACCACCGTCACCACCGCCACCACTTCACCACCGCCACCACTGTCACCACTACACCACAGCCACCACCGTCACCACTACACCACAGCCACCACAGATCGATGATGATGATGATGATGATGATGCAGATCGATGATGATGATGATGATGTTGCAGATCGATTTGGGGGGTTTTGTTTCAGATCGATGATGATGTGAACGATTTGGGGGTTTGTTTCAGATCGATGATGTTGTGAACGATTTGGGGGTTTTGTTTCAGGGTGTCGAAGCAGGGGTGTCAGAGTGGATGGCGGAGGTGGAGGTGGTGGCGGAGCAGGTGGTTTGTTTCAAGGTGTCGGAGCAGGGGTGTCGGAGTGGATGGCGGAGGTGGAGGTGGTGGCGGAGCAGGTGGTTTGTTTCAGGGTGTCGGAGGTGGAGGTGGTGGCGGAGTGGAGGTGGTGGCGGAGCAGGGGTGTCGGAGGTGGAGGTGGTGTCGGAGGTGAAGGTGGTGGCAGAGGAGGTGGTGCCAAGAAGAGGTAAACGTCTGCTCCAAGAAGCTTATGGTTTATCTCTTCCTCAGAAAGAGGCTGGGGAGAGGTAAAAAGCACTTCTCAAAAAAAAACAAACACTCTTCTGAGGCTAAACCTCTTCCCGCGTCTGCACGGTGCAGACAGAAGAGGCCAGGAAGCTCTTCTTGAAAAAAACAAACACCACCTAAGACTCCGCCATTGAACTAATATAGAGAGGACTCCACCTTCAGGTTTAAGGATCCGCTCTCTCACTCTTTTACTCTTAACACATACTATTTCCTCAGAACAGAACTTATTCTCACGCCGGAGGGTGGTCACAAGGAGAACCCCATATTCCCCTCCTTGTGGCGAGTCACCAGTGTTCTGTTTTGCAGAAGATTCCGCTAACGACGAGTGGAGGAAGAGATTGAACCTTACCTCACGAGACAGTCAGCTGGGATACCTAGTGTTAACCAGTGTTTCATCAGCAACCAATTGCATAAAAAAATGTTGCACGAAAACAAAATACTTATTCACCTTCCATGTCCCAGGGCATTCGGACACGCTCTTGTGGCACACAAGCATGCTTGCAATGACTAGGCATGCCCAACGGCCATTCACAAAAGCTTTACGAAGTCAAGCTACGTGGCATGACATAAGTGCAAAGTCCCATAGATATTCCAACACGTACCAAAGTATGTCCCACATACATCTAACTTACATGTCAGCATATGGTCCACAAACATCAGGCCACGGACCATGACATCAAGATTAGCCCCTAGCATATCATGAGTCACTCATCCATTGAGCACTACATGTCGCTCATCACTTAGAAGGCACTACGGTTCGCTCATTCTTAAAATCTCTGTCGCTAATCCCTAGAAAGCTATACAGGTACCTCATTCATCAAAAGCACCACAGACGGTTCACACGTTAAAAGCATCACACGTCCACTTTTTTCATTACACGTTAGGACTTCGCATACATTACACAAACCAGAGTTAAAACAAAAGCCAACATAGTCAAAAGGGACATAGCTGGATAACACAGAGTGCGTTTACTGCGCCAACTTAACTAGACGAGACTAAGAGACTGAATATCTGAAACAACCATAATCGTGGAACAACACATACATTGAATCATGACACCCCGCCTGCACCAATCAAAGTGTTCTATCCGACCACACGCATTCAACAAAGGGAAAACAAGCAGAAAGAGGTGGGTGGAAGACACATAGCCAACTAGTAGTGTTATTATTCTAGCATAACATAGTCACCACCTCATATAAAGAATCTCCTGCTACAGCGGTTTCGCACACATACTACATACAGTTTATTGTATGTCATTTATATACAGTTTATAGCTTGCACATGACACTAGTTTAGCTATCAAGGGTGGTTGTTTGAAACTCCCTAAACACCCGTTTTCTAGAGGGTTTTTTCAATGTTTGCAGCACGATCCAATGCTCTTGAACTTAAGGGCGACTGAACCTGACAACCTGGACTGACCACTTGATCGTTGTCGCTATAGATCATACATATATAGCACTGTAAGCCCTAGAAATACTTTCTATTTTCCAGATCACTACAAAATTTTGCAAGTGCTACATGGCCTATCAGTAAATGTGGATAACACATCACACATGAACAATAAATTGTTGTTTTATTTTACATATATTTTTTATTTTCTAATTAAGTATTTATTAAATTCATATCAGTCATCATTTACATGTTTACACTTACATTAGTCATCGTGTCCTTATTTTTCATTTAACATTAAAAAAAAGTAAAATAGTCAGGTGAAAAAAAGTAAAATAGTCAGGTGAAAAAAAAAAGTAAAATAGTCAGGTGAAAAATAAAATAAAATAGCCAGGTGAAAAATAAAATAAAATAGCCAGGTGAAAAAAAAAAGTAAAATAGTCGGGTGAAAAAAAAAGTAAAATAGTTGGGTGAAAAAAAAAAGTAAAATAGTCGGGTGAAAAAAAAAAAGTAAAATAGTCAGGTGAAAAGTTTACACAAACAACCTTGCTTACAAGAAGTAAATAAATGTAAGATGTATATATTTTTATAAGCAAACCTCAAAGCCATTTATGTACAGCAACCGTCACAACACAACAAATGAACTATAGTGACATCAGCAAATTCAATTTGTATGCAAAGCTGATGTCAACATTTTGTTTTATCCTTCTAATGGATCAACTACTTTTCATACAGAGATACAGTCAATACACAATTGGGTGCGTGAGTGTTGTGAGGTATCATGGTTGGTTAGCCGCCAACCGCCTGACCCGCTGTCGGAGCAACAACCTATGGCAGATCCCAACCAAACACAGGATTACCACTAGTGCTATAGCACAGAGATCAAACAGCCGCCTCACCCCTAATGTCCCTGCGAAAACGTAAATGGGTCAAAACTTAATAAGATAATCTACCCATTTATATGTAAACGGGTCAAAACTCTTAAGCCTAATCTTCCCATTTTATGTAAATGGATCAAAATTTACAACACCCTGATCTGCCATTTATATGCAAATTGCAATCAGGTCAAATATCATAACCCTAATCCACCCATTTATGTGTAAGTGGGTCAAAATTCCGAACCCTAATCCACCCATTTATATTGTAACGGGTCAAAACTCATAATCTAATCTACATATTTATATGTAAACGTGTCTAAGCTCATAACCTTAATCTACCAATTTATATGTAAACAAGCCAAATTCGTAATCCTAATCTACCATATTACATGTAAACGGGTCAAAAATCATAACCCTGATCTACCCAATTATATGTATGCCGGTCAAAATTCATAACCCTAATCTACCCATGTATACATAAACGGATAAAAATTCATAACCCTATTCTACCATTTTATACGTAAATAAATGGGTGAAAATTCATAACCCTTATCTACCCAAATATATGTAAATGGGTCAAAATCGCCGCCTGTAGATCTGGCTTCAGAATAATTATGTCCTAAGATGTAACAACGCAAATGGAAAGTTGGAAGGTCGCTTCAAAAGTTTGAACATATAAAGTCGTACCAAAATCGAGTAACCATTTAGCACCTTGCTAGAGTTTCATCTCAAGTGATTAAATGATTATCATAGATTATTTTCATAAAGATCACATATAGAAGTAATCATTACAGAAAATGTATCATTCAAGATTGAAGAAGCAAAGAAACAGGATGTTGGGATATTTTTGCTTCTTATGGTTTGATGTTATCAGTGTACGTCATGTAGATGTAGAAGAAACATACCTGTTGGAATAAATTCGAAGGAACCGATGTTATATATGCAACTCATCAACAACTGCAATTAGAAAAGATTAACCTTATTAATGTTAAGCAAAGTCAATATAAACAGGTCACACTAGGATCATCATGTCATGAACTTACGGCGAAGGAACGCATTGCATAGTAGTTTCCCCTAAATCTATCTGGATCCATCAGACCACATAGCATTCTTGTAAACAAATTTGGAACCTCGAAGGCTTTCTGCCAAAGGGAAAAGAAAATATATCGAGTTAGATATACCCAGTAAAGAGTGTATTTTAAGGCAAATAACCAGTAAAAGTATGGGAATTGTAGCACAAATCAGAAATTCTCACTGTAATACTTTGTAAAAGATAGATCATGTATACCTACCCGTATGACACCATTAATACCACCCTGAAAAAGGCGGTTATACCTCTGCACGTTTTTTAGGACCTCAACAACTTCCACTTCATTCATCATGTTTAAAGATGCCTCTGGTGTCAACTTGCTAATGGGACGTGCACAAATAGGACAGTTGCATTTTTGAAGAACTGTTCTATAGGTCCAGAATTGCAATATGCAATTGGCTGTACACAGAAAAATGAAATGCTGTTATCGAAAGAAATTTCGACCCCAATGAATATACCATTATAGCAATCAGAAGTAATAACTTCAAGAATTTTCTAGCAAGAATAGTAACTTAGTAATTTACCGCATAAATCACAATATTACAAACAAAATGACTCACGTCAACGTGAAAAAGATCACTGAATGCATGAACTTTTTCCAAACATTCTCACCAGAAAACACAGATAGAAACAAATTCAATAAAATAACACAAAAGCACTAATCTAAATGGGAAACTCAAACTGGCTTAAAACTGTTCATTACTAGAGTAACTGATTAATAAAAACCATGTAGGAATCAAGAACCTGATGGGGGCCGAACCAGTATCGTTCCGTTCTTAACTTTCAATAGAATTATTAACTGGTACCGAAACAAAGTACTCCTTAGCTAATACTTTATAACCATATCAAACATAATAAGATTAACTCATTAGCACAGCCAACTAGTATTCTTAACTTCTTATGCATGAAATCAAATGAGCTTAAACCACTAATTTAGCAACTTAGTTGCTCCAACTTATTTGTTCAATCAAAATCTTAGCACCTTTAACATGTAATTAGCATATCATTCGAGATAGATGAAGCATGTAATGGGCAACCAAATCAGGCAAAACAGCATATCAGATTAATAAGGTACAATACTACAATCCAATAAACCCTTCAAAAACCACAATGACAAATATATATATAAACAATCAACAGATAAATAGAAAAAAATATTACCACAAAACCAGTGCCCACAGTTTGTTTTACAGGCAATTGAAAAACTATCAAAGCAAATCGGACAGCAATCATCATCAGGAGGCGTATCTCCCCCATCCTTCTTCCTCTCCGAAACAACCATTACCGCAGACTTCGAACTCTCATCCACCACCACCTCTTCCTCCTCCCCCTCTTCTCCTACAACATGATCTAAACCTAGCCTAGAGTTTTCCTTTCCAGAACCTTCAAATCCCCAGCCAACATCATCCTCTCTAGAGTTTTCACCTCTCTCATCAACACCAGAACAATTAGCATCATCATCATCATCAACATTATCTAAATCTAACCTAGGGCTTACCTTTCCCATACCTTCCAATTCACAATCAACATCATCTCTAGGGTTTTCACCTCTCTCATCAACACCAGAACAACAAACACCAACATCAACATCAACAACTTTATCATTATCTAAACCTGACCTAGGGTTTACCTTTCCAAAACCTTCCAATTTCCGATCAACATCATTTCTAGGGTTTACATCTCTCGCATCAACACCAGAACAATAAGCATCAACATTATCTAAACCTAACCTAGGGTTTACCTTTCCAGAACCTTCAAATATCCGATCAACATAATTCCTAGGGTTTACATCTCTCTCATCACCACCAGAACAATAAGCATCGTTACGCCGCCGTGAATCTCCGCCATGAATTCCGTTGAAAATCTCAGCACCGATCGGGTGTTTAAGATGATGATCGATGTTTCTCTTCCTCTTTCTGAGCAGAAACAAGACCGTCTTCCACTTCCTCTTCCTCACCTGAAAATTATTAGGGCTTGTGATCATCGCTTTCGTGAACAAAATCCTGATGGAATCATGAAATGATAACTGAAGCTGGGGGTTGTTGATGATATTTTATTGATGATGGAAGATTCAAAGAGATATCATCGATTCAATGACCCCCTCAGCGTTTGACACGTATTGAATCCGCATGATCCCGCCATGCTCCCCCTCCTACTTTATACCTCCTCAATTTAATATTCACCAAATCTTTTATAGGGCTGTTCACGAGCCGAGCCGAACTGAGCGGACCTTTGCTTGTGCTTGGCTCGTTTACAAACCGAACCGAGCGGAGCGGCTCATTTAAAACCGAGCCTCAAATCAAGCGAGCATTTTTCCAGCAATAAAAATTCCGAGCGAGCGTCGAGCGAAGTTCGAACGATTTGGGTCGCCCGATTTAAATTTGCTGAGAGAGGTAGTGACAATGTTGGGTCTCAAGTTTTTATGTCTTTAAAAACATGCACATTTAATGGCACAATATTTTTCTTATTAATAACAATGTTGTGGCCGACGAGGCGATGATCATATGGCATGAACAATTACGTTGAGAGCAGGAGGCGATCGACTTAGGGTAACAACATGAAACATTGAGGCGATGAACAAACTATCTTTTATCGGTTTAGGGTTTAACTTTGAGTTTTAATATTAATTTTTTTATTGGCGTGGTTGGGCTAGTACGTATAGATATAGTTGTATATCGTTGACCTAAATCTAATAGAGTGGTACATATAAAACTATAAATTTAATTTATATTTAAGTAAATATGTATGTGTAAGTGTGTATATATATAGGTGTGTGTATTATGTATAATTTATATTTGTGTGTATATATTATATATGTGTATAAACATATTAATATACGTATGTGTATAGGTATATGTATATGTATACTAATGAAAACAATAATTCGAGCCGAACCGAACCGAGCGGACCTTTGCTCATGCTTGGCTCGTTCACAAACCGAACCGAGCAGAACGGCTCGTTTACAATCGAGCGTCAAATCGAACGAGCGTTTTCCAAGCAGTTTTCGAACGAGCGTCGAGCGAGCGACGAGCGGCGAGCGATTTGAACGGCCCTAATCTTTTACACAACTTTTTTCAATTTTCTTTAGTTATTTAGGTTTTCAATTTTCTTTAGTTATTTAAGAAAGAGAAAAATGCCCGGATAGTCCCTGTGGTTTCGTCTTTTTTCATCTATAGTCCCCAACTTTCTAAAATTACCTGAATAGTCCCCAAGTTTTCAATTTTTGTTCCCGGATAGTCCCTGGCATGGATGGGGGTTAGTTTTTGGTGTTAAGTGAGTGTGAAAATGACCAACATACCCTTATCATTAAAATATAACAATTAAAACAGTATAATTAATTATTTTTAAAGATAAGTGGGCCCAAACATAACACACCTCTTCTTCTTCGGGTGTGCTGATGGTCCTTGACTGGTTACTTGTGGTGGTTGAACAGCTTCACTATAATGTTAAATAACATCCGATCATCATCCACTCCCTGTTATTCATCTCCAACTTCACTACAATGTTAAATGACAACATCTGATCATCATCCACTTCCTGTTATTCATTAATCAAATTTTAATATGTGGATACTTTCATGGAAGGGAGCTACTGACTTTTCAGCTTCATCTACCGCTGAAGAAGTTACTCGAGGAATCGAAGCCTATGGCCTCACCGCCATTATTACAGGTCAGTTGTGACGGTGGGGTGATTGTGGAGAATGATGGTGGTTGTTAATTTAGGGTTGGGTGGTTGATGGTGGTTGTTGATTTAGGGATGGGTGGTTGATGGTGGAGGCGGGTATGGGTTTGAAATACTCTCTTACCTGTGTAATTATACCAGATGAGTTAATAGTCCAGGCGTGGATCCAGAATGAAGAACAAAGTTGAAATAGTTGGTGTCTTCGTTGTTGTCGGTTCCAGTGAGCAATCGCATCACATCATATATTGATGAGAGGGAGGGCCATGGAACCACCACTCGAGGTCAGGGGCTAGGAGCTTCTGGATGGTGTCAACGTCACGGGAGCTTAGGGCATGGTAGAGCTGGAGTACCACACTCTTGATGTTGCTGGAATTGGGTTTAGGAGAGAGAGTTTTGGGACAATTGGTTGAATGTGTTGGGTGGGTGGTGGTGGTGGTGGTGGTGGTGGTGAGTGAGGAAGATGAAGTGGGTAGGGTGTGGTGGGTCCCACATAAATTGTTAAATATTAATTATATTACTTTTCAATTTTTAGTTATTAAATTGATAGTAAGGGTATTTTTGTCATTTCACACGCATCTAACACAAAAAACTAACCCCCATCCGTGTCAGGGACTATCCGAGAACAAAAATTGAAAACTTGGGGACTATTCAAGTAATTTTAGAAAGTTGGGGACTATAGGTGAAAAAAGGCGAAACCACAGGGACTATCCGGGTATTTTTCTCTTTAAGAAAAATCAAAAATCACAGGGTGGACTCTTTGGTAGGAGTGTTCAAAACTATCCGTATCCAAAAATCCGATTCGAAATATTCGATATCCGAATCCGAAATATCCGAAAAATCGGATATCTGAAATTTCGGATATCCGAAATTCGGATATCCGAATTTTTCGGATTCGGATTCGGATAGTGATTTTCAAAATTTTCGGATATTTCGGATATCCGAAATATCCGAAAATTTAGTTTTCATTTTTTTCGGATATCCGAAAATATCCGAAGTATCTGAAAATATCCGAAAAATATCCGAAATATCCGAAAACTTATATTTGGATATCCGAAACTATCCAAAATATCCGTTTCCGAATATGAAAAAAATAATAAAAAAAATAAAAATTAAATAAAAAGTTGGATTTTCGGATATCCAATTCACTATCCGAATCCGTATCCGAAATTTCGTATATCCGAATTTCGGATACGGATACGGATACGGATTCGGATAGTGAAATCTGGTATCCGAAAATTTTGGATATCCGAATTTTCGGATATCCGGTTTTGAACACCCCTACTGTTTGGGATTCCTTCTCAAAAAAAAAAGATTTATTAACTTATATAAGTCATAAGTGAGAAGTTACAAAATTGTAACTTCTCAAAAACAACTTTTCATCACACAAAGTCATTTTAAATAAGCTAATTCAAACACTATAAAAACAACTTATTAACTTTTATAAGTCAATAAGTTATAAATTGCTCCAAAATATGCTAACCCAAACATCGTTTAACATGAACTCGCATATGAAATTTAATAACGAGTTGTTATAACAGGCGGAAGTAGGATCTAAGAACAATCCAAACCTACGCATGGGTTGTTAGGCTTTAACTTGACATATTTGGTTGTTTTAGTTTTATTGTCGCCTTAACATATTTAAGGTGTAAGATTGCAAATTTAATCATATTTGGAATAAATATAAATGTGACCCCAAGCATACACTTGATAAAAATATAGAGTAAACTACGGTTTTAGTCTATGTGGTTTGACCAAAATAACCATTTTAGTCCAATAGTTCTAGTTTTGCTTTTTCAGTCAATATGGTTTATTTTCACTTCATTAAGCCCAATCCTCTTATCATTTTGTTATATATTCTATCAAATTACAAGACGTTTGAGCTTGGAGGCGATTCAAACCCATTCAATCAACTGAGATCCCTCCCCTTAGTTCTGATATGTGATTTTCCGATGAAGACGATTCAAAACCGATGGTTAACTAGAAAGTGAGTAGGAAACTAGTTTTAAATACTAGGTCTTTTTTTTAATGGTAAATTTGGATCACTGACGGACCACTTGATTATCATCGTGTCACCAGCGGAACCACCCGATCATATCCATCTCCACTAGGCATACTACCTATACATCAATTTAGGAGAAACCCCAATAAATATAGGAAAAAACCCTCTTTGAGAAATATACAAGGTCTATTGTTTAATATATATTTAACTTCAGCAGCGTTAATGTCAATTAAAGAAAATAACAAAAAAAAAATCGGTGTCAGAAGTGTAGGCTTACAAAAAAAAAAAAAAAATCGATGATAGAAGTCTAGGCTTTATTGAAACGAAAGAGTTATTTTAACTTAAAAATGTTATTTTAACACCCAAGTACTAAAAAACCAAATTAGAACTATTAGGATTAGGATCAAATACAAAGGATCCTAATTGTAAGAAGGATTTATAGAGTGACAAGTGTCCAATAACCTAAAAGAACCCACTACACAAAAAAAACACACTTAAAAAAAAAAAAAAAAAAAAAAAAAAAAAAAAAAAAAAACCTTAAACATCCACCACCACCAATAAATCCTTTCACTTGTCACTCTATAAATCCTTCTTACACTTCTTACAATTAGAAGCCTTTGTATAATAACTTGACCCAGAACTATTAAACTAAATGGGTGATGTTGTTCACCTAAGGAAAATAACTATAATTTACTCGAAACCAATACCTATGTAATGTGATGTAAATAACAAGTGTAGTAACACACATAAAAAGATATAATTATGCTTCAAATTTCGAACTGAATAGTCATTGTCATATGGAGGGCTACATAAACAAGACAAACTACCGTAAATATACACAAGTTTTTAAGTTCTTGAATCTTCGTCAAATTAAGTATCGATCGTCCAAAAGCTCATCTAACCAATGTTTTAAAATTCGGATTTTATACTGTACCGGATTTGGCTCATAAACGGTTCAACTGGGTGTACCGAGCGGTTTAACCGGTTCTACCGGACAGTTCAACCGGTACAACCGGCCGGTTTGGACTGGTTTGACATTGCATCTAACTATATATGACCATGTTTACTCCCGTTGACTTAGTCAACATATGCTCAACTACAACAGTTGACAGAACCACTAGACCGTTTAGTTGTTACCCCTTTGTATTACTTGGTTCCGTTTCCATCATAAAATGTCATTCAAAGAAGGAAACTGATTACCACTGAATTTACAACATAAATATGACCCCACCAAACCCGACCCACGACCCATTACAAGTAGAACACATTTCTTAAATAGAATGGCATGATCAACTGTACAAAATTCCTACACGAACTGATAAAACTTTTTTCTGAGGCCTTGAATGCAGGTTCACATAGTCTTCTATCATGGTTCGGGTCAACATTTGCGCAGAAACCACATGAACATTTCACCAAGAAGGTAGTACTCGTCCCCCGGTATTCTGTTCCGCCTTTTGACTTGAAACATTTGTCCCCACATTATCAAAAGAATCACAGAAGTCAAGAACTTCATCGGGTATTTCATCAAAATAGTCAACAGGGTCAGCGATCGGATTCGGATTCGGTTTCTCCACTACCCTCTTCTTTGAACGTGCAGTGCTTGCAACGAAATCATCAACAAAATCATCGTCGTCTCTTGATGCATCATATGTATTTATAACTGTGTTTCTTCTTCTCTTTGCAGAATCAGAACTATTGGCACTGCTGCCATTGCCACCTGTCAAAGAATGCCGCCCCTCGAAAGCATATGAATCGATGTTCATATACGTGTTACGTTTATTTTCTATATCATCGGGCCGGGTTACACCATAGTGTTCTTTTATGGTAGCTTCAATGACCTCCAAAACTTTATCCCCATACTTGCTTACTTTCGCCCTGTGCCATCAGAATTTGCATTTTTTTTTGTCAATTTTCTAGTTACAAGGTTTCAATTATGATTGCAAGTACAACAATAATCAAGATCTTTAAAAATCGATTTAGAAAACCGTATGTACTTTTGAGCGATTTTCATTAAGCAAGTCGACTGGTTTGGAAGATTCATGTGGTTCGGTTGGCGGTTTGATGGTTTTACAATTCAGCCAACAGTTTAAAATTTTGAACCAACTGGTTAGCCCTTTTTTGGGAATATACAAATTTGTTTATGTATTATAAACCTGAACCATCTATATTATTGTGGAATATATAAGACAAACTTTAGATTTTAAAGAAAAGTCGATTCAAATCATCAAATCGCTAAAACCGGATGATCCACCAAACCCTGCTAGTTTGGTTTGTTGTTTTCAAAACCAAGCTAGCAGTTCGACCCACAAATTACATCAAAACTAGAGATGCACAAAATGCCCTACCCGACCCGCGGGTACACTTCCAGACACGGGTTAGAAAAAGGAACCAAACCGGAACCACCAGACCCAGTTCCACCTCTACCTGGTCAAAACCCGAACCCAAACCGGCCAAAACCCGGAAAAAAAATCCGGCCAAAAACACAAATGTACCCGGAACCGGTTCCTACCCTACCCAGTTCTTGACTTTGTTGACCAAACCCGCACTCGGTTCCTACCCGGTTCCAGGGTATTATAAAAACCGGATTTGCGCATCTCTAATTAAAACTGGTCAAACCAGACTGTGAACAACCCTAAACCAAATCAAACAGCCCATATGCAAATAGGACAAAATCACCCCTTCTAATTAGAATTACAAAAAAACTTACTTGCCAATGCCGTTGACTTCAAGAAGTTCTTCTTTATTTCTGGGCATCCTTTTGCAGATATCGTGCAGTGTTGTGTCCCTAAATCAAGAACAGTTGACTATGAAGATAGTTCCTTAGTTATTAAAACTACTTTATAGTACAAAATCATGATCGAATTACGATAAAATCTAAAATCTATGCTTAGGTTGACTATGAAGATAGTTCCTTAGTTATTAAAACTACTTTATAGTACAAAATCATGATCGAATTACGATAAAATCTAAAATCTATGCTTAGGGCCACTTCTGTTAGCACATAAAGGGGATTAATAAGTATGAAATGTAAACTTACGCAAATATGTGGTGTGCGCAGACACCAGTATCTGATGCCTTAACAAGATTTCTTCGAAGAATTCGCAAAGCCGGAAATAACTTGGCTGAAAGACCCTGTAAAAACATAAACATAAAATAGTTAAAAGAGTTTTTTTTTTTAGGAAATTTACAGATAGATATAATGTTTTATAAGGAAAACTTTGGCACCAAAATCAACTTACCGAGTCTACTGTTGATTGAGGTTGAGCAGAAGCAGGAGTATATACTTGTACCGGAGTTTTCTTTGATGATGTTAGAGGGCCTTTTGCTGGGGTTGCATCGCTTGTATAAGTTTTGGATGCTTTAGCAGTAGAAGGGAATCTACATGTTAACCGAACCACAACCATGAGAAATGGTTGCATTGTTGACTGATTTTCATTGTATAACAATAGTAGAGATCGCAGTTTCGTAACATGTATCACTTAACGGGTTTAAGCTGCCTTAGAAAAATGAAATGGGTCGAAAGTCACTTAAAAAAGGTCTTAATGCATAAAACATCCTAAATTGTTTTTATTAGAAAAAAAACTAGAATATTGTTAAAATAAGAAAAGGTCTTAATGCATAAAACATCCTAAATTGTTTTTATTAGAAAAAAACTAGAATATTGTTAAAATAATATAACTTTTAGATATTTTGACACTATAAAAAAATTGATAAAAAGTGTTTTGCCAAGTACTCAAAGCCTAATCGACACAACGCATGACGTACTCAAAAATTATTACCCAATCCGCAACCCGTCTTGCCACCTGTCCAGATAAATCGTAAAGTTTTGCTTGACAGTTGCTAAAAACAGACAGAAAAGTCCACAATTTCGACGACATTGTTTTTGACTTTTGTAATTTTCACAGATGGTTAAATAAATTTAAAAACGTCGGGAGTGTGAATGAAAGAGACGGACCTTAAGGTTATGGTCTGCCGACCAGCAAGTAGAGTAAAAGCCTTTTGTTCATTTACCTATAAACAACACATAACAAAAAGCAAAAAACACAACATCATAGGCACATGAGAACCTAATGATATAGAAGCAGCTATACATATTAAATAAACATAATAGAAAACAAAACAGTGAACAGAGATGTATTGCACAGAATACAACCCATTAAAAGCTAAGCAAATATTTAATGTTACTTTTATATAAAAAAAGAACTTACTTTTAAAACTGATGATGTGGATCCATAGAGATCACTTTTCTTTACATCCTCCACAAGAATCTCTTCAACAACAAGATGACGTAGAACACGTGAGGCTTCTCCCTTAGCAATATGTTTTCCAGCACCATGTAAACTTAACAAATTGTGCTTGTTCCTTTTAACCTGCATTTTCCAAAGTATATAGTTAACAAGATGGTTATAAACACGTGAAAATAAAGTACAATACCAGTAGTGAGTATTACAATTTGGCTCATGGAACCTCTGAAGACATCCAAGATGTGAGATGATGAGAATTGTTGTTTGCATGATTTCACTAACTCAACCTGCAAATGAATAGGTTGATTCAGGTTACTTAAACTCTTACGACATCAAACAAAAAAAATAGTACAATAAAACATGTTGTAGGAAGATAAAACTACATATGATCCTGACCAGTTGTTTTGCTATCATAGTGACATCTTTGTCCACAAGGGTTCGAGTGTTCGAACAATTGTCACATGTTTTTTTGCAATTAGAACAATCGAACTTTTCGCCAAAATGAACAAGTTGTAAAAATCGTCTGCAGTCAATGTCATTTTCGCAGTAACTAACCTGTGAAAGACAGTGTTTATTTTCCATAAGTTGATGTACAAATACGATTGTAATATAATAGAAGTTAGAAGAGGAATGGCTATAACCATTCGTAAAAGGTTTTCAGAATTTGTTTCTAGCCTTCCCGAATTTGTGGAACTGGTACGAGGTTGTCCATATGTGAAGGGGGTTTGCTCTGCAGCCCCATAGCTAAGCATATACTTGACCCGTATCTTCAAAACAAAAAATTTGCCCGTTGTTAATAGAACATACAGAAATTTAAATATCCTAACCAAATAACTGAAAGCTGAATTTAGACTCTAAAACTAAATATAAAATCAACAAGCAAATGTTGTGTTCAGATATAACTTACATAATCGCTATAACTGTAATACAACACACAAGAAGCAATCTGACCATCTCTACCTGCCCGTCCACACTCCTACAATACAGTTACAGAGTATTTAGCTCATGATCAACTTAAAAAGCAACTGAAATAAAAAAAAAAAAACAGAATACCTGGTGGTAGCCCTCGATTGATTTAGGAAGAGAATGATGAATGACGAATCGAACATCCGGTTTGTTGATCCCTGAAATTTAGAGATGACATAATGACATATTTGATCCATTAAATATGAATGTGTCCGCTAAGGGTAGTTGACAAGCTAATTATTTGTAATTAACTTCAAAATGAAGCAAAAAAGATTTCTGAACAATCTGACCCTACCCGTTTACATGTACCAATGAACAGTACATATTGATCGTTTACCTAGCCCATCCATTTTTCCACCTCAATTATTCATTTGACGAGTAAGTAGTAACTAGAAGTTGAATCATACCCATTCCAAACGCCACGGTTGCACATATTACATTAATTTCATCTTTACTCCACTGCTTTTGAACTGATGCACGCAGCTCAGGGTCCATTGAAGCATGGTAAAATGCTGCTTTGTGCCCATACTCCTGCAAAAGAAAGCATCTCTCCACATGAGAAGCTACAATTGACATCCTAAAATTTCCATCAGTAAAAAAGAAATCATATAGAACACAAAACCTTCAACTTCTCAGCCACTTTTTCACAGTCCATCCTTGATAGACAATAGATGATTCCACATTGATCAAAATGAGTGCCCCTGATAAACTTGTCAATATCCTCCAGACATTTTTTCGTTTTAGGGATAACCGAAAATCTGCAATATTAGCATAATTAGAAAGTTAACACATTGTACAATAAGGGCAGAAATGGTGGGTTAACGGGCCAAAATTGCAAGGTCAGGTTGGGCCGACCCACAAGTCTTTTGTATTCTATAAATTACTATAACATTAAATAATAAATCTGACTCCAAAATCTATATTACTACAAAACAAATATATACAGTTCTTTTAGGAATTACTTTCATATATACGCTTACAAACTTGAAAATTCTCATATATACCCAACCAAAGCTAGAAATATCATATATGCCCTTACAAAATAGGTAAAATATCAAATATACCCAATTTATTAAAAACATTCTAATAAATAATCATTTTACCCTTACTTTTTAACTTCCAAGTGTTCATATATGCTCATCTTTTAACTTCATATTTTTAGATTAACACATTTTAAGCTTAAATTTTGTTTTTACTCGTTTTTATTTTTTTTTTTCGATAAACAACAGTATTCTCCATATATATAATATTTAAGCTAAATAAATTAACCTAGAAATGAGTAAATATAATATTTGAAGTTAAAGGTCATATACGAGATTCCAAAGTTTTAGAAAATAAGGGTAAAACTGTCTTTTGTTAAATTCTTTTTAATGAATTGGGTATATATGATATTTCAACTATTTTGTAAGGGTAGATATGATATTTATAATTTTGCAGGGGAATATATGATATTTTTGCAAGTTTGTAGGGGTATATATGAAATTGCCTCTTCTTTTAATAAACAGTAAAAACGACTTAGGAGGTTCTGTGCACTTTAATACCTTGTGAATGACCTGTTTGACTCGCTCAACCAATTTTCCCCATCCCTTTTTTAGTTAAATCTTTTCATTTAACTGCTTTCACCCTTTGGAAATATAACATAACAAAAATGGCCCTATAAATGGGTTAAGGTACCACCATAGTACTGGCTTCATGAGAATACAATATCTAGACTTGAATCATACCTTAGGTTTGGACGGTTAAAACTCTGCCTAAAAATAATACAATCAACGAGACCAAGAGCCTGCACAACATCTTCCTTAACGCTGGCTGTAGCAGTTGCAGTTAACGCCAAAACTGGTATTTTTGGAAATTTTTGCTTCAAGATACCAAGACCCTGTACATAGTACCCTTGTTTAAAAACCTAAAACATTCCAAAACTTGGTACAAATGTACAATGTGAGTAAAATAAAGCAGATGAAGGTGTCACCTGATAATCTGGTCTGAAATCATGCCCCCATTGGCTCACACAATGTGCTTCATCAATGACAATTCTATCTAGCAATTCTCGTGCATGTAGGTTTTCCAATTGGCGCAGCAAAAAATCACTTCTGCACTCACGTACGAGTTGATTTATTAGTTAGAAATGTAGCAGTAGGATGGTAGATATATCATAAGGAACTTTAGACTATATCTATTTTTATGCTTTTCTTTTATGTTAGACTTGCTTACAGTTGTAAGATTGTTCAGTTTATTTTGCTCTGTATAATCAATCTAAAGTAAACACCATAGAACATAATAAGAGCTCACTTTGCCACTTTCTCTGGGGTGACATATAGCAGCTTATAAATACAGTGCTCTGAGCAAAGATCTCTTAGAATCCCTTGTTGCTCGGGCCATTCCATATTTGCACTTAAGTAAGCAGCAGGAATGTTTGCCTAAATTGTAACCAAAAAGATAATAAAGTTACCCAATCCAGATGATTAGTAAATGTTTACAGAAAAAAAAAATTCAAATGCATACCTGCAAGAGATGCATTATTTGATCTTGGATCAGTGAAACAAGTGGTGAGATTACCAATGTTATACCAGGACTGATAAAAGCAGGCAACTACAATAAAGCCAGCATCGTTCAAAACAAATAAATCTAAATTCCAGAAGTAAAAAGATGAAACGATTATAGAAAATCAATTAGCAAAAATCACCTGATATGTCAAGCTTTTTCCACCTCCAGTTGGCATTAAAACAAAAACATCATGTCCACTCATTGTTGCGTTAATCACCTCTCTTTGATTAGGTCGGAATGAGTGATTACCAAACACCTTCTTGTTGTTATCCTGAGGTGAACCAAGAAACAGTTATCACCCAAAAACATAGCTATATGTCCGTAAAGAAGTAAGTGAAACTCTGGACAAAATACTAGTATGCAGTTCATATCGGTGATATATCGGTTATCAGCCCCCATGTAAAATATCGGTCAGAATATCGATATTATGATATTATCGGCGATATTGACCGATATATCACTGCTATTTATCTATACCTTTCTTCTTAGTTCTACCATTCGTCTTTCTTCTTATTGCTACTATTAGTGTTTTAAGTTTTAATTGTTAATTGTTAATGTTAAATGTTGGTGTTTTAAGTCTTAATCAGTTTTCACTTGCTAGAATTGTTAGTGTTTTGTAAGTTGCAAGAGGTTAATTTGTGAATGGTAGGAGAGTATACTGAATTGTTAGTGTTAAATTGCTTTACATATCAATTCTACATGATATTAAGATAACCGATATCCCACCACGTAACCTATATCTCAAATATCGATCCTTGACCGATATCCGATATTTTACCGCACTAATTGCTTACTTAGGACTACCAAACCCGAACCACAATGCACCAAACCAGAACGGGTAGTCTCGGTCTGGTTTGAGGTCCAATTTGGGCCCAACCGGCTGTGAGCCAATGCTATGGTCCGGTTCAGCGGTTATTAATTCAAATAATATCAAATTACGGTTCCAGATCAGGACCACATACCTCCAACTCTTTGGTCCATGGGAAATCGCGTTTACTCCACTTTTTGTCATTTGAACCTTCAATATAATTGACTTCCACATACTTTGGGATGTACGGTTCTCTCTCCACAGGAGCTGAAGATATACTAATATTATTATTACCAGCTGAGGAATATGAATATGATACTGATGGTGAATTCCATCTATTAGACCCGTCTATCTCGTTATTCGTGTAAAACTGATTATCAAGTCTGATGGGATCAACCCTAGAAGCAAGTGTTGGAGGACTTTCGTATTGAAAAGCTCTGGTGACGGTAGTTTGCGTAGAAGCAAAGTTTGATTTGGATCCTGTGTCGTTAACTGAACGAGACTGGAGATATTTCTCAAGCTGTTGAATTTGTTTATTCAACATTAACCTATGATTAAAGCATCCAAACAAATATCAGATAACAGGTCTGGTAATCTTGTAAATTCAGATGCAACTAAATATCAGGGTACCTATCTTGACGCAGCTTTTCTATTTGACCGGAATTCAGGTCAACGTTGTCAAGCAGATCATTTGATATGGAAATGAGCATGTCCTTCATTATTTGCAAATGGTCTGAAGCTTCAGGACAAAGTCCTAACTGAAACAGTTTCAGAAGTTATTCATAACGTATGCCACAAAACTAACATGATATTAAATATTCCATGGTTAGAGTAAGTAACTTGCCTTAAAACCATGAGTGCAGTCGACACACAGTTCTGGAGGCAAACTTGTGCCGTCATGTCTTGCAGTGTTATTGATTATAGCTGGAGTGACTGATGACTGCGGTGTGCCAGCTGATTGATAGTGTTGGGATACTATTTGATCCACATCAAGATTCTGAAATTTGAAGTTACGTGATGATAAAAGAAAGCTACTATAAGATAGATCAAATGTGAACAATCACTCAAAAATTCAATTTTATTTTCTGTTATTTAAGAGTGATCTGGATAGACAAGTAGACTTACAGGGGCCAATTTGAGTTAGCTATATAGTAGGTGATATAGAAGGCAATTTCGCCTCATTTACTTACATATGGGCCAATTTGAGTTGTATTTTAACTTTTACGGTTTTATCTCAAACAGATAAAACCAGAGAATTAGCCAAAACAGAACCAAACAAATGGCCTAAGAGTGTCTCAACGTTTGTTTTTAATGCATACAACCTCATAAATATGATAGCAAACAATTTTAGAGAGAGAAAACAGAGAGAGAAACTCGTCAAGTCTTAGCTATCTCATTCATTCTTTCAACTGATTACATATAGCCCTAACTAACAAAGTTTACGACTAACGGACTATTTTACAACTTGATACCACAAGAATGAGCTAATTACAGAACTAGCCCATATTACAAAAGAATCGACACTTTTACCTTTCCAGTCCCTGAACTTCTAAACTCAGCTAAAATCTATTTCGATCGTAACAAAATAGTTCTATATATCTATTCAAAGTTAAGATTATTATTGTAATAATATTTTGGATAGTCGAGGCACAAGGCGCACTCAAGGCACAAATGGTGAACCTCGAACCTAAGCACAAAACGGTTAAATGTGAGGGCTTTTTTAAACAAGACTCACAGTATAACTATACCATATTTAGAAGTTTTAAACATGTTTAGGCTGTTTTATGGCTGGTTTCATAATTAACACTTACAATATTTACAACTAAGATAGAATTGAACCAAAAAAACTGTCCAATTCTGAAATTATTAAAATAGTAGCACGCCTTACCAGGAGAATATCATCATCATCGTCATCAATACCACGAGCATCAGTCTCCTCAAATCCTTTGAAGTGACTTGCATTTGTGGTGTAACAGTGGCCTGAATTTGTGGCATTGCTGTATGAGCTGTTCATGTTTCTATAACCAGCACCACTAGAACTCGATGCATAAGTGGAAGCTGCTGCAAACCGATTGGCCATAGGCCTGGGCTCACTGTGCTGAATATTATTGATCTCATTGGAATGATCTGCTTGATTTTGCCCCATTTTTTTGTTATTTACATCAGAGAAGTATTGTTGGGTAGGTCTTCTAACATCTTGAAAAAAGGCAGTACCGCCATTATTATTAGCTACTGGCCGGCTTTTACCAGGTTTAATATAGTTTCTAGAAGACAATTTAAGGTTGGAAAATGCTTGCCACGCCTGACAAAAAAGCGTAAAGGAATTAGTATTGAAAACATGTTAATTTTGAAAATATGTGTTACCTTTTCAGCTAGTGGACTCTGTGAGTTCGTAGCATTTTGAAACTGGCAAGACAACGATCTGCAATAAAGGTATAAAAAGTAAAGTTCCGGACTCTGATAAAAACTTCGCTAGCCTGGACACATGCTAACTACTAGGAGATACCAAAGAAGTAGTTGAAATGAAAAAAGAAAAACATCCTAGAATAGATTAAATGCTCGGCTTTCTAAAGGGGTGATGAGTATATGCATTTAAATACCTCATGAAACAAACAAATATGTGAAACAGATGGATTACAGCACCAAGACGATGTGCAGATTATCAAAATAGTAAACAAAAGTTGGGTATGAAAAGACCAAAGTATTAACCGATAAGGCAATAACAAAAACCATTTGAAGCGAAATGAAGTGGGGATAAAGTGTACAAATCTACATGAAAGTGCTCAGGATAAAGCTGAGCTAGAGACATGTTTCTGTGAATATATGTAGAGCATCAAATTAAGATAGCGCAGAAGTCCCAACAAAACCTAACATATGCAACAAATATAATGCGTTAACAGCAGAAAACATACCTTAAAGATGCTGCCATTGCTCCTTCAACACACGGTTTTTGTGTTGGCAGAGAGTAAAGAAAATTGGATTTCAAAAATTTATCTTGGTTCGAAAAATTATTATGGGTTTCGGCATGTTGAGACCAATTATTTTTCGTCACCTTGTCCACATGTTTAGAACCACCACCAAAATTGCTTCCACTAAAATTCAATAAACAGGAAACAATAAAAAACGGAAAAAAGACAGATATTAAAGAAAGTATAGTTCTTACCTCATGTGCTTTGCCTGTCAGTTGCTAGCATGATCAGCTACTAACAAAAAAGTTCCACCATCTTGTCAATCAACACAAGAAGCATAAAAACAACCTTTGACGCCAATTGCGAAAGATCTCTACAAAAACACAGCATAGATGACATACATAACATTAAAGTATTAAACACAACACACATAAGCAAAAAAACAACGCAAGCATGTGTATAAATGGTGTGATTTTCCTCAAAGTCTACTTAGAGGTTAAAACTTTACACATCCAACTAGCATCAATGTAAATAGAAGTAGCCAGTTGATAGACAATCTAGATACTCAAACTGCATATAACAAGATTTAACTTCAAGAAACTAGCAATTTGAAAGCAAAAGCAGCCACAGAGATTTAACTAACTTAACATATGCGAGCATTGCCATATGGTTGCGCTCTCCATAAACTGACTGATGTTGAAAACAAATTAAGCCAGAGCCAAATACAGTTTATGATAATACATTAGTGATTTCGGCCTCCGAATTTTGATAAAACTTATTCAAATAAAACAATAAGGGGCTGTTTGTTTACCTCTTAATGAGGCTCTTAATGGTTTAGACCTCTTACTGGTTCAGCACTTAATGGTTCAGACTGTTAGTTTCACGAGCAGATGTCTGAATGGTTTAGACATTTGCCTCTGAATGGTTCAGATTTATACAGAGTCTGAATGGTTAAGACCACTAATCTGAATTGGTCAGACATTTGCCTCTGAATGATTAAGCATTATATAGGCTCTTAATGGTTCAGACCTCTTACTGGTTCAGCACTTAATGGTTCAGTCCTTTTACTGGTTCAGCACTTAACCATTCAGATGTTGTCAAACAACCCCTAACCTCAAGTACATTCATATTAAATCACCAAAACTTTAGCCCTATCAACTCCATCAATCCTAATTTCTTCATTGATAACTTACACCAATTAAAGTACCCGATTTAACATCTAAATCGATACATAACAAGTATCTATGACCTAAAACAAAGAACATTTACTGGTCAGGGATATTTTTTTAAGTTTTACACACACATTTACATATGAAGCCACAAAACCAGCATGGAAGCCCTAATTAAACATAAATTTGGGGAAATTGAAGCAACCGTACCAACCTAACATATTATATATAGGATTAGAGAGACAAACTAACCGATGTAATATCAAATTGGCCGATGAAAGGTTCAGTAAGATGACGGTAGTCCAGCGGCGGCGACGGTGGTGGTGGTGGTGGCGGTGGCTGGTGGAGATGTGTGTGTGTGTGTTTGAAATCGAAGGGGTCTGTGAAATGGCGGGATATTTGTGCGCGATATTCGCTAAATTGTGTAATTTGGAAGCTTTACCGTGGAATTTAATGAAGGTATTGTAAATTGTAGAGGTTAATTTTAATTTTAATTGGGATTTATGAATGTTTTTATTTTTACAACAATGTTCCAGTTGGAGAGGTTTGATGTCACGTTTTAATTATGATACCTCCTTTCCCCAATTCGGTTAAAAATTAAAATAGAAACATGACAATTTCATTTCAACTTATGTCATGTGAAAGGAAATCTCATAGGAATAAAATACGTTTAATTTAACTTATTACGAATATGATCCGATATATAATCGGGCTAGATGTGTAGCTATTAAAACTTTCATATAACTGATATTTATAGTTGTAACGGTAGCCTAAGAATATTTGTTGTTGCTTTGTTAGGGGCTAAGGTGGAAGAATGGTGTCGTCGGGAACACTACGTCACGGTATACAGCCCCCTTAGTGTGTCCTAATGCATGGTTGAAGCATCACTTGGTGATGCATGCAGTGAAGAACAAAGGTAGTTGCAGGTTGAAACCTTGGTATGGCACTTGCAAGGCCACGGGAACACCATCCCACACCCATAGGACGAGTGTTAGGGCACGAATGCAGACTCTATGTCCTAATCAATTTTGGTAACACATATACTTTTTTATTGCGATAAATCATTATCACAAAAACACTTTACTTTGAGGCCCGAAGTCACAGAGAAGCATCAGAGGAACCTAGTGAAATTAACCATATCGGAATAACACCACTCGCTTATAAACATAACATTGTCCACATATGATCAAACCATGATCAGGACGATGCACTCTTTTGAATAAGTTGTAAAAAGACAAATAAGCAGAGTAAAATGCCAAAATTGTTCATGAGGTTTGGGCACTTTTACCTGTTACATCCAAAATAAGAATTATTTGTAAGTGGTCCCTTGAGGTTTGACCTTTATTGTTACTTCCATTAAAATAGCTAACCCTAAAATATATCGTTAAATCAGGTACGATTTTGACAATTCACATTCTCAAGAACTATTTTGACAATTTACCCCTTTATTCTATTGTTTTTTATTTTAATTATATTTTCTTCTTTATCTTAAATTAACAAAAAACAATAAAAATAACTATAAATATAATATATACGCATATAAACAATAAAAGTAAATATAAACTACAAATATATTATATTTTATTTTTTTATTTTTATTTACATATAAAACATAAAATAAAAAAACAAAAGAAAAAATTGGTAAATTCCCAAAATCATCCCTAAGGTGGAAATTACCAAAATTGTCCTTGGTTTAACGATATATTTTAGCTGGTCTAGTCATTTGGATGGAAATGACAATAAAGTTCAAACCTTAGGGGTCAAGTTATAAAAAAATATATCTTGAATATAACAGATAAAAATGTTCAAACCTCGGGAACAATTTTGTCACTTTATTGTTAAGTTTTATATCAATATTAAAGGCATATTATTCTTCAACAGTTATTGATGGTTACTTCCAGATAATTTCATAAAAGTACATGTTTTCTTGGTATAATGCCTAAAATAATAATACTTTTATATATAATAAAGAGAATACATATGCCTTGGTAAAATTATATATTCTTTGAATGATCATATAGAAAGCATCCATATAAACTTTCATGATTCTCTAAACCTTTGGGCGAATGAAATACAAATTTCTACTTCAAAAAGCTTTACCAATTGATCCAAAACATTTCATAACGTCAAGACGAAATGATAACATCATCTTAAATTAAATTGTGCATGTATATTATGTTGAAAATACGAGTGTACACTTATCAACAAACAAAATGTGTGGATACAGTATTTTGCTATAATTGTCATTTTGCTTAATATTCAAAATCATAGTTATTTTTTATAAATTGTTGCATAAGTGATTTAGTATAATACAGAAGGGTATTGTTAAATACACTAAAAAGGTCAACTTTTTTTGCTTTTTTCCCATAAATTAGCTGTCATTTCAGTCAAGTTTTAAAGTTTATTCCAATTTTCTATAAACCAACTATCAAGTCAATGGAACAAGTTTCTATATACAACTTTTACATTCAACCCCATTGACCCATCACCATTCAAAAAAAAATTGAACAATATTTAAACCAACTTTTACAGTCAAGTCTGAAACAAGCTTTAACCCATATATTCCACCACCACCGTTCAAAAAAAAAAGATATTCCACCACCCGCCGCACACCTCCGGCCACCACCACCCACCGCACACCTCCGGTCAATGGAAGAATATGATTTTATCATAAGGACACCTGAATTTGTCACTAATCAGGTACAAAAAAAAACTCAATGGAACAAGTATTTTACAATCAGATCTATAAAAAACAAGTTTTTTACCGAAGTTCCTTTTTGCTTTGTTTTCTTGAATCATCATCGTCGGAGCCGTCGAGCGGAACCATTCACGTTCGCCAGAAGGTTCACCAGAACCGCCATTAGATCGGAGCCGTCGTCCTCTTTGATTGGAACCGTTGGATTCTTAGTTCGCCGGAAGCATTTTTATGGGAGTCGTCGTTCTCTTGGCTCTCTCTCTCTCTCTCTTTCTCTATCTGTCTAGGCTCTCTCTCTCTAAATTTTCTGTATATTTCACTCTCTCTCTAGTTGTTCTGTAAAGGAGATGCACATAAGACAGATTTTGGTTAAAGCTCCTTTTCACTTTTTATATCTTTTATATTCCGTTTGTTTATTGATAATTTATTATAACCCTTTTAATTTATTATAACATGTGTCCTTCCTATATAATAATTTATTATATATAATATGTTTATTGATTTATTCATATATTGGTCGTGCTATTTCCAAATTCCATAATCACACAAAAGTATATATATATATATATATATATATATATATAGGATCATGTACAAAGTCCATCTTTTGTAAAAAGTGTAAGAAATAATTTGGGAATGACAAGTGTCCCTCATCTTAATTAATTCAAAAGGGTATATTAGTAATTGTACATTCTTGTCAATTAATTGATTTCCAATATAACTGAAAAAAATAACTGGCGATGAGAATGTTTAGAGATTGATTCGAATTTTGTATTTTTTTTGCAAGATCCAATACGATTGTTATCTACGTATCATTCTTCATCAATTAGAAATACAAGAAGTCTTATGAAATCGCTAGAGACAATACAGTTGTTTAACTTTTGCGCCCTTCTTCGATTCTGGTGTTTTAAAGGGTTATATACATACAGCTTCGATCTTGAATTGGTGTTTTAATGTTTTTTGGATTCCAGATAAAACACCATGACTTGAATCATAGTCATGGTGTTTTAAAATCTGGGAATGTTTCATATTGATTGTCCAGATGTTAAAACACCATGGATGTAATCACAATACAATGTTTTCTGGATTCCAGGTAAAACACCATGACTTGAATCATAGTCAATGTCTCTAGATTTTTAAAACACCACGCCATGAACAATGTCTCTAGATAAAACACCATGACTTGAATCATAGTCAATTTATCCAGTTGTTTTAAAACACCACACCATGAATCTAATTATACAATGTCTCCATATAAAACACCTTGACTTGAATCATAGATGTTTAAAACACCACACCATGAACAATGTCTCCAGATAAAATACCATGACTTGAATCATAGTCATGGTGTTTTAAAATCTGGGAATGTTTTGTATTGATAAAACACTACGCCATGAACAATGTCTCCAGATAAAACACCATGACTTGAATCATATATGTTTAAAACACCACGCCATGAACAATGTCTCCAGATAAAACACCATGACTTGAATCATAGTCAATTTATCCTGTTGTTTTAGAACACCACGCCATGAATCTGATTATAGATCTCTTTATGATAACGTATGAAGAATATGCAACCAAAGACCTCCCTACAATTAAGGTGAATCATTAATTCCGATATTTAAGGAAAAAGGAATGAATGTAGGTGTTTTTGGTTGTGTAGGTTACGGTTACCATATTTCAAACATTGAAAAAGACACTATTGCCCTTCAATTTTACATAAGGTCCCTCTAATTAAAACACAATTTACATTTTTATACCCTATTGATCTCAACCATTAGATCAAATATCCAATGGTTTAAAACACTTCTTACCCTTCTCACATTTTAAACACTTTTTGGGTATTGTTAAATACACCAATGCCCACACGGTAGCGGATTTACCCCCAGACTCATGCTTGCTGGGTGGCGGTCTGCGAGGTGGGATCACCTCGGCGGTTGGGAGGACCGTGGAATATCCCTCCCCCCCCCCCCCCAACAATTTCTTGACGGTGTGTTTTATCAATTACAAGTTCATTCACAATGTGTTATAGTAGTTTATGTTTTAGGAAGGGGATGTGTTTGGGTAATTATTGACGTTGTGTTTTATCAGGTATTGGTTTCATCACGATGTGTTATACTATTCACAAATGACATGTCTTTGTATTTCCATGTCACTGTGTTTTATAATTTGCCGGGTTCTTCATGATGTGTTATATTGTATAACACACCATACGTAAAACACATCATAACTGGTCATTCAACTATAAAACATACCATCAATTATTGCAACACAATTTTTTAATATATGTAGCAATATGGTACTCATATTAAAGATAAAAAACACTTGTTATTATGGTATAAAAGAGTTATTGACATTTCAAAAAGATAGGGAAAGTTGCATGTGGGTTCCTAAAATTAAGGTACACTAAATTTATTTTTATACCTTTAATCTAAGAAATCAATCAATTTAATTAAAACAAATATTACAATTTTACCACTCATTTAATCTCATTAATCAATTACCCTAATCTAAGGGCAATGATCACTTCTTACACTTTTAGAAAAAAAAAAACACACTTTGTAAATGAATCATACCTATATATCAAAACAGTATTGTTTATATATATATATATATATATATATATATATATAAATTAACAATTACGTAAAAAAAGCTTACAACCACATAAAAAAGTGTGGCAATATGCCTTTCGCCACACTTTTATTTCTGGCTCAAGTGTGACCAAAGGTCAAGTCATCATAGGTATCATACGACCACATTCACTTATGTGTGGCCGTTGCAACTTAAAAGTGTGGCTAAAGGGCACTCAGTTTTCTTGTTGGAATAAAGCATTAGTGTGTCTAAAATGTAGCAATGGCCACATGAATTTAATTTAAGTGTGACTGTTCATGTTTTATAGTCACATATATTTACTAAAAAGTTTGGTTTAGCCACATCAATTAAAATTAAGTGTGATAAAAATGATTGTTGTAATCAAGCATTATATTCATTAAGTGTGGCTAAAGGGTAACAACGACCACAATAATTTACTATAAGTGTGACTGGTTCTATTATAAAGTTACACGAATTTGTTGTAAGTGTGACTAAAAACTATAACTAGACTCACAAGATTTTTGTAATTTTATGTGTGGCCATCTTCTAACTTTTGGTCACACATATTTGTTATTCTCATGACAATGATGGTCTCATTATCGGTCACACTGAGTGTCATTAGTGGCATAGTTTAAAGTGGTGGGTGTCTTATGACAAAAAACATATCTGCCAAGTGGGGTCCGTGGCTGCTGATGTCTAGACTAGCGCTGACAACAAATCGAGCAGTGGTGGTGATGGACAGAGATGGTGGTGCTTGGTGGCAGATTACCCTTTAAGAGCAGCATCAAGAGTCAGGACTCACTACTACACAAAAAGGCAATTGTCACCAAAATTTGTTACCAAAAAATAAC
Source organism: Helianthus annuus (assembly GCF_002127325.2). Classification (NCBI taxonomy): domain Eukaryota; kingdom Viridiplantae; phylum Streptophyta; class Magnoliopsida; order Asterales; family Asteraceae; genus Helianthus; species Helianthus annuus. Next base: position 83,699,880 of record NC_035435.2, read on the forward strand.
GGTAGCAAAAGCGAACTTTATATTCAGTCGAAATCTTTATTTACCCTAAATCACCATTCGCACACATATCCGCCCTATCTCTTCCGCCTAAATAATTGATACGTGGTCGAATAACGGTGTTCAGTTGTGTCTAAGTTTGAGTTTTTACTTAACTTTTTATTCCAAATAGCCTACTTTTAAGTAGATTTGTGTTTTGCATGTTTAATGAAGTTTAAGGTGCTTTTTGGGAGTTTTACAGGCCACCTGGAGCAAACGGGATCAACCGGGGATGTGAAATGAACAAAACCGGGTTAATCACGAAGTTTGGATGTGTTTTGGGGGATGTTAATGGATTTAAAATGAATATATTGGAAGATGGCATGATAGAGGGCTGAATTACGAGTACGTGGGTGAAAACGATGAGTAAAACGGAGCTAAAACGAAGAAGTTATGAAGAAAACAAAAGGTGAGGTTTATAGGCACCGTCGGCGACGCCCAGGGGGCCGTCGGCGACGCCCCTTAGAAGTGTCTGTGGGCAGATTTAGTCCGTAAACAGCCGTTTAAGCCGTCAGGTGATTTTGGCACTTCCAGGGGACGCCCAGGGGCCGTCGGCGACGCCCCTCACTTCTTTGGTTCGCGAAAATTGAGTTTTGGGTTGTTGGGGACGAGTTATAACTTATAACATCAATTTTGACCAAGAAACGGGGGTTACACTTGTTTTTTAGTTTGAAACTTGTTCTTGGAGCCTAATATCATCACCATCATCACTTCCAATCCACCTCTAACATCATTATCACCCATCATCACCCGAATCATCATCAACTCCACCATCATCATCCATCACAAAACCCTAATCATCCACTCATCTTTCTTTCCACCAACATCCTTCATCCAAACATCAACCTTCATCGTTCATCTCCCACAAGCTTCAATATGATCCAATTCGAGTTCCAAGCAGCCGTTGATCAAGTCTCGTTCACCATGAGCGGCTAATTTTTTGGAGGTTTCACCCCGGTGTAGGTTATTGGAAGTCTAAGGTTTGAACAATGTTATTAGTTTGATTTTGTGACAACTTGAATTGTATTTGAATTGATTGATAATTGTCTTGCATTTGAACTATATTTGTGAATTGTCGAATGAGCTATGAAATTTGACTTTGCAAAACAAGTTTGTGCAATTATGCCTTGTCATTCAAAAGGTTTTACTTGTCCGAAGTAACGAAGTGCATTGTGGTCCGTGATATGCGTTGATAGCAATTGGCACCTAAGCTTTGATGATAGAAATCCGTTAATAACATATTCAAGTGAATAAAATTTAAAACGTGTAAGAACCCTAGGATTGCGATTATTGAACCGGGTGTGAGCCTTGTTTTCTATATCTTGTTTGAACCTTTAATTACATTCTTGCAATTGTTAATCATTAGTAGTTATCAATCCAATCACTTCAGTAATTTTATTCAACATCTTTTTAACAAACAAAAACCACAAAAACAACTTAGCAAGCTTCATAAAAGTGACAACTTCTACAAATTATTCAAAGTCCATTCGCAAACCATATACTCTTCGTGGTTCGATCCCTTGCTACCACTAGTTATCGTTAAGGGTAATTAGGGCTTATAAGTATTATCTTTGACCGGAGCGCGACACTCCGATCAATAATCACCATTCGCAAACATCTCTACCCTATCTCCTCCGCCGAAACAATCACCATTAGCCAGTGTTGTAAAATCGCGACTAGGCGGCGACTAGTCGACTTTTAATCGCTAGTCGGCCATCAACTGAGTAATTTTTCGTTAATCAGTCCATTAATCGCTAGTCGGGCCTAGTCGGCCAACCAAAAATCGGTGATTCCGGCCAGATTCCGGCAAAAAGCCTGTATATTCCGGCTAAAACCACTAAATTCTGGCCAGTTTTCAACCGAACCATATAAATTCTAACAATTAATCTTGTATACTTAAAAAAATGAGTTGAGTAAAAGTTAAAACCTAGCAACTTAAAATATTTACCTATAAAATATGTATATGTATACATAAAAGTGAAAATTACATATAAAAAACCCGGTCCGATTAATCCCGAGTAGTCGCTAGTCCCCACCTCACCGGCCGACTAGCGACTAACGAGTTCTCCAACCTTGCCATTTGCACACATCTCCGCCCTATCTCCTCGGTCCCTACTGGAACACAATCGCATACAATCTCAAACATCGTGTTCTAGTGAAGACGAATCTGATTCAATACAGTGATCAATGTGAAGATAAATCTGCATCATCCTACCGGAACCAAACCCTAGCGTTCTCGTTACATCTGATTCAATATCTGACTCACAGAGAGAATTGATCTGGTATGACGCGTTATCTAGATCAGTACCTACTTTTCTTATTACTTTGATTTCTCACAGGGAGCTTGTACTTACATGATGTGAGAAACACAACCTTTGACTAGGTTATTGGAACTGTTACATATAGTAATGAAATAGAAGTAATCATGTTAACGAATTAACAAATACAATCTTTATTATTGAGCTGATGACTGTGTTCAATTTCAGGCCAACCTTCTTTACAGAGTTCGATTTTTCAGAAGACAAATGTCAAAAAGTCAAATCATTGATCCAGGGAAACTTGTATTTGTACTACTCGATGGTCGTAGACAGTTTATAGAAGATTATTCATTTCAGACTCGGAGAAAACCAATTGATAAACTTAGTACTTCAGGTATAATGCGTTTCTTTTTTCATACAATTTCACAAATTGCAATTTCATATTTACAATAAATTGATGTAATTTGAAGCTTTTTTATTCCGCTGCAGGGAGTTTAGCTAACGACATTGAATCATACATCTATTCTCTAACTATGGAGTCAGACGAGATCTGGAACTCATTTTTCCAGCTGCAACTCGTGAGTATTCAACACTAGTTGAAGAACTGGGGATGGATAAAGCTTTTCAAGCAACTTATGTGGGGTTTTAAGACATGGTTTACAGTTAGTGAGATACTTTTATGGGTTTATTGTTCTATACAATTTAACATAAAAAATTGCAGTTAGATTTTAAAAATACAAACTAAAGGGTTGGACAACATAAAAAATTGCAGTTAGACTTTAGAAATACAACTAAAGGGTTGAACAGTAAATTTAGTGCTAGGATTTGATTATATTTAATTTGTTTATTTGATGTTTTGATTTGTGAAGGGGTATGGTCCCAGATCTCGCACCAACATGGCTGCGAGTGACCATTACCCTTATCAAAAACTGTTGGTGCATACGTCTGTCGACTTCGTCTTGTATCGAGTCTTGTATTCGTTTAGATAGATCAGGGCACGCAAAACGAGAAATTAGGATTTAGGGGTATTTCGCACGAAATAGCAAACAACCATTTCGTACAAAATCAGTTATTCATTTCGCACGAAATAGCTATTTCGTGTGAAACTGATTTCGTTCCAATGGTTTCGTGCGAAATCACACCCACTATAAATACATGGTGTGTCTTGTCATTTGTAACTTTCCGATTTCAGTGCCGAACTGCTGCCGAAGTGTCTACTCGATGTAAATCTTTGTCAAATCAATCAAATAGACAATTAAATTGAATATCAAGCAGTATCGAACTCAATACGTTAGTTTCCGCCTCTCGTATTGAGAAGAACACCTCTGAATGACTCGTTTCGGTCGTGAAAACGATCCTACAATTGGTATCAGAGCTCAGGAGGAGGAGTTCTTACCGATTTCAGCTTGATTTCATCGATTTTCTGACTTCTACACCTTCTTTTCAAAATTAAACAAGATTTAACGGTTCAAATGGTTTGAATTTCTCACATTATAAGCGAATTACTGTTTTAACAAAGCCTTGAAAGAATTGGACCAAAATTTGACCTAAAAATTGATCAAAATTGGACAAAAAACAGATCGAGATGATGACATCAGCAGCATTTCGCACGAAATAGATCCTTCATTTCGCACGAAATCACATTTGTGAGTCATTTCGCATGAAATTGTAGTTCATTTCGCACGAAATCAGTATTTCGTGTGAAAGTTGATTGTTTCTGCACGAAATCACCATTTCGTGTGAGCTATTTCGTACGAAATCACCATTTCGTGTGAGCTATTTCATACGAAATCACCTATTTCGTACCAAAGAGTGCTCATTTCGTGTGAAAATCTTTTCATTTCTCGCGAAATCAATATTTCGTTTGAGCTTGAGTTGATTTCGCACGAAATCAACATTTCACTTGGTTATTTCGCACGAAATCAGTCATTTCGTGCGAAAGTTTTTGTTTTCGTGTGAATCATTTCGTTTGAAGTCATTGTGCAGGTCATTTCGCACCAGAGGGTTATTTCGCTTGAAGGATCATAGTGTGTGAAAGTGATTTCGTTTGAAAGTGTCTGATTTTTAAAAATTTGTTAACGAAACATGGAAGAGGAATTTTATAACGCATTTGCTACAGCCCCCGACTACTCCTGCTGCCATTGCCCAAAGCATGAACATGGAAAACGAAACTGGAACTTTACAAAAACCCCCAAAGCTATTGGGCATTGAGGAGTATTATGGTTGGAGAGATTGATTCGAAAACTGGGTTCAAGCTAATCATTTAAGGTCTTGGGAATGCATTGAGAAAAAATATGTTAAGCCTCGTACAGATTTGGGAGTTATTAAAGCAATTTATGAGTTGACTGACAAAGAACGAGACATGTATAAAGCAGAAAAGATGATGATCAGTTTACTCCAGCAAGCTGTTAAAGAAGACATCTTCATTTTGCTTCAACAAGTCAATGCTTCGCGTTCGATTTGGGAAGCACTTCGTATCATGTTTGAGGGAAGTGAAAAGATGATAAGGAGTAAGAAAACATTACTAAAGAAAGAATTTGACTTATTTACTAGTTTACCGGGAGAATCTTCAAAGAAGCTGATTGAAAGATATTGTCACTTAGTACGATCTATGTCATTGTTAGAAATTGTCAAAGATCAAGAAGAATGGGTCGATAAACTAGCTGACGCTTTACCTCAGAAAGAATGGGGTACATATTTGATTATCTTGAAAAACACTGGAGAATGTGATAAATTGACAATCTCTCAGTTTATTGAAAATATTGAAGGACAAGATCTGGAGCAACAAAAGATAGCTAGAATGAATAGTCCGAGTGGTCAACAAGACATCAAGATGTATTACAAAGGAAGTGTTCATGAAGTTGAAACAAGTCCAAAGGTTCAAACAGCTTTCAGTGCAGAAAATTCATCTGGATCAGTCAATCAAAGTCCAAATAGCAGCAGTGGATTTTCTTCATATCCGAGTGTTAATCCGAAGTCAACCACAAGTCATCAGTTCCAAAGCTCAAACAACAGTAATGGTCATGTTTTAAACTGCAACATAGCGTTGCATCTTCAGAATGGTCAAAATTTCTCTGAAGAGGTTGCTAAAAGTCACATGTCATTACTTGCTACAGTGTTAGAATCATATGATTGATTGGTTGCAGGAAGGATCGGAAATCCTATGTTGACGAAAGAGGATTACGATCAGATTGATGCTGAAGAGATGGAACTTATGGACATTAAATGGTGTTTAGCTAGTGTTTTGAGAAGAGCTGAAAAATTTAAGATGATTACAGGAAGGGATGATTTTAGAGATGCTAATGTTTCTACTTTAGGTTTTGATAAATCTAAAGTTACTTGTTTTCGATGCAAGGAGAAAGGACATTTCAAGAGGTAATGTAAAAATCGAGAAGCTAGTGGAGCACAAAATCCGTTTGGAAATAATGATTATTATCGGAAATCCATATATCAACAAGTTGCTCATCAACCGTGTCAACAAAAAGAACCACAAACTACACATGCTAAAATGATCGAAGAAGCAAAAAAGAAAGCTTATTTTGGTATCATTGATCAAGATGATGAAAAAGTGGCAGAAGGTTTTAGCTGGAATAAATATATTCCACCTGGTTCAAAAGTTGTAACGTTGACTGCAAAAATAATTCAAGAGCCAGATTTGATGAAGGAATGGATGAAAAGGATTGCTGGTAATGAGAAAAATCAAGATGGAGAGTTTGTTACTTCAGATGACAGTTCAGAAAATACTCAAGTCTTTGATCAATCGTCATCTGATGACAGTGATGATGAAGAAGAGACACAGATAAACATTGGAAAATCTATGTTATCTCCTGAAAGTTTTCAATTTTATTTTGCAGATCGATTGGAGAAGCTAAAAGAGAGACGAGCAACAAAGGAACAAAAAAAGATGAAAGGTGAGAATGTTGCTCAGACAAGGAAGAATGAAAAGAATGAAGAAGTTAAAGTCGTTGAGAAGATAGTTGAAGCTGAAAAGGTGGTTGAAGTGGAAAAGATAATTGAAGTTGAAAAGATTGTTGAAGTCACTAAACCGTGTCTAAAGTGTTTGGAATCATGCAAGCAGTGTGAAGAGAAAAATGAGAAGTTGGACGAACTCAACAAGATGAAAGAAAAGTTACGGTTTGATGTCAACTATGTCAAAGAATCATATGATGTTTTGAACAGAACAGTGAACAGTTTATAAAAGACAAATTCAAAAAGAGAAGATGCGTTAATGATGATGAATGTTGTGATGATGACAAAGCAAAAAGCTATCAATTATTACATCGAAGAATGTGCAAAGCTGAAGCAAGAGTTGGAGACAGAAAAGATAGAAAATGAAAGGATCAGATGGTTGTTACAGAGTTATTCTAGTTCTGACTATCTGATTGATCGAATTTATCCAACTGTTGCATGTTTAGAAGTGTTTCAAGAAAAGAAGACTGACAAGAAGGATACTGGTAAGGAAAAAGGTGTCAGTTATAACAAGTGTCCGCCTCCGATCTGGGAAGGGTATTCTCCCAGAAAACCGAATGAGGAGCAAGTCAAAAAGGCTGTTAATATAAAGTTAAAATCCGAAACAACTGATGAGTTACTAGAAAACATTGACGTCACGTTCACATCGTCTGACACTGATCATGAGTCTGAGTTAATAAAAAGGGTGGTCGATCAGGTGTTGGATAAAGATGAGGAGTCAGAGTCAAAGTCCGAATCAAAGAGTTCGAGTTCATCAGTTGACAGTCCAAAGTCGTCGGTTAAACGAGTTTACAATAAAGAATTCCTGTTATCAAAATCTAATTTGAATGACGAACCAATCAAAGTGGCATATACTTTGAATGATTCAGATAAATTATATTCTGATAAGGAATTTCCAATAAAAAGTGATCAAATTGAAAAGATCAAAAAGGTTTTCAAACTAACAGAAATGCGCCATCAAGTACCATCCAGGCAAAGCCAATGTTGTGGCTGACGCCCTCAGTCGGAAAGACACTTTACCTCGGCGCGTGCGAGTGCTACAGCTTACGATTCAGTCTAGCCTTCCAGCACAGATACGAAATGCTCAGGTAGAAGCATTGAAACCCGAAAATGTCAAAGCTGAAGCCTTACGCGGCTCACGACAACGAATGGAACAGAAGGCAGACGGCGCCTACTATGTAACGGGGCGTATTTGGGTCCCACTTTATGGCGGTCTACGCGAACTTGTGATGGACGAAGCGCACAAGTCTCGCTACTCGGTACACCCAGGGTCGGATAAAATGTACCACGACATTAGAACTACTTATTGGTGGCCTAGCATGAAGGCCCACATCGCTACCTATGTCCGCAAGTGCTTGACCTGTGCGAGAGTCAAGGTTGAATACCAGAAACCAGCGGGCCTACTTCAACAACCTAAGATACCGCAATGGAAATGGGAAGAAATTTCCATGGATTTCGTTACAGGCCTACCTAGATCCCAGCGGGGGAATGATACCATATGGGTGATCGTGGATCGACTCACCAAGTCTGCACACTTCCTGGCTATAAAGGAAACGGATAAGTTCTCCACTCTCGCAGACATCTATCTCAAAGAAGTTGTTTCGAGGCACGGGGTGCCCACCTCCATTATTTCGGATCGGGATGCACGATTCACGTCAGAACTATGGCAAGCGATGCACAAATCTTTCGGCTCACGGTTAGACATGAGCACAGCATATCATCCTCAGACGGATGGGCAGTCTGAGCGTACGATCCAAACTCTTGAAGACATGCTTCGGGCATGCGTGATTGATTTCGGCAACGGCTGGGAAAAGCACCTCCCTTTGGTGGAGTTCTCATATAATAACAGTTATCACACCAGCATACAAGCCGCTCCATTCGAGGCATTGTACGGGCGTAAATGCCGGTCACCTCTCTGTTGGGCAGAGGTGGGGGATAGTCAGATTACGGGTCCAGAGATTGTAGTGGACGCCACGGAAAATATAGCACAAATACGACAACGCATGGCGGCAGCACGCGACCGTCAGAAAGCCTACGCGGACAAGCGTAGAAAGCCTTTGGAATTTCAGGTCGGGGACCGGGTTTTACTTAAAGTCTCACCCTGGAAGGGTGTGGTTCGTTTTGGCAAACGGGGCAAACTCAATCCGCGGTATGTCGGACCGTTCGAGATCACTGAGAAAATAGGCAAGGTAGCCTACAAGCTAAACCTACCAGCTGAACTCGGTGCAGTTCACGATGTATTCCACGTGTCGAATCTGAAGAAGTGCCTGTCAGATGAGACCCTCATAGTTCCTTTCAAGGAACTCACTATCGATGAGCGGTTGCAGTTCGTCGAGGAGCCAGTTGAAATCACGGACCGGGATGTGAAGGTCCTCAAAAACAAGAGAATCCCTCTTGTTCGAGTTCGTTGGAACTCCAAACGTGGCCCAGAGTACACCTGGGAACGCGAAGACCAGATGACAGAAAAGTACCCCCAGTTATTCAGAACCAATGCAACCACTACTGAGGCTGAAGCTACTACTGCGGAATTTCGGGACGAAATTCCAGATCAACGGGGGGAGGATGTGACACCCCAGGAAAACCAGTGAACGATACAGCTTACCTAGCTTCCTCAGTGAGTGCGTACCAAATTTCGGGACGAAATTTCTTTTTAGTTGGGGATAATGTGACAACTCGTATTTCAAACCCGTCCTTGTATTGTCTGTAACGTTTGTGAACTTGATTTAATTATTGAATGTTATGACACTATAATACGTGATTATGTGAATCTTAGTTAATGAACGTAAGTTGTTATGTGCATTGCGTAAATATGTGTATATATGTATAACCCAAACCGCACAACACTACACAATCAATCACACAAGGCCTTTGGGCCGTGCCATTGTGCTCGGATTAGGGGCAGCCCAATTAAGGGTCGGCCCACTCCCCTTAATCGTGTAAACCCCATAGTTGGGGATTGGGGTTCTCATTTGTCACGAAAACGTTTAACACAACACAACCCTAGCTCTCCTCTCTCTCTCTTTCGCGAACCGTAGGCAGCCAAGCAATCCCCCAACATTAAGAATCTTTCTTGCTCGGATCAAGCCTTATTCTTTCTTTTAATCGGTTAGTATTTCATGCTATGTACTTTGTTTGAATGATGTGTTGATACTATGATATGTGGGCTATTATGATCTTGTATGATAAACTAGGGTTTTGATGGCATGTTGATCATGATGATAATTGATTTTACTTTGTTAATCGGCTATGATATGAATTGGTTAGATTTAGATATCGATCCACTGTTTGTTGGAAGGATTGGTATTGTTAACTTATTATCGTGCTAGGGATTCGGGTTATAATGGAGTAATCGGTTGCATGTTCATATGAATTGATAGATATTGTTCATAAGTATGGTACTAGGGTTCATATGGATTAGGTGTTTGATTTCTTTGTTTGATCGATAATAGTTTTGGTTTAGAAACTGTTACTGTTGATTGATTCAAATATGGGAACTATTGAATTGATTTGCAAATATTGATTGTAACCGATAAGCATAAAAGTCGGGATTTATAAACCTATCGCATAAGACATCATAGTTGCATAAGATGTCCACACGCACAAGCAGGTCAGTCGCACAAGCTGACCTGGTCGCACAAGAGGGGTCCATTCGTACAAGACTCCTGGTCGCACAAGACCTGCTACTTGGGCCGTATTTATAGTTCAGGAAGGACAGTTATTGTTATTGGGCTGGACCGCCCAAGGCCCCCACTCGCACAAGATGGGTTGGATCGTACAACCCAATCCAATCGCACAACATAATTCCCAGTCGCACAAGAGGCATGAACCGCACAAGTACTATGTTTGTTAACTGTGGGCCGGGTGTATATTTTGGGCTGGGCTAGTCCAATCGCACAAAATCCAACGGATCGCACAAGTTATATATACTTTCTCTCTGGGCCGTATATGTTGGACTATTTGAATATATGTTTTGGGCTTCTTATGTTACTGGGCCGGGAGCTATTAAATTACATCGGGTGGACCGCACAAGGATGTTGGGCTTGTGCGAGTCCAAATATTGCATACGTTATTAACTGTTGAACGTGTTAGTGTATGTGGCCATGATCAGTGTGTGTTCTTTATCTGCTAGCCTATATGAAACATACGTGTATTATTTGAAGTCAGAACCTGACTTGTGTGGTAACCCTGTTAGGACGTGGTTGACCACCTTTAGTTCAAGAAACCCTCTTTGTGTATCTGCCGAGCAAACCAAGGTGAGTTCACACAGCCAAGGCATGGGATTCCCGGGTTGGGAATTGGGTTGGAATGTTTGATATGGAATGATTACTCGTACTTACGCAATCACTAGACTATAGACCATCGTCCTCAGGATAGTCAGGACACTTACGTAAAACCTGCGTAAACTAGTATCTACCATTGTCTCCCGGGTCGGGAGGACACTTACGTAAATCCTGCGTAACCTAATACCCACTACTGTCTTCCGGGTCGGAAGGACACTTACGTAAATCCTGCGTAAACCCCACACGTACCCCTGTCCTCGGGGAAGGGCACTCACGTAAATCCTGCGTGACCTAGTACGTATTCCTGTTCTCGGTTTAAGAAGAACACATGGTTGCAAATAGTCTAGTAAGTACCATAATGGGAAGTCCCCATTAGTAAAGATAAACGTGGGAATCCCCCACTAGTAATATATATACAAGGCTTGGGAAGCCCCATTAGATGAACTTACGCATTACTGTTATGAACTTACTTTCTGTGAACTCGCTCAACTAGTTGTTGATTATCTGCTGCATGCCTTGCAGGACCTTAGGTACATTATGGAGCTTGCACAAGGAGGAGCAGGTCGTTGTGGGCAAATGGATCGTGATTACTTATGTCATTTCATACATTAATACTTATGATTGGGTTTTTACATTAATGCTTCCGCTATACTTAACTATGTTGGTTTTGATAAACACCTTTCGTATTGATGGTTAACTCTTACTATATATATTTACATGTTCAATATGATTGGTGGCTTGATCCTGGTCAGTCACGCTCCCAAGCGGTGGTACTCCGCGTGTGGATTTTGGGGGTGTGACAGATTGGTATCAGAGCCATTGGTTATAGAGAACTTGGTTTTAATATGGGAAAACGTTTTTATTAAAAACCAGACTATAACCAGAACAGTGCTCTCAACGATCCACAACGACGCTTCGCTCCACGTGCAAGACTCGACACCCTAGGTAATAAGGTTTAGGTTTATTGCCTGTTTGCTAGAACTGCTTAGAACTTTGCTCGCATTACGCTTAGATACACATGACTTTATTACATGAGAACACCTACGTGCTTACACTTTTCTGTCATCGCCCTACTCGCGAACCATTCTCACTTACGCTACTTTTACAATGAAGATCACGTCTGGACGGATTAACATGACTCAAGCCCAGCTAGAGGCTCTCGTTCAAGCTCAAGTTGCTGCGGCACTTGCAGCTGCTCAAGCAGGTAGTATATACTGTAGTCATAACTCACACTAGGATCTTTAGATCCTACACACCTAAACTAGCCCTTGTATTTAAACTTTGCCCTATTCGTACACAATAGGTCAACCAGCGCAGCAGCAAGTTTGCACCTTTAAGAACTTCATGGACTGTCGCCCGAGTACTTTCAGCGGCACAGAGGGGGCAGTGGGACTCCTCCACTGGTTTGAGAAGCTGGAGTCAGTGTTCGAGATGTGTGAATGCCCTGAGGCTCGCAGGGTGAAATACGCCACTGGCACGCTAGAAGGAATAGCACTAACTTGGTGGAACGCCCAAGTTCAGATCTTAGGGTTGGCAGCTGCTAACGCCACACCCTGGAACGAATTCAAGGAACTTATCAAGCGTGAGTACTGCACAAGGGATGATATCCACAAGTTGGAGAATGAGTTTTATCACTTGAAGATGACGGGGTCAGAGATAGAAGCTTACACGAAGCGATCGAACGAACTGGCTATTTTGTGTCCTACCATGGTAGACCCTCCGATCAAGCGCATCGAGTTGTACCTCAAGGGTCTAGCCTCAGAAATTCAGAGCCATGTTACATCGGCTAACCTCGACAACATTCAGGATATCCAGCGTCTTGCTCATCGCCTCACGGATCAGGCGGTGGAACAGAACAAGTTGCCCAAACGCATCAGTGCTACCACTTCAGCCGCTACTCCCACTACACCCAGTGACAACAAAAGAAAGTGGGACGGGGATTCTAGCAAAGGTTCAGCAACAGTTCAATCTCAAGCTCAGCAACAAAAGACTGACCACTACCAGAGTCCTGGTCAGCAATCCTCTGGTGGTCATAGACAGAGAAGGTATCAAGGGTTTCACCCCAAGTGTCACAACTGCAACAGACATCACAGCGGCCAGTGCAACAAGGGTCGTTGTCAAAGATGTCTCAAGATGGGTCACGAGGCCAAAGACTGTAGGAGCCCACGGCCTGCAAATCAGAACCAGCAACCGCAACAACCAGCTCCACAGAACCCACAGCAGCAGCAGCCACAGCGTGGAAACCGGGGATGTTTCCAGTGTGGGGCTGAAGGTCATTACAAGCGTGATTGTCCTCAGTTGAACCAGAACCAGAATTGCAACAACAATCACCAGGGCAACGGGAACAACAACAACGGGGGAAACAACAACAACACTGGCAACGAGGCAAGGGGTCGAGCTTTCGTGCTGGGGCGAGGAGACGCAATGAACGATCCCAACGTGGTTATGGGTAAGTTTCTCCTTGACGATATTTATGTTACTGTCTTATTTGATTCGGGTGCGGATACAAGCTATATTTCTGTGAAAGCCAGTAAATTGTTAAAACATACATCAACACCCCTAAGCACCAAACACGTCGTAGAACTAGCTAATGGTAAGAGTTTAGAAGCCACGCAGATAGTCAGGGGTTGTAGTATTGTCTTAGCCGGTCAAGTTTTCTCCATCGACCTTATTCCCATAGTCTTGGGAAGTTTTGATATCGTTATTGGGATGGATTGGTTATCCCAACATCAGGCAGAGATCTTATGCAGTGAGAAGATCATTCGTATTCCACGTTCTGGTCAAGAACCCCTCGAAGTTCAAGGTGACAGGAGTGGTGCAGTGGTAGGCATCATCTCTTTCTTGAAGGCTCAGAAGTGTCTGCGGAAGGGTCACACCGCAATCTTGGCACTCGTTTCGGATGCATCAGTGAAGGAAAAGAAATTGGAAGATATTCCAATTGTACGCGACTACCCTCAGGTGTTTCCTGAAGATTTACCTGGATTACCGCCTCACCGTCAGGTCGAATTTCAAATCGAGCTCGCTCCAAGAGCAGCACCCATAGCTCGCGCACCATATCGTCTAGCTCCATCAGAATCGGAAGAATTGTCAAAGCAACTACAAGAGCTCTTGGAAAAGGGCTTCATTCGTCCAAGCTCTTCGCCATGGGGAGCTCCAGTACTTTTCGTGAAAAAGAAGGACGGTACCTTCAGGATGTGTATAGACTACAGGGAACTGAACAAGGTGACGGTGAAGAACCGTTATCCTCTTCCACGCATAGATGACTTATTCGACCAGTTGCAAGGGTCGTGTTACTATTCGAAGATAGACCTGAGGTCAGGTTATCATCAGCTGAGAGTCCGAGAGGAGGACGTCTCCAAAACCGCATTCAGAACTCGTTACGCTCACTACGAGTTTCTTGTCATGCCGTTCGGGTTAACGAACGCACCTGCCGTATTTATGGACCTTATGAACAGGGTGTGCAAACCCTATCTTGACAAGTTTGTCATTGTCTTCATCGACGACATCCTAATCTACTCCAAAAGTCAGGAGGAGCACGAGCAACACCTACGCCTTATTTTGGAACTCCTACGGAAGGAACAGCTGTACGCTAAGTTTTCGAAATTCGACTTCTGGCCTCGTGAAGTCCACTTTCTAGGCCACGTAGTGAACAAGGATGGGATCCATGTTGATCCATCCAAGGTGGACTCGATCAAGAACTGGCCTGCACCACGTACGCCAACGGAAATACGCCAATTTTTGGGTTTGGCGGGTTACTACAGACGGTTTATTAAAGACTTTTCAAAGATTGCTCAGCCGCTTACACTACTGACACAGAAGGGTGTCACCTACCGTTGGGGAGACCCCCAGGAAACTGCTTTTCAGCACCTAAAGGATAGACTTTGCAGTGCACCTATCCTCTCATTGCCAGAGGGCACGGACGACTTTGTGGTCTACTGTGATGCATCCATCCAGGGTCTTGGATGTGTGTTAATGCAGCGCGACAAGGTCATTGCTTACGCCTCGCGCCAACTTAAGATTCACGAACGGAACTACACGACGCACGATTTAGAGCTGGGAGCTGTTGTTTTCGCGCTTAAGATATGGCGACACTACCTGTACGGTACCAGGTGCACGATTTACACCGATCACAGGAGTCTCGAGCATATCCTTAAGCAAAAGGATTTGAACATGCGTCAACGACGATGGGTTGAACTTCTGAACGACTACGAATGCGCCATCAAGTACCATCCAGGCAAAGCCAATGTTGTGGCTGACGCCCTCAGTCGGAAAGACACTTTACCTCGGCGCGTGCGAGTGCTACAGCTTACGATTCAGTCTAGCCTTCCAGCACAGATACGAAATGCTCAGGTAGAAGCATTGAAACCCGAAAATGTCAAAGCTGAAGCCTTACGCGGCTCACGACAACGAATGGAACAGAAGGCAGACGGCGCCTACTATGTAACGGGGCGTATTTGGGTCCCACTTTATGGCGGTCTACGCGAACTTGTGATGGACGAAGCGCACAAGTCTCGCTACTCGGTACACCCAGGGTCGGATAAAATGTACCACGACATTAGAACTACTTATTGGTGGCCTAGCATGAAGGCCCACATCGCTACCTATGTCCGCAAGTGCTTGACCTGTGCGAGAGTCAAGGTTGAATACCAGAAACCAGCGGGCCTACTTCAACAACCTAAGATACCGCAATGGAAATGGGAAGAAATTTCCATGGATTTCGTTACAGGCCTACCTAGATCCCAGCGGGGGAATGATACCATATGGGTGATCGTGGATCGACTCACCAAGTCTGCACACTTCCTGGCTATAAAGGAAACGGATAAGTTCTCCACTCTCGCAGACATCTATCTCAAAGAAGTTGTTTCGAGGCACGGGGTGCCCACCTCCATTATTTCGGATCGGGATGCACGATTCACGTCAGAACTATGGCAAGCGATGCACAAATCTTTCGGCTCACGGTTAGACATGAGCACAGCATATCATCCTCAGACGGATGGGCAGTCTGAGCGTACGATCCAAACTCTTGAAGACATGCTTCGGGCATGCGTGATTGATTTCGGCAACGGCTGGGAAAAGCACCTCCCTTTGGTGGAGTTCTCATATAATAACAGTTATCACACCAGCATACAAGCCGCTCCATTCGAGGCATTGTACGGGCGTAAATGCCGGTCACCTCTCTGTTGGGCAGAGGTGGGGGATAGTCAGATTACGGGTCCAGAGATTGTAGTGGACGCCACGGAAAAGATAGCACAAATACGACAACGCATGGCGGCAGCACGCGACCGTCAGAAAGCCTACGCGGACAAGCGTAGAAAGCCTTTGGAATTTCAGGTCGGGGACCGGGTTTTACTTAAAGTCTCACCCTGGAAGGGTGTGGTTCGTTTTGGCAAACGGGGCAAACTCAATCCGCGGTATGTCGGACCGTTCGAGATCACTGAGAAAATAGGCAAGGTAGCCTACAAGCTAAACCTACCAGCTGAACTCGGTGCAGTTCACGATGTATTCCACGTGTCGAATCTGAAGAAGTGCCTGTCAGATGAGACCCTCATAGTTCCTTTCAAGGAACTCACTATCGATGAGCGGTTGCAGTTCGTCGAGGAGCCAGTTGAAATCACGGACCGGGATGTGAAGGTCCTCAAAAACAAGAGAATCCCTCTTGTTCGAGTTCGTTGGAACTCCAAACGTGGCCCAGAGTACACCTGGGAACGCGAAGACCAGATGACAGAAAAGTACCCCCAGTTATTCAGAACCAATGCAACCACTACTGAGGCTGAAGCTACTACTGCGGAATTTCGGGACGAAATTCCAGATCAACGGGGGGAGGATGTGACACCCCAGGAAAACCAGTGAACGATACAGCTTACCTAGCTTCCTCAGTGAGTGCGTACCAAATTTCGGGACGAAATTTCTTTTTAGTTGGGGATAATGTGACAACTCGTATTTCAAACCCGTCCTTGTATTGTCTGTAACGTTTGTGAACTTGATTTAATTATTGAATGTTATGACACTATAATACGTGATTATGTGAATCTTAGTTAATGAACGTAAGTTGTTATGTGCATTGCGTAAATATGTGTATATATGTATAACCCAAACCGCACAACACTACACAATCAATCACACAAGGCCTTTGGGCCGTGCCATTGTGCTCGGATTAGGGGCAGCCCAATTAAGGGTCAGCCCACTCCCCTTAATCGTGTAAACCCCATAGTTGGGGATTGGGGTTCTCATTTGTCACGAAAACGTTTAACACAACACAACCCTAGCTCTCCTCTCTCTCTCTTTCGCGAACCGTAGGCAGCCAAGCAATCCCCCAACATTAAGAATCTTTCTTGCTCGGATCAAGCCTTATTCTTTCTTTTAATCGGTTAGTATTTCATGCTATGTACTTTGTTTGAATGATGTGTTGATACTATGATATGTGGGCTATTATGATCTTGTATGATAAACTAGGGTTTTGATGGCATGTTGATCATGATGATAATTGATTTTACTTTGTTAATCGGCTATGATATGAATTGGTTAGATTTAGATATCGATCCACTGTTTGTTGGAAGGATTGGTATTGTTAACTTATTATCGTGCTAGGGATTCGGGTTATAATGGAGTAATCGGTTGCATGTTCATATGAATTGATAGATATTGTTCATAAGTATGGTACTAGGGTTCATATGGATTAGGTGTTTGATTTCTTTGTTTGATCGATAATAGTTTTGGTTTAGAAACTGTTACTGTTGATTGATTCAAATATGGGAACTATTGAATTGATTTGCAAATATTGATTGTAACCGATAAGCATAAAAGTCGGGATTTATAAACCTATCGCATAAGACATCATAGTTGCATAAGATGTCCACACGCACAAGCAGGTCAGTCGCACAAGCTGACCTGGTCGCACAAGAGGGGTCCATTCGTACAAGACTCCTGGTCGCACAAGACCTGCTATTTGGGCCGTATTTATAGTTCAGGAAGGACAGTTATTGTTATTGGGCCGGACCGCCCAAGGCCCCCACTCGCACAAGATGGGTTGGATCGTACAACCCAATCCAATCGCACAACATAATTCCCAGTCGCACAAGAGGCATGAACCGCACAAGTACTATGTTTGTTAACTGTGGGCCGGGTGTATATTTTGGGCTGGGCTAGTCCAATCGCACACAATCCAACGGATCGCACAAGTTATATATACTTTCTCTCTGGGCCGTATATGTTGGACTATTTGAATATATGTTTTGGGCTTCTTATGTTACTGGGCCGGGAGCTATTAAATTACATCGGGTGGACCGCACAAGGATGTTGGGCTTGTGCGAGTCCAAATATTGCATACGTTATTAACTGTTGAACGTGTTAGTGTATGTGGCCATGATCAGTGTGTGTTCTTTATCTGCTAGCCTATATGAAACATACGTGTATTATTTGAAGTCAGAACCTGACTTGTGTGGTAACCCTGTTAGGACGTGGTTGACCACCTTTAGTTCAAGAAACCCTCTTTGTGTATCTGCCGAGCAAACCAAGGTGAGTTCACACAGCCAAGGCATGGGATTCCCGGGTTGGGAATTGGGTTGGAATGTTTGATATGGAATGATTACTCGTACTTACGCAATCACTAGACTATAGACCATCGTCCTCAGGATAGTCAGGACACTTACGTAAAACCTGCGTAAACTAGTATCTACCATTGTCTCCCGGGTCGGGAGGACACTTACGTAAATCCTGCGTAACCTAATACCCACTACTGTCTTCCGGGTCGGAAGGACACTTACGTAAATCCTGCGTAAACCCCACACGTACCCCTGTCCTCGGGGAAGGGCACTCACGTAAATCCTGCGTGACCTAGTACGTATTCCTGTTCTCGGTTTAAGAAGAACACATGGTTGCAAATAGTCTAGTAAGTACCATAATGGGAAGTCCCCATTAGTAAAGATAAACGTGGGAATCCCCCACTAGTAATATATATACAAGGCTTGGGAAGCCCCATTAGATGAACTTACGCATTACTGTTATGAACTTACTTTCTGTGAACTCGCTCAACTAGTTGTTGATTATCTGCTGCATGCCTTGTAGGACCTTAGGTACATTATGGAGCTTGCACAAGGAGGAGCAGGTCGTTGTGGGCAAATGGATCGTGATTACTTATGTCATTTCATACATTAATACTTATGATTGGGTTTTTACATTAATGCTTCCGCTATACTTAACTATGTTGGTTTTGATAAACACCTTTCGTATTGATGGTTAACTCTTACTATATATTTACATGTTCAATATGATTGGTGACTTGATCCTGGTCAGTCACGCTCCCAAGCGGTGGTACTCCGCGTGTGGATTTTGGGGGTGTGACAAAAAGGGTTACAGTTCTGGTTCTGGTTTTCAAAAGAAACCAAACCATAACGGTAATTTCAAAAAGAAAGGACTTGGTTTTATTCCATCATAAAAATGAGAAAATTTATAAACCATAAACTAAATTTCTTTCAGGATCAAATTCTGAAGAAGAAGAAGCAAAAAGCTCATTCTAGAAGCAATCGAATCAAGAATTCATTGCGAAGAGGCAAGAAGGAATGAAGAATGGAGCTAATCAGAAGAAAGAGACAAGAACCAATTACAAATGTAATGAAGTGGGCCACATTGCATGGAACTGTCCTAAAGCAACAAAAACAAAACAGGGAGTCTCTTATAAACTGAAAGAAAAAGTTGTTGAGAAAACCGAACCACCAACTGAAAAGTTTAAAGTGTTTAAAAATTCAACATTTGAAGTTGGTGAATGTTCGAAGAGGTTTTACAAAAGAAGAGCAAATCTTAAAAATCAAACATGGGTTGTAAGAAATCAGATGTAAAATCTGGCAATGAATCTGATTCCACAAAATCAGAGGAGCCACAAGTTAAGGTTAAAAATGAGAAATCAGTTCCTCTAATGGATGATGAGAACTTTCCACCATTGAGGACTGAAAATTTTAAACAAAAGGCTGGAAAAGTTGAAATCTCGAATCAATTCTATTCTGAGAAGAAAGAATTCGATGTCGTGAAAGCGTTTAATGGGAAATGTTAAAAAGATTTTTGAAAAATGGTCGAGGGAAAGGCCAAAGGGGTGAAAGATTTTTATGAAGTAAAAAGAAATGTTGAAACCCCAGTTGAAACTGAAAAAGTCACATCCAAGTTTGGTCAGGCTTGGATGGCAGTATTTCATACTTAAAAATCCTGACTTGCCGGAGCTCCCAAGTTGGTAATCGTGGAGCATGAATCAACATCATTCTTAAAAATTTGTATTTGAGAAATCGAAAATTGTTAAATTCTACAGGTTGTGGACTTGCCGGAACTTCCAGGTTGGTAAGTGTGGAGTAGGAATCGTCATTTTTCCTGCAAGTGGTAGTTGTTCTTTAAATTGTCATATTTTGCTTTACAACTGGTAGAGTTGAACCTACAAGTGGTTAAAAACGAGATTTTCATCTACAAGTGGTTAATCAAGGTCATTAAGTTGAACTTGATTTAACTTTCTTTCAAATGATTGGAAAGCAAAGTGATGATGACATCCCCATTTTTGCAAAGTGGTAAAATCAACAAAATTTATTTTCCGGAAAAACCATTTTGATTAAAACAAACTTAAGTGTTTTGAAATCATAATAGGAAAATAGTTTGTTGTCAGTGGGAGTTCTGATTGTTTATGCAAATGGATGGAGAATTGAAGCTTGAAATAACAGTTGTCATTTTATTGTACAGTTTAATTTCAAATTTTCCCAGAAAATCAAAATTGAAACATATTTTGATTTTAGGGGGAGTAAAATTTTTTTTAGCAAATTTCGAAAATTTGAAAAATCCAAAAACATTGAAAAATTCAAAATGAGTTTGATTGTGATTAAGAGGAAATAATAGTACATCAGTGGACTATCACAACACGCTAAAGATTTGGAAGGTCAAAAGTAATAAACGATCTCACTGACGATATGCCAGTAAATTTTTACTCATTTAGTAGATTGTTTTCGAGATATAAACTTAAATTCATATATTTACTTATATCGTGGGGAACATCTCTCGGATATATGGGTAACCCCCGAAATCTTGTTTGAAAGATTTTCTATTTCTGACATACTAGGTCTTTGTGCGTGGTGATATCTGGTGTATTATACCAGGACTTCTGATTTTGCGGGAGCAATAGCCTAGTCCTCGTATAATACTTTACATAAGATTTAATTCTAAAGCCAGCCCTCAGCATAAAAAATGATGAACATTGAAAAATGCTAATCATGTGCTGTTGAAGAAAAGATCCCCAAACGGGACACACCAAAAGTCGAGTCGTCATCTCTTTGTCTGAACGGAAGTTCTAACCTGAGCTCTCACGGTTTCGCATTTACCCGTTTACAGATATCATTAGTGTACCTTCACCTGTAACACTGAATATAGAAATCTGGATACGTGAGGTGGTACACGCGAATAAGTTTAAGTGCTTAAGATACTAATCTCGTATCTCGAAACAGTTGAACTTTGTGTAAAAATTTAAGTGGACCAGTATACTCACAATCTACATGAATCGTTTAGAACTTAAAATGTTTAAAGCTTAACGGGGTTAGTGATTTGTCTCAAAAACTAATATGATCCTCTTACACAAACTCATAAAAATACTGTATGTAAATATTTCTTTATTGCATTTCATTAAAAACAAAAATCCAAAAAGATTTTCAGTGTGTTTTACCATAAAATCTTGAAAAATCCAAAAAGATTTTCGACAACTGATATTGAAGAGCTGATTTTCAAAATTTCAAGTGCTAAACATGATGAACATCAGGTAAGGAGGAGCTTGTTTGAAATGAAAAAGTTTATTAATGCGTCATTTTCTACACGTTGTTACGAACGTGCGTGATCTAACGTTTTTACGTCTTCTTTTTCAGTGTTGCTTGGCGTTAGCGATGATGTGTTATTAATGTTGTTGGTACGGTTGTACCCCGCCGCAATGCGGGGTGCTTCCATCTAGTTTATATTTATATATAAGGGGTAAAGTTCTTGTACAAATAATCTTAACATACTAAACATACAAATTGAAGGAAAACTCAAAAAGACAAGGTGACATTTTTGTAATTATCAATAACTATCAAAGTTACTCAACAAATATACCTAAAAACCTAAAAAAAAACCTAACCCCCCTCCCCACCCCAGAAGAAACCCTAACCCCCCCCCACCCCCAAAAACCTAAAAAAAACCTAACCCCTCCCATCCCCCAAAAACCTAAACCCCCCCCCACCCACCCAAGCTAAAATGCTAAAAACTAAACCCCAAAAAAACCTAAAAAAAAAAACACACAATTTTTTTAACATTTTTACTAGAAAATCGCTACTTTTAGTAGCAGCAATAAATTTTTTTTTTGCTAACAAAATGTAACGATTTTTTAATAAAAAATGTTAAAAAAATTGTGTTTTTTTGGTATTTTTGGTTGAGTTCACATTTGTATAGTAACTTTGATAGTTAGTGGTAATTACAAAAATGCCACCTTGTCTTTTTGAGTTTTCCTTCAATTTGTATGTTTAGTATGTTAAAATTATTTGTATTTGATCTTTTGCCTATATATAAGATAATATAAGAACACATATGATTGTTATTGCTGATAAATACACACTTAGAATTAAAGAAATATTTAAAAGATTTTTCAGATAACTTTGGTTAAGTAAGAAATAAAATATGGTGGATGAAGTAAGTGAAGCGTAAAAACTGAAAACTAACTGTGGCATTGTAAGGTAAATAATGAATTAACTGTTAGGTAGGTAGAGAGTTAAAAATTCTTTCTTTTACGGTGATAAAGATGTAAATTTAATAATTATCTTTAATTAATTGTTAAAAACTATGATATAAACTATTAAAAATCCCCAACACATTATATTATTAATATTATTAATGTTTATTATTTCATAAGTGTTTAGTTGATGTACTAATTTATTAGTAATTTATTGCATCGTAAAAAAAACACATACAAACAAACTAATCAAATCATGTATCTGACAAAACTGTATAGTATCAAATTAGTAATATGCTTTATCTAAAAAATATAGAAGTTCAAGGACTCATGATGTAATGACTGGAAATTGATGGGCTTAACCTGATGTAAGAAAAGTTGAAGGGGATTCTTGGAATATTTGCACTACATAAAGAGGGCTTTTGGACCTAATAGGTTAGAAGACGTGACTGAGTTCTTTGCCAGTTAAGGTAATTTTATGTGGTTGTATGTATAATTATTTAACCAAAAACAAAAAAAAAACAAAATTCATCACATTAATAAACGAAAAACAAAATGATAAAAGAAGAACAACATACATGTGCATAAAATTGAAGAATCGTCAAATAAGGAAGAAGCGTAACTGGCAAAGAACTCAGTCACGTCTTCTAACCTATTAGGTCCAAAAGCCCTCTTTATGTAGTGCAAATATTCCAAGAATCCCCTTCAACTTTTCTTACATCAGGTTAAGCCCATCAATTTCCAGTCGTTACATCATGAGTCCTTGAACTTCTATATTTTTTAGATAAAGCATATTACTAATTTGATACTATACAGTTTTGTCAGATACATGATTTAATTAGTTTGTTTGTATGTGTTTTTTTACGATGCAATACAGTTTTGTCAGATACAGTTTAGTTGATGTACTAATTTATTAGTAATTTATTGCATCGTAAAAAAACACATACAAACAAACTAATCAAATCATGTATCTGACAAAACTGTATTGCATCGTAAAAAAACACATACAAACAAACTAATCAAATCATGTGTCTAACAAAACTGTATAGTATCAAATTAGTAATATGCTTTATCTAAAAAATATAGAAGTTCAAGGACTCATGATGTAACGACTGGAAATTGATGGGCTTAACCTGATGTAAGAAAAGTTGAAGGGGATTCTTGGAATATTTGCACTACATAAAGAGGGCTTTTGGACCTAATAGGTTAGAAGACGTGACTGAGTTCTTTGCCAGTTAAGGTAATTTTATGAGGTTGTATGTATAATTATTTCACAAAAAACAAAAAAACAAAATTCATCACATTAATAAACCAAAAACAAAAAGATAAAAGAAGAACAACATACATGTACATAAAATTGAAGAATCGTCAAATAAGTAAGAAGCGTAACTGGCAAAGAACTCAGTCACGTCTTCTAACCTATTAGGTCCAAAAGCCCTCTTTATGTAGTGCAAATATTCCAAGAATCCCCTTCAACTTTTCTTACATCAGGTTAAGCCCATCAATTTCCAGTCGTTACATCATGAGTCCTTGAACTTCTATATTTTTTAGATAAAGCATATTACTAATTTGATACTATACAGTTTTGTCAGATACATGATTTGATTAGTTTGTTTGTATGTGTTTTTTTACGATGCAATACAGTTTTGTCAGATACAGTTTAGTTGATGTACTAATTTATTAGTAATTTATCGCATCCTAAAAAAAACACATACAAACAAACTAATCAAATCATGTATCTGACAAAACTGTATTGCATCGTAAAAAAAAACACATACAAACAAACTAATCAAATCATGTGTCTAACAAAACTGTATAGTATCAAATTAGTAATATGCTTTATCTAAAAAATATAGAAGTTTAAGGACTCATGATGTAACGACTGGAAATTGATGGGCTTAACCTGATGTAAGAAAAGTTGAAGGGGGTTCTTGGAATATTTGCACTACATAAAGAGGGCTTTTGGACCTAATAGGTTAGAAGACGTGACTGAGTTCTTTGCCAGTTAAGGTAATTTTATGTGGTTGTATGTATAATTATTTCACCAAAAACAAAAAAACAAAATTCATCACATTAATAAACCAAAAACAAAAAGATAAAAGAAGAACAACATACATGTGCATAAAATTGAAGAATCGTCAAATAAGGAAGAAGCGTAACTCGCAAAGAACTCAGTCACGTCTTCTAACCTATTAGGTCCAAAAGCCCTCTTTATGTAGTGCAAATATTCCAAGAATCCCCTTCAACTTTTCTTACATCAGGTTAAGCCCATCAATTTCCAGTCGTTACATCATGAGTCCTTGAACTTCTATATTTTTTAGATAAAGCATATTACTAATTTGATACTATATAGTTTTGTCAGATACATGATTTAATTTGTTTGTTTGTATGTGTTTTTTTTTACGATGCAATACAGTTTTGTCAGATACAGTTTAGTTGATGTACTAATTTATTAGTAATTTATTGCATCGTAAAAAAAACACATAAAAACAAACTAATCAAATCATGTATCTGACAAAACGGTATTGCATCGTAAAAAAAAACACATACAAACAAACTAATCAAATCATGTATCTGACAAAACTGTATAGTATCAAATTAGTAATATGCTTTATCTAAAAAATATAGAAGTTCAAGGACTCATGATGTAACGACTGGAAATTGATGGGCTTAACCTGATGTAAGAAAAGTTGAAGGGGATTCTTGGAATATTTGCACTACATAAAGAGGGCTTTTGGACCTAATAGGTTAGAAGACGTGACTGAGTTCTTTGCCAGTTAAGGTAATTTTATGGGGTTGTATGTATAGTTATTTCACCAAAAACAAAAAATCAAAACTCATCACATTAATAAACCAAAAACAAAAAGATAAAAGAAGAACAACATACATGTGCATAAAATTGAAGAATCGTCAAATAAGGAAGAAGCGTAACTGGCAAAGAACTCAGTCACGTCTTCTAACCTATTAGGTCCAAAAGCACTCTTTATGTAGTACAAATATTCCAAGAATCCCCTTCAACTTTTCTTACATTAGGTTAAGCCCATCAATTTCCAGTCGTTACATCATGAGTCCTTGAACTTCTATATTTTTTAGATAAAGCATATTACTAATTTGATACTATACAGTTTTGTCAGATACATGATTTAATTAGTTTGTTTGTATGTTTTTTTTGTACGATGCAATACAGTTTTGTTAGATACAGTTTAGTTGATGTACTAATTTATTAGTAATTTATTGCATCGTAAAAAAAACACATACAAACAAACTAATCAAATCATGTATCTGACAAAACTGTATTGCATCGTTAAAAAAACACATACAAACAAACTAATCAAATCATGTGTCTGACAAAAATGTATAGTATCAAATTAGTAATATGCTTTATCTAAAAAATATAGAAGTTCAAGGACTCATGATGTAACGACTGGAAATTGATGGGCTTAACCTGATGTAAGAAAAGTTGAAGGGGATTCTTGGAATATTTGCACTACATAAAGTGGGCTTTTGGACCTAATAGGTTAGAAGACGTGACCGAGTTCTTTGCCAGTTAAGGTAATTTTATGTGGTTGTATGTATAATTATTTCACCAAAAACAAAAAAACAAAATTCATCACATTAATAAACCAAAAACAAAAAGATAAAAGAAGAACAACATACATGTGCATAAAATTGAAGAATCGTCAAATAAGGAAGAAACGTAACTGGCAAAGAACTCAGTCGCGTCTTCTAACCTATTAGGTCCAAAAGCCCTCTTTATATAGTGCAAATATTCCAAGAATCCCCTTCAACCTTTCTTACATCAGGTTAAGCCCATCAATTTCCAGTCGTTACATCATGAGTCCTTGAACTTCTATATTTTTTAGATAAAGCATATTACTAATTTGATACTATACAGTTTTGTCAGATACATGATTTAATTAGTTTGTTTGTATGTGTTTTTTTACGATGCAATACAGTTTTGTCAGATACAGTTTAGTTGATGTACTAATTTATTAGTAATTTATCGCATCGTAAAAAAAACATACAAACAAACTAATCAAATCATGTATCTGACAAAACTGTATTGCATCGTAAAAAAAACACATACAAACAAACTAATCAAATCATGTTTCTGACAAAACCGTATAGTATCAAATTAGTAATATGCTTTATCTAAAAAAATATAGAAGTTCAAGGACTCATGATGTAACGACTGGAAATTGATGGGCTTAACCTGATGTAAGAAAAGTTGAAGGGGATTCTTGGAATATTTGCACTACATAAAGAGGGCTTTTGGACCTAATAGGTTAGAAGACGTGACTGAGTTCTTTGCCAGTTAAGGTAATGTTCTTCTCATCTCTTCGTCTCGCTGGTTTGTTCTTCTTGTTAAGATCAATTGTAAACTCAGTTTACGGATTAACTAATAGTGTAATTGCATATTGTTTGTTGTTGGGTATCACAGTTGGTAAATAACTTTCCAGATCTATCTTGTTACAAACGTATGAATTAGCTAGGTTAAGCATTATGTGTTCATCGTGGGTTTTTAAGGAAAATCCTTTTCTTGTGATTTTAACAGAATAATGTTGGAAGTTAATGGGTGTGAATGAAAGTCTCAAAGTATGGTAAGACACTTTGTCCAACATTGGTGTGGGAACAAAGAGAATGGTTGGTTATAAGGTGAAACCTTTACCAAACCATTGTAGTCTTATGACATGTTTTACCACAAGTCCTACCCGCACCAGTGCAAAACCTGCCTCACGCGGGCTCGGGTTTTCGGAGCTGCATTTGTGTCACGCACGAGTTCAATCAAATTCCAGTTCCAAAACTCAATTTTTGGACCCCCTGCGCACGGGTAGGACTTGTGGTAAAATATGTCATAAGACTACAATGGTTTGGTAAAGGTTTCACCTTATAACCAACCATTCTCTTTGTTCCCACACCAATGTGGGACAATGTGTCTTACCACACTTTGAGGCATGGCCCATGTACACGAACCCATTAGGTGTCATGACCCGTTTAAACAATACTTGTTCGTTTTAAATGGATAGTTAAATATAACTGTTGATATTTACATGCATGTGTTTAAATTAAATGCACTTGGCTTGGGTCATCGGTTGAATGGTATGTTTATCTTGTCACATGTTATTATTTAATAATAATAATAAGTGTGATAATAATAAAAATAAAAATAATAAAATGTCTTCCTCCCGACAATTAGGGTCGAGAGTACGGGTTGTCACATTCTCCCCATGTTACAGGAATTTCGTCCTCGAAATTTACGCCAAGCCACATGAAACGCTCTATTTATGGATTCTACAATAACCTATTGTCATACGTAATTACACGTAGTTTCACGAGAGTCCACAAAACGAACATCTATGCCACCTAGCACGTAAAGTCACATAGCTTATAAAGTCACATATTAATCACAACATACTCATTAAGTCTCGTTTATCCAATCCATATAATCATAACATAAAGATAAAATCATGCAGGAAGACCCGAAGTGTCACAGGTTAGGCCAACATATATCGCCGGTGGAGTACCGTACTATCCTTAAGTATCATCTTATGATTCCTTTATTCCCAGTTGATGAGGTATGCCATGCTTGTCATAAGGCGAGTTTGGATTCTTTGGGGAGCATGCAGTTCATTGTAGAGAGCTCCCGGGGTTCAAATACCGACATGATTTGGTTAGGGATGTCCTTTTTGACATATTCAGGCGCGCTAGTATTTCTGCTAAGAATGAGGCACCCGTAAATTTCTTAACAGACCCGTTGGAAAGGAGATCTACCCTTCGACCAGCCGACATTCTGGTCTTTGGATGGGTAGGAGGAAAACATGCCTGTGTGGATCTAAAAGGGGTTTCCCCGCTTGTGGGCTTAGGCTGCTTCGGGTAACCAGCACGTTTTTATCCCATTTGCTTTTGATACTTTTGGTTTTCTGGCGCCATAGGTTGTGGAGCTACTTAGTCGAGTTCAAAGGGTCATGCATAGTAATGTTATGACCTCAAGATCTATGGACGTAGTTTTTAAAAGACTTGGTTTTGCTATTCAAAAAGGGGTAGCGACGCAGCTTGTTGCATGTTTACCAACTATCTCGATGAAAAAAAAGACATTGGCTTTGAATCAATATTGGTACAATTTAGTTGTATTTTTGAGATTCTAGGATCCGGTGAGTTTGACGAAGCTTTGGTCCCGAAATAACCGGTTCGGTTGATTATTATTGATAAGAAAGGAGTAGAAGTAGAATCAATACCGAATAAGTCAATTTAATATGGTTTCTATTTAATGTTTAAAAGTTACATACTCGTGAAACCAGTTGGACAACATCTCCCCTCAGGGAACCACATAGTGTGCCTTCGTATGAACCAGGTGAGATCTTGTAGCTCCGTACGAACCGACCAAAGTGTCCGTTCGTACGAAGGGATTCCCTTCGTACGAAGGTACTGTTATATCACAAAACCTTTCAGTTCGTACTGGATTTCACACTATTCTATACAATATTCAACACACGCTCTATCTAGCCTATTCGCACAGTGGCAGACATAAACAATATGCACCAAGAGATTCCCCCTTGGTCGTCACTGTCGAATCGTTACGTTGAAAACCTAGAGCCGTGTTTTGAATATTCTGGAACTATAATCAGACATCTTTAAATCTTCAATAAATTCCCCCTTGATTGATGATCCGGGTTTGCCTTGACAGTGTTATACATATTCCCCTTGAAATGAATCTTCAGGTCTTTGTTTGCACAGTTCACGACTCCTCCTCTGATCTGCTCAACTGCAATCTTCACGAATACTCATCAACTTGAAACTAATCAATGCAGTTTCTCTGTTTCAACTTTAACCACATCCGCATTCGGTTTTTGATATATCATTTCAGCACCGTTGATCGCGCATTCCGCCTACTTGATCTGTTTAATGTATAAAAACCCAACCGACAATTAATAGAAACTTCAAATACCACACTGGTTAACGTCAAATCTATGATTACCCATGAAAATCTGAAATCCCGTTTTCCGTCATCAACTTTAAGCACCTTCAAGAATGACAGATCCGTATAAACGGTAACCTCCATAATCAGCAAATCTTCAACGGATAACAAATCATCTGGTAACAAATTTAGATCTCCGAAGCTTTCGTCCACGATCAGATTCACCCTCTCGGACAATCCAGATCTCAGAAGCATTCATCCATGATCAGATTCACATTCCCAGACAATTATGAAGTCGAAACTACCCGAACACTGTTGCATCGTCACGAATTTCAAAAATGCTAGAATTTCATATTGAAATTTTTGATTTCCCCTCATTTTTGCAATATCTGATGTCTTATCACTGAATTCCCCCTCAAACTGAGCAATTCAGTCTTCTCTCATCTCTGAAAAAACTTGACTATACTGAGAATATGACAATTTCTGCCCCGAAAGTTAGTTTTTCATCTATGTGGATTTTACGTTACAACCCATAAATAGTCTGATACTCCAGATGATAAACATTCTGCACCTGTATCATGACTACCCCACTAATTTCCACAATCTGTGATCACATCATCAAATCTGTTGGGCTAATTCTGGATCAGTTTAACATTTTTGTACCATGGTCGCTTCGTACGAACCTGGGTTTGTCCCTTCGTACGAACCTGGGTTGTCACACCCCGAAATATCAGAGCATTGGCGTGACTCGACCGGTATCTTCATTGCACAGCGGAAGTAAATAAGCTAAGACTTCTAGAAAACGAACGCCTCTAAGTACTCGACTCCACATGGTTCTGATACCAATTGAGATTCCAGGATTCGGTGAGTTTGACGGAGCTTTGGTCCCGAAATAACCGGTTCGGTTGATTATTAGATATGAAAGGAGTAGAAGTAGAATCAACACCGAATAAGTCAATTTAATCTGGTTTCTATTCAATGTTTAAAAGTTACATAACCGTGAAACCAGTTGGACAACATCTCCCCTCAGGGAACCAAAAGCTTGTTCAAATAAGACCCTAACACCCATATATATAGGCATCATGCCTTCGTACGAACCCACATAGTGTGCCTTCGTACGAACCGGGTGAGATCTTGTAGCTCCGTAAGAACCAACCAAAGTGTCTATTCGTACGAAGGGACTCCATTCGTACGAAGGTACTGTTACATCACAAAACCTTTCAGTTCATACTGGATTTCACACTATTCTATACAATATTCAACACACGCTCTATTTAGCCTATTCGCACCGTGGCGGACATAAACAATATGAACCAACAATTTTGTATTCTTTTATTTAGTTTTTGTAACCAGTACTGTACTAGTAGAATTTTCCACAATAACGAGAGTCTCGTCATTATATATATATATATATATATATATATATATATATATATATATATATTACACATATTTTTCGTATCGAATTCCTTACATTCTGATGATTTTGGATGTGATTTTCTCGCGATTTGGATACTTAATTGTTTAAATTATGGATTTGCAGGAATTGATGATGAACCTGCTAATTTCGCGGTGAAAACGGAAGAAAAATGGTGCAGCGAAAGGAACACGGAAAGACGTGTCGGAAAAGCAAGAAAAAAATAAAATAATGCTGTACAGGACCCTTTACGGACCGTAAGACCTGGTCTTTACGGTCCGCAAGGAGGAGGCGCGCACCCGGATTGACCTAGTTGCTTACGGACCGCAAGCCTTTCACCATACGGTCCGTAAGCGAGTCGGTTTTCGCAAAAAAACATTATAAATCAAGGCAGCCGACTAGGGTTTATGGATTCACGCAACACAGGCGGCATTGGAGCATTCTTGGACGATTGTGAGGCATCTTGAAGCTGTGCAAGAGTCTTGGAAGCTTTCGGTTCGAGTTTGGAGCGTTTCGGGTTCGTTAAACATTAGTTTTTCGGTTTCTTTTCGTCTTGAACTATGAATTCAGTTGTTTCCAGACCTTGTTTTGTTGATTTATTGAATATTATGAGTAGCTAAACTTCACAACTACCTAGGTTTTGATGAACTAGAAGATTGTAATGCGTTTGTGACATGTTTTCGGTTATTTGATGTGATTTACACAACTTGGCTTTGATATTGATCTTGATATTGCATGTTGGTGTATTTTGATTGTTTTATTAGTCAATAAATTCAGCGGTTTAGGCACGAAGAAATTCCCCCTAGACTTAGGATTTAATTTAATTCGGTTATCTTAGGATTTTCGGGTTGAATATTGTGTTGAGAAATTGACCAAGTTGATTAATAATTAAAATCACGATATTAAAACTTGCATCCTCATCTTGTGACTCGAAAGACGATTAGGGTGAGCTAGGTTATTAGCTAATTATTGGTGGGTAGATTGGGTGACCGATAGCTCGGGCTCGTTTATTGCATCGTAATTAGGGTTTCCTAGGATTTTAATTATCAAAGTTGGGTTTGCTTTGCGATTGTGGGATTCTCTCTCAACATTATTGTCTCTGAGGTCAAAAGGATTCTATTTTCGTAGGATTTGGTACCGATAGCTCGAGCCTGTTCGTTCTAGCACTTCACATTTAGTCTTGCTTTCTCGTTTGGGACATCTCTAGCGGGGGGTCAATCGAGGGAAATAGATATTTAACCGTCATCATTGTCACATTAGCATTGCATGATTCTAGGGATTCGACACCTAGGTAGCCTTTATCTCATATATATTTGATCACAATTTGCGCACGTGTTTGCTTCGTTTGCTTGTTTTGTTTCCTACGTTTTCTTGCTTATTTTAGTTGTTAATTAATTATTTAAAATCACTCAAAACAAATCTAAAAATTTGACTATTTATTCGATAGAGGTTCAGTATCTAGAGTTTGCATATAGTGTCCACGGATTGATATCCGGTCTTGCCATCTACACTACACTGCGACCGGTGCACTTGCCGATTGTGTGTGGTTTAGGTTGTGATTCCATTTTTAAAACTTGTTCGAATTTAATATACACATTTTCACACATCATATATATATATATATATATATATATATATATATAGCTATATATTTTTTAAAAAGTGAACCTAGTTCCTACAACTTCAGTGGGACGTGTGGATTAAAAAATTGTTCTTATTCATGTAAGTGTATATTTTAAGAAAACCGTGTATAGTGCTTAAACCTTGGTGAAAAACTCTAAATTCTAGAGAAATAACCAATATAAATCATTAATGTTTGTGTAAGATCAAGCCATACCTCCATATGAGTTATGTAAACATATATGTTATGTACCTAATTTAAAAACTGAAGAGACGAGGAGACAATTTTGGATTTACTTCATACATTTCTAGATAAGATTAACATTTCCTGGCCATAGAGGCAACATACAAATTACAAACTAAAGGACCCATAACACTCTAAATTAAACTAACATAATAAAAGACATAGACAACACAAGTGGAACTTTGCCACACAACCTAGTTCAAATACAAATTATAACAACAACTTAACACACCGCGTCAAATACATTTAAGACAGCGACACACCAGAGTTCATTACATAGTTCAAACCCCCAGATCGAACAGGTTTAAGCAGATTACCCCTTGATCTCTTAACGAGGCTTCAAGCCTTTGCATCTCTTCATTTCTGGCCTCTAGCAAACTCTGGGCAATCCTAACACTTTCTTCTCTTGTCCTATTCTATTGTAAAGTGGTTAGTGCAACTTCAGTTCAGCCTCTTCGCACTGTTGCTTCAAATTAGCCAGCCTTCGGATTACAGTGTTAAGAGTTTCATTTTGCATAGACTCATAACCTATTGTGCCATCAAGTGGATATCTCGTTCTAGTTTGACGTTGGTGGTACAGACTTTCCATGAACTGTCTTTTGAGATCCTCGTCCGTAAGGCTAGTAAGACACAAGTCTATAAGGCTTACAGTGTATACTTCTAGCAGGGAGTTGATTTCTGGCTGAGTTGTGAAGTTGCAGTTTAACACCAATCGGAATTGGCATTCTTCACTTGTCAACTCCCTTTGGTTTTTCTCACAGTTAACACAATCACATTGTTGGCCGACCATTTGATTTTCTAACTTTATCTGTTCTGATGATCAAGGAAATACAAAAATTATCAGAAACACAATATTAGAAAGTAAGATACATACATCTATTATGATTGATTTGTTAGTAACCTGCTGATTGAACTCGAAATCTGAAACAGAAAAATAGGAAAGCAGGAAAGAAACAGTAACAGTGAACCGAGCTTGTGTTTGACACAATTCCCTTAAACAGATTCGCAGTCTGTTCCTTGGGTACGCCGATTTGAAGCAGCAGCAACAACACTGCCGGACTTGAGCACTTGCTTGTAAAGAAACTGGAGAGATGTTGTTGCAGAGATTGAGAGAGAAGAGCAAAAGCTGTTTGTTGGTGTGCTAAACAGATCAACTTGATCTGGTTTTATAGCCACCTAAACATAACTGAATTATGGCCATCATTGCAGAGAATTAAAACTAAATAATGGCCATTAGTGCATCAGTTAAAACTGACAAATAATGATCATAATAACAATCATAATGATGGCAGTTTAAAACTAAAAGAAAATAATGATCATCAATACTGAATAATTATTTCAGTTTTAAACTAAAAAAACGAATCAGTTATGAGTCTCGAGTGCAAAATCTGCCTCACGCGGGCTCGGGTTTTCGGAGCTGCATTCGTGTCCGCAGGACGTGCGGGCACACATGAGTTCAATCAAATTCCAGTTTCGAAACTCAATTTTTGCACCCCCCTGCGCGCGCGCGGGTAGGATTTGTGGGAAAACATGTCATAAAACTACAATGGCTTTCTAAAGGTTTCACTTTATGACCAACCATTCTCCTTGTTCCCACACCAATGTGGGACAAAGTGTCTTACCACACTTTGAGACTTTCATTACACCCATTAACTTCCAACAATCCCCCACATGAATGGAGGTCGATCTTAGAAACAACATTATTCCAATTAGATTTCAGCAGTTGAGTTTTGCATACGAGAGTTACGTGTTACCCTTTGAACCTTCGCTCATGAAATGCACTTAGCCCACTGGCTCTAAGTAGACATCGATGTCTTTGAACTCGTCTGCCGTTTATGTAGACGACAATACACTTCACCCAAGACTCTCCCTGACAATGTCAAGTCCTCATAGTTATGTTCGTTATGGTCATGAACATGAACATGAACATGAACATGAGCCTAGTTCTGCAAGAGCCATTAAGTATTGTGCCCCAACAATACCCTTCGAAGCGACCCCACTTCTCTCTCACATAGGTGATTCACTAAGTTTGGTTACTTAGCCGAATCATTAAAAGCCATAGGCTTAGCCTCACACTTATCACTTTTAGGAATGGACTAGGAAGTTTACTAAGCTTTGTAATAAACTCCCTTTTAAATACGTAGGGTTATCGTCCACAGTGACCTCACTCATTCATACAATTAGGTTTTCCTATTGAACTTAGTTCTTGGGATCTCCAGTCTATAGTCTATTGAGTTAGGTTTCCATCATATGAACTTAATTTTTCAAGGGCTTAAGTCCCATTCCTAGAGACGACTTCTGAACTAACTCTCTACTAAGGCCTTTTGTTAGCGGATCCGCAATATTATCCTTTGACCTCACGTAGTCAACAAAGATAATTCCAGTAGAGATTAGTTATCGTATTGTATTATGTCTATGTCTGATATGTCTGTTCCTACCATTATACATTGTGTTATGAGCTCTGCCAATTGTCGATTGGCTATCACAGTGTACACAAATGGCCGATGACGCCTTAGTCCATCTTGGTATATCCTCACCAAATTGACGTAACCATTCTGCCTCTTCACCTGCTTTATCTAAAGCGATGAACTCTGATTCCATCGTGGATCTAGCAATAATCGTTTGTTTCAATGATTTCCACGATATAGCTGCACCTCCAAGTGTGAATACATACCCACTTGTTGCTCTGGAATCTTTCGTGTCAGATATCCAATTTGCATCACATTGTCCTTCAATAACTGTTGGATATCTGTTATAGTGCAATCCGTATTCCCGAGTGTATCTTAAGTAATGAAGCAACCGAATGATACTGTTCCAATGAATTGAACTTGGGTTGCTCGTGTATCTACTTAGCTTACTCACAACATATTCTAAGTCTGGTCTAGTGCAGCTGATAAGATACATCAGGCTGCCGATAATTCTTGAGTATTCCAACTAGTTAACAGGTTCACCTCTATTCTTGGCTAGATGTTGACTTGTGTCAATGGGAGTTCTAGCTACACTAGTGTCATTTGCATTAAACTTCTCAAGAATTTTGTCCACATAATGGGATTGACTTAAAACAAGTCCACTTTGGGTTCGTGTGATTTTAACTCCCAGAATCACATCCGCCAAACCCATGTCTTTCATGCCAAATCTTGCTTTTGGCATGTTCCTTGTAGACTTTATGTTTGTTCATCACTTCTAGCAATGAGCATATCATGTACATATAGACACAAAATGAAATATCCATCTGATGTGTCCTTCACGTATACACACTTATCACATTTGATTTTGAACCCAACATCAAGCATGACATGATCAAACTTTTGGTGCCATTGTTTTGGAGCTTGTTTCATTCCATACAAGGATTTCACAAGTTTACACACTTTATTTTCTTACCCAATGGCTGTGAAGCCTTCAGGTTGTTCCATGTAAATTTCTTCTTCTAGATTTCCATTCAAGAAAGTTGTTTTCACATCCATTTGGTGAACTTACAAATTTCTAATGGCGGCAATGACAAGCACCAACATGATGGATGTTATTCGCGTAACTGGCGAATATGTATCAAAGTAATCTAAACCTTCTTGTTGTTTGTATCCTTTGATCACCAACCTTGCCTTGTACTTATCGATGGTCCCATCTGGTTTCATCTTCTTCTTGAAGATCTGTCGATATCCTAGTGGATTACATCTTTGAGGAAGATCCACTAGTTCCCAGGTATGATTTTTTGTAAGATATAGTCTATCTCACTTTTGATGGCCTCCCTCCACTGAGGTTCTTCTGAAGAATTCACCGCTTGTTGGTACGTTTGGGGTTCCTCTTCTACCATATAGGTAAGAAAGTCAGGTCCAAAGGATTTTTCAGTCTATTGCTGTTTACTATTTCTGATTTCAACTTCCTCGGTCTTAGATTGTTCTCGAGGTTCATTATTTGCAACCTCATTCTCTGGAACAATTTCCTCAACCGGTCTAGTGAAACTTGGTTCACTTTTACTTAAGCATGGGAACACATGTTCAAACCATGATGCACCCTTAGATTCTATTATGGTGCCATTGCATATTCCAGGGTTCTTAAAATCATGCACAAGAAAACGATATGGACCATAAGGACGGGTGAATCCTATAAATACACAATCAACTGTTTTGGGTCCTATAAGTAGGCGCTTTGGTGGTGTGACCACCACCTTGGCTAGACACTTCCACACTTTCAAGTGTTTATATGGTGGTGTCTTTCCCGTCCATAATTCGTATGGCGTTACATCTTTCTTCTTATTCGGTATCATGTTCAACACATAATTTGCTGATAAGATTGCTTCCCCCACATGTTTTGGCTCATCACATAATTTATCATCATGGCATTCATCTTTCTTTCAAAGAGCTATTTTTGCGTTCTGCTATGCCATTTGATTAGGGGGAGTAAGGAGCCGTGAGTTCATGTATGATTCCATTTTTTACACACACATCAATGAAAGGTAAAACATATTCACCTCCTCGGTCGCTCCTTACGATTTTGATTTTTCGATTTAGTTGATTCTCAACTTCGGCCTTGAAAAAGATAAACTTATCAAAGGCCCCGTCCTTACTCTTAAGCAAGTACACATAGCAATACCTTGTACTATCATCAATGAAAGTGATGAAGTACTTGTTCCTACCACATAGCAATACCTTGTACTATCATCAATGAAAGTGATGAAGTACTTGTTCCCACCACGAGTAGGGATTGCTTTTAGATCACACACATCCGTGTGGATCATCTCGCGGGGTTCGGTGATTCGTTCAACCTTTTTGAATGATATCAAATGTTGGTATGCATTTAAGTTTAATCAAACGACGTATGGAATTAAAATTAACATGACCTAGTATATTATGCCAAAGATTTGAAGACTTAAGCAAGTAAGCAGAACTAGTAGATTCTTTCATTCCATTAACAACAGTTACATTTAGTTTAAACATATCGTTGAGGGCATAGCCCTTACCAACATACACACTATTTTTGGTCAACACGACCTTATCCGACTCAATCACCATTTTGAAACCAAACTTGTTCAATTGCCACCCCGACACAAGGTTCTTTCGAATTTCTGGAACATACAACACGTTGGACAAGGTGAGTTCCTTTCGAAAAGTCATTTTCAGAACCACATTCCCCTCGCCTTTGATTTCGGCCATGGCAGAATTTCCCATGAAAACCTTTTCTCCATTAGTCACCTCCTTGAAGGTGCTAAATAGATTTTTGTCAAAGCACACATGACGGGTAGCCCCCGTATCAACCCACTAATCATTGTGGTTTTGCCCAACCAAGTTAACTTCTGTGACCAAAATCGAAAGGTCCGTGATCATAGCAATGAGGTTATCAACCTCATGAACCATGTTAACTTGTCGAGCATTTTCCTTCTTTGGAAGCTTGCATTCGTTGGCCTTATGGCCTTGCTTTTGACAATTGTAGCCAGTTCCTTCGAACTTCTTTTTCCCAACTCCCTCCTTAGGACCAAGTTTGGAGCGTTTCCCATGAGCTTTCTTTCCACCCTTTCTACCGTTCTTGTTTCCCTTCGAAGATTGGCCATGTTCAACAACATTGGCCTTTGCTGTTTCAGGACCATCAATCCTTTTCAAAGCAATTTTGTTGTCTTCTTCAATGCGAAGGCGAATAACAGGATCTTCAATGGATATTTCCTTTCGCTTATGCTTGAGATAGTTCTTGAAATCAACCCAGCTTGGTGGTAGCTTTTCGATCATAGCAGCAACTTGGAATGTCTCGCTGAGCACCATTCCTTCCACATGAATATCATGGAGAATCACTTGTAGTTCTTGGACTTGGCTAATGACAGTGATAGAGTCTATCATTTTGAAATCCAAAAACTTAGCCACCACGAATTTCTTAGTGCCCGCATCTTCTGTTTTGTATTTGCGATCCAAAGACTCCCACAATTCTTCGGCAGTATTGGCTATGCAATACACATTGTAAAGCGTATCAACCATACCATTCAAGATATAGTTGCAGCACAAGAAATACGAATGATTCCAAGCATGAACCGCGCTCACTAATTGAGCATCCATATCCCCTTCATCAACATGGGGAACAGTTTTAGTCAAGAACTGTGCTAGGTTCAGAGTTCAGATAAAAGAACATCTTTTGCTGCAGCTGTTTGAAATTTACACTGGTGAACTTCTATGGTTTCTCAGCATGCGAAGTCACTGCATTAGGAAGCGATACAACCAAACTGGTTATCACAGCAACAACAGAAGTCATGATCGCAGAAACAGCAGTGTTCATGGGTTGGGATTCCATTCTGAAAAGAAACAGAACAAAAACAATCAGTAATATAGTCTATTTAAGTTTGTTAGTAACCTGTTGATTGAACTCGAAATCTGAAACAGAAAAACAGGAAAGCAGAAAAGAAACAGTAACAGTGAACTGGGCTTGTGTTTGACACAATTCCCTTAAACAGATTCCCCGTCTATTCCCAGGGTACACCGGTTCGAAGCAGCAACAGCGCACTGCCGGACTTGAGCACTTGCCTGAAAAGAAACTGGAGAGATATCGTTGCAGAGATTGAGAGAGAAGAGAAGAGAAGAAGCTGTTTGTTGGTGTGTCTAAACTGATCAGCTTGATCTGGTTTTATAGTCACCTAAACATAACTGAATTCTGGCCATCATTGCAGAGAATTAAAACCAAATAATGGTCATTAGTGCATCAGTCAAAACTGAAAAATAATGAATAACAGTCATAATGATGGCAATTTAAAACTGAAAGAAAATAATGGTCATCAATAGTGAATAATAATTTCAGTTTTAAACTAAAAAAACGAATCAGTTATGAGTCTCGAGTGCAAAAACTGCCTCATGCGGACTCGGGTTTTCAGAGCCGCATTCGTGTCCGCAGGACGTGTGGGGCACACACGAGTTCAATTAAATTCCAGTTTCGAAACTCAATTTTTGCACCCCCCTGCGCGCGCGCGGGTAGGACTTGTGGTAAAACATGTCAGAAGACTACAATGGTTTGGTAAAGGTTTCACCTTATAACCAACCATTCTCTTTGTTCCCACACCAATGTGGGACAAAGTGTCTTACCACACTTTGAGACTTTCATTCACACCCATTAACTTCCAACAATTCAGTTTTAAACTCAAAAAAAAAAAAAAAACCCATTGGTGTGGAAACAAAGAGAATGATTGGTTATAAGGTGAAACCTTTACCAAACCATTGTAGTCTTATGACATGTTTTACTA
Organism: Helianthus annuus; assembly: GCF_002127325.2. Taxonomy (NCBI): domain Eukaryota; kingdom Viridiplantae; phylum Streptophyta; class Magnoliopsida; order Asterales; family Asteraceae; genus Helianthus; species Helianthus annuus. The sequence goes on from NC_035435.2 coordinate 83,739,546, forward strand.
CAAGTCCTACCCGCGCACGCGTAGGGGGTTGCAAAAATTGAGTTTCGGAACTGGAGTTTGATTGAACTTGTGCGTCCCGCACGTCCTGCGGACACGTATGCAGCTCCGAAAACCAGAGCCCGCGTGAGGTAGTTTTTGCACTTGAGACTCATAACCGATTCATTTTTTTAGTTTAAAACAGAAATGGTTATTTAGTATTGATGATCATTATTTTCTTTCAGTTTTAAACTGCATTTATTATGACTGTTATTATGATCATTATTTGTCAGTTTTAACTGATGCACTAATGACCATTATTTGGTTTTAATTCTCTGCAATGATGGCTAGAATTCAGTTATGTTTAGGTGACTATAAAACCAGATCAACTTGATCAGTTTAGACACACCAACAAACAGCTTCTTCTCTTATCTTCTCTCTCAATCTCTGCAACGACATCTCTCCATTTTCTTTTCAGGCAAGTGCTCAAGTCCAGCAGTGCGCTGTTGCTGCTTCGAACCGACGTACTCTGGGAACAAACCACGAATCTGTTTAAGGGAATTGTGTGGAACACAAGCCCGGTTCACTGTTACTGTTTCTTTTCTGTTTTCCTGTTTTTCTATTTCAGATTTTGAGTTCAATCAACAGGTTACTAACAAACTTAAACAGACTATATTACTGATTGTTCTTGTTCTGTTTCTTTTTAGAATGGAATCCCAACCCATGAACACTACTGTTTCTGCGATCATGACTTCTGTTGTTGCTATGACAACCAGTTTGGTTGCATAGCTGCCTAATGCAGTGACTTCGTATGCTGAGAAACTAGAGAAGTTCACCGGTGTGAATTTCAAACAGTGGCAACAAAAGATTTTCTTTTATCTGACCACTCTGAACCTAGCACGGGTCTTGACTAAAAGTGTTCCCCATGTTGATGAAGGGGATATGGATGCTCAATTAGTGATCGCGGTTCATGCTTGGAATCATTCGGATTTCTTGTGCCGCAACTATATCTTGAATGGTATGGTTGATACGCTTTACAATGTGTATTGCAAAGCCAAGACTGCTAAAGAATTGTGGGAGTCTTTGGATCGCAAATACAAAATAGAAGATGCGGGCACTAAGAAATTCATGGTGGCTAAGTTGTTGGATTTCAAAATGATAGTGTCATTAGCCAAGTTCAAGAATTACAAGTGGTTCTCCATAATATTCATGTGGAAGGAATGGTGCTCAGCGAGACATTCCAAGTTGCTGCTATGATAAAAAAGCTACCACCAAGCTGGGTTGATTTCAAGAACTATCTCAAGCATAAGCGAAAGGAAATGACCATTAAAGATCTTGTTGTTCGCCTTCACATTGAAGAAGACAACAAGTTGCTTTGAAAAGGATTGATGGTCCTGAAACAGCAAAGGCCAATGTTGTTGAACATGGCCAATCTTCGAAGGGAAACAAGAACGGTGGAAAGGAAACTCATGGGAAACGCTCTAACCTTGGTCCTAAAGGGGGAGTTGGGAAAAAAGAAGTTCCAAGGAACTTGCTACAATTGTCAAAAAAAGGCCATAAGGCCAACAAATGCAAGCTTCCAAAGAAGAAAAATGCTCGACAAGTTACCATGGTTCATGAGGTTGATAACTTCATTGTTATGATCATGGACTTTTCGATTTTGGTCACAGAAGTTAACTTGGTTGGGCAAAACCACAACGATTGGTGGGTTGATTCGGGGGCTATCCCTCATGTGTGCGTTGACAAGAATCGGTTTAGCACCTTCAAGGGGGTGACTAATGGAGAAAAGGTTTTCATGGGAAATTCCGCCACGGCCAAAATCAAAGGGGAGGGGAATGTGGTTTTGAAAATGACTTCTGGAAAGGAACTCACCTTATCCAACGTGTTATATGTTCCAGAAATTCGTAAGAACCTTGTGCCGGGGTGGCAATTGAACAAGTTGATGCTTGAGTCAGGTAAGGTCGTGTTAACAAAAAATAGTGTGTATGCTGGTAAGGGCTATGCCTCAACGGTATGTTTAAACTAAATGTAACTGTTGTTAATGGAATGAAAGAATCTACTAGTTCTGCTTAGTTGCTTGAGTCTTCTAATCTTTGGCATGGTATACTAGGTCATGTTAATTTTAATTCCATACATCGTTTGATTAAACTTAATTGCAAACCAACATTTGATATCGACTCAAATAATAAACGTGAAACTTGCGTAGAAGCAAAACAAACGAGATCATCATTCAAAAAGGTTGAATGAATCATCGAACCCCTCGAGATGATCCACACAGATCTGTGTGATCTAAAAGCAATCCCTACTCATGGTGGGAACAAGTACTTCTTCACGTTTATTGATGATAGTACAATGTATTGCTATGTGTACTTGCTTAGGAGTAAGGACGAGGCAATTGATAAGTTTATCTTGTTCAAGGCCGAAGTTGAGAATCAACTAAATCGAAAAATCAAAATCGTAAGGAACGACCGAGGAGGTGAATATGTTTCACCTTTCATTGATGTGTGTGCAAAAATGGAATCATACATGAACTCACGACTCCTTACTCCCCCCCCCCAATCAAATGGCATAGCGGAATGCAAAAAATCACTCTTTGAAAGAAATGATGAATGCCATGATGATAAGTTTTGGGATGAGCCAAAACATGTGGGGGGAAACAATCTTATCGGCAAATTATGTGTTGAACATGATACCCAATAAGAAGAAAAATGTGATGCCATACGAATTATGGACGGGAAAGACATCACCATATAAACACTTGAAAGTGTGGGGGTGTCTAACCAAGGTGGTGGTCATACCACCAAAGTGCCTACTTATAGGACCCAAAACAGTGGATTATGTATTTATAGGATACACCCTTCCTTATGGTGCATATCATTTTCTTGTGCATGATTCTAAGAACCCTGGAATATGCAATGGCACCATAATAGAATCTAAGGATGCATCATGGTTTAAACATGTGTTCCCATGCTTAGGTAAAAGTGAACCAAGTTTCACTAGACCGGTTGAGGAAATTGTTCTAGAGAATGAGGTTGCAAATAATGAACCTCGAGAACAATCTAAGACTGAGGAAGTTGAATCAGAAAGAGTAAACGACAAAGGTCTGAAAAATCCTTTGGACCTAACTTTCTTACCTATATGGTAGAAGAGGAACCGCAAACATACCAACAAGCGGTGAATTCCTCAGTAGGACCTCAATGGAGGGAGGCCATCAAAAGTGAGATAGACTCTATCTTACAAAATCATACCTGGGAACTAGTGGATCTTCCTTAAGGATGTAAACCACTAGGATATCGTTGGATCTTCAAGAAAAAGATGAAGCCAGATGGGACCATCGATAAGTACAAGGAAAGGTTGGTGATCAAAGGATATAAACAACGAGAAGGTTTAGATTACTTTGATACATATTTGCCAGTTGTGCGAATAACATCCATCAGGTTGGTGCTTGCCACTGCCGCCATTAAAAATTTGGAAGTTCACCAAATAGATGTGAAAACAACTTTCTTGAATGGATATTTAGAAGAAGAAATTTACATGGAACAACCTGAAGGCTTCACAGCCATTGGGTAAGAAAAGAAAGTGTGTAAAGTGAAATCCTTGTATGGATTGAAACAAGCTCTAAAACATTACACCAAAAGTTTGATCATGCCATGCTTAACGTTGGGTAATGAATGTGACAAGTGTGTATACGTGAAGGACACATCAGATGGATATGTCATTTTGTGTCTATATGTAGATGATATGCTCATTGCTGGAAGTGATGAAAAAAATCATAAAGTCTACAAAGAACAAGCTAAAAACAAGATTCGACATGAAAGACATGGGTTTGGCGGATGTGATTCTGGGAGTTAAAATCACACGAACCCAAAGTGGACTTGTTTTAAGTCAATCCCACTATGTGGACAAAATTCTTGAGAAGTTTAATGCAAATGACTCTACTGTAGCTAGAACTCCCATTGACACAAGTCAATATCTAGCCAAGAATAGAGGTGAACCTGTTAACCAGTTGGAAAACTCAAGAATTATCGGCAACCTGATGTATCTTATGAGCTGTACTAGACCAAACTAAGCACATGCTGTGAGCAAGCTAAGTAGATACACGAGCAACCCAAGTTCAATTCATTGCTGTGAGCAAGCTAAGTAGATATACGAGCAACCCAAGTTCAATTCATTGGAACAGTATCATTCGGTTGCTTCGTTACTTAAGATATACTCAGAAATACGTGTTGCACTATAACAGATATCCAGCAGTTACTGAAGGACACTATGATGCAAATTGGATATCTGACACGAATGATTTCAAAGCAACAAGTGGGTATGTATTCACACTTGGAGGTGCAGCTATATCATGGAAATCGTTGAAACAAACGGTTTCATCTCTTTAGATAAAGCAGGTGAAGAGGCAGAATGGTTATGTCAATTTGGTGAGGATATACCAAGATGGCCTAAGCTGGCATCAGCCATTTCTATACATTGTGATAACAATGGTAGGAACAAACATATTAGACATAGACATAATACGATATGACAACTAATCTCTACTGGAATTATCACTGTTGACTACGTGAGGTCAAAGGATAATATTGCGGATCCACCAACAAAAGGCCTAAGTGGAGAGTTAGTTCAGAAGTAGTCTCTAGGAATGGGACTGAAGCCCTTGAAAAATTAAGTTCATATGATAGAAACCTAACTTAATAGACTTGAGATCCCAAGAACTGAGTTCAATAGCAAAAACCTAAATCTATGAATGAGTGAGGTCACTGTGGGGGATAACCCTACGTATTTAAAAGGGAGTTTATTACAAAGCTTAGTCAACTTCCTAGTCCATTCCTAAAAGTGACAAGTGTGAGGCTAAGCCTAAGGCTTTTAATGATTCGACTAAGGTAACCATACTTAGTGAATCACCTATGTGAGAGAGAAGCGGGGTCGCTTTGAAGGTTATTGTTAGGGCAAAATACGTAATGGCTTTCGCAGAACCAGGCTCATGTTCATGACCATAACGAACATAACTATGAGGACTTGACGTTGTCAGGGAGAGTCTTATGTGAAGTGTATTGTCGTTTACTTGAACGGAAGACGAGTTCAAAGACATAGATGTCTACTCAGAGCCAGTGGGCTAAGTGCATTTCATGAGCGAAGGTTCAAAGGGTAATACCTACCTATTGTATGCATAACTCAACTTGTGGAATCTAATTGGAATAATGTTGTTTCTGAGATCAACCTCCATTCATGTGGGGGATTGTTGGAAGTTAAGGGGTGTGAATGAAAGTCTCAAAGTGTGGTAAGACACTTTGTCCCACATTGGTGTGGGAACAAAGAGAATGGTTGGTTATAAGGTGAAACCTTTACCAAACCATTGTAGTCTTATGACATGTTTTACCACAAGTCCTACCCGCGCGGGGGGGGGGGGGGGTGCAAAAATTAAGTTTCGGAACTGGAATTTGTGCGTGCCTGCACGTCATGCGGACACGAATGCAGCTCCAAAAACCCGAGCCCGTGTGAGGCAGTTTTTGCACCGGAGACATAACTGATTCGTTTTTTTAGTTTCAAACTGAAATGATTATTCATTATTGAGGATCATCATTTTCTTTCAGTTTTAAACTACCATCATTATAACTGTTATTATGATCATTATTTGTCAGTTTTAACTGATGCACTAATGACCATTATTTGGTTTTATATATCTGCAATGATGACCAAAATTCAGTTATGTTTAGGTGACTATAAAACCAGATCAAGCTGATCTGTTTAGCACACCAACAAACAGCTTCTTCTCTTCTCTCAATCTCTGCAATGACATCTCTCCAGCTTCTTTTCAGGCAAGTGCTCAAGTCCGGCAGTGCGCTGTTGCTGCTTCGAACCGGCGTACCATGGGAACAGACGGTGAATCAGTTTAAGGGAATTGTGTCAAACACAAGCCCGGTTCACTGTTACTGTTTCTTTTCTGCTTTCCTGTTTTTCTATTTCAGATTTTGAGTTCAATCAGCAGGTTACTAACAAATCAATCATAGTGGATGTATGTATCTTACTTTCTGATATTGTGTTTCTGATAATTTTTATATTTCCTTGATCACCAGAACAGAAAAAGTTAGGAAATCAAATGGTCGGCCAACAATGTGATTGTGTTATCTGTGAGGAAAACCAAAGGGAGTTGACAAGTGAAGAATGCCAATTTCGATTGGTGTTAAACCGCAACTTCATAACCCAGCCAGAAATCAATTCCCTGCTAGAAGTATACACTGTAAGCTTTATAGACTTGTGTTTTACTAGCCTTACGGACGAGGATCTCAAAAGACAGTTCATGGAAAGTCTGTACCACCAACGTTAAACTAGAGCGACATATCCACTTGATAGCGCAATAGGTTATTAGACTATGCAAAATGAAACTCTTAACACTGTAATCCAAAGGCTGTCTAATTTGAATCAACAGTGCGAAGAGGCTGAACTGAAGCTGCGATAGCCACTTTACAACAGAATAGGACAAGAAGGGCAGAAAGTGTTAGGATTGCCCGGAGTTTGCTAGAGGCCAGAAACGAAGAGATACATAGGCTTGAAGCCTCGTTAAGTGATCAAGGGGTAATCTGATTGAACCTGTTCGATCTGGGGGTTTGAACTATGTAATGGACTTTGGTGTGTCGCTATCTTAAATATATTTGACGTGGGTGTGTTAAGTTGCTGTTATAATTTTTATTTGAACTAGGTTGTGTGGCAAAGTTCCACTTGTGTTGTCTAAGTCTTTTATTATTTTAGTTTATTTTAGAGTGTTAAGGGTCCTTTAGTTTGTAATTTGTACGCTGCCTCTATGGCTAGGAAATGTTAATCTTATCTAGCAATGTATGAAGTAAATCCAAAACTGTCTCCCCGTTTCTTCTGTTTTTAAATCTTACACAAACATTAATGATTTATATTGGTTATTTCTCTAGAATTTAAAGTTTTTCACTAAGGTTTAAGCACTCTACACGGTTTTCTTAAAATATACACTTACTTGAATAAGAACGATTTTTTAATCCACACATCCCACTGAAGTTGTAGGAACTAGGTTCACTTTTAAAAAATATATTGCAATATATATATATATATATAATAAATAATAACGAGACTCTCGTTATTGTGGAAAATTCTACTAGTACAATACCGGTTTCAAAAACTAAATAAAAGAATACAAAATATAACTAAATTGTACCAATCTTGATTTAAAGCCAATGTCTTTTTTTACATCGAGATAGTTGGTAAACGGGAAACAAGCTGCGCTGCTACCCCTTTTTGAATTACAAAACCAAATCTTTTAAAAACTACGTCCATAGATCTCGGGGTCATAACATTACTATGCATGACCTTTGAACTCGACTAAGTAGGTCCACAGCCTCTGGCGCCAGAAAACCAAAAGTATCAAAGGCAATTGGGATAAACATGTGCTGGTTATCAGGGCACGCTTTCTCATGTTTGGTCACTTTACCCGAAGCAGCCCTTAAAGCAGTCTGACCCACCGTGAAAGCACTACCCCCTAAGCCCACAAGCGGGGAAACCCCTGTTAGATCCACACGGGCATGTTTTCCTCCTACCCATCCAAAGACCAGAATGTCGGATGGTCGAAGGGTAGATCTCCCTTCCAACGGGTCTTTTAAGAAATTAACGGGTGCCTCTTTCTTAGCAGAAATACCAGCGCGCCTGAATAGGTTAAAAAGGACATCCTTAGCCAAATCATGTCAGTATTTGAACCCCGGGAGCTCTCTACAATGAACAGCATGCTCCCCAAAGAATCCAAACATGCCTTATGACAAAGAGGGCATACCTCATCAACTGGGAATAAAGGAATCATGAGACGATACTTAAGGATAGTACGGTACTCCATGGACGACATATGCTGGCCTAACCTATAACACTTCGGGTCTTCCTCCATGATTTCATCTTTATGTTATGATTATGTGGATTGGATAAATGAGACTTAATGAGAATGTTGTGATTAATATGTGACTTTATATGCTATGGGACTTTACGTGCTAGGTGGCATACATGTTCGTTTTGTGGACTTAGAGCGTTTAATTTGGCTTAGCGTAAATTTCGAGGACGAAATTCCTGTAACATGGGGAGAATGTGACAACCCGTACTCGACCCTAATTATCGGGAGAAAGGCATTTTATTATTCTTATTTTTATTATTATCACCATTATTATTATTATTATTATTATTATTATTATTATTATTATTATTAAATAATAACCTACGACAAGATAAATGTACCATTCAACCGATGACCCGAGACAAGTGCATTTAATTTAAACACATGCATGTAAATATCAACAATTATATTTAATTATCCATTTAAAACGAGCAAGTATTGTTTAAACGGGTCATGGCACCTAATGGGTTCGTGTACATGGGCCAAGCCCAACCCATTCACAAAACCCTACCATATAAAAACACCATAACTCTCCCCATCTTCTCATTCTCAAAAACCCTAGCCCCCATCTTCTCCCCACATATGTGACACCTGTGTCACTTCGATCATCAAACAAATACCAAACCAATGAAATATTGTATTTCATACTTGGGATTTGTAAAAATATGTGTATCGTTTGCACATATCAATTCTTGTCCGATTTCAAGCTCTAAATCGCTTTCTGGAAGGTTATACGCGCACTGATGCGTAAATATAACCAGTTTAACGCAACAAACACTCCGGAATAGTGAAATAGGCTTAACATACCTTAAATAACCTCCGCATAACTTAAAACAAGTTTTGGAGGGTTTGGTGTGTTGAAATCAAGTTTGTTCGATCGCAGGGACTAATTGTGTCAAACTGCGAAACTATACCGATTTGTATAGTAATGAACCTTCCGGAACTTGATCATAAGTTTAATATGCCCTAAATATCCTTTACATAGCTTAGAAATAGGCTTTGAGGTGTTTGGTGCGCAAAAATAAACTTTTGGTCATTCAGGGACTAAAAGCGTCAAAAAGTGCACAAGTTTGCATTTTCGCTCATGTCTTACGTTCTGAATACATCCGGACATCCAAAAATTTATGTAATCATTAAAATATTATGTTTTAATGATTGGCATGATAAAATTCCATTCATCGCTTAATTTGGATCGTTTTTGCGTTCGTTACGACTTCCGTCGTAATTAACCGAACAACGCAACCGTACGACCAAACGAGCCGACATCCGAGATATTTTTAAGCACATTTTAAGTTCCCTATACTTTAACTTCATTTTAGAGCTTTGAAATGGGGTTAACGGGGCTTAAACGTGTTAAAAATGGGCCGAAATGCATGTTTCTCAGGTGCAGGGACCATTTTGCAATTTCTGGAAAGTATCAGACCTGCAAGGTCCTTACGGACCGTATGGGCATTGTCTTACGGTCCGTAAGCAGGTGCCAGACAGCAGAAACTTGTTTCCAGCTTGTTCCAGCTGTTGCACACTATTGAACATGGTTTTGATCATTCTATGGGCTGGTTTGTGTGCCCATCAAGGTGCCAAATCAGATTATGGCAAGTGTACGACTTAGATCGTGCCCTCTTTTGCAAGAAACGATCTTAACGGTAGTGCCATGCCTATAAATACCCACCATGTTTTCATTCATTCCTCACATTTGATCTGATTCTACACTCTCTAAGTGGAAGTATATGCTTCCTACCTGAGAGTGAATCGGTTCAAAACTTGCGGGAACCTTTTGTAAGTATTCTTTCGTGCTTCTCGTTCGTTTTTAGCGTTAAAGTCAAACTGCGTTTGACTTTCAACATTGACCAGTTTATGGTCAACGCGAAGTTTGTTTGAACTTCATAACGTGAGCGTAATCACAATGGTTATAGTCCCTAGTGACTATACCTACTGATTACCACGTTATCTAGGCTCAGTGACGAGTCGTAGTTTCGGCCAAAATGCGTTTTCTCGCGTATTTTGTAACCAAGCTACTTATAGGTATCAAAGCCGTTTGTTTTGATACCAAACCTGTTTTCTAACTTTGTTAAACATGTTTCGACTTGTTTAGCTCGTCACTTTTAGTTTAGTGCTTGTGTAGAGTCGTAAGTCAAGCGGACTAAACACCCGCTTAGACTTTCGAACACGACCCGTTTGGTCGATCATTAGGATCTGACCAAACATGTTTAGTGACCATAGTTGCATAGGGAATAACCTTCCGAGGTTATACCTTATGGTCACCTAGTTTAAGTAGTTGTATGATAAGTAGTTCATATGCCTTAGGTAAATTACCAAAATACCCTTTCCATACATAATTGGTAATTAAGCATATGTAACCTAAATTTTGTTACATAACTGATTATGTAACATATTTAAACATGTTTTGGCATATAATACTTGTCATAGGGCTAGTTAGACGTCTCGAACGCACTTTGCGCGCGACGCGTTAAAGTAGCGTAAGCTACCTTAATGGATCATAATGGGTCGAAAGCACTTAGGATAGGTTTCATTTTAGTATGTAGGCCTTGTTAGACCATAACATATGAGTTCCCACGCTCATTTGGTTCACGAGACCTCATACTATCCGATCTCCCGATTTAGGTCCGGTTTATTTATGTAGTTATCAATATTAGGTGCCGTTTGATTCCGTGCTCCTCTAGCTTTGCTTGGTAGTTGTTCAAGACTCTTAAGCACTCTCAAGTGAGTACATAGTCCCCTCTTTTACTGTTTTCAAACTGTTTTGGGGTGAAACATGTGTACCTATTTGTTATGTTCTTGTTTTCAAAAGTATAATTGATTATACATACTAGTACTTATCTTTATACAAACTGAATGATTATTTATGGTTTAAACTCTAGTTTTTCTTAAAGATTATAAAATAAATGTTTGGAATAGTACTTATTTTGTTCACCAGACCGGTTGGTAGTATGATATAGCGCTATAGGATTTGACACCCCATTCCTGTTGTCATGGAATGTCTGAAACCAATTTGTTGCTCCATCCAAATAGGGATTGCCTTTGTGGTATTTCTATAGTCTCAAAGGTGTATTTTGATGCACTAGGTCTGAATGAATTATTAGATCACATTATTTTTGTATATTAAGTTATACTCCCAAAAGTATAGTTTGATATGCTCTCATATGGGATATTGTACAAAAACCAACATATATTTTGTTAATCATTAAAACATAGTTTGATATGTTATTTTCATAATCCAAAGCATAGTTTTAATATGTTATTTTCAAACCAAAACATAGTTTAATATGTTATTTATAAATCCAAAGTATACTTTTAATATACTACTGAAAATTATTATTTGTAACAACTAAAGTATATTTAATATACTATTTGTTTTACAATTGGGTTTTGGTTAGTGTTTAGATAACGGGACGGGTGTAATATGATGAAAACATGGTAGATACGCCGCTGGTACTTCTTATATATAAGTGTTTTCATCGCATTAGATACCGTGGCGTTATTTAGTACACTTGGGTTAACGGTTTTGGAACTGAAATATATTCTAATGTATTATTTATTCAACTTTCTTAAATCAAAGTATATTTTTATATATACTGTAAATCTTTTTATCAAGATATTGTTTTTCAAACAATATATTTTTATACAAACTTATTCTACTTACTTATTTAATTTCCTATGTATTATTATTTTATATCATCTGATTTCTTACAAATGATTTATAAAAGAAAACCTTTTTCAAGGATCATGACTACTTTTATTAAAACCTTTTCTTTAAACTTATAAGTCATGAATCCTAAATCAATAAAACCTATGTATCTCACAGGCATTTTTATGCTGACGTACATATTTTTACACATGTTTCAGGTGCTGCTTTGTGATGATTGATATGATATGCTACACTTAGGATGGACTCGGCCTTAGCGACTTTAAAACTTGAAAGATAATAGTTGTACTTATTTGATTATATTTAAAACAATGAGTTCATTTATTCAATAAAACGAAATTATTTATTCCATGGTTGTGAAACAATGATTCTGTTACAACACACCCCGACGTTTCCACCACGTTTGGTTGTTTTACGTGGTCGGGGTGTGACAACATAAAATCCGGTCACAAGATTCCAGTCTCCGGTAACATTTTCCGGCGAGCACACCCCACCTACCCATCACTCCAAAACCCTCACTTCTCTCTATCTTCTCGCTACTCTCCTCTCTCACCTTACAGTCAACCACCACCGTGGACGGCGGCGGCGCGGTGGCGACATGAAACGACGTCAGCAGATATGACGGTGATATTAGGAGGTACCGACGACTTATGGAGGATTAAACAACCTCTGGTCGTCATCGGTAGTGGTGGTGACGAAATCAAACGTGACTGATTCAGTCGACCGGGGCCCGGGTATTTCTGGTTCGGGACAGCGGGTTGTAGTTATGGAGGATGCATGCTGGAGCCGATGGCATCGGCGACCATCGAAGCTCCGATACAGCCCAGTAGCTGTTGCAGCAGACACCTCGTTCAATTGAAACCATCGATCAGTAGGTACCTACCCTTATTTGTCTCACAAATTCTGGAATAAGTATACATACACTTGTTAACAACTTTGTTTATGGATTCAAAAGAAATGTGAATGTCTGCCGTTGTAATATGTGTCCCCTCTGATTTTCTTGCATTTTTTTCTGTTAACAAATTGGTAAAGATAGGATTAGAAGTGGGTATTGCGATGTTGAGACAAACTGTGTTGAATATGGGTTGAAAAGAGGGTATAACATGGTTGTGTAAGTGGGATTTCTATTATATGTTTGATGTTTATAATGAATAATAGGGTTTTTAGTAAAAGTCCAAAGATGAATTGTTTATTTGATCGGAACATATATTTGTTGATTAAATTGATTCGGGGTGATGAAAATTGATATAATAGTGTGAATGCCGAAATTGAAAGCTTAGGATTAGTTTGATGATGAAACCTTGTGACCTTCGTAATTTAATTGTATATATGATATGATGTTTGATAAAACCTTGGAAGATAATGACTTCGTATGCTAAAAGAATTACCATTCTTTTTGATGAATGATGCTAACGACAGTGCATAACATGATTTTAGGATTTATGAGTATTAATTGGAAAATTGGTCTTTTGTCTGATGAAATGATTGCCGTCGTACACATGTTGGTCGCACACTCACCACTGTGCCACTTAGTTTGCATAATGTACAAGTTGTCACAGCACGCCGTACACTCATGGGCCTGGTAACCCGCACACTCTCCTATAACCTAAAAGCATGACCGCACACTACCTATTGGCCGCACACTCCTATGGGTGCCGCACCTTTTGTATTGGGCCACACAGTTACTTTGGGCCGTACCCGGTGTTGAGCCGATCACTATTAGTGGGCCGCACACCTCAAAGCTGGACCGTACACACTTATGGCAGACCGCACACTCTCTTAAGCCGCACAATTGCATGACCGCACACTTGTCAAGTGGTCGCACACTGTTGTGTGGACCGCACACTGACAAGTGGGCCAGACACTCATATCTGGGCCTTACTCCAATGGGCCGCATAATCCAATGGGCCGCACACTAATAAAAGCCCATACCTTTGTTTAACCACACACTTATAACAGTACATTTGAACTATAATTAACTGTGATGAAAATTTTGAACGTGTATACATGTTAGTATAACGTATAGTAACTACTATTTGAACACTATGTGTTAGATACGTGTAATTAATACGTGATGTTACTTGCATAACAAACCTAACAAACATTGGTAACCATAATAGAGTGTAGTTGACCAACCTAACACAAGTGATTTATCTGCCGAGCTAACCGAGGTGAGTTCACACACTTTACTAAAGCATGTATTCTCGGTGGTTGGGAACGGAATGATTAACACTTTCCCCTTGTGTGGGATACGGGTAATATCTTCCCCTTGTGTGGGATACGGGTAACATTATCTCCTTGTATGGGATACGAATAACATTATGTCCTTGTGTGGGATACGGGTAACATCTTCCCCTTGTGTGGGATACGGGTAACATTATCTCCTTGTGTGGGATACGGGTAACATTATCTCCTTGTGTGGGATACGGGTAACATCTTCCCCTTGTGTGGGATACAGGCAATAGTTTCCTCTTGTGCGGGACGCTCAGCTAAATACTATTTATATTTCATGAACTAGCCTACTAAATGGAACTCTATCACAAAGTTCCTGCATTACTATACCGATTAGTCGTCAGGGCCAGGCGAATGGGATATTAGTTAAATAGCGCTATTTAGGTCTCACTAACCTTACATCGTGCCTTGAGTGGATGGGCATGAACTAATAGTCCTTGGCAACCGTCAATGATGCTTGACATTGACAAACGGGGCAACAACAACTTAAGTGCGATAGTTTCGGTATGATCATGGAGTTTAGTAGCTAGAAATTATGGGGTAGCTCCCCATGGCATGGTATAAATGAGTAATTTAACAAACAAAAGTTTTTGGAAATAAAACTAGAAATCTTTGAACTCGTGAACTCGCCAACTTTATGTTGATACCCTACTACATGCTTTGCAGGTTGCTCGTTACAGTTTTGGCCGGACATTGCAATCGGCTGGAGTGCGTGGTTTGTAAGTCTCATGTTAAGATATCATTAAAGAACTCATGGTTTTAAATTATAATGGGCTTTCTATATACTTCCGCTATTAAAGTAAACTGTGTTTTTGGACAATTAAAACTTGAACACTAATCCTGTCAGTTGGATAACTTATAATATACGTAAATGGTTCAACATGATTAGTGGCTAGATCCTGGTCAGTCACACGCCTCGCCGTAGTACTCTGCTTGTGGATTTTGAGGTTGTGACAGATTGGTATCAGAGCTATTGGTTATAGTGAACTAGGTTTGAGATATAAAATATTTTGGTTTAAGATGTAAAGTATTTTGGTACGCAAACCAGACTATAACCGATACTTAATGGATTCACAACGACACCACACTCCGGATTGCAAGGTTCGTCAAACTCAGATGCTCACCTGGTAATTGTAAGCTATCGGCATTTACTTGTGCATAACATATGTGTATGTGCATATTTAGAATATATGTGTAAAATATGTAGGTGTATGTTTTGTATTCAACCCTGTGATTTATATGTGAACAAAAACTATGCAAACATGATATGCGTTATGAAGGAGTGAATTCTCCTAACCCTAGCACGAAACCACAACACGCTAAGGGCAAGGGACCTATTATTCCTAACCCTCGTCCACATATTTTCCCGATCTCATCCCTGGACTAGAACAAACCGATGCGATGGACGTTTACTCGAAATACCTATTAGTGGGAAGCCTGCTATGGATCCCAGAAAGTGGCTACGAAAGCGAAACGACGGGGGAGAGTCATCCCTAAATCGCGCGTTATTAGGAAAAACAAACGGTCAAAGCACAACGGTACCACAACTTGACCACATGCAATCGCGCGTTAATAGGAAAAACAAACGGTCGTAGCACAACAGTACCACAACTTGACCACATGCACGGAATAAATGAAGGCATCGGTGCTCGGAAATAAGAAGCAGTTACGACACTCACGCACGTAAACCAAGAATGGAAGCTGAAACGCAAATCGTCAAGCTAAGTTGAGAAGTACCGACGACATCATTTACTCTCTTTTGTTCACATACCTCTTTCCCGAACCTAGAAGGAGACTCATTCCCTTAGTACGATTGAATAACCTAGAGTTCTACTGCTCGATTAGAACCGTTTTAACCATGCCTGCACTATTCTTTTTCGTAGTATATGGACCTTTTCGCTGGCCTTTACATCGACCGATGTTTCGTTCTAGCTATGAGGATTCGACAAGCTTGGCTTTCGGCCATTGGTGATAATTTCTCAGACAGTGACTATGGTGTTGTGTTGAGGATGCAAACCTGCCATTTGAAGCCTCTTTTCACAATCTCGCATTGGAACCTCTTAACGACCCACGCGTTATTTCAAACTCGTTCGCACAACTTACGATAACTCCTTAAAATTTGATTGCCTCCCAATTTGTAAACCGCACACTCATCCAAGAACATGGATAAAGGTGAATCACCCCTCTCTCGTGCATGACCTAACTTGAAAACTTTGACAGACATTTCAACAAACCTTAACCTTACAAGCTAGTGCTACAACCATCCTTCTTTGGCTGATTCTTGTTGTATCAACATCATTGACGTGACCCTTGTATCGACAAAAAGCATCCTTTATTTCTATTTTACACTACTTAGGTACGACCGACCACATCCACGATATCGAATAAACCCTTACTATTGATTCTGAGTTTTTATATACCACATCAAGTTGAGCGCGTCGAATCTAACTACATCTTAGAATGTTTCCCACGTCTTATCTTGTTATGCTTCATAAACAATATCATTTTGTCTGACACTATCTATGTGCGAAATTCCGCTTGAATGAATTTCCCCTGTGTACATTACCCAAGGAGCAATGAACCATGGATACCTTGGAGATGAGGATATCTCAAGCATACGCGTTGCTGGTCATATCGTTCGAATTAACGGACGCACATGCGGTCTTCATGAAACTCATGAGCCATGTGTGCAAACCCAACCTCGACAAGTTCTTCACTTGTTTTCTTTAGCGACATCTGAATCTATTGAAAGAGTCGGCAAGAACCCAAACAACCTATATGCTTTACCTCAAAACTCCTACGAAAGGAAGGACTCTATGCTAAATTCCCGACATGCGACTTTTAGCTTCGTGAAGCCCATTGTTTTCAACCACGTGCACAAACCCCATAATGCTTAGCTCGAAAGAATATCAATTATCAGTAGATTGATGGTCAAGAATACGTGACTCCAACAAGTGAAGAATAAGCTAGGTAGTGCATCTATTCTCTTGTTACCTTCACGCACGAATGATTTTTATCGTCCACCGTGATACGCCTATCCAAGTACTCAGTCGCGGGTTGATGCAACGCGAGAGAGTTATTTCTTACCCCTCTCGACAACTAAAATTCCCGAAAGGGGCTGCACTACACATGATTTGGAAACTGGGAGTAGTAGTTTTCACACCCAAGATATGAAGACATAACTTGTACGGTACCAAGTGTACAAATTACACCGATCACAAGAGTCTCCAACATATATTAGATCAAAAAGAGTCGAACATGCGGCAACGCTGGTGGGTCGAACTCCTAAACAACTACGAGTGCGCAATTAAGTATCATCCAAGCAAGACAAACGTTGTAACTGATGCCCTCAGCCGAAAGGAAGCCAAACCTAAGCGTGTCCGTGCGCTTCAGCTTACTATTCACTCGAACCTACCTAACCAAATTCGAAACGCTCAAGTTGAAGCGTTGAAAGAAGAAAATATTCTAGTTGAGTCCATGCGAGGCATCGAAAAGCAGCTCGAACTCAAAGATGACGACATACGCTAAATTCAGGAAACGTATTTGGATTCCATCGTACAGAAATCTCCGACAGCTTGTGATGGACGAAGCACACAAGTCTCGCTACTCGATACATCCCGGTTCTGACAAGATGTATCACGACATCAAGGCCTTGTACTGGTAGCCTAACATGAAAGCTATTATTGCTAAGTATGTTAGCAAATGCTTGACCTGTGCTATAGTCAAGATTGAATATCAAAAGCCGTTGGGCTTACTACAACAACCAGAGTTGCCAACTTAGAAATGGGAACATATTTCCATGGATTTTGTTACTGGCTTACCAAGGTCTTAAGGCGGAAAAGATACCATTTGGGTGATCATAGACCGTCTAACCAAGTCTGCGCACTTCCTCGTAATCAAAGAAACTAACAAGTTTTCAAAACTTGCAACCATCTACTTGAAAGAAGTAATTGCTAGGCACGGGGTGCCAACTTCTATCACCTCTGATCGTGACCCACGTTTTACATCCGAATTGTGGCAGGCTGTTAGACCCTTAATAGGTTTATGGATTAGTAGCAAAGTGGTTTAGAGGCTGTGAAGATTAATATTTAGTGGAATGGGCTATTTTGGATAGATGGGCTTAGGGTTTTGGGAGCCTCCTCCCTCAACACTTACTATAAATAGAAAGTCATGTATTAGGTCATAGGGGTTGGTGACATTAGCAAAATCTTGTATTGGACATTCGATTGTGTATGCAAGATAATCATCATCAATCAAAGAACATTCTATTTCATCTCCTTTCTTGTATTGATTGCTCGTTTGTGTGATTCCGCCACCATTCGAGCTTGTGTGATATCGTTGTGATCTCGTTACGGGACTTACAATTGGTATTAGAGCCTGTCGAACCTGTTTCCAGGCTTGGATCTGATATCACGACGTTTCTGATCTCGGACTGTTGTTGTTGTTGCTGCTGTTTCTACTGTTTCTGTTGCGTTTCTGGTCATCTCGGACGTGTTTGGGTGGATCTCGGATCATCATCATCAACCATCTCGGATAAACATCAACAATCTCGGACCATCATCAACCATCTCGGACCATCATCAAGACATCTCAGACCATCATCATACCATCTCGGATTGTCATCAAGCCATCTCGGATTGTTATTAAGTCATCTCGGATAAACATCAAGTGATCTCGGATTGTCTTCAAATCATCTCTGATCAACTGTTTGAAGATTGCCTTTGTCATTCATCTCGAATAAACCTCTCATCTTGGACAACATATCATCTCGGACCACTATTCATCTCGAAACCTTCATCTCGGATAAGTCATCTCGGATTACTGTTCAGACCTCTCGGAGACTATGTTGAACCCAAACGGTGTTATGAACGGCGTTGTGACTGCTGCTTATCTCGCCAATGCTACCCTTGCTGCTATTTAGACTCAGTCTCTAGCTTTCCATTAACAACTCGATCAAATCATTGGCACGTCTACCCAGGTTCCAAGGTTTCTGTATGGAAACGACTACTATGAGTGGAAGTTTAGGTTTGAGCAATACTGTAAGGCGAAGGAACCTCATGTTTGGAGGAGCATTAAGAATGGGCCATGCACTATCATGTACGCTACTGAAGATGACCCTCAGACTCAGATTCCAAAACCCAAAAACATTTTTACTGAAGAAGACAAAAAGGTCATAGCTGAGGATGAAGCTGCATTTGGAACTCTCTCGATGGCTCTTGGTCCGGACATTTCAATTGCTGTCCGAAACTCCAAGAGTGCAAAGAAAATCTGGGATCAACTGACACACTTCTTTGAGGAAAATGCTGACATGAAAGCTAGCAGAGTCAACATGATGAATCAACAGTTCAGTTCTTTTAATCACCTGTATGGAGAAACTGTTGAGAATCAGATAAGGAGGTTTGTTAAATGATGTGCGTGAATTAAATATATTTTTAAATGAGTTTTTCTTCACACAAATTTAGTTTTAAAATGGTTTTTCACCTAGGAACTAACTACACACACAAAGGGCATGTGTACCCGTCGGGTGGTAATATAGCTAATTGGTAAGAACCGGATATCAATCCGTGGATGATCCGTGTACACAATGGTCTTGGAAAGGATATCGAAGTGCTGCATGATCCGTGTATATAATGGTCTTGGAAAGGACAAGATATGACCGAAACTTATCGAAAGCAAAGACCACAGCTAGGAGCTCTTTCTCTGCCGTGGTGTAGTGCTGCTGAGCGTCCTTCAAGGTCTTGCTCGCATAGTATATCGGGTGAAAGTGCTTATCTTTCCTTTGACCCAAGACGACCACGACTGCGAAGTCACTCGCATCACACATCAACTCAAATGGTATCTCCCAGTCGGTAGCAACCATGATCGGGGCATTCACCAACTTCTCCTTCAACATCTCAAACGCCCGAAGGCATTCATCGGAGAAAACAAACAGGGCATCCTTCTCGAGGAGCTGAGTCATGGGACAGGCGATTTTGGAAAAGTCCTTTATGAATCGCCGGTAAAAACCTGCATGACCCAGAAAACTCCTAATAGATTTCACGGATGTGGGAGGCGGGAGCTTTGACATAGTCTCGACTTTGGCTCGGTCAACCTCGAGCCCTGCGTGTGAAATCTTGTGCCCAAGCACAATGCCCTCCTTCACAATGAAGTGGCATTTCTCCCAGTTCAACACAAGGTTGGCTTCTTCACATCTAGCCAACATCTTTTTCAGATTCCTGAGACATTGATCAAAAGAACTTCCAAACACAGAAAAATCATCCATAAAAACCTCCATGGAGTCCTCGATCATGTCATGAAAAATGGCCACCATACACCTCTGAAATGTGGTCGGGGCATTGCACAGTCCAAAGGGCATCCACCGGAAGGCGAATGTGCCATAGGGACATGTGAATGTCGTCTTCTCCTGATCCTCAGGAGAGATGGGAACCTGAAAAACCATCAAGGAAGCAGTAGTACATCCTGCCCGACAACCTCTCCAAGATCTGATCCATGAAAGGAAGTGGGAAATGATCCTTCCTCGTGGCATCATTGAGTTTGCGGTAGTCAATGCAAACTCTCCATCCGGTGACAGTAGGAGTAGGAATCAACTCGTTTTTCTCATTGGTCACCACTATCATGCCTCCTTTCTTTAGGACTACCTGTACAGGGCTAACCCATGGTGAATCAAAGATCGGATATATCAAACCTGCATCAAGTAGTTTGATAACCTCTTTCTTCACAACCTCCTGCATGTTGGGGTTCAAACGCCTCTGATGCTGTACTACAGGTTTAAAGTCCTCCTCCATCAAGATCTTATGGGTACAAAAGGATGGATTGATCCCTTTTATATCCATAATCTTCCAAGCAATCGCCTTCTTGTGCTGCTTCAGGACTTCAAGTAATCGATCCTTTTCTTCTTTTGATAATCCAGCAGAAATGATAACGGGCAGATGAGTTTCACCCTCCAAGAAAGCATACTCCAAATGATTTGGAAGCTCCTTAAGCTCAACCGAAGGTGGATCCTCAATAGAAGGACGTGCTTTAGGCTCAGTCACGCGATTCATAACCTCAAATACCTTGGACACGGGGGAGATGCGTGACCTATCAGACAGGTCACCTCCTTAATCATTCGGTCCACACTAGGCGAACCAAAAATCTCCCCTCCTAGCAGCTGTGTGTCCATAACATCCTCCTCGAATGTAGCATGAAGATGATCACTCACATAAGTATCGATAGTCTCAATGAAGTAGAGTGTATCATCCTGACTCTGTGAGTGTTGCATGGATTTCCCTATATCAAAGGTAACCTCCTCATCATCAACCCTAAGAGTAAGTCTACCAGTGCAGACATCAATCAAGGCTCTCGCAGTGGCTAGGAATGGGCGACCTAAGATAAGTGGAACGTTTTTATCCTCATCCATGTCTAGAATCACGAAATCGATAGGAAAGACAAACTTATCGATTTTCACCAGCATATTCTCAACTATGCCTCGAGGGTACTTCACTGAACGGTCGGCTATCTGAATGCTCATACGAGTCGGCTTGGGCTCGCCCAAGTCTAGCTTAGCAAAAACCGCATATGGTATGAGGTTTATGCTAGCTCCAAGATCAGCTAATGCATTGCAGATCGACAAACTACCAATCAAACACGGGATAGTGAAATTCCCACGATCATTCATCTTCTTCGGTAGTTTGTTCTGATGAACTGCTAAACACTCTTCATTTAAGGTCACCTGCGAAAGCTCCTCAAGTTTCTTTTTGTTGGATAGGATATCCTTCAGAAACTTAGCATACTTAGGCATTTGAGCAAGTGCCTCGACAAATGGTAAATTTATATGAAGTTGCTTAAAAAGCTCGAGGAATTTACCATAGTGTTCTTCCATTTTCTGCTTCTTCAACCTCCCCGGATATGGAATGGGAGGGACGTACTCTCTCACTGGCTCCTTGGGTCGTGCGGTACTTGCTGGGACTTGCCTCTGTTGCACCTCACCCGGAGACTCAACCTCAATCTCCTCATCAACCTCATCGTCATCGACTGGCTTTTCTAGAACAGCCGGAGGGATGGCTTGAGCGGTCTTGCCACTTCTCAACATGATGGCCTTTGCAGTAGCATTTGGATTGGGCTCTGTATTGCTCGGAAGGCCCCCCTGTTGTCTCTCAGACAACATCATGGCAATCTGGCCAACTTGGTTCTCAATGGTCTACATGGAAGCCTTTTGGCTTCTCAACTCACTTTCGTGCCTCGTGAAACGACCGTCATACTCCCGAAAGTGCTTCTCATTCTCCGCCTTTTGAGTGTTTTGACCAGCTAAGATTTGACTAAGCATATCATGCACACTAGGATCACTAGAAGGAGGCGTCTGCTGAGGTCGAGGTGGACCATAGGCTCCATGAGCTGGAGCTGTGGGACGTGGAGCAAATCCGGGCGGATGCTGGTTAGAAGCGTCAGGCTTCCAACTGAAATTTGGGTGATTCTTCCACCCCGGATTATAGGTATTGCTGTAGGGATTATTTTGAGGACGGTATTGGTTTCCCATGAAATCAACATGCTCGTGTGACATCTCTCCCGTCTGAAAATCACCTACCTGATATGCTCCCCCACTCGAAGAACCTCTCGAGTGCATTTCCATCACACGATCAAATTTCGAAGATGAGGCATCCATACGTGCTGTCATGGCTGTGTAGTCGTCCACCTGATGAACTCCCTGCCGAGAACTCTTTCCCCTCGGGGGCTGTTGCGTCTGGTTTTTCGCGGCACACTTTTCAAGAATCTCAAATGCCTCGGTGGCATTTTTCGTGCCGATATCACCACCCGAGTATGTATCAACCATCATCTGTCCCTGACTGTCCAAACCATGGTAGAAGATCTGACATTGTTGCCACTTGGGCAACCCGTGATGTGGGACCTTTCTCATAAGCTCTTTAAAACGCTCCCATGCCTCGTAAAGGGACTCGTCCTCATCCTGACGAAAGTTCAGAATCTTGGTTCTCAACCGAACAGTTTTCTCTGGAGGGAAATATTTCTGAAGGAACTTCTCAGCTAATTGATTCCATGTAGTGATAGATCCAGCTGGAAGTGAAAGAAGCCACTCCTTGGCTCTATCCCGTAAAGAAAACGGAAAAAGTCGAAGGCGGATAGCATCCGGTGATGCATTACGAATACTAAACGTGGCACAAACCTCTAGAAACCCCGCAATGTGAACACTAGGATTCTCGTGCTCCTTGCCATAAAACTGTATCGCATTCTGCAACACTGATATCGTGCCAGCCTTGATCTCGAAATTATTGTTGTTGATTGTCGGTGCATTGATGCTCGTAGGCAAACCATCGAGTGACGGTTTTCCAATTTCATTCAAGATCCTATTCTCTTCCGGGTCCGCCATGTCGACTTGAACCTCGTAGAATGTGTCGTCTCCTCCCGCGTCTACCTCGATCGCCTCGGCTACCACACGAAACCGCTCCCGCAGTCTCCGGCGAAGATCACGCTCCGGCTCCGATGAAGGCTCAACGATATCACCAGCGGGGGTTGAGGACATGCACGGCCTGTAGGGAATAAGGAGGAGCACAATGCACAAAATATATACAAAAGCCAAAAACAACTAGCAAATAATCATATGTTTTTTTTCTTTTTCAATTAATCGAGCAAAAGCAAACAAAACAAGGAGACAAAAACTTTGTACACTTTTCACAATGGCTAAATAAGTAACTCGAATCGTTTTCAAGAAGACCGCATCCCCGGCAACGGCGCCAAAAACTTGATGTGCGTGAATTAAATATATTTTTAAATGAGTTTTTCTTCACACAAATTTAGTTTTAAAATGGTTTTTCACCTAGGAACTAACTACACACACAAAGGGCAAGTGTACCCGTCGGGTGGTAATATAGCTAATTGGTAAGAACCGGATATCAATACGTGGATGCGGTGTCTCGATACTAAACTTTTGCTACTTTAAAGCCTTTTCAAATGATTGGGTTGATTTTTTTCTAACTTAGCATGCAAATAAATAAACTACTAAAAATTCTAGAGAATAACAATATCTAAGAAAGGTTGCCTAAACTAAGTATTCACTAACTCACATGTGACAACAAAGAGGAAGAATTTGTGATGATGCAAGATCTAAATTCAACTAAGTCCCCAAATCAAGGCTTCCTAGTCTATAATTCTTAGGAAAATTAAAAATGAATTAACATTCTAATCACCTAAGAATTATTCTTTTAAGCTCACTTGCTAAGTTGATGTTAATCTTTAATAATGAGTTATTTGTTTGTCAAAACTCCTAACTCTACAAATTAGGGAAAACTAATATGAACAACACACTAATCACCCTAACATGGCTTCAAGTAGTTGGCACTATCATCATGTTCTTGATATGAACCACAAGCATGGCCATGCTAGCTAACAATTTTGGCCTAAATCATCAAACTAACATGAACACAAACTATAGAATCCATATAAACATACTTTTGATCTTTCCAAACCTAGATGCAAGAATTCATACACATGCTCAAATCATCATTCAATCACATTAGCAATCACCATTCCTAGTTTCATGCTATGAATCATACTAACAAGTTAACAAGATTCAATAATCATAATCTCTACATGGGCTTTCCAACACAACATGTAAATACTTATGAGCAACCATTCAAGAACAAGAACTTTAAGCATGCATATGAATTCCAAGAACAAGATTAAATGTCAACATGAAGATTAACAAGAACAATCATCACATCTACTTCCATATTATCACATGTTCATAAGCTTCAACATAGTTTAGACAACACAAATGTTTAGCCCATAAGGCTCATGACTACCAAATCAAGTGCAAATAAACATAAATTGTTCATAATGTAGTAAGCCAACCAAGTTAAAGACGAGATTAAAATGGTGTTTGAGTAGATCTTCAAGTGATTTAGTCCTCTTCAAGGCTCCCTCTTGGCTCCAACAAGCTTCCAAGACCAGATTCTTGAGAGAAAAAGTCACCAAAATGCTCCAACTCCCTTGCAAATGAGCTAAGAACTCGTATTTAAACTCTGGGCGTTTGGCACTACCATGCCACCTTTTGGCACGGTCGTGCTTGGCAAGTGTCAGACCCACTTTCTCGAATGTTGACCAAGTATGCTACCATTTTGGGAAAAATCGCGCTCAAAAGTTCCCGAGGTCGCACGACCGTGCTCGGGCATGGCCTGGTCGTGCGAGCCGATAGCGCTCGGCTGTGATTGAATCGCTCTCGGAAACAAGCTGATCAGAGGCTGAAATTGACCTGGCACGGTCGTGCCAGTGTTTGGCACGGTCGTGCTCCCCTAGATTTTGATGGTGCTTGTGCTGGATGCTAGTGCTGGCTGAGAGTGCCGATGTCGGAAGGCCTGGCACGGTCGTGCCAGTGTTTGGCACGGTAGTGTCATATCTGGCAGTTTGCTGGAATGCATCATTTTCGCTCCATTTTGCTCCAAAAGCCTCCGTTTCAACACCGGGCCGAAGCCCGGACCTGTATTTTCACAAACAACTCAAATGAGTACCAAAATCAATGAAAATACAAAGAGTTTTCGCATAAATGGGGCGCATTTGACGTTTAAAAGATGTATAAATTCTTATACATCATCAAACTTGTGTCACAGATGGTTAATGCTGGAATCAACATCTCAAACAGTGGAATGAACCGTCAGTTGCTGAATTCACTACCAAAAGGATGGGATTATGAGGTTTCTATGATCAAGCGTACAAAGGATCTGAATGAAATGACACTTACCGATTTGATTGCCATTATCAAGTCTTGTGAGATCGACAATCAGCAGAGGGAGAAAAAATCACAAGAGCTCACTGATGGCTGCTGGCATGAGTAGCCCCAACAACGCTGCTTTAATGTCTCAAGCTCATCAAAATCTGGTTTTCAGTCCAGTTCATGGAGTCATGAACAACAATCCAAACATTGTGTTCAGTCCTGTTATAGCACCGAAATCCAACTATGTGTACGGAATGTCTCTTCCCACTTCTCAAGCACCTACCATCAATACCACCAGCGCTCAGCAGCAACCCCAGCCCTAGCCACAACATGCAAATGTTGCTTTTGGTTCTACCACCCAGTCTGCAACTCAAGGTGTTCCATCCTCACCTTCAATGGAACATATGGCCTTCTTGACATAGCGAAATGAAGAAAAATTGGCTCTCGCAGCTTCTATGATCTCCAATTTGAATGCTTTCTTAGCCGGTGATCTCATGCCTTCAAGTGAGATAACTCCAGATATGAATCAAGTGGTTGAAGAAGACTTGGATGAACTGGATGTGGCTTGGAATCTTGCTATGTCAGCTTTTAAGGCAGACAAGTTTACTAAGAGGTATGGGCGTCGTCCAATGAATGCTCGTCCCGGAGTGCTGAAAGACAGGCTAAGGTGCTACAGATACTATGAGCCGGGACACTTTGTTAGGGATTGCAAAAATGACTGTCGTGAGTGTCAATCAAAAACCTATTTAACCTAGATAGCTAGGGTAAGCAGGATATCGTATCCACTGAGAGTATGTGGTCAGTTAAGTTTTCTAGTTGATTAACTAAAAAAACTAAAATAAACTAAAACTAAAAACTGAGCGGTTTAAATCATTATAGAAAAAACTAAACTAAACAGCTGAAACAATAATAAAACAAAGCAACTCCCTCCAGATTTCAGGTTTTAGATTTGACACGTTCTGAGTTATCAATTTAACAGAACCACATAGACATAGCTCTATTAATGGTTATTCACCAGTTGTGATAATTAAGGACCATTTTCCCAGACTGCTGAACAGCGTGGGGTTATCTCAAAACTACCAACAATACGTTACCAACCCACCTACCTCTCTAATATAAGCCAATTACTAGAACTCTCGGCCATTGAAAGATAAAGCAAGTGAATATAAAATAACGCAAGTCTGTTACAACCGGTTCATAAATTAGTTAACTAGCAATTAATTATACCAAGTCTACCCTCTTTATCTCACACCCAACTCGCTCAAAGTTTTGTCATCAACCGAACACGTTGTAAAGAAGGAACTCAAAATATAAACAAATCACATGTCAACCGAATCAATCAAGTTAAATATCTGTCACATAAATAACAAGGATTGAAAGTATAATAAACTCAGACATGAAAAACTATAAAACCGTCCACCGGGAGGAAGCCGTTGAGAGCCTAGCCGCGCATGTCGGTTAAGTGATCCTTCAAAGCCCTCACTGGATTTGGTCGATGATGAAGTGATGTGTGTCGTCCCCAATTTATCATCTCACATGTGCTCAATACATCTTTTGGGTTTTAAAACCCTTTAATTCCTTTAAAACTCAAAGAGCGCTGCCATTGTCGTAGCCTACGGTGTAATAACCGTAGGTTACGGTTTTCACCTTCTGTCCACTCACGTCTTCCTTTATGACATATGTTAATTTTAATGATTGCCCAATGATGTCTTTTTATCTCCACATTCACGTGCATTTGATTTTTAGAGTTTATCAAACCTTTTAATACCTTTCAACACCCACTTGTGCGCTAATCTTTGTAACTCCGCGGTATTACGCGTTTTACCTGTAAAACCACAAACACACGTAGTTAACATATTCGAGGCACATTATCACTGAACATATAATAAAACACATAAAATAATACACTTTAAGGCACGGGTTTCACACTCTCGATCAGGCACCAGTGGGATATGAAGCTACTCAAGCAGCTATAGCTTGGAACAAGGAAAGGTCAATGGTTCCTGTCACACCTGCTGAGACTTCGACTTCAATTGGACAAGGAAACTCTGGAGCTAGAAGGGCTTTGATTACGCAGGAACAGCGTGGCTTCAATTCGGCGATGTAGTTGCACAAGTGGAATCAATGAAGCTGTCTGAAACTGTTGCTACTGAGAAAGTTCATCAATGCTTGATGGTACTGACCGAAGAACCGAAATCACTCTTTGAGATGGTAAATTCCCTTTTATGTACTGAACACTGTAGAAAGAAAGTTGCATTTCTAAGATCTCAAAACTCAGCATTGATTATTGATTACAACAGTGCAATGGGAAAGTGCATCAGTCTTCGATAGAACAATAAAATTCTCTACGAAAAGATTGAAGCACTTAAGAAGGATATAACATAACTTCACAGAGACGTGAATCAACAGCAATGTTGGGTTCACGACTACAAACATAGACTCACAGTAAAAACCCTTGAATGCGACTATGTGAAGGCTGAGCTGGAACTTCTCACTGGAAAGTACAAACAAAATGAGTTAAACATTAAAAAATTTGATACCTCTAGTGACACTGTTCGTAATCTGTGCAATGTGCAACTTGCTTTTAAAGAAAACAATGGAAAGGGTTTGGGATATACACGGGTTCCACCACTATATAATCATAATTACTCCAGACTGCCCACTACTGAGCAAGAAATGGAGAACTATGATAAAATGATTTATGGTAAACCTAGTGATTATGTTACATGGGAACCGTCAAAATTTAAAAATGACCAGCCAACTGATTTCAAGAAAACAATGAATTTTGTCAAGAATGAAAATGAAAATTGTTCAAATGAATCAGCAGATAAATCCGAACACGTAAATGAAACAGAAACAAAAACTGAAACTGAAACTGAAACAAAAACAGAACCAGTTAAAACATCCATAGAGGAGATAGAGGAAAGTTCACTAAATTCTGATTCTGTTAACAACACTAACTGTTCTAGTTCATGTGCAGAGTCAGTAAGAACAGAAGAGAAGTCTAAAGAGGATGATGAATCACATCAATGTGTTGCTAATAATGTTATTTCTGATAAAAATGACCTTTATGCTTGGAACTATGTTTTTCTTGGTTTACTGAGACTTAGGGTGTTCCCACTAAAAACTAAAACTGATGAATCTGGTGCTGTTATTTTAGACTATGGTTGTGATAAAAATGGTTATGTTGAAAATGTGGAAGATGTCTTGACAGGAGAGCCTGATGTGTCGACTGATGAACTAGAGTCATCTATTTCAAGTGATTCACAAATCAATTCTGATGATTCGGGCAAGTGTTCTGGTACGCCTGAAACATCAGAAACTCCAAATAAAGATGAAAAACTTGATGTTTTTTATTATGATAATGAAGAAATTGTTGAACAGTGGTCATCTGACGAGCCTGACAATCAAACAGAAGATTCAGGAACATCAGATAATGAGCATAAATCTTCCAAAGATTCAGATTGTGATGAACAATCAGAATCCAGCAGCATTGCGACAAAAGAAAGTCAAACTGTCTTAGACATAGACTGCTCATCATCTGACAAACCAGAATCATCTAATGTCAAGGACTCAGAGGTTGATAAAGCTGAAGAAGATATATCCATAGAGTCCAATTCTGTAGAAGTTCATGGAACACGGAGACTATAGAGAAGGAATCCATGGAAATCAATTCAACAGTTGAGTCAGATGATGAAACTATATAAGAAATTATTATGGAAACCTTCTTTAGAAAAACTCCTGAGAACATGGTCATCTGCGGAAGTCACTTCAACAGATAACTCAACTCTTGACCCTAAAGGATCAGTGTCTGAAGAAAGTGTTTTTGATAAAGCAAAATCAACTAAATCTATTCCTTCTAAGAAGAAACTATCACGTAAAAACATAAGGTCACGTAAAAAGAAAATTCAAGAGCAAAAACCTGACACTCAAGCAAACTTAACCAAAACTTAAGGGTAAAGTTGCGGATACTTACTCTTGTGCTCATAACTGTGAGCAGGGTTCATCCATGATCAAACATGCACGCAAACAATCAGCGTTAAATAAAAAGAAAAGACGTGATCCGTTCTCGAGAATAACACAAGCAGAACTAAATGTCTTTTTCTCAAAAAGGCAAACATGTTTTAATTGTGGAATTCCGGGACACATGGCAAGAAACTATGTTCATCGTCCCTACCACTCTGGGAACATGTATCATCAGAAGGCTATGCATTCTCACTTTGTCAAAAATCGACCTCCTAAAGCCAAGCCTTTTGACAGAGACTGGAATCTAGCAAAAAGAGAAAACAAAAAATT
This sequence comes from Helianthus annuus, assembly GCF_002127325.2. NCBI lineage: Eukaryota > Viridiplantae > Streptophyta > Magnoliopsida > Asterales > Asteraceae > Helianthus > Helianthus annuus. Next base: position 83,769,315 of record NC_035435.2, read on the forward strand.
CACAAATATGAATAGGTTTCAAAGTAAGCCAAAAGTCACACTGTTTAAAGGAGATGTTTCAGACACCAAGAATTGGAAACCTAAAGTTCCTGCTAGATCCCAGTCTAAGTGTTCGCAACCGGCAACATCTACTTCATCGCCAAAAACCACAAGGGATGTTAAGAGTCATATGATCTTTCGCGAGGTCTCTTACACAGATAGCAATGGTGAACTCAGGTCCACTATGGTCTGGGTTCCAGTTTCTAACTGATTCCATTAAATGTGCAGGAATGATTATGGAGGGCTATCTTTAGACTTTGGTTTATTGATAGTGGTTGTTCTAGGCACATGACGGGAGACATATCCCAGTTGAATGATATAAAAATATTCGACGGAGGATGTGTCAACTTCGCAGGAGGAGAATCAGGAAGAATCATCATGAAGGTCACAGTAAAAAATGGAGTCCTCACCTTTTCAGACGTCAACTATGTCCCAGAGCGGAAGCACAACCTGCTGAGCGTATCACAGATGTGCGACAAAGGAATGGATGTTCTTTTCACTAAGAGTGGCTGTGTCATTCTGAAACTAGGAATTATCATACCCGAAGACTGGTTTCTGATTGAAGCTGAACGCAGGGGAAACGCTTATGTGATTGACATGAACAAAGCACCCACTGATCAAGTTACTTGTTTGTTTTTAGAGATAGATGAACATGATGCTATGCTGTGGTATCGTCGATTGGGTCATCTGAACACGAAAAATCTGAATCGATTAGCAAAGGGAGGTCTTGTCAGGAATTTGCCAATCAAGGATTTCATGCAGATAGAAAAATGTGAAGTATGCGCTCGTGGAAAGCAACATCATAGGCCTCATAAGTCCAAACCTGTGCACACAACCTCAAAAGTTCTGGAGCTGTTGCATATGGATTTATTTGGCCTCGTCAATGTACTCAGTATTGGAGGAAAGGCTTACTGTTTGGTCATTACCGATGACTTTTCTCGTTTCATTTGGGTGTTTTTCCTGGAGCAGAAAAGTGAGACATCTGGATTAATAAAGAAATTTGTGACTGTTATGGAGAATCAAGCAAATGAACGAGTAAAGATTATTTGTTGTGACAACGGGACAGAATTCAAGAATGTCGAGCTAAATGAATTTTGTGCCTTAAAGGGAATCGATCGTCAGTACAATATAGCTAGATTTCCTCAGCAGAATGGAGTAGCAGAAAGACGCAATCGAACTCTCATTGAAGCTGCTCGCACAATGCTGATAGATTCAGGTCTTCCGCTAATTTTTTGGGCAGAAGAAATGAATACGGCCTGCTATGTCCAGAATCATGCCTTGATCAACAAACGTCACATGAAGACTCCTTATGAAATAGTAGAAGGTAAAAAACCCTTGGTGCAACACTTTCGCACTTTTGGCTGTCCGTGTGTGCTTCTTCTCATGGATTCCAGAGGAAAATTTGAAGCTCGAGGAGATCCTTGCTATTTCATTGGATATGCTAAGAACACCTTTTTATCATGTGTACAACAAGGTCAAGAAGTAGATAGGGGAAGCATATCATGTGGATTGGTTGGAAGAAAATCCAAAAGATGCTCGCATTGGACCTGCTTGGCTATATGATTATTCCTCTCTGTTTAAATCGTTTCCTATTTTGTCTGATGAAATTCTTAATGCATGTGCTTCGAGTGTAGAGATGCCTATTCCCATTGAGGATGAAGATGAGGATGTGCCTTTGTAAAACATGCTCAAGAAACTCATTGTGGATCCATCAGGATTTCACAAGGATACTCCAGCACAACTTCACTCTTCGACTGTTCAGGAGCCGATTTCTGAACCTGCTGCAGCTATCCCTGATGGTGCAGTCTGTAACACTGAAGCCTCCGCGGGACCTTCAAACGTTTAAGGAACTTCTTTGTTTCTAGGAGAAATTCAATCAGATTGCACTGTAGATCCTCTAGTGATCAACAACACTACTGTACCAAATGAGGGGGAGCAATCTGGAATAGCATCAAGAAGTTTCTCAAACCTGCAATCAAACTTGCAAGCCCCTGCTACAGCAATTCCACAGCATGTTCAGAGAAGCGACCCAATCATGAATATAATTGGCCCAGTAACTGCTGGTGTCCAGACCCGTAGCAAATCGGGAGACATCAACTCATGCCTATACTATTGCTTCATTTCACAGATTGAGCCTAAAAACATTAATGTTGCTTTGCAGGAACGTGGATGGGTTGATGCAATGCATGAAGAGCTTAATCAGTTCGAAAGACTTGGAGTATAGAAGCTTGAGAAGCTGCCTCAAGGAAAGCACGCTCTTGGCACACGATGGGTGTTTCGCAACAAACAAGATGATACTGGTGTGATTGCAAGGAACAAGGCTCGATTAGTAGTCCAAGGTTTCAGTCAGGTTGAGGATTTAGATTATGATGAAGCGTATGCTCGAGTAGCACGTCTTGAAGCCATCCGCATTTTCTTGGCATATGCATCTTTCATGGGCTTTACAGTCTATCAGATGGATGTCAAGACAACATTCCTATATGGAAAGGTCAAGGAGGAGATTTATGTTGCTCAACCCCCGGGTTTTATTGATAAAGAGAAGGAAGGATATGCCTACAAGTTAGACAAGGCTCTGTACGGTTTGCATCAAGCACCCCGTGCATGGTATGCTACCCTAACAGAACATTTGCTTACTCATGGGTACACTCGGGGACAATCGATCAAACGCTGTTCATCAAACGTGTTGATAAGGACATCATCCTTGTTCAAATATACGTTGATGACATCATCTTCGGGTCCACAAATGATGTGCTTTGCAAAGAGTTTGAAGAGGTAATGAAGAGGAAGTTCGAGATGAGTTCTTTAGGAGAAATGACGATGTTTTTGGGCCTGCAAGTTCGCCAGAACAATCAAGGAATCTTGATTCATCAGAGTAAATACGTTCACGACGTTCTTGCAAAATTCAGCATGACAGACTCAAAGTCGATCGAGTCCCCAATTGCAGAGTGGTCGTTGTTGACTGAGGATCCTGAAGGAAGCCCACTTAACTAGACATTGTATCGATCTATGATCGGTTCACTGATGTACTTAACTGCAAGTCTGCCAGACATCATGGTTGCCGTCTGTTAGTGTGCTCGTTATCAGGCTAATCCTAAACTCTCTCATCTAACTGATGTTAAAAGAATTTTTAGATATCTGAAGGGAGCTCCTAAACTTGGACTCTGGTATCCCAGAGATTCGAACTTTGATCTGTTTGCTTTTTCAGACAACAACTTTGGAGGGACAGACAGGGATAGAAAATCTACATTAGCTGGATGCCAATTCTTGGGAGATAGACTTATCTCTTGGCAGTGCAAAAAGCAGCAAACTGTATCTCTTTCCACCGTGGAAGCAGAGTGTGTTGCAGCATCTGCCTGCTGCTCCCAGGTTCTTTCGATGCAACATCAAAGTATGTTGCAGCATCTGCCTGCTGCCCCCAGGTTCTTTGGATGCAACATCAGCTAGAGGCATGGTTATAAAACAAGGTTTCCAAGGCCGAGTACTCTCCGAATAGTCGCTACAAGGCAGGCTGCCGATGCGACTTTCTTTGACTCCGCCTAATTACTCGGAGTCGGTCAAACACGGTCAACCTCGACCAGAATTGGATCCAGTAGGTCAACTCGGGCCTAGTTTGACTTAAATAATAATGTAACATAATTTCTATGCCTATCATATTAAAGAATGAATATTATTTTCATGTATTTTGTTATAAATATTAGTAAATTTGTGTTATTTGACATATATTTAATCTCCAAAAAGTAATTTCTTTATAATTTAACATGTCCGAGTACTCCCCGGGTACTCTCCGCGTAGACCGAGTAATCTCAACTCCCCGGTCGACCGACTAGGGAGCGCCTAGCAACTTTTGCAAAAAACAAAGGATGGACTCGGTATACTCACCTACTACAATGAATCGTTGTGCTTACCTTGATCGCGAGGGTATGCCTTGGAATGGGACACTCTGATGTCACAGTATAATTTTACCCTAAAGCGTATCACAAGGTTGATAGTTGAAGTTTGAGCGTTAGATTTAAGAGGACAAGTATATTAACAATCGCGTTGACCGGTCCAAGTAAGTGAGAGCTGAAAAGTGTTCCTTAATCAGTTCGAAAACGATTTGATCCCGTGGCAGTCTTCCCAAAATACCCTAGTGTTAATATTTCATATTATTATAATATTAATATAATATTGATAGTTAATAGTTGCTCGGTGGGTTGATTAGCTAATTGTGAAGGAGGTATGTTCTGTTTTGAAGAATATTATTAAAACAACATTAAAATAATGATCTGGCATGGCCCACCATTTCGAATAGGGCCCACTGGTTTTGACAAAACAGTAGTGAAAGTCAAAGTTTGAACAGTGTGAACAGGCCCATCATCTCCGATCAGTAGTCCGAGATGGGCCTGGCCCATTCGAGATGTATAAATACAATCTGACAAGATTCGAGACACATATCTCGAACCAAGTCGGACAAAGCTTCTCTGAATTCTCTCTCAAATCAATCATCTCGAACGATCTAGAACTGAAGGTATAGCATCCCGGACCAGGAAACCATCATCCCGGATGATCTTGGATGATCTCGGACAAAGAGATCCCATCCCAGATCATCTCAGACAAGATGATTACATCATTTCGGATGAGTAGTTTCATCCGAGATGAACCCTCACAAATTCCGGACTTTGACCTGCCAACTTGGACCTTCATTTGACCTGGAACTTTGACCTGAACTGCTTGTTGACCCTTGTTTCTGACCCGTTGACCATCATTTGAACTGTTGACCTGTTGACCCTTTGTTGCCTCGTTGACGTTCCAAATGAAGGTTAACTTTTATTTAAGGCTTACCGTTTCAAGATTTTTGTAAAATATGGCGCAAGTAATGATGCATGAGCATAATTAAAGACAGCTGGAGGTGGAACTCTTCCACAACCAGGCTGGATATCTTTCTGATCCTCCTGCTGAGCATGCAGAAATGTTTAGTTCGCTAATCAGAGGATTAAACAATTGCCCAATTACTCACGCACTACGAGCAGAACCGGTGATCTGCAACAGCTACATCAACACTTTCTGGAATACGACCAAAGTCAATAGATAGGGAGCAGATGGAGCTGGAACTATCAAAGCCACTGTACAGAAAAAGAAGATTGTCATATATAAAGCCATTATTCGGGAAGTTTTGAGGCTAGGAGATCAACGCAACATCCAACTTCATATGATCAAAACAGAGTTCTTGCCGCTCTTAGAAGAATGAGCTATGAAGGAGCGTATCCCACAGTTTTGAAGAAGCTATTCCCACCTTACTGGAGACTGTTGGTGCATTTCTTCCTACAATGTATCGCAGAGAACAAGGGTGGATATAAATCAGTTGAACAAGACGCAGACCTGTGCGCTTGTGTCATTAGTGAATGAATGGGATTACAACTTCTCAGCTTTCATATTCGACAACATGAAGAAAATGCTCGAAGATCCGAAGAAGAAGATCTTTATGTTGTACCCAAGATTCCTCCAGATGATCCTATATATCAAACATCTATATAAACATCCTTCATTTTACATTGGGTCAACCATGGTTTACATGCCTCATGTATATGATCTTTATAGAGCGTATAGTTCTTTCTGATTTTACAACAAGATATTATAGGGCTATATAATAATAATAGTATATTAGGGTTTCGTCCAACAATTTTGACCAACATTTTGCCTAATAAACTTATACATTTCCTATCTAAAAGTGATATTTAAAATAGTTACTTATATGAGTTGATTTGTAAGCACATTTATAATAAGACTTATGAAATGATGATTTAAATTTGGGGAGGTTTAAGAGCTTGTTCTCGCCCTTAGAGAGTTAATGGATGTCTTTGGATTGTAGTTATTTAACACTTGTACATATAACTTTAAATGTAACACGCATGATAGTTATTTAACCGTCTACCCACTTTTTGTTTCCCATTAATCCATCAATGCGCTACCTACAAAACCCTTTATGCAATTCTTACTGTGTGTAATGAAATAGAATCTAAATGAAATGAAAGTAGAATGTAGATTTTATTTCTTATGTTGTTCGTTCAACAAAAGAAGAAATTGGAATCGAACAACAACATAAAAAACAAAATCAACATTCTAATCTAACCCAAACTACATTCAATCATGTGAAACGAGCACCGAAATTTCAAATAACATTTAATTTCTTATGCAAATTTTAATTTCAATTTCACTATATTCAAGTTTTCAACATACAAACATGTCATAGAGATGGAGGACCTATAACAACATTTCGTCATATATTTTTATTTATTTATTTATTTATTTTATGATATCGTTGACTGTGTGAATTGTAATTTGCAAGTAAATTATATAACACACGAACTACAAAACTATCAAGACTTGAAACCCTCACGCAGATCGAACACACATTCATCTTCACATTCGCAACCGCAATCGCCGGCGATCCCGATGCGGCCCTCCGTCAGATCCTCCGCCGTTGCAGCACTCTTCGTCACCGTTCTCCTCTTTGCATCGCCGGTGTTCGGTTCCGATTATGATCACAAGGTTAACTTCTGTTTTAAACCACAACCTTTTTATTTACGTCATGGTTATTCGATCTGTTAGGTCTTTGATTTGGAATGTGATGATTTGGTTGTTTGATTGGTAGATCAGTTTGATTGATAGATCTGTGTTTGTGCATTTTGTTTGTTTTGTGTGGATGTGTGGATTTGGAGTTGGGAGATGAGATTTGTGGTGGACTAGGGTTTTGAATTTTGATCTGTGGTGGAAAATTGTTTGATTTTTTTTGAGATTGTTGTGGTTGAGTTGTGTGTATGAGGTTGTGTAGGTAGGGCAAGGTGTTAGTTTCTGATTGTGTGTGATTTGGGGAATTTGATGTGTGATCTTGGCAACGGCGAAGGAAATGCTAAGTGATTCGGTACTGGATGCGAACTATGTTGCTAGAGTTTGACTTCTGGTATATTGACAAAGTAATTGCTTATGTCAATTGATAGAACAAAATTTAGAAAGCTTGTTAAGTAAAATTAGTTACTTGTGGCAGTGAGAATTTGGGACGGTTTAGTATAGAGAATGTTGCATCTTCTTTGGTGAGAAAGAGAGAGTAATAATTGCTTAATGGAGTAAAGACTTTTTCCAATGCAAGGCTTGTGAGGTCGCCTGTCAGATGTGCAGTGTGAAGATCAAGGGGGCAGCCCGCTCATGAAGACATTAGCGTTGACAATGGTGTTACATGTGATACTGTGAGTGAAAATACGGGCTAAGGGATTGGGACTGTATACTCCCTTTGGTGCATTAAAATGATATTAAAACCAGCTGAATGGTGATCGCTCGTATCACCTGAAGTGCATTTGTTATCTAAAGATTCATTCATTAGATTGTGATTTCTGGATTCGTGCACTTGAATACTTGATTTGTATGTTTAACTTACATGCCTCGGTTACAGTAATTCTGAGCCACTTGACTTGGAATACATTTGTAACTGGATGTTGATCCAAGGCACGCCTGCATACTAATAGGACCATTAGCTACTTCCTGCCTTGATCTAGTAATACTAACATTAGCTTTTGATGTATATTAATTCGAAGGACCGAAGATCAGCTACTGGGTACCACTTGCTGTGCACATAATCTACGCTATAAAAGTCAACACACATTATAATAACTTTCGCAAGAGATTGTGATTGCAGAATGGCGGTTACACTAACACATCTTTATGCTTGAATAATGTAATATGTATTAAGTTTGTTTGAATACATATGTTTCTTGGAAAGAGATTCTTTGTTGCTTTGAAACTTGCGCTTATACGAAGATCTTTTTCGTGAACCATATTAACATGTTGAATGTGCCTTATGATTTTCCATTAGTGGCTTAGTTACCATAGTATACGTCACAGTTAAATATGTAATGTTCTTTACTTCTTTTGTTTTGACCTTCATCATTGTTCGCCTCTGCAGTATCAATCAGATGAAAAAGTTACCCTTTGGGTGAATAAAGTTGGGCCTTACAATAATCCTCAAGAAACATACAATTTCTACAGTCTTCCGTTTTGTCGTAAAGATGATCATGCTCAAGCTGCACACAAGTGGGGCGGTCTGGGTGAAGTATTGGGTGGAAATGAGCTTATTGACAGCCAAATGGACGTCAAGTTTCAAAGTATGTAGATTAACTTATGTATTCTTGTATGTTGTGTTATTATAGCGTTAATTAGTTTCATGACATACGTTTATCCTGGCAGAGAATGTGGATAAAACGACTGTTTGCGAGCTGGAACTTGATGATTCAAAAGCCATGCAGTTTAAACAGGCTATTGAGAATAACTACTGGTTTGAATTATTCATGGGTATGCATCTTGTTCTTTATATATACATAGGGTTATTGAAATATTCAATTTTCTAGTTGCACTTTTTTAACTTTCACATGCGTTTCTGATCTTATTTTTGCTTTTTTCCTTGGCTGCGTCGAATACAAACTCAGATGACCTGCCACTGTGGGGTATGCATTAATCAAGTCCTCTTTAACTTCTTTTGTTTATGTTTTTTCAGTTATAATTCCCATTTTTTTATTTAACCACTCATTGTTATGGGATTATAGGTTTTGTGGGTGAGTTACACTCTGATAAGAACAGCGATAGCAAGCATATGCTATTCACACATATGAATATCACCATACAATACAACAAAGACCAGGTTTGCACCATTTCATTTGTATGTTAACTTGTGTATTAAATTACAACCTGTATTATACCATGGTTTCTTTTTGTTGCAGATCATTCACGTTAATCTAACTCAAGAAAACCCAAAACCTTTGGAAGCTGGTAAAACACTGGACATGACATATTCAGTAAAGTGGACTGAAACTAATGTCACATTTGCTCGCCGTTTTGATGTTTACCTGGATTACCATTTTTTTGAGCATCAGGTGAATGCTACAACCTGTGTATTATTCTGGTTACAAGCTTTTCATTACAAAACTGCAGGCATGTAAACGAACCGAACGAACACGAACAGGGGCATGTTCATGTCTGTTCATTTAACTTTAACTGAACACAAATTTATAATTGAACAGATTTTTGTTCACTAAGAAAATTGGCAGGTTCGTTTATGTTCGTTCGTTTAAAGCCTAAATGAACTGCTCGCAAGTGTAAACGAACATAGTCAAACAAACCTAATTGAACATAATTTAACAAACATAAAACAATACAAACGAACAAAATTGAACAAACATAAACGGACACAGTGAACATAAATGATCAAAACATAAACTTGTATAAAGTAGCTTTTAATATATAGATTATTGATTATTTAGGATAAATCTATTGGAAAGCCCATTTTTATTACTAGAAAGCCCAATTATCAATTAGTTATATTTATATTAGTTAGAAAACCCCTTTTAAGTTTATATTTTTATAAATGTAACTTCTTATGTATTTATTAAAATATAAACGAACAAACATAAACGAACATAAATGAACGAACGACACATGTGTTAATGTTCGTTCGTTTATTAAATAAACGAACTTCCTGCCGAACAAGTTCACGAACAGTTCATGAACGTTCGGTTCATTTACAGGCCTAAAATCTGATTTTGATAACATTTATGAGGCAATAAAGTTTCTGTCTTTTTGTAGATTCATTGGTTCTCCATATTCAATTCTTTTATGATGGTTATCTTTCTGACCGGGTTGGTCTCAATGATACTGATGCGGACTCTTAGAAATGACTACGCAAAATACGCCAGAGAAGACGATGATCTCGAAACCCTGGTAATGACACTAAGTAACAGGGTCATTTTAGTAATTTGGTCACCATATATTATTGTATTGTGTTAATTTTTTTCCAGGAAAGAGATGTCAATGAAGAATCTGGTTGGAAACTTGTTCATGGAGATGTTTTCAGGCCACCTCGTAATTTGGTTTTGCTGTCTGCGGTTGTTGGGACAGGTGCCCAATTGGCACTATTGATTCTTCTCGTCATCGTGTTTGCAATTATTGGAATGCTGTATGTCGGGTAAGTGACAAAAATAGTCCTGAACTAATCTATCAAGAATGTAAATGAACGTTAACTATGACTATTTGTTTTGTAGACGAGGATCAATTGTAACAACATTTATAGTTTGCTATGCTCTCACTTCTTTTGTTTCTGGCTATGTGAGTGGTGGGATGTACTCACGCAATGGCGGTATGTATCTTATTTAAGTTGATTTCTTATTATTTAGAGTAAAATGCCATTTTCGTCCCTGAGGTTTGGCCAGTTTTGCGACTTTCGCCCAAAGGTTTGTTTTTCCACATCTGGATCCAAAAGGTTTGAAATCTTGACATTTTCATCCAGCTCGTTAACTCCATCCAATTTTCTCCGTTAAGTTAGGGGTATTTCTGTCTTTTTTGTTAACTTAAAGGGCAATTCGGTCTAACGGATTCGGTCAGGGGTATTTAAATGCTTGTACATAAAGTAAAAAAAACCGAATTGCCCTTTAAGTTAACAAAAAAGACGATAATACCTCTAGCTTAACAGAGAAAATGGATGGAGTTAACGAGTAGGATGAAAATGACAAGAATTCAAGCCTTTTGGATCCAAATGCGAAATAACAAACCTTTGGATGAAAGTCGCAAAACTGGCCAAACCTTAGAGACGAAAATGGCAATTTACTATATTATTTAAGTCTCCTGTTTTCTGATTTGACTTTTTTTTTTCAGGGAAAACTTGGATAAAGTCAATGATCCTGACTGCATCACTTTTTCCATTTTTGTGCTTTGGAATCGGTTTCATACTCAACACTATCGCAATATTCTACGGATCTCTAGCAGCAATTCCATTTGGCACAATGGTGGTAGTTTTCGTCATTTGGGCTTTTATTTCCTTCCCTCTTGCTCTTCTTGGCACAGTTGTTGGAAGAAACTGGAGTGGGGCCCCCAACAACCCGTGTCGTGTGAAAACTATTCCGCGCCCGATTCCTGTGAAGAAGTGGTATCTCACACCGTCTGTAGTTTCACTCATGGGAGGACTGCTTCCTTTTGGCAGCATTTTCATTGAGATGTACTTCGTTTTCACTTCATTTTGGAATTACAAGGTATGATCTATATTCCAACAACATTATCATAATGATAATAATAATAATAATAATAATCTAATGAGCTTCGTTTTAAAAAATATGCCTTGGGCGTGAGGTGACGGAAGAATACAAAAATTGCATTTGAGGTATTAAGCGGTTGATTTCGCGTACTTTACAATTAAACTTAACATGATTATTATCAAGTAAAACACACAAAATGTCAGATAAAAACACTCCCAATATGATATTTCGTTCAAACCCATGCGTTAAACATATCTATTAACTAAAAAAAAAACGTCAAATATAATAAGCATAAAACCAACGCGTATCAACCAATCGTATAAACTAAAAAGAAAACGTCAAATCGTATCAACCGAACCGAATCATTTAGTCGCTCAAACAACTAACGAAACAAAACATCATGTTCACAACATAAAACCAAACATATGGGAGGAAATTCAGATTAGTTTGTTATTATGTATGTGTAAATATAGTTGACATTTTTTATGCAATTCGGGTTAATCTGGTCAACCCGATAAACATTTTTAACCCAATTACCGTATGCTACTTCCGGGTTTTGGGTTCCATCTTTTTCGGGTTAATCAGGTAACACCATAATCAGGTTCGGGTTAGTTTTATTCGGGTCGGTTTTTGGGTTTCGATTAAAAAAGCACTCCTGCTCACGCTAAGCTTCCAGAACCCTAATTGCTCAACTGTCTCACGCTTTTAAAACCAAACTAATGATGTGTTTTCTTGTTTAGCGTTTGCATTGACGTATGAATGATTGAAGCATACTGATTCTTTATGTCGTTTGTTTATCTGACAGGTGTACTATGTGTACGGGTTTATGCTACTTGTATTTCTGATTCTTATAATTGTGACTGTGTGTGTGACAATTGTGGGGACATATTTCTTGCTAAATGCTGAGAATTACTATTGGCAATGGACTTCATTCTTCTCTGCGGCGTCTACAGCTATTTACGTCTACTTGTATTCCGTATATTACTACTATGTCAAGACGAAGATGTCTGGCTTCTTCCAAACCAGCTTCTACTTTGGATACACTGCTATGTTCTGCCTTGGGTTAGGAATTCTATGTGGTAAGATTAACTCTTATAGTCTTATTTAATCACTTTAATGTTCTCGTTCCAAGACAAACATGCGTTTTCAGCTTTCGGTTTTTCCCTAGAGGGGTTAATATCAACTCATGTACTTGTATATGTGTCATTTTGGGCTATGCTTTTATCTCAAACAGGTCAAAATAAGTAAATGAGTAAAGTACACGATGATCCCTGTGGTTTGCACTTTGTAACGCATTTAGTCCCCAGCCAACAAATCTAAAGTTTTTAACATGTCCAAGTTTAGGACTAAATTCTTGACAAAATGCAAATCATAGGGACCATTCATGTACATGTACTTTTGGAAAAAGTTGGGGACTAAATCCGTTGCAAAATGCAAACCACAGGGACCATCCGTGTACTTTTAGAAAGCTAGGGACCAAATCCAAGTTTTGGTACACCACAGGGACTAGTCGTGTATTAGAGTGGAACAGGTTTAAGATTACCCAAACTCTTTTGTCTTTTTTAAGATGTTTTATTCTTGTTATTTTGATAATATCGTTTTTACAGTCCTAATTAATCCATGGATTATTTATAGAAATGGAGAAATAAATGTTCGCGGGTCAAACGGACCTGGTTTTGCCTTTTTTGACGCTCGCTAAATTGACCCTTTTTGACCCAGCCTGTTTCAAGCTGTTAATTAAATCCGTAACAGCCTCTCATTTTGTCACATCTAGTTGGTTGTCACTTAGCTATGATTCCACTTTTCCTTTCTTTTTTGGCCGATTTTTATTTTATAATTTTCAATTTTATTTAATCAAAATTAGTTGTCAAATGTGCTCTATTAATAAAATTTGCACATTCTAGGTTCATTTTGATTTATGATACTTGTTGTCAAAATGAGTTTTGGCTAGGATGTTCCTGATATTTAAAGGTGGGTTCGGGCTGGAATGGGTCATTATTTTACGGGTTGACCAACAACCACTTTTTTGTCCATTTTACAACTTCATATAAAACAATAGGTATAAATAAGTAACAGGTCAACTATCATTACAACAATTATGTAATGTTTTTCAGTAAATCGATTTTTAGTTTCAATAAAAGAAATTAAGATATTTTTTTTTACTTTTATCTGTTTGACCCGTTAGAGATAAACATAATGTCCAAAGGTTCTATTCTGAAGGTTTTTTTTTTTAATTTTTTTTTATTTTTAACAAAATTGGCAGGAGCTGTTGGTCACCTGGGCTCAAACCTGTTCGTCAGAAGGATCTACAGGAACATCAAGTGCGACTAAGTCACATTCACAGGAAAAACACCGCCCACAGTGGACCCCGATCTTTGTAGTAAACAGCGAATACCGATTGGAAGCTTGCATCAGGTATGTGAACCCGAAGGCCCGGGCAGTGATAATTTAGTAGTATACCTAACTCCTGAGATTGAGGGAGGTTTGATAAGTTTTTGTTCCTTCCTTTTCATGGAGTGTAGAAAAAACTTAGATGAGAAATTTAAATTCAGAGGTTGTTTTATGATCCAGAAAAAAAGGGCTACTTTGGTTCCACATATGTTTTTTTTTTGTTTTTGTCTTCTGTAGTGTGGATTTTGCTTCGAGTTTGCGGTTGTCTTTGAACAAGTGGTGGGGAGGGGGTACATTTATGTGCTTGTGAGCTTTTGTGCAAAACAGATGATGTTTATTATATATACTTGTTCTATTCATTTAGTCCAATTTGGTAACTGAATTATGTCTACTACTCCCTCAATGCATGATTTGACTTGATTCGAATGTGGATTTCAAAAAAGGATTTTTCATGAAACGTTAATTCGAGCTCCAACTCTTCCGATTCAAGCAGTGGTTAAACACCCTTATATGTTATTGGTAAGTTTGGTCATTTGATACCTTTTTAACATGACCCATTCTGACCTGTTACCATTTTGGACTTTGACTTGTTACCTTTTTGGACATAATCCTATGTTCGTGACGTGGAGATTATAATCCGGCGTCCACTAAAACTTTTGGTGTTATAGAAAAAGGTATATATAGAATAACATGTTGCCAAAAGTACCAAAGTTCATTTTGAACCGGTTGTAACAGTTTGGTCCCTCGAACAAAAACTGTGTTTTTAGAATCCATCATTTTGATCTTCATTCGTTTCTATGGGACCAACGACCACGTTCTAGACCGATTTTTTTTCTTCCTAGATCATGATTTTTTTTGTTAAAGTTCATTAAAAATATGGTTTTTTTCCTTCCTAGATCACAAACAGATTTCCCATAATCATCTAAAGAAAAATAATCTGTTACCATCATATCCTCTTTTTATGATATTTGTTCAAACACAATCATTAATCTGTGCCGCGATAAATAAAAGAAAAAAAACACCAACAATAACTTCAATTTTTTTTGATTTAACAGCGGAATTTTATGATTATAGAATCGGGTCAACAGATACTGTAAAAACCCAAAAAGCGTACAGGAAAAATAAAACAAAAACAAATATGAATTATATTCTTTATATATTTATATAAATAAGTCCACAATATATTTTTTATTTCTTTATAGTTAATTACTAAAGTAGCCTTACAAAACATAAACTCCCACAACAGTGTACACAAGATACAGTTGAACAACTTCAAGTTTCACTTCTGGTCATGTTTCTGAAACAATTCTTCAAGAGTTTCAACTTTACCTTCATCATTGTCTTCCTCTTCAATGTCCTCATTTGGGGCCACATGTCTCATGGTATCCGACAAATATTCGGACATGCGGAACGATAGTTCTTGTTCTGGCAGAGGATTGGAGTCCTGCTGATCATCAAGGTGGTTAAGGGTGCCTGTGGAGGATGATTGAGACAAAGTCCCTGATGCAACTGTAATCACTTCATCGCCCTCGTCAATGGTTGACCCGAGAGAACATGTTGACCGTGTGGCGACTGACTGAAGTGCTCTTGATCTCTCTTTTACTCGTTTGCACCAGCTGTGAAGTGAATCACGAACGCTTTCTGCGATCAGAGCTTTCTTGACCCGAGAACCCATCTGAGAAAAAAAAAGAACAAGTCAAAATGTTGGGTTAAGTCGAAAAGTATAAAAAGAAGTCATACAGGTGTTTGGATGTGCATTTTGAAAGTGATTTTATGGTTATCAGATATTAAGTTGTGTAATAAACAGTTTATTTGAAGTTTTAATAAAAAATTAAAGATAAAAATGTTAGTTTTATTAAGAAATATATAAAACTAGAGCATGATTTTTTTTTCTATCATTATACCAATTTTAATAAATTTTTATAGAAAAATGCTATCTTTAACCACAAAAAATGTAGAAAAAACTTAAAAAAGGAAAAAAAAAAGAGAGCGGTAAATAAGTGATTTTAGATTTCTATAAAGCATAATCAGTAAATGATAGGGTTGTAAAGGAGCTGAGCTTAACTTAAGTGAGCTCGATCTTGAGCTCAGCTCGTATTGAGCTCTATGTCTACATATCGATTCCTGCTCGTGAATAATTTTACAAGCTCGAGTTTGGTTTGTCTATTATCTATTAATTATATAATTACGTTTATCAATTTTTAGTTACTTTTACGTATTATTTAAATATTTAAAGCTCTATGTATCGGGCTCATGCTCGTTTATTAAAATGAGCTTCATTTTGGGTTCAAGGTCGTTTAAGCTCACGAGCGGATCTGCTAGTTTACACCCCTACTAATCAAAATTACTTTATTAAATGCTATGTGATTTGTAATAATCAGTTTCATAACACAACAAAAAAATGATATGATTGATGTGTGTTGTACGATATGAACCTGTGTGACGATAACATTTAGCGGCACAGTGCTGTAGCTACACCAAAACTGAACAAGAACCCTGCAACAAAGATGATATAACCATAGATAAAGATGCGATAACGTGTCGGTTTTTTTTTCTTTTAACACAAAGGTTGGTTCTATATAATACAAAAAGTATTGAAAGGGAGTACATACCCACAAGTCAGCCTAATAATTATCATTGCATGGTTCTTCATGAAACACGACCGTTGTTTGAATCCCCACTGCACAAATCAAGATGACGGTTTCATAAATGTTGCTCACGCGATATAATATAGATAAGTGAGAGGGGGGGGGGGGTACTTACCACAGACCAGATGAATGTTGCCATCTCAAAAGCATTCTGTAGATGAACAAGGTAAGAGTAAGAATCATAGGAAGTTAATTACTATCTATATGCCGAAAGTCGGAAAATGTATGGGTTGACCGTTGACTTTTGTGAGTCAAATGGGTTGCTTTTTGACTTGAAGATAATGAGTTATTAGTGAAATACTATTGTTATCTTGGCCTTTTATTATCTGTGACAAATAACAGAAGTGAAAAGTTTACCTGAAAGGAGATGAACTGTATCAACCGCAGTAGTATTTCGGGTTTACCGAACCAGAAAAGCTCGTCACGCGGCTTCACTTGAGTTCCTCCAACAGACGGGCCACGTGGTTCTACTATTTCAAGTGCCAACAAGGACACAACATGCTGAAGTTTTGTTCCCACCAGTAACACTAGCTTTTAACCAAAAGAGGTAAAACTTTACGATGAATACACCAAGTAGCATACAGGATCGATACATCAATTAGGGGTGGCAAGTTGGGTCACGGGTCAAAACGGGTTCCGATTAAAACAATGTATTTTTTCGTAAGGGTCAAAACGGGCCGGGTCAGCTTGGATTGACCAATATGCAACAAGTCAACAACCACATTTTGTTTGTTTAATTTTCTTCTTTTATAAATAACTAAACCATTGAAAGAAAATGATTTAAGAAGTTGTATGCATTAATAAGAGTTTAGGCTACATTCAGCCTGTTTGACCCGTTCCCCTTTTAACTAACGTTTTTTATTTGAGCCGTATGAAATAAACACAACCCAAATCTACCCCTTCACAAAACACGTCAACTTACAATCGCGGGGACAAAAGAAATCCAGAAGTAAATGTTAAGACCTGAAAATACCCTCAAACATCAAGAACGCGTCACAAAGTTACGTACATTTGTTATGAAAAAAAAAGGATAATAACTATTACCATGAATGTTTACAAAGATGCATATTATGGCATATCCCCAAAGTGGCCAGCTGCAAAATGAGTTGCAGAAATTCAGAAATTATATAAAACTTCGACATTATTATAAAATGAGTTAATTACTGTTTTCGTCCCTGTGGTTTGTCAAAAATCACTATTTCAGTCCATTAGTTTAAAATTTGCGATTTCAGTCCCTGTGGTTTCACTTTCGTAACCATTTCAATCCCTGTGGTCTGTTAAGTACAGGGACTGAAATGGTTACGAAAGTGAAACCACAAGGACTGAAATTGCAATTTTTAAACTAATGGACTGAAATAGTGATTTTTGACAAACCAGAGGGACGAAAACAGTAATTAACTCTTATAAAATATTTAACTGCAATGCAACAAGATCATGAGGCATACCTAATTCCCACAATTTCATAAAATTCATCTTCCATGCTTCGGACCATATAGTTGTGGAAGTTATAAGACAGCGGCAAGTTATGAGTCTGAAATTACAGAATTGCCATTTAGGTGATCTTGCAAGAATGAAGTTTACTTGAAGAGACAAAAAGAAGGACGAAGATGAAGTCAAATACCCACGGTGATGAAACCTAACCGCAATGCCAGATAATCCGACTTCTGCATTGGACTTTTGAATTGTCTTAGAAAGCATAGCTGAAAATAACAATAAAAATCCACCTTTATCATTATACACACAACAAACTGAATCTTGAGGTTATAAATATGTCTCATAACAACATGTTAAGAACGATTCGTACCATCCATATGAGAATCCGACTCCTGCTCCATGGATGAGATGCATGATGCTTAATGAAAGTAACTTGGCGTCTCATCACCTTTATCTTCCTTGCTATAAGCAAAAAAATATATCACATGTAATCAAATGAACACCGTTTGTATATCTTTGTTATTCGTCTAAGGAATGTTATAACGTTTATCGTTGTGTGGGTCCCATAATATGGCGCCAAAGGGAATGATGATGTGATTCTAGTCATGTTTACGTAACGCGATGACACAAAAAAGAGGAAACGAAATCTAGCTCTACACTAATTACTTTTAAACAAATAAAAATAAAAGTGTTTGGGCCGACCCAACAAGACCCGTACATGTCCATACCTTGCAGGTTTTCGGGGGCCGATTGGCTAGCTTGGTATTCCCATTTCCTCCAACTGTATATCTGCAAATGCATATGCTAGAAACTTAATATAAACTAGTTGTAGTAGCCCATGGACATAATTCAAAGGGATTCAAGAAACACTGTACCTTGATCATGGCTAAACCAACCGACACGCAACTATAGAGAACATGAGTTATCCCGAGAACAAACAAGAATCGATGAAGCTGCTCAAGACCTTCATAAGAAACAAACGGTTCTCGTCCCTGCAAATACAATTCAAAACAAATTTAGTCATTATTCCTCTCGGGTAAAACCACAAAAAAGATCAAAAGGAAACAGGTCAAACGGGCCGAAAGTGGTCCAATGTTTTATTTAATTCATAGAACCTCTTAAATCATTTATTCGAATAAATACATTTTTTTATGAGTAAAATGCCATTTTCTTCCCTGAGGTTTGGCCAGTTTTGCGACTTTCGTCCAAAGGTTTGTTTTTCCACATCTAGATCCAAAATGTTTGAAATCTTGCCATTTCCATCTGGCTTGTTAACTCAATCCATTTTTCTCCATTAAATCGGGGGTAATTCCGTCTTTTTTGCTAACTTAAAAGGCAATTCAGTTTTTTCATAGGTATTCGGACTTTTTACATAAAGTAAAAAAAAACTGAATTGCCCTTTAAGTTAACAAAAAAGACGGAATACTCCTGACATAACAGAGAAAAATGGATGGAGTTAACGAGCTGGATGAAAATGGCAAGAGTTCAAACTTTTTGGATCCAGATGCAGAAAAACAAACCTATGGACGAAAGTCGCAGAACTGGCCAAACCTCAGGGATGAAAATGACATTTTACACTTTTTTAATCATTATACACAACAAACTAATACATAAGAACCTTTTTAGTGATTTTTGGAACCAAGTGTAACCAGTCAACCCGACCCGTTTCATCCCGTAGAAGAAAACAACGGGCTACCTCTATGAAACATGTTTACCTCGCCACACTGATGAGAAGGATGAGCATGTAGGCCTTCGGGAGGTATATCAGTTTCGTTTGAAAAGGAGGATAGTAATCTTTTGAAAACGACCATTTTATCCATCTCGAAATCTTCTTTGGAGCAAAGAAAGAATTTACTGCTGAAGAGTGACGAATCCACACAGATCTGTGAGATCAGGTGTGCCCATTGCCCCAATAACAAAGATATCAGTCCAAGAAGCATAAGCTCTGCGCCAATCAAAATCGAGAAGTCAACCAGTTATCCTTGAGAAGTCAAACTAATATGAACAACAACTGTTGAGAACAAATAATTGCATTTTATTTGATTTGGAACAAAAAAGACACTGATTTTGACTTTTAAGTCAAAGATCTTATTAGATTAAGTGATTAACATAATTAAACTAATTATTAAGGACAAAATGAACTTAAAATAAATCAATATAACCATTTGTATTGTGACCAACCTTCTTTGATCTTCTCTAAAGAAGCTAACAGAGCCTTCCTTCTAGTCTTCTTCAACCACTGCACACCACAAAACGCGTAAATCATTCAAATCTTGAACAAATTTGCCATCCCAAATGATATTAAAAAAAAAAAAAAAAGAGAAATAAAAAAATTTGAGAAAAACTCAAATTTGACATCCCAAATCTGTAAAAAGTGAAAAAACCATAAATTAGTAAAATCTTAAACAAAAAGATTTAAAAAAATAATATTTTTTTGTTGGGAAAAACTCAAAACTTACCTCCCAATTCTGTTAAAAAAAAATTGGGAACCAACAGACAAGCAAATAGCATAAATCATTCAAATCTTTAACAAAAATATAAAAAAAGTAAATATAAAATAGGGAAAACTCAAAACAATCTTTGAATCAACAGGCAAGCAAAAACCATAAATCATTTAAATCTTGAATAAAAATACTTTAAAAATCTTTTTTTTTTTTTTTTTTGGGAAAAACTCAAAACTTGCTCTCCCTAAAAACTGTAAATTAATCTTTGAACCAACAGGCAAGCATAAACCATAAATCATTCAAATCTTGAACAAAAAGATACAGTTTAAAAAAAAAGGGAAAAAAAACTTAAACCTGCCTTCCCAAATCTTGAACAAAAATACTCAAAAAATAAAAAAAATGAAGAAAAAAAAAAAAAAAAAAAAACTCAAAACTTCCCTCCCAAATTTGTAAATTAATCTTTGAACCAACAGGTAAGCAAGAAACCATAACCCATTCAAATCTTGAACTAAGGAAATCCAAAGTTAATATTTCTTTTTTGAAAAGAAGTGAAAACTTGCCTTCCCAAATCTGTAAATTGATCTCTGAACCAACAAACAAGCAAAGACCATGAAAGTAATAGTAGTAGCAACAGCCCATGTTGGCGTTTCAGCCAAAGATCTCCCTTCCCTGATCAAATCTTCCACCATTCTCACTTTCCCACATCAACAACCTCAACCTTATTAACCTTTTTTGCTAAAAATCTTTGAATAAAGTTGTCAACTTTGAGAGTATTTAGGCAGTTGGGTGGTCTCAAAATGCTGCGCATTTTGTGCATCGATGTGGCCGGGTATTATTATTATTTAAAATAAATCATGAATCTTGGAATCTTTTCACGCAGGCAAGGCAGATTGACAGTGATCTTATATAGAAGTTGCATTTGGGGTACATATATTATGTTACATTTTTGGGATGTATATGCCTTGTGGGGTTTAATTTGATGGGGGAAGAATGCATATTAATTAATTAATTAATTCCACATGCATTGGAACTTATGACTTATCAACTTACATTTGCACTTGTTCCTTTAGACCCTACCTCCCCACATGTTGCAACAAAAAATTTATTTTTGTAAATCTTCATTCTCTTTTAATTTGAGTTATATGAGAGGGACTCTTGAATCGAGTCGAGCTTAAATAAGTTTGAGTTGGGTTGGATTGAGTTGAGTTGAAGTTTATCATAATGTTAAACTTATTTAATAAACGAGCCCAATTTGCATATAGAACGATTATACTATATCTATTTATACAATTGATATGTTTGCCATGGAGATTTTAGGAGCTTCTAGCTTTAACCTTTTATGAAAAAGCTCATACTCAATAAAAAGTCTTATTTGGTTGAAACTTTTGGTTGAACGCTCCTACTAGTAGCGTTTAGAAGGAGCTACAAGCTTTTAGGAAAAAAATGACTATTTTAACCTCTAAAGATAATAAACTTTTTAATGCACAAACTGTTTAAATTTTTAGTTATGTCCATTTTGATCATTTTATACATTTTATTAAAAGCTCCAGCTACCCTGCCAAACACCAAATATATCTAAAAAGCTACAGCTACTAGCTACCAACTACAGCTATCAGCTAACAGCTTCCAGCCATCAGCCACCAGCTACTTTTGCCAAACATACCCAATATGACATATAAATCGCATAATGAGTATTGTTATATACAATTATGATAAAAGAAACTAATCAACATTTGTTTTTTCCCTTCAAACACCATTCTTGCTTGAAAGAAAAATTTGATTTTAATACATCTTGTATAGGATTCATGTTCATTTATTCGAGAACCGACTTTTTAAAAACTTAAATCGACTTGAGCTTATACATACGAGAGTACTTGATACTATTTATATAATGATATAATATCTAATTACACAAAAATATTATAATATATAATGATGATTAAGAAATTATATATCTTCTCCCTTTGTTCCTTCAAATCTTACCTGCCCACGTGCCATTCTTGCTTAAAAGAAAATTTTGATGTTTAGACACCTCATACCGTAACCAAGCTCATATTTAGTTAGTCAAGATCGTCTCTTCAGTAACTTACATTAAATCAAGCTTAAATAAGCTTGAGTTGAAGTTAATTGTGTAACTTCTTTAATGAACGAGCGCAAGCTTCATATATCAAGTTTGATTAAATATCGATTATTATATACTAGTTTATACACTCGTGTCTTACAAGGATTTAAGGATACGAATTATCTAATTTTATAACATGTACACAAATTACATACTTTAAACCATATTAGATTTAAGATAAGATAAAATCAAGATTTATAATAATAATAATATAACATGTAATTAGATAATAGATAGTAGTGTATAATTTTTAAGTATTTATTTTTTATTTTTTAGTAATATTTTATTAATTATTTAATTTGATTTGTTAGTGATAAATAGTAATTGATAATATTTAACTATTTGTTTTTTTTAACTTTTCTTATACATTATTCAATTTGATTTTTTAGTAATAAATTATGTTTGTTAACCATTTTAAAAAAATCAAAATCCGTATATGTTTATTATTTTATTAACATTTTTTTTTATTTTTTCAATTTATTTGGTCACGCGTTGTGACGGTACGTTACTGCGAACACTGGATTTATATCGGTTTGGTTCGTTACAGTACCGTGATTTACATTGGCCGAAAACGATAAAAAAACGAACACCTGTGCCGGCACCGATGTTGTTCGAACGGTTCAGATTGTCATGGTACTGGTGTCTTGTACTGATATTCATTTGTTGTTGCACACAGAGTTGTACAAATGTAAATTTTTTGAAACCGGAAACCATAATAATGATGTTATTCGGTATGATACGGCGTCTGATTATCAAAAGAAAAATAATAAATAAAAGTGTTACTGAAACCGATGTTGTTCGTTAGGTTCACTGCGATAGTGGCACGATATCCGCCATCACAAAGAAAACCAAAAAACTGAATGCATACTGTATTCGGTTCGGTATGGTATAGTAGTGATATGATCTTTTATCGAAAGCAAAAACAATAAAAATAAATACAGGTCTCGATACAAATATTGTTCAGCGAGTTCCGATTCAGTTTGATAGGATAGCGGCACCCGCCGCGAAGCGCGGGAATTTTTTTTTTTTCATATGATTATGATTAAAAAACTACATACCATTTACATATTATAGTTGTAAATATATATATAATATATATACACACAAGATAATTAGATAAATATATAAATATAAAATAATTGATGAATAACAACTTTGTCAACAAAACTTTGCTGGAGCCTTCTCTCTTCTTGGAAGGTTACCTGCTACAATACTACCGTGGTTTGTTGTTTTGAAGTGGATATGCATATGGAGATCCACTTCCTTGATTCTGTAATGTCTGTTTGTTAGCTGTTTTTTTTTATATTTTATACATTGAATTGAAAGAGAGTAGAATAGGTAAACTTTTTTATAAAAAATGATTTTGTTTCAATTTTTTAATTAATGTTTGTTTAAATGTGTAAAAAATATATAAAGATAGATGTATGAGAAGAAGTAGACCTTTACCTACTCTTAAGAAAAAAATATTAGGAAACCGTTGCTTTTATGTTTAATGTATAAAAAACATGGAAGATGTATAAGAAATCTTGGATTTAAGAACTGATTTCTAGATTGTGATATGTCGAAAATCCAACTGAATAATATTATTATATTCTAGAACAATTTTTATTTCAACTTTTATTATCCAACTTTTTTTTGAATCTCCTCTAAAAGTTTACTCCTCTCAGAAGCATTTTTTTTCTTTGAAAATTAACATTTACAACTAATTTTTCTACATATCCATTTGAAATGTTGTATATGCAATAAGGATATATGGTGTGGAGTGACGCCATCCTCCACATCAGCTTGATAATGTCCCCAACACAGCTCCGGAGGCTTCAAAGGAACTCTTGTGAGAGGAATAACAGGCATGAAAGGTGGACTCCATTTTGCAGCCTTGGTGGCCAGTGAGAACCTTCATTTGGAGGGGGGCGTCATAGGGTTTGAGTCCACACGTTTAGTCTATTAGGGTGTAAGGAGTGGTTAAACACTTGAGAGTGGCATACTAAAAAGTCAATCAATCAGAGTGCGTCACGTCAATCAGTGAAAAGTGTTTAAACTTTGGTGAAATGTGTTGGCAATGGTTTAGACATTTGGTGAAGTGGTAAACCTTAAAAAAAAGAAAAAAAGGTGTAATTGGTTGAGATTGGAATTGACCCCACCCCACACCACCCCCTCTCTCTCTCCTTCCTCCCTTCACCGCAACCCCCCCTCTCTCTCTCCTTCCTCCCCTTCACCGCAGCGACATGCCTTCCCCGATCCATTCATCATACCGCGTCGGCAAAAGGTTGGCGGCGGTGTTTGCCGCGCGACAACACCCTTTGCCGCACCCTTTGCCGACACAACACCGAACACCCTTATAAACTACTTCTTTTGATAACGTTAATTGTTTAATTATATAGGTTACGTGGTATTTAACGATATCTACATATTTATAAAATATGTCTCTCATATACTGAAATCAAATTTCAATGCAACGTGCAACAGATCATATTTTAAGAGCAATCTCATAGTCCATGGACTGACCTCCAATATTTCTGTCAAAACTACTTCAACAACCAACGCCCGTGAATTTAAGAGAACATCACAAAGGTCGATATCGTGGTTTAACCGTGAAACGACCGTAAAAACTACTTCAACAACCAAGGCCCGTGAATTTAAGAGAACATCACAAAGGTCGATATCGTGGTTTAACCGTGAAACGACCGTAAGGGTTGTGGACACATAAAGCTCAACACAATAGCTAAAGAAGCAAATAATGGTTATTACACTTTTTATATACTAGTTTTGATAATATTCAAGTGTCAAATAATGGTAAATAGGATCTTCCCCTAGGAGAATTGTTTTCAAATGAGGCTAGTCAAAATAGGTTGAATTACACAAACGAGGCAATGCTAAACCAAAGAAGTAGGGACAAAGCCAAACCACTCTGCTTATCACATCAAGTTTTTTGTCTCTTTCCATCTTGGTTAACTCTGGTCCTGTCATAATAATAATAATAAAAAAAAAATAATAAGTTTGGACTATGTACAAGAAGAGATTAAGCTTTAAAACACAAATGGATTAGAGGATCTGATGAAACAGTGGTTAATCAGAAGAGGTTAATTCACTGGTCTCGTCAAGTAGGGTTAATCCCTTCTTTCCGAGGATCAGTGGCTTGACCGTCAGCTGGGCTGTCTCCTGCACAAGGAAAACACACCGTGACTCGTAACAAGGAGGATGGGGTGGGGGGTGCTCCTTGTTACCACTCTCCGGCGTGAGATTCAGTAATTTGCTTGAGAAGCAAAGTGTGTGATAGTAGTAGTTGTGAGGGAGTTGAGAAGCGATACCTCAAACCTGGTTTGGGATGGGTATTTATAGCCGAGGAGTGAAGGAGGGTGGTTGAGTTGACAGACTGACGACGCGCCGCCCTTATGCAGGTGTGTCAGGCTTGTCGGCTGTGGAGGTGAAGCCACGTCTTACCGCGGTGTCAGTCTGTTGCTTACGTATGGGCTGACAGGCGACTGTCATTGGTGCCACTTGCTCTGTGATGTCAGTCCCACTTGCCTCGTGGGCAGGATGCGGTGCTGCTGTAACACCCCGTGTTACCGAATGTCAAAGTCAAAGTCAAAGTCAAGTTTGACTCCTTTGACTGTAAATAGTCTATTTTATGTTTTAATTGTATTATGTGGAGTAAGTGTTGTTAATCAGAAGAATCGAAGTAATCGAACGTGTAATCGACGCGAAACGCTTATCGACCTTGAATAGTAGGAAGTAACAATGCGATAAAGTTAATCAATCAATAATCAAGCTAATCGAATCATCATCGAAGTCGAAACTCGAATTACGCGACCTTGGTATTATTTATACGTGTGTGTGCCTTACGTGTTACTTGTGCGTGTTTACTTTACGTTATGTGTGGTGATCAATCGAATCGAAACTCGAAACTCAATCGAAATCGAAGTCGAAAATGGAATGTAGATGCTTGTATGTAGATATAGTAGTTGGGACTAAAAGTAATTTGAATAAGAACTCTATCGTATTCGTATCATCTTCAATCGAAATCAAAATATCAGAAATCGTCGCACTGAACGCCCAAAACATGCTGCGGATCGATCAGGCTTTCAGCCGATCGAACAGCCCAGCCGATCAGACAGGCTGTCCGATCGGGATGCCTGGCCGATCGGCCAGCCCTTTCCAGTTTTGGAAGACTATAAACAGCCCTGTCATTGTCATTCTTTCCACTTTTGGAAACTCTCTGTCCGACCAGCTCGTGTTCCTCACTATTTCTCAGATTTCTCTCAATCCCGGTAAGATTTCGTCCTAAATCTTGTACGTTTTTTTTATCTATGCACACTTCTACACCTTTCTATCTTTCAAATCTTGATTTCTAACCGTGAAATCATCAAGATCTAAGTATTCTAGGGTGATGTCATTATGGTGTTCTTCAAGAACTCCATGTTTTGGCCTCATTCCACCAAGAATCACTTGGATCTAACCGATTTCTACATAAACAAACAAAGATCTATCCTAGATCTAAACATTTACACGATGTAAAGGATTGAAAGATGGATTTTCCAACTTTCTTTCAACTCTTTTACACTCAATGCCTTCAAACCAGTAGAAACGGAGCTTGAGCCAACTCACTAAACATTCTAATGGTGGAGTGTTTCGAGATTCGGATTCTATCTGTGAGGTTCACCGATCTCGGTTAAACTCTGGACTCCGTTCCGAACCATTCACCGGCCGGACTTGGGTGATTCCTGTCCGAGCAGGGGAAACAAGTAAGGACGAAGGTTCCATGGTTTAGCTCGTTGTCAAAGTACCTCGATAAAACGTCAAACAAACAAGACAGGCCAGTGTTAGGCGAATAGGCTGACCAGGTCAGGATGCTGACTGATCGAACAGGCTGTTCGAACGAACAGCCCAACCGATCGGACATGTCAGCCGATCGACCAGGCCAGCCGATCGGCTAGCAAGTGGCCCCACACTTTGACAAGTTTCATGAAGTATGGTATTGAACGAAGTGATGTTCGATCGAATGAGCTGTTCGATAACATTACTCATCGGATCATGAGATACTATGCTTCAACACTTAATCGATTTTCAAATTCGTTCAACGTATTGGAGTGCCACCCGATCGAACATGCTGTTCGATCAGGTGACATCCTGCTGAGGACCATATCTGAAGTACCTAACCGATCGGTTAAGCCGGCCGATCGAACAGACCGTTCGATCGATCGACATGAAAGGTAAGGACACTTCAGTGTTCTCAAATACCACAATAAAAGTTTCAAAAGGACAAACCATCATACACAAACACATCCTACTCAGAGGAAGAAACAATCCACTCAAACAGTCCAACCGATCGAGCCTATCGACCGATCGAACAGACTGTCCGAACGGACTGTCCAACCGAACGAACAACCCGTTCGATCGAACCTGCAGTTCGATTGACCAGGCTGTTCGACCCATCATCACTTGTTTCCATTTTACACGTTACTCATCATTATGCTATCAAACTATTCAGGCTAACCCTACTCTCAAGCGCTCCCTTCAATCCATCAATCAATCGCTGTGAGTATACTCGAACCCTTTTTGCTTTAACACTTTTGGGTGTTACATACGTTACCTATCTAAAATCACAATCGAACACACTACTCAATTATTTAAACGCTAACCGTTCTGCATGTATTACGTGACTAAATGAATGCTTGTTGTTATGTTTACACGTGGAATGTTGTCTACCTGCCTTAACGACGTAGTACTATAGTTTGGACTCAGCACCCGTTCTCACGGGGTTGTTAAGGACAATTACTTGCATGGATTACGGTGGTAATCATGTATTGCGAACTGTCTCGGACAGTCAACCCGCAGTCATTGGTATCGATAGATCCATGTCGAAAATTAACATGCTTCGTTTTCCTCTGTGTACGTGCTGGTTATGCGTAAACTATTTCAAACTCTATATGCTATTATCAAACTTGTATGCTCACCTTTACATTTTATGTATTGACTTTATTTTAACGTATGTGACAGGTGTTTAAGGTGTTTATCTGCTAGGAAGGCGAGCTTAGAATAAGCGTCTAGAGCATAGTTGTCTGTAGATCTTGCAGATCGAGTCTCTAGAGGCATTTGAACAGTATTTTATTTTATTTAAATCTGAGTTGTCGGAACAGAAATACTTGACTGGTTGTTATCTGTAATAATTTATTTTATTATTTGGGATACGGTATGGGACGTATCATTTAAGTGAATAGTATTAGTAGTTGTTGTGGAAACTTCTGGACAATTTGTTTCGCTCAGTGCCATGCCCCGATGATTCCGCCATCGGTTGGGGTGTGACAGATTGGTATCAGAGCCATAACTATAGGGAATTAGGCTAGACACGACCTAGTCCGGATCGCTATCTTAGAGACCTAGACTATAGTTAGGAACCAACAGACCAAGTTTATGTGTTACCTATCGCCATTTCCTGCACTTTCACTGCACTCGCATTTTCAAATGAATTCGAGCGATTTAGTCAAGATTAGGTGTGAAAATCGCAAACTCTCGACTAAATTGCTTGGTTAATGCCGATTTTATCAATTTATCAATGATTTCCTCATTATTTTCATTAACGAACGAGGAGAATTATACCAACTCAGGAGTGAAATCCATATTTTGATGAATAATCTCCTCAAATTTTGCTAAAACAAGGAAGAAATTGCTAAGCCAGGGGTGAAACCCAAACCTTGGCAACTTATTCCAACTTTTACTCATCTCACCAAAGCCTCGACGGACTCCAACGACCTGAACTCACGAGTATGACCTAGGAAATACGTGCTGAATGCCCAAGAATCGAGGCAGAAACACGATCCCGAAAGTCGAAAAGTGACGACAAGTCTATTGCGAATAGTCGAATCGCTTTGGGTAGTCGATGTCTAATAGCCGCAGACAATCTATTTCTCGATTTTATGTGTTTCGATTCTGAGCCCGCAACCACAGACTCTGATAATTTGTCAATTTTATGTGCTTTACGTGTATTTACCTGTTATGTGTTTGAATTTTTAGAGGATTATTCGATTTTTGCTATCACTTCGATCGACACACACGACTCGCGTTGCTATTCTATCTCAAGACGATGACAAGTCGCTGCAATTCTAGACAACATTACGCTACGATATACGATTATACTATACTACTCGACATGCTATACGACTATACGATGCTACTCGAACGACACGCGAACTTGGAAGGATAGGTTTCTGTATTCTGACTACATCTGTGCTTAATTGCGTATGTGCTTATGCGCTTATGTGCTTCTGTGATTCTGAGCTCTATGTGCTTCTGTGCTTCTGTGATTACATGAATCTGTGATTTTGTGCCTATATGATTATGTGATTTATGCCTTATCGTGTTCCTGAGCTTTAGTAAGTAGTAGACGTGTGAGGTGAGATTTGAATTGTTGTGTCTGAGACCTACGACAATGCCTATTGCAGACCATGTCGTCATCTGGACACCGAACCCCTCTTACCCGCCAAGAAAAGAGAGACCGTCGTCTTGCTGCTATCATCACCAAGCAAGTGGCAAAAGCTGTAAGCGAGGTGTATGAAAACGTCAGCAAATCGTCTGAGGAGTCGCGAACTGACGCTCCTAAAGATGCCAACAAGAATGTTTTCAGCTTCAAACAGTTTAAGGCATGCAGACCAAAAGAATTCACCGGAGAAGATGGCCCTACCGCCATGTTTCAATGGTTTGATTCGGTTGAAGTCACTCTGCGCCGAAGCGGCTGTCCTGAGAATCTCCATACCCTAAATGCGACCGGCATTTTCCAGTCCCGAGCTCTAGACTGGTGGACGGCCGAACGAAACAAACGCGGGAATGATGTAGCTTATGAGCTGACTTGGGAAGAGCTGAAGGCCATCATGATGGACGAATTCTGCCCTCCCCATGAACGCCAAAAGCTGGAGGACGAGTTTTGGAACATCAAGCAGAAGGACGGAGACAACGCTGCTTTAACTGCTCGCTTCAACCAACTTAGCATTATCTGTCCCGATCAAGTCAAGACGCCAGTGTGACAACCCTCACTAAACCAGGTATCCGTACGACTTAATTAGTAATTAATTACTGCTTGATTACTGTGCTTACTTGAACTTGTGAACAAACTGCTACTTGAATGTTGATACATGCATATTCCTGCATCATACTTTACATACTGTCACTACATTATTTACACGCTGAACCTTAGTGGCAAACATGATGCACAAAAGCACAGTAGCACTATGAACGAATAACCTATTGAACACGCTGATAAAGCCAGCATCAGGCAGACACTGCCTCTAAGGCCTGTATGAGCCAGAAATATTTCACTACACTAATAGTGAGTGTAGGGATACAAGGATTGTAGAACTGCGTCTCTAGGGATAAGTTACAATGACTGGATGTGCCTAAAACGTACACTGAGCACAAAACTCAGCACTTTAATTAACAATTCAGCTTTTAGCTAATTAATAAAGTGCCAAAACATGAGAAAAATATTACTAGACACTTTTCAACGTGTCGAGAATAAGTTGTGTCACTAAAAATAATAATAACGACACTTTAAAACATCATTAAGCGCTTTAACGGATTACTATCCAACCGAACAACCGGACTATACCCGGAACATAAAAATATTGCCATTAACATTGTTCATCTTTTTCTGAGCCAGTTAGGGTCCCTGAATACCCTAACACCCGCCATAAAGCGCAACGCACAACTAACCGGGTTAATCCCTAACTTAACTAATCTAACCTAACTTTATCTAACTAATACTTGAAATCTAACCAAACTACCCCCCCCCCTTGGCCGATTTCGGTCACTTTGTTACCCCATGGTACAACATTTTTGAATATTATATTTCCTTGTGTCCCATATCTAAGTAACACAAGATCCCTTGGTCCATAGCCCTAAAGATTGTCTATAAGTTCAAGTCTTGCACCTTATGATCATAACACTCATAACACCACACAAACACACACCTCTCTCTCCCTCAAGGCTTTCAGCCGAACATCCCCTATCCATCCATCATATTTTTCGGTTTTGATCATCCCATTCCAAGTTCATACAAGTGTCAAGGATCCCGTATAAGGAGGCTTGGTGCAAACGGAAGGCGAAGGACCTCACTCTCTTGCTTTTATCCACCCTTTTTGCGTCTAGATTCTTCCCTAGCCTCGAGCTAGTGGTATGTTGCTTAAATCACCTTCTTGAACTATCTTAAAGTGGTTAAAACGATTTGTAATGGTTAAAACTAGTAAACTTACAAGATGATACATTAAAGTTTACTAAAAGTGCTTGTAATGATGGATAAAAGCTTATATGTTGTGTAAATGTTGTAGTAATTGATTTGTGTGGTTATTTGGACCCGATCTATGTTGTGGTAGCTCGGATCATCATTTAACCCGGGTTGGTCATGATCATGGATCATGACATAAGGATGTTTTGGAAGTAACAAGGGTTAAAGGATGAAACTCTACCACACACAAATCATGAACTTGTGTAAAAGTGATTTTACTTACAAAATAGTGTTTAAAACTAGTAGATCTACGGATCTACAAGTGGTATTTTCAAAGGATCGAGTGTCAAGGAAATTATGTTTTCTAAAGACGGATCTTACGTTAACTAGAATGATTTTTAGAACACACAAGTGTGTAAACATTGTGTAGCATAAAGTTTCGACAAAATAACAATTTTTGTAAAAGATGACGAGAAGTTGTGAAGACGGAATTTCTTTAAAAGCAAGGTTTTTACGAAACCGGACTAATTTATATAAAGATCCGCTAAAAGTAATGAGATTTACTTCGTATTTTTGTGTAAATCACAAGTTCATGAAATCTTTGCGATTAACATGTTATTAACTAGTTTGATGTGTTGGACATTGTTTTGATTGAATAAGAAAATGGTTGGTTTGATTTATAAAAGAAAATGATACGCTTGAAAGCGTGGCCACCTCCAGTTACAGAGGAAACTCTGGCGAAATTTTTCCCAAAACCTAACACTTAGAATTATTTTCACTATAAGTGTTAGAAATACTTTTCGACATGTTTTCAAAATATAAGTTTCGCCACAACTTTATTTATGAATATCGGAGGTGGGATTTTCACAAAATTAAACGTGATAAATATATATTTAGTAAATATATTTTTCACAACGTCACTTGTCAATTATTTTGTGAAGTGTATAAATATTATTTTTAGGGTAAAAATAATATTATCGAACGCTAACGAATCCAAAATAATACGAACGCTTTCACGATAAACACATAAGTTACACCGGTAATTATGATTACCACTTGATCGTTAAAATGTAACTTACGCATTTTACGGAAATAATTATGAACGTGTATTTTTGTTAAAGTATTATTTTGGGAAAATTATGTGAAGTAAAAATATAATATTTTTGAGAAAAATATTTATATTTTGGAGTTAGAAATAAGATATATTTTAAGTGGGACTTAATACTATATTTCGAACACACATGTATTAAATCCCCCATCCTTGGAAGGAAAATAATTACCAAGTATGCACAGAATGTAAACACGAAATAGTTGTCTAACTATTTCCCACAACTGAAACCATAAAGCTAAGGCACGGCCGTCCGTCTAATAGAGTTAGTACATGTAGGTCGTTGCACAGCTGCTTGACTTGGAGACATACTTGGTAGAGACGCACCGCTATGAGTTCATGTCCCCCTTTTCTCTTAACTGTTTTCAGTTTTCTAAACTACGGGGGTGAAATACATGTTACTATGATTACAAATATTTCTTACATGGTATGGTTAGCTTAAGGAGGGTTATTACTTAGATCATGAGAATGGGTAGGCGGAAACTTGAGGTCATTAATCATCAGGGTAGGACCGAGGGGCAGGAGCGGTAGATCTATCTGGGTGTAGCGAGCCCAGCCCCAGGCCCGACATAACGGACCTCGGGGTGACTTTGTACCCAACGCATAAATCTGCTAGGTTTGAGCCTTCCTACTTGCCTTTCACACATATCAATGGCCTTGCAAACCATTGGTGATCTCTTTTTTTCCTTATTTGCTACATACCAGGATTTTTATACAAACAAAGGTTTATTTGCCCACTTACACATGAACTCGCTCAACATTATTGTTGATTTTTCAACTTACATGTATTTCAGGGAATTAAAGGATCTGGCACGGTATGGCACGTTTTCCCGCTGCACTAGTACGAGGTCATCCGGGTTTAGGGAATGTGACTCTTTCCTGGACAAGTCACAGTCCTTAAACCGTGTTTGTGTTATGTTGATGTTTGTTTTTGTTGAACAATGTTTATGTCGTTAGGGTGTGTTCCCGTTGATACAATGTTGTTGTATTTGGTTTTAAAACTTAATTGAATGGATGATCTTGCATGGTTTTTATTCATATAGCTTTGTTATGGTTAAGCTATGGTATTAAGAAGTCACACCAAATTAACCACGCTTCCGCAAAGCCAGGGTGTGACAGCTTGGTATCAGAGCTCTGATCATAGCGAACTAGGATTCCTTCTTGAGTCTAGACTATGATCACTAGGGCTCTCACGAAAACATTTTTACTGCATACCACTTAAGTCCAGATCCAAAACGTTTTTACAAACAAATGTTGAGCACATTTTATATATTATTAATAGGCTCAGTCTTGGAGGCTGAGGCTCGGTCTTGGAGGCCGAGGCTCGATCTAAGAGATCGAGGTAGATGGCTAGTGAGACTAGGAAGAATAGGCTCAGTCTTGGAGGCTGAGGCTCGGTCTTGGAGGCCGAGGCTCGATCTAAGAGGTCGAGGTAGATGATAGAGCAGTCTTAGAGACTGGGAGGAATTTGGCTAGTGGGACTAGGAGTGTCAGTCTAGGAGACTGGGAGGCTAGTGGGACTAGGAGAATTATGTGATTTCTTACTTGGTGACTAATGTGTTTACCTGATTTTATGACTGATTATTTGTGCATATTTGTGTTTATGTTACAGACACATGGACTCGCCCGGTACTGGCGACTCAGACACCACAGGACCTAGACCTATAGTATCTGATGACCTAGCATCTTCAGAGCACGAGGTGCACACGTCGGACGTTTCTAGCACGGACGAGGACGACTTCCAGCCCTTCGCGCTACCTGACGAGGCTGATGAGCTCGCCGATGGCCCTCTTATTGGGGACCTACCGTAGTGGAGATCCCTGCTCCCATACCCTTAGCTGTTTACCCTGCCTACGATTTACTTCTTGACGCCGAGGCTGATGGCGATATTGATCTGTTTGACGATGATCTCCTAGAGGACGATGAGGAGGGCGAGGCCCTCATAGCCGACGGAGGACTTTTACTGCTCGCAGATGCTCCAGCTGCGGAGTCACCTGCATACTCACCTGCTCCAGACTCCTTCGAGTCTGTGGCCTCCGCACCTTCCCACACTCTGAGCGCCCAACACTTTTCACATGGTTCAGATCCTGACCAGGCATCCTCTGTTGCCCCTATTCCTAGCTTTGCTTTCGACCATGATGATGTGG
This sequence comes from Helianthus annuus, assembly GCF_002127325.2. Classification (NCBI taxonomy): domain Eukaryota; kingdom Viridiplantae; phylum Streptophyta; class Magnoliopsida; order Asterales; family Asteraceae; genus Helianthus; species Helianthus annuus. Next base: position 83,803,913 of record NC_035435.2, read on the forward strand.
AGGATTCCGATCCTATCTTTCCCCCAGGGTTCGACCCGGATCAGGATATAGAGTTTATACCTATGGATCAGCCTATGGAGGATCCAGTCGACCCAGCTGACCTAGTGGATCCCATCGACCCTGAGTTTGACTTTGAGATGGCCTTTGATGATCCCGAGCCTGCCATCGCCCCTGAGCAGGCAGCCGCTCTAGACCCTGTGCTTGAGCATGACCCCGTTCATGTTGGCATGCCTATTGAGCCTGTGATTGCTGACCCACCTGTTGATGATCACCCTGTGGATGCTCCGTTGTTGGAGGGCGATCATGTCATTGCTGCTGATCATGTTGATCACCCACTTATTGCTGATGCACCCGTTCACCCTCTTGTTGCTCCCCCACCTGATCCCGTTCCACTAGAGCCCGAGCATGCACTATTCGCGACCCACATGGATCCACGAGATGAGCACGCACAGCACAGGTGGATTCCTGCTGATGATGAGGTTCCACCTATTCCCCCTCAGATCACTGATACTCGTCACGTTGATACCTCCTTTTCATTCCCTCAGTTTACACCTCCAGCGCGACCTGGAGAGGGTTCCTCGGCCCATCCCTTTGGGCATGTGCCGACATCTGTTCCCTTCATGTTACAGCTTCCACCTATTTTACCCCCTGTTTCTCCATTTCATGTGGCACCTTTTGATCCAGCCAGGGAGCCGTTTCTCTGGTCATCACCACCTGTTATGCCACCGACCGACCCCTACCATCCCTTCCACATGGGGCACACTATTGAGGACGTTTTGATGTTTTTTGTTTTTCAGCACGAGGCACACACACAGCGCATTCAGGAGCTCGAGAGAGCTCAGCCGCCGCCGTGTCAGTGCCAGGGTCAGACCCACACCCCTTTGCAGCCCTCTCGACCTTTACCACCAGACTATGCTGCACGCCTCTTTGCATTAGAGCAGCAGGTTGCCTTTTTCTTGCGTACTCAGAGAGCCATGGAGGAGGACTGGCTCCAGTTGCGTCGTTTGTTTTACACTCACTTTCCCCCTCTTCCACCGCTAGCCGTGTAGAGCTCATCAGTGCCGTTTGGGTAGACGTTGGTGAGAAGACGGCGATTGCTTTTGACTGCACAACATTTTTGGAGACTACTTTCTGATTATGACTTTTGTTGATTTTGTACATGGGATGTAGTGACACTGATTTGATATAGTTTTTAGACAGGGGTGATGTAGCCCTTAGTCGATTGATGTTGTATGACACTGTGATGTACTTGTATACTTACTATGTGGTCTCGATATATGGCAATCGCAGTATTCTCATCATATTTGATGCTTGATTGGTTGTTTATATTTTTATGACATGGGATGTTGTGTGAATGATATTTGTGACATGAGATGATATGTGAATGATATACTGATAACATGAGATGTTATGTACTATTACTATCATTATATAGTACGCTTTACTATGGCCTGACCAACGTAAACACATCTTTTAGAAGGTGCCGCCGAGACGTCAACAACCGCAAATGCCTACCAATCAGGCAGAACTCCAGCAAATCATCGCTGCTGCCATCGCACAATACGCCGCCTCTCAAGGAGGGACTAGTGGAAGCAACTCTGGCAACACTGGCAACAACAACAACAACCCACCTCATGGTAATACTAAGTCATTAAGACATACCATGACCTAATTGGATATCTATAGCAAAGATGCTAATGCCGTTCACATGTTAAACTGTACGTGCAGGGTGCACCTATAAGCAGTTTCTAGACTGCAAGCCAGTCAACTTTGATGGCACAGGAGGTGCTGTCGCCTTTGTTCGTTGGGCTGAGAAAACTGAATCTGTTCTTCGCATGAGCAAATGCACACTAGATCAGCAAGTCACCTATATCTCTGGGCTATTCTTGGATGGAGCCCTATCTTGGTGGAATTTGCAAGTACAGACACTTGGTGAAGCTGCTGCCTACGCTCTAACCTGGACCGAACTGAAGGAACTTATGCGCAAAAAGTACTGTTCCCACGCTGAAATCCAAAGATTGGAAACAGAGTTCTGGCATTTAAAGATGGAAGGTCCAAAGATCGCAGAATACGTTCAGAGGTTTCATGACTTATCGCATGTGGTACCCTACATGGTCACTCCAGAGTTCAAAAGGATTGAAATTTTTATTTGGGGATTAGCTCCTCAAATCATAAGCATGGTGACCTCCTCCAAGCCTGCGACTATTACTGAGGCAATTGATTTGAGCGTGGCTCTCACAGAGAAGGCTATTCGCCTGAACAAGTTCGATGATGCTGAGACTAAGAAGAAGGAGACTCATGTGGAGTCATCAGGAGGTAACAAGCGGAAGTTTTCGAACTTCAAGCAAGGCACTAGCGGTGTGGTTAAGAAAGGGGAATCAAGCACGCCAGCTCAGGTTACAGCTGGTAGTGGGAAGAAAGGAAAAGGATACATGGGCACCCAGCCCAAGTGTAATACCTGCCAGCGCCACCATTCTGGCCGTTGTGGTTTGAAAGTTTGTGAAGCTTGTGGAAAGACTGGCCACTTGAAGGATTCTTGTTGGGCCATAACTGGCCAGAGAGGCCAGGGAGGATTCGGAAACAGAAACACCAACCGGGGCGGAAATGGAAATCGCCCACAAGGGAACAATGAAGGTGATGGAAATCGAGTTAACAATGCTAATCAAGCGGGCGCTGTGAATCGTAATCAAAGGAATAATCAAGCTGGTGGAAATGGGCAAAGATCCGGATGCTTCAACTGTGGTGATCTTGGGCACTACAAGAGGAACTGCCCAGAGTTGAACCAAGCCCGTGGAAGGGTTTTCAACATAGAAGCGAGGGAAGCGCGCCAGGATCCCAATGTTGTTACTGGTACGTTCCCTGTAAACCAACGCTATGCATCCGTTTTATTTGATACTGGCGCCGATTATAGCTTCATGTCGTTAGAGTTTAAGAATATGCTTGGTTTAGCCGCTAGTAAATTAGATGTTCCGTACTCAATCGAATTGGCTAATGGAAAGTTGGTAGAAGCCAATGAAGTTATCAGAGGTTGTGTGATCGAATTGGGAGAGCGTGAGTTTGCTCTGGATCTACTACCAGTCCAGTTGGGAAGCTTCGACGTGGTGGTAGGAATGGATTGGTTATCAGGCAACAAGGCTGAGATAGTTTGTCACGAAAAGGTAGTTCGTATCCTAATTGATGATGGTGAGATAATTGTGGTTCACGGAGAGAAGCGTGATACGCCGTTAAGAATTATCAGTTGCTTGAAAGCGCGAAAGTGTTTACAGAAGGGATGTGCTGCCTTTCTGGCACACATTGTAGATAAGAAAGCTGAAGAACCAAAGATCGAAGACATCCCTGTCGTAAGGGAATATCCAGAAGTCTTCCCAGAAGACTTGCCTGGATTGCCACCTCAGAGGCAAGTAGAGTTTCGCATCGACTTAGTTCCAGGCGCCGCGCCTGTGGCTAAGGCACCCTATAGACTTGCTCCGTCTGAGATGCAAGAACTGTCGACACAACTTCAGGAGTTGTTAGACAAGGGATTTATCCGACCAAGCTTCTCGCCTTGGGGAGCTCCGGTCCTGTTTGTCAAGAAGAAGGACGGTAGTTTTCGTATGTGTATTGACTACAGAGAATTGGACAAGTTGACGATCAAGAATAGATACCCTCTGCCAAGGATTGATGATCTGTTTGACCAACTGCAAGGCTCAAGCTTTTATTCAAAGATCGATCTTCGATCTGGATACCATCAGCTAAGGATACAAGAGGAGAGTATCCCGAAGACAGCCTTCAGAACTCGTTATGGACACTACGAGTTCCTAGTTATGCCGTTTGGGTTAACAAACGCACCTGCAGTGTTCATGGATTTGATGAATAGGGTTTGCAAGCCCTACTTGGATAAGTTCGTGATTGTGTTTATCGATGACATCTTGATTTATTCAAAGACGAAGGCTGAGCACGAACAACATTTAAGAGCCATTTTGGAACTGCTGAAGAAGGAACAGCTGTATGCCAAGTTCTCTAAGTGCGAGTTTTGGCTACGAGAAGTCCAGTTCCTTGGACACGTGGTGAATGAAGATGGAATTCATGTTGATCCCACAAAGATCGAAGCGATTAAGGATTGGGAAACGCCAAAGACGCCAACTGAGATCCGGCAATTCTTGGGTTTAGCTGGCTATTATCGAAGGTTCATTGAGAATTTTTCAAAGATCGCTCAACCATTGACGCTCCTCACGCAGAAAGATAAGTAGTTTGATTGGGGAATCAAACAGGAAGAGGCGTTCCAGATATTGAAGGATAAGCTCTGCAACGCGCCAATCTTAGCACTACCGGAAGGTACAGATGATTTTGTGGTATACTGTGACGCCTCACGTCAAGGATTGGGTTGCGTGTTGATGCAACGCCAAAAGGTTATTGCTTACGCGTCACGCCAGCTGAAGGTACATGAAAAGAACTATACCACTCATGATTTGGAACTCGGCGCAGTAATTTTTGCTTTAAAGATCTGGAGACACTACCTTTATGGTACGAAATGTACGATTTTCACAGATCACAAGAGCCTCCAGCACATATTCAACCAGAAGGAGCTGAATATGAGACAAAGACGATGGGTAGAGCTGTTGAATGATTACGACTGCGAGATTAAGTATCACCCAGGGAAGGCGAATGTGGTCGCCGACGCCCTAAGTCGAAAAGAAAGGATCAAGCCCATAAGGGTTAGGGCTTTGGAGTTGATTATTGAGACCGATCTTTCCTTACGCATACGTGCCGCGCAGAAAGAAGCTCTCAAGGAAAGAAACCTTGAAGAAGAATATCTCCGTGGGATGGAGAAGCAATTAGTGCCAAACGAGGAAGGAACGTTATGTTTTGAGAAAAGGATGTGGGTTCCTCTGTTTGGTGGTTTAAGGAAGGTTATTTTCGATGAAGCTCACAAATCGCGGTACTCCATCCACCCTGGAGCGGATAAGATGTACCAAGATCTTAAAGATTACTATTGGTGGCCTAGGATGAAAGGCGATGTTGCTGTTTATGTGAGCAAGTGTTAAACATGCGCTAAGGTTAAAGCGGAATACCAGAAGCCTTCAGGACTTCTGCAACAACCTGAAATTCCCAAGTGGAAGTGGGAACAAATCTCCATGGATTTTATTACGAAGTTGCCAAGAACGCCAAAGGGCCATGACACTATTTGGGTAATAGTGGACCGATTGACGAAGTCAGCACACTTCTTACCTATCAGGGAGAAGGATAATACGAGCAAGCTGGCCGAAATTTACATGAGAGAGATTGTTACTCGCCATGGAGTACCTCTCTCAATCATTTCTGATAGAGACGGAAGGTTCGTATCAAGAATTTGGCAATCCTTCCAAGAAGCTTTTGGCTCGCAATTGAATATGAGCACCGCGTTTCACGCGCAGACCGACGGGCAAAGCGAACGGACGATACAGACTTTGGAAGACATGCTAAGAGCGTGTGTTATGGATTTGGGCGGTAGCTGGGATAAGAATTTGCCTTTGGTTGAATTTTCATACAACAACAGCTACCATACCAGTATTGGTGCCGCGCCATTTGAAGCTTTATATGGACGCAAGTGCAGATCACCGCTTTGTTGATCTGACGCAGGTGATAGACAGTTGGTTGGTCCTAACGTGGTTCAGGAAACCACAGATAAGATTGCACAGATCCGAGATCACATCAGTGCGGCTCGTGACCGTCAGAAAGCCTAGACGGATCGAAAAAGGAAACCTCTGGAATTTGAGGTAGGAGATATGGTTTTGTTGAAGGTATCACCCTGGAAGAGTGTGGCACGCTTTGGGAAGCGTGGGAAGTTGAATCCGCGGTATATTGGTCCGTTTAGAATCCTGGAAAGAATTGGGCTAGTAGCATACAAGTTGGATCTACCTGCCGAACTGAATGGTGTTCACGATACGTTCCACGTATCAAATTTGAGGAAGAGTCCAACGCAAGATACCGTTGTCATTCCTACTGACGAAATTCATGTTGACGACACGCTCCACTTCGTTGAAGAACCTGTTGAGGTTACGGATTGGAAAGTGAACAAGACCCGCCGGAGCAGTGTCAAGCTCGTCAAGGTTCGTTGGAATGCCAGACATGGTCCTGAATACACCTGGGAACATGAGGACCGGATGAAAGAGAAATACCCCCACTTATTTCCTAAGAACCCTGTGACTAGAAGCAGAACTTAAAATTTCGGGATGAAATTTTTCTAACGGGGGGGAGAATGTGACAACCCTCACTAAACCAGGTATCCGTACGACTTAATTAGTAATTAATTACTGCTTGATTACTGTGCTTACTTGAACTTGTGAACAAACTGCTACTTGAATGTTGATACATGCATATTCCTGCATCATACTTTACATACTGTCACTACATTATTTACACGCTGAACCTTAGTGACAAACATGATGCACAAAAGCACAGTAGCACTATGAACGGATAACCTATTGAACACGCTGATAAAGCCAGCATCAGGCATACACTGCCTCTAAGGCCTGTATGAGCCAGAAATATTTCACTACACTAATAGTGAGTGTAGGGATACAAGGATTGTAGAACTGCGTCTCTAGGGATAAGTTACAATGACTGGATGTGCCTAAAACGTACACTGAGCACAAAACTCAGCACTTTAATTAACAATTCAGCTTTTAGCTAATTAATAAAGTGCCAAAACATGAGAAAAATATTACTAGACACTTTCCAAAGTGTCGAGAATAAGTTGTGTCACTAAAAATAATAATAACGACACTTTAAAGCTTCATTAAGCGCTTTAACGGATTACTATCCAACCGAACAACCGGACTATACCTGGAACATAAAAATATTGCCATTAACATTGTTCATCTTTTTCTGAGCCAGTTAGGGTCCCTGAATACCCTAACACCCGCCATAAAGCGCAACGCACAACTAACCGGGTTAATCCCTAACTTAACTAATCTAACCTAACTTTATCTAACTAATACTTGAAATCTAACCAAACTACCCCCCCCCCCCCTTGGCCGATTTCGGTCACTTTGTTACCCCATGGTACAACATTTTTGAATATTATATTTCCTTGTGTCCCATATCTAAGTAACATAAGATCCCTTGGTCCATAGCCCTAAAGATTGTCTATAAGTTCAAGTCTTGCACCTTATGATCATAACACTCACAACACCACACAAACACACACCTCTCTCTCCCTCAAGGCTTTCGGCCGAACATCCCCTATCCATCCATCATATTTTTCGGTTTTGATCATCCCATTCCAAGTTTATACAAGTGTCAAGGATCCCGTATAAGGAGGCTTGGTGCAAACGGAAGGCGAAGGACCTCACTCTCTTGCTTTTATCCACCCTTTTTGCGTCTAGATTCTTCCCTAGCCTCGAGCTAGTGGTATGTTGCTTAAATCACCTTCTTGAACTATCTTAAAGTGGTTAAAACGATTTGTAATGGTTAAAACTAGTAAACTTACAAGATGATACATTAAAGTTTACTAAAAGTGCTTGTAATGATGGATAAAAGCTTATATGTTGTGTAAATGTTGTAGTAATTGATTTGTGTGGTTATTTGGACCCGATCTATGTTGTGGTAGCTCGGATCATCATTTAACCCGGGTTGGTCATGATCATGGATCATGACATAAGGATGTTTTGGAAGTAACAAGGGTTAAAGGATGAAACTCTACCACACACAAATCATGAACTTGTGTAAAAGTGATTTTACTTACAAAATAGTGTTTAAAACTAGTAGATCTACGGATCTACAAGTGGTATTTTCAAAGGACCGTGTGTCAAGGAAATTATGTTTTCTAAAGACGGATCTTACGTTAACTAGAATGATTTTTAGAACACACAAGTGTGTAAACACTTGTGTAGCATAAAGTTTCGACAAAATAACAATTTTTGTAAAAGATGACGAGAAGTTGTGAAGACGAAATTTCTTTAAAAGCAAGGTTTTTACGAAACCGGACTAATTTATATAAAGATCCGCTAAAAGTAATGAGATTTACTTCGTATTTTTGAGTAAATCACAAGTTCATGAAATCTTTGCGATTAACATGTTATTAACTAGTTTGATGTGTTGGACATTGTTTTGATTGAATAAGAAAATGGTTGGTTTGATTTATAAAAGAAAATGATACGCTTGAAAGCGTGGCCACCTCCAGTTACAGAGGAAACTCTGGCGAAATTTTTCCAAAAACCTAACACTTAGAATTATTTTCACTATAAGTGTTAGAAATACTTTTCGACATGTTATCAAAATATAAGTTTCGCCACAACTTTATTTACAAATATCGGAGGTGGGATTTTCACAAAATTAAACGTGATAAATATATATTTAGTAAATATATTTTTCACAATGTCACTTGTCAATTATTTTGTGAAGTGTATAAATATTATTTTTAGGGTAAAAATAATATTATCGAACGCTAACGAATCCAAAATAATACGAACGCTTTCACAATAAACACATAAGTTACACCGGTAATTATGATTACCACTCGATCGTTAAAACGTAACTTACGCATTTTACGGAAATAATTATGAACTCGTATTTTTGTTAAAGTATTATTTTGGGAAAATTATGTGAAGTAAAAATATAATATTTTTGAGAAAAATATTTATATTTTGGAGTTAGAAATAAGATATATTTTAAGTGGGACTTAATACTATATTTCGAACACACATGTATTAAATCCCCCATCCCTGGGAAGGAAAATAATTACCAAGTATGCACAGAATGTAAACACGAAATAGTTGTCTAACTATTTCCCAAAAGTGAAACCATAAAGCTAAGGCACGACCGTCCGTCTAATAGAGTTAGTACATGTAGGTCGTTGCACAGCTGCTTGACTTGGAGATATACTTGGTAGAGACGCACCGCTGTGAGTTCATGTCCCCCTTTTCTCTTAACTGTTTTCAGTTTTCTAAACTGCGGGGGTGAAATAAATGTTACTATGATTACGAATATTTCTTACATGGTATGGTTAGCGTAAGGAGGGTTATTACTTAGATCATGTGAATGGGTAGGCGGAAACTTGAGGTCATTAATCCTCAAGGTAGGACCGAGGGGCAGGAGCGGTAGATCTATCTGGGTGTAGCGAGCCCAGCCCCAGGCCCAGCATAACGGACCTCGGGGTGACTTTGTACCCAACACATAAATCTGCTAGGTTTGAGTCTTCATACTTGCATTTCACACATATCAATGGCCTTGCAAACCATTGGTGATCTCTTTTTTTTTTTCCTTATTTGCTACATACCAGGATTTTTATACAAACAAAGGTTTATTTGCCCACTTACACATGAACTCGCTCAACATTATTGTTGATTTTTCAACTTACATGTATTTCAGGGAATTAAAGGATCTGGCACGGTATGGCACGTTTTCCCGCTGCACTAGTACGAGGTTATCCGGGTTTAGGGAATGTGACTCTTTCCTGGACAAGTCACAGTCCTTAAACCGTGTTTGTGTTATGTTGATGTTTGTGTTTGTTGAACAATGTTTATGTCGTTAGGGTGTGTTCCCGTTGATACAATGTTGTTGTATTTGGTTTTAAAACTTAATTGAATGGATGATCTTGCATGGTTTTTATTCATATAGCTTTGTTATGGTTAAGCTATGGTATTAAGAAGTCACACCAAATTAACCACGCTTCCGCAAAGCCAGGGTGTGACAGCCAGACATGGCCATCAAGAAGTATATTCGAGCTCTGCCTGATTGTGTTGCCGACTTTGTTCACGCCGCCAAGACATCATCAATCGAGGAGACTTACTTGCTTGCCCTGAGATCAATGACAAGCGGGTAAAGTCTGGTTTCTGGGATAAGCCGTCCAAGTCTCTGCATCAAGCTACTACTGCACCGACCACCGACTCCACTGCTCAGCCCTCCAAGTCATCACGCCAAAAGAAGAAGCACAACAACAGCAGCTCCAGCAACAAAAACTGTGCTGTCACAACAACTGCTGCCCCTCTACAAGCCGTACCGGCTCAGCAGCAGTCTCATCACCGACCAGCTCCAGTGACCAATGCACCGCCAGCAAAGCGTGCTTTCACAGGTCGCCACCCGCTCTGCCCGACATGCTCATATCATCATCCGGTGGGAATCGCCTGTCGTTTCTGTGCTCACTGCAACCTCTACGGTCATTTCACTGCAAACTGTCACTATGGTCCCCATAACACCGCAGCTCCTACCGCCGCTCATCAAGCTCTACTTCCAGCCCCTCAAGGTCAACAAGCAGCTAAAGCGCCCGCGGTCAATGCTCGAGTCTGCTTTGCATGTGGTGACCCTAACCACTTCGCAAACATGTGGCCAAACAGGGTTGTGAAACAAGAGCCCCAACAGCAGCAGCAGCAGCCTCAGCAGCAGCAACAAGCAGCCCGTGCCAGAACCTTCAACATCAACGCCCGTCAAGCCCAGGCTAACAACAACGTGGTTAATGGTACGTTCCTTGTGAATGGTATTTATGCATCATGTTTGTTTGATACGGGAGCCGATAACTGCTTTGTGTCGTTTGAATTCGAGAAGCTCCTTAGTCGTAAGCGCTCTTATCTCCCCTCGCATTTGAAGTCGAAGTCGCTACTGGAAGAACTATCGCTGTTAACTCTGTTCTCCGTGATTGTACTCTCGAGCTCAACAATCACATCTTCCCAATTGACCTCATTCCGATGCAACTCGAAAGCTTTGACGTCATAGTAGGCATGGACTTTCTTCGCGAAAACCATGCTGAAGTTGTGTGCTTTGATAAAATGATTCGATTCTCGCTCGCGAATGGTGATCTATTATGTGTGTATGGTGAAACTGCTTCGAAAGGTCTCAAGATCATGTCATGCATCCAAGCTAGCAAGTATCTCCGCAAGGAATACAGAGCTTTCTTGGCCAACATTGTAGTAGTGGAGAAGGAAAAGAAAAAGAAGGCCAAGGTCAGAGACGTTCCAGTGGTTCGTGAATTTCCTCAGGTGTTCCCTGATGATCTTCCTGGACTACCGCCAAGTCGTGATATCGAATTTCGTATCGACCTCATTCCTGGAGCTAACCCTGTTGCCAAAGCCCCTTATCGACTCGCGCCATCCGAAATGAGGGAACTCTCGAATCAACTCCAGGAGTTACTTGAAAAAGGCTTTATTCGCCCGAGCACCTCTCCTTGGGGCGCACCAGTCCTTTTCGTTAAAAAGAAGGATGGGTCGTTCAGGATGTGCATCGATTATCGGGAGTTGAATAAGTTAACCATCAAGAACCGTTATCCTCTACCTCGAATCGATGACTTATTTGACCAGCTGCAAGGTGCTAAGTGTTTCTCGAAGATCGATCTACGTTCAGGCTATCATCAGTTGCGCATACAAGAGGAAGACATCCCCAAAACCGCTTTTCGTACTCGATACGGCCACTATGAGTTCGTTGTTATGCCTTTTGGTTTAACCAATGCACCCGCGGTTTTCGTGGATCTGATGAATCGCGTGTGTAAGCCATTTCTAGAACGTTTCGTCATCGTGTTCATCGACGATGTCTTGATCTATTCCAAGTCGAAAGCCAAACACGCGCAACATCTACGTTTGGTTCTCGAGCTACTCCAGGGGAACCAACTCTATGCCAAGTTCTCCAAGTGTGAATTCTGGCTGGAGGAGGTTCAATTTCTGGGGCACATCGTTAATAGTCAAGGTATTCATGTCGACCCCGCGAAGATTGAAGCTGTTAAGAGTTGGATTACGCCTAAGAACCCGTCTGAAGTTCGTTCTTTTCTCGGACTAGCGGGCTATTATCGACGATTTATCGAAGGATTCTCTAAGATCGCTGTACCGCTTACCGCTCTTACCTATAAAGACAGGTCTTTTGTTTGGGGAACCGAGCAAGAGTCTGCCTTTCAAACCCTCAAGCACATGCTTTGCAATGCTCCTTTTCTCACATTGCCCGATGGAAGCAACGATTTCATTGTCTACTGTGATGCTTAAAACCTTGGTCTTGGTTGTGTTCTTATGCAACGAGACAAGGTTATAGCTTACGCATCTCATCAGCTCAAAATCCACGAGAAGAACTACACAACCCATGATCTCGAGCTAGGCGCAATTGTTTTTGCATTGAAGATTTGGCGACACTACCTGTATGGTACCAAGTGTACAATCTTCACCGATCACCGGAGTTTACAACACATCTTCAATCAGAAGGAACTTAATATGCGTCAACGCCGATGGGTAGAACTTCTTAATGATTACGACTGTGAAATTCGTTATCACCCAGGCAAGGCAAATGTTGTTGCCGACGCGCTTAGCAGACGGAGTTATTTGCTCAGTATTCGCAATACCCAAGCTTAACATGATCTCGAAACCCTCATCCGCGAAGCTCAACATGCTTGCTTTAACGAGCGAACTTTGAAGAAAGAGAGGATCTATCACGATGGAGCTCAGCTTGTAAGCAAAGCGAATGGGATTTTCTGTTATCTGGACCGAATTTGGATCCCTAAGCGGACCGATTTGCGAAAGATTATAATGGACAAAGCCCACAAATCCCGATATTCTATTCATCCCGGTGCTGATAAAATGTACCAGGACCTTCGCTACAAGTACTGGTGGCCGGGCATGAAACGAGATATCGCTCTCTATGTTGGAAGTTGCCTGACTTGTGCAAGAGTTAAGGCTGAACATCAACGACCCTCTGGTTTACTCGAACAACCGCCGATCCCTATATGGAAGTGGGAGAGTATAGCTATGGATTTCATAACCAAACTCCCGCCCACGCCATCAGGTCACGACAGTATTTGGGTCATAGTTGATCGTTTGACCAAATCAGCCCACTTTTTGCCAATACGGGAAGACTACAAGGTAGAACGACTAGCCCGAATCTACACCGACGAGATCATTTGTAATCATGGTACGCCTCGTGACATCATTTCAGACCGTGACGCTCGGTTTACTTCGCGATTGTGGGAAACATTTCAAGCAGCTCTTGGTACATCGCTTAATCTAAGTACCACATTCCATCCTCAAACCGACGGACAGACTGAAAGAACGATCCGTACTCTTGAAGACATGCTCCGTGCATGTGTCATAGACTTCGGTGGTAGTTGGAACAAATACCTGCCGTTAGTCGAATTCTTGTACAACAACAGTTATCATGTCAGCATCCAAATGGCACAATTCGAGGCTTTATATGGAAGAAGATGTCGATTGCCAATTATGTGGCACGAGATCGGTCACTCGCAATTAACCGGTCCCGAGTTACTGCAAGAAACGACTGACAAAATCCTCCAGATTCGAGACAACTTGGTTAAAGCTCGAGATAGACAGAAAAGTTACGCCGATAGAAGACGCAAGCCCCTTGAATTTGACGTTGAAGACCACGTACTCCTAAAGGTGTCACCTTGGAAGGGTGTGGTCAGATTCAGCAAGAAAGGGAAACTAGCGCCACGATATGTTGGACCTTTTAAGATTCTGGAAAGGATCGGAAAAGTCGCCTACAGACTCGAACTACCGGAGGAACTTAGTAACGTCCACCCGACTTTCCATGTGTCAAACCTCCGAAAATGCCTAGCTGATCATGATTTAATCGTACCTCTCGATGACCTTCAGGTCAACGAAACGCTGCACTTCGTGGAAAAACCTGTCGAAATCATGGATCGCCAAACCAAGCAACTCAGACGCTCGCGCATCCCTATCGTGAAAGTCCGATGGGAAGGAAAACGAGGCGCAGAGTTCACTTGGGAACTCGAGAGCGACATGAAAGCTAAGTACCCGAAGTTGTTTAAATGACGATCTGAAGCGAGAAATTGGTAAGATGAATCACGGTGTTGTACAGCTTTCAGCCTAATTTTGGGACGAAATTCCCTAAACAAGGGGAGGCTGTAACACCCCGTGTTACCGAATGTCAAAGTCAAGTTTGACTCCTTTGACTGTAAATAGTCTATTATATGTTTTAATTGTATTATGTGGAGTAAGTGTTGTTAATCAGAAGAATCGAAGTAATCGAACGTGTAATCGACGCGAAACGCTTATCGACCTTGAATAGTAGGAAGTAACAATGCGATAAAGTTAATCAATCAATAATCAAGCTAATCGAATCATCATCGAACTCGAAACTCGAATTACACGACCTTGGTATTATTTATACGTGTGTGTGTGCCTTATGTGTTACTTGTGCGTGTTTACTTTACGTCATGTGTGGTGGTCAATCGAATCGAAACTCGAAACTCAATCGAACTCAATCGAAATTGAAGTCGATTATGGAATGTAGATGCTTGTATATATAGTAGTTGGGACTTAAAGTAATTTGAATAAGAACTCTATCGTATTCGTATCATCTTCAATCGAAATCGAAATATCAGAAATCGTCGCACCGAACGCCCAAAACAGGCTACGGATCGATTAGGCTTTCAGCCGATCGAAGAGCCCAGCCGATCGAACAGGCTGTCCGATCGAGCAGGCTGTCCGATCGGGATGCCTGGCCGATCGGCCAGCCCTTTCCCCTTTTGGAAGCCTATAAATAGCCCTGTCATTGTCATTCTTTCCACTTTTGGAAACTCTCTGTCCGACCAGCTCGTGTTCCTTACTAATGCTCAGATTTCTCTCAATCCCGGTATGATTTCGTCCTAAATCTTGTACGTTTTTTTATCTATGCACACTTCTACACCTTTCTATCTTTCAAATCTTGATTTCTAACCGTGAAATCATCAAGATCTAAGTATTCTAGGGTGATGTCATCATGGTGTTCTTCAAGAACTCCATGTTTTGGCCTCATTCCACCAAGAATCACTTGGATCTAACCGATTTCCACATAAACAAACAAAGATCTATCCTAGATCTAAACATTTACACGATGTAAAGGATTGAAAGATGGATTTTCCAACTTTCTTTCAACTCTTTTACACTCAATGCCTTCAAACCAGTAGAAACGGAGCTTGAGCCAACTCACTAAACATTCTAATGGTGGAGTGGTTCGAGATTCGGATTCTATCTGCGAGGTTCACCGATCTCGGTTAAACTCTAGACTTCGTTCCGAACCGTTCACCGGCCGGACTTGGGTGATTCATACACCAGGTAAGGAGATATTCATAGGATGCGGTGCCAGGCCGCATCGCTTATGCCTATCTTTATTTTCCCATCTTTTGAAAGATTGGACTCGACATCCGTGTTCGCGCATGCCCGCACGGACACAGATAAGTTCTTGCTGGTGGGGGTTTTTGATAAGGTTAATGGTCACTCACGGTCGTGCTGACGCGAGATCTGGGACCATACCCCTTCAAGTCCCCCCAGTCTAGTGTTGCTCCCTTATGCAAGTTGCATGTGGGAGGAGTACTGGACTATGGTGTCTAGAAGGTAGTTCGTAGGCTAGAGAAGATTCTTGGCCATGTAGATGGCTCCTGCTTCTAGAAAATTAAGCCGGGGATCTGGTAGAGTCATGTGATGTCTCTTCCATACCGGTGAGCAAGTTCTGTCTGATGCGAAATTCTCAGCCTAGGGTTTTGATCTGGTAGCATGGTCTACCTTTTCCTGATGTCATTAGGGTCGGTTGCCACCTGTTGGTGTGTCGAACCAACCTCTGAGATTGTGACTGAATATGTCAGTAGGCTTCGAACCAACCTTTGTGACGGTCACGGAAGACGTCTGCGGTCGCAAATCTAGTTGTAACCTCTGCGGTAGCTGATGCAATGTTGTAAGTGCCTTTGCTCAAGCTCTATGTTCAGCAATTGGACATGTAATGATGATCCCTATTTTGTGGGGTGTTCATGTTCTTCCAATTAGCTCTCAAGTAACCGCACGTCCTTTGCGGTTACCTCGTTCCTTTGCATTGTTGGCCATGTTTGGTCGAACAACGTGGGGTACTTGCGTCATTGTTGGCCGTGTTTGGTCGAACAATGTGAATCTGGATAATGGTCAAATAAACATGGTCATGGGCATGGCTGTGCCCACTATTTTTTATTCTATCCAGCTCATCAGTGGGCAAACAAAGTCATAAGCAGACTTGTTACCACTATTCCTTAGCTTGTTGTTCAAGGAGATCCCCTTAGATGATTGGGAGTCTCGTCCGCACTTATTCTGTAGCCACTTTCCTTCATGCTTCAATGGGAAGCAGTTCAGTTTTCCTGGAAGTAGCTTTGTTCATCTGTGTGATGACTTAGTCGTGGCTCTTCTGTAGCTACCGATCGCGGAGCTGGAGGTGCAACCGCAGTGACTCATGAGTGTCTGTGGCTTGATAACAAAAGACTCGCTTTAAAAGAGTGTTTTGCTTAGATGCGGCTCTTGAAGGATCAGGAGTCAGGGTTGCTGATGTGCGGTCGCGCATCATACTTATCCTTTTCCCTAATGAGAAGATATTTGAAGGAGTGCGGTTGGCTTCATCCTGAGAAGCGGTTTTCGCAGTCCAAAGAGCAACGATGGTTCTGGGCATACACACTTGTGCGGGCTCGTGTGTGTCATCTCCGCATATTCCACGTGTGCTCGTGGGTATATGAGGATATTAGTTATACCCCTTTACATAATGTATAGATATATTTTTGCCTTTTTGAGGGGTATGTAAAAAACGACATGCGATATGGGTTATGGTGCGGTATACCAGAGAAACCGCATGCCGCTTATATTTGGATAATGTTGTCGCTTTTTTGTTGCATACGTGGCTGAACGCACGTGTGAGTTGGTGAAAGTTGGTAGGATTTCCTGGCATGTGCTGAAACGAAAGGACGTTTGCACTACCCAAGGTCATAAATGCACTGTAGCAGGAGTGTAAAAGTCTCTTTTGTCAGGCGCGTGGGCAGCCACTCGTGCGTGGTAACCGTCAGCGGAACCGTCGCTGAACACGTGTCACTGCATGGTTTGTTCTTTTTGCCCACGACCTTTCGGTTTCTGTTCCGCATTTATTGTGGTGACTATAAAAGGGGAAACCATTTGTGGTTTCCCCTCACTTGTTCAAAATTTCAAAAATTTCCGGCTAGAGAAAGAGTGTCCTTCGTCTTCTGCGAGAACTTGTTTGATATTCCGGTGAGGTTTCTGAGTTTCTTGCGACTCATCTTCTGTCTTCTTTCATTACATTCTCTGATGGCTGAACCATCAAATCCTCATAATGCTGAGGGTGAAAACCCAGATCCTTCTTCGCCGGTGGCGGCGAAAGAGGAAGAAGAAGGTGGTGCTGCCCCCGGCGGGGGCCTACCAGTGTTGAAGTGGTCAAAGGGTCAGTTTGATATCCTGATGACCAGGATTCAGATGCTCCAAGAGTATGGGTTTATACACCCACAGGAAGGTGACACCGGTGCCGATGCTCCGGCCGGTTATGTCACCATGTGGGCCGATTTCTTCGTTGATGGTAAACTTCGGTTACCATTGACTATCTTTGTTGCTGAGGTTCTGGAGTATTACAAGATCCATATTTCCCAACTGAGCCCGTTCGGGATGATTCGGATTCGAAATTTTGAGTACACTTTTCGTGCTCTTGGTTTGGAACTTTCCGTTGAAAACTTCCGCCGGTTTTACCAGTTGACGGTGAACACTGGTTTCTTTTCTTTTAGTCAACGTTATGGTAGTCCCAAGCTGATGACCCCTCCGAAGGGTATTACGAAATGGGAGACAAGGTTCTTCTACATTAAAGCTGTCGTAGTTGTTGCCAACATGACGCTGCGGAATGTGGCTGAGACTATCCTTGCGGAGGATATTGCTGTTCCCCGGGCTGATACGGTGGAGTTATAACAACCCTCGGTAAAACCGACACCCTCATAATATTTCTGACACCCTAATATATCTTAAAATATCCCAATATGTCTTTATATGCACCCCATATGTGAAAACCGAGCCCAAAGTAGATTATAATATATAAAATAAATTAAAAACAATAAATATTAAGTTGAGGCGGGCCGCGTAGGACCTCACCTCAACTTAACGCGGGCCGCATTAAGATGTAACCGGACTCCGCTGAATTCTTAAGTTCATGCGGGCCGCGTATGGTTCCGTTTATGTTCATGCGGGCCGCGAGTGTCCAAAAATCTGGCACGACCCTTGGCCGCCACGTGGCCCAACACCCGGACAAGCTACATAGTGACCGGGCCAAGCTATACATTGACCGCACATTGACGCGGGCCACGTAAGGCTTAGCCTTACTTTACGCGGGCCGCCTGGAAGTCCGAATTCAGCACTATAAATAGAAGGCAACGGGCCTTCAGTCTGTCGTTCATTTCTTTCTTTCTCAAATTTTCTGTAGTGGCGTTATTATACCCGGGCATTATACCCCCTAATTAGCGAGGTTCTGCTACGATGTAAGTATTATAACCCCTGGAGACGTATTAGATACGCTGCCCGATTGATCTAGGGTTCCGTAATGGCTGTCGTGGTTCTGCCCGACGTAGTCGTTGGAATGCCGTCTTGGGGAGGGTATTACTAATGTTAAAATGAGTTATTATACTATCACACGTGCATTTGTGTAAATTATAGATATTCACCAGGAAACCCTAAAGAATAACCTAAAACAGCAATGTGAGTAATCCTCTTTTTGTTAACTGTTTTTACAAAACCTCACTAAATTAAATATATACAAAGCAGTTATTGAGTATTTGTAAAGAATACAATTATAGTGGGTATGTTGGGGTTTTGTATACAAAATTGGTTACTGGCGTGGTAACGTCCCATAAGTTGAGTATGACCGTACCACTGATGTTAATTGTGATGTCTTGGATACAAATGTAATTGCGGATGTGCCCTCAATACTGCAAATTGGTTTTTACTTAAACTTGATTAAACTGGGATTCACTCACCAGTATTTCCCACTGACAAAATGTTTTTAAAACGCGTTTCAGGTAACAAAATGTGAAAGCCAAATAGAAGCCAGCTGGACAGCACTGAAGGCTTGGAAAAGTGGCAATAAAGTTACCTAAGAATAAAATGGATGTTTTTATTAAATAAATAGGATTTATTCCTATAAAATGTGTGTACTGGAAACTTGGGTTTTACCCATATGTTTAATATTATTAAACAAGGTGGTTTACTCTGATTTAACATTTCCTAACTACGGTCCTGATGAAAAGTTCCGCTGCCAAATTGAATAAATAAACGTGATACCACCGAAACTGGCTCACGGCCGCCCGTTCCCGGGAACTAGGGATCGGGGGCTGTGACAGAAGGTGGTATCAGAGCTATGCCACTGATTCAGCCACAGAAGTGTTCTGCTGACATCAAAATTCAAAGTGTTAGGAAATAAATTATGGAAATACGTGTATAATTGTATTTACTTGCTTTGTGTTCTCTGACTATTTGTTAGTTTACAATATGAGCAACCAAGGACCCTCTGACGCCTATCGTCAACTGTCTGGTTCGCCTAGGAGCGAAGGCACCTCCTCTTCTCAGCCTGCCCTCTCAGGGTATTCTGCTGACACAGAAGAAGGAATCTTTGTGTTTAAGGCTCAATCTGAAAGAGCCATTTCCTTAGAAAAAGAGGGGATGTTTCAGTAGGGGAGCGTACGAGCGTAGGAAACGAATGAAAAAGTTGCAGGAACAGCGAGTGTTAGCCGCAGCAAAAAGAGAGACTGATGCTTATAATCAGGATATGCTCAATAGGGGTATCGCTAATATCCATATTTTAGCAACCACTGCTGCTGACCCAAACCTGGAACAAATGCTAGCACCCCAACCACAAAATCCTGACCAACCCATGGAAGTAGAAAACCAGATAGAAATGCCTGATTACAACCCGGAGGAGATACCTAGGGTACCTGCACCGAATCCCTTAGACCCAAACAACTACGACCCCTGGTGGGACGATTTACTACGTGCAACAAAACCCAATACAGGAAAATGTGCCAATGCCCAACTTAGGAGCTTATCCAGGGTTAGATCCTCAAGATCCCTACAATATTAGTGATGCATATGTTAGGGAAATTTTAGAGAATCCATACCCGTACCAGGCCCCTATGCCTCCGTACCAGGAACCCGTACCTCCGATTCCAAACCCAGTCCTAGAACCTGCACCCCCAATGAGTGCAGAAAATGTCCAAGAACTTAGGACTTTTGGGGAGGAAATTTTAGAAAGCAGTGAGAGAATGCGACAGGTGGGAGAACGCCTCGTATGGAAATACGATGAGCGTAATATGGATTTTTGGATGAATCCATATCAGTGAATGTGATGACAGGAACGGTAGTAGTAATAATAATAAAATATATGTGTGTATGTATTAAAAAAAAACACTACGGATGCCTACTATTAGTATTGTAGCTTTACATTTCAGTCGGTATTGTAATTTAAATTTCAGTACTAGTGTGTAATGATGCATACTATATAAATAGAGTAAAAGTCGCAATGCTCGACGCTTTTGGTTAAAAGTGCGTGTCATGTGATTGGCTATATTCAAATATTATTTGTGATATTAATATTTGGTAATTGTGTAAAATTCAGATGGCCGACGAGGAAAATCAGGATAATCTGAATAACGATAACCAGAGTAACATTAACATGGTTAATGAGAATCCGGACAACAATAACAATGGAAACCAAATGGATAATAGTGCCGTTCAACATATAGTGGCACAAGGAATTATAGATGCAATGCCATTTATTATTCAAACAGTTCAAGAAGCGAATAATAAAAGTAAGCATAGCAGTAAACGACCCAGTGAACTGGAAAACAGCGTGAACAATGGACCCGTACTTCAAGCGCCCATTCCCAAAAGAAGAAGAACCATGCCATATGGTTGTTCTTACAAGGAATTCTGGTCCTGTAAGCCAATAGAATTCTCGGGCAATGAAGGACCCGTTGCAGCCCTACGCTGGATAGAGAAAATTGAGGCTGTTCTGAAAATAAGTAAATGTGCTGAAGAAGATAAGATAATGTTTGCTTCAAATCTATTTAAAAATGCAGCCCTAGAATGGTGGAACACTATCCTCCAGTCAAGAGGAAGTGATAGGATTTATAACACGGAATGGGAGGAATTCAAAAATATGGTAGAAAGGAAATTCTGCCCTCCCAATGAAAAGGAACAGATAGCCAATAAGTTCCTGAATCTTAGAATGACCGGGGTAGACAGTAAGGGTTACACTACCACATTCTTTGAATATGCTAGGATAGTACCAACCCTTGCATCACCTGAACCGGTATTAATCTCCCGTTACATCTGGGGATTAATTGGAGAAATTAGACATGTAGTCAAGGCAGCTAGACCTCAAACCATAGAAGAAACTGTAGAACTAGCCAATACCTTGACTGATGAACTAGTGAGAACTAGAGAAGAAGACCAGAGGAGAAACCTAACCCAAAGACTTACTCAAGAATTCCGTTCTGGGAATTCCAATCGTAGGAATGTAGGTTCTACCTCTGCACCATACTGCAAAGCCTGCAAAAAGAAGTATTCTGGAAGATGCTCTACTTACTGTAATTTTTGCAAGGCCCCAGGACACAAGGAAGAGAATTGCAAGAAGAAATCCAGTAATGGAATGTGTTTCAATTGTGGAGAAAAAGGTCACATCAGGACAAACTGTCCGAAATTGGCTCCAGCTGCAAACAACAAAAATCCTAAAAATGCTAGAGCATTCGTTCTAACTGCAGACGAAGCTAGACTAATTTCGGACGTCATTGCTGGTACGTTTTTAGTTAATGATATATTTGCTAAAGTATTATTTGACTCTGGTGCAAACCAAAGTTTTATTAATACTTCACTTTGCAAACTCCTAAATCAATCATTAACTAAACTACCACAAGAATGTCTAGTAGAGACAGCAAATGGAGAAACTGTTAAGATTTCTGAAATCTTGCAAGGAGCAAGAATAGAAATTTTTAATCAAAAGTTTATTGCAAACCTTTACCCCATGAATCTGGTAGGATTTGATGTCGTGTTAGGAATGGATTGGTTAATAGCCAATAAAGCCAATATCTTATGTGATCAAAAGTCAATTCAGATAAAATCACCAAGAGGTGAAAAGATCACAATTAAAGGAGATAAACCATCTAGATCCACTAAATTCATCTCTGTGATGAAAACTGCAAGTTATATAAGGAAAGGATCTATAGTGTATTTGATTTCTATAATCACTAACACTAAAGGAAAAGAATTAAAAGACATTCCAGTAGTATCTCAGTTTTCAGATGTATTTCCTGAAGAATTGCCAGGACTACCGCCAGACAGGGAAGTTGAATTCAGAATTCACCTGTTACCAGGGACAGCACCGATTGCCAAAGCACCTTACCGTTTGGCACCCGCGGAAATGCAAGAACTGAAGAAACAACTAAACGAATTGTTGGAGAAAGGATTCATACAGCCAAGCTCATCGCCATGGGGAGCGCCGATTTTATTCGTTAATAAGAAGGACGGATCAATGCGTATGTGCATTGACTACCGTGAATTAAACAAAGTCACGATTAAGAATCGGCATCCATTACCGAGGATCGATGATTTGTTCGATCAACTTCAGGGAGCTCGATTTTTCTCTCAAATCGATTTAAGATCAGGATATCATCAATTAAAGGTACAGGAAGAGGACATTCCTAAAACCGCATTCAGAACGAGGTATGGTCATTATGAATTTACTGTCATGCCATTTGGTTTAACCAATGCCCCAGCTGCATTTATGGACATGATGAACCGAATATGTAAACCATATTTGGATAAATTCATAATTGTCTTCATAGATGATATTCTAATTTACTCTAAAAGTAAAGAGGCGCATGCAAAGCACTTGCACTTACTTTTAAGTTTATTGAGAAAGGAACAGCTTTATGCTAAGTTTTCAAAGTGTGAGTTTTGGTTAGAACAGGTACAATTTCTCGGACATTTAGTTAACCATGAAGGAATTCATGTGGATCCAACAAAGATCGAGGCAATTACTAAATGGAAAACCCCTGAGTCACCAACCGAAGTTAGAAGCTTCTTAGGATTGGCCGGTTATTATAGAAGATTTATTCGAGATTTTTCTAGAATAGCCATTCCTTTAACTAAGTTAACCTGTAAATCTATTAAGTTTGAATGGGGACCAAAACAAGAAGAAGCTTTTAGAATCCTTAAGCAAAGATTAACCCATACACCCATACTAGCGTTACCAGAAGGAACTGAAGACATTGTAATCTTTTGTGACGCTTCTAAGTTAGGATATGGATGTGTATTAATGCAACGTCAAAAGGTTATAGCTTATGCCTCCAGACAACTTAAGAGTCATGAAGAAAATTATTCAACCCATGATTTGGAATTAGGAGCTATAATTTTTGCCCTTAAGATTTGGAGACATTACCATTATGGTAGTAAGTTTACCATTTTTACAGATCATAAAAGTTTAAGATATGTCTTCGAGCAAAAAGAACTGAATATGAGGCAAAGACGATGGATGGAGTTACTTAGTGATTATGATTGTGATATCCAGTATCATGCAGGAAAAGCAAATGTGGTGGCTGATGCTTTAAGTCGAAAGTATCACGAAAAGCCAAAAAGGGTACGTTCTCTTAAATTAAATCTACAAATAGATTTAAACGACCAGATTAGAAAAGCACAAGAATCAGTAATCAAGGAGGATACTGAAAGATTAAAAGGAATGATTAAGGAATTAGAACAAGGAACAGATGGAATTTGGAGATTCCATAAAAAGAGAATGTGGATACCTAAATTAGGAAATTTACGTCACCGTATATTAGAAGAAGCTCATAAGTCTAAATATACGATGCATCCAGGAAGTGATAAAATGTACCAGGATTTAAGGGAAAATTTCTGGTGGATAGGAATGAAAAAGGATGTAGCAGCCTATGTTTCTAAATGTTTAACTTGCTCACAAGTTAAAGCTGAACATCAGAAACCCTCAGGTTTGTTACAACAATTAGAAATGCCAGTCTGGAAATGGGAATTGATAACAATGGATTTTGTTACCAAATTACCCAAAACAAGAAAAGGTAATGATACAATCTGGGTGATTGTAGATAGGCTAACCAAGTCAGCTCATTTCTTACCAATGAAGGAAACCTTTAGTATGGAACAATTAGCCAAATTATATGTAAATGAAATTGTTTCATTACATGGAATTCCTTTATCAATTGTTTCCAATAGAGATAGCCGTTTTACTTCTCATTTTTGGTCAAGTTTCCAAAAAGCAATGGGAACCAGGTTAAATCTAAGCACAGCTTATCATCCTCAAACGGACGGACAAAGCGAAAGAACCATTCAGACAATGGAAGACATGCTTAGAGCTTGTGTAATTGATTTCGGAGGTGATTGGGACGAACACTTACCTTTAATAGAATTTTCTTATAATAACAGTTATCACACAAGTATCAATGCTGCACCATTCGAAGCACTTTATGGACGAAAGTGCAGAACCCCAGTCTGTTGGGCAGAAATTGGGGAAAAACAACTATCTGGACCCGAGATAGTACAGGAAACAACTGATAAAATCATTCAAGTCAAGGAACGACTAAAAGCAGCGCGTGATCGACAAAAGAGCTACGCCGATAACAGACGCAAACCACTAGAATTTCAAGTAGGAGATAAAGTATTGTTAAAAGTCTCTCCCTGGAAAGGAGTGGTAAGATTCATCAAGAGAGGAAAGCTTAGTCCCAGGTATATTGGACCTTTCAAGATTATTAAAAGAATAGGACCTGTAGCCTATCAGCTACAACTGCCAGAGGAAATGGCAGGAATACATGATGTATTTCATGTATCTAATCTCAAAAAGTGTCTAGCTGACAAATCACTCGTAGTACCTCTCAAGGATATAGAGGTAAATGAACAACTCAAATTTGTAGAAAGACCTCTACAAATTGAAGATAGGAAAATTAAAAATCTAAAGCATAAGAGATTAGTTCTGGTCAAAGTGAAATGGGACTCTAAAAGAGGACCTGAATACACATGGGAGCTTGAATCAGAAATGCAAAAGAAATATCCATACTTGTTCCAGTAGATCTCGAGGACGAGCTCTAAAACAAGGTGGGGAGGATATAACAACCCTCGGTAAAACCGACACCCATATAATATTTCTGACACCCTAATATATCTTAAAATATCCCAATATGTCTTTATATGCACCCCATATGTGAAAACCGAGCCCAAAGTAGATTATAATATACAAAATAAATTAAAAACAATAAATATTAAGTTGAGGCGGGCCGCATAGGACCTCACCTCAACTTAACGCGGGCCGCATTAAGATGTAACCGGACTCCGCTGAATTCTTAAGTTCATGCGGGCCGCGTATGGTTCCGTTTATGTTCATGCGGGCCGCGAGTGTCCAAAAATCTGGCACGACCCTGGGCCGCCACGTGGCCCAACACCCGGACAAGCTACATAGTGACCGGGCCAAGCTATATGTTGACCGCACATTGACGCGGTCCGCGTAAGGCTTAGCCTTACTTTACGCGGGCCGCCTGGAAGTCCGAATTCAGCACTATAAATAGAAGGCAACGGGCCTTCAGTCTGTCATTCATTTCTTTCTTTCTCAAATTTTCTGTAGTGGCGTTATTATACCCGGGCATTATACCCCCTAATTAGCGAGGTTCTGCTACGATGTAAGTATTATAACCCTTGGAGACGTATTAGATACGCTGCCCGATTGATCTAGGGTTCCGTAACGGCTGTCGTGGTTCTGCCCGACGTAGTCGTTGGAATGCCGTCTCGGGGAGGGTATTACTAATGTTAAAATGGGTTATTATACTAACACATGTGCATTTGTGTAAATTATAGATATTCACCAGGAAACCCTAAAGAATAACCTAAAACAGCAATGTGAGTAATCCTCTTTTTGTTAACTGTTTTTACAAAACCTCACTAAATTAAATATATACAAATCAGTTATTGAGTATTTGTAAAGAATACAATTATAGTGGGTATGTTGGGGTTTTGTATACAAAATTGGTTACTGGCGTGGTAACGTCCCATAAGTTGAGTATGACCGTACCACTGATGTTAATTGTGATGTCTTGGATACAAATGTAATTGCGGATGTGCCCTCAATTCTGCAAATTGGTTTTTACTTAAACTTGATTAAATTGGGATTCACTCACCAGTATTTCCCACTGACAAAATGTTTTTAAAACGCGTTTCAGGTAACAAAATGTGAAAGCCAAATAGAAGCCAGCTGGACAGCACTGAAGGCTTGGAAAAGTGGCAATAAAGTTACCTAAGAATAAAATGGATGTTTTTATTAAATAAATAGGATTTATTCCTATAAAATGTGTGTACTGGAAACTTGGGTTTTACCCATATGTTTAATATTATTAAACAAGGTGGTTTACTCTGATTTAACATTTCCTAACTACGGTCCTGATGAAAATTTCCTCTGCCAAATTGAATAAATAAACGTGATACCACCGAAACTGGCTCACGGCCGCCCGTTCCCGGGAACTAGGGATCGGGGGCTGTGACAGGAGTGGTTCCCAAGGTTGAGGATCACTGAGTTTAAGAAGCTGGACAACTCGCAGTTGTGGGTGCCGCAGATGATGTTGACCAGGCCTGATAGGAAAGCAAGGCCCGTTGTCGGGAGAAGAATGGTGGTAAGTATTTTTACTCTTGTGCGGTTTCCTTACTTCCTTGTGTGTTACTGATTTGTAGTGTACTATCAGAGGACACTGTCCTGTGGAGGATATTTGATCCGAACTTCACGAGCAAGGTTCAGATACTTTGGTGTGCGGAAGGTGAAGAAGGTTTTAACTTGACCATTCGCGACAACTTTCGCATCCCTGATCGCGAGGGGTTGAAAGCACCCCTGCCGCAACGCAAAGGTATAGTCTATAATTTTCTTACTTGCTTTGTAAAGAAGTTCACCTTTCTGACTTGCTTGTTTGATGATTTAAAAGCAAGTAATCTTGGGTCCCTGGGCGATTTTGAGGTGAAAGGTGTCCCCGAGAAGCATGTGGAGAAGAAGTATGTGGAGAAAAATGTGCGGGGTCGCCACAAGAAAAAGCCTGAGGCTGCTGTTGTTCCTCCTTTGGTGCCGCAGGGGGCAGGTATCTCTTGTTTTCATTTCCGCAGATGCACCGATTACGTGGTAGTGTCTGACACCCTTGAGGGTTTGGGTGTTCCAGGTGGTAGTGCGGTTGCGGGTGGATCATTTGCGGGTTCCAAGCCTGCTGATGAGAAGAGGAAAAGGAAAACAGAGGATAAGGCTGCTGGTGCCGGCGAGAAGAAGCGTCCGAGGTTACAGACAAAACGGACAATTGGTGTCTCGCAGACAAAACCTACGGTTGAGGCTGGTAAGTGACTTATAATTTTACAAATGTTTGTCCTTGGACTTGTAATTGATAGTTATTTTTCCTTTGCTCGCAGAAACGCAAGATGGAGACTTCTCCTTTTTATTTGATGCTCCTCTTTCCCCTACGCATGACGCGGCTGCGGATGCGGGGGTTGATAAAGAATTTACCAGAAGCCCTTCCGTCAAAGTGGTGACTGAGCCCTCTGCACAGGCAGAGGATACTGGGAAGAAACCCGCGGCTCAGATCTTTGATACGGTGGATTGCCATGATAATCTGATCTTCCCGGGGAATATCGAAAATCTGAGATTCGCTGATGCTGACACTCAGAAGTCTCCTGCAGCGGAGAAGGCTTCCGGCTCTGTGTCCAGGGGTGCGGTTGGTGAAGGGCCCTCTATTCAGCCTGATGAGTCTGAACTACAGTTCTACTTCCGCACCTACACGTAAGACCGGAGTATGAACTATCACCGACCCCCTTGGAATGTTATGCAATGGGATGATATTTCCGCTGATCCCTCCGTATGCAGGGATATTTTGAGTGGTTTGGGCACTCCTTTTGAGGTCTTTCGTGCTCGCGACCTGTCTCGTGAGCAACGGATCAACCAACTCTCGTTCATGCTTGTTGGGAGTTCCATAATGGCGAATGCCATTATAGAAGACTAAAAGGTGCTGGGACGCAAGGATGAGGAAACTGCTCGCTTGCGGGCTGAGGCTGAAGAGTTGGTGAAAGCTGCTCGTGAGGGTGCGGAGCAGCTTAAAAGGTAGAAGGCTGCTTTTGAGCAGTATAAGCAATCTGAGGAGTGGGCTGCAACTGCTGGCCTTAAACAGGTTTGTACTCTTTCCAAGTTGCTTTCTGATGAGCGCAAGAGTTGGAAAGAAACACTTTCTAATGAGCGCAAGAGCTGGAAAGAATTTTGGGCAAAACAAAATGAAAAGTTGTTTCATGTTCGCCAGGAGGTCACCAATCTCAAAGCAGTGAACGCTGCTTTGATGAAGGAGAAGACGGCATCTGAAGGGGTTGCCAAAGAGGCCAAGGAGGTGGAGGGCCGTGCTGTCAAGGCTCTTGAAGAGGCAAATGCTGACCGTACCAATTTAAACAGGACTGTTGAGGGCCTCCAGGTATGAGTTGTTTTTGCTCTTGAATTTGTATCTTTCTTTCACAAGTATGTTTGTTTATCTTTGTATACTTGTGTTTTCTTTGTTGTTGAAGGCTGAAGTGCAGAGCCGGGTGACCATGCTTGCAGAGGTCGCTGCACGCGCGGCCGAAGCCGAAACGCGGGCAAGGGAGGCTGCCGTGGCTGGAGATAGCCTGACTTCTTCCTTTGAGCAGTTGAAGGCTGATCGTGATTGGATGTGTTATCACGGTATCGGGCATGTGAGTACCCGTTGACTTTGCTATCTTTTTAGGTTTGCCTTTGCTAATCTTATTGCTTGTACTTTGCAGATTGTTAGTGCTATAAAGCAGATTAGGCTGCGCGCGCGGGAGGCTGGTTTTAAAGCTGGCCACAACCGATGTATCAGTCATATGAACCTTTTATCCCAAGGCAAATTTACCGATGAACGGTCTGGGTTCCATGGCGTGGATACTGAAGCGCGTCTTGCTGCCGCTCTTGCAGCGTACAACGACATGTCCATTTCCGCCCTGGAGGAAGTTGATAAATGCTTGCGGTTGTTGTATGGTGATGAGGAAAAGGAGGAAGAGACCGCTGGTGATGGCAAGGGTGATGCGGGTACCAGCGGTAAAAAGGACTAGGTTGGCCTGTGTGCCCTTTTTTGTTTCCTCGATGTAAATGTTTAAAAACTTTATGTAAATTTCTTGTGCACCGCGAAGGTGTAGAAATTTTTTGAATATAAAGTTTTATCGTTTAGTTCAATTTGTACAAGTGTTTTTTATTACTTGCATGTTTGAACGTGTATGAGTTAATGTTATTGTGAATAGCATTAAGTCTGAATTTGCCTTTTGCATATCTAGGTAATATGCAAGTATGTGTGGCTCAAAGTATGTAAAAAAAACTCTTTTACTTTCTTTGTGTGAGCGCGTATATGGATGACTCTGTTGGCTGTAAAGCGCAGTTGAGTATACTCTATACCTTTGTCATATGAGTATTAGTCAATTCCTGTATTCATCTCGTTTAAGGCTTAGGAATTGTGTAGGTTTTGTGAAAACCGTATGTGCGTACCCAGCCGGATAGACATTTAACGTTTTGCCTTTGCTGGCCTATCAATATTTGTATGTGGTTACCACTTTGTGTGGGTATCGCGAATGAAGATTTTGCCAATCTGTTTTTGCAGATACCGCAAAGTGGAACACACATTTGTAATAGAAGGAAACAAACAATCTTGCATTGAATCGTTTATTTATTTACTTGCAAATGGCCTGCGGCCCGATAGGTTATATGGAAAATGTAAAAACATGGCTTACATGTAACAGCGTCGAAGCTGTTGTGCATTCCATGTGCGTGCGATAGGTTCGCCTTCTAACGTTTGTAGTTTGTACGCGCCTTTGCCCAGGACCTCTTGGATGAGGTAGAGTCCTTCCCACTTGGGGGCAAGTTTCCCTGGGCGTTCTGCGTTAGATGCTTCATTGTCGCGAAGGACGTAGTCTCCCAGGCTGAAGGTACAAATGCGAACACGTGCATTGTAATACTTTTCAAGTTTGGTTTTGTACTTGGCTTCGTTGATTGCTGCGTTTTCACGCCTTTCCTCTAGAAGGTCCAAGTAAAACCTGCGTTCAACCTCATTGTCTATTTTGTTGATAGCCAACATTCGGGGTAAAGGGAGACCTACTTCAGCAGGATCGCTGCCTCCGATCCATAGACCAGGCTGAAGGGTGTCTCGCCGTTACTTGTCTTTGGGCTGGTTCTGTGGGCCTATAAGATACTAGGGAGTTCATCGACCCAGCCGCGTCTGGCTGTTCCCAACCGTGCCTTGATGCCTTCGACTAAACTTTTATTGATACTCTCTACTTGGCCATTCCCTTGCGGATGAGCTACTGAGGAGAATATATGTTCAATGTTTAGTTCCTTTAGCCAATTTTGAAAGTCTTCGGCAGCGAAGTTGGTGCCGTTGTCGGTAACGATGCACATCGTAAACCGAAACGGCAGATGATATGTTCCCAAACGAATTTCCTTGTTATCATAGCGGTGGTTGAGGCGAGCGGTTTTGCCTCTACCCATTTTGCAAAGTAATCAACAACCACTATGATAAACTTCACCGCACCTGGTGCGTCTGGAAATGGCCCCACCACATTGATTGCCCATTTTTGAAATGGCCATGCGGTGGTGACGGGGATCAGGTTGTTCTTGGGGCGCAAGGTTTTGGGAGCATGTCGATGACAGTTAAAACACTTGCGTAAGACCTTGACCGCGTCCAGGTGCATGCCGGGCCAGTAGTATCCGGCGTTAATAATTTTGGCCACCACCATGCGTGGGCCCGCGTGTATGCCACATAATCCTTCGTGTATCTCTTTGATTAGATACGTGGCATTTTGGGGGTGACGCACCGTAGGAGTAGCCCCAGGTATGATTTACGGTATAAAATACCGTCTCCCATTTGATAATGGCATGCTTTGTATTATAATTTGTGCGCCTCTGCTTTGCTTTCGGGAGTAACACTTGATTGTAAGTATGCAACGATTGGTGTCATCATGTGGTGCCGTACTGGATGACGTTGACTTGGCGCAGGGGTACTGAGTGGTTCTGCAGAATTTCATTGCGAATCTCCTTTGCCAAGTGTTGGAAGCTGGTGGATGCGAGTTTTGAAAGTGCATCCGCAGGTTTGTTTTCACTCCTGTTGATGTGGCGAATATTGAAGGAAGTGAATTTTGCTTTTAGTTGCATGGCTTGTTCGAGATAGAGGATCATGATATCCCCTTTTGAGGCATAGTCGCCGCGTACTTGCCCTGCGACGAGTAGTGAATCGACGTGTGCTTCCAAATGTTGAACGCCGAGTTTGACTGCTAGGCGTAACCCTGCCAGTAGAGCCTCATATTCTGCCTCGTTATTTGTGCTTTTGAAGTCGAGGCGGATCGCATAGGTGAGCTCTTGGCCGTCGGGGCTGACGAGTCGCAGACCCGCACCTGTACCATCCTCGTTGGATGCACCATCGGTAAATAGTGCCCAGGTTTCCGTGGTGGATGGTGGTGGTGTAGGGTTTTGTTCTTCTTCACATTCTTGGATGCGATTTACCGGTACTTCGGCAACGAATCAGCTAAGACATGGCCTTTGATTGCGGGGCGCGACTTGTAGGTCAATGTGTGCGCACCTAGTTTGATGGCCCATTTTGCTAATCACCCATAGATGTCGGGCTTTGAGAGGATCAATCCGATCCTGTAGTTGGTTAACACAGTGATGACGTGGTTTGCAAAGTAACGTCGCAACCGTCTCGATGCGTGCACTAGTGCCAGTACCAACTTCTCCATGATAGAGTACCTTGTCTCTGGGTCGTTGAGCATTTTGCTGATGTAGTAGATGGGTGTCTGAACTTCCTCCCGCTCTACGATGAGTACCGCACCTACCGCGTTGTCTGCGGCAGATAGGTACAAGATGAGTGGTTCCTTCTTGCGTGGCGCGGTTAAAGTTGGGAGTTGGATCAAACACTCTTTCATCTCCCGGAAAGCGTTTTCAGCCTCTGCGGTCCATTGGAACTATTCCTTTTTTAAGCAGTTCCACAGAGTTTTGATGAAAGGGTAAGATTTAGCTGCGTGATTGGCTAAGAATCTGTTCAGTGCGACTAGCCTACCAGCTAGCCGTTGCATTTCTTTCATCGTAGAAGGCGATGGCATGCGCTCGATCGCCTGAACTTTTTCCGGGTTCACCTTGAATCCATCTTTGGTGACGATGAATCCAAGGAACTTGCCTTCCTCCATTCCAAACGAGCATTTCCCTGGATTGAGCTTCATATTGACGCTTCGCAGAGTTTGGAATGTTCTTTCAATATCGGTGAGCATGGTATCCTCTTCCATGCTCATGACGACCAGGTCGTCCATATAGATTTCGACACTTTTGCTGATTTGATCACCAAAAGTGTCGTTCATCAATTTTTGATAAGTTGCGCCCGCGTTGCGCAACCCAAACAGCATTTTTGTATAACAGTAATTCCCGGTAGGTGTGCGGAATGTCGTTTTATCTTCATCCTCGATTGCCATTTGTACTTGGTGATACCCTTTGTAGCAATCGAGGAAGCACTTCCACCGAAATGGGGCGAGGTTATCGACCTTTTCGTCAATTTCGGGAAGTGCGTAACATTCTTTGGGGCAAGCTTTGTTGAGATCTTTGTAATCAACACACATGCGCCAGCCCCTGTTTGGTTTTTCTACCATGACTGGGTTGGATAACCAAGTCTGGTACTTAACTTCCCGCAGGATGCCTGCGGAGAGCAGTTCTTTGACCTACTCATGCATTGCCTCGTTCTTTGCGGATCTAAGGTGGCGTTGGCGTTGCATCACCGACTTGATACCTTGCAAGGTATTCAAGAAATGTTGCGCAATTTCGCATGGCACCCCTGTCATGTCCGCCGGTGTCCACGCAAAAATATCCTGGTTCCTGAAGAGGAGCTGCTTCAGGCGCGCTCTAGTGCTGTGGGACAAGGCGTGGCCCAACGTGATCATTTGTTCTGGGTGTCTTGCGCTAAGAACCCATTTTTCTGGTTGGGTGTAGGCCTTGCTATCTTGGTCGGACGCAGCTCGTCCGATGACATGACTTCTCTGCGTGCGTAGATTATCGCGACCCCCCGTTTCGGTTGGGAAACCGACCGCCAAGTGGGGTACGGACGTAATCATGTTGAGGTCGCCTTGGGACTCCCTCCCGAGAAGCACGTCGTATTTGGAGGTGTGAGGCAAAACCATGAAGTTTACCTCCTCCATTCGTGTGTGCCTTCCGTTGGTGAGGCGCACAGGAAAAGTGATTTGGCCCAGGGGGAATACGATCTCCCCCACAAATCCGGCCAAATGGTAATCTACCGGCTGCATCCGATCTTTGTCTTCTTGATCGAATTGGTTGAAGCACTGCTCGTAAATGATGTCAGACGTACTGCCCGGGTTGATGAATAGTCGCTTGGTGCAGTAGTGAGCCATGTAGCCTGTAATAACGACGACGCGCCTGTCGCGCGTTCTGCCTCGGACTTTGGAAAGACCACTTGCTCGTCTTTCCAGTCATTGTCCGGTCTTCTTGCCGCCTTGCGCGGCCTTCCTTTTCCTCCATTGATCATGTGGGTTGAGGCCTCATACATGGTCCTCTTACCCGTGGAGGTGCCCTCGTTGTGGGGTGTGATGCGCTTGGTTTGCTTTTACGCGACTGGCAATAGATGTTCCAGCTTCCCCTCTTTTAGGGCTCGCTCAAAGAGTCCTTGTGATACATGGTCCTCTTACCCAAGTCCTTGTGATACTCACAGTAGAGTGTGAGATCCTGGTTCTTCTTGGACTTCATCGGTTGGGCCGGTCGCAGGAATTGCGCGTCCGTAAGGAGGACGTCGCTTAGCGACTGGTTGATCTCGGTCCAGTTACGGTCCCGAGATTTCTTCTTCGACGCCCGGTTTTAACGTTGGGAGTTGATTGTTACCCTTGCGTCGGGCTGGTTACTACGCGGGACATATGGTTTGGGGTCGCTGCCGCGATTCCATGTGTCCCGGTTGCGCTTGGGCTCTTGGCGGGAGGACTGGCCTTCCGCTTGGGGTTGTGCCTTTGTGACGTGCGGCTTGAGAGACCGCTGAGTCTGAGCGTACGTCTTGACCGCAGCCATGACGTCTTCCCATTTCTTTGGCAAGCTTTGCTTGCCGGAGATGGTCATAACCATATTTTCGTCCTTGACGGCTCGAATGAAATGGTTGCGTGCCATTTGGTCTGCAACGTCGCCTATCTCCAGGCACTCTTTGTTATAACGGACGACAAACGACTCAAGAGATTCGTTGTCTCCACACCAGATGTTCATGACATCCATAGAATCACGTTCGTGACGTTGCTGCTGGCTAAAATGTGTGAGGAACTTTGCTTGCAAGTCCTCGAATGAGGCCAGTGATCCCACTGGCAAAGAATAGAACCAAGCCCTCGCCAGACCCGTGAGGGTCTGGGGGAAAAATGACACCAGGTGGGCTCGTCCCACCTGCCGTTGCACCCTGCGCCGGTGAAGATGTTCATGTGATCGTCCGGGTCGGACGAACCATTGTATTTCCCAATGTTTAATGGGAATTTAGTGGTGGTGACATCGGCTTGGGCAATCTCCGGGGCGAAGTAGGAGTTTTCGGTCGCAGATTTTGGCCTGTAGGGTTGGCAGGTATGTGGTGCGGGGTTGAGTGGTAGGAACATAATTGTGTCCTCCCGGTCTGCTGCTAGTAGCGTGGGATTCCCAGCCATATGTATGGTCGTCCGGATCGGTACGGCCATATCCTTCATGGTGGGACTGTGGTCCCAGCCGGCTATGGATGCCGGAGCTACGGTGGGCTGTGGATTGTCGCCTGTTTTCGCCCTGAGGGCCCAGGCGTCTATGTATTGGGCCCCTACTGCGGGATCCATATGAGGAATCATCCTCATTAATTGTGCGGACCTCACAGTAAGAGGACCCGCGGTCTTCATGCCTACTTCGGGAGGCTAGATGTGTAGCGGCCCTGCCGTCGTACTGTAAAATACGACCCGCAGGTGTATGCGGTGCCGGGGTAGGCCCGACAGGTATTTGCGCTTCTGTGCAGGCTCTGTTGTATGCTGCGGCTAGCATAGCTTGTTGTTGGTCATACCAGGCATGGAGGTTCGTGCCTGGAGGTATCGCAGAAGCATACTGTGACAAATCTTGTGCGAACATAAGGGATGCGCCCCCTTGCGTTGATGTGCCAATATGGCCAGTATTTGGGGCTGGAGGAGTGGTCCCCGTAGGCCCTGGGTTTGTGGGGTTTAGGTTTTCCCCGGTAGTGTTGTTTAGACGATCAGACATGATCCCAAGGAAGAAAAAGATGCGTAAAAAGTGCTAAGAGTAGCAGTGCGCGCCAATGATGAAACAGTGGTTAACCAGGAGAGGTTAATTCACTGGTCTCGTCAAGTAGGGTTAATCCCTTCTTTCCGAGGATCGGTGGCTTGACCGTCAGCTGGACTGTCTCCTGCACAAGGAAAACACACCGTGACTCGTAAGAAGGAGGATGGGGTGGGGGTGCCCCTTGTTACCACTCTCCGGTGTGAGAATCAATAATTTGCTTGAGAAGCAAAGTGTGTGATAGTAGTAGTTGTGAGGGAGTTGAGAAGCGATACCTCAAACCTGGTTTGGGATGGGTATTTATAGCCGAGGAGTGAAGGAGGGTGGTTCGGTGGAGGTGAAGCCACGTCTTACCGTGGTGTCAGTCTGTTGCTTACGTATGGGCTGACAGGCGACTGTCATTGGTGCCACTTGCTCTGTGATGTCAGTCCCACTTGCCTCGTGGGCAGGATGTGGTGCTGCGCCGCATCGCTGCTTGCGGTAACTACTGTTCTTTCCGCGTTCTCACTCTGGCTAAGATTGCAGGATGCGGTGCCAGGCCGCATCACCACTTGTGGTGACTGTTGTTGTCCAGATCCCTTGTATTGATGAAAACGTTCACAGGATGCGGTGCCAGGCCGCATCGCTTATGCCTATCTTTATTTTCCCATCTTTTGACAGATTGGATTCGACATCTGTGTTCGCGCATGCCCGCACGGACATAGATAAGTTCTTGCTGGTGGGGGTTTTTGATAAGGGTAATGGTCACTCGCGGTCGTGCTGACGCGAGATCTGGGACCATACCCCGTCAGGATCCATGGTCGATGCATAATTCGACTGCTAAGACCAGCCGTAGTGGCCAATTTTTTGGTGTTTCCCCCCCCCCTCAAACACGCCCCAAAACGCCCGGTCCCCACCCCTGCCTGCGTTTTCCGGCGTTATTTTGCAACCGCCCCTAGTGTGATTTGAAACACGCTGAAAGTTCATTTGTTTGCCCAATAGGATCTTGCCATGTGTGTGTATAATTAGTTTTAATTAAAAAAACAAAAGAAATAATATTTGTGTATGTATAATTAGATTTTGCTAAAGGTTTTTTTGAAGGTTGATGTTGCAAGTTGTTGTGGGTGACAAAAGAAGAAGAAGATGATTTTGCACATTCAGTCCCTGCACTTTGATTGTATTTAAAAAAAGGTTTTAAACTTCAAAACCTTTAATATTTCAAGTTTCAAAAATGCTATATCAGTCTCTAAAGTTTTGTTTATTAAATGTCTGATTTGGATCTTTTATAAAACCTAAAATTTTGCAATGTAATTTTTTTTTTTACTTTTTTCCAGTTTTTTTATTTTTAGTATTGTAATTTTTTTTATTTAACGAAGTATTATTAAGTTTTAATTTAAAAAAGAATTAATAATTGTGTAATGATTGGTTGGGGCATTATTAGACATTATTCCACTACGCCCCTTTTGTATAAACGCCCAATAATGCCTTCTTGCTGATTGGACTGTCACATGACGGAAAACGCTCAAAGGTGGGGGCGTTATTCACTAAACCACTACACATAGTCTAATAACGTATCTAGTTATTTTTCTCTTATTTTGGTAATAATCTCTTATATATTTAAAAAGCAAAAATACTTTCATATTCTTGAATGATTATATTAATCTTTCTTGACATTAAAGCAAGAGAATGAGTTTGATGAATTCATAGTAATATCTTTGTAGAACCACTCATATTAGAAGAGAATTAGGGTGATCATTACTGTCACACCCCAATATTTTCACGTATTACCAGTGGGTCCGGTGGGGAGTATCGTGACGTATTTGATATCATCATAGTCAATAATCACAGTTTAATGCACAGCGGAAGCTAAAGATATTTAACGTTACAAACCGAATGAAAGTAATATCAATTATTACAAAAACAGTTGAAAGAGATCCACATGCGGATCAAAGTTAAAAGAAACATTGTTCAACAGATTTATAAACATCTAAGCTTGCAAGACTCTTTATTGATGCTAGGAGTAGCCAACCTATTCCGCCTAGTACCTGCACTTCAGCCTTTTTGGAAAATACGTCAGTTTACACTGGTAAATACAATTAACCGACTCTTTTGAAAAGTGTTTAAGAAAATTGATTTGAAATTCACAAGGCATAAAATATCTTTTATAACTTGCGATAATTATTTTTAAAAATAAACTTGTTAAAGAATTACGTGTTTATTATACGTTCAGTAGCCCGGGCTGAATATCGGGTTAAAGATTAATAGACACACCACATAATATATCCCCCGGCGAGTTATTCTCGAACAGGCGGGTATGTTAATTTTACATACGCACCAGCAGGTGTATGCCTACCCCCGTGCTTAAGTCGTGGCCATTTCAATGAATGAGCCGAGGATATCCAGGACATGGTCATTAACCCCCCAAAGGCTTAAAACAAACAAAACAGATTAAACGGGTTATGTAACGCCCCGTGTTTTCAAATGTCAAAGTCAAAGTCAAAGTCCAAGTCAACTTTGACTTCTTTTGACTGTAAATAGTCGATTTTATGTTTTAGTTGTATTATGTGGAGTAAGTGTTGTAATCAGCAAGAATCGAGGTAATCGAATGTGTTTTAAGCGAAACGATCTACGACTGTGAATGATAGGAAGTAACAATGCGATAAAGTTAACTAATCAGCAATCAAACCGATCTAACAATCATCGAACTCGAGACTCGAATTATGCGAATTGTGGTGTTGTTATACGTGTGTGTGTGCCTTATGTGTTACTTGTGCATGTTTACTTTATGTTTGGTCTGGTATTCAAGCAAATCAATCGAAAATCGAACGAAACTCGAAAAGCAATCGAACTCAATCGAAACCGACATCGAAACGTGACTTATAGAAGATTGTATGTAGATATAGTGATTGGGACTGAAAGTAATTTGACTAGGAACCCTATCGTATTCGTATCATCGTCCATCGAAATCGAAACGTCGAAAATCGTCGCAAAATACTCAAAGGGTGTCGCGGATCGAACAGGAGGCAACCTGATCGAACAGGCCAGCCGATCGGCTAGCATCTTGCCAGCCGATCGAGCAGCCCACTCGATCGGAGCTCCTGGCCGATCGGCTGCCACTTTCCTCTTTTGGAAGCCTATAAATAGGGCTGTCCTTGTCTTCATTTCCACTTTTGGAAAGTTCTGACCGGCCAGCTCCTATTCTTAATCTTTTCTCAGATTTCTCTCAATCCCGGTAAGTTTTCACTCTAATTCTTGTACGTTTCTGATCATTATTTGATTCTACACCTTTCTATCTTTCAAAACTTGGATTCTAACCGTGAAATCACCAAGATCTAAGTGTTCTTGGGTGATGTCATCATGGTGTTCTTGAAGAACATCAAACTTTGGCCTCATCCAACCATGAATAGCTTATATCTAACCGATTTCCACATAAACAAGTTAAGATTTATCAAAGATCTGAACATCCACAAGTTGTGAAGGATTGAAAGAAGGAATCTCAACTTTCTTTCAACTCTTTTACACTCAATGCCTTCAACCCGCTAGAAACGGAGCTTGAACAGTACAAGAATTAGAGGTATAGTATTGACGAAGTAGTGTTCGATCGAATAT
The DNA here is from genome assembly GCF_002127325.2 of Helianthus annuus. Taxonomy (NCBI): domain Eukaryota; kingdom Viridiplantae; phylum Streptophyta; class Magnoliopsida; order Asterales; family Asteraceae; genus Helianthus; species Helianthus annuus. The sequence continues at coordinate 83,842,550 of NC_035435.2, forward strand.
GGCACTCGATTTGTGAACATTACTGTTCGGATCATGAGATACTATGCTTCAACACTTAATCGTTTTCACAACTCGTTCGTAGTAGGGAATGCCAGCCGATCGAACAGACTGTTCGATCGGGTGACATTCTGTTGAGAATCACCTAAGGTTCCCAGCCGATCGAGTGAGCTAGCCGATCGAACGAACCGTTCGATCGACCGACTTGAAAGGTAAGAACATTTCAGTGTTCTCATATACTACAACGAAAACTTCAAAAGTTCAAATCCTCAAACACAAACACACCAGAGGAAAAAACAATCCACTCGAATGGCCCAGCCGATCGAGCCTACCGGCCGATCAAACAGGACTGTCCAATCGGATATACCAGCCGATCGAACAGACCGTTCGATCGAACCTGCCGTTCGATCGACCAGCCCATTCGATCCATTCACACTTGTCTTATTTTCCCGTTACTTACCGTTATGCTATCGAACTACTCAGGCTAACCCTACTCTCAGCGCTCCCTTCAATCCACAATCAATCACTGTGAGTATACTCGATCCCTTTTTGCTTTTAGCACTTTTGGGTGTTACATACGTTACCTATCAAATCACAATCAAACACGAACTATTTGAACGCTAACCAATTGCATGTGCTACTTGACTAAATGAATGCTGTTTATTATGTTTACACGTGGAGTGCTATCTACCTGCCTTAGCAACATAGTACTATAGTTTGGACTCAGCACCCGTTCACACGGGGGTTGTTAAGGACAATTACTTGCATGGATTACGGTGGTAATCATGTAGTGCGAACCGTCTCGGACGGTCAACCCGCAGTCGTTGGTATCGATGATCCCATGTCGATAATTAACATGCATCGTTTTCCTCTATGTACGTGCCTGGTTACGCGTAAACTATTCGAACTCTATATGTTATTATTAAACTTGTGTGCTCACCTTTACATTATATGTATTGACTTTATTTTAACGTATGTGACAGGTGCTTAAGTTGCTAGGATGCTTAGGCGCATGGTGATGAAATCGAGGCTAGGGAGTCTAGAAACAATAAACATTTGTCTGTAATAATAATTGAATCTGAGTTGTCGGAACGGAGTTATTTGCCTAGTTGCTTTCTATGATAACTTGTTTATTTATTTGGGATACGGTATGGGACGTATCATTTAAACTGAATTTATATAATAGTTGTTGTGGAAACTTCTGGACAATCTGTTTCGCTCAGTGTCGCGCCCCGATGATTCCGCCATCGGTTGGGGTGTGACAGATTGGTATCAGAGCCATAACTATAGGGAATTAGGCAGACACGACCTAGTCCGGGTCGCTGTCTTAAAGACCTAGACTATAGTTAAGAACCATCAGACTAAGTTTGTGTGCTTATTCTGCAATTCTTCACTGTCACTGCACTCGAATTTTCAATCAAGGTCAGGCGATTCAGTTGGGAATAGGTGTGAAAGCCGCAAACTCCTGACCAAACTGCCTGACTTGTGCTGATTATATTCGTTTATTCATGCTTATCTCATTATTTTTACCAACAAACAAGGGAGATTATACCAAATCAGGAGTGAAAACCATATTTTGATGCATAATCTCCTTTATTTTATTAAAAACAAGGAAGAAATTGCTAAGCCAAGGGGTGAAACCCTGACCTTGGCAGTTTGTTCTGGACTTTATTTATCTCACCAAGGCCTCGATGGACTCCAACGACCTGAACTCACAAGTATGACCTAGGGAACGCGCGTGGAATGCCCAAGAATCGAGGCAGAAACACGACCTCTAGAGTCGAAAGTGATGACAAGTCTACTGTGAATAGTCGAGTTGCCTTGGTTAGTCGATGTATAGTAGCCGCAGACAATCTATCTCTCGATTTTATGTGATTCGATTCTGAGAACCGCAACCGCGTACTCTGATGACTCGCTAATTTTTATATGTTTATGTGTGCTTTCTCTGTTTTGGTTTTTTATTTTGGGATGTTATTCAATTCTGCTATCATATTAACCGACACACACGACTTGTACTGTTATTCTATCCCTAATCGATCCCCAGTTGCCGCAAACTAGACGATATTACGGTGTGATATGTTATACGACTAAGTTAGGCCATACTATATTATACTACTCGAAGTGCTATTCGCGATCGCTATATTCAAATACTCGTAAACTTAGAAGCGGTCAGGAAACTGAATGTGCTACTGTGTACCGATAGGAGAATTACGTGACAATAATTGCTTCAGTGATTAATTGCCTAGGCATTTACGTGTTTCTGTGTTTTGTGCTCTAAGAACTTATGTGCTTCTGTGACCTACGTGTTCTATGTGCTTCTGTGCTTACGTGTATCTGTGGTTATGTGCTTATGTGTTTATGTGATACGTGTTTCGACGTGATTCTAAGCTTTAGACAGTATTAGACGTGTGAAGTGAGATTCGATTTCGTTGTGTTGAGACTCGTGACGATGTCTAATGCAGACCATGTCGTCGTCTGGATCCCGACACCGAACCCCACTTACCCGCCAGGAAAAGAGGGACAGACGTCTCGCTGCTATCATCTCCAAAACCGTAGCGAAAGCTGTGAGTGAGGTGTATGAAAACGCTAGCAAGTCGTTAGAAGAATCCCGAGCTGAAAACCCTAACGATTCAAGCAAGGCTGCTTTCAGCTTCAAGCAGTTCAAAGCATGCGGACCAAAAGAGTTCACTGGCGAAGATGGTCCAACAGCCATGTTTCACTGGTTTGACTCAGTCGAAGTCACTCTGCGCTAGAGCGGATGTCCCAAGCATCTCCGCACTCTCGACGCTACAGGCGTTTTCCAGTCCCGTGCTCTAGACTGGTGGACGGCCGAACGAAACAAGCGCGAAAATGATGCAGCTTACGAGCTAACATGGAAGGAGTTGAAGGCAATCATGATCGAATAATTCTGCCCTCCTCATGAACGCCAAAAGCTGGAGGACGAGTTCTGGGGAATCAAGCAGAAGGATGGAGACAACGCTGCTCTCACTGCTCGCTTCAAGCAGCTTAGCATCATCTGTCCTAATCAAGTCAAGACCTCGGATCAAGCCATCAAGAAGTACATTCGAGCCCTACCTGACTGTGTAGCTGACTTTGTTCACGCCGCCAAGCCAGCAACGATCGAAGAAACCTACCTACTCACCGCTGAGATTAATGATAAGCGAGTAAAGTCTGGTTACTAGGATAAGCAAACCAAGTCTCTGCACCAAGCCACTACAACACCCACCGACTCATCTGCTCAACCCTCCAAGTCATCGAGAAGGAAGAAGAAGAACAACAACAACAGCTCCAGCAACAAGAGCTGTGCTGCCGCAACAAACGCCACTCCTCTACAAGCTGTACCAGCTCAACAGCAGCAGCACCCTCGCTCAGCTCCAGCGATCAATGCACCGCCAGCAAAGCGTGCATACACAGGCCCTCACCCACTCTGCCCGACATGATTTTATCATCATCCAGTGGGTCTAGCTTGTCGTTTTTGCGCTCACTGCAACCTGTACGGTCATTTCACTGCGAACTGTCGCTATGGTCCCCGTCAAGCCCCAGTTCAAGCTACTGTCAACCAAGCTCTACTCCCTGCTCCTCAAGGTCAACAAGCAGCTCAAGCACCTGCACCTAATGCTCGAGTCTGCTTTGCATGTGGTGACCCTAACCACTTTGCCAACAGATGCCCGAACAGGGTGGTTAAGCAAGAGCCCCAGCAGCAACAGCAACAACAGCAGCCTCAGCAACAGCATCAAGCAGCCCATGTCCGAACCTTCAACATCAACGCCCGTCAGGCGCAGGCGGATAACAACGTGGTTAATGGTACGTTACTTGTGAATGGTATTTATGCATCATGTTTGTTTGATACTGGAGCCGATAACTGCTTTGTGTCGTTTGAATTCGAGAAGCTCCTTAGTCGTAAGCGCTCCTATCTATCCACGTCATTCGAAGTCGAAGTTGCTACAGGAAGAACTATTGCCGTTAATTCGGTACTCCGTGATTGTACTCTCGAACTCAACAATCACATCTTCCCAATCGACCTTATTCCGATGCAACTCGGAAGTTTTGACGTCATAATAGGCATGGACTTTCTTCGTGAAAACCATGCTGAAGTTGTGTGTTTTGAAAAGATGATTCGATTCTCGCTCGCGAATGGTGATATATTGTGTGTGTACGGTGAAACAACGTCGAAAGGTCTCAAACTTATGTCGTGTATTCAAGCCAGCAAGTATCTTCGCAAGGAATACCGAGCCTTCTTGGCCAACATTGTAGTAGCGGAGAAGGGAAAGAAAAAAAAGTTGAAGTCAAAGATGTTCCAGTGGTTCATGAATTTCCTCAGGTGTTCCCTGACGATCTTCCCGGACTACCACCAAGTCGTGATATCGACTTTCGTATCGACCTCATTCCTGGAGCTAACCCCGTTGCCAAAGCCCCTTACCGACTCGCACCATCTGAAATGAGGGAACTCTCGAATCAACTCTAGGAATTACTCGAAAAAGGCTTTATTCGCCCAAGCACCTCTCCTTGGGGCGCGCCAGTCCTTTTCGTCAAAAAGAAGGACGGGTCGTTCCGGATGTGCATCGATTACCGGGAATTGAATAAGCTAACCATCAAGAACCAATACCCCTTACCCCGAATTGACGATTTGTTTGATCAGCTACAAGGTGCCGCATGTTTCTCTAAGATCGATCTGCGTTCAGGATATCATTAGCTATGGATTCAAGAGGAAGACATTCCTAAGACCGCTTTTCGAACCCGTTATGGCCATTACGAATTTGTAGTTATGCCCTTTGGTCTAACCAATGAACCCGCGGTTTTCATGGATCTGATGAATCGCGTGTGTAAGCCTTATCTTGACCGTTTCGTCATCGTGTTCATCGACGATGTCTTGATTTATTCCAAAACGAAAGCCGAATACGCGCAACATCTACGTTTGGTTCTCGAGTTACTCCAGGGGAACCAACTCTACGCCAAATTCTCCAAATGTGAATTCTGGTTGGAGGAGGTTCAGTTTCTGGGTCATATTGTGAATAGTCAGGGTATCCATGTCGATCCCGCGAAGATTGAAGCTGTCAAAAGCTGGATTGCACCTAAGAACCCGTCAGAAGTTCGTTCTTTTCTCGAACTCGTGGGCTATTATCGGCGATTCATTGAAGGATTCTCTAAGATCGATGTGCCGCTTACTGCCCTTACTCATAAGGACAAGCCTTTTGTGTGGGAAAACGCACAAGAGACTGCCTTTCAAACCCTCAAGCATATGTTGTGCAACGCACCGATTCTTACGCTGCCCGACGGAAGCGACAACTTCATTGTCTACTGTGATGCTTCTAACCTCGGTCTCGGCTGTGTCCTCATGTAGCGAGACAAGGTTATAGCCTACGCATCTCGTCAGCTCAAAATCCACGAGAAGAACTATACAACCCATGACCTCGAGCTAGGCGCGGTTGTCTTTGCGTTGAAGATTTGGCGACACTACCTGTATGGCACTAAGTGTACGATCTACACTGATCACAGGAGTTTACAACACATCTTTAATCAGAGAGAGCTTAATATGCGTCAACGCCGATGGGTAGAACTTCTCAACGATTACGACTGTGAGATTCGTTATCACCCAGGCAAGGCGAATGTGGTTGCTGACGCGCTCAGCAGAAAGAGTTACGTGCTCAGTACCCGAAACATCCAAGCCCAGCACAACCTCGAAACCCTCATCCGCGAAGCTCAGCATGCTTGCTTTAACGAGCGTACATTGAAGAAAGAAAGGATCTATCACGATGGAGCTCAGTTAGTAAGTAAACAAGATGGGATATTCTATTATCTGGACCGAATTTAGATCCCTAAACGGAATGATTTGTGAAAGATTATCATGAATGAAGCCCACAAGTCCCGATATTCTATTCATCCCGGTGCAGACAAGATGTACCAGGACCTGCGTTATAAGTACTGGTGGCCGGGTATGAAACGGGATATCGCCCTTTACGTTGGAAGCTGTTTAACTTGCGCAAGAGTCAAGGCTGAACATCAAAGACCTTCTGGCTTACTCGAACAACCGCAGATACCTATATGGAAGTGGGCGAGTATAGCTATGGATTCACGAAACTCCCGCCCACACCATCAGGTCACGACAGTATTTGGGTCATAGTCGATCGTCTAACAAAATCAGCCCACTTTTTGCCGATACGGGAAGACTACAAGGTGGAACGACTAGCCCAAATCTACACCAACGAGATCATTTGTAATCATGGTACGCCTCGCGACATCATTTCAGACCGTGACGCCCGGTTCACTTCGCGATTGTGGGAAACTTTTCAAGCGGCCCTTGGTACGTCGCTTAATCTGAGTACTGCATTCCATCCTCAAACCGACGGACAGACTGAAAGAACGATCCGTACTCTTGAAGACATGCTCCGAGCGTGTGTCATAGATTTTGGTGGTAGTTGGAACAAACACCTACCGTTGGTCGAATTCTCGTACAATAACAGCTATCATGCCAGCATTCAAATGGCACCTTTCGAAGCTTTGTATGGTAGAAGATGTCGATCGCCTATTGTGTGGCACGAGATCGGTCACTCGCAACTAACCGGTCCCGAGATTCTACAAGAAACGACTGACAAAATCCACCAGATTAGTGACAACTTGGTGAAAGCTCGGAACAGACAGAAAAGTTACTCCGATAAAAGACGCAAGCCCCTTGAATTTGAAGTTGGTGACTACGTACTCCTAAAGGTATCACCTTGGAAGGGTGTAGTCCGATTCGGCAAGAAAGGGAAACTAGCGCCTCGATATGTTGGACCTTTTAGGATTCTGGAAAGAATCGGAAAAGTCGCCTACAGACTCGAACTACCGGAGGAACTCAGTAACGTCCACCCGACTTTCCACGTCTCTAACCTCCGAAAATGCCTTGCTGATCATGATCTAATCGTACCGCTCGACGATCTTCAGGTCAACGAAACATCACACTTCATGGAAAAGCCTGTCGAAATCATGGATCGCCAAACCAAGCAACTCAGGCGCTCTCGCATCCCGATAGTGAAAGTCCGATGGGAAGGCAAACGAGGCGCGGAGTTCACTTGGGAACTCGAAAGCGACATGAAGGCCAAGTACCCGCAGTTGTTTAAATAAATAGATCTGAAGCATCAAATTGGTAAATCACGGCGTTGTGTAGCCTTCGACCTAATTTCGGGACGAAATTCCCTAAACAAGGGGAGGCTGTAACACCCCGTGTTTTCAAATGTCAAAGTCAAAGTCAAAGTCCAAGTCAACTTTGACTTCCTTTGACTATAAATAGTCGATTTTATGTTTTAGTTGTATTATGTGGAGTAAGTGTTGTAATCAGCAAGAATCGAGGTAATCGAATGTGTTTTAAGCGAACCGATCTACGACTGTGAATGATAGGAAGTAACAATGCGATAAAGTTAACTAATCAGCAATCAAACCGATCTAACTATCATCGAACTCGAGACTCGAATTATGCGAATTGTGGTGTTGTTATACGTGTGTGTGTGCCTTATGTGTTACTTGTGCATGTTTACTTTATGTTTGGTGTGGTATTCAAGCAAATCAATCGAAAATCAAATCGAAACTCGAAAAGCAATCGAACTCAATCGAAACCGACATCGAAACGTGACTTATAGAAGATTGTATGTAGATATAGTGATTGGGACTGAAAGTAATTTGACTAGGAACCCTATCGTATTCGTATCATCGTCCATCGAAATCGAAACGTCGAAAATCGTCACAAAATACTCAAAGGGTGTCGCGGATCGAACAGGAGGCAACCTGATCGAACAGGCCAGCCGATCGGCTCGCATCTTGCCAGCCGATCGAGCAGCCCACTCGATCGGAGCTCCTGGCCGATCGGCTGCCACTTTCCTCTTTTGGAAGCCTATAAATAGGGTTGTCCTTGTCTTCATTTCCACTTTTGGAAAGTTCTGACCGGCCAGCTCCTATTCTTCATCTTTTCTCAGATTTCTCTCAATCCCGGTAAGTTTTCACTCTAATTCTTGTACGTTTCTGATCATTATTTGATTCTACACCTTTCTATCTTTCAAAACTTGGATTCTAACCGTGAAATCACCAAGATCTAAGTGTTCTTGGGTGATGTCATCATGGTGTTCTTGAAGAACATCAAACTTTGGCCTCATCCAACCATGAATAGCTTAGATCTAACCGATTTCCACATAAACAAGTTAAGATTTATCAAAGATCTGAACATCCACAAGTTGTGAAGGATTGAAAGAAGGAATCTCAACTTTCTTTCAACTCTTTTACACTCAATGCCTTCAACCCGCTAGAAACGGAGCTTGAACCGGCTAACTAACCATTCTAACAAGTTAAAAGGTTCAAGATTCGGATTCTATATACAAGGTTCACCGATTTTGGGTTAGACTCTAAACCAACGTTCCGAACCGTTCACCGGCCGGACTTGGGTGATTCCTGTCCGAGCCGGAGAGACGGGTAAGAACGAAGGTAACATAGTTCAACTCGTTATCAAACTACCTCGATATAATGACAAGTAACCAGGCGACCAAGTGTTAGACGAAAGGCCAACCAGGTCAGACTTGCTGGCCGAACGGCTAGGCTGATCGAACAGCCCAGCCGATCGGACACACCAGCCGATCGACCGGGCCAGCCGATCGGCTAGCACATGGCGTCTCACTTTTCCAAACTTTTGAGGTATAGTATTGACGAAGTAGTGTTCGATCGAATATGACACTCGATTGGTGAACATTACTGTTCGGATCATGAGATACTATGCTTCAACACTTAATCGTTTTCATAACTCGTTCGTAGTAGGGAATGCCAGCCGATCGAACAGACTGTTCGATCGGGTGACATTCTGTTGAGAATCACCTAAGGTTCCCAGCCGATCGAGTGAGCTAGCCGATCGAGTGAGCTAGCCGATCGAACGAACCGTTCGATCGACCGACTTGAAAGGTAAGAACATTTTAGTGTTCTCATATACTACAACGAAAACTTCAAAAGTTCAAATCCTCAAACACAAACACACCAGAGGAAGAAACAATCCACTCGAATGGCCCCGCCGATCGAGCCTACCGGCCGATCGAAAAGGACTGTCCAATCGGATATACCAGCCGATCGAACAGGCCGTTCGATCAAACCTGCCGTTCGATCGACCAGCCAATTCGATCCATTCACACTTGTCTTATTTTCCCGTTACTTACCGTTATGCTATCGAACTACTCAGGCTAACCCTACTCTCAGCGCTCCCTTCAATCCACAATCAATCACTGTGAGTATACTCGATCCCTTTTTGCTTTTAGCACTTTTGGGTGTTACATACGTTACCTATCAAATCACAATCAAACACGAACTATTTGAACGCTAACCAATTGCATATGCTACTTGACTAGATGAGTGCTGTTTATTATGTTTACACGTGGAGTGCTATCTACCTGCCTTAGCAACATAGTACTATAGTTTGGACTCAGCACCCGTTCACACGGGGGTTGTTAAGGACAATTACTTGCATGGATTACGGTGGTAATCATGTAGTGCGAACCGTCTCGGACGGTCAACCCGCAGTCGTTGGTATCGATGGTCCCATGTCGATAATTAACATGCATCGTTTTCCTCTGTGTACGTGCCTGGTTATGCGTAAACTATTCGAACTCTATATGCTATTATTAAACTTGTGTGCTCACCTTTACATTATATGTATTGACTTTATTTTAACGTATGTGACAGGTGCTTAAGTTGCTAGGATGCTTAGGCGCATGGTGATGAAATCGAGGCTAGGGAGTCTAGAAACAATAAACATTTGTCTGTAATAATAATTGAATCTGAGTTGTCGGAACAGAGTTATTTGCCTAGTTGCTTTCTATGATAACTTGTTTATTTATTTGGAATACGGTATGGGACGTATAATTTAAACTGAATTTATATAATAGTTGTTGTGGAAACTTCTGGACAATCTGTTTCGCTCAGTGCCGCGCCCCGATGATTCCGCCATCGGTTGGGGTGTGACAGGTTATTTCAATGATTTAACCTTTATACGATTAAAAATTCAATACCCGACCAAGCGGTATTTTATATACCGTACCCCAAGCCCGTATAAGGGAAAATAAGTTAAAAGTATTTACCTGAGCAAATTATACAAATTTATCTCAGCCGTACAAATCAGCAAGTGCAAGTATCTTTTACCGGTCTCCTAAATATGGAACGAAGGTTTTAATTAACCTATTAGATTCCTAACGGATCTTACTTGAGTTTAAACTTAGACCGGTTAGTTTTAAGGAAAGGTTTACGGTTCAAAACGAGAGATTAAGCGAAGACCGGAATAGAATGTGGTTTAGACCCGACAAGTTTGAAGACTTGTATAATATGGGTAAACTAAACACATTCTGGATGTGGAGATAAAAATGATAAGGTTTGACCCGTTTCGGTTAATTTATGCAAACTAGTTACATAAACCGCACCGAACGCGAAAAATGCATAACGGGTAAACAAATGAGTCATGAACAGGTTTCCTAAGTTAATATGCCTTAAATATGTTGTGATATCAGTAGGATACCTTCCATTATGCCCAAAACGGATTTAAACTCAAATTAAGCCCCGTAGGGGTATTTTGGTTATTTTAAAGGTTATAAAAGAGATTAAATATTAATCTGAGGTTCTGATCTGAAATGATCAGTAAAAATATTTAATTTAATAAGTTATATCAGTAGGGTATTGCATATATGTGAAATTTATCATTTGTAACCAAACTATGCACCGTAGGGGCATTTTGGTAATTTCACATAAGCTTTAAAGGTCAAATTTGGAAATTTGAGTTTAAAACTTTTGCTTACTGTTAAAGTATAAAAATTTGCTTAAAACATCCGTAGGTATTAAGTTTTATGTGTCAAAAATAGTTTTAATCCATACTATGCGTTAAAAACGCGTAAAAAGTCGATTTTAAATGGTTTTCGGGTTATATAAGGAAATATGAGTTTTTGATCATTTTATAAAGTTCAAAATATTTTATTTATCATATAAAATCAGTAGCAAAAGGTTTGGTATCAAAATGTTATGTAAAACTCATTTTATTAGTAAAAAGGGTATAACCGACAATTACCGAATCAAAGTAAGAACCATACGTTATGATCAGTTTAAAAATAAATAAAAATCTTCAAAAATACCAAAATATTATATTACATCAGTGGGTAAAAAGTTTGGTGTCAAAATTTGGGTTTAGATAGGCTTTATGCTAATAATGCTGTTTAATTAATAAAAAGCTTTCTAATTACGATATTGAGCATAACTCCTAATTTAGACTTCAAACTGATGTCAAATTTTTAGGACATGTTTAATAATTAGTAATAAAGGTTTTTGCCCTCTCACATTTTCAAAAATCTCGTTTTAAGGTTAAAAGGGTGTAATGGTCAACATTTAAGCAATTAATGGAAACATGCAAATGAATCAGATTAATTAGGAACCAAGTTTTATAACCTTAGAGGGTTATACTAACCTATAACCTGGCCTAATGGAACTCTAAGGCATGTCTAAACTAAGCTAAATCGGGTCAGAACTGAAAGTTAAAGCAAAAGTCTACTTTTGCGACTTTTGGTTCCAAATCGAGCCTAAACTCAGAATTGTCGGGTTGAACATGCTTAGACATGTTCTTACATTAATTCCCAGGTTATTTTAGTGTTAAAATAGGTTCCATAGCTTCTACATTGCTAATTATGAATTTATTTGCGAAATAGCATTCTGTTGACTTTTTAATATTAAGTTTGACCCGACAATTGACCAAGTTAGAGTGATAATCAGTGGGTGCCCTTTTAAGGGTTTATTACCCACATAATTACCAACTCATAGCCACTTTCAATTCGAAAAATGACTGGACTATTAGTGATTAATCACTAAGTCAAAGCTTAATTACGACGGCTTCGACTTTTGGTCATTAAGCTAATGAAACTTGAACTAGGAAGGCTAAGAACACTCACAATGGTCCTTAGCACGAATTAGGAGCTGATGGAAGCTTGCTTGAAGTCCAGAGAGCTCCAGAGAATAAGTTTAGAATAATTGTGTGAATGAGCAAGTTCATGGTTGCAACATAAGGTCCTTATATAGTGATTTAGATGCAACAATATTACTCCACACAAGTCTACAAGTGTTTCTTGATCATCCCAGGTGTCCCCTATGCATGAAAAACCATTAGCTCAACTCCTGGAATCGAAAACCATGCATCTAAGGCGGTGGAACAGCTTTAACCTGCAGCTGTCCATTTTTACTGCCAGCGACAAGGCTTACGGACCGTAAGCAAAAACCCTTACGGTCCATATCCACCGCTTACGGCGTAAGTCCAAATTGATGCGGTCCGTAACCAACCCTGAACTGAAACACCCAGTTACAGTCCTTGCGGATCGTAAGCCTAAGACCATACGGTCCGCATTCGATGACCAGAAGACAAAAATTTGAGAATTTTTATATTTTGACCATGCAATCTTTATAACTTCGTATCTCATGTCTTTTTCCAGTAGAGGGGACCATATAATCAAACCTTGCATGCCTTTGCATGTGATGCCATGCACTTACAAGTTCTTGGACTTATTGAAGGAGGTTTTTGAATGAAGTTTTGTCGTAAAAACACATAGGATCCATTCTTTGCAATTTGAATTATTTACCACCAGAAATAACCGGATTTGAATATATATCAGATGTTTATAAAACATATTAAGGTTTGTAATTAATAAAAAGGTCACTCAGAGGTATTAATTTACATGTTGACACTTTTAATCCTACCATATATCTTTCAACTTGATCCGGGTTTATAACACGTTTACCTTTCATGACACGTGTCTTTATAATATTGGTCGTAATTTTATGAGGTGTTACAATTACTTCTTCGTGAGAAGCTAATGTAATGCATACAGTGATTTACCTTGCTTAGTGTGATGTTGTTAAAGAAGATAAACGCTAGCTTGATGAATATCAAGATGGATTTGTTAACATCCAAGGTACGACTATAACTCTTATGTGTTACGTGTATTCATTTCTTTTATACTTTAGAGTGTCTTACAATCAACTTTAACAAAACAAAAAAAAAAAAGATTTTTCAATAAGCTAAAAACTTACAAACATTAGTCATTTTAAAAGAACCTATTCACCTCTTAACAAAAAAAAAAAAAAAAAAAATCCTCTTCCTCTTATTTATTATTTTCAAACTACGTTATACTTATTTAAAAAACAAATAAGACTTAGGGGCTGTTTGGTAGCCTCTTAATGACCATTCAGATTCTACCTCTTAATGGTTTAAAACTTTTGAATGAATAAGAGGTAACCTCAAGTCTGAATAGTTAAGAGGTAAACTCTGAATGGTAAATCATCACATGTCACATTCTTCTACCTTCTCATTGATAAAATTCTTAATGGTTCCATTAAAAGATAGCCTCTTAGTGACCATTCAAAGGCTACCAAACAGCCCCTTAATATTATCATTCAAACAAATCATATTAATTAATCATATTACATATTACATAATGCATTATAAAAAGAAGTTGTAAATCCATGTTTCTCATATTAAATTAAAAATTGACACCACATGAGGGGCCGAAAGACACCTGATAAGACCGAATTGTGCTTTAGTCGGTCAAATTTACTTTTTCTTAGGAACATTCTAATTTATTTTTTTCTTGGTGTAGTCAAGTTTGGTTGGTGAATTTGGATGGATCGAAGAGTATATGTATATGCACAAAATTTAATGGGTGGGTATCATTTATAACTATTTTTTTATATATATACACTGGTTATTATATAATATAAAGAGTTAAATGCTTGGTTAGTCCATGTTGTTTACAAAAATTGCAGACTTGTTCCCAGTGATTTACTAATTACACGCGTGGTCCCAGTGGTTTTCAAAAATGCACTCGGTTGGTCCCCAGCCCTAACATCAGTTAAATTTCTCAGTTAACTATGTGGGAAATGACTACATTACCCTTGAACAATTAAAAACCTAAAAATAAGAATTAAAAAAAAGAAACAGTATATAAACCCATCATCATCTTCATCACCAGGTCATCTCCATCATCTTCATCACCAGTGGCGGAGCTTGACCAAAAATTTCGAGGGGGCATAAAGTGATGGGACCCAATTTTTTTTCCTATCGTTATGTTTCGGGTTGGGTCTGCCTGCAATCGATCCGGGTCAGGTCAAATAATAATAGTTCCAAATAAAACAAAAAAATTTCATTCATTCAAAGGATCCGTTCTAACACATAAAAACTTGCGATTAAGTTTATTGTGTGGTGGGTAATCTAGGGTTAAGCAAATAAGAGTTAAAATATATTTACAAAACTTCTCATCACTTGTATACAAAGTGGTAATAAACTTTACTTTAATTTATATATTGTATAAATATTTAGGATATATAAAGTGGTAATGAACTTTACTTTAATTTATATATTGTATACATAATTAGGAAAAATAATTGGGGAGAGGCGATTCTATATAATTTTTAAAATTTCCGGACAAAAAATCGGAACCTATACACTTCTACCCGAAACATTGGGGTGGGCGGGTGCACCCCCGGGCACCAAGTAACCTCCGCCACTGTTCATCACCAAGTCATCTTCATCACCATCATCTTCATTACTATCATCATCTTTTCCACCGGCATTCATCAAGATCAAGCAGAGCTCCGCCGCCGGTGGAGGAAGAAACGGTGAAAGTACTCTCCGAAACCCCTAATCCAAAACCATTCAACAAAATCCAAGACGAACCCAGAAAAACTACCCCCAGAAACAGCCTACACAAGATCAGAAACCAACAATATAAATTCTCCGGTGAGAGGTAAGCAACAGTCTCCAGGTCGGGTCAGATCCGGATCTGAAATCAATAACCGTGGATCCGGGTTTGGGTCAACCGGCCGGCAGAGGCCCGGGTCCGGGCAGGCTTCCCGATCAAGATCTCCGGCGAACCGGACGGTGGCGAGAGGTGGTGGTGGTTGATTCATGGGATGAATGATTATTGTGTCGCAAGCGAGTTTTTGGGGCATTTGTCGGGGATTATTGTTGGGTATTCGATCTCGTGGGGGTTGATTCATGGGATGAATGATTATTGGGCGCTTTGTATGGTGGGGTGGATTGTGGTTGTGTTTGTTGTTAGTTTGAAGCAGTTGGTTTGTATGGTGGGGATTGTGGTTGTGTTTGTTTGTTGTTGTATGGTGGGTGGATTGTGGTTGTGGTTGTGGTTGTGTACGGAGGCTGGTTTGGTGGCTGTGGTGGTTCAGAGATGGTAGCTGTTTGGTGGCTGCAGGCTGGTTTGGTCAGAGATGGTTCAGATGGTGACTATGGTGGTTTAGAGGATGAAGAAGATGATTGGGCTTTTAGGGGTAATATCGTCATTTCACACATAGTTAACTGAGAAATTTAACTGATGTTAGGGCTGGGGACCAACCGAGTGCATTTTTGAAAACCACTGGGACCACGCGTGTAATTAGTAAACCACTGGGATCAAGTCTGCAATTTTTGTAAACCACAGGGACCAACCAAGCATTTAACTCTAATATAAACTTGTTATAAGCTTTAAATGAAACTAGTTTTGTGTCTGTTTGCGTTGCCGGACGTCGGGCCGAATATTTCTCAACCAATTAAAAAAACACTATCATAGTTTCACTAGAAAGAAAAACTAAAACGATAGCAAGATTGTAATTTTGAGCTGGGGTAAAACTGAATTTCTCAGTACCAAAGAGCGAGTGCTAGGGAGTTGCCTGACACAAATAAAAATTACATCAAGTCAACCAAATAAAAAATCACTTCCATAGTTTTGCAAAAAAAAAAATGATAGCAAGATTGTAATATTGAACTGGGGGCAAAATTGTAATTTTGAACTGGGGTAAAATTGTAATTTGTCAAAAGCTAAAACGATGACAATATTGTAACTGTTAACTGAGGGGAAAATCGTATTTTTTAATCGGGAGGGGGGGGGGAGGGGGGGGGGCATAATTGAGCGTCAGGCCGCAGCCTGGCACTATTCCTTGCCATGGAGAATGTTGTTATATGAATGAATGAATTTTAGATGGAAGAACACGAAATTACACGAAGATATTACAATACTATACATAAAGTTGGAAGCACTGTGTGTGTAATGAGCTAAAATTACCGATGTAGTGGAGTAAAGGTACGTACGTACGTACCTACATAACCAAAGTTACACCAACAAATCAAACACAATATTTCAAAACAAAAAGGAAACATGGACGAACCTTGTATAGTCATTGCTCTAAGCAACACCGCGTTAGACTCTCTAATAACATCATTCTGTTTTGAAAATATTGTTATATTAATCACAAATTGAAAAGAATAAAAATCTAAATTTCATGTGTAATTATGTTATCATTAAGATAAAGTTGTGTGCAAACTTTGAATGAGAACCGGGAAAAAAGAACCACCAGAACTAGTCTCAAATAAAAGGCATTTTTATGTTGTAATTCCAAACTTAGATAAAAGAAACCGGATGTAGTAAGGGTGAGCATTTGCCAGGAACCGGACCAACCCGACCCGATACCCGAATTCATCCTAAAACAATACCCGAATCATGTACCTTATAAGTTAATCGGGTATCGGTTCCAACCATATTCGGTGTTCTTGGTTCCAAGTTAAAACCCGAACCAGATTACTCTTTGTTAACAGAGACTCGCAATTTACTCAAGGATCATCCATTTCATGTGATTCAGCCAGATTTAGGCATCACTTTCACATACAAAGTTTATACGGATTCATACATGTCAATATAATTCAAGATTTCACACTTCAAATTGGGCTTGAAGTAAGTTTATTGTGCATGAAATCATTGGCGCAGCTTTCAAGGGGCCCGGGGGCGCCCGACTCCCCGAACTTTTCGTTCAGTAGTGTTTTGTATGTACGTTTCGTATAGAATTTTTTAGGTATACACGTTTTCGACCCCCCGGTTTTATAAATTTTTTTTACTTGTATAGAATTTTTAGGTCCAGTGACTTCCGACCCCTCGGTGTAAATTTTCAAGCTTCGTCACTGCATGAAATTGCTATGTAATGTTTGATTTCGTATGACACTGATTGGTTTACGTTCATTGTTTTTAAGATTTATTGATTTACCTCGTCAACAACACAACCCTCAATTGATGAATAAATATCGTAGGTAATCAATAATACGAATGAATCAATAATTAATTGTATCATACTAATTGATTTGTATGTCTACAGTATTCTACCCCCTCACAGTTGGGCCATCATAGTCCCACAATTATTTTAATGATCATTCTGTCCAGGTTATTAAAGTCGGTTCTCTTGGGTCTTTGGACCGGAACCGACCCGAACCCGATACTATATGATATACTAGAACCGAAAAAAACCCTAGTTGCTAGGGACGGGCTGGGTTCGGTTTATTTTAGGGTCGGTTATCGGTTCTTCTCGGTCCAGATCCGAATATGCTCTCGGTTTATTTTTATTTTGATGCATCTTTCATCTTTCATTTTACTCTTGAAACTGTTAAATAGAAGTGAGAGATGTGACCCAAGGCAATGTTTACAATTTATTTCCAAGTAGAGTTTTATGGTTCACTTGTTATACAATTATAATTATTTAAATTTAAAGCTAATCATTTTTTATTTAAATATTATATCATGTGTCTAAAAAAATTATTACACTATTTTTATAAATAATATATTTATTACCTTTTAAGCTAAAGAGTTGGTGTTTAGCTATTTGATCCAAACCATATTTAGAAGTATTAATCGAAATACGCTTTGAATTGACTTAAAAAATGTAGAAGAAGAAAAAGCGGTTCTTATTAATGTGGAAGGTGTTGCACATGGATGGTTACCAAATCTTAATACAACATAACTTGACAACACCACATGGGAATTATTCGGCCGAGACACCATTTGCACAACACGACAACCCGACCCGATAGCAAGCAAGATTATCTCCATTAAGCATTATTAGTCTTATTACAAGGAGATTAAGGGATTAGTAAGCAAGTCTAACAACTATTGACCAAACACCAAGAAACCAAAGGGGAAAATGAAAAGTTGAACCATTTTCCCAAGTTTCCACCTCCGGTTAGTTCCCAACCGGAAAACACGACGGTTTCCAGCGTAATGACTACCAGGTGCAAGTAAGATGCATTTTTTTGCTTATATAACGGACCCACACAAACAACAAACCAAACCCAAAGGGCAAACCACGCCACTCAATAGGGAAAGCATACGACTGTTGTAATAGTTGTTTTCAGGTACGCGGCTGGCTAGAAACAGGATCCAGGACAGAGCTAGAGTCTTTATATTTTAAAGTAAGGTTTGCAAATTGGAAATCGAGTCTATCGTGACTGGCGGTTCGCCGGTGACCTTGTGGTGGCTGCTGCTGCGGTTGTTGTTGTTGCTTATATAAGGCTCGCAGTCTCCCAATCTCTCTCTCCAAAACTTCATGCTCCACTGTGAAAATAACTGATTTAGTTTTTCCATATGAAAATAATTCTACTTGCACTGATAAAATCGCAATAAATCATTACTCTTCAGGAATTTCTAGTTTTTTTTTTTAATTTTTGGTTGTGGGGGGGGGGGGGGGGGGGGGCAAGCACCTTACCACCTAAGCAGTTAATGCGGTAAAATATCAGATATCAGTCAACGACCACTATTTGAGATATAGGCTATCGCGGTGGGATATCGGTAAATATCATGTAGAATTTACATATATAGCAATTTAACACTAACAATTCAGTATACTCTCCTAATATTAACAAATTAACCTTTTGCACCTTGCAAATTGTAGCAAGTGAAAACTGATTTAAGACTTAAAACACCAACATTTAACAACTAAGACTTAAAACACTAATAGCAACAATAAGAAGAAAGACGAATGATAGAACTAACAAGAAAGGTACTAATATTGGGAGTCAGTGATATATCGGTCAATATCGCTGATAATTTTGGTGCCGATATTCTGATCGATATATGACACCGATATTTTAATGACCGATATATCACCGATATTAATTGCATAGCTTACCACTAGACCACTAGGTCATGGGTTGGTATTTCTAGGTAAAGGTGGAAAATGGGCGGGTCAAACAGGTTGGGTAGCGGGTTAAACGCGTTCGGGCTACAATTGGGTAATATGGTTTGAAATCAAGCGGGTGGCCCGAAGCACTTCCAAAATCATCAACTTCTAATTTACCATTAGCATGTTAAATATGATTACAAAATTTATTTTTTTAATGAAAAGATCTGAGTGGTTTTATGCAAGCAAATACACTTCGTGTGACTTTCAATCTGTTTGAACCGTTTCCTTTTCAACTAACTTTCTTTTACCTGTTTGACCCGTCAAAGATAAACATAACCTACTTTTATTTGCACATAAGATAAATGAGCCCATAATGCCATCTCTATTTGTGAGTTATACCAGATATTTGATTAGCTTTTAAATCTAAGATTTTTCTAACGGATGCGCCTTACTAACATCTAGAATAGGACAGTCTCATAGAAACATTCTTAAGAAGCAATATCTAGAAAAATTCAAAAGCACGGCAGGCTTAAAGAATAATGGTAACAAGCAACATCTTATTTATAGGGGTGGGTATTCCTGACGCGGCGTGAAAACATGACACGAACTTAACGCAAAATTCATAGGTTTGGGTGTAATCTTAAGGGTTCGGGTCAAACCCGCAAACACATTTAGCTGAAAAGGTTGCGCTTGGTCAGCATGGCGGGTTGAACCATTTACCCATCAATTTTTATAACTTTCTAAAGATTGTGTTTTGTGTTATAACATAAAGTAATCTGGTATTTTATGCCAAAATCTAAAAGACGCCTATTTATCATTAGCATGTTCATCAACTAAGTCTATTTAATGGCACTACTACTACATGCTTAACAAAATTATCTTAAACTTATATTATACTTTGAAATTTAGATGTCAACTATTAGTAATAGGCATATATAACAAAGAACAAGCCAAAACAAATAACTAATACGTATAATCGAAACTTACAACGCTTGATTAGTTGTTCATGAGCCAAATTCTCCAACCGCTGTTTGAGTGCTTTGTTCTCCATTCCAAGTATAAGACTTTGTTGGTTTAGAAACTCCAGTTGAGCTGAAACCTCAAAACCTTCTGACTGCAATCACAGCCAGATGTAACATTAATTTAAATGTTCTCTATTCGGTCCGGAACAGAACCAATTTTGTTTTCTCCAATATTTTATTATTCAAACCAAAAACGTCGTTTTATATTTAGATTTAGAGTAAAGTACACGGATAGTCCCTGTGGTTTTCCAAAATTTTGGATTTGGTCCCTAGCTTTCCAAAAGCACATGGATGGTCGCTGTGGTTTGCACTTTGTAACGCATTTAGTCCCCGGCCAACAAATCTATAGGTTTCAGGAGGTCCAAGTTATGGACTAAATGTGTTACAAAGTGTAAACCATAGGGAGCATCCATGTACTTTTGGCAAAAGTTGAGGACTAAAAGCGTTACAAAGTGCAAACCACCGGGACCATTTGTGTACTTTTGGAAAGCTAGGAAACATTTCCAAAAGTTTGGAAAACCACAGGGACTATGCGTGTACTTTACTCTTTAGATTAACCAAACTATAAGGCACCAAGTTTGTATTTATTTTACGGTTTGGTTTGAGAACAAACAAGTTCTAAAAAACCAGACTTGTTTATATCGGTCTGGTTCTTGATTCCACTATTGTCTGGTTTCATCAAGATGAACATTGAACACACCTACATGACGTGAATCCACAAAAGATTTTTCAAGTTCTAAAATCTAATGTACCTGTAAAGCATGTACATTCCTCTCTAGTTCAGCTATATACTGAAGCTTCCGCACCCGCGAACGTTGAGCAAATTGCCTGTATTACACACCTCTTAGACTTTTATACGCAAAAAAGAATAGATTTAAATGTTTAAGCTGATTATAAATCCACATCTATGCAGTTAATATCGGTGGGATATCGGTTATCGGCCCTCTACAAATATCGGTGTCAAATATCGATTCCGATAGTATCGACGATATTGACCATATTTTTGGATGCTTTGGTTGATGTGGACTCGGGGGAAGATTTCATGGCTTACGATTAGATCATGTTTTAAATATTGGCACTTTTGAGTTTTGACTTTTAAAATTACTATTAATATTATATATGTTTTATGTTTTGTATATGTATATATACAAATTCTGCATAATATTAAAATTGACGATATCCCACCGCGACAACCTATATCTCAAATATCGGCCCTTGACCACTATAACTGCATAGATCCACATAATGGCGTAGCGTAATGCCACGAAACTTTACTTTTTTATGATGAACTTATCAGTTCACATTAATATCTAACAATTGACCTTTCCAAACCTAACAAGCATCGTTGACTATCAAAGTTTGACAAGTCAGTTATATTGGTGTACATAATGATACCAAACCCTAAATCATGAGTAATGTTTTGAACTGATTGTTTATGGGTCAAGTAACCATTCTAGCATGCAACTACCCAGCAACTTACTGTTTGGCACGTTTCGTATCCGTTTCCGATGCAGAGTTCTTGTTATTCAAACAATCCTTTCTTTCAGAACTACCATTTGCATCTTGCGGACGAGCTTCACCTGAATCTTGTGTACCCAATTCAGCTGAATCTAGTCTTTCACTACCAGTTGAACCAATTCCATCAAGCTTTTGCGTAGCACCCAAAGACACCGATCTCTGAAGTCCCAAGTTAACATCTTTCGGAGAATCCCATCCCCGCGTTCTACTTCTCATCCCGACATTCACGTCTCCATAATACGACATATTCCGCGCATCTTTATAAACAAAATCTTGAGCTCCCCACGGCGGATTCAAACTCAAACTTCTCATTTCCTGTTCGTTTCTCACAGCATATTCCGTATTAACCGCATTCGCTGCTTCCAAATACGTAAACGAGTCACTCGACGACCGTCTATGCCCTCTTTGCACCGGCGTTTCGGGTTCGTTAAGCAGCTCGTCCAACCAAGAAGGCTGCTCTTCAATCACAAGGCTTTCGGACGACGTGCGATGATGATGCCAATGATTCCCATCTCTGTATTTAGGTATCCTTTTCGGTCCATTAACAGAATTTGAAATATGATCGCCGTATGATGGAGGTATGCTGGGAAATGGACATTTAGGTGGAAGTAAAGAGTTTCTTGCACTGCACGTCATGTTTCTTGCAGCTGAAGGTCCTCTAGAGTTTGCCATAACTGAATCACAACAACATAATAATATTATAATAATATTATTGTTAATCCAACACATATTCTTCCAGATTTCTTACTTACTCAAATTTGATTTAAATTTGTTCATAATCATACAATTAATCATCTAATATTCAAACAGAATCATCTAACAAATCATATATTGTTCTTTTACCGAAACTGAGTTGTGATTGAACAGTAACGTTCAAATGATCGAAACACAAACGTATAATTAAAATCATATTATTAATCCAACACGTACTCTTCCAGATTTCTCACTCACTCAAATTCGATTTAAATTTCTTCATAATCATACAACTAATCCATCAATAATCAACCAGAATCATCTAACAGAGCATGTAAGAACTTAATTCTGCTTAATTTAACATTTTATAATAATAATCGAATGAATTTTAAGCAAGAAAAGAGATAATTGGCGGTGAAACAAGGTTTGAATGGGTGATTACCTTGATGTTAAGCAGTGATTGATGTTTATTGCAATGTGATTTGCATGAATTTTGATGGGATCGAAGTAATTAGGGTTCTTGTTGTTGGTGATGCATTATTAGGGTTTTTTTTGTTGTTGATGGAAGACCACTTTTGGCCCCTTTTTTTGTGTTGTGCTGTCTTTCGAATCTTTTTTGCTCTTTCTTGACGTGGCTTGGGTTGTTTGGTGCATAAGGTGAGATAGACTTGCCAATTTCTTGTTGTAACCAGTGGGTTAGTTACAACAAGAAATTGACCTAACTAGTTTGGGTTTAACCCGATCTGGCGATTTGGTATAGGCTTGGAATTTTGTGTTCAGAATCAATTCCAAACCGAACCGAATCGGTTTGGATTTACCTAAAAAAACTAATAAAAAACCGTTTTAAACGTTAAAACCGGTTTCAAACCTGATCTAAATCGGTTTTAGTAGGATGGGATTTTCAACCCAAAAACCGCTTCTTGACCTAAATTGGGGTTTGTACACCTCTATGCACAATACAACGAAGATTTTATACGTGCACATTTACAATCTAACCTGTTATCAACATGTTTCCCGCACTTTGTGCACTTAGCAACGTTGGAAAAATACTTAAAGCAACTCATGAAAACTATAAAAGTGAGTGTCGTTAACAGTTGATGTTGTTTGATGGGTATCGGTTCGGTAGAGTAGTGGTATTCATTAAAAAGGTTATCTCTAATATAAGATAGAAAAATACTTTATTTAAATTAATATTTTTTTGAACGGTAAATTATCTACATCGACTCATTGTACCTCCTCATTGGAGGCTCGGTCCCACTAAGGCCAGACGGTCGTTCATTACAACAGGGCCCACACTGGCACATAGAGTGACATAACGTTCAAGTGAGGAAAACCCATAAAGACTTCCCATTAAGTTGAGTGCCCCCACCCAAAGTGGAATGGGTGGGACTCGAACCCAGGTTTCAAGGAAAAACCAGGATGCCTCAACCATGTTACCATAACATCATTGGCAACTTTTTTTTTTATTTTTTTTTTTTTGTTAATAACCATATTTTTATTGTAATTAATAGAGGTGTCAACTTGAACCGAGTAGGACAAAAAACTAGTTTTGATTATCTTTGACCCAAAGCGAATGGGTTTCAAACCTAAACTACTTTGGGCCCAGAACCAATATTGTAGACCTCTGTTATAATTTAATTAAAAATGGACTCTCATTTAGTGCACGATTACATTTCAATAAAAACATGTACAATTTTTCTTAAACATTCTGATGCACGTTTGGGCCCAGAACTCCACAATTGACCATCCTTCTCCTCATCTTCCTTTTTTTTTAAATCTAAACTTCATTAGAAAACCATCAACCCAAAACCCGGAAGGCAACAAAAACACAACAGCAATTACATAATTACAAATTTACACCAATTATCCCAAGTTAAGTTCTTATATTTCGTTCTATTTCTAACCCAAAGATACCCAAGCGACTTCACCTTGCTAATAAACCTTCTCAACTCTAAGGCTATAATTCCTGAACCTTGCTTCGTTCCTCGCCTTCCAAAGACTCCAACAAGCAATGATGATCAAGCCTTGAAAAATAAATTTCTCCAGATCCTTAAGCCCACAAGACAAGTGCACCTCCATCAAATCTTGGAAAGAGAACGCGAAGATCTGCTGAACCCGACACCTATTACTGATTGAGTTCCATACCACATTGGCCGCAAGACATCCCGTAAAGAGATGACTCACCGCATCTTCTCCCTCGTTACAAAAACCACAACTTGAATCTTGAATATAAATGTTTCTTCTACGAAGAGCCTCAACCGTGGGAATCCTGTCCAAATCCATCCGCCAAGCAAAAATATTGCACTTAGCCAGTGGCGAAGCTTGAATTTTTTTACAGGGGGGTCAAAAACGTGTATACCTAAAAAATTCTATAGAACCGGGGGGTCGAAAACATATATACCCAGAAATTTCTATACGAAAAATACATATACAACACTACTGGCCGAAAAGTTCGGGGGATCGGGCGCCCCTCCCGGCCCCTTCAAAGCATCGCCCTTGCACTTAGCGGGGACCCACCTGCACCACTTAAACCTCAATCTGCTGTTCGAACCACGACCTTTCAATAAAGTTTTTTTAACTGGTCCGACGCTAAAATCCTCCGCCCCTTCTCCTCATCTTCTTTTGACTTTCTTTCTTTTAATTCCTTTTGTAGTTTGATTATGGCATTTAAGTCGACATATAATTTTCAAATTTATGCGTTTATATTTGTTTCTGCTGTGGTTTCGAGTTCGATGTGTGCTTAGAATTAGTATTTAGATCTAAATGGGTGCCGGTTTCAACTCTTGATATTTATTCCAAATTCGATTATGTTCCACTTATCTTGCACAAATTGTTTCATTGTTCAGATTCATTTATGTATTTATGCATGCATTTTTGTATGTATAGGGGAAATATCAAATACAAAACAATTTTAACTAAGGAGACGTCGGAAACCATATCAAACGAACTTTGATTGATCTTATTTCAGTGGTGTTCGAACTAGCTCGTCGAACTCTACTCAAATATTTATATGGTTTAGCTTTTTTGGGTTTAGAGTTTAACTTTAGGGTTTAGCATTATGATTTAGGGTTTAGCTTTAGAATTTAGGGTTTACCTTAAGTGTAGCCTTTAGGGTTTATAATCTAGTGTGCATTTAGCTTTAGGGTTTAGAATTAGGGTTTAGGGTTAAGGGGTTAGGATTTTTTGTTAGGGTTCGACGAGTCGGTTCTAATGTTACTAGAACAGGCTCAATCGGAGTTCGTTTGACCTAGTTTCCTATGTTTATTAAGTTAAGGATATTTTATACCGGATCCAATCTATATGTACGTGTGTGTTATTTATAGTGATATTCTGGTGGCGTGTAGTACTGGAACTTAAAAGAGGTTAAGATATGAAGATAGAAAAAATTAAACGAGTTAATTACACAAATTGTTCTTTGTATATATACTAATAATAAATTGCACTTTTTAATTTTTGTATTTAAAAATCACATAAAATGTCATTTATTTTGTAAATATTGCACGCTCTTTGTCCTTTAAGCTAACTAATGTTAACTTTTAGTTAACTTTAAGGAAAAATTACCAGTTTGCTCAAAGAACATAATATGAAGTTTATTTATAAAGGACATAACATGTAATTAACTTAGTTCTTTTATTTTATTTTCTTTGTTTTTTTCTTTTTATTTTATTAAATTTATCACTATTGTTTTATCGATTGCTTTAAAATTTTCTTAATTCATTAATTAACAATTTTTATAAAATATATATGTTTTTGTTATGTAACAACTAGAACCTATTAGCAATGTATAGAGAAGAATGGAAGAATGGGAGAATGTTTTCTTATTCATTGATCTATATACACCATATACAAATGCCACTATATATAGGCACATACATTAATACAAAAAGAAACTAAAGAAATAGGAGTTATGTATGTGGAGAGTCACCATATAAATGATACATTCATAATACTCCCCCTTGACTATTCACATACCTTTAATACGCTTGGTGATGTTGCCTCGTTAAAAACCTTGCTAGGAAAACCCAGTCGGACAAAACCTCAGCTAAGAGAAAAAAAGTGCAGCGCGTATTTTCTCCTCCTGATACTTTTGGATCAGGTGTGTTGCCTCATTAAAAACCTTACTAAGAAAACCCATTGGAATAAAACTTAGTTAAGGGAAAAAGAGTGCAACTTGTGTAATACTCCCCCTCATTTTTACATGTATCCTATAAGTGACTCGTGTCCGACTTCTTTGAAAGTTGCATAAAACTTCGTAATCCATTGATGTGCAGCTTGGTATGTTGCTTGATCCATTAGTGTGAAATCATTCAATGAGCATTGATGTATGATCTTCATGTGAAACTTTAATTACCTCCACTTGTAATTAGATACCATAAGATCCATGAATATGTTTTGTTAAATTCAATGCATTTACAAAACTAACCAAACTTGTTGATG
Source organism: Helianthus annuus (assembly GCF_002127325.2). NCBI lineage: Eukaryota > Viridiplantae > Streptophyta > Magnoliopsida > Asterales > Asteraceae > Helianthus > Helianthus annuus. The sequence goes on from NC_035435.2 coordinate 83,869,177, forward strand.
GGTTAATAACATATGAATCCATATCTTTTGTACCTTAAGGGTATAGAAATATATGTTTTACCCGTTACATTATCTCCTCGCTATTGATGTGTGTAAAATGCAACATATAAAACACATCAATTAAGGCATAAAACTAACCCTTTTTAAGTACTAATGTTGGAAAAAGAGTGTTTTTGTCTTCCTTTTGTATTTTCAGGATGAAATGAGCTCAAAATCACAAAAGAAGCAAAAAGACCACTAATTCTACCATAAATACAAGAAAAGGAACAAAAGTGGACTGCCCGGACCTTCAACGGCACCTCCCAAGACAAAGAGAAGGAAACAGAGTCTGAACACGCCCCGTGTCCAGCGAACACGGGGGCGTGCCCAGGAAGCAGCAGAAAAGACAAACCAGTAGAAGCTTCCATTGCTCACCACGGGGCCGTGTCCAGCGAGCACGGGGGCGTGGTGAAAGTACAGCAGGCGCATTAATTGTAATTCGCAATTACAATTAATGAAGAGAGAGAATGTCAGACGGGCACGGGGCCGTGTCCAGCGGACACGGGGCCGTGTCCAGCGTTCTGTTCAGCCTATAAATAGAGAAGCTTGGTTTCATTCTCTCTCATCCCTTGGCACACCACCTCTCTCACACTTCATCCACCACCCACCACCACCATAACACCATCATCCACCACCATCATCCATTGTCCATCGTAGAGTGTGTGAGTCGTCTCGGGATCCAAGATTGATCGTAAGAGTTCTTGACAATCAAGGCCATGTTTGCCTAAGTCTCTTACATCACTTGGTGAAGACAAGTGTTTAGTATAATACTTTTTATTTTTAATCTTTTGCACTTTTTATTTGGTTTTGTATTAATGACTTTAATAACTAGTTACTTATGTTGAAGGTGATCTTTCCTTATCGTTTGTCCGTGGTGTCTTGGCATTATTTTACTGTCTATATAAAATAAAAGATTTTCACCATTCATATCTCCACGGTCTATATGGAGGTATGTTGGCTACCTGGTCGGGGGTTAAGGGAACGGTTTGGTAAGGGTCTTGCCCTTGTTCAGCGTTTAGAGGTCCTGCTTGGGACCTGGGTCAAATTTAGTAGGATCTCCTTCAATGCCCATAGGTATTGGATGGCGGGGATCCAAACTCTTTGACCCCCTCATAAGTTAACTACTATTAATACTATAACCCGGCTATTTAGGACTGTATCTGTCACACCCCCAGAAATCCCACCTGCGGAGTACTACCGCTTGGAGGCGTGACTGACCAGGATCCAGCCACCAATCATACTGAACAAGCATATAAGTAGTTATAAAAGTTTAACCAATACGATTGGTGTTTCAAAACAAACAAGTTAAGTTGCAAGCGGAAGCATAAGTTTAAAGTTATAACATAAGTTCAAATGGTTTCAAGTTTAACATAGTACGCAGCAATCCGTGTCCCACAACGATCCTCCTCCATGCAAGCTCCAGCTGAGTACCTATGGTCCTGCAAAGCATGTAGTAACGGGTCAACAACTAGTTGAGTGAGTTCACGGTTGGGTGTTCGTTTTAGTTGTTTCGAAAACAGTTTACTTTAACTGGCATCCTGCCGTGGGGGTTACCCCATAGTTTAAAAACGTGACGTGTTCATTCCCAGTTACTCCGGCACTCCAGCCGTGGGGGCTACCCCATGTTAGTTATCAGGCATTTCGGCCGTGGGGGCTACCCCATGCGTACACTAGACTCGTTACCATATCGACTGCTGACTGTAGTCATGTTTATGTGCCCTGAAAACATCAATGTCTATCATCATTGACGTGCCCCAGATCCATTAGTTCACGCCCGTCCTCTGTGGCACGGTGTGAGGCTTGTCAGACCTAAATAGCGCTATCTAACTAATGACCCGCTCGCCATTGGCCCGGCGATTAGTCGATACAAAAAGGAGGGACTTCGTGATAGAGTTTTAGTCTAGTACGTTTTATCCGTCCATCCGGACGAGGAATCACATTCCTGAACCACTGACGTCCTACCCAAGGAGGACGAGGAATCCACGTTCCTTACCCCGTTCCCAACCCAGGGAATCCCATGCTTTGTAAAAGGGTGTGAACTCACCTTGGTTTGCTCGGCAGTTAATCACAGAAAGTCAATTAAGTTGCAGGTAATCAATTAGGTCCTATCACAGGTATTATTCGTATCAGATTCAAGCCAAGCAGTGCACGTATGTTCAACACGTATTGTACACAGGTAATAATCATGGCAACACGTTTATCATAAACAGTTCACAGGTAATAGTCAGATACAAACCCAGAGTCCAAGTGTGAGGCCCAATCAGTTGGGCTCGTGATAACAGGCCCAAACAACAAGTCAACAGTAGCACAGAAGTTCATAAGTCCGGCCCACTAACTTAGGCCCAAAAGTGTGGTCTCGAGTCGCAACCGGACTCGCAAGCATGGTCTCGAGTCATGCTGTTTGTGCTGATCATAATTGATTGCGAGTCGCAACCTATGTCGCAACCGTGGTCTCGGTTCATCATGCTAAGGTCTCGAGTCGCAACGGGACTCGTAACCTGTGGTCTCGGCTTGTCCTGTTATGGTTGCGAGTCGCAACCGCGTGGTCTCGAGTTGTCACGCTGTGGTTGCGAGTCGCAACCGTGTGATTGCGAGTCGGAATGCTGTCGTTTTCATGTTCAGTGTTGATTCAGATATGGTCAGCTTAATGGTACAATGTAATCAGGCCCAAATCAGGAAACAACCAATAGAATTTCACTAACAAGTTTTCCTAATCAGGCTATTAGTAAAAATGGATCAAAGTCACAAGGGTTTTCACATCTTCAACTATCATTCAAATTGTTCTTCATATATTCAAACACATTCATCAAGTTTATTCATAACCTAAACAACCCTTGTTCAACCAAATTCATGAACCACAATGTAACATACTTAACATACTCATCTAAACATCTCAATTCTACACCTATCCGATTAACATGGTACTACACATATACAAGCCGGTTTTTCATAAACATCAATAATCAAGGGTTTGTGTCATATTTGGTCACAATATATCATGAGTTCTTTAGCAACACATTCGACATTAGAGCTTTTAACACACATAAAACATCATCAAGCATATCTTACACTAGTTGAATCATATTACTCATATTATCATGTAATCAACAACAATCATCAATCAATAAACATGATAAATACTAACCGGTTGGTGAAGTGTGTGTGTGTGTGCCGATCCAAAGTCCAAATCCGAGAGTTCTTGTGCCAACCGATTGGATCCGAAACTTGGAGATGTGTTTGTGTTCTTAAGGTTTAAGTGAGAGAGAAGATAGGAGGGTGTGTGTGTTGTTCCAAAAATGACAAGGTTAACTAATGAGTGTTATATATATGCTAGTTCCAAGTGGTGCACCCTTAATGGGTTCGGTTAGGGGTTTACGGCCCAAATGGCCCAAACGGCCAAAGGCCCAAATCCGATTGCTATACACTCGAGACCTCATGGTCTCGAGTCGGGTTCCTTGTTCTCGGGTTGGGTTCTCGGTTCTCATATAATACATATATATATACATACTAACACACAAACAAGGCACATATCGCATAAAGGTTCACGTTATCATTAAGTTTAGTCAGTCAACTAATCACATAACGTACAAGTAAGTTACATCAAGACACAATGACAGGTTCTAGATTTCGAGTTGTCACAGTATCCCTGCTGACTCAGACTACTTAGCCGAGGGTAACGTCGCCGCCAAAAGCGGGGCCTACCATAATTTGCATTAATAACTTAATTCATTATCTTTCAATAATCCGACCCTTTAGGATTGTATCCTTGCTGACTCAAACTACTGGGTTGAGGGTAACGTCGCCTTCAAAAGAGGGGCCTACTACAATAACTAAGATAATCTCTTAAACAAGTGCAAAAGTGCGAAAATAATCAAAGGTTATACTAATACACGTGTCGGATCCAAGTGATTCATCTTGTCTATCTGTTTTTATTTTATTTTATTTTTCAGCATTTAGTTAGTTTTTATTTTTCTTAGTTTAAAACATTCATTTTTCTAACTTTTTGATTTGGTTAGACGTTGAGGATAAACCGGTATTAAAAGCTCTTGTGTCCTTGGACGACCTCGGTATCTTACCAACACTATACTACGTCCACGATGGGTGCACTTGCCCATATGTGTGTTTAGTGTTAGTGAATATCGTGTTTTATAAATTTAAAACTTGGCTAAAAGTGTAAAAAGGGCTTAAATATATATCTAAAATATATACACACCGACACACATCAAGTTTTTGGCGCCGCTGCCGGGGACACAAGGATTTTAAGAAAGTTAGGAATCAACGGCCTAATCATCTTTTTATTTTTCTTTATGTTTTTAGGATTTTTTTAGATTTTTCAGCTTCTGCAGAGCTCAACACGGGGCCGTGCCCGCTGAACACGCCCCGTGCTCAATCATTGGAACTGGCAATCCTGTTTTATATCAGACAGTAGGCTGAACACGGGGCCGTGTCCACTCAACACGCCCCCGTGCCCAAGATTCAGTTGCTGAAAACAGAACCGTTAGATCCCCGCGGTTGGTAATTTCTGATACAAACATGAGTGATAGTAATTCTTTTTACTTTCGGCACTCTTATGGTTTGTGGTGTCGAATATGTGGAGGCGAACATGAGGAATTAAAATGTTTCTTCCTCACTTATAGGCCCCACTATATAGACCCACCGATTCCTTGTAACCTTAAGAGGGGCGAAAGTAAAAATAAGCACTATTTCTCCCTCGAATGCGCCCAACCAGATATTCTAGGAGAAATGCTCCTTGACGAGTTATTTCAACTAGAAGAACTACTTCTAAATTGGTCAAAAGAACTTAGGAAGGATTTCTTAGATCCATCCCAAGATGATGACCATGAGGAAATGTTGGAACCGCATTCCGACAACCTCGTTGCTCCCGAAAATACCTTTTTACCTAGACAAGACGTGGACGATAGTCGTCCCTGTGCTGATTGTGCCGTGAAGGACTCCCCATCGACTTCGTTCGGTGCATACATAGACCTGAGCGATTCGGCATACACCTTCTTTAACGAGAGCCCGGGAAAGGGTTGGACTTGTCCACCTAGAATTAAAATAGGAATTACCCTCACCGATAACCTCTTGCGTTCTCGCCTTAGTATAGGACAATTAAGGTATCTTAGGCACTTTGGGGTTGTTCCAACAAGTCAGGAACCACCCGATACAAATTAGCTCCTTAGAAAAGACAAAACTTCATAAAACAGCCCTCCGACACGGGGCCGTGTCCGGTCACCACGCCCCCGTGTTCGCTCAGAAGATTTTCTGCTGATTCTGTCAGAATACGGACAAAATGTGTCAGGATTTTCTCTGCACACGGGGCCGTGTCCAGCGGACACGGGGCCGTGTTCAGTGTGCTGTCGTTTTCTTTAAATGCAGCCTGAATCCTGCTCATTTTTTACCACTCCACCAAGCAGAGATCCCTGGAATCTTCACATATACCATCCTAGGTAAGTACCAAAAGAAGGTTCCTAAGGACCATCTTGTCTCTTCCACTTTTGTTCATTTCCTCTTCTTCCAAAAATTTTTCAAACCCTACCTCCATGGAAGCTTGGAAACCCATGATTCCAACCTTCTATGAAAGGTTTGTAAGAGTTTTTGCTACGGATTCTTGTCTAAAGTTAGTTCTATAACTTTGTATTAAATTATCTGAGCTCAGAACACAACATAAGTATATGAAAATAATTTAAAAACCTAGAACCGTTAGACAAAATTCCTGCAGACAGCTGAACACGGGGCCGTGCTCACTGAGCACGGGGCCGTGTTCGAGGTACTGTTTTGCAAAAGTTTAGTTATCTTCGGCTTATTTCGCAGAAAATGGCCAGCCGAAACAGCGGAGCGTCTTCAAGGAATAACCGAAATGGAAGAAGGTCGTCCGCAACGGAGGATTCCCTAGTAAACTACGTTTACGCTTTAAGGGAAGCCGTAGACGAAATGACTAGTGTAGAAGAAGCTTTAGTGGACCGTATTAATCATCTGACAATAAGTTTGGAGGGCTGCCTGCAAGAAGTAAACCTCCTGCACCAAAGGTTAAACCTTCTTGCTTCCCCGCCCTTGGTTCCGGTGATAACACACAGGGCGTGGAATGTAGTACCCGAGGTTATCATTCCAGCAGAATGGCACGCCTTGCACCAAGTACCTCAACCGAGGGTAGTGCAAGGAGTCCCGGTAAGCGCTCCTCCTCAAGATACCGAAGAAAATGAAGCTACCTTCTACCTCCCAAGGGAGATAGAAGAATGGCTTTGAATGAAAACCGAGGAGCCATAGGCTAGAGAGTGTTTCTACATCGGGGAGCTATTCCCGAAATTTTCCTAAATAAGTAGAACCTTTATGATAACCTTATGTATCCCTTAGTTAATTAGTTATCTTTATGTAATTTCTCTATGATTAGCAATGTTATGATGGTTTTTATGGTTTATGGACTCATGGTGGTAATGGATGAAAAAGGGAACGAGAAAAAAGGAACCATGCACGAAGAACAGAACAAACCGACAAAAATCTCCATAACAGAAGGCTCAACACGGGCCGTGCCCAACCAACACGGCCCCGTGCTGAGCCCCCTGCAGAAAATCACCCAGTTCAGGTAACTGGACACGGGCCGTGTTCAGCGGACACGCCCCCGTGTCCAGGCTTCTGTTTCAATTCTATAATTTTTGTTACTGGCACTTGACCACGGGGCCGTGCCCGGTCAACACGGGGCCGTGTCTAGAGTGCCAGTAACACAAATCTTTGTTTTTAAACACACTTTTACACATTCTAATCAACCAAAAACTTTATTTTTGGACACATTGAGGACAATGTGTAATTTAAGTATGGGGGGGATGCTAAAACCTTGAAATTTTGCAAAATCCTAAACACAAGCCTTACACAAAACTCTATTGGAACCGCTAAACACCCCAAATTTTTTCAAAAAAACTTTTTCATTTTTTTTATTTATTTACTTGTCTTAGTTTAAGTTGGGAATAACAAGTTTTAAAAAGGTTATATTTTTACAAGCTTACAACCGATAGCGTCGTGATAAAAAGAACTAACATAAGAAAATTATGAAACGGTATAACAAGTCTAGTTAAAAATTCGATTATATATGCTTGGTCACAATTAAAAACCCATTCCCACAAAAGTGAGTTTTGAGTCTTTATTGAGCATAAAAATACACATATTTAGATTAAATGCTCATTTTTCGTTTCTTGTGTGAATAGCCGCTCGGTCTTTACAGATCTAGAACTTGCCACGACGATACATTCCCGGTCCTTACCAACTTAAACCCAAGTAAGTAAATGATGGAGGCATTAGGACTAACTATTTTTCTTTCAAAACCATTATTTTTCATTTTTTTTACCTACCCAAAATCCCCCTAGAAAACCCCTTTGAGCCTAAACCTTTCATTTCATTACCCCCAATACATTTTTTACCCACCAAAAACCTTTTTCATTTTTCACCTTTATTTTAGTAACAAGCTCGGTCTTTCATAAACGTACCCTTTTATGTGACGAAAAAAAAAAAATATGATGAAGTCAAAAACAAACAAAAGCTACAAAAAGCTTGTTTGGAGAAATACTTCAAAAATAATAAGTCACTAAAAACAAGGTATTTTACGAAAACCGACACTTGTTATGATTTTCGCCCTTTTTACTAACCACTAACCAACCACCCACCTTTAAACCCAAGCCTTCACCCCAAAAGTCCTCTTGATATTTACAAAGGTAAAAAGTTAAAAAGGAGGAGGATTGATTGCTTGGCAAGCCTATGGAAGACGTAAGTTCCGTGCCGCTCTCGAGTGATTCACTTAAATATACACCTTCGGCCGAGTGTTGAGTGATCTCCCGTGAGGTATGTGAACTTGTATATAAATGGAATTTTAATAAGGCATGTTATGCCCAAATAAGTAGTTTATCTTATGAAAAGTTCAAAATAAATCATAACGAATAGGATTGTAAATAAATAAAAATAAAACCTATAAAAAAACCTTGGATTCCTGACACTCTAGGACAAGCTAAAAAACTTCTCTTCTACCTATTCCATTTGGGAGTGTAAGCCACATTTAAAGAGTTTTGCTTGAGGACAAGCAAAAGTTCAAGTGTGGGGGTATTTGATGTGTGTAAAATGCAACATATAAAACACATCAATTAAGGCATAAAACTAACCCTTTTTAAGTACTAATGTTGGAAAAAGAGTGTTTTTGTCTTCCTTTTGTATTTTCAGGATGAAATGAGCTCAAAATCACAAAAGAAGCAAAAAGACCACTAATTCTACCATAAATACAAGAAAAGGAACAAAAGTGGACTGCCCGGACCTTCAACGGCACCTCCCAAGACAAAGAGAAGGAAACAGAGTCTGAACACGCCCCGTGTCCAGCGAACACGGGGGCGTGCCCAGGAAGCAGCAGAAAAGACAAACCAGTAGAAGCTTCCATTGCTCACCACGGGGCCGTGTCCAGCGAGCACGGGGGCGTGGTGAAAGTACAGCAGGCGCATTAATTGTAATTCGCAATTACAATTATTGAAGAGAGAGAATGTCAGACGGGCACGGGGCCGTGTCCAGCGGACACGGGGCCGTGTCCAGCGTTCTGTTCAGCCTATAAATAGAAAAGCTTGGTTTCATTCTCTCTCATCCCTTGGCACACCACCTCTCTCACACTTCATCCACCACCCACCACCACCATAACACCATCATCCACCACCATCATCCATTGTCCATCGTAGAGTGTGTGAGTCGTCTCGGGATCCAAGATTGATCGTAAGAGTTCTTGACAATCAAGGCCATGTTTGCCTAAGTCTCTTACATCACTTGGTGAAGACAAGTGTTTAGTATAATACTTTTTATTTTTAATCTTTTGCACTTTTTATTTGGTTTTGTATTAATGACTTTAATAACTAGTTACTTATGTTGAAGGTGATCTTTCCTTATCGTTTGTCCGTGGTGTCTTGGCATTATTTTACTGTCTATATAAAATAAAAGATTTTCACCATTCATATCTCCACGGTCTATATGGAGGTATGTTGGCTACCTGGTCGGGGGTTAAGGGAACGGTTTGGTAAGGGTCTTGCCCTTGTTCAGCGTTTAGAGGTCCTGCTTGGGACCTGGGTCAAATTTAGTAGGATCTCCTTCAATGCCCATAGGTATTGGATGGCGGGGATCCAAACTCTTTGACCCCCTCATAAGTTAACTACTATTAATACTATAACCCGGCTATTTAGGACTGTATCTGTCACACCCCCAGAAATCCCACCTGCGGAGTACTACCGCTTGGAGGCGTGACTGACCAGGATCCAGCCACCAATCATACTGAACAAGCATATAAGTAGTTATAAAAGTTTAACCAATACGATTGGTGTTTCAAAACAAACAAGTTAAGTTGCAAGCGGAAGCATAAGTTTAAAGTTATAACATAAGTTCAAATGGTTTCAAGTTTAACATAGTACGCAGCAATCCGTGTCCCACAACGATCCTCCTCCATGCAAGCTCCAGCTGAGTACCTATGGTCCTGCAAAGCATGTAGTAACGGGTCAACAACTAGTTGAGTGAGTTCACGGTTGGGTGTTCGTTTTAGTTGTTTCGAAAACAGTTTACTTTAACTGGCATCCTGCCGTGGGGGTTACCCCATAGTTTAAAAACGTGACGTGTTCATTCCCAGTTACTCCGGCACTCCAGCCGTGGGGGCTACCCCATGTTAGTTATCAGGCATTTCGGCCGTGGGGGCTACCCCATGCGTACACTAGACTCGTTACCATATCGACTGCTGACTGTAGTCATGTTTATGTGCCCTGAAAACATCAATGTCTATCATCATTGACGTGCCCCAGATCCATTAGTTCACGCCCGTCCTCTGTGGCACGGTGTGAGGCTTGTCAGACCTAAATAGCGCTATCTAACTAATGACCCGCTCGCCATTGGCCCGGCGATTAGTCGATACAAAAAGGAGGGACTTCGTGATAGAGTTTTAGTCTAGTACGTTTTATCCGTCCATCCGGACGAGGAATCACATTCCTGAACCACTGACGTCCTACCCAAGGAGGACGAGGAATCCACGTTCCTTACCCCGTTCCCAACCCAGGGAATCCCATGCTTTGTAAAAGGGTGTGAACTCACCTTGGTTTGCTCGGCAGTTAATCACAGAAAGTCAATTAAGTTGCAGGTAATCAATTAGGTCCTATCACAGGTATTATTCGTATCAGATTCAAGCCAAGCAGTGCACGTATGTTCAACACGTATTGTACACAGGTAATAATCATGGCAACACGTTTATCATAAACAGTTCACAGGTAATAGTCAGATACAAACCCAGAGTCCAAGTGTGAGGCCCAATCAGTTGGGCTCGTGATAACAGGCCCAAACAACAAGTCAACAGTAGCACAGAAGTTCATAAGTCCGGCCCACTAACTTAGGCCCAAAAGTGTGGTCTCGAGTCGCAACCGGACTCGCAAGCATGGTCTCGAGTCATGCTGTTTGTGCTGATCATAATTGATTGCGAGTCGCAACCTATGTCGCAACCGTGGTCTCGGTTCATCATGCTAAGGTCTCGAGTCGCAACGGGACTCGTAACCTGTGGTCTCGGCTTGTCCTGTTATGGTTGCGAGTCGCAACCGCGTGGTCTCGAGTTGTCACGCTGTGGTTGCGAGTCGCAACCGTGTGATTGCGAGTCGGAATGCTGTCGTTTTCATGTTCAGTGTTGATTCAGATATGGTCAGCTTAATGGTACAATGTAATCAGGCCCAAATCAGGAAACAACCAATAGAATTTCACTAACAAGTTTTCCTAATCAGGCTATTAGTAAAAATGGATCAAAGTCACAAGGGTTTTCACATCTTCAACTATCATTCAAATTGTTCTTCATATATTCAAACACATTCATCAAGTTTATTCATAACCTAAACAACCCTTGTTCAACCAAATTCATGAACCACAATGTAACATACTTAACATACTCATCTAAACATCTCAATTCTACACCTATCCGATTAACATGGTACTACACATATACAAGCCGGTTTTTCATAAACATCAATAATCAAGGGTTTGTGTCATATTTGGTCACAATATATCATGAGTTCTTTAGCAACACATTCGACATTAGAGCTTTTAACACACATAAAACATCATCAAGCATATCTTACACTAGTTGAATCATATTACTCATATTATCATGTAATCAACAACAATCATCAATCAATAAACATGATAAATACTAACCGGTTGGTGAAGTGTGTGTGTGTGTGCCGATCCAAAGTCCAAATCCGAGAGTTCTTGTGCCAACCGATTGGATCCGAAACTTGGAGATGTGTTTGTGTTCTTAAGGTTTAAGTGAGAGAGAAGATAGGAGGGTGTGTGTGTTGTTCCAAAAATGACAAGGTTAACTAATGAGTGTTATATATATGCTAGTTCCAAGTGGTGCACCCTTAATGGGTTCGGTTAGGGGTTTACGGCCCAAATGGCCCAAACGGCCAAAGGCCCAAATCCGATTGCTATACACTCGAGACCTCATGGTCTCGAGTCGGGTTCCTTGTTCTCGGGTTGGGTTCTCGGTTCTCATATAATACATATATATATACATACTAACACACAAACAAGGCACATATCGCATAAAGGTTCACGTTATCATTAAGTTTAGTCAGTCAACTAATCACATAACGTACAAGTAAGTTACATCAAGACACAATGACAGGTTCTAGATTTCGAGTTGTCACAGTATCCCTGCTGACTCAGACTACTTAGCCGAGGGTAACGTCGCCGCCAAAAGCGGGGCCTACCATAATTTGCATTAATAACTTAATTCATTATCTTTCAATAATCCGACCCTTTAGGATTGTATCCTTGCTGACTCAAACTACTGGGTTGAGGGTAACGTCGCCTTCAAAAGAGGGGCCTACTACAATAACTAAGATAATCTCTTAAACAAGTGCAAAAGTGCGAAAATAATCAAAGGTTATACTAATACACGTGTCGGATCCAAGTGATTCATCTTGTCTATCTGTTTTTATTTTATTTTATTTTTCAGCATTTAGTTAGTTTTTATTTTTCTTAGTTTAAAACATTCATTTTTCTAACTTTTTGATTTGGTTAGACGTTGAGGATAAACCGGTATTAAAAGCTCTTGTGTCCTTGGACGACCTCGGTATCTTACCAACACTATACTACGTCCACGATGGGTGCACTTGCCCATATGTGTGTTTAGTGTTAGTGAATATCGTGTTTTATAAATTTAAAACTTGGCTAAAAGTGTAAAAAGGGCTTAAATATATATCTAAAATATATACACACCGACACACATCACTATACACGAGTTATATCTTGTCAATGAATTTCATGACATGTGTCCGTGCATACATACTAGCAAGATATACAATTTGTATTTAACTATAGTACTTCTGGACCAATGATCTTTGATTCTTTGATAGGAGATGATAAGAGTCATTCTCTATACCAACTACTTGCACATCATAAAATGTACTTATACCATAAGCTTTGTGCGTATGAAAATGTCCACCATCTTCTAGATGTATTATGATTGATGAATAATAATAATAAATGCCTATTCTACATATTGAGCCATAAATTTGCAATATCATCTTTAATTTGCAAATTCTTAGTTTAAATATTTCTTTGAACATTTCAATGTCTCTTCGCTTGACAACGGCTATATCATGACAATAAGCTCACGTGAAAGATATTAAAACCATACATCGCTAGCAAAACATATTAATACACATATGCAGTTCATGATGGTACTTCTAGAATGAGAATCTCTACTTTGGTAGGAGATGATAATACCTTATTTCTTATAAGGGGAAATGGACTATATCACCCTAAACTATGCAAAATTGGCCAATATGTGACAACTCGTATTCCAGAACCTTTCTTTGTGTTTTGACACAACTTGTATGAACATTACTTGATTGATTGATGTGCTTGATTTTAATGTATGTTACGAGGTTGTTATATTATGTGCTACGTGATTTTATGTGAATGCTTTAAGTATAGTTGCATAACACTTGTCCTAATCGCACAAGCCCTTTTTGGCCGTACACCTATCTCTCTCGGCTCACTATACTTGGCCGACTCGAGACCAAGGGCGGCCCATTAATGGGTTCGGCCCACTCCTTATATGCATACATGAAACTTTAGGGGGTTTAGTTTTCTCATTACTTGCAAATCACCAACACACACATCAACCCTAATCGCCTCTCTCTCTCTCTCTCGTTTTCCTTTGAACCGACGACAACTTTCTCTCTCTCGAAGACCTTCTCGGCTCCATCTTGTATTCTGGTTAGTGTCTTGTTAAATTGTTATGAAACATCAAGTTGTGATTGTTATGATCTATATAATATCTAGGGTGCTATGCTAGTAAAATTATAAATGAAATTGTGCTCGTAAATCTGGAACATGTGTTTGATTTCAAGGTGGATATATGTCATGAAACTGTTAGGGTTGGCTTTGATTAGTTTGATTCAGATTGATAAGAAATAGGTTGCATGATAGTCTTTGAATTCGTTAATCACATGATCCGATTGTATGTTCCGTATGATATTGATTAGTTGTTCTTGAATTGATGATGATTACGGTGATATGAATATGTTTGAATGCTGATTAATGATTGAGTTGATTCGGTTTGAAACTGCCAAAACTGTTAGCAAATATTACGGGATTAATGAGCTGCAAATTAGGAATCTGTTACACACCTAGTCTCGACAAGGGTTGCGAGTCGAGAACTCTCGGTCTCGACTCGAGACCACGCATCATCAGCAAAAACAACATAACTCGAGACCACGGTTGCTGGTCTGGTTGCGACTCGAGACCTGACTCGAGACCGCCCGGTCTCGAGTGATAAATGCATGACTCGAGATCCCTTAGTTGCGACTCGAGAACATCAAGACTTCAACCCGAGACCACACTGTCTCGACTCGAGATCTCTAGTCTCGACTCGAGACCACTTAATCACACATTCTGTTTGGACTTGTGAACTGTTACCAGCCCAACCATTTGGGCTGCATACTTGGGCTTTGTTTGTTATGTGATTTCTACTGTTGAACCCGTATGAACTGTTAACTGCCATGATTATACATGTATGCCATGATCAATACTTGTATACAACTTGTTATAATACGTGTAGATCATATACGTGCACTACTTAAACCATAGACCTGACTTGTATGGTAACCATGTTAGGACGTGGTTGACCACATACAGCTCAAGTGACCTTTTGTTTATCTGCCGAGCAAACCAAGGTGAGTTCACAGTCTTACCAAGGCATGGGATTCCCGGGGTAGGGAATGGGATTGAATGATTACTTGCACTTACATTATTCTTGGGAATTACGGATCACTGACCTCGTTAGGGGAAGGTCACTTATAGATACTGCTAGACTAGTGATACAAATACTACTCTTCGCACACATGCCTGGAATGGCCGCGATACGAATACGAATCTTCGCACACATGCCTGGAATGGCCGCGATACTAATACTAAACTTCGCACACATGCCTGGAGGGCCGCGATACAAATATAACTAGTCTACAATACATGGGAAACTCCCACTAATCTTCGCAAACATGCCTGGAGGGTCGCGATACAAGTATATACGATACACGGTTTACTAAACAAACATACGATTTACGAAACGAACACTATAACTAAGCAACCAACTGTGAACTCGCTCAACTAGTTGTTGGCTCTCTGTTACATGCCTTGCAGGTCGTTAGATATACATGGAGCTTGCACAGGGAGGCGCGGTCGTTGTGGACATGGATCATGGATACGTTGTTAAACATTTATGATATTTCAAACTTTATACTTATGTTGGGTTTACATTTATGCTTCCGCTTAACATTGAAACTCTATTTATGTTTTGAACACCTTTCATATTGGTTGGTTGAATTATATTTACTATTTACATTATTCAATATGATTGGTGGCTTGATCCTGGTTATGTCATGCCTCCATGCGGTGGTACTCCGCGTGTGGATTTTGGGGGTGTGACAGATTGGTATCAGAGCCATTGGTTATAGTGAACATGGTTTTAATAAGGGGAAAATGTTTTTATTGAAACCAGACTATAACCTGTACAGTGCTCAACGATCCACAACGACGCTTCGCTCCACGTGCAAGACTCAACACTATAGGTACTGCTATTCATGTTTATATTGCCTACTTGCTAGATTACATAGAACTTTGCTCATAGTATGCTTAGATAAACATAACCACTATTGCTTGAGAACACTTGTGTGCTTACTCTCTTCTATCATCGCACTTTTCGCGAACCTCTCTCACTTATGTCCCCTTGATATGAAGATCATGAGTGGATGCGTTAACATGACACAAGCCCAGTTGACGGCTCTCATTAACGAACAAGTTGTTGCGGCACTTGCAGCCGCACAAGCAGGAGGTCAACACGCTCAGCTACCTGTTTGCACTTTCAAGAATTTCATGGACTGTCGTCCTAGCACATTTAGTGGCACTGAAGGAGCAGTTGGACTCCTCCATTGGTTTGAAAAGCTCGAGTCCGTATTTGAGATGTGTGAATGCCCTGAGGCTCGCAGGGTGAAGTACGCCACTGGTACTCTAGAAGGCATTGCGCTAACTTGGTGGAATGCGCAAGTTCAGATGTTAGGGTTGGCAGCTGCTAACGCCACCCCTTGGAATGATTTCAAGGAACTAATCAAGCGAGAATGCTGCACACGAGACGACATCCACAAGTTAGAAGTGGTGTTCTTCCATCTAAAAATGACGGGGTCGGAAATTGAAGCCTATACGAAAAAGTTAAACGAGCTGGCCGTTCTGTGCCCAACTATGGTGGACCCTCCTATCAAGTGTATTGAGTTGTATCTCAAAGGGCTGGCACCAGAAATTCAAAGCCATGTTACATAGGCCAACCTTGATAATATCCAGGATATTCAACGTCTTGCTCATCGCCTCACAGATCAGGCAGTGGAACAGAACAGGCTGCCTAAACGTATCAGTGCTATCGATGCTACTACTTCCGCTACTCCCAGTGATAACAAGCAGAAATGGGATGGGGATTCCAGCAAGGGTTCAGCTACAGCTCAGCCTCAGGTCCAGCAGCGAAAGAGTGATAACTACCAGAGCCCTGGTCAGCAATCTTCGGGCAATCAAAGACAGGGTGGATATCGAGGAAACCTCCCAAGGTGCAATACTTGCAACAAGCACCACAACGGCCAGTGCAACAAGGGTCGTTGTCAGCGGTGCTTCAAGATGGTTCATGAGGCTAAAGATTGCAGGAGCTCACGACCTGCGAATCAGAATCAACAACAACAACCACCTGCTCCACGAAACCAGCAGCAACAGCAGCGAGGCAACAGGGGATGCTATCAATGTGGCGCTGAAGGCCACTTCAAAGGTGACTGCCCCCAGTTAAACCAGAACCACAACAACAACAACAACAACAACAATCAGGGCAATGGGAACAACAACGGGGGATACAATAATGGCAACGATGCTAGGGGTCGTGTGTTCGTGCTAGGGCAGGGTGATGCCAGGAATGATCCTAACGTGGTTATGGGTAAGTTTCTTCTCGACGACTTTTATGTTACTGTTTTGTTTGATTCGGGTGCGGATACCAGTTATATGTCTCTGAAAGTTAGTCAACTGTTAAAGCGTACACCAACACCCTTAAACACCAAGCATGTCATAGAGTTAGCTAATGGTAAGAGTCTAGAGGCCACACACATAGTTCAGGGTTGTAATCTTGTCCTCGCTGGTCAGACTTTCTCTATCGACCTCATTCCCATAGTTTTGGGTAGTTTCGACATCGTCATTGGGATGGATTGGTTATCCCAACAACAAGTAGAGATCTTATGCAAGGAGAAGATAGTTCGTATTCCCCGTTCTGGTAAAGAACCTCTCGAAGTTCAAGGCGACAAGAGTAGTGCCGTGGTTGGCATCATCTCCTTTCTGAAGGCTCAGAAATGTTTGAGAAAGGGTCACACTGCCATCTTGGCACTTGTTACTGATGCATCAACGAAAGAGAAGAGATTAGAGGATATTCCTGTAGTGCGTGATTTTCCTTAAGTGTTTCCAGAGGAATTACCTGGGCTACCGCCTCATCGCCAGGTCGAGTTCCAGATCGAACTAGCTCCAGGAGCAGCACCAATAGCTCATGCACCGTATCGCTTAGCTCCATCAGAATTAGAAGAACTGTCCAAACAACTACAAGAGCTCTTGGATAAGGGCTTTATTCGTCCTAGCTCTTTGCCTTGGGGAGCTCTAGTGCTATTTGTGAAAAAGAAAGACGGTACCTTCAGGATGTGCATCGACTACCATGAACTCAACAAGGTGACCGTAAAGAATCGCTATCCTCTTCCACGCATCGACGACCTGTTCGACCAATTGCAAGGGTCGAGCTATTATTCGAAGATAGACCTGAGGTCAGGCTACCATCAGCTGAGAGTCCGGGATGAGGACGTCTCCAAAACACCATTCAGAACTCGTTACGGCCACTACGAGTTTCTAGTTATGCCATTCGGGTTAACAAACACGCCTGCGGTCTTCATGGATCTTATGAACAGAGTATGCAAACCTTACTTGGACAAGTTTGTGATTGTCTTCATCGACGACATCCTGATCTACTCTAAGAGTCAGGAGGAACACGAGCAGCATTTACGACTCATTTTGAAACTACTTCGAGCAGAACAGCTGTATGCCAAGTTTTCGAAATGCGACTTCTGGCTTCGTGAAGTCCACTTTCTAGGCCATGTGGTGAACAAGGACGGGATTCATGTGGATCCATCCAAGGTAGACTCGATTAAGAACTGGCCTGCACCGCGTACACCAACGGAAATACACCAATTCTAGGGTTTGGCGGGTTATTATAGACGGTTCATCAAAGACTTCTCAAAGATTGCACAGCCGCTTACGCTATTGACACATAAAGGTGTTACTTATCGTTGGGGTAATACCCAGGAAACCTCTTTCCAACAGTTAAAAGATAGGCTCTGCAGCGCGCCTATTCTTTCACTGCCAGAGGGCACGAACGATTTTGTGGTCTATTGCGACGCATCCATTCAAGGTCTTGGATGTGTGTTAATGCAACATGACAAGGTCATTGCTTATGCGTCACGTCAACTTAAGGTTCATGAACGAAACTATACTACGCATGATTTAGAGCTGGGAGCTGTTGTTTTCGCTCTTAAGATATAGAGACATTACCTGTACGGTACCAAGTGCACCATCTACACCGATCACAGGAGTCTCGAGCATATCTTCAAGCAGAAGGAATTGAACATGCATCAACGACAATGGGTCGAACTTTTGAACGATTACGAATGTGCCATCAAGTACCATCCAGGCAAAGCCAATGTGGTGGCTGACGCCCTCAGTCGAAAGGATACTACGCCTAGACGCGTACGACCATTAGAACTTACTATTCAGTCTAGTCTTCCTGCACAGATACGAGATGCTCAAGTAGAAGCATTGAAACCAGAAAACGTCAGGGCTGAAGCCCTACGCGGCTCAAGGTAACGATTAGAACAAAAGGAGGACGGCACCTATTATGTAACGGGGCGTATATGGGTCCCACTTTATGGCAACTTACGCAAGCTTGTAATGGATGAAGCACATAAGTCTCGCTACTCGGTACATCCAGGTTCGGATAAAATGTACCACGATCTCAGAACTACATATTGGTGGCCTAGCATGAAAGCCCACATAGCAACTTACGTTAGCAAGTGTTTGACTTGTGCGAGAGTCAAGACGGAATATCAGAAACCATCAGGCCTACTCCAGCAACCAAAGATACCATAATGGAAATGGGAGGAAATTTCCATGGATTTTGTTACTGGCCTGCCTAGATCTCAACGTGGGAATGATACTATTTGGGTGATCGTGGATCGACTCACAAAGTCTGCACACTTCCTGGCTATTAAGGAAACGGATAAGTTCTCCACTCTAGCAGACGTTTATCTCAAAGAAGTGGTTTCGAGGCACGGAGTGCCAACCTCCATTATTTCGGATCGTGATGCACGTTTTACTTCGGAACTGTGGCAAGCGATGCACAAATCTTTCGGCTCGCGATTAGACATGAGCACAGCTTATCACCCTCAGACGGATGGGCAGTCTGAGCGTACTATTCAAACTCTAGAAGACATGCTTCGGGCATCTGTTATCGATTTCGGCAACAGCTGGGAAAAACATCTCCCTTTGGTGGAGTTTTCATATAATAACAGCTACCACACCAGCATCCAAGCCGCTCCATTTGAGGCATTGTACGGGCGTAAATGCCGATCACCTCTATGTTGGGCAGAGGTGGATGATAGTCAGATTACTGGTCCAGAACTTGTGGTAGACGCAACGGAAAGAATTGCTCAGATACGGCAACGCATGGCGGCAGCTCGTGACCATCAGAAAAGCTACGCAGATAAGTGCAGAAAACCACTCGAGTTCCAGGTTGGGGATCGAGTGCTACTCAAAGTCTCACCTTGGAAAGGTGTAGTTCGTTTTGGCAAACGAGGCAAGCTCAATCCGCGGTATGTCGGACCTTTTGAAATCATAGAAAGAATAGGCAAAGTGGCCTACAAACTGAACCTACCAGCAGAACTCGGTGCAGTTCACAACGTCTTTCACGTGTCGAATCTGAAGAAGTGTCTGTCAGATGAGACCCTCATAGTTCCTTTGAAGGAGCTCACTATCGATGAACAGTTACGATTCGTCAAGGAACCCGTCGAAATCACGGACCGGGATGTTAAGGTCCTCAAGCACACTAGAATACCTCTTGTTCGAGTTCGTTGGAACTCCCGTCGTGGCCCAGAGTTCACCTGGGAATGCGAAGATCAGATGAAACAAAAGTATCCCCAATTGTTCGCAAACAGTACAACCACTACTGAGGCTGAAGCTACTGCGGAACTTCGGGATGAAATTCCAAACCAACGTGGGGAGGATGTGACACCCCAGGAAAACCATGCAACTTAACTAGCTTCCTCAGTGAGTACGTACCAAATTTCGGGACGAAATTCTTTCAACTTGGGGATAATGTGACAACTCGTATTCCAGAACCTTTCTTTGTGTTTTGACACAACTTGTATGAACATTACTTGATTGATTGATGTGCTTGATTTTAATGTATGTTACGAGGTTGTTATATTATGTGCTACATGATTTTATGTGAATGCTTTAAGTATAGTTGCATAACACTTGTCCTAATCGCACAAGCCCTTTTGGGTCGTACACCTATCTCTCTCGGCTCACTATACTTGGCCGACTCGAGACCAAGGGCAACCCATTAATGGGTTCGGCCCACTCCTTATGTGCATACATGAACCTTTAGGGGGTTTAGTTTTCTCGTTACTTGCAAATCACCAACACACACATCAACCCTAATCGCCTCTCTCTCTCTCTCTCTCTCTCTCTCTCGTTTTCCTTTGAACCGACGATAACTCTCTCTCTCTCGAAGACCTTCTCGGCTCCATCTTGTATTCTGGTTAGTATCTTATTAAATTGTTATGAAACATCAAGTTGTGATTGTTATGATCTATGTAATATCTAGGGTGCTATGCTAGTAAAATTATAAATGAAATTGTGCTTGTAAATCTGGAACATGTGTTTGATTTCAAGGTGGATATATGTCATGAAACTGTTAGGGTTGGCTTTTATTAGTTTGATTCGGATTGATAAGCAATAGGTTGCATGATAGTCTTTGAATTCGTTAATCACATGATCCGATCGTATGTTCCGTATGATATTGATTAGTTGTTCTTGAATTGATGATGATTACGGTGATATGAATATGTTTGAATGCTGATTAATGATTGATTTGATTCGGTTTGAAACTGCCAAAACTGTTAGCAAATATTACGGGATTAATGAGCTGCAAATTAGGAATCTGTTACACACCTAGTCTCGACAAGGGTTGCGAGTCGAGAACTCTCGGTCTCGACTCGAGACCACGCATCATCAGCAAAAACAGCATAACTCGAGACCACGGTTGCTGGTCTGGTTGCGAGTCGAGACCTGACTCGAGACCGCCCGGTCTCGAGTGATAAATGCATGACTCGAGATCCCTTAGTTGCGACTCGAGAACATCAAGACTTCAACCCGAGACCACACTGTTTCGACTCGAGATCTCTAGTCTCGACTCGAGACCACTTAATCACACATTCTGTTTGGACTTGTGAACTGTTACCAGCCCAACCATTTGGGCTGCATACTTGGGCTTTGTTTGTTATGTGATTTCTACTGTTGAACCCGTATGAACTGTTAACTGCCATAATTATACATGTATGCCATGATCAATACTTGTATACAACTTGTTAGAATACGTGTAGATCATATACGTGCACTACTTAAACCATAGACCTGACTTGTATGGTAACCATGTTAGGACGTGGTTGACCACATACAGCTCAAGTGACCTTTTGTTTATCTGCCGAGCAAACCAAGGTGAGTTCACACTCTTACCAAGGCATGGGATTCCCGGGGTAGGGAATGGGATTGAATGATTACTTCCACTTACATTGTTATTGGGAATTACAGATCACTGACCTCGTTAGGGGAAGGTCACTTATAGATCTTGCTAGACTAGTGATACAAATACTACTCTTCGCACACATGCCTGGAATGGCCGCGATACGAATACGAATCTTCGCACACATGCCTGGAATGGCTGCGATACTAATACTAAACTTCGCACACATGCCTGGAGGGCCGCGATACAAATATAACTAGTCTACAATACATGGAAAACTCCCACTAATCTTCGTAAACATTCCTGGAGGGCCGCGATACAAGTATATACGATACACGGTTTACTAAACAAACATACGATTTTACGAAACGAACACTATAACTAAACAACCAACTGTGAACTCGCTCAACTAGTTGTTGACTCTCTGTTACATGCCTTGCAGGTCGTTAGATATACATAGAGCTTGCACAGGGAGGCACGGTCGTTGTGGACATGGATCATGGATGCGTTGTTAAACATTTATGATATTTCAAACTATATACTTATGTTGGGTTTACATTTATGCTTCCGCTTAACATTGAAACTATACTTATGTTTTGAACACCTTTCATATTGGTTGGTTGAATTATATTTACTATTTACATTGTTCAATATGATTGGTGGCTTGATCCTGGTCATGTCACGCCTCCATGCGGTGGTACTCCCCGTGTGGATTTTGGGGGTGTGACATAATACCACTCCCAACTTTCAAATTGGCTCCCACCACCCTCTACTCGACAACTTGGTGTCACTGTTACCCCTTCGTTAAAAAAACACCAACTGAGTTAGTTTTTTTAAGCCTATGTGGCATGCAGATGATGAGTTGGAAGCATAAGTGGACAGAGCCCCATTAAATACCCCTTTCCCTGTTAAATCAGTTGCACTTCATCACCCACACCCAGTTCACTGCGATGGTTGGCGATCAAACCCTAATACCTTGTTAGTCGACGATTGCAGCCAAAATTCAGACAACCAAGAGGTAAGGTTTATGTTAGGGTTGATTGCATTGTGATTTTACACACTGATTTAACTGATGGACCGTATAGATGTTATGCTTTGGTATGGTGGTTCTTTAGACTTCTCTTTTGATCAACCTCAGTATATTGGAGGTGATTCTAAGTTGTTGGTAATGGATTTTGACCATCTCGCATACTTTGAGCTAGTTGATTATGCACTGGAAACCAACCAGTATGAAAGTAGGGATTTTTATATGTACCAGATGGATACTGATAATGGTGATTTTAAACTGTTTCGTGATGATAAAGACGTGTTGGAACTTGCAATGAAGGCTAAAAATTGGACTGAACCATTCATTGAAGTGTTTGTTCAACATAGCCCAATTATGTCTGAACATAAGACCCACTACTATTCCCAACCCAGTAAACCACAGGCCTAGTCCAGTTCCCAGCCCATTAAAACAAAACCCAAGTCTAAATCCCAGCCCATTAAACGACAAGCCCAACCCAAAAAACTAGTACCCAAGCCCAGAAAAAAAGTAGTACATGTGAAAGTGGGTAGGGCATCTGGTAAAAGTTTTACAACTCCTGAAGTCCCTAGATCTGGATGTACATCAGGTGTAGAACCAAGTGTTAAACAGGTTGTGGAAGAACAAGTACACGAGGCTTCATGGGCATTTGATATAGATAAGGAAACAAATCTTAAAAAGGTTGTGGAAGAACCAGTAAAAGAGGTTGTAGAGGAACAAGTCTTTGGTCAAGATAGTGATACTGGTGATAAAGAAGCTGATTTAGATAGATAGGACAGTGAAGACAGTGATTATAATCTTGAAGAGTCCAGTTCTGATGATGAGGATGGTTATTCTGATGAGGATGTGGTTCAGGAAGAATTGATTGACTTAGATTTAGATAGAGATGACGCTGAATGGAAACAGTCACAAGATGCAATTAAACAAGCTACCAAGGATGAAGAAGTAGCCACAAAGAAGATACTTGAAGAGTGTATGAAACCTAATGAAAAAGAAGGTAATTTGCATGAACCTAATGATGCAGGTTGTGCACATGTAGAGGGATACAGTAGTTATGAAGAATCAGATGGTGATATTGCCACACCAGGTGATAGTGAAGAAGATGATGTTCGAGGTAAAAAGTTTAAAGAAACTGCTCCTAATGTAAGTGCACACACTAACTAGAAGAAGTTTGTTTGGAAAGTTGGGACAAGGTTTGCTTCAAGGGATTCCTTTAAGGAGGCAGTTAGAAGATATGTTGTGTCTAATGGCAGGAATCTATTCATAGCAAAGAGTGATAGCAAACAAGAAGGTCGTGTAGTACTAAGTGTGTAGCAGGGTGTCTTTTCTATCTATTTTGTTCAATGCACACAGGGAAAGAGTGTTACATGATTAAAAATGTGAAAAACAATCACACTTTCCAAAGAAACATGATAAAGAACAGGCAACTAACTGCTAAGTTTATAGGTGATGAGTTCCTACCTTTATTTAAGGCCAACCCACACTGGTCTTCTAAGGAAATCATATCTGCTATCAAACAAAAGTACAAGGTGATCATAACTAAGTGGTTGGCTTATAAGTGTAGGATCGGTTTCGGACCCGAACGAGTCGTTCAGAAGAGTTCTTATCTATACGAGAGGCGGAAACAAACATATAGACTTGAAAACAGCTTGATTCACACTTTAACCTTCTTGTATATTGATTTGACAGAGAAAACGGTTACAAGAATATACCGGCAGCACTTCGGTACTAAATTCTGATTCCCCACGAAATGACACTACCACTACCCTATTTATAGTAGTTCTAATTCCCCATGAAATGACATTTTCTGATTCCCCACAAAATGACACTTTCTGATTTCCCACGAAATGACACTTTCTGATTTCCCACGAAAGTGCAACTTTCTGATTTCCCACGAAAGTGCAACTTTCTGATTTCCCACGAAAGTGCAATGTTCATTTCGTGGTAAATCCTTATTTCGTGGTAAATCAATATTTCGTGGTCTAATCTAAACAAATCTATACAGGACTCGATACAAGACGAAGACGACAGACGGATGCACCAACAAACTCCCCCTTGGATGTTGACGGAGTCTTCAGTGTCGAGTCTTCGCATCTTCAGTCTTTATCAGTCTCTGGGCTTCTCTTCTTTGAAATGTTTGACACTGTAAGTATCCTTCAATCTCTAACTCTTTTCTCTATCATCAACAAACTCTTCTCTCGGATGTTGACATCTTCAAATTCATCAGCACCAACTTATACTCCCTCTCAAATTAGCAGAAATAATCTCTGGATCAGAACCTAGCTCTTTGTCATTCAGACTCCCCCTCTTAATCAGCTGGGATCGCAGTCTGGCTTTCACAGGTTCAGATTCCATTCCAAGATTGTGACCTGGCTTTCCTCCAGCTCTGGTTATCTGCATAATCTCTACCTTAAACATAAGTTTTTATAAACAAACTTTAACTCACTCAGACACTACTTGTAACAACCATAAAATGATTTAACATTTAGTATCTGATGAACCACTTGTAAGAATATATCGTTTCCAAAAACTTTTGATGATCACATGTAAGATATAAACTCTTAAAACACACTCTCCCAAACCAATTGTCATCATGTTTAGCACTTGGGATTTTGAAAATCAGCTTTTCAATATCAGTTGTCAAAAATCTTTTTGAATTTTTCAAAATTTATGCTAAAACACACCGAAAATCTTTTTGGAATTTTGTGAAATAACCAAAATGAAATGCAGTAAAGAAATATTTACATACAATATTTTTTGTGAGTTTGTGTAAGAGGATCATATCAGTTTATGAGACAAATCACCAACACCGTTAAGCTTCATTTCATTTTAAGTTTTAAACAATTCACCTAGATTGTCAGTATATTGATCCACTTAAATTTTCACACAAAGTTCAACTGTTTCGAGATACGAAATTAATGTCTTAAGCACTTAAACTTATCCGTGTATCCCACTACTTGAATATACTCCCGTATCCAGATCCCAATATTCAGTCTTACAGGTGAGTATACCTAGATGATATCTGTAAGGGGTTAGGTGCGAAACTGTGAGAGCTCAGGTCAGAACTTCCGTTCAGCAGAGAGATGACGATTCGACTTTAGGCGTGTCCCCTTTAGAGGATCTTTTGTTTCAACAGCAATGACTATCAATTTTATTGTTTCATCAATTTGCTAAGGGCTGCGCTTTTTCAAGCATTTGCGGAAAGTATTATACGGGGACTAGGTCAGTATTTCCATACAGCAGAAGTCCTAGGATAATACCCCAAATATCACTAAGCATAAAGACCTAGTATCTCAGAAAGAGGGACCTTTCAAACAAGATTTCGGGGGTTACCCATATATCCAAGAAGTTGTTCCCCACGAAATAAGCAAGTTTGAATTTTTAGGTTTATATCTCGTCACAATCTACTAAATGTGTAAAAACCTACTGACACATCCGCAGTGAGATTATTTATCACATTTTAACTTTCCATTTCTTTAGCATGTTGTGACAGTCCACTGATGTACTATCATTTCCTCTTTTATAC
The DNA here is from genome assembly GCF_002127325.2 of Helianthus annuus. Lineage (NCBI taxonomy): Eukaryota > Viridiplantae > Streptophyta > Magnoliopsida > Asterales > Asteraceae > Helianthus > Helianthus annuus. Next base: position 83,895,175 of record NC_035435.2, read on the forward strand.
AACATAACTCATTTTTGCTTTATCATGTTTTTTTACTTTTTCAAATTTTCTAATGTTTTTGGATTTTCTGAAATTTTCTACTCCCCCTAAAATGCAAACACATAAAGAAATTTGAAACAGAAAGTTGACAACCGATATCAAATCACCTTAGATCGCCATCCACTTGGCATAAACAATCAGAACTCTCCCTATCTACAAACTATTTTCCCATTTAGATTTCAAAACACTTAAGTTTGTTTTAATCAAAATGGTTTTTCCGGAAAATAAGTTTGGTTGATTTTACCACTTGTAGGTATATCAATAATAGGTTTGGGGATGTGGTTCATAATATTGTCTTTCAACCACTAGTAGGAAAATACAAGTACAAATTAATGTCCTTGATTTACCATATGCAATAATGCACAATCAAATCTCTCTAACCACTTGTACGTAATTCACAGACAAACCTTTTTACCGTTTGTACGATGACATTACCGTATTAAATTCCTCAAGAAAGATGCCGATTCATGATCCACGATTACAAACTTGGGATCTCCGGCAAGTCAGGTTTTTCTATTCAAAGAAAATATCCACCCAAGCCTGACCAGCCTTGGGTGTCACCGATTCACCATCACTCGGTTTCTTACCTCCTCTCTTCTTTTCATAGAATTCTTTAACCCCTTTGACTTTTCGGTCAATCATCTTACCAAAGATATGTTTTACCTTGGGGTTAAAGACCTTTTCCACATCAAATACCTGTTTGTCAGAATAAAATTGGTTAGAAATTTCAACTTTACCAATTTTCTTCTTATAATTTTCAGCCTGAAGTGATGGAAAATCCTCATCATTCATAGTCAGAACTGATTTTTCATCTTTTAAAATAGCTTCACTTTTTGAAACAACCTGTGGCTCATCTGACTTTGTGGAGTCAGATTCATCGCCAGAAGATAGCTCCTCTGATTTTGACCTATCAGAATCATCGCTAGAGCTTTCAACAGCTTTCTTAACAACCCATTTTTGGTTGTCAGATTTAGCTCTCTTCTTGTAAAACTTGTTTGAACATTCACCAATTTCAAATTTCAAATTTTTGAATAGTTTGGTTCGATCAATTGGTCGTTCAAACTCAACCACTTTCTTTTTGAGTTTACGAGATACTCCCTGTTTTGATTGTATTGCCTTAGAACACTCCCTGGCAATATGTCCAACTTTGTTGCATTGGAAACAGGTTCTCGTATCTTTCTTCTGCTCAGTCATCTTCTTCATTTCATCTTGCTTCTTTGCAAGGAACTCACTGTTTGACTGCCTCCAGAATTCTTTCTTTTCTTCTTCTTCAGCTGATGTACCTGAAACAAATGTCATCTTTGATTTAAAATCTCGAACATATTTTTCATTTTTCTGTTGGAATAAATCCCAATCCTTTCTTTTTGAAATTACAGTTAGGATTTGGTTTCTTGTAAAAACCTGAACCAGAACTGTAACCTTTTTTCTTGTTTAGTCTTTGTTGTACTCTTGAGGTGTATTTTTTAGGTTTTTCATTAAGACATAAATCTTTTACTTCAGAAATATCAATTTCTGTGAGTTTGAAAACCTTGTTTATCAGTTCAGTTTTGACACCTCTTATTGGAAATTCCTCATCAGAATATAATTTGTCAGAATCATTCAAAGTGTAAGCAACTTTAAACGGTTCATCATCCAAATTAGATTTTGATAACAGGAATTCTTTGTCATAGACTATTTTGCCCTGTATTTCTGTTTGACCCGGAGTGTTTGACTCAGACTTTGACTCTGAACTAGACTCCGGCTTTGACTCCTCTGTCTCATCGTTATCTAACACATGATCCACTACTTTCTTCATCAATTGAGACTGTTGATCAGTGTCAGACGATGTATAAACAACATCAATGTTTTCTGGCAAATTGACAGACGACTCCGACTCCCACTGCAAATTTGTTGCCTTTTTGACTCTTTCATCATTTGGATTTCTAGCCAAATATCCATTTTCCAGAGGGGGTGGACACTTGTTGTAACTGACACCTTGTTTCTTACCAGAATTCTTCTTGTTAGTCTTTTTCTTCGTGTCACACATCTTCTCAATCTTCTTCTCAGGAGTCTTTTCGTCAGCAATATTTCCAGCATCTTTTTCTTCAGTTACTCCATCTTCTTCCCATGCCTTCATTCCTTCAATGGTAGGATATATCCTGTCAATGACATAAGAAGTACATGAGTAACTTTTCAATAAACGGTTAACTCTTTCAGTTTCGATTCTTTGAAGCTCAAGTTTCTATTCAAGAGCAGCACATTTCTCGATGTAATTGTTCACAACTTTTTGTTTGATCATGAATGCTCCTTGAAGTGTTTTCATTGCTGTAGCTTGCTCTTCACTAGTGTCATTGTACATGTTCATCGCTTTGTTCAGCACATCATAGGATTCCTTCAATATGTTCATATTGTAAATCAACGAACTGTTTTGTTTTTTCATTGTTTCACAATTTTCACACATCACTGAACACTTTTTCGCAACAGCTTCGTCATCAATCTTAAACTTTGGAACTTCTTTCACCTTTTGTCGAACTACCGGTACTGCTTCATCATCACTACTCACCGGTGTCTTTACCTTTTTCTTTTTCTTCTTTGCTTTCTTATCCTCACTGTCACTTTCAGCCATCATCTTCAGATGTTCTGCCATTCTTCGTGCATAATACTTAGTTCCATCATCATCACTATCTTCTTCAATTCTGGAAACAAAAGCTGAATGAACTTGATCTTGATCAGGAATATAATCATCCCAAGTGAATTTTTCCCAGCTAAACCCCTCGGGTAGCTTTTCGTCATCTTGATCAATCACACATGCTTTAGCATCAGATGAAATATATTTGTTCCAGTTGAATCCCGTTGATGATTTCTGTCCATCTTGATTGACCACACAAGCTCTCTTTCCAGAATCTTCAATCACACTTCTTCCATGTGCAGTTTGTGCCTGATGTTGTTGTTGTTGAGGTGATTGTTGAGCAACTTGATGATAGATGGCCTTTCGATAGTAATCATTGTTGTTGTTGAAAGGATTCTGAGCTCCACTTGCTTCGCGATTTGTACACTCCCTCTTGAAGTGTCCTTTCTCCCTGCAACGAAAACAAGTAACTTTAGATTTATCGAAACCTAAAGGAGAAATGTTAGCATCACGTAAGTCATTCTTCATGTGATCTGCTTAAATTTCTCAGCTCTCTTCAACACACTGGCCAAACACCATTTTATATCCATAAGCTCCATTTCCTCAGCATCAATCTGATCATAATCCTCTTTTGTAAGCATAGGATTCCCGATCTTTCCTGCAACAAAACTGCTGTAAGATTCCAAAAGCATTCCTAACAAAGACATGTGATTTTTAGCAACTTCCTCAGAGTAATCTTGATCATTCTCAAGATTTAAAACAATGTTGCATTGAAGTTTTCTCCCATTCTTTGTTGCTGAAATGTTCGGATCAAATGATGGCAATGATGAGAAACTTGTGTTGCTGCTTGATCCCTTTGATGAACTTCCGGTTGAATTTTTGGCATTGTAAGCAGTTTCTACTTTTGGAGATAAATTTGTGGATTTCTCATTTACCCCTGCTTTGTAGTACAACCCGATGTCTTGTTCACCATCGAAATCCTTCATTCGAATAATCTTTCGTTGCTCCATCTCTTGAGCTTCCAGCTTCTCAATGAATTTACTCAATGTGAGCGTGTTGAATCCTTTCTTGTTTCTAAGCATCATCAGATATGTGCCCCATGTTTCGTGTGGCAACGCATCTGCAAGTTTTTCAATCAACTCTTCATTATCTTTTTTGATGCTTAATCTTCTCATGTTGGCTAAAAGATTGCAATATCTTTCAATAATTTGCTTTGTGCTTTCATTTTTCAACCCTCGAAACAAGTCAAACTCTTTCTTTAGAAGTGATTTCTTGTTCTTGACCATCTCTTGACTACCAACAAACTTTGATCGCAACGCTTTTCAAATTGAATAAGAACTTCCGTTGTGTTGCAACAAGACCATAATGTCTTCCTTCACAGCTTGTTGTAGCAAACTCAGCATCATTTTCTCGTTCTTGTATTTCTTCTTGTCATCGGCACTCATATCTTTGATGGCAATCTCCTCTTCATCGTCGTTTAACGGTCGAATATACTTTGTCTCGACACATTCCCAAGCGTCTAGGTAATTAGCTTGTACCCAGTTTTCGAAACGACCTTCCCAACCCTTATATTCTTCAATGTTCATGAGTTTGGGCGGTTTCTGCATAGTACCCGTTTCGTTTTCCAACATTGTGTTCTGCGCAATACTCATCGGTGTAACTGGAGTAGCAAATGCGTTGTAGAATTCCTCGTCCATTTTTTCGGATTTTCACAAATTTATCACCTTGTAAAAAATAATACCTGCAAACAATCAAACAAAATGATCAGTTTAAATGGATTGAATATGTGAAATGTGTGTGACGATTGAATCGATCTAGGACTCGTGTCGAAGACTCGCAGACTGACTGAACTCCAAATCGTGCAAACTGAGTGAATGGGCCGATAGAAATTGACTCAATTGGGCCGAACTCGACTTTATATATATCTGACACAAATCCAAGTCACATGGGCCGACGAAATGAACCTATAACAAAAATTAATGACTGTTGTCTTTGATTAGGCCGCTTAATCTCGATCACGTGGGCTGACAACTTGATTTGTAATTGGGCCTCTAAATCCACTGAACCAACAATTAAATGTTCAACAAAATCATTATCATACAAACAATCTCATTGGGCCGTTCATTAAAGTAGGCTGATTGGGCCGCAACAATTTCAAAGTGAATCAAACAAACTTTTACTCGATTAGCCGACAACAGTAAAGTTCAATTAAAACTAATTGCACTGATACTCACTAACTTGTAAAATGATTAGGCCGATTATTAACATCATTCTGATTGGGCCGCCTTTAATTCAAAACATGTGATAGGGCCGCTCATGTTTAACAACTTTTAACAATGATTGGGCCTCTAAAACACTGAACCGACAACTATGATTGGGCCGTTCATAAAGTATGAGGTGGACAAATTGATCGGATCTAATTGGGCCGCATAATCCATTAGTCCGACAATAATGATTGGGCCTTTAAACCTGTAAATCTGATTGGGCCTTTAACATTCATTTATCCGACAACTCTACAATGTGATTGGGCCGCTGTTAATATATGGGTGAGATGGGCTGTCAATTTAATGTCAACAGTTTTAATAGAACCTCAAACTGTGATTGGACCGATACTCTTTAAATTGATTGATTGGGTCTATACAATTCACATGTCCGACATAGACTTGATTTAATTCACTAATCAATAAAAGTGGCCGACACACTTATATCCATCACATGCAAATAGGTATAATCAAACCATTTTTGCCGACAATTTTAATTGTTCAAATAGCCTGATTGGGTCGATTAAATGTCTTGGGTCGCAAAACAATGACAGGTCAAGCGTTAGGAGCGGAATCACATATGATTTACAAGCGGAATCACAAAGTAGTCCTGTTGGAGCGGAATCAAAATGTAATTTGGAGCGGGATCATGATACGAGCGGAATCAACACATTATTTTCGAGCGGAACCTCAATTCGAGCGGAATTAACCTGAAGTTTCGAGCGAAATCAACTATTTTTCGAGCGGAACCTCAATTCGAGCGAAATTAAACCTTATTTTCGAGCGGAATCAGGCAAAAAACATGATTTCAAGCGAAATCAGACCCAAAATGTTGCTGACGTCATCTTTACTCGTTGCATTTGAAGCGGAATCATGAAAAATTACACGTTTTAGGTCGATTTTAAAGCTGAAACTTTCAAGGATTGATTAAAACATGTTTACGCACAATATATGTGAAATTCGGCCGATTTTAACTGTGAAAAGTGTTAAATTTTGAAAAAGAATGGTGTAGAAACAGAAATCGTGATGAAAACAGGCTGTTTTGGAAAGATCTCTTCCTCCTGAGCTCTGATACCACTTGTAGGATCGGTTTCGGACCCGAACGAGTCGTTCAGAAGAGTTCTTATCTATACGAGAGGCGGAAACAAACGTATAGACTTGAAAACAGCTTGATTCACACTTTAACCTTCTTGTATATTGATTTGACAGAGAAAACGGTTACAAGAATATACCGGTAGCACTTCGATACTAAATTCTGATTCCCCACGAAATGACACTACCACTACCCTATTTATAGTAGTTCTGATTCCCCACGAAATGACATTTTCTGATTCCCCACGAAATGACACTTTCTGATTTCCCACGAAAGTGCAACTTTCTGATATCCCACGAAAGTGCAATGTTCATTTCGTGGTAAATCATTATTTCGTGGTAAATCAATATTTCGTGGTCTAATCTAAACAAATCTATACAAGACTCGATACAAGACGAAGACGACAGACAGATGCACCAACAATAAGGCTACGACAAGTGCACATAAGAAGCTTCATGGATCAATGAGAGATCATTACAGTAAGATTGCTTCATATCTGCATGCATTAAGGAAAGCAAATCCAACATAAACTTTCAAGTTGGAAACTGCTCCACCAGGTTTCATTAATCTAGATCCAGAGGCCACATGTGAAGCATTCTTCAGACTGTTTGTATGTTATGATGGTCTTAAAAAAGGGTTTCTAGCTGGATGCAGGAAGGTGTTGTGCTTAGATGGGTGTTTTCTAAAGACCTTCCTTGGAGGAATGTTGTTAACTACTGTTAGGAGGGATGCTAATGAGCAAATGTATCCTTTGGCTTGGGCAGTTGTTGAAGGAGAAAACAATGACAGTTGGGAATGGTTCATACATGAGCTAATGCATTGTTTGGAAGTAACTGATGGTGGGGCTTCATGGACATTCATTTCTGACCAGCAAAAGGTTGTTACTCAATTCTGTCTTCCTAAATCAGTTGTTTAGTTATTCATTACTTATGTTTAATTGGTTTGGCAGGGTCTATTAAATGTTGTTTCATGTATTTGGCCCTATGCAGAGCATAGAAACTGTGCAAGGCACATCTATGCAAATTGGCACAAAACATTCAAAGATGAGGAGCTAAAAGAGTTGTATTGGAAATCAACCAGGGCTTACTCTGAAGGTGACTATCTACAAGCAATTGAAGACATGAAATCAATCAATCCTGATGCAGTAGAGGCCTTACTGAAGCAGAATCCCAAGTGGTTTAACAAGTGCTATTTGGACACCCACACCAAGTGTGATGTAATAGTAAACAACATGGCAGAAACCTTTAATGGTTTTATCATTAATGCAAGGTCAAAACACATAATACATATGTTAGAGGATATAAGGATTCAGGTCATGAGTAGGTTAGTGACAAAAAGGACAGAAATGGCTGCCAAAGATGTTATCATATGCCCTAAAATCCAGGAAAAACTTGAATTTTCAAAAGGTTCTTCTTATAGATGTGAGGTGTATCCCTCATCATATCAAGTTTTTCAAGTAAGGGATTTTGATGATGTCTCTGTGGATCTGGAAAACAGAACCTGCACATGTAGAAAATGGGATTTAAGGGGATATCCTTGTAAACATGTATGTGCTGTTGCTGGTTTTCTACATAAGAGTCCTGAAGACTATGTTGATGTGTGTTATCACAAAGATACATACATGAAGGCTTATGAGGTCTCAATACCTCCATTGCCTAGTGAAAGGTATTGGACCAAGATCCATCAGCCAATGGATCCACCACCAATCAAATCTGCTCCTGGTAGGCCCAAGAAGAATAGGAAGAGGGATCCTTATGAAGATCCAAAAAGCCAGGGAAACTCACAAAGCATGGGGTTATAATGAACTGTAGTATCTGTGGGGCTAGAGGACACAACAAAAGAAAGTGCACTGAGAAGGGGAAAACAACTAAAGGTAAATTTTATTAAGTTTAAGTTTATTGGTTAATTAATTACCTGGCTTAAAGTTTGTATCTCCGGGTGGTTCTGCTCCAAAGAGACAGAAGAAGAGTAGCCAGAAATCAACTCAAAAGGGAACCCAACAGTCTACTCAAGAGGCAACCCAACAGTCCACTCAAGAGGCAACTCAGAAACCTACTCAAAAGGGAACCAACAAGTCAAGTTAAAAGGGAAAGAGAAAGACCAAAGAGAGGGGCAACAAGGAAGGCTGAAGTTATGTAGAATATATGTGATCTTTTGTGTTTGTGACAATGTTATGTATGACTTATTTACTCTAATATTTTGTCTAAAACCACATTCTAGTAATGTGGGACAAATTAATTAGTCAATGTATGACTTTTCAGTGTTTTTTGACTTTTTCTGTGTTGTTTGACTTTTGTTGATTGACTTTTTCTATGTTGTTTGACAATTGTTGTTTGACTTTTCTGAGTCACACATTGGTGTACATATTCCATTATGGTCTATGTTGTTTGACAATTGTTGTTTGACTTTTTTGAGTCACACATTGTTTCTACAAGTGCATTTACTGTTTGGTACAAACTTTGGCCAATTTTGATTCAACTTACAGTTTGACAACAGTTTGGTTTAGTGATTCTGCTGTTTCTGCAAGTGCAGTTGCACTTTGGTTCAAACTTTGGTCAATTTTGCACCTATTTACAGTTTGACAGCAGTTTAGTTTGGTTCAAACTTTGTCCAATTTTGCACCAAGTTACAATTTGACTGCAAATTGGTCAAACTTTTTTGGTTCAAACTTTGGCCAATTTTGCTTTACACAGTTTGTCAATTTTGGTTCAAACTTTGGCCATTTTGGCTTCAAATGCAGTTTGAGTCAGTTGCAAGTATGGTCAATTATGTACATAAGTTAGATGTCCAGTTGAGTCAAAGTAACAAAAGCATAACTTAGATGTCCAGTTGCAAATTCCATTTCATAACAAGTGGGCACAAATGGTTACAAACACTAAATAGACAACAGTCACTAAATACTAATTCCACAAATACAACAATATTGCAATTGCAATTAAAAAGGTTAGCACATATGGTTTCTTCGACTTCGTCTTTGTGTCAAATCTCATTGCTTTCAAGTTCTTGTTCTCTTCTATTAATAACATATTGTGTAATTCAAGGTTCTTTATCTTTAGGTCTTTAAACGTCACTGGAGTTGAGGTGCCGTATAAACGTTCAACGAACATGTTATCAACATCTTCTTTCCACAAGAAGAATTTGCAATCCCCTCTCTACAAAACACAACAACTGTAAGGAAATTGCAATGGACTATCTACAAAACACCATATTGAACTGCAAATTGAACTTACAGGCCAATGAGAACAGCCGTAAAATTCTTCACCATGTCTTTCACTTTTAAGTCCAGCTACTCGAAGAACTGCAACAATGTCGTGATGACAGTACACATTTCCATCCAAATCGACCTTGAAGAGTTTAGGTTTTCGGATTAGACCAGAGGTAGAAGACGAGGACATGTTGACTCAATGTTTCAAGGGGCAATTAGGGCAAGAACGGCTATGGGGAGGAATTACGGCAAGAACGACGATGGGGATTAGTTGTGTGTGATTGATCTTCCTCTGCAATTTGGGAGAATATGAGTTTGCTTTGAAATTAGGGTTAAAGTGATGTTACAAAGATGATATAACAAGGCTCTGTCCACGTATGCTTCCAACTCATCATCTGCATGCCACATAAGCTTAAAAAACTAACTCAATTAGTGTTTTTATAATGAAAGGGTTAAAGTGACACCAAGTTATCGAGTAGAGGGTGGTGGGAGCCAATTTGAAAGTTGGGAGTGGTATTGGCCAATTTTGCATAGTTTAGGGTGATACTGTTAGATATTATGTCCGGTTCGATAAGTCAACGCTGCCGACCGGGTCTTGACCCGTAAGAGTTACACCTTGGGCAACGAACTAAAAATCCACTTAACCCATTTAACTGGTAATTACGAACAACATACGAGACTGATCATAATTATATTTATGATCATAAGCGGGTATTAACTGAGAGACAGGTACATGGACCGGGTGACACGGGTATTCTCACCCATTGCCACTTGTCGCGCACCAAACCTTTGGCCAATTACAACACATGCAATTTTGCATGAGTGCCACTTGGCTTATATGCAAGAAGGTCCATGTCTTTAAATTGTGGGTCTTGCATTTTGGAGTAGAAGATATGAACAAAAATTAGTTGTTGCAACACAAAATGCCCTCAACAACACCCACAATATAACCGGCCACCGAGCCAGCAGCGGGTCGCCGTCCCCGTCTCGCTGCCGCCGTCGCCGCCCCGTCTCCGCCAATGCCAGCCGATGCCAGCCGCCACCTGCCGACGCTGCTGTCGCCGGCTACCGCCGTTGCTTACCGCAGTTGGCCGCCGCTTGGCGCCGCCCCCCTTCGTCGCGTTTCATTGGTTCGTTTACTAGCACTTGTTCGTTGAACCTCGGTGTCTCGACCGGTTAGTCATTAACCGAGGTATATCTTTCTCATCGGTAGTTAAATATTTTTTACTGTGCTCGTATTTGCATGTAACCGGATCCTGTCGGGTTTCGTTTTGTTGATCATTATTCTATATTTCCGCTCTGTTTTATTAATTAACTCGTTTAATTAATTAACTATTATTTATTGAACCATTTTTTTTATAAATAAAATTTTTGACCGATCACCACGGAAACCCAACAGTGGTATCAGAGCCTTCGTTACAACATACGAGTCGGTACCAGTCCTTTTAACCCGAATTAGAACACAAACTTTATTTATTTAAATTTTTTGATCTAAGTAATTTTATGGGCACTTTTATTTTGGTCAATATTTTATTTGTTTTGCTTGACCAAAACATTGCCCGATTTATTTTGTGATTGTTGTGCGATGTGTAAATCCGGCCTGACCTTATTTTTGTAGTTGTATATTTTATTCGGTATTGTAATTATTAATTTTGGCCACCCAGATGTTCAAAGTTGTAAGATTAGTTTATGGTTTTGGCCCGTCTTGTGGTTCAAAGTTGTAATAGATAGGCCTTTTGTCTTTGTTGTATTTACTTGTTTAATATTGTTGATACGAAGACCCGAAGCAAACCCGAAGCAAAACCGAATGCCAAGAGGAGTCTTGGAGTTAGTGGGAGTTTCTCAAGACAACAAGATGCACTCAAGTCCATCCTTGTGGTTGTTTGTGTGTTGTGACCCCGTGACCCGTTTGATCTTGCTATTAGGCTCTTGCAAGATCGAACAATTTTGGCCATATGGATTTACATATTTATCTTGCTATTGTGGTTGCTTTTATCTTATAAATCGTTATAACGTAACCAACCTAAATACCAACATGATTTTAAAAGGAGTTTTAAAATATTAAAAACGATCACATTAAAACAAGTTCTAAATTGTTTTTACAACTTGTTAAAGTTTTTGTTATAAAACAAAGGTTGTTTTTGAAACAAATAATAACCAATTAAGTTTTGCAAATTAAACTAGTTTTTATTTTCCAAAACTATTAACTTAATAGTTTCTATTAACTTAAAATTGGTTATTCCAAGTCGCGACAAACTTAGTTTTATAGGTTATCTAAAACTAATTGTCCCGAGAGGTGAAAGGGTCCTTTTGGTTATGTCGCAAATTTAATATCTAAATTAAAACCGACTATAATGGCCCTATTTGGTAAAAATTAAAATCAATAATCTATGCCATCCTACTACTAGTAACACTTGGGGCATAATGCGAACCATCAGTGTTGGAGCCACAGCACGATACTTGGTGTCTAGTTTATCCTTCCAAGGTGCAAGGGCTTCGTCGACACATCTGACCCTTCCACATGTGACCGTTTTAGGACGACTTTTACTTTTCTTCTCGTGTTACGTGCCCCAACTGTCTCGAGAACAAAAGTGGCATAGATGAGGCCAAACGTATCAATGCAAGGACAACAGGTTATCCTCGCAGCCTCATAAACCTCGGGAGCTGTGCTTTTCTCATAATTGACAATCGTTGTCAGTCCGCTTGAACCTCTTGCTAATGTTGCGTGCCCCATCCGCCTTTGGAAAGAGCTTCTAACCGGATTCTCATTCCTTATCGTCTCACCTCACGAAATAAGGAGATATACATCGAAAATAGTAATTAAAATCACCTTGCTTACATAACAGATGTCTAATGAAAACAACTCCTTCATTTTCAAGTCTATACTTGAAAAAGGAAAAGAAATAATTTTTTTTGAATAACACCAACCTTCTCGAATGGCACCGCAATCTGAGAATAGTTCTCAAGATGGAGGAAAAGCTATATATCTTAGATGGCCCAGTCCCTACCGAGCCTGAAAGTAATTCTACTACTGCTCGCAAGGCACTGGAGAAACATAACGAGGATGCCGTTGAGGTAGCTTGCCTTATGAAAGTCACCATGTCTCCTGATACTCAGAAGAACATGGAAGATATGGATGCTTATGACATGATCCAGCAATTGAAAGGCATGTTCCATAAAACAATCTTGACAAGAGCGATATGACACCATGAAACAACTCATAAGCTGTAAAATGCTGGAAGGATCATGTATCAGTACTCATGTGCTAAAGATGGAAGGATACATTGACCAAATGAACAAACTTGGTTAATCCACAAAACCAACCAAGTTCTAATGGTTTAGTGGTGTTAAGAAGCCCAATAACAAGAAAAGGAAACATAAGAGCAAAGGCAAGAGAAAAGTCGTTGTTGCTGCCAGAAATGCCACCAACAACAAACATGTTGCAAAACCACACCCTCCTAGGAGCGTTAGTGCTTTGAATGCAACCAAATGGGGCCTTTGAAAGGAAATTGCCCACAGTATCTAGCCAAACTGAATATGAACAAGACCAATAACATTGGCACTTCTTCCGATATTCTCATTTATGTTATCGAACTTTTCACTGTTTCTAGCAACACATGGGTATTTGATACCGGATGTGGTTACCACATCATTAGTGTCTTGTAAGAGCATGAAAAGTGGAAGAAACTGAAGTAAGGCCACATGGAACTCATAGTTGGTAATGAGAGTTCCAGTTCTGACAACTAGAACATTTGTTTTTCATGTTCCCCTAGCCTTGTAGTTACTTTAAATATCTGTTTATATGCATCTGGTTTGACCAGAAACATTATTTCAGTTTCTTCACTGTTTGAACAAGGATTCAATTCAAGTACTTTTAAATGGTTCTTCTATTATAGCCTACTTGAATGATGTCTTTATTTTGAGGCTAAACCTCGAAATGGTATTTATGAGATTGATGTTCAAACAAGTAGTAACATATATCATCTTTATAAGCGTAACAAAGCTGGCATAAATGAAACATATTTATGGCATTGCAGACTTGGCCACATTAGTAAGGCACGCATAAAATGGCTCCAGTCCAAGGGGATTCTAGAATCCACTAAACAGGATTCCTTTGATGATTGCGAATCTTGCTTAGCTGGCAAACTCACAAAGCACCCCTTCACCGATGTTGGTGAACGGATCAATAGTTTTCTAGAACTCATTCACATGATGTATATGGCCCTTTCAGAACCATGACTAGAAGCCATGATTAAAAACCAGCTTGATAGAAAGATAAAAGTACTTCGATCAGATCGAGGTAGTGAATATCTCAGCTTTGAATTTCGCAATCATCTAAAAGAGTGTGGAATAGTTTCACAACCCTCTCCACCTAGCACACCCCAACTTAATGGCGTGAGTGAAATGTGAAATCGAACTCTACTTGATATGGTTCGATCGACAATATGTAGAACTAACTTGCCTCACTCCTTTTGGATCATGCTCTTATGACCGCTACCCGCATTGTCAATTTGACTCCGACTAAAAGGTAAACAAAACCGCCATATTAGCATGGGCGTAAACCCAATTTGGAATACCTTAGAGTATGGGGATGTGATGCATACATCACAAGTGATTCTGATGATAAGCTCGATCCTCAATGCGAAAAGGTTGTTTTTGTCAAATACTATAAAAGAAGCGGATATTATTTCTACCATCCTGATGCAAATGTGATTTCCATCAAACGGAAGGGACACTTTCTCGAGGAAGAACTTCTTAATCGAGAAACTGGAAATAATGTGGTTGATCTTGAAGAAATTCAAGAACCATAAACAACTGCTAATGTAGTCGGATTGTCTGATCAACAAGTAGTTGTTGCCAATGAGTCAGACATAAAACACAAGCGTTTGCAGAAGTAGTAGAATTCACAAGAATATGATAGATGTTTATGGCATCTAAAACCTCCCGAAGTCTTATTAGTAGCTGAGTCTAATGACGAACCTGCTAACTACGAATCTGCAATCTTAGATTCAGAATCTGAGAAATGGCAAGAAGCCATGAACGTCGAGATGCAGTCTATGCATGACAATCAAGTATGGGACTTGGTTGAGCTACCCCCCGAATCTCGGGCAGTAGGGAGCAAATGAATTTTCAAGAGAAAAACCTATATACATGGAAATATACACACCTATAAAGCACGGCTAGTTGCAAAGGGTTTCACTCAAACTCAAAGTATTGACTATGATGAGACCTTCTCGCCCGTTGCTATGATTAAATCAATCAGGATATTGCTTGCCATAGTTGCGTACTATGATTACAAAATATAGCAAATGGATGTCAAAACCTCCCTTCTTAATAGACATCTCCCTGAAGATGTCTATATGGTTCGGCCTGAAGGTTTCGTCGATCCTAAATATCCAACTAAGGTGTACAAACCTAATAAGTCCATTTATGGACTCAAGCAAGCATCTCGTAGCTGGAATCTTCATTTTGACCAGAAGATCAAAGAGTTTGGTTTTGTCAAGAATGAAGATGAGGCTTGTGTTTACAGAAAGGTTAGTGGGAGCAACATATCATTCCTCATCTTGTATGTGGATGATATACTGATCATTGGAAATAACATCCCTATGCTTAACGAAGTTAAACACTTTTGGGATCTTGCTTCGCAATGAAAGATCATGGAGAAGCTGCTTATACTAGGAATGAAGATCTATAGGGATATATCTAAGCGGCTTCTAGGGCTAAGTCAAATAACGTACATAGACAAAAATGTCGACACGCTTCAGGATGGGAAACTCCAAGAAAGGAAGTGTTCCTATGACTAAAGGAAACCGTGTTGAGCAAATCGCAATCTCCTTTAACGGACATTGAAATTAAGCAAATGGAAGTAGTTCCATATGCTTCAGCTATTGGTTCAATCACATATGCTATGTACTAGACTTAACGTCTCGTATGCTTTAAGCATGACCAGTCGTTTTTCAACATAGTCCTGGTATTGCCATTGGACTGCAGTAAAGAACATTCAGATGTACTTGAGAAGAACCAAATATATGTTCTTGGTGTTTGGAGGAGTGGAAGAGGAGCTCACTGTAAGGTGTTACACTGATGCTGGCTTCCAAAGTGACCGAGATAATTCTAGTTCACAACTAGGATTCGTATTCACTCTCAATGGAGGAGCTGTCTATTGGAAAAAGCTCCAAACAGAGTATAGTGGCGGATTCAGCCACCGAATCCGAATGTATAGTTGCATCAGATGTTGCGGAAGAATCTGCTTGGATGAAGTAGTTCATCAACGACCTTGATGTGGTTTCAAGTATTCAGAAACCGATCTAGGTATTCTGTGATAACACAGGAATCATTACTCAAACCAAGGAGCCTGGATCACATGTTTAAGCACATTCTAAGAAAGTTCCACTATATACGGGAAATACTGGAACGAGGAGACATCTTAACAAGCAAAATAGACACAGATCAAAACCTAGTAGACCCTTCACTAAACCGATGACTCAGGACATGCTATCAGTCTTAGATTGGATAACCATTTGTTTGGATTTAGTATTTGGATGTACGAGCATTCAAACAGTTGTACCTTTTGAATTCACCTTTGATTTACTGGCTAAATGCAAATTTTGAATCTTACAGCCGTGTTCGATTTTTGTACGTTTAATCCATGAATCTTGTATTCTAAATTATCCATAGTCGGTCAGACTCGTGGGAACGACTCTGAATTAAGACTAGTCTGACTTTGGACTCAAGGGGTTGACTTCTAAACTCACAAACCTCATTGTGAATGACGTTGGATGTAACTCGCATCAAATCATCTTCATGGATCATGGTCATAAGATGTATTTGATTTAGGTATACTCATTTAGTATCCTCTGACCTGAGATACATACTAGAACTTTCGTTTACTAAAGACTATTCTTTGATCAGTGTCCAACGTTGTCGCGTAACTGCCAATCATAAAGGCATTGGTTGGGAGTGGTTCTGAAGTTCAGTGGGAGTTGTATGTAGTCAAGATGGGATTCTGTACTCTTACATTATATCTAACAGTTAGACATCTGGCGCCCTCGTTGATTCAAACTGGTGAAGTGTAAGGCCTTACCCAAACTTACTGTGTGTTTGATTAGACCACTTTGATTCTGTGAACGAGAACGATAATGATTGAACGCCATGTGAGATTGAATCTGATCCATGTCTCATTGTTCAATTGATGTCTTTTACAGAAAGGATAGATGACAAGAATTGCCATAAGTCTACTGTCTTCATGTAGCAAGCCGTTGCTAAAAAGAAGATACCTTGGTTAATGACTTTAAAATGTCATGACCTGTTGGGGGCAGCTATGTGTAGCTAGAACACCGCTGGCTGTCTGCGTTGAGATCTTATCAGAGACCGTCCAAGTGGGAGCTGTTAGATATTATGTCCGGTTCGATAAGTCAACGCTGCCGACCGGGTCTTGACCCGTAAGAGTTACACCTTGGGCAACGAACTAAAAATCCACTTAACCCGTTTAACTGGTAATTACGAACAACATATGAGACTGATCATAATTATATTTATGATCATAAGCGGGTATTAACTGAGAGACGGGTACATGGACCGGGTGACACGGGTATTCTCACCCATTGCCACTTGTCGCTCACCAAACCTTTGGCCACTTACTGCATGAGTGCCACTTGGCTTGCATGCAAGAAGGTCCATGTCTTTAAATTGTGGGTCTTGCATTTTGGAGTAGAAGATATGAACAAAAATTAGTTGTTACAACACAAAATGCTCTCAACAACACCCACAATATAACCGGCCACCGAGCCAGCCGCGGGCCACCGTCGCCGTCTCGCCGCCGCCGCCGCCGCCCCGTCTCCGCCAATACCAGCCGATGCCAGCCGCCACCTGCCGACGCTGCTGCCGCCGGCTGCCGCCGCTGTTTACCGCGGTTGGCCGCCACTTGGCGCCGCCCCCCTTCGTCGTGTTTCGTTGGTTCGTTTACTAGCACTTGTTCGTTGAACCTCGGTGTCTCGACCGGTTAGTCATTAACCGAGGTATATCTTTCTCATCGGTAGTTAAATATTTTTTACTGTGCTCGTATTTGCATGTAACCGGATCCTGTCGGGTTTCGTTTTATTGATCATTAGTCTATATTTCCGCTGCGTTTTATTAATTAACTCGTTTAATTAATTAACTATCATTTATTGAACCATTTTTTTATAAATAAAATTTTTGACCGATCACCACGGAAACCCAACAGATACAGTCCATTTCCCCTTCTTATAACAAGTGACTTAATAACCTTTAACATACTTTAAGGTTCAACTATGTCCATACTAAAATGTTCCAACATCGTCCTCTTCTGGATGTACTTGAAGGATTGATATAATTACATATATACTAATGCCAAGGTCATTAAAAGGTTCTCCCTCTAAAAGCTTGACAGTTTCTCTCGATGATGCCTAGACATCATCACTGTAAACTGCGATTATAGTGAGCTTTTAAAAGTAGAATGTTCATAAAAACATGGATAATTTAATCAAACTTATATCCTTCTTTATGCGAATATCTCGAGTTGTACAACACTAGACTCGACTATTTTAGTCCATACGTATTTTGTCAATTTATATAGTATGTTCTTGAGGTCTTGACATCAATGCTTTTGGCATTATCAATCTCTGAGGGAGTTCGTTCCATCTTATCCATATATGAATATGCATTCATCCTTTAGGAGCTTTGCTACACCAACTTGCTCATTTAACGCATAGATTTATATATCGTATGCAAAGATATCATGAATACTTTCTTTTATTTCCAAAATTCATTTTGTACCATGCTTGTACACTTTTATTGAGATATCACAATCACCGGGTACAAGAATTACATAGTTAAGAAATTAACATGTTAAGCACTCAATTGCTTTAGAAACTCATCAGGAGTTCCAATTTTATCCAACATGTAAAATAATCATAACATATTCAAATCCAAATATGTATAGAATGATCACATTGTTCTCGAGAACTTACTTTACATGACTTACATAATTTAATCCTTCGGCACTTTCATGTAACTTTCAGTATCAAGTGATACATAACATTCATAAGACGCATATCATTTCTCTCTTTATATTACCAGACTAATAAGATATTGGAAAGTCAATACATCAACCACTAGAGAATACAACTCCTCATTATCATTAACATGTATTTGCCAAAATTTCTGTGCCATCAATTTTTCCTTATATCATAATCTTATGTTCACGTGATTCGCATAAAAGACCCATTTGTATCCAACATATTTTATAACTTCAACTGTATGGATTGTTGGTCGAGAAACTTTCCATGTGATTAGAGAATTCAACTTTGCCTTATTTGCGTCTTTCCAATTTGGCCAATCATTTCTATGTTTATGTTCATAGGCAGATCTCAAATCTTGATCCTCATCATTCAATCATTTTTGGCTTATTAGGTGTGGATGAGAGGGGCATTCGTTTAGCGTGCTTGGTGAGAGTAATATAAAGATAGATGATCTCCTGGGAAGTCTTTACTCAAGCAACCAAAACCATATCATGGGCTTATCATAGATTAAGTTAGCAATATTTGTTGGTATGAAGGGACAAATGTTACATTTATGGTATGGAAGTCACTCATGGGCCGTTCCAGATGGTGAGATCAACCCTCATCAGGATGGTGAGTACCCCGTTTGAGACACCTTAGACGAATCCCACTTCACTAGATAGAATGGTTAAGCAAACCTCGTTAAGGACAATGTACCCATAAAGGGGTGTTTGTTACACCCTAAGAGAATTTCATGTTGTCGTCACTAGGAGAAATACTGGGCTCATAAGCAATGACCAACCTCAAATACCACCAACGTTTTAAGCCTATTGGTTGCGGGATGAGAAGTCAACTGTTATGTGTGTTTAGATGCAAATAATAGTAGTATGAGTGAGTTTTTAAGAAGCTCTACTCGTCTACACCCTTAATTATAGACATTAGTTGGGGCATAAGTAACCCATCACGGATGCTTTCTGCCACTTTCATGTTGTATGCAATATTTCTTATTTCATATAGTAATAATTAACTTGTTTCATATAGACATCTAATCTAACTACTATAATAAAAGAAACTAGCTTTTGACACGTGTCATTCATTGGAGGTATGCTCAAATTTATATTATCTAAATAAATAAATATTAAATTATATCATACTTTAATAAAATATTATCCTCAAATCTAAATTGTTAATTTAATATATTTTTAAAACAAATACCTCTCTTATCTACTTATCTTACATTAAATATATATAAATAATAAATTAATATTAAATGTTATCCTAATTATTTAAAAACATAACTTTTTTTATTATATGGTATACAAAATTATGTTTATTCAACTCGAGTAAATTAACGCGAGATTTTTAAGGATATAATTTTTTTATTATTTGGTAGATTTTTTAACCCGACTATACACGGGGTTTTTTTAAAGATACGACGTTTTTAGTATTTAATATACAAAATTACATTTATTTAGGATATAATTTTTTTTATTATTTGGTAGATTTTTCAACCCGACTATACACAGATTTTTTAAAGATACGACGTTTTTAGTATTTAATATACAAAAATACATTTATTTAATCTGTTTAATACACATGGTTTTTAAAGATATAACTCTTTTTTATATTTATTCAATATGTGTAATATACGGGTTTTTAAGGATGTAATTTTTTATTATTTGGTAGATTTATTCAACCCGATTACACACGGGTTTTTTTAAAGATACGACGTTTTTAGTATTTAGTATACAAAATTACATTTATTTAATCTGTGTAATACAAATGGTTTTTAAAGGTATAACTTTTTTTATTATTTGATATATAAAATTACATTTATTTAACCCGTATAATATACAAGGTTCATACAGATATAAGTTTTTATTATTTAATATATAAAATTACATTTATTCAACCCGTGTAATACACGGAGTTCTAACCTAGTATAGTAATAATTAAAAACGTTTTTATAAATGTTATACAAACAAAATTTATGATCTATAAAATAAATATGCGAATTTTGACTCAGCAGCCAGCGTTACAAAAAGGAAAAGGTGTGTCTAAGGGGGGACAAAACAGAAGGCATCACATGCCTGACTCACAAAGAGAAAAGATGAAGCTTTGCTTTAAACTATAAAGCTTATGCTTTGCTATAAAAATATGAAAAGATAAGATAAAGGGATTATGACTTTTAACATATATAATAAATAAATGTTACATTTTTAATTATTATTATTATTATTATTATTATTATTATTATTATTATTATTATTATCATTATTATTCTTATTATTACTTTTGGATAAATCTAGCAAAAGTGAATTATATTAAAATTAAATGCATTTCATGACATTTCAATCTTACGATACTAATATAACAACATAACCCTCAAGTTTGATTAAAAAAAAAAGAGTAAACCGTCAAAATGATTCCTGAGGTTTGGTCATTTTTGCCACTTTAATCCAAAACTCAAACCTTTTGAGTCTGGGTCCCTGTGCTTTCAATTTTGTTGTCATTTTCATCCAAAATCAAAATCTAGTCAGATTTTTCAGTTAAAATTCAGTTTTTTTTGTCTTATTCATCCCTTTTAATGAAGGGCAAAATGGTTTTTTAACGTTTTATTATAACAAACTAAAAAAATGTGACCATTTTACCCTTATTAAAAGGGAGGAAAAAGAAAAAAAATTGAATGTTAACTGAAAAATCTGACTAGATTTTGTTTTTGGATGAAAATGGCAACAAAATCGAAACCACAGAGACTCAGATTCAAAATGTTTGAGTTTTGAACTAACATGACAAAAGTGACCAAACCTCAGAGACCATTTTAGCAGTTTACTCAAAAAAAAAAAAAAAAAAAAACAAAGAAAAAAGAGGTCAAGTCAAACAGTCTTCTTCACAATTTACATGTTATGGCTAGTACTCCATTTACAAAGTATGAAATATCTATAACTTCCCCATGAGGATCTACCCCAATCTAGAGTAACTAGGCGGGGAAGTAAAATTAAGCATTGTTGCCCAAATGACCACTTCTAAAAATGAGAATGTATATAACCCTATTCCATTCTGATCTGATATAAAATGAACTTATAATTATAGAATTGACTTGATCATCATATTATAGATGATAAATTCATAACCCAGGCCCATTATCATTTTGGGCGGAACAAAACTACTAATTCTTTGATTCTAATTAGTAAGAGAGATCTTGAACTAACGGTGAGGGACCCCCATGGCTCATCTCTTCTCGAGATTCATACATCTCTTATCAGTGTATGGATGACTATCTTTTGAGCACAGGTTTAGATTCGACCTCAGTGAGAATATAAAATGAAGCACCTCACAATGCATCTTCATAGACCATTATTATTATTATTATTATTATTATTATTATTATTATATTATTATTAATAATATACGAAAATATTATATTTAAATGTATTAACCAGTAAATTTTATCATTTTATATATATATTGACTAGACAAAGGGTGACTATATCTATTTATTTTTCGTTTTTTTTGCTTATATATAAAATTCGTAGTAGTAAAATCAATAATTCTTTGCCTTATGTATAGATTTATATCTTCAATATGCCAACTCGTGTATATATAATATAGAATCATCGAAATACACATCAGTTTTGACTTGAATTCATAAAGTTTTGAATAAACAAATTCTGCTCGTTTTTATTTTAATTATTAAGAAATCAAATAGTTAAAGTACTAGGTTATAATCCTGTGTATTATACGGGTTGAATAAATAAATTTTATATACTAAATAATAAAACAATATATCTTTAAAAACTTTCTTTATTGCACGGGTTGAATAAATATAATTTTATATATTAAATAATAAAAAGTTATATCTCTAAGAACAATATTGTACGGATTGAATAAATGTAATTTTATATACCGACTTAAAAAAAGTTATATCTTTAAAACCACGTGTATTACACGAGTTGAATAAATGTAATATTGTTTACCAAATAATAAAATAATACATCTTTAAAAAAACCTCATTTATTACATGAGTTGAATAAACGTAATTTTATATATCAAATAATAAAAAAATACATCTTTAAAAATATGTGTATTACACGGTTTGAATAGATGTAATTTTCTGTACTAAATAATAAAAAATATATCCTTAAAAAACTCCGTGTATTGTACGAATTGAATAAATCTAATTTTATACATCAAATAATAAAAAGTTATATCTTAAAAAACCTCATATATTACATGGGTCGAGTAAATGTAATTTTGTATAGTGAAAATAAAAATATTTAATATATTAACACAAAGTTCGGTTTTCGTGATAAAAATAGATTATTCTGTTGTTGCAAAATTTGTTAACGAAGTCTCAATAAATTTAACCCTTTATTTAAAACTCCGTAAATATATAAATGATAAATAATATTAGTTAATTTTATTTTAAGTTTCGTAAAACCTGTTTGATATCAAACTAAACAAAATGTTCAAATATATAGTTAAGATCAAATTAGATAACTAAGTTTGAATTTGAAGTAAATAGATAAATATAAAAGTAATAATTAATTCAAATAAATAATAGAGTAAATTACGATTTTGGCCCCCGTCGTTATATCACTTTTACCCTTTTGGCCCAAAAAAGAATTTTTTAACATCTAAGCCCCCAACGTCTTTTTTTCTAACATTTTTGGCCCCTAACGTCTTTTTTTCTAACCCTTTTGGCCCTTAACATTTAATGGACGAGATTAGTGTTAGGGGCCAAAAGGGTTAGAAAAGAAGACGTTGAGGACTCAGATGTCAAAAATAAAATTTAATGGATGGGGTTAGTGGGTACACCACGATCCAATACGTGGATTGTGGCTACCCTAACGATTTAGGTAACTATGATACATACATACATATATTTAAGTGTGTATATTTAAGTGTGTGTATATAGAGTAGTTATCCCAATGGCTTTTGTTTAAAAAAAAAGAAAAATAAATTGATTTTCTATTTTCGTTTTCATTTTTATTTAGAAAAGCCATGATTTAATTATAAAAATAGTATTTTTCTTACTTGTGTTTTAAATTATAACAACATGGTTATATTGTTCGATCATATTTAGTTTTAAACTATTGAATTTATAATTTACTCTAATTAATATTATAAATGTGGGGAAAAGATCAAATAGGAAGTTAATTTTCGCTAGGAAGGATAGGAAGCCATAGGATTATGACATGTGGCAAATTTTAAAATAAAGAGAAAGGGTATTTAGTCAATCCAACTCCTTCTTCTTCCTTTTTCAAAACCCAGTAACTTCAAAACCCACCATCTTCAAAACCCACCATCTTCAATTATTTCTTCACTTTCTATCTCAATAATCACTACATTATAGTGCGATTTTCATCACCAATCAATGATTCAAAACCCGATCAACGTGTTCTTCAGCTTTTTTTTTTTGAAGAAAACCCAGTTTAATTTCATAAAAAATCTCGTTTTTTCGGGTGATTTTGGAGATAATCACTCAATTCGTTCAATTCAAGCGTTGATAAGTGTTTCTATCATTCAAATTTCGTCAATTGATGAAGAAATCGGCTTCGATCCATGTAAGAAATTCTTTAATTTCATTTTCACGATCTGGGTTTTTGATTCAGTCATTGCGTTTTACGATCTTTGCGGGGTCCGGGG
This sequence comes from Helianthus annuus, assembly GCF_002127325.2. Taxonomy (NCBI): domain Eukaryota; kingdom Viridiplantae; phylum Streptophyta; class Magnoliopsida; order Asterales; family Asteraceae; genus Helianthus; species Helianthus annuus. The sequence goes on from NC_035435.2 coordinate 83,919,050, forward strand.
GCGGCAGCCCCGGGTAGTGGGGTCCCAGGGGCGGCAGCCCCTGGCGGGGTCCAAGGGGCAGAGCCCCTGGCTGGGGTTGAGCTGCTGTACTAAAAACGCATCAGAAAAATTAATTTTCTAGAAATTGGCTCATTTCGAAGACAATAATTCGTAGACAATTCAGACAGTTCACAGTGAGAGACAGTTTTATGTGTCCATTGCGTTTTAGAAATAAAAGAGTTTTATGTGGTTTTTGGCTATTGCGTTTTAGAAAAAAACACATTTTTAAGTGTTTTTAGTCATTGCGTTTTAGGTAAAACACATTTTTAGGTGTTTTCAGTCCATTGCGTTTTAGAATGAGTCATTTTTAAGTGTTTTATGGCCATTGCGTTTTACATATAAGATATTTCTTTGTGTTTTTGGTGCATTGCGTTTTAGATAAAACACTTTTTTATGTGTTTTCTGGCCATTGCGTTTTACAAATAAGACATTTCTTTGTGTTTTTGGTGCATTGCGTTTTAGGTAAAACACATTTTTTATGTGTTTTCTGGCCATTGCGTTTTACAAATAAGACATTTCTGTGTGTTTTCTGGCCATTGCGTTTTACAAATAAGTCATTTCTTTGTGTTTTTGGTGCATTGCGTTTTAGAAAAAGGTCATTTTTTAGGTTTTTTTTTTCATTGCGTTTTACGTAACTGGTGGTTTTTCTATTGCGTTTTACGCAACTGGGTTTTAAATTTTTTTTTAAATATAGCAATAGTATACTTGTTTTAAAGATAAAAAAACGCTCGTTTTTTTGATGCAATTTTTATAAAAAAATAATGTCGTATGAAAGAGTTATTAACGTTTAAAAATGGGGGGGGGGGAATTGGAGGAGAGAGAAACTATTGGCTTGGATTGATTAGAATGCCCTTGAACAAACTCACGCGCCTCTTTTCTTCCTTTCAATTTCCCTGATTTAATCTTAGCCCTTGATTAACTTAATGGATGGTCAAGATCACTTCCTAGCCTTCCTAGCCAAATAAATTTCCTATTGTATCTCCACCATATAAATGAGTAGAAGATTAAACTAAATAATAATTATCCATAAGATATTAAACTAAATAATATTTAGTAGAAGGTTTATCTATAATTAATCAGAAAAGATTAAATTAAAATAATAATTATCTATAAGAGATGCCCTAATATGATGACACGTGTCCCCAAATGGTTTCTTTTATTATATAGTATAGAAGTATAGATATAGATTAAGTGTGTTAACAATATTGTAAACACGTATCTTATATTGATTAATTGGGTTATTAGAAAGAAGGGTTATTTACTTAACCCATATTTTACTTAACCCAACTTAAAGTCTGTGTGTTCACAATGGTGTAAATGTGCATATCGTATCGATAATTGTAATTAGGATTTTTACAAGATAAAGATATGTTCTTAACTCATATTTACATAATACCAACTCTTACATTAACTAGTTACATTATGTCTAATACAATTACACAATTGTCCTAACGAGAGTACAAGACATCCTGATGGTTAAATGTCTCTATATTCACGAATTGAAGAGTTTAAATCCTGTAAGGTATAACTGATAAACAAGAGAAAAAAATATATATCTATTTTTTTCTATCAATTTCATACCAACTGTTACAAAATTCAGAGCCGTCCCCGAAAACTTTTGAAAAAATTTAGGCCTCGGGCGACAAAAAGAATTGGGCCCAAATTGTGGTTAAGGAATTAAAAAAATAAAATCTTAGCGATTTAGCAAACACTTGAACTTGAGACCTTTACATTATTTTGAGATAGTTTTTTCCACTACAATTCAAATACTTTTTGGATAATAAATGGATAAATATGCTAACTATATAATTTAATAAATATAAAAGCTTATAAAGATTTTTCGGGTCCTTTGAATATTTGGGTCTTAGGCGTCGGCACGGGTTAACCGGCCCAAGAGCTGGCCCTGACAAAATTAATAAAAAAATAAATAAACAATGTATTTATTGATTCTTTCAACGTTGTATGTGGGACTTGTAATATAATTTACTAGTAAGTCTCTTCTTTTCATAAGAATGTTTTTGATGGGGTTTCTCTCTTTTTCAAGGTTATCTATGCATCAAGGCTTGCAAGCATTGAGGCATTATACTTTGAAATGAGAGCAATGAGAGAATTCAAACATGAAGAACTAGTGGAAGCTACCCATAACTACTCAAAGTCTCATCTCATAGGCAAAGGAAGCCATGGGTGCATCTACAAAGCTACCCTGAAAAATGGCCAAACAGTTGCTATAAAAACACCATCTTTAGGGCTTTGCAAGCTAAAAGACACCTCTAAGATTGAAAATGAAGCTCATATATTGTCATCCATATCTTCGAACCGGTTTCTAGTAAACTTGCTTGGAACGAGTCGCAATTCTAGCGGACACATGGTCCTTGTGATGGAGCACATGCCCGGGGGCATGCTTCATGACTTACTACACTTGACCACCACTGGCTCGTCCCCACCACCATCGTGGCGCAAACGAGCCAAAATGGCTTTACAAATAGCCCGTGCAGTACAATTCCTTCATGAATCAATGCCTTTGATCATCCACCGAGATATCAAATCCGAGAACATATTGTTTGACTCAAAGTCAAATGCTCGGTTGGCTGATTTTGGACTGGCGATGTGTTTTACCAGTTATGACCCTCTAAGTCAACTAGTTGTTGACTCAGTGAGCTTACCAGCGGGTACCATTGGATACTTGGATCCTAGTTACACAACCCCGTGTAAGCTAAGCACTAAAATCGACGTGTTTAGTTTTGGGGTAGTGTTGCTGGAGATTGTTAGTGGCACAAAAGCGATTGACGTTTCTAGGGCTCCTGCTTCAATAGTGGAATGGTCAATACGCTTTATGGAAGAAAATCGAATAATGGAAATATGTGACAAAAGGGTCGATATGCCACGACACATGAAGCGTGCTATAGGACATATGCTAGTTTTAGCGATACAATGTGTATCGTCCGATAAGGAATCACGTCCATCGATGACAGAAGTTGTTACCAAAATGGAAAGTTTTACATTTTCGATATGGCAGGACTTGATAGAAAGTCTATTTAACTTAAAGTGTCGATGAAAAGATCGGTTTAAATACGTTCAACATCACCCCTCTGATTCGTGGTGTCACAAACGGAAGTTCTTGCTAAGAGAGTATTAGCAGGTGATCTTTTATTGAACTAATATGAATATATTAATTGTTTGCAACATTTTTTTTGAACCCACCGAGTCAACTCAATACAACTCATTTTCAAGTTTAACTCCTTCAAACTGTTGAGCAAAATTACCCTTGGGGTAGATAGCCGATAGGGTATTATATTTGATTAATCTTTTTAGTAAAACATGAAATAATAGTTCACTTGATGCTCATTGCGTGACTGCATATTTATTTACATAGTATTAAATAGCAACATGTTTGTGCTTTTGGTTGTTGTAAGTTATGCAAAAATGTATTATGTGTTGTTCTTACCTGGAACCGTAGCTTAGAAAGTGGTATATTGCTTTTCCATATTTGAGAGGCGTGAGTTATACCTACTTTGGGTTAAAAAAACACATTCTCAGCTTGACTCTCTAATCTCCTCTTTCTCTCTCTATCATATGCACTCTCCTCCTCTCTAGAGACCTCCGCTCTGTTAACATCGTGGATTGCCACCAGTGTTCACGTAGTCGTTGTCGTGCATACATAATTTTGACGCGAACCGAACTACGACTATGAATGATAGGAAGTAACAATGCGATAAGGATAACTAATCAGTAATCAAACCGATCTAACAATCAATAGAACTCGAGACTCGAATTATGCGAATTGTGGTATTATTGTACGTGTGTGTGTGCCTTATGTGTTACTTGTGCGTGTTTACTTTATGTTTGGTATGGTATTCAAGCAAATCAATCGAAAATCGAATCGAAACTCGAAAAGCAATCGAACTCAACCGAAACCGACATCGAAACGTGACTTATAGAAGATTGTATGTTAGATATAGTGGTTGGGATTAAAAGTAATTTGACTAGGAACTCTATCGTATCCGTATCATCGTCCATCGAAATCGAAACGTCGAAAATCGTCGCAAAATACTCAAAGTGTGTCGCGGATCGAACAGGAGGCAACCTGATCGAACAGGCCAGCCGATCGGCTCGCATCTTGCCAGCCGATCGAGCGGCCCACTCGATCGAAGCTCCTGGCCGATCGGCTGCCACTTTCCTCTTTTGGAAGCCTATAAATAGGGTTGTCCTTGTCTTCATTTCCACTTTTGGAAAGTTCTGACCGGCCAGCTCCTATTCTTCACCTTTTCTCAGATTTCTCTCAATCCCGGTAAGTTTTCACTCTAAATCTTGTACGATCTTGATCATTACTTGATTCTACACCTTTCTATCTTTCAAGACTTGGATTCTAACCGTGAAATCACCAAGATCTAAGTGTTCTTGAGTGATGTCATCATGGTGTTCTTGAAGAACATCATGTTTTGGCCTCATTCAACTATGATTAGCTTAGATCTAACCGATACCCACATAAACAAGTTAAGATCTATCAAAGATCTAAACATCCACAAGTTGTGAAGGATTGAAAGAAGGAATCCCAACTTTCTTTCAACTCTTTTACACTCAATGCCTTCAAACCGATAGAAACGGAGCTTGAACCGGCTGACTAATCATTCAAACAGTTAAAAGGTTCAAGATTCAGGTTCTATGAACAAGGTTCACCGATTTCGGGTTAAACTCTAAACCGACATTCCGAACCGTTCACCGCCCGGACTTAGGTGATTCCTGTCTGAGCCGGAGAGACGGGTAAGAACGAAGGTATCATAGTTCAACTCGTTATCAAACTACCTCGATATAATGACAAGTAACCAGACGACCAAGTGTTAGACGAAAGGCCGACCAGGTCAGACTTGCTGGCCGAACGGCTAGGCTGATCGAACAGCCCAGCCGATCGGACACACCAGCCGATCGACCGGGCCAGCCGATTGGCTAGCACATGGCGTCCCACTTTTCCAAACTTTTGAAGTATAGTATTGACGAAGTAATGTTCGATCGAATAGGTCACTCGATTGGTAAACATTACTGTTCGGATCATGAGATACTATGCTTCAACACTTAATCGTTTTCACAACTCGTTCGTAGTAGGAATGCCAGCCGATCGAACAACCTGTTCGATCGAGTGACATTCAGTTGAGGACTAATTCTGAAGCTCCTAGCCGATCGAGTGAGCTAGCCGATCGAGCGAAGCGCTCGATCGACCGACTTGAAAGGTAGGAGCACTTCAGTGTTCTCAAATGCTGCAACGAAAACTTCAAAAGTTCAAATCCTCAAACACAAACACACCAGAGGAAGAAACAATCCACTCGAATGGTCCAGCCGATCGAGCCTGCCGGCCGATCGAACAAGACTGTCCAACCGGACATACCAGCCGACCGGACAGCCCGTTCGATCGAACCTGCCGTTCGATCGACCAGCCCATTCAATCCATTCACACTTGTTTACTTTTCTGCGTTACTTATCGTTATGCTATCGAACTATTCAGGCTAATCTTACTCTCAGCGCTCCCTTCAATCCACAATCAATCACTGTGAGTATACTCGAACCCTTTTTGCTTTAGCACTTTTGGGTGTTACATACGTTACTTATCAAAATCACAATCGAACACACTATTCAAACTATTTGAACGCTAACCGATTGCATGTATTACGTGATTAAATGTATGCTTGTTGTTATGTTTACACGTGGAAAGCTGTCTACCTGCCTTAGCAACGTAGTACTATAGTTTGGACTCAGCACCCGTTCACACGGGGGTTGTTAAGGACAATCTACTTGCATGATTTACGGTGGTGGTCATGTATTGCGAACTGTCTCGGACAGTCAACCCGCAGTCATTGGTATTGATAGGTCCATGTCGATAATTTACATGCATCATTGCCATCTGTGTACGTGTTGGTTATGCGTAAACTATTCGAACTCTATATGCTATTATCAAACTTGTATACTCACCTTTACATTATACGTATTGACTTTATTTTAACGTATGTGACAGGTGTTTAAGCTGGTAGGATGCTTAGGTGCATGGTGATGAAATCAAGGCTAGGGAGTCTAGAAATAATAAACAATTGTCTGTAATAATAACTGAATCTGAGTTGTCGGAACGGAATTATTTGCCTAGTTGCTTTCTATGATAACTTGTTTATTTATTTGGGACACGGTATGGGATGTGTCATCTAAACTGAATTTATATTATAGTTGTTGTGGAAACTTCTGGACAATCTGTTTCGCTCAGTGTCGCGCCCCGATGATTCCGCCATCGGTTGGGGTGTGACAGATTGGTATCAGAGCCATAACTATAGGGAATTAGGCAGACACGACCTAGTTCGGGTCGCTGTCTTAGAGACCTAGACTATAGTTAGGAACCATCAGACCGAGTTTTTGTGTTTATTCTGCAATTCTTCACTAACACTACACTCGAATTTTCAATCAAAGTCAGGCGATTCAGTTAGGAATAGGTGTGAAAGCCGCAAACTCCTAACCAAACTGCCTGACTTATGCTGATTTTATTCGTTTATTCATGGTTATCTCATTATTTTCACCAACAAACAAGGGAGATTATACCAAATCAGGAGTGAAATCCATATTTTGATGCATAATCTCCTTTATTTTATTAAAAACAAGGAAGAAATTGCCAAGCCAAGGGGTGAAACCCTGACCTTGGCAGTTTGTTCTGGACCTTATTCATCTCACCAAGGCCTCGATGGACTCCAACGACCTGAACTCACAAGTATGACCTAGGGAACGCGTATGGAATGCCCAAGAATCGAGGTAGAAACGCGACCTCTAAAGTCAAAAGTGATGACAAGTCTACTGTGAATAGTCGAGTTGCCTTGGGTAGTCAACGTCTAGTAGCCGCAGACAATCTATCTCTCGATTTTATATGTTTCGATTCTGAGAACCGCAACCGCGTACTCTGATGACTCGTTGATTTATGTGTTTATGTGTGCTTTGTCTGTTTGTGTTTATATTTTGGGATGCTATTCGATTCTACTATCATTTCAATCGACACACACGACTCGTACTGTTATTCTATCCCTAATAGATCCTCAGTTGTTGCAATCTAGACGATATTACAGTATGATATGCTATACGACTAAGCTAGAATATACTATACGATGCTATACGACATGCTAATCGAACGACACGCGAGCTTTGAAGGATAGGTTTCTGTTTTCTGACTACCTCAGTAAGTAAGTGCCTAGGTTACGTGCTTTTGTGTGTATGTGACTCTGTGCTTAGGTGCTTCTGTGCTTACGTGTATCTGTGGTTATGTGCTTATGTGTTTATGTGATACGTGTTTCGACGTGATTCTAAGCTTTAGATAGTAGTAGACGTGTGAGGTGAGATTCGATTTCGTTGTGTTGACTCTCGTGACGATGTCTGTTGCAGACCATGTCGTCGTCTGGATCCCGACACCGAACCCCACTTACCCGCCAGGAAAAGAGAGACCGACGCCTCGCTGCTATCATCTCCAAAACCGTAGCGAAAGCTGTGAGTGAGGTGTATGAAAACGCTAGCAAGTCGTCTGAAGAATCCCGAGCTGAGAACCCTAAGGATTCAAGCAAGGCTGCTTTCAGCTTCAAGCAGTTCAAAGCATGCGGACCAAAAGAGTTCACTGGAGATAATGGTCCTACAGCCATGTTTCACTGGTTCGACTCGGTCGAAGTCACTCTGCGCTAGAGCGGATGTCCCAAGCATCTCCGCACTCTCAATGCTACAGGCGTCTTCCAGTCCCGTGCTCTAGACTGGTGGACGGGCGAACGCAACAAGCGCGGAAATGATGCAGCTTACAGGCTAACATGGAAGGAGTTGAAGGCAATCATGATCGAGGAATTCTGCCCTCCTCATGAACGCCAAAAGTTGGAGGACGAGTTCTGGGAAATCAAGCAGAAGGATGGAGACAACGCTGCTCTCACTGCTCGCTTCAAGCAGCTTAGCATTATCTGTCCTGATCAAGTCAAGACCTCAGATCAAGCTATCAAGAAGTACATTCGAGCTCTGCCTGACTGTGTAGCCGACTTTGTTCACGCCGCCAAGCCAGCCACTATCGAGGAAACCTACCTACTCGCCGCTGAGATCAATGATAAGCGAGTGAAGTCTGGTTTCTGGGATAAGCAACCCAAGTCTCTGCACCAAGCCACTGCAACACCTACCGACTAACCTACCTACTCGCCGCTGAGATCAATGATAAGCGAGTGAAGTCTGGTTTCTGGGATAAGCAACCCAAGTCTCTGCACCAAGCCACTGCAACACCCACCAACTCATCTGCTCAATCCTCCAAGTCGTCAAGAAGGAAGAAGAAGAACAACAACAGCTCCAGCAACAAGAGCTGTGCTGCCGCGACAAATGCCACTCCTCTACAGACTGTACCAGCTCAGCAGCACCAGCGCTCAGCCCCAGTGATCAATGCACCGCCAGCAAAACGTGCATACACAGGCCCTCACCCACTCTGCCCGACATGTTCGTATCATCATCCAGTGGGTCTGGCTTGTCGTTTTTGCGCTCACTGCAACCTGTACGGTCATTTCACTACGAACTGTCGTTATGGTCCCCATCAAGCCCCAGCTCAAGCCACTGTCAACCAAGCTCTACTCCCTGCCCCTCAAGGCCAGCAAGCAGCTCAAGCACCAGCAGTCAATGCTCGAGTCTGCTTTGCATGTGGTGACCCTAACCACTTTGCAAACAGATGCCCGAACAGGGTGGTTAAGCAAGAGCCACAGCAGCAACAACAGCAGCAGCCTCAGCAACAGCAGCAAGCAGCCCATGCCCGAATCTTCAACATCAATGCCCGCCAGGCTCAGGCGGATAACAACGTGGTTAATGGTACGTTCCTTGTGAATGGTATTTATGCATCATGCTTGTTTGATACTGGAGCCGATAACTGCTTTGTGTCGTTTGAATTCGAGAAGCTCCTTAGTCGTAAGCGCTCCTATCTATCCTCGTCATTCGAAGTCGAAGTTGCTACAGGAAGAACTATTGCCGTTAATTCAGTACTCCGTGATTGTACTCTCGAACTCAACAATCACATCTTCTCAATCGACCTCATTCCGATGCAACTCGGAAGTTTTGACGTCATAATAGGCATGGACTTTCTTCGTGAAAACCATGCTGAAGTTGTGTGCTTCGAAAAGATGATTCGATTCTCGCTCGCGAATGGTGATCTTCTATGCGTATATGGTGAAACAGCGTCATAAGGTCTCAAGCTCATGTCCTGTATTCAAGCCAGCAAGTATCTCCGCAAGGAATACCGAGCCTTCCTGGCCAACATTGTAGTAGCAGAGAAGGAAAAGAAAAAGAAAGTTGAAGTCAAGGATGTTCCAGTGGTTCGTGAATTTCCTCAGGTGTTCCCTGACGATCTTCCCGGACTACCACCAAGTCGTGATATCGACTTTCGTATCGACCTCATTCCTGGAGCTAACCCCGTTGCCAAAGCCCCTTACCAACTCGCACCATCCGAAATGAGGGAACTCTCGAATCAACTCCAGGAATTACTCGAAAAAGGCTTTATTCGCCCAAGCACCTCTCCTTGGGGCGCGCCAGTCCTTTTCGTCAAAAAGAAGGACGGGTCGTTCCGGATGTGCATCGACTATCGGGAATTGAATAAGCTAACCATCAAGAACCGATACCCCTTGCCCCGAATTGACGATTTGTTTGATCAGCTACAAGGTGCAGCATGCTTATCTAAGATCGATCTACGTTCAGGATATCATCAGTTACGGATTCAAGAGGAAGACATTCCTAAAACCGCTTTTCGAACCCGTTATGGCCATTACGAATTTGTTGTTATGCCCTTTGGTCTAACCAATGCACCCGCGGTTTTTATGGACCTGATGAATCGCGTGTGTAAGCCTTATCTTGACCGTTTCGTCATTGTGTTCATCGACGATGTCTTGGTTTATTCCAAATCGAAAGCCGAACACGCGCAACATCTACGTTTGGTTCTCGAGTTACTCCAGGGGAACCAACTCTATGCCAAGTTCTCCAAGTGCGAATTCTAGTTGGAGGAGGTTCAATTTCTGGGTCACATAGTGAATAGTCAGGGTATCCATGTCGATCCTGCGAAGATTGAAGCTGTCAAAAGCTGGATTACACCTATGAACCCGTCAGAAGTTCGTTCTTTCCTCGGACTAGCGGGCTACTATCGACGATTCATTGAAGGATTCTCCAAGATCGCTGTGCCACTTACCGCTCTTACCCATAAGGACAAGCCTTTTGTGTGGGGAAACGCACAAGAGACTGCCTTTCAAACCCTCAAGCATATGCTGTGCAACGCACCGATTCTTACGCTGCCCGACGGAAGCAACAACTTCATTGTCTACTGTGATGCTTCTAACCTTGGTTTCGGCTGCGTTCTCATGCAGCGAGACAAGGTTATAGCCTACGCATCTCGTTAGCTCAAAATCCACGAGAAGAACTATACAACCCATGACCTCGAGCTAGGCGCGGTTGTCTTTGCATTGAAGATTTGGCGACACTGCCTATATGGCACTAAGTGTACAATCTACACTGATCACAGGAGTTTACAACACATCTTTAATCAGAGAGAGCTTAATATGAGTCAACGCCGATTGGTAGAACTTCTAAACGATTACGACTGTGAGATTCGCTATCACCCAGGCAAGGCGAATGTGGTTGCCGACGCGCTCAGCAGAAAGAGTTACGTGCTCAGTACCCGAAATATCCAAGCCCAGCACAATCTCGAAACCCTTATCCGCGAAGCCCAACATGCTTGCTTTAACGAGCGTACATTGAAGAAAGAAAGAATCTATCACGATGGAGCTCAGTTGGTAAGCAAATCAGATGGGATATTCTACTATCTGGACCGAATCTGGATCCCTAAGCGGACCGATTTGCGAAATATTATTATGAATGAAGCCCACAAGTCCCGATATTCTATTCATCCCGGTGCAGACAAGATGTACCAGGACCTGCGATATAAGTACTGGTGGCCGGGTATGAAACAGGATATCGCTCTCTACGTTGGAAGCTGTTTAACTTGCGCAAGAGTCAAGGCTGAACATCAAAGACCTTATGGCTTACTCGAACAACCGCCGATACCTATATGGAAGTGGGAGAGCATAGCTATGGATTTCATAACAAAACTCCCGCCCACGCCATCAGGTCACGACAATATTTGGGTTATAATTGATCGTCTAACGAAATCAGCCCACTTTTTGCCAATACGAGAAGACTACAAGGTGGAACGACTAGCCCAAATCTACACCGACGAGATCATTCGTAATCATGGTACGCTTCGTGACATCATTTCAGATAGTGACGCTCGGTTCACTTCGCGATTGTGGGAAACGTTTCAAGCGGCTCTTGGTACGTCGCTTAATCTGAGTACTGCATTCCATCCTCAGACCGACGGACAGACTGAAAGAACAATCCGTACTCTTGAAGACATGCTCCGAGCGTGTGTTATAGATTTTGGTGGTAGTTGGAACAAACACCTGCCATTGGTTGAATTCTCGTACAATAACAGCTATCATGCCATCATCCAAATGGCACCTTTCGAGGCTTTGTATGGTAGAAGATGTCGATCGCCTATTGTGTGGCACGAGATCGGTCACTCGCAACTAACCGGTCCCGAGATTCTACAAGAAACGACTGACAAAATCCACCAGATAAGAGACAACTTGGTAAAAGCTCGGAACAGACAGAAAAGTTACGCCGATAAAAGACGCAAGCCCCTTGAATTTGAAGTTGGCGACTACGTACTCCTAAAGGTATCACCTTGGAAGGGTGTAGTCCGATTCGATAAGAAAGGGAAACTCGCGCCTCGATATGTTGGGCCTTTTAGGATTCTGGAAAGGATCGGAAAAGTCGCCTACAGACTCGAATTACCAGAGGAACTCAGTAACGTCCACCCGACTTTCCACGTCTCTAACCTCCGAAAATGCCTTGCTGGTCATGATCTAATCGTACCACTCGACGATCTTCAGGTCAACAAAACGTTACACTTCGTGGAAAAGCCTGTCGAAATCATGGATCGCCAAACCAAGCAACTCAGGCGCTCTCGCATCCCGATCGTGAAGGTCCGATGGGAAGGCAAAAGAGGCGCGGGGTTCACTTGGGTACTCGAAAGCGACATGAAGGCCAAGTACCCGCAGTTGTTTAAATAAATAGATCTGAAGCATCAAATTGGTAAATCACGGCGTTGTGTAGCCTTCGAGCCTAATTTCGGGACGAAATTCCCTAAACAAGGGGAGGCTGTAACACCCCGTGTTTTCGAATGTCAAAGTCAAAGTCAAAGTCCAAGTCAACTTTGAATTTCTTTGACTGTAGTTAGTCTATTTTATGTTTTAGTTGTATTATGTGGAGTAAGTGTTGTAATCAGCAAGAATCGAAGTAATCGAATGTTTTGACGCGAACCGAACTACGATTGTGAATGATAGGAAGTAACAATGCGATAAGGATAACTAATCAGTAATCAAACCGATCTAACAATCAATCGAACCCGAGACTCGAATTATGAGAATTGTGGTATTATTGTACGTGTGTGTGTGTGCCTTATGTGTTACTTGTGCGTGTTTACTTTATGTTTGGTATGGTATTCAAGCAAATCAATCGAAAATCGAATCGAAACTCGAAAAGCAATCGAACTCAACCAAAACCGACATCGAAACGTGACTTATAGAAGATTGTATGTTAGATATAGTGGTTGGGATTAAAAGTAATTTGACTAGGAACTCTATCGTATCCGTATCATCGTCCATCGAAATCGAAACGTCGAAAATCGTCGCAAAATACTCAAAGTGTGTCGCGGATCGAACAGGAGGCAACCTGATCGAACAGGCCAGCCGATCGGCTAGCATCTTGCCAGCCGATCGAGCGGCCCACTCGATCGAAGCTCCTGGCCGATCGGCTGCCACTTTCCTCTTTTGGAAGCCTATAAATAGGGTTGTCCTTGTCTTCATTTCCACTTTTGGAAAGTTCTGACCGGCCAGCTCTTATTCTTCACCTTTTCTCAGATTTCTCTCAATCCCGGTAAGTTTTCACTCTAAATCTTGTACGATCTTGATCATTACTTGATTCTACACCTTTCTATCTTTCAAGACTTGGATTCTAACCGTGAAATCACCAAGATCTAAGTGTTCTTGAGTGATGTCATCATGGTGTTCTTGAAGAACATCATGTTTTGGCCTCATTCAACTATGATTAGCTTAGATCTAACCGATTTCCACATAAACAAGTTAAGATCTATCAAAGATCTAAACATCCACAAGTTGTGAAGGATTGAAAGAAGGAATCCCAACTTTCTTTCAACTCTTTTACACTCAATGCCTTCAAACCGATAGAAACGGAGCTTGAACCGGCTGACTAATCATTCAAACAGTTAAAAGGTTCAAGATTCAGGTTCTATGAACAAGGTTCACCGATTTCGGGTTAAACTCTAAACCGACATTCCGAACCGTTCACCGCCCGGACTTGGGTGATTCCTGTCTAAGCCGGAGAGACGGGTAAGAACGAAGGTATCATAGTTCAACTCGTTATCAAACTACCTCGATATAATGACAAGTAACCAGACGACCAAGTGTTAGACGAAAGGCCGACCAGGTCAGACTTGCTGGCCGAACGGCTAGGCTGATCGAACAGCCCAGCCGATCGGACACACCAGCCGATCGACCGGGCCAGCCGATCGGCTAGCACATGGCGTCCCACTTTTCCAAACTTTTGAAGTATAGTATTGACGAAGTAATGTTCGATCGAATAGGTCACTCGATTGGTAAACATTACTGTTCGGATCATGAGATACTATGCTTCAACACTTAATCGTTTTCACAACTCGTTCGTAGTAGGAATGCCAGCCGATCGAACAGCCTGTTCGATCGAGTGACATTCAGTTGAGGACTAATTCAGAAGTTCCTAGCCGATCGAGTGAGCTATCCGATCGAGCGAACCGCTCGATCGACCGACTTGAAAGGTAGGAGCACTTCAGTGTTCTCAAATACTGCAACGAAAACTTCAAAAGTTCAAATCCTCAAACACAAACACACCAGAGGAAGAAACAATCCACTCGAATGGTCCAGCCGATCGAGCGTGCCGGCCGATCGAACAAGACTGTCCAACCGGATATACCAGCCGACCGGACAGCCCGTTCGATCGAACCTGCCGTTCGATCGACCAGCCCATTCGATCCATTCACACTTGTTTACTTTTCTGCGTTACTTATCGTTATGCTATCGAACTATTCAGGCTAATCTTACTCTCAGCGCTCCCTTCAATCCACAATCAATCACTGTGAGTATACTCGAACCCTTTTTGCTTTAGCACTTTTGGGTGTTACATACGTTACTTATCAAAATCACAATCGAACACACTATTCAAACTATTTGAACGCTAACCGATTGCATGTATTACATGATTAAATGTATGCTTGTTGTTATGTTTACACGTGGAAAGCTGTCTACCTGCCTTAGCAACGTAGTACTATAGTTTGGACTCAGCACCCGTTCACACGGGGGTTGTTAAGGACAATCTACTTGCATGATTTACGGTGGTGGTCATGTATTGCGAACTGTCTCGGACAGTCAACCCGCAGTCATTGGTATTGATAGGTCCATGTCGATAATTTACATGCATCATCGCCATCTATGTACGTGCTGGTTATGCGTAAACTATTCAAACTCTATATGCTATTATCAAACTTGTATGCTCACCTTTACATTATATGTATTGACTTTATTTTAACGTATGTGACAGGTGTTTAAGCTGCTAGGATGCTTAGGTGCATGGTGATGAAATCAAGGCTAGGGAGTCTAGAAATAATAAACAATTGTCTGTAATAATAACTGAATCTGAGTTGTCGGAACGGAATTATTTGCCTAGTTGCTTTCTATGATAACTTGTTTATTTATTTGGGACACGGTATGGGACGTGTCATCTAAACTGAATTTATATTATAGTTGTTGTGGAAACTTCTGGACAATCTGTTTCGCTCAGTGTCGCGCCCCGATGATTCCGCCATCGGTTGGGGTGTGACAGATTGGTATCAGAGCCATAACTATAGGGAATTAGGCAGACACGACCTAGTTCGGGTCGCTGTCTTAGAGACCTAGACTATAGTTAGGAACCATCAGACCGAGTTTTTGTGTTTATTCTGCAATTCTTCACTAACACTACACTCGAATTTTCAATCAAAGTCAGGCGATTCAGTTAGGAATAGGTGTGAAAGCCGCAAACTCCTAACCAAACTGCCTGACTTATGCTGATTTTATTCGTTTATTCATGGTTATCTCATTATTTTCACCAACAAACAAGGGAGATTATACCAAATCAGGAGTGAAATCCATATTTTGATGCATAATCTCCTTTATTTTATTAAAAACAAGGAAGAAATTGCCAAGCCAAGGGGTGAAACCCTGACCTTGGCAGTTTGTTCTGGACCTTATTCATCTCACCAAGGCCTCGATGGACTCCAACGACCTGAACTCACAAGTATGACCTAGGGAACGCGTATGGAATGCCCAAGAATCGAGGCAGAAACGCGACCTCTAAAGTCAAAAGTGATGACAAGTCTACTGTGAATAGTCGAGTTGCCTTGGGTAGTCAACGTCTAGTAGCCGCAGACAATCTATCTCTCGATTTTATATGTTTCGATTCTGAGAACCGCAACCGCGTACTCTGATGACTCGTTGATTTATGTGTTTATGTGTGCTTTGTCTGTTTGTGTTTATATTTTGGGATGCTATTCGATTCTACTATCATTTCAATCGACACACACGACTCGTACTGTTATTCTATCCCTAATAGATCCTCAGTTGTTGCAATCTAGACGATATTACAGTATGATATGCTATACGACTAAGCTAGAATATACTATACGATGCTATACGACATGCTAATCGAACGACACGCGAGCTTTGAAGGATAGGTTTCTGTTTTCTGACTACCTCAGTAAGTAAGTGCCTAGGTTACGTGCTTTTGTGTGTATGTGACTCTGTGCTTAGGTGCTTCTGTGCTTACGTGTATCTGTGGTTATGTGCTTATGTGTTTATGTGATACGTGTTTCGACGTGATTCTAAGCTTTAGATAGTAGTAGACGTGTGAGGTGAGATTCGATTTCGTTGTGTTGACTCTCGTGACGATGTCTGTTGCAGACCATGTCGTCGTCTGGATCCCGACACCGAACCCCACTTACCCGCCAGGAAAAGAGAGACCGACGCCTCGCTGCTATCATCTCCAAAACCGTAGCGAAAGCTGTGAGTGAGGTGTATGAAAACGCTAGCAAGTCGTCAGAAGAATCCCGAGCTGAGAACCCTAAGGATTCAAGCAAGGCTGCTTTCAGCTTCAAGCAGTTCAAAGCATGCGGACCAAAAGAGTTCACTGGAGATAATGGTCCTACAGCCATGTTTCACTGGTTCGACTCGGTCGAAGTCACTCTGCGCTAGAGCGGATGTCCCAAGCATCTCCGCACTCTCAATGCTACAGGCGTCTTCCAGTCCCGTGCTCTAGACTGGTGGACGGGCGAACGCAACAAGCGCGGAAATGATGCAGCTTACAGGCTAACATGGAAGGAGTTGAAGGCAATCATGATCGAAGAATTCTGCCCTCCTCATGAACGCCAAAAGTTGGAGGACGAGTTCTGGGAAATCAAGCAGAAGGATGGAGACAACGCTGCTCTCACTGCTCGCTTCAAGCAGCTTAGCATTATCTGTCCTGATCAAGTCAAGACCTCAGATCAAGCTATCAAGAAGTACATTCGAGCTCTGCCTGACTGTGTAGCCGACTTTGTTCACGCCGCCAAGCCAGCCACTATCGAGGAAACCTACCTACTCGCCGCTGAGATCAATGATAAGCGAGTGAAGTCTGGTTTCTGGGATAAGCAACCCAAGTCTCTGCACCAAGCCACTGCAACACCTACCGACTAACCTACCTACTCGCCGCTGAGATCAATGATAAGCGAGTGAAGTCTGGTTTCTGGGATAAGCAACCCAAGTCTCTGCACCAAGCCACTGCAACACCCACCAACTCATCTGCTCAATCCTCCAAGTCGTCAAGAAGGAAGAAGAAGAACAACAACAGCTCCAGCAACAAGAGCTGTGCTGCCGCGACAAATGCCACTCCTCTACAGACTGTACCAGCTCAGCAGCACCAGCGCTCAGCCCCAGTGATCAATGCACCGCCAGCAAAACGTGCATACACAGGCCCTCACCCACTCTGCCCGACATGTTCGTATCATCATCCAGTGGGTCTGGCTTGTCGTTTTTGCGCTCACTGCAACCTGTACGGTCATTTCACTACGAACTGTCGTTATGGTCCCCATCAAGCCCCAGCTCAAGCCACTGTCAACCAAGCTCTACTCCCTGCCCCTCAAGGCCAGCAAGCAGCTCAAGCACCAGCAGTCAATGCTCGAGTCTGCTTTGCATGTGGTGACCCTAACCACTTTGCAAACAGATGCCCGAACAGGGTGGTTAAGCAAGAGCCACAGCAGCAACAACAGCAGCAGCCTCAGCAACAGCAGCAAGCAGCCCATGCCCGAATCTTCAACATCAATGCCCGCCAGGCTCAGGCGGATAACAACGTGGTTAATGGTACGTTCCTTGTGAATGGTATTTATGCATCATGCTTGTTTGATACTGGAGCCGATAACTGCTTTGTGTCGTTTGAATTCGAGAAGCTCCTTAGTCGTAAGCGCTCCTATCTATCCTCGTCATTCGAAGTCGAAGTTGCTACAGGAAGAACTATTGCCGTTAATTCAGTACTCCGTGATTGTACTCTCGAACTCAACAATCACATCTTCTCAATCGACCTCATTCCGATGCAACTCGGAAGTTTTGACGTCATAATAGGCATGGACTTTCTTCGTGAAAACCATGCTGAAGTTGTGTGCTTCGAAAAGATGATTCGATTCTCGCTCGCGAATGGTGATCTTCTATGCGTATATGGTGAAACAGCGTCATAAGGTCTCAAGCTCATGTCCTGTATTCAAGCCAGCAAGTATCTCCGCAAGGAATACCGAGCCTTCCTGGCCAACATTGTAGTAGCAGAGAAGGAAAAGAAAAAGAAAGTTGAAGTCAAGGATGTTCCAGTGGTTCGTGAATTTCCTCAGGTGTTCCCTGACGATCTTCCCGGACTACCACCAAGTCGTGATATCGACTTTCGTATCGACCTCATTCCTGGAGCTAACCCCGTTGCCAAAGCCCCTTACCAACTCGCACCATCCGAAATGAGGGAACTCTCGAATCAACTCCAGGAATTACTCGAAAAAGGCTTTATTCGCCCAAGCACCTCTCCTTGGGGCGCGCCAGTCCTTTTCGTCAAAAAGAAGGACGGGTCGTTCCGGATGTGCATCGACTATCGGGAATTGAATAAGCTAACCATCAAGAACCGATACCCCTTGCCCCGAATTGACGATTTGTTTGATCAGCTACAAGGTGCAGCATGCTTATCTAAGATCGATCTACGTTCAGGATATCATCAGTTACGGATTCAAGAGGAAGACATTCCTAAAACCGCTTTTCGAACCCGTTATGGCCATTACGAATTTGTTGTTATGCCCTTTGGTCTAACCAATGCACCCGCGGTTTTTATGGACCTGATGAATCGCGTGTGTAAGCCTTATCTTGACCGTTTCGTCATTGTGTTCATCGACGATGTCTTGGTTTATTCCAAATCGAAAGCCGAACACGCGCAACATCTACGTTTGGTTCTCGAGTTACTCCAGGGGAACCAACTCTATGCCAAGTTCTCCAAGTGCGAATTCTAGTTGGAGGAGGTTCAATTTCTGGGTTACATAGTGAATAGTCAGGGTATCCATGTCGATCCTGCGAAGATTGAAGCTGTCAAAAGCTGGATTACACCTATGAACCCGTCAGAAGTTCGTTCTTTCCTCGGACTAGCGGGCTACTATCGACGATTCATTGAAGGATTCTCCAAGATCGCTGTGCCACTTACCGCTCTTACCCATAAGGACAAGCCTTTTGTGTGGGGAAACGCACAAGAGACTGCCTTTCAAACCCTCAAGCATATGCTGTGCAACGCACCGATTCTTACGCTGCCCGACGGAAGCAACAACTTCATTGTCTACTGTGATGCTTCTAACCTTGGTTTCGGCTGCGTTCTCATGCAGCGAGACAAGGTTATAGCCTACGCATCTCGTTAGCTCAAAATCCACGAGAAGAACTATACAACCCATGACCTCGAGCTAGGCGCGGTTGTCTTTGCATTGAAGATTTGGCGACACTGCCTATATGGCACTAAGTGTACAATCTACACTGATCACAGGAGTTTACAACACATCTTTAATCAGAGAGAGCTTAATATGAGTCAACGCCGATTGGTAGAACTTCTAAACGATTACGACTGTGAGATTCGCTATCACCCAGGCAAGGCGAATGTGGTTGCCGACGCGCTCAGCAGAAAGAGTTACGTGCTCAGTACCCGAAATATCCAAGCCCAGCACAATCTCGAAACCCTTATCCGCGAAGCCCAACATGCTTGCTTTAACGAGCGTACATTGAAGAAAGAAAGAATCTATCACGATGGAGCTCAGTTGGTAAGCAAATCAGATGGGATATTCTACTATCTGGACCGAATCTGGATCCCTAAGCGGACCGATTTGCGAAATATTATTATGAATGAAGCCCACAAGTCCCGATATTCTATTCATCCCGGTGCAGACAAGATGTACCAGGACCTGCGATATAAGTACTGGTGGCCGGGTATGAAACAGGATATCGCTCTCTACGTTGGAAGCTGTTTAACTTGCGCAAGAGTCAAGGCTGAACATCAAAGACCTTATGGCTTACTCGAACAACCGCCGATACCTATATGGAAGTGGGAGAGCATAGCTATGGATTTCATAACAAAACTCCCGCCCACGCCATCAGGTCACGACAATATTTGGGTTATAATTGATCGTCTAACGAAATCAGCCCACTTTTTGCCAATACGAGAAGACTACAAGGTGGAACGACTAGCCCAAATCTACACCGACGAGATCATTCGTAATCATGGTACGCTTCGTGACATCATTTCAGATAGTGACGCTCGGTTCACTTCGCGATTGTGGGAAACGTTTCAAGCGGCTCTTGGTACGTCGCTTAATCTGAGTACTGCATTCCATCCTCAGACCGACGGACAGACTGAAAGAACAATCCGTACTCTTGAAGACATGCTCCGAGCGTGTGTTATAGATTTTGGTGGTAGTTGGAACAAACACCTGCCATTGGTTGAATTCTCGTACAATAACAGCTATCATGCCATCATCCAAATGGCACCTTTCGAGGCTTTGTATGGTAGAAGATGTCGATCGCCTATTGTGTGGCACGAGATCGGTCACTCGCAACTAACCGGTCCCGAGATTCTACAAGAAACGACTGACAAAATCCACCAGATAAGAGACAACTTGGTAAAAGCTCGGAACAGACAGAAAAGTTACGCCGATAAAAGACGCAAGCCCCTTGAATTTGAAGTTGGCGACTACGTACTCCTAAAGGTATCACCTTGGAAGGGTGTAGTCCGATTCGATAAGAAAGGGAAACTCGCGCCTCGATATGTTGGGCCTTTTAGGATTCTGGAAAGGATCGGAAAAGTCGCCTACAGACTCGAATTACCAGAGGAACTCAGTAACGTCCACCCGACTTTCCACGTCTCTAACCTCCGAAAATGCCTTGCTGGTCATGATCTAATCGTACCACTCGACGATCTTCAGGTCAACAAAACGTTACACTTCGTGGAAAAGCCTGTCGAAATCATGGATCGCCAAACCAAGCAACTCAGGCGCTCTCGCATCCCGATCGTGAAGGTCCGATGGGAAGGCAAAAGAGGCGCGGGGTTCACTTGGGTACTCGAAAGCGACATGAAGGCCAAGTACCCGCAGTTGTTTAAATAAATAGATCTGAAGCATCAAATTGGTAAATCACGGCGTTGTGTAGCCTTCGAGCCTAATTTCGGGACGAAATTCCCTAAACAAGGGGAGGCTGTAACACCCCGTGTTTTCGAATGTCAAAGTCAAAGTCAAAGTCCAAGTCAACTTTGAATTTCTTTGACTGTAGTTAGTCTATTTTATGTTTTAGTTGTATTATGTGGAGTAAGTGTTGTAATCAGCAAGAATCGAAGTAATCGAATGTTTTGACGCGAACCGAACTACGATTGTGAATGATAGGAAGTAACAATGCGATAAGGATAACTAATCAGTAATCAAACCGATCTAACAATCAATCGAACCCGAGACTCGAATTATGAGAATTGTGGTATTATTGTACGTGTGTGTGTGTGCCTTATGTGTTACTTGTGCGTGTTTACTTTATGTTTGGTATGGTATTCAAGCAAATCAATCGAAAATCGAATCGAAACTCGAAAAGCAATCGAACTCAACCAAAACCGACATCGAAACGTGACTTATAGAAGATTGTATGTTAGATATAGTGGTTGGGATTAAAAGTAATTTGACTAGGAACTCTATCGTATCCGTATCATCGTCCATCGAAATCGAAACGTCGAAAATCGTCGCAAAATACTCAAAGTGTGTCGCGGATCGAACAGGAGGCAACCTGATCGAACAGGCCAGCCGATCGGCTAGCATCTTGCCAGCCGATCGAGCGGCCCACTCGATCGAAGCTCCTGGCCGATCGGCTGCCACTTTCCTCTTTTGGAAGCCTATAAATAGGGTTGTCCTTGTCTTCATTTCCACTTTTGGAAAGTTCTGACCGGCCAGCTCCTATTCTTCACCTTTTCTCAGATTTCTCTCAATCCCGGTAAGTTTTCACTCTAAATCTTGTACGATCTTGATCATTACTTGATTCTACACCTTTCTATCTTTCAAGACTTGGATTCTAACCGTGAAATCACCAAGATCTAAGTGTTCTTGAGTGATGTCATCATGGTGTTCTTGAAGAACATCATGTTTTGGCCTCATTCAACTATGATTAGCTTAGATCTAACCGATTTCCACATAAACAAGTTAAGATCTATCAAAGATCTAAACATCCACAAGTTGTGAAGGATTGAAAGAAGGAATCCCAACTTTCTTTCAACTCTTTTACACTCAATGCCTTCAAACCGATAGAAACGGAGCTTGAACCGGCTGACTAATCATTCAAACAGTTAAAAGGTTCAAGATTCAGGTTCTATGAACAAGGTTCACCGATTTCGGGTTAAACTCTAAACCGACATTCCGAACCGTTCACCGCCCGGACTTGGGTGATTCCTGTCTAAGCCGGAGAGACGGGTAAGAACGAAGGTATCATAGTTCAACTCGTTATCAAACTACCTCGATATAATGACAAGTAACCAGACGACCAAGTGTTAGACGAAAGGCCGACCAGGTCAGACTTGCTGGCCGAACGGCTAGGCTGATCGAACAGCCCAGCCGATCGGACACACCAGCCGATCGACCGGGCCAGCCGATCGGCTAGCACATGGCGTCCCACTTTTCCAAACTTTTGAAGTATAGTATTGACGAAGTAATGTTCGATCGAATAGGTCACTCGATTGGTAAACATTACTGTTCGGATCATGAGATACTATGCTTCAACACTTAATCGTTTTCACAACTCGTTCGTAGTAGGAATGCCAGCCGATCGAACAGCCTGTTCGATCGAGTGACATTCAGTTGAGGACTAATTCAGAAGTTCCTAGCCGATCGAGTGAGCTATCCGATCGAGCGAACCGCTCGATCGACCGACTTGAAAGGTAGGAGCACTTCAGTGTTCTCAAATACTGCAACGAAAACTTCAAAAGTTCAAATCCTCAAACACAAACACACCAGAGGAAGAAACAATCCACTCGAATGGTCCAGCCGATCGAGCGTGCCGGCCGATCGAACAAGACTGTCCAACCGGATATACCAGCCGACCGGACAGCCCGTTCGATCGAACCTGCCGTTCGATCGACCAGCCCATTCGATCCATTCACACTTGTTTACTTTTCTGCGTTACTTATCGTTATGCTATCGAACTATTCAGGCTAATCTTACTCTCAGCGCTCCCTTCAATCCACAATCAATCACTGTGAGTATACTCGAACCCTTTTTGCTTTAGCACTTTTGGGTGTTACATACGTTACTTATCAAAATCACAATCGAACACACTATTCAAACTATTTGAACGCTAACCGATTGCATGTATTACATGATTAAATGTATGCTTGTTGTTATGTTTACACGTGGAAAGCTGTCTACCTGCCTTAGCAACGTAGTACTATAGTTTGGACTCAGCACCCGTTCACACGGGGGTTGTTAAGGACAATCTACTTGCATGATTTACGGTGGTGGTCATGTATTGCGAACTGTCTCGGACAGTCAACCCGCAGTCATTGGTATTGATAGGTCCATGTCGATAATTTACATGCATCATCGCCATCTATGTACGTGCTGGTTATGCGTAAACTATTCAAACTCTATATGCTATTATCAAACTTGTATGCTCACCTTTACATTATATGTATTGACTTTATTTTAACGTATGTGACAGGTGTTTAAGCTGCTAGGATGCTTAGGTGCATGGTGATGAAATCAAGGCTAGGGAGTCTAGAAATAATAAACAATTGTCTGTAATAATAACTGAATCTGAGTTGTCGGAACGGAATTATTTGCCTAGTTGCTTTCTATGATAACTTGTTTATTTATTTGGGACACGGTATGGGACGTGTCATCTAAACTGAATTTATATTATAGTTGTTGTGGAAACTTCTGGACAATCTGTTTCGCTCAGTGTCGCGCCCCGATGATTCCGCCATCGGTTGGGGTGTGACAGATTGGTATCAGAGCCATAACTATAGGGAATTAGGCAGACACGACCTAGTCCGGGTCGCTGTCTTAGAGACCTAGACTATAGTTAGGAACCATCAGACCAAGTTTATGTGTTTATTTTGCAATTCTTCACTAACACTACACTCGAATTTTCAATCAAAGTCAGGCGATTCAGTTAGGAATAGGTGTGAAAGCCGCAAACTCCTGACCAAACTGCCTGACTTATGCTGATTTTATTCGTTTATTCATGGTTATCTCATTATTTTCACCAACAAACAAGGGAGATTATACCAAATCAGGAGTGAAATTCATATTTTGATGCATAATCTCCTTTATTTTATTAAAAACAAGGAAGAAATTGCCAAGCCAAGGGGTGAAACCCTGACCTTGGCAGTTTGTTCTGGACCTTATTCATCTCACCAAGGCCTCGATGGACTCCAACGACCTGAACTCACAAGTATGACCTAGGGAACGCGTATGGAATGCCTAAGAATCGAGGCAGAAACGCGACCTCTAAAGTCGAAAGTGATGACAAGTCTACTGTGAATAGTCGAGTTGCCTTGGGTAGTCAACGTCTAGTAGCCCCAGACAATCTATCTCTCGATTTTATGTGTTTCAATTCTGAGAACCGCAACCGCGTACTCTGATGACTCGTTGATTTATGTGTTTATGTGTGCTTTCTCTGTTTGTGTTTATATTTTGGGATGCTATTCGATTCTGCTATCATTTCAACCGACACACACGACTCGTACTGTTATTCTATCCCTAATAGATCCTCAGTTGCTGCAATCTAGACGATATTACAGTATGATATGCTATACGACTAAGCTAGAATATACTATATGATGCTATTCGACATGCTAATCGAACGACACGCGAGCTTTGAAGGATAGGTTTCTGTTTTCTGACTACCTCAGTAAGTAAGTGCCTAGGTTACGTGCTTTTGTGTGTATGTGACTCCGTGCTTAGGTGTTTCTGTGCTTACGTGTATCTGTGGTTATGTGCTTATGTGTTTATGTGATACGTGTTTCGACGTGATTCTAAGCTTTAGATAGTAGTAGACGTGTGAGGTGAGATTCGATTTTGTTGTGTTGAGTCTCATGACGATGTCTGTTGCAGACCATGTCGTCGTCTGGATCCCGACACCGAACCCCACTTACCCGCCAGGAAAAGAGAGACCGACGCCTCACTGCTATCATCTCCAAAACCGTAGCGAAAGCTGTGAGTGAGGTGTATGAAAACGCTAGCAAGTCGTCTGAAGAATCCCGAGCTGAGAACCCTAAGGATTCAAGCAAGGCTGCTTTCAGCTTCAAGCAGTTCAAAGCACGCGGACCAAAAGAGTTCACTGGCAAAGATAGTCCTACAGCCATGTTTCACTGGTTCGACTCGGTCGAAGTCACTCTGCACCAGAGCGGATGTCCCAAGCATCTCCGCACTCTCAATGCTACAGGCGTCTTACAGTCCCGTGCTCTAGACTGGTGGACGGCCGAACGAAACAAGCGCGGAAATGATGCAGCTTACGGGCTAACATGGAAGGAGTTGAAGGCAATCATGATCGAAGAATTCTGCCCTCCTCATGAACGCCAAAAGCAGGAGGACGAGTTCTGGGAAATCAAGCAGAAGGATGGAGACAACGCTTCTCTCGCTGCTCGCTTCAAGCAGCTTAGCATTATCTGTCCTGATCAAGTCAAGACCTCAGATCAAGCTATCAAGAAGTACATTCGAGCTCTGCCTGACTGTGTAGCCGACTTTGTTCACGCCGCCAAGCCAGCCACTATCGAGGAAACCTACCTACTCGCCGCTGAGATCAATGATAAGCGAGTGAAGTCTGGTTTCTGGGATAAGCAACCCAAGTCTCTGCACCAAGCCACTACAACACCCACCGACTCATCTGCTCAATCCTCCAAGTCGTCAAGAAGGAAGAAGAAGAACAACAACAGCTCCAGCAACAAGAGCTGTGCTGCCGCGACAAATGCCACTCCTCTACAGACTGTACCAGCTCAGCAGCACCAGCGCTCAGCCCCAGTGATCAATGCACCGCCAGCAAAGCATGCATACACAGGCCCTCACCCACTCTGCCCGACATGTTCGTATCATCATCCAGTGGGTCTGGCTTGTCGTTTTTGTGCTCACTGCAACCTGTACGGTCATTTCACTGCGAACTGTCGTTATGGTCCCCGTCAAGCCCCAGCTCAAGCCACTGTCAACCAAGCTCTACTCCCTGACCCTCAAGGCCAGAAGCAGCTCAAGCACCAGCAGTCAATGTTCGAGTCTGCTTTGCATGTGGTGACCCTAACCACTTTGCAAACAGATGCCCGAACAGGGTGGTTAAGCAAGAGCCACAGTAGCAACAACAGCAGCAGCAGCAGCAGCCTCAGCAACAGCAGCAAGCAGCCCATGCCCGAACCTTCAACATCAATGCCCGCCAGGCTCAGGCGGATAACAACGTGGTTAATGGTACGTTCCTTGTGAATGGTATTTATGCATCATGCTTGTTTGATACTGGAGCCGATAACTGCTTTGTGTCGTTTGAATTCGAGAAGCTCCTTAGTCGTAAGCGCTCCTATCTATCCTCGTCATTCGAAGTCGAAGTTGCTACAGGAAGAACTATTGCCGTTAATTCAGTACTCCGTGATTGTACTCTCGAACTCAACAATCACATCTTCCCAATCGACCTCATTCCGATGCAACTCGGAAGTTTTGACGTCATAATAGCCATGGACTTTCTTCGTGAAAACCATGCTGAAGTTGTGTGCTTCGAAAAGATGATTCGATTCTCGCTCGCGAATGGTGATCTTCTATGCGTATACGATGAAACAGCGTCAAAAGGTCTCAAGCTCATGTCCTGTATTCAAGCCAGCAAGTATCTCCGCAAGGAATACCGAGCCTTCCTGGCCAACATTGTAGTAGCGGAGAAGGGAAAGAAAAAGAAAGTTGAAGTCAAGGATGTTCCAGTGGTTCGTGAATTTCCTCAGGTGTTCCCTGACGATCTTCCCGGACTACCACCAAGTCGTGATATCGACTTTCGTATCGACCTCATTCCTGGAGCTAACCCCGTTGCCAAAGCCCCTTACCAACTCGCACCATCCGAAATGAGGGAACTCTCGAATCAACTCCAGGAATTACTCGAAAAAGGCTTTATTCACCCAAGCACCTCTCCTTGGGGCGCGCCAGTCCTTTTCGTCAAAAAGAAGGACGGGTCGTTCCGGATGTGCATCGACTATCGGGAATTGAATAAGCTAACCATCAAGAACCGATACCCCTTGCCCTGAATTGACGATTTGTTTGATCAGCTACAAGGTGCAGCATGCTTCTCTAAGATCGATCTACGTTCAGGATATCATCAGTTACGGATTCAAGAGGAAGACATTCCTAAAACCGCTTTTCGAACCCGTTATGTCCATTACGAATTTGTTGTTATGCCCTTTGGTCTAACCAATGCACCCGCGGTTTTTATGGACCTGATGAATCGCGTGTGTAAGCCTTATTTTGATCGTTTCGTCATCGTGTTCATCGACAATGTCTTGGTTTATTCCAAATCGAAAGCCGAACACGCGCAACATCTACGTTTGGTTCTCGAGTTACTCCAGGGGAACCAACTCTATGCCAAGTTCTCCAAGTGCGAATTCTGGTTGGAGGAGGTTCAATTTCTGGGTCACATAGTGAATAGTCAGGGTATCCATGTCGATCCTGCGAAGATTGAAGCTGTCAAAAGCTGGATTACGCCTAAGAACCCGTCAGAAGTTCGTTCTTTCCTCGGACTAGCGGGCTACTATCGACGATTCATTGAAGGATTCTCCAAGATCGCTGTGCCACTTACCGCTCTTACCCATAAGGACAAGCCTTTTGTGTGGGGAAACGCACAAGAGACTGCCTTTCAAACCCTCAAGCATATGCTGTGCAACGCACCGATTCTTACGCTGCCCGACGGAAGCCACAACTTCATTGTCTACTGTGATGCTTCTAACCTTGGTCTCGGCTGCGTTCTCATGCAGCGAGACAAGGTTATAGCCTACGCATCTCGTCAGCTCAAAATCCACGAGAAGAACTATACAGCCCATGACCTCGAGCTAGGCGCGGTTGTCTTCGCATTGAAGATTTGGCGACACTACCTGTATGGCACTAAGTGTACAATCTACACTGATCACAGGAGTTTACAACACATCTTTAATCAGAGAGAGCTTAATATGCGTCAACGCCGATGGGTAGAACTTCTCAACGATTACGACTGTGAGATTCGCTATCACCCAGGCAAGGCGAATGTGGTTGCCGACGCGCTCAGTAGAAAGAGTTA
Organism: Helianthus annuus; assembly: GCF_002127325.2. Classification (NCBI taxonomy): domain Eukaryota; kingdom Viridiplantae; phylum Streptophyta; class Magnoliopsida; order Asterales; family Asteraceae; genus Helianthus; species Helianthus annuus. Next base: position 83,947,093 of record NC_035435.2, read on the forward strand.
CGTGCTCAGTACCCGAAATATCCAAGCCCAGCACAATCTCGAAACCTTTATCCGCGAAGCCCAACATGCTTGCTTTAACGAGCGTACATTGAAGAAAGAAAGAATCTATCACGATGGAGCTCAGTTGGTAAGCAAATCAGATGGGATATTCTACTATCTGGACCGAATCTGGATCCCTAAGCGGAACGATTTGCGAAAGATTATTATGAATGAAGCCCACAAGTCCCGATATTCTATTCATCCCGGTGCAGATACCTTGGAAGCTGTTTAACTTGCGCAAGAGTCAAGGTTGAACATCAAAGACCTTCTGGCTTACTCGAACAACCGCCGATACCTATATGGAAGTGGGAGAGCATAGCTATGGATTTCATAACAAAACTCCCGCCCACGCCATCAGGTCACGACAGTATTTGGGTTATAGTTGATCGTCTAACGAAATCAGCCCACTTTTTGCCAATACGAGAAGACTACAAGGTGGAACGACTAGCCCAAATCTACACCGACGAGATCATTCGTAATCATGGTACGCCTCGTGATATCATTTCAGATCGTGACGCTCGGTTCACTTCGCGATTGTTGGAAACGTTTCAAGCGGCTCTTGGTACGTCGCTTAATCTGAGTACTGCATTCCATCCTCAGACCGACGGACAGACTGAAAGAACAATCCGTACTCTTGAAACATGCTCCGAGCGTGTGTTATAGATTTTGGTGGTAGTTGGAACAAACACCTGCCATTGGTTGAATTCTCGTACAATAACAGCTATCATGCTAGCATCCAAATGGCACCTTTCGAGGCTTTGTATGGTAGAAGATGTCGATCGCCTATTGTGTGGCACGAGATCGGTCACTCGCAACTAACCGGTCCCGAGATTCTACAAGAAACGACTGACAAAATCCACCAGATAAGAGACAACTTGGTAAAAGCTCGGAACAGACAGAAAAGTTACGCCGATAAAAGACGCAACCCCCTTGAATTTGAAGTTGGCGACTACGTACTCCTAAAGGTAGCACCTTGGAAGGGTGTAGTCCGATTCGGCAAGAAAGGGAAACTCGCGCCTCGATATGTTGGGCCTTTTAGGATTCTGGAAAGGATCGGAAAAGTCGCCTACAGACTCGAATTACCGGAGGAACTCAGTAACGTCCACCCGACTTTCCACGTCTCTAACCTCCGAAAATGCCTTGCTGATCAGGATCTAATCGTACCACTCGACGATCTTCAGGTCAACAAAACGTTACACATCGTGGAAAAGCCTGTCGAAATCATGGATCGCCAAACCAAGCAACTCAGGCGCTCTCGCATCCCGATCGTGAAGGTCCGATGGGAAGGCAAAAGAGGCGCGGGGTTCACTTGGGAACTCGAAAGCGACATGAAGGCCAAGTACCCGCAGTTGTTTAAATAAATAGATCTGAAGCATCAAATTGGTAAATCACGGCGTTGTGTAGCCTTCGAGCCTAATTTCGGGACGAAATTCCCTAAACAAGGGGAGGCTGTAACACCCCGTGTTTTCGAATGTCAAAGTCAAAGTCAAAGTCCAAGTCAACTTTGACTTTCTTTGACTGTAGTTAGTCTATTTTATGTTTTAGTTGTATTACGTGGAGTAAGTGTTGTAATCAGCAAGAATTGAAGTAATAGAATGTTTTGACGCGAACCGAACTACGACTGTGAATGATAGGAAGTAACAATGCGATAAGGATAACTAATCAGTAATCAAACCGATCTAACAATCAATCGAACTCGAGACTCGAATTATGCGAATTGTGGTAGTATTGTACGTGTGTGTGCCTTATGTGTTACTTGTGCGTGTTTACTTTATGTTTGGTATGGTATTCAAGCAAATCAATCGAAAATCGAATCAAAGCTCGAAAAGCAATCGAACTCAACCGAAACCGACATCGAAACGTGACTTATAGAAGATTGTATGTTAGATATAGTGGTTGGGATTAAAAGTAATTTGACTAGGAACTCTATCGTCTGTATCATCGTCCATCGAAATCGAAACGTCGAAAATCGTCGCAAAATACTCAAAGTGTGTCGCGGATCGAACAGGAGGCAACCTGATCGAACAGGCCAGCCGATCGAGCGGCTAGCATCTTGCCAGCCGATCGAGCGGCCCACTCGATCGAAGCTCTTGGCCGATCAGCTGCCACTTTCCTCTTTCGGAAGCCTATAAATAGGGCTGTCCTTGTCTTCATTTCCAATTTTGGAAAGTTCTGACCGGCCAGCTCCTATTCTTCACCTTTTCTCAGATTTCTCTCAATCCCGGTAAGTTTTCACTCTAAATCTTGTACGATCTTGATCATTACTTGATTCTACACCTTTCTATCTTTCAAGACTTGGATTCTAACCGTGAAATCACCAAGATCTAAGTGTTCTTGAGTGATGTCATCATGGTGTTCTTGAAGAACATCATGTTTTGGCCTCATTCAACTATGATTAGCTTAGATCTAACCGATTTCCACATAAACAAGTTAAGATCTATCAAAGATCTAAACATCCACAAGTTGTGAAGGATTGAAAGAAGGAATCCCAACTTTCTTTCAACTCTTTTACATTCAATGCCTTCAAACCGATAGAAACGGAGCTTGAACCGGCTGACTAATCATTCAAACAGTTAAAAGGTTCAAGATTCAGGTTCTATGAACAAGGTTCACCGATTTCGGGTTAAACTCTAAACCGACATTCCGAACCGTTCATCGGCCGGACTTGGGTGATTCCTGTCCGAGCCAGAGAGACGGGTAAGAACGAAGGTATCATAGTTCAACTCGTAATCAAACTACCTCGATATAATGACAAGTAACCAAACGACCAAGTGTTAGACGAAAGGCCGACCAGGTCAGACTTGCTGGCCGAACGGCTAGGCTGATCGAACAGCCCAGCCGATCGGACACACCAGCCGATCGACCGGGCCAGCCGATCGGCTAGCACATGGCGTCCCACTTTTCCAAACTTTTGAAGTATAGTATTGACGAAGTAATGTTCGATCGAATAGGTCACTCGATTGGTAAACATTACTGTTCGGATCATGAGATACTATGCTTCAACACTTAATCGTTTTCACAACTCGTTCGTAGTAGGAATGCCAGCCGATCGAACAGCCTGTTCGATCGAGTGACATTCAGTTGAGGACTAATTCTGAAGTTCCTAGCCGATCGAGTGAGCTAGCCGATCGAGTGAGCTAGCCGATCGAGCGAACCGCTCGATCGACCGACTTGAAAGGTAGGAACACTTCAGTGTTCTCAAATGCTGCAACGAAAACTTCAAAAGTTCAAATCCTCAAACACAAACACACCAGAGGAAGAAACAATCTACTCGAATGGTCCAGCCGATCGAGCCTGCCGGCCGGCCGATCGAACAAGACTGTCCAACCGGACATACCAGCCGACCGGACAGCCCGTTCGATCGAACCTGCCTTTCGATCGACCAGCCCATTCGATCCATTCACACTTGTTTACTTTTCTGCGTTACTTATCGTTATGCTATCGAACGATTCAGGCTAATCTTACTCTCTGCGCTCCCTTCAATCCACAATCAATCACTGTGAGTATACTCGAACCCTTTTTGCTTTAGCACTTTTGGGTGTTACATACGTTACTTATCAAAATCACAATCGAACACACTATTCAAACTATTTGAACGCTAACCGATTGCATGTATTACGTGATTAAATGTATGCTTGTTGTTATGTTTACACGTGGAAAGCTGTCTACCTGCCTTAGCAACGTAGTACTATAGTTTGGACTCAGCACCCGTTCACACGGGGGTTGTTAAGGACAATCTACTTGCATGATTTACGGTGGTAGTCATGTATTGCGAACTGTCTCGGACAGTCAACCCGCAGTCATTGGTATTGATAGGTCCATGTCGATAATTTACATGCATCATTGCCATCTGTGTACGTGCTGGTTATGCGTAAACTATTCGAACTCTATATGCTATTATCAAACTTGTATGCTCACCTTTACATTATATGTATTGACTTTATTTTAACGTATGTGACAGGTGTTTAAGCTGCTAGGATGCTTAGGTGCATGGTGATGAAATCAAGGCTAGGGAGCCTAGAAATAATAAACATTTGTCTGTAATAATAACTGAATCTGAGTTGTCGGAACGGAATTATTTGCCTAGTTGCTTTCTATGATAACTTGTTTATTTATTTGGGACACGGTATGGGACGTGTCATCTAAACTGAATTTATATTATAGTTGTTGTGGAAACTTCTGGACAATCTGTTTCGCTCAGTGCCGCGCCCCGATGATTCCGCCATCGGTTGGGGTGTGACATTCGAGGATGATGGACACACTTTACTTAAAGGATACATATTATAATGAGGGGGAGATTTATTCAAGTTGCACTCTTTTTCCCTTAACTAAGTTTTATCCCAATGGGTTTTCTTAGTAAGGTTTTTAATGAGGCAACATACATGATCCAGAAGTATCAGGGGGAGACGATACGCGCTACACTCTTTTTCTCTTAGCTAAGGTTTTGTCCCACTGGGTTTTCCTGGCAAGGTTTTTAACGAGGCATCATCTCCAAGCGTATCAAGTTGATAACCAAGGGGGAGTGTTATAAATATATTATTTATATTATGGTTATCAACACCAAAAATAGATTAGCTTCTTCTCCAAGCTTTCTTCTCCTATATATACTTCCCATTGTATCTCTTGTATGACATATCTATCAATAAAATATTAGTCTCTTTCTCCCTACATCTTTTCTCTTATTGTTTGCTATTAGGCTAGTTTCACAACATTATTTTATAAAATATATTACCAAAATATTGAAATTCTTTTATTTCGAGTGAATTACAAGTTGTGTTTTATCTATATACCAAATTTCAGACGGTGTAAATTTTGTCTTTAAAATTTATAAATTTTGTATTTAGTTTTTCAAAATTTTACTCTTTTACTCCGTTAATTTTTGCTGTTTAAAAACATGATATGCAAGTGACATAAGGACATATCAATCATTTCCCATTCCCTTTGCATTTTCCGTCAATTAATACCGACCCAAAGCCTAGCTACCCACTAGGGCCGTTTAAGCCGCTCGTTCAGAAAATGCTCGTTCGATTTGACGCTCGGTTAACGAGCCGCTCTGCTAGGTTCGGTTCGGTTCGGTTTGTAAACGAGCCAAACATGAGCTACGGTCCACTTGGCTCGGTTCGGCTCAAATTATTATTTTTAATTAGAATATATATACATAAGGTTCTTACGTCTATGCTTCATGTTGCAACATCTGTAGACTCTTCATTCCGATTCCATAAGAGATGCGAAAAACAGAAGATTGTTAATCTGTGTTTTGCAAATGATCTTTTTCTTTTTTCTAGAGGAGAGGTTCAATCTGTGAAGATTATTATGGATACCTTGGATGATTTTAAAGACATGTCTGGCTTGATCCCTAGTCTCGCAAAGAGTACGACTTTCTTCTGCAATGTTCCAAATCTAGTGAAGACTAATATTCTTGCTATCATGCCTTTTGAAGAAGGATCGCTTCCAATAAGATACCTTGGTGTTCCATTAATTGCTACGAGACTCCTACATTCTGATTGCAAAGTGTTAGTGGAAAAAATGGAGACTAGAATTTCGGACTAGAAAGTTAAATATCTTTCCTTCACGGGTAGACTTCAATTGGTGATATCAGTCCTGTCAGCTTTCTACATTTACTGGGCTTCGGTTTTTATCCTTCCGGTAAGTATAGTTAAATAGCTTGAGCAAAAATTAAGAAGTTTTCTTTGGTGTCAAGGCCGTATTGTCAAGGGTAGAGCAAAAGTTTCATGGAATATCATTTGTTTACCAAAGAAAGAAGGTGGCTTGGGGATTAGACGCATTACTGACGTAAATAAAGCTCTAATGGCATTCCATATATATAGCATTCTTTTTCGTAGGCGATCTATTTGGGTTGAATGGGTGTGCTCGTATCACTTGCAAGGTCGAAGTTTTTGGGATATTCCTACACAAACTAACAATTGTTGGAGTTGGAGGAAGTTGCTTCAACTAAGGCCAATTGTTCGAAGTTTCTTTGTCTCCAAAATAGGTAATGGCGAGCACACGTTCTTAAGGCATGATAAGTGGTGTGATTGGTGTCCTCTGAGCTCGTATATTACCCCTAGACAAATGAATAGAGAAAGGTTAACTATTTATTCTAAAGTGGCTGATGTTGTCCATGAAAATAGATGGGTTTGGCCCGATGCTTGGCGAGACTTGTTCCCTATTCTACTTCAGCTGAATCCGGTTTCTCTAATACCAAATAAGATGGACATGATTGTGTGGGAAAAAGGAGCCAAATGTTACAGATGATTTTTCTACAAAAACGACGTGGGATTCTCTGCGGAACTCGGGTCAAGTGGTGGATTGGTATAGAATGGTGTGGTCGTCTTTTTCTATTCCGCGACATGCGTTCTTATGCTGGTTGATTTGTCGAAGGAAGCTTGCTACGCAGGATTGGATTCAAGTGTGGAATAATGCAGCTGGTAATATGAATTTAATGTCTTGTCTCTTTTGTAACAGGGGGTTGGAATCGCATGAACACCTTTTCTTCGAGTGTCCATACTCCAACAAAATCTGGTGCTCGATTCGTATAAAAGTTGACATCTCAAATTGATGGAAAATGGGATGGTGTGCTAGCATGGTTAATTCCGAATGCAAACTCTAACTTAGCGATTTGGGTGATTCGAAAGTTAGTGGTTGCCGCTATTACTTGCTTTGTGTGGCAGGAAAGGAATGCAAGATTTTTTAACAATCAGTTAAGGCTGCCGGAGAAGTTAGAAGAACATATTACAGAAACAGTTCGCTTGAAGCTACACTCGTTTAAGTTCAAGATGAACGATCGGGTTATAAGACTGTTGAAGATTTGGAAGATTTCATTGTTGGGTGAAGCTGATAGCACTTAAACATCTCGTAATTTTTTCGTTTTAATATTTAGTGTTTAGGTGTTGTGTTTGGTTTGTAGTTTTGCTTTTATAGCTTGTTTTACTTTAGTGTGGCATGTCACACTATTGAACTAGTTTGGCACTCAGCCATTCTACTTGTTTTATTTTGATAGTAATACAATCACCGGGGTATACCCTTTTACCCAATATATATATATATATATATATATATATATATATATATATATATATATATATATATATATATATATATATATATATATATATAGGGGAAGGTTCAAATGAAAACCACTAGTTATTGTGAAAACTCGAAAACCAACTAAAAAAAGCCAAAAAAACATACAATTTTTTTTTTTGCAAACCAAATTTCGCTGGCTTTTTTATATAAAAAAAAATTTCAACAAAAAAAAAAAAATTGTGTAGTGCACATATGTAATACTACACATGTGTATGTGTACTACACATGTGTATTATTACACATGTGTACTACAATTTTTTTTTTTTTGAAAATTTTTTTATATATAAAAACCAGCGATTTTTATAAAAAAAAAAATTTGTGTGTCTTTTAGGTTTTTTTAGTTAGTTTTCGAGTTTTCACAATAAAAGTGGTTTTCATTTGAACCATCCCCTATATATATATATATATATAGTGGAGAGTTCAAATGAGAAGAAACTTTTTGTAAGAAGAAAAAAGAAGAAATTTCAACCATTAAAAATGCTTCATTTTACTTCATTTAATATAAGTATTTCATGTTACTATAAGGGTAATATGGTAAACCTACAAAAATCATTAATTAGTAGTATTCCTCTTTAATAGGTAACTACATTAAAATTTGTAACTTATCTTCAAAATATGTATTTTTTCAAAAAAATAAAATAAAATAATTTAGGGTGTAGGATAAATTACAATGTGTATATGACAAATTACGGGTTGTGTAGGATAAATTTCAACATGTGTAGGGTAAATTTCGAAAGGTGTAGGGTAACTTTTGATGTGTGTAGTAAAAAAAAAACATTAGTGTGAAGGATGATAGTTTTTATGACTAATTAATTAGTCTAAGATGATAATAAATGAGATAAGTGAAAAAGTATTTAATGTTTTACAATTGTACCCTTTGTTCTTTTTCTTCTCAATTAAATTTTCTTCACAAATGAACCTTCCCCTATATATATATATATATATAGGGAGCCGCTAAAATGAAAACCACCTCCAGTTGTAAGAACCGCGAGAACCACTCTCAACCAATCAGATTATGCCAACATAAAGGGTGTTTTAGTCATTTACTACAAATGTCAAATCCTCTTTCTCTCTTTTGATTTAATGTTGCCTGACATTTTAAAATCTCTAAAAATTCTCTCTCTCATCAAAACAGTCATTTACCCCATTAGCATTTTGTTTTATATTTGTGTTTCCAATGTTGGTAAATGGAATTTAACCCCTGGAGTATAAACTTTGAAGGTAAGCAAACAATCTCCATAGAGATTCGATGAAAGAGAGGGGAAACCGAAGAAGGAGTTCGGAGAGAGAGAGAAACATGGCGGAGGCAAGTGGCGATTCCCGGCGACGGGCGCCGTCGTGAGCGATGACGATGATGATGATCGGTGATGATGACAGATGATGACGATGATGATCATCATCATCTCAGTTGGTGGTGGGGAGGTGTTGTTGGGGAAGACATTGGTGGGAGGTGGCGGAAGACGGTTTTCTTGATTTCACCTTGTGATTTCAAGATTCTTGAAAACCCACTTTCTTTTTCTTGATTCTGCCCATTTGTTAAAATCACACACAAAATATGAAGTTTTTGCATCTGGGGTTTCTTGATTTGTGACTTGAAATCAATCTTTAAAAAAAAAGTTTGCATTTTTCTTGAAAACCCACTTTCTTTTTCTTGATTTTGCTCATTTGGTAAAATGACTAAAATCACAAACCCAATGTGAAATTTTTGCATCTGGAGTGGTTGTTGGGGAAGACGTTTGTCGACTGTTTACAGGTTTCAATGTCGATTGTTTTTACAGGTGACCGATTGCATGTGGTGCCGATGATGCCCGGTGGTGCCGATGGTGCCCGTTGGTGCCGGTGTTTTTTGATCTTTTTAGTTTGATTTGTGTTTTTGATATTGGTCGATTGAAGTGTGGTTTTGGATTTGTGTTTTCGAGATACACTTTGTTTTGATGTTGTTGTTTTTTCCCCCTAGTCGATGATGATAACGATAAAAAAAACGGCGCGTCAAAAAAACGTGTAAAAACGTCGCGTTAAAATTACGGCGCTTGAAAAAAACGGCGTGTAAAAAACGACTCGTTAAAAAAACGACGCTTGAAAAAAACGGCGTGAAAAAACGGGGCGTCTACCGGGTCGTAAAAAAAACGCACGTAAAAAACGGGGGCGTAAAAAACGGCGTGTAATACGAATCGTAAAAACAGTGCATAAAACGGGTCGTATAAACGGCGCGTAAAACGGGTCGTAAAAAAGCGTAGATTTTGATGATGATGGCGCGGCAAGGACGGCGGAGGGTAGGGTTTTTGATCCTGCAACCCCACTTTTGCAGCCTCTTAATTATCAGATAATCTGAGCCAAACCCCATTTTTTTTCGAGATACCCTTTGTTTTTGATGTTTGTTGGGTTTTTTATATTTTTTTGAGGCGTCGATGATGATAGCAATCTATCTGAGACACCTACCGAGTAGCGATTTTCTGGGTGCGTTCATTTTTACGTAGAACGTTAAACGTTTTACGTAGAACGTAAAACGTAAAAAGTTTAACGTGAAACGTAAAAAGTTAAACGTGAAACGTAAAAAGTTTTACGTGAAACGTAAAACGTAAAAAGTTTACGTAAACGTAAACGGTAAACTTTTTTATCGTAAAACGTAAACTTTTTTGACGTAAAACGTAAAAAAACGGCGCCTTAAAACGTAAAAATTTTAACGTAAAACATAAAAACGTCGTGTTAAAACGTAAAAAATTTAACGTAAAAAAACGGCGATTTTCTGTTGCGTTCGGTTTTGCGTAAAAACGTTTTTGTAAAAAAAAAATTAAACCGTAAACTTGTTAATGTAAACCGTAAACTTTTTATCGTTAAACGTAAAAACGTGAAGCCTAAAAAGTGTTACGTAAATTTTTTCGTAAGTTTTACGTAAACGTAAAACGTAAAAAGTTTTTCGTAAGTTTTACGTAAACTTTTTCGTAAATTTTTTTCGTAAGTTTTACGTAAACTTTTTCGTAAGTTTTTCGTAAAACGTAAAAAGTTTTACGTAAAACGTAAAACGTAGAAAGTTTTTCGTAAAACGTAAAAAGTTTTACGTAAAACGTAAAAAGTTTAACGTAAAACGTAAAAAGTTTAACGTAAAACGTAAAAACTTTTACGTAAAACGTAAAAAGTTTAAATTTTTAACGCAAAACGTAAAAAGTGTACAAAAAGGGGCGTGTTAAAAAAAGTGAAAAAACGGCGCGTTTAAAACGGAGTGTAAAAAAACGACGCATTAAAAAACGTGGAGAAACGGTGCGTTTTAAAAAAACGACGCTTGAAAAAACGGCGCGTAAAAACGCGTAAAAAAACGGCGCGTTAAAAAACTTCGGAAAAACGGCGCGTTAAAAAACTTCAAAAAAAGGCGCATTAAAAAACTTCGGAAAACGGCGCGTTAAAACGGCGTGTAAAAAGCGTGTAAAAAAATTGGTGCGTTAAAAAACGTGGAAAAACGGCGCGTTTAAAAAAACGACGCTTGAAAAAAACGACACGTTAAAAAACTTCGGAAAAACGGCGCGTTAAAAAAAAACGCCGATTGAGAAAAACGACGACTTAAAAAAACGGCGCGTAAAAACGGCGCGTAAAAAACGGCGTTAAAAAACGGCGCGTTAATAAAACGCCGAATGAGAAAAACGACGCCTTTAAAAACCGGCGCGTTAAAACGGCGCGTAAAAACGGCGCGTGAAAAACGGCGCGTAAAAACGGCACGTGAAAAACGGCGCGTTAAAAAATCGATGCGTTAAAAACGACGCGTTTAAAAAAACGCCGATTGAGAACGGCGCGTTAAAAACGGCGCGTTAAAAAACGGCGTTAAAAACGGCGCGTTAAAAAACGGCGTTAAAAAACGGCACGTTAAAAACGGCGCGTTAAAAACGGCGCGTTAAAAACGGCGTGTTAAAAAAACGCCAATTGAGGAAAACGACGCCTTAAAAAAACGGCGCGTAAAAACGGCGCGTGAAAAACGGCGCGTGAAAAACGACGCGTAAAGAAACGGCGCGTAAAAAAAACGGCGTTAAAAACGGCGCGTCAAAAAACGTAAAAAGTTTAACGTAAAACTTAAATTGTAAAAAGTATAAAAATCTTTTAAAAAAAATCTGAATTTAAAAATGTTTTTAATAAAGAAATTATGTTTAAAAAATAAAAGTAATAAAAAGTAATTAATAAATAGGACAAAAAAGGTAATTTAAAATTAATATATATAAAAAGACAAAATAGAGTTATTTTACTTAAATACCCTTTTGGATTATAATATTAAAGACATAATAACACAAAAAAAAAATTTAATATTAATATTAACTACTTTTAATCACATCCATCCATCTAGTTGATCTAAGGGCCATAAAGTGGTTCTCATGGTTTTTACAACTAGAGGTGGTTTTAATTTTAGCGATCCTATATATATATATATATATATATATATATATATATATATATATAGGGTTGGGCTATATAGAAAACCCTAAATATTTAGGAAACCCGGGAAACTCAAAGCTCCCGACTTTTTTTTTTTGAAAAAAATAACACATGTAATATACATGTTTTTAAGAGTTTTGGGCCAAAAAAATCAAAAAAAGCGTCGAAGGGTTTTTTTTTTTAAAAAAACAAATTTCAGCAACTTTCAGCATTTTTTGTCTAACACATGTTAGTCAACGAAGTTTTTGAAACTTGTTTATATTTTTTTTAAAAAAAGTACTCGGCGCTTTTTTGTTTTTTTTTTTGGCCCAAAACTCTTAAAAACATGTATATTACATGTGTTATTTTTTTCAAAAAAAAAAAAAGTCGGGAGCTTTGAGTTTCCAGAGTTTCCTAAGAATATAAGGGTTTTCTGTCTAGCATTACCCTATATATATATATATATATATATATATATATATATATATATATATATATATACACACACACACACACATACACATATACAAACACATAAGGTGAGAGTTGGCTACAAAGTCTATTTTCTTACAAAGTATAAAAAACCATAAAACACCATAATGTCAACCATAAAACACAATCAAAACCCACAAATAACAAAGTGAAGATTACTAAAACGACATATTTGTAGGTTTTGTGTTGTGATATGGATGATAAGGCTTTGATTATCGAATGACTAACATTGTATGTTTTATGTTCATTATCATGTTGTGTTTTATATTCATAGTTCTACGATGGTGTGTTTGAAGTTTTTATGGACTGTTAGGGTTTGGATATTGTGTTTTAGTGATCTTTACTATATTATTTATGGACTCTGAGTGTGTTTTATGGCTGAAATTGTGGTGTTTTATGACTTTGTACACTTTGTAAAAAAAATGGACTTTGTAGTCGAACTCCATCTAAACCATCACCCCGTCATTACACTTTGTACACTTTGCAGGAAAAATGTACTTCCAAACACCAGCACCAGAACGACCGTCATCACCTTCAATTGAAACCATCACTCCGTCGTTACATCGACAACAACACCACCATCTCTCATCATCCCCATGGTTTAATTTCCAACTTTTAGGTTGATGTTGGTCAAAGGAAGCATCTTAATTATATGAGGTGAGGAAACACCCAAATAAAATCATCGATTACTAAAACAAAAACCCTAGAGATATGTGTTGTGAGGAGAAAAAAAAGCAATGGGCATTTTCACTTCACAATAAACAAATTACAGAAATCAAAATAATTAAACTGAGCTTTTATATTTGAATCAACGCAATCAGGTATATATATATATACACAATCTCAAAAACAATAACACATAATTGGAAATAATATAACCTTTAATTTAAAGAAATGAACAAAAAATATGTTTCAAAAAGCTCCATGGATTCCATTTCTATTCACTTCTCCTAGGGCTGGCTGCTGCAACTGTCACCGGCTCCGTCGTCCGCTTCGTGTACACATCTCTCTCGCCATCATTGGTTCTCCTGCGTAGAAAAGAGGGGTGGGCATGGTAATAAAGAGTGGTTGTTGGTGGTGGTGTTCTGAATTTGTAGGAGTAGAGAGTAAAAAGATGGGTTATAGTGAAATTTTGATTTTACTTTAAGAAAAACTAGTTTTTTTCTACCCATGCTTCGCAGCGAGAGTGGTTGTTTTCTCCACACGTAACATGACAGGAGTTTTGTCGTTATCGTTTTGGTTTATCAGAAAACGTTAAAGCAAAGCAAACACCGACCGTTTCGTTCTAAGTATTTTATGAAGTATAGTAAAAAACACGAAGGCAACGGATTCTGTAATCACACAAATGATTACATGAAGTCAACGAATTTTGGATTCTTCAATCACATTTCATCTAAAGTTTAGAAAAAAAACTACAATGTAACAAATGTGTAACTATCAATTCGATGACAAATTCAACACCTTTATTGAAATTTTTGTTTCAAAAAAACTCATGAACGGGGAAATTGCCCACATATAGTTCCAAATACAGATTTAGAACATTTGTTGCACGCAGGTAGCTTTTAGACATGTTCATTTCTCATATGATTTCACTGTAGTCATAGGTGTAAGCGAACAAAACCCGAGCCTGTCTATGCTCAAGGTTGGCGATAAAGGCAATTGTGACGAACCTTTTGACTGATGGGGAGTGTCTGGTTTAATGGTATGGTGGCAATGGTGATGCAAATGTGGTGCTTGTAGGCGAGGTAAAAGGCCGTGGCCTAGACTTGGTGTCGAATCTACATAACTGTGTTGCCTTGGGGTGGAGGGGCTGATTCTATTAGAAAATCCAGCTAGAAAAGTAGGTTGTTGGCCGGCCATTACAGCTCATGTGAATTCAAGCCTTATAAACAAGATTTCTTGAAGACCTATTTAACGAAGATAAAAAAAAAATAAGTGTTAAATAAAGAAACAAACAAACAAATGCTAAAAATTTTGAGGGAAATTTGTCAAATAGAGACCTTAAACTTGCTTCAGATAACAATCTTCATCAATGTGAAGCGTCAAGGCATCTCTTACTCCTTTAATAACAATCCTTTTATAAAAAAACAAAATACTATCAATAAGCTATATTAGCAGGTGCAATAAAGCAACTTATTGAAATATCTGTATGTATACAAGATAATCAGAGTAATTGTATTTTGTATATTGTATGAATGATAAAGGAGTACAAAGGATATAAATAGACTACATAATTACATATTAGTCCCTCTATTATATAAACATATCTAAACCTATAATAGTTGTCTAATATTCCCCCTCAAGCTAAGCGCGGGGAACGAGCTGTAGCTTGTCTCTTAAAATTGCAAATCGTTCAGAAGGTAATGGATTTGTGAAAACATCAGCAATCTGATCATGTGTAGAGATAAACCGAACCGCAAGTTTCCCTTGAGCAACCTTTTCTCGCACAAAATGAAAATCAACTTCAACATGTTTGGTACGAGCATGAAAGATAGGATTGGCAGATAAATATGTGGCACCGAGATTATCACACCATAAGATAGGAGCCGACTTCACAGGGACACGAAGTTCACGCAGTAAAGAATCCAGCCAGGTAAATTCAGCAACTGTATCAGCTAATGCTTTATATTCCGATTCAGTGGATGACCGAGAGATAGTACGTTGTTTTCGAGCTGACCAAGAGATGAGATTAGAGCCTAGATAGATAGCAAATCCCCCTGTGGAACGACGGTCATCGGGACAACCAGCCCAGTCCGCATCAGAATATGTTGTCAAAGACCGATAATGAGCATCTGTATAAGCATGCAAAGTGGAGCTAGAGGACCGACAGAAGAGGAGACCGTGATTTAGACTGCCCTGTAGATATCGAAGGATTCGTTTAACCGCGGACCAATGGTTCTCTGTCGGAGAGTGCATAAACTGACAAACTTTGTTTACAGCAAATGCTATGTCAGGACGTGTCAATGTTAAGTATTGTAGAGCCCCTACAATCTGGCGATACCGAACGGGATTATCAAAGCTTGGACTGTCACCAAGAGCCAGATGAACCGAGGGAGAACAGGGAGAACTAACAGGCTTAGATTGTGAAAGTCCTCCTTTGGCCAAGAGCTCCAAAATGTATTTCTTTTGAGAGAGGAGTAAATCAGGGCCCTTAGACTGAACTTCAATTCCCAGAAAATAAGATAGAGCACCCATATCTTGAATAGCAAAGATGGAACTCAGATTTTTTACCACACTATCAATCGCGGCTGGATTGTTGCCTGTCAAAATATGTCGTCGACATATACTAACATATAGAGAATAGTACCTGCAGATGAATAGATAGATAGTGAAGGATCTGTCCCGGAACCTTGAAACCCCAAATGCTGAAGAGCATGAGACAACCGCTGAAACCATGCTCGAGGTGCCTGCTTCAGACCATATAATGACTTGTGTAAAAGACATAAGTGATTCGGTCTAGTAGGATCTGTAAACCCAGGTGGCTGTCTCAGATAGACGGTCTCATGTAAATCACCGTGTAAAAATGCATTCTGCACATCCAATTGTCTAAGAGACCAGCCACATGTAACTGCTAGTGAAAGAACAACACGAATGCTGGTTGCTTTGATTACAGGGCTGAAGGTTTCATGGTAGTCAATTCCAGGTTGCTGGTTGAAGCCCTTGGCAACCAATCGAGTAATAGCACCGTTTTGATCCCGTTTAAGTTTATACACCTATTTGCAATCAACAACATTAGCATTTGATACCGGAGGGACAAGAGTCCATGTGCCATTTTTCATGAGGGCCTTGTATTCCTTAGACATGGCATGACGCCATTCAGGACTTTTGTTAGCAATGGTGAAAGTAGTAGGTTCAAGATCATTGGACCCTGTGGTGGTATGGTAGGCTGAGGGGTCGTAGCGGTTAGGTTTTTGTGGGTTTTGGCGAAGGTTGGCAGGACGAGGACGGGTGGGTGGTGGTGGAGAGTGTGATGTAGCTGGTGATTGGGCTATATTTGTGGGCTGAGTTTGAGAAGATTGTTGGGCCGGTTGTGGTGGGGATGAGGTTAGGGACGATTGTGGTAGGGAATTGGGTAAGTCCGTGGATTGGTGTTGGGCCGGTGGTGGGGATGAGCTGGAAGTAGAGACTGCAGGTTCGGTGGTTGAGTCGGGAATGTCAGGTTGGTGGGAGGGAAAAGAGGAGACATAAGGCGAATGATCAGTGGGAGATGGAGTAGGTGATGGGATGGACTGTTGAGCAAAAGGGAAGAGTTGTTCATTAAAGCGAACGTGTCGTGCAACATATAAACGATTTGTGGCCAAGTCAAGACAACGATAGCCATAATGACATGTACTATATCCCAGAAAAACACATGGTAAAGAACGAAAAAACATTTTGTGAGGATTATAGGGACGTAAGTGAGGATAACATTGCCATCCGAAAACACGTAAGAAAGATAAATCAGGTGGGTGTTGAAATAAGTGTTGAAAGGGAGAGATTTTGGAAGCAACTCTGGATGGCATTTGTAACAACTGTCACTAAAATCCATAATTAGGATGGTAATTAGCTATTAAGGAAACCCTAATTAAGAAACCCAAGTAATTCTGCACTAACCCTAAAATTTCCAGAACAATCAGAATCAGGATCAGGGCCCTAAAACTCAGGGGGGGCAAAACCCTAGTTACGATTATCTAAATAACTTGTTGGCCGTTTTGAATTTTACAATTTCATCAACTCAGCAAGCCTAGTTAGGGACGTGGCTACCTATAGAAACTAGGTTACCCCTCGCGTAGCGCGACGCCCATGGGGGTACCCCTCGCGCTACGCGACGGGGGTCAAATTTCGGGTATAAATAGAGGAGTCTGGGACTTGAAATTGGGCACTTGAACGACGAAAAAACTCACAGTATACGCTGAGTTATAGCAGAAATCGTTCACAACACACACAATTCACGAATCGCTGCCGAAATCAGGGTAATAACTCGATCGCTATTACGATTCAACGTCCGATCGATTATAACTATCCAACGATAGTCCAGGTGCTGCTCAATTGAGCTAGTACTTTGATTATTCGTCGTGATTTCGACTTGAATATTAGAGTGCTGTTCGAATTCGGACTATGCTCTGTTATTCGTTGTGAATTCGATTGAATTATCGAGTATTGCACTGATTAATCATTGTGAAGGTTTAATCTCGTGAATTGACGTAATTGCTGTATTAGTTACTAACCTGTGTGTGTGCATTGTGTTAAATTAGGTTTAATCAAGGATAATCAGTAGGCTTATATCTATTGCTCGTTAATCTGCAATGTGAGTCATTCTTCTTTTTAAAACTATTTTCTCACAGTTTGTGAGTAAGTATTACAATACCTCAAATTATTTTCAAGGTTATAATTACAGGGATTAAGTCTTTGTAATCACCAAATTACAGCTGGTATGTGGGGTATTGTGCACATTACTATTATTATCACTCTATGTGAGTGAATATTACTCTATGTGAGTGATTATTACTCTGTGTGAGTTAACCGTCACTATTTGGGGCAACGGGACCCAATAGTGGTATGACCACAGTCACAGATCCGGTCGAGTGACAAATACCTATTCTTGATAATTGGTTGATAGAAACATTGTAATCGCTCTTAATACTGTGATTTATAACTAACGGGTCGTTTTAGAAAATGGAATGATTCACTCAGTATTTCCCCGCTGACAAAACCTTTTTCAAACATGTTTCAGGTGATCTGTGTGATCTAGGAAAAGTGCAGTAAAGCACTACAAGCTCAAAGAAGTGGCTCAGTGTAAATAAATGAATAAAACATGTTTTGGAAAATAAAGATTTCTATGTGAAATCAACTTATTGTAAATTATGGGATTTATCCCTTAAACTTTGTGTAATATATTAAACGAGCATATTTTTACGGTTAAAAGATCCTGTTGTAAAAAGACTTCCGCTGTCGCATAAATTAAATACCACGGGTACCACACTGAAATCTGCATCGCGGGCCCCGGCTCCGTCCAGGGTGGGTCGGGGGCCGCGACAGAAAGGTGGTATCAGAGCTAATAATTAAATTGAGCCACTGATCGAGCCACTGATTAAGCCTAAATTAAGTATTTTGTTCAAATGCTTAATTTTACTAGTTGTTATTCGGTGATTATATGTTGTATTAACTGATTATTTGTTAGATACAGTATGGGTAAACAAAAGCTGTCTGCTATCTACCACAAACTAGATGTGGCATCTTCTTCTAAAAACCCAGTAAATTTAGAAGAAGGAATCTTTGTCCGCAAGGCAAATTATGAAAATCCTCTTTCCCCAGAGAAAAGGGATTCGATACTTAAAAAGAGTCAGGAGAAAAAGAAACCCCGAACCAAGAGAGTTAGGTTTAACCCAGAAGTTCAAGAATTGGGTAATAGTGCACCTTGGGAAGATAAAATAGACGGGAAATGGGCAAATCTCTATATGCTAGCTACTGTAGCAGAAAATGCTAATCTCTAAATATTCGATAAGTTGGGTCTAGTAAGAGAAATCACAATCCCGTAAATAAATAAAATCCCAGTGTGTTTATTTCAGTTATTTCTGTACAAAAAGTAATATGCAATAAAACTTCAGTGTTTGTTTGTTAAACTTTGTTCCAAAGTTTTAACATTGCATTTTGCATATATGCTATGCAGCATGAATGAGATGTCGGAAGCATTCCAGAATCTCAACTTATATCCAGTGCCTATCGAAGTCTCTCACGACTTTACTGGTTACATTGCTGACATAGAAGAACCTGTGGAATTCCAAGCTCCACCGCTGGAAAAAGCCAAACCTAAAAAGAAGAGAAGATACGTAGGGTGGAGGAAAGTACGCCGTAGGAAACCTGCCACTAGGAAACTCCCTAAAATAGAAAATCCTGTGAGTGTGAGCAAGGGAAAGGAAATAGAAACTGGAGAAAGTTCAAAACCACCTGAAAAGGAAATAGGAATAGATCTGAAACAAAAGGGAATAGAGATTGGCGAAAGCTCTAAACAATCTGAGGAAATCACGTTCCAGGACGAAATAGATCGCCTACTGGAAAATTGTGATGTTTTAGAGCCTATCAACGATAATCTCTTCTCTTACCCGGCTACAGTTCAATTCCCACTAAACCTAGGACCAGCTATTCCAGACCCACTAGTTCATACCAGACCATTAGGCCAAATGGAGGAATGGTGGACCAATGACTGGCAATTCCAAAACATAGTCAACAGTCCTTATAGTTTCCTTCCACAATTTGACCCAGAACCACTCCCAAATCCTCCCATGAGTAATGAAAACCTAGCTGAACTCCGTCAGTTCGGTGAAGAACTGATAGGTACAGGTAATAGGATCAGGGAAATGGGGGAGCATCTAACTTGGAAGTACGATGAGAGGGAGCATCGTTACTAGAACCGTCAGTTAAACCACAGAAAGTCGTATTGTATAATAGTAACTCAAAATTCTGTAAAATGGGCAATAAAACTCTATAAAATACGGTGTGTATGGATGCATATACAATATACCATAACAAAGTAAAAGTCGAGAAATCGACAATTTTGGTTATGCTTGTATGTTGTGATAATCTATGTGTTTATCTATGTGAATTTTGTCATTGATAAGTTAGACACTAATAATTTTTACCAATAAGCAGATGGAAAACGCTAATAATGAACCAATTAATGAAGTAAATCAATCTGAGCAAGAACAGGAAGATCAATATATAACTCGACAAGATATCGAGCACTTTATCGCCCAAGGAATAGCTCATGCTATTCCAGAAATTGTAGCTGCTGTTCAGAAACCTGCCGAACCACAATTAATTCCTAGTAAACGTATTCCAGAAGATAACGGCAGTAACAGCATAAATGGAGGCGGCAATCATGACGATCATGATCTGCAGCAGGCCCCACACCCTAAAAGAATGAAAGCTGCAACGTTTGGTTGCACTTACAAAGAATTTCTTGCTTGCAAACCCGCTGAATTTGCAGGTAACGAAGGGGCAACTGCAACACTGCGTTGGTTAGAGAAAACCGAAGCAGTAATTGCAATAAGCAAATGTGCCGAAGAGGATCAAGTGATGTATGCATCAAATCTGTTCAAAGAAGGAGCATTAGAATGGTGGAACACGGTCCTCCAGGCAAAAGGAAGAAGGATAGCATACGCCATAGGTTGGGAAGAATTTAAGAGTTTGGTAGAAAGAAAATTCTGTCCCGAATACGAGAAAGAACAGATGGCAAATAAATTCCTTAGTCACCGCATGACAGGAGTAGATTGTCGGGGCTATACTTCGACATTCTTTGAATACGCAAGGGTAGTGCCATCACTGGCTTCGCCAGAACCGGTACTTATTTCCCGTTACATCTGGGGGTTAATTAGTGAAATCCGAAACATCGTTAAAGCTGCGAGACCTCGTACTATTGACGATGCTGTAGAATTAGCTAATACCCTAACAGATGAGTTGGTGCGCACAAGAGAAGAAGACCGGAAAAAGGAATTAGCTCAGAAGATTACTCAAGGATTTCGTGCGGGTAATACCAAGAAAAAAGGAACAGGGCAATCCTCATCACCTCCTTTTTGCAGAAATTGCAAAAAGAAGCATTATGGACAATGCAACATGGTTTGCAATTTTTGCAAAATGAAAGGACATCGAGAAGAAGACTGCAGAAAGAAAACCAGAGTTTGTTATAATTGCAGAGAAAGGGGACACTTTCAATCTGAATGTCCTAAGTTAGCTAAACCTGTAGTTAACCAAGCCAAACCCACGGAAGGAACAACCAAGAAAAATGCTCGTGCATTCCAGCTAACCACTCAAGAGGCCGAACTCATTCCAGATGTGATAGCTGGTACGTTCCTAGTACATGACGTATTTGCAAAAGTATTATTTGACTCTGGTGCGAACCAAAGCTTTATTAATACTTCATTTTGTCAAGATCTTAAGTTACCTTTAACCACTCTTAGGCAAATTTTCACAGTTGAAACCGCAGAAGGAAATTCTGTGAACATAGATAAAATCTGGCAAGGAGGAAAAATAGAACTATTAGGCCATAAGTTCTCTGCAAATTTGTTACCAATGAATTTAGCCGGATTCGATGTAGTATTAGGAATGGATTGGTTAGTAGCCAACCATGCACGAATCCTATGTGATAAAAATGCAGTAGAAATTCAAACCCCTACAGGAGAAGTAATTTTAATTACTGGGGATAAACCTCGAAAGCCATTGAAATTCATATCAGTAATGAAATTGGCTAGTTATTCGAGAAAACAGGAAATGGTGTATATGATTTCCGCAATCATTAACACTAAAGATAAGGAACTCCAGGACATCCCCGTAGTCTCAGAATACCCAGACGTTTTTCCAGAAGAATTACCTGGATTACCACCTGATAGAGAAGTAGAATTTAGAATTCATTTAATTCCAGGTACTGCACCAATAGCCAAAGCACCATATAGATTAGCACCTACCGAAATGCTAGAATTGAAAAAGCAATTAGATGAATTATTAAGCAAAGGATTCATACAACCGAGTTCATCCCCTTGGGGTGCACCGGTACTGTTTGTGAAAAAGAAAGATGGATCGATGAGAATGTGTATCGATTATAGAGAATTAAATAAGGTTACGATTAAGAATCGATACCCACTACCTAGGATTGATGATCTTTTTGATCAATTGCAAGGAGCTAGGTATTTCTCAAAGATAGATTTAAGATCCGGATACCATCAGTTGAAAGTACAAGAAGAAGACATACCTAAAACTGCTTTCAGAACTAGGTATGGTCATTATGAGTTTACAGTCATGCCCTTTGGATTAACGAATGCCCCAGCAGCATTCATGGACATGATGAATCGAATCTGTAAACCATATTTGGATAAATTTGTGATCGTTTTCATCGACGATATACTTATTTATTCCAAAAGCCAAAAAGAACATTGTGAACACTTACATGCACTCTTAACTTTGTTAAGAAAAGAAAGGCTTTATGCCAAATTCTCAAAATGTGAATTTTGGCTACAAGAAGTACAATTCTTAGGTCATGTGGTAAATCACAAAGGTATCCATGTAGATCCTGCTAAGATAGAAGCAATTACAAAATGGAAAGTCCCACAAACAGCTATGGAGATAAGAAGTTTTCTAGGCTTAGCTGGATACTATAGACGATTTATCAAAGATTTTTCTAAGATAGCCGTACCATTAACTAAGTTAACCTGTAAAGCTGCTAAGTTTGAATGGGGACCTAGACAAGAAGAAGCCTTTAAGATTTTAAAGCATAGGTTGACGAATGCACCAATCTTAGCTTTACCCGAAGGAACAGAAGATTTTGAAGTATATTGTGATGCTTCAAAATTAGGCTATGGATGTGTGTTAATGCAACGCAAGAAAGTAATCGCGTATGCTTCTAGACAATTGAAAAAGCACGAAGAAAATTATACGACTCATGATCAAGAATTAGGAGCCATAATCTTTGCCCTTAAGATATGGAGACATTATCTGTATGGAAGTAAGTTTACTGTTTATACAGATCATAAAAGTTTGAGATATATATTTGGGCAAAAAGAATTAAACATGAGGCAAAGAAGATGGATGGAGATGCTAAGTGATTACGACTGTGATATCCAATATCACGAAGGAAAGGCAAATGTAGTTGCAGATGCCTTAAGTCGTAAGTACCATGAGAAACAGAAACGAGTCCGTGCTCTGAGGTTAAATCTACAAGTAGATTTAATGGCACAAATTAAAGAAGTTCAGAAAACAGCAATCCAAGACGATGCTGAAGGAATGAAAGGTTATCTAAAAGAATTAGAACAAGGAAATGATGGAATTTGGAAATTCCATAAGAAACGAATTTGGGTACCTAAGCAAGGAGAATTAAGAAATAAGATTTTAGAAGAAGCTCATAAATCTAGGTATACCATGCACCCAGGAAACAATAAGATGTACCAAGATTTAAGAAATAATTTCTGGTGGATAGGAATGAAAAAGGATATAGCGAAATACGTATCCAAATGTTTAACTTGTTCACAAGTTAAGGCAGAACACCAGAAACCTTCAGGATTACTTCAACAATTAGAAATGCCTGTATGGAAATGGGAACTCATAACAATGGATTTTGTTACAAAGTTACCCAAAACCAAAAGAGGTAATGATGCAATTTGGGTAATTGTAGACCGATTAACCAAGTCAGCTCATTTCCTACCAATGAAAGAAACCTTTAGCATGGAAAGGTTAGCACAACTGTACGTGGACGAAGTAGTATCTCTACATGGAGTCCCGCTCTCCATTGTATCGGATAGAGATAGTCGTTTTACATCTCATTTCTGGACAAGCTTTCAGAAAGCAATGGGAACTCGACTAAATCTAAGTACTGCTTATCATCCACAAACAGACGGACAGAGTGAAAGGACAATACAAACACTAGAAGACATGCTCCGAGCATGTGTAATTGACTTTGGTGGTAATTGGGATAGCCATTTGCCATTAATTGAATTCTCCTATAACAATAGTTATCATTCAAGTATCGAAGCTGCACCATTCGAAGCACTGTATGGACGTAAGTGCAGAACTCCAGTATGTTGGGCAGAAATCGGAGAAAGTCAATTATCAGGTCCTGAAATTGTACAAGAAACTACTGACAAGATAACTCAGATCAAGGAAAGACTGAAAACAGCTCGAGATCGTCAGAAAAGCTATGCAGACAATCGTCGCAAGCCTTTAGAATTTCAAGTCGGAGATAAAGTAATTTTAAAAGTTTCTCCTTGGAAAGGAGTAGTACGCTTCGGTAAAAAAGGAAAGTTGAGTCCTAGATATGTAGGACCATTTCCAATAAGCCAACGAATAGGACCAGTTGCTTACCGCTTACAACTACCAGAAGAACTAGCTGGAGTACATGATGTATTTCATGTATCCAATCTCAAGAAATGTCTATCAGACGAATCCCTGGTAGTACCTCTTCAAGATGTAGAGGTGAACGAAAAATTAAAGTTTATAGAGAAACCACTACAGATCGAAGATAGAAAAGTCAAGTTTCTCAAACACAAACGACTGGTGTTGGTCAAAGTCAAATGGAATTCAAGAAGAGGACCAGAATACACTTGGGAGCTGGAATCAGAAATAAAGCGCAAATATCCTCATTTATTCCAATAAATCTCGAGGACGAGATTTTTCTTAAGGTGGGGAGGATGTAACAACTGTCACTAAAATCCATAATTAGGATGGTAATTAGCTATTAAGGAAACCCTAATTAAGAAACCCAAGTAATTCTGCACTAACCCTAAAATTTCCAGAACAATCAGAATCAGGATCAGGGCCCTAAAACTCAGGGGGGGCAAAACCCTAGTTACGATTATCTAAATAACTTGTTGGCCGTTTTGAATTTTACAATTTCATCAACTCAGCAAGCCTAGTTAGGGACGTGGCTACCTATAGAAACTAGGTTACCCCTCGCGTAGCGCGACGCCCATGGGGGTATCCCTCGCGCTACGCGACGGGGGTCAAATTTTGGGTATAAATAGAGGAGTCTGGGACTTGAAATTGGGCACTTGAACAACGAAAAAACTCACAGTATACGCTGAGTTATAGCAGAAATCGTTCACAACACACACAATTCACGAATCGCTGCCGAAATCAGGGTAATAACTCGATCGCTATTACGATTCAACGTCCGATCGATTATAACTATCCAACGATAGTCCAGGTGCTGCTCAATTGAGCTAGTACTTTGATTATTCGTCGTGATTTCGACTTGAATATTAGAGTGCTGTTCGAATTCGGACTATGCTCTGTTTCGTTGTGAATCCGATTGAATTATCGAGTATTGCACTGATTAATCATTGTGAAGGTTTAATCTCGTGAATTGACGTAATTGCTGTATTAGTTACTAACCTGTGTGTGTGCATTGTGTTAAATTAGGTTTAATCAAGGATAATCAGTAGGCTTATATCTATTGCTCGTTAATCTGCAATGTGAGTCATTCTTCTTTTTAAAACTATTTTCTCACAGTTTGTGAGTAAGTATTACAATACCTCAAATTATTTTCAAGGTTATAATTACAGGGATTAAGTCTTTGTAATCACCAAATTACAGCTGGTATGTGGGGTATTGTGCACATTACTATTATTATCACTCTATGTGAGTGAATATTACTCTATGTGAGTGATTATTACTCTGTGTGAGTTAACCGTCACTATTTGGGGCAACGGGACCCAATAGTGGTATGACCACAGTCACAGATCCGGTCGAGTGACAAATACCTATTCTTGATAATTGGTTGATAGAAACATTGTAATCGCTCTTAATACTGTGATTTATAACTAACGGGTCGTTTTAGAAAATGGAATGATTCACTCAGTATTTCCCCGCTGACAAAACCTTTTTCAAACATGTTTCAGGTGATCTGTGTGATCCAGGAAAAGTGCAGTAAAGCATTACAAGCTCAAAGAAGTGGCTCAGTGTAAATAAATGAATAAAACATGTTTTGGAAAATAAAGATTTCTATGTGAAATCAACTTATTGTAAATTATGGGATTTATCCCTTAAACTTTGTGTAATATATTAAACGAGCATATTTTTACGGTTAAAAGATCCTGTTGTAAAAAGACTTCCGCTGTCGCATAAATTAAATACCACGGGTACCACACTGAAATCTGCATCGCGGGCCCCGGCTCCGTCCATGGTGGGTCGGGGGCCGCGACAGCATTCGATTGATTAGGTAAACCGCAGTGTCAAAGGCAAAGTGCCAAAATTTTTTAGGCACACCGGATTGAGCAAGAAGAGTAAGCCCGGTTTCCACTACATGTCGGTGGCGTCTCTCAACAAATCCGTTTTGTTCACTAGTGTGGGGACAAGAGAGACGATGAATGATACCTAGAGAGGTAAAAAAGGGAGAGAGAGGTCGAAACTCCCCACCCCAATCAGTTTGGACAGATTTGAGCTTGGTCTTAAATTGTCGTTCAACCATAGCATGGAAATTTTTGAATGTAACACACACATCTGATTTATGTTTTAAGGGAAAAATCCACATATAACGAGTAAAATGATCAACAGATAGTAAAAAATAAGAATCACCATTCAATGATTTAATTGGTGCAGGACCCCACACATCACAAAAAATTAAATCCAAAACATTATTACTCTTAAAAGTCGAAGGAAACAAATGAAGTTTTGAGGATTTCCCCATGTGACACGAGGTACAAGAGGATGACAAACTTTTATTACTAACAGGAAGTGAAAAAAGAGATAACATAGACTTCAATAGATCTTGATGTGGATGTCCAAGTCTTCGATGCCATGTATCTTGAGAAGCACGAACAGCAGAAAAGGCAACTTTGTGTAGAGGACGGATGGATGGCACACAAAGGGAGTAGAGCCCGTTGTTACTTGGACCCGTGAGGAGGGTTTTCCGTGTACACGTGTCCTTCACAGCAAAAAAAGTCGAGTGAAATTCAAAGAAAACATTATTATCTTGAAAAAATTTTTGAACGGAAAGAAGGTTTCTTTTAAGTTGTGGAACATGAAGAATATCGGAAAGTGTAAAGGTTTTGTGTGGCGAATAGATTTTGGTGGAGCCAATGTGTAAAATGGGTAAACTTTCACCATTACCAACAAGGAGGGAATCCTTACCATAGTATGGTTCTGAGTGATCAAGGCCGTTGTGATCCATGGCAGAGTGACCATTGCATCCAGTGTCAGGCAGCCAAGTTGTTGAAGCTTGTGAGCGATAGTCAGCAAAGTTTGCTGCTGCTGGTGCTGTCCTTAGGGTACTGGGATCCCGGTTAGGACAATGTGACGGGATGTGACCGATTCTACACCTGTTACAAGTACCAAAGACAGTGTTTTGATTAGATGCCCAGTTAAATTGTCCTCTGTTGTTACCATTGTTGTTGTAGGAGTTGTGGTTAGGATTGTTATTGTAGCGAGAGTTGCCACGTCCCCCACGATCACGATATGAAGAGCTCCGACCTCTACCCCTAGACCCATAGAAAGCCTGTTGCTGGGGCTGCTGTGATGAAGAAGATTGGGGCTGAACCTGTAACCCCAACTGAGATAGGAGCTGTTGTAGAGACTGAACTGTATCAGCTGGTAAGGACGGGGCTGTAGATGGGGTTGAGGAACTTTTGTTGGTGACCGTGAATGCCTGAACAGGGGATGTGTCAGGTTTTTTTACCATGTATTCATGATCAGCAAGTAGTGCAAAGAGGTCAGAGAAAGGTGTAGGTGCAGAACGACCTACAATCTGAGATTTAAAGCCATCGTATTCATCACGAAGACCGGTCACAACCAGCATGACCAAGTCTTTTTCTTTGTAGGGTTCTCCTATGTTGGCCAGGGCATCAGCATATTGTCTGGCTCTGGTGAGATAAGCAGTAGATGATTCTTCTGGTTGCATCTGGATCCTGAGTAGTTGTGACTTCAAGGTGTATTCACAAGAGATTGAATGCGGGGCAAAAGCACGTTCCAAGGCTAGCCATAACTCCCTAGAAGTGGTGCCCTGAACATGCTGGAAGGCACTTTCAGAGATGGTGGATAGCAGCAGCATTCGTACATGAGCATCATTAGAAACCCATGTGGTGTGATTAGGGTTTGGACGGGTTGTAGGAGGTAAAGCAGCGTCTATGTTAGGGACGGTTATCACAGGATCTGGGCAAGGAATAGTCCCATCAACGTAATCAAAAAGTTTGTTTGTGACAAGAAAAGGGTGTATCATAGTTTTCAAGTGACCATAGTTAGAGGGTGAGAGGGTAAAAGCAAACTTGTGGGAATTGTGACTGGTTTTCTCGGTTGTGGTAAATGGAGCAAGCAGGGCCATTGTTCGGTTGAAGAGATGATGCAGATTAGAAGGCTGCAGAAAAAAAAAGGTGACGGCAGTTAGGGTTTTTGGGAGCTGTGCTCTGATACCAAGATAATCAGAGTAATTGTATTTTGTATATTGTATGAATGATAAAGGAGTACAAAGGATATAAATAGACTACATAATTACATATTAGTCCCTCTATTATATAAACATATCTAAACCTATAATAGTTGTCTAATAATACATATACATGACTTCAACATTTGAAGTTCAAAAGGATGTCTACAACATCTATGTCAATTACTTGTCGCCACTAAGAACAAAGAAATAAACCCACAAATAAAGATGATATCAACAATATTTCTTCATAGGCATATAATGTGAATGCTTTAGATTATATACAAAGGACTACACTTAAAGACCTTGCATACTTGCTGGTCATGAAACTCTAGCAAGTGTATTAATAAATGTTGGATAATCAAGTACAAAGATAACTTAATATAAAATATTAATATAATGTACATGTACTGTAACCATCTTCTTATATTGGTACATCAAAGTTAAGGTGTTAATCGCAAACTATGATTTCTTGCGGTCGCATTGAAAGAACCTACAAAGCTGAGTATTCCACTTTTAGATGTGGGAAAAAGTGGTGTGTAAATGTAATGCGAACTAAATTTATGTTTTGTTCTTGAAAGTTGTGGCTAAAAAAATGGCCTTCAATTTCAAGCCATTATGTTGAATTTGTAAGTTAACGGTCAACCTGTATCTTAAGCCATTTACATATACCCAATGATTATTCTTAAAAAGCAATCCCAAAATGTTTTTAAATTATAAACCCTAAACAATCTACGAAGAACCTAACCAAACCCAAAAGTTAAATCTGGTGAACAACAATTCAACCAAATACAAGAAACCTCTGGATCAACAGATTATATAAAGAAGAAAAAATTCAAAGGTAAAAAGTGAACCGGCTGGAAAGATTGTGAATAGCACAAACGAAAAGAAACGATTACCGATTTTGATGTTAATGGTGGTCAAGTCTACGCAAAAAGGCGATTTGAAGTCGAGAGTTGATGTCGACTGCAAACGATTTCAATTTGAGAGTTGATGTCGGTGGTGGAGAAGTCACCGCAAAGGAGCGATTTCTGGTGGAAAGAAATCCTCAGAACAATAACTAATTCATGTTACCCTACAACTCTAGAAGATATAGATGGAAAATATCAAATATAACTACTGCTTTTCCATCAACAACTAACAACATTCAAATGCCAAAGAAGCAGGAGATGTTAAATTACATGTACAGGTTTGTCAAGAGTTCGTATTACAAATATGATCATATGTTTAAGTATTGATCTCATTGATCATGTTATATGCGAAAAATCACATTCAGCACCTCAGAAATTAGAAGAGTCCGAATCAAGATCCTTTTTACAGATGTTACTGCTTGGCAAGTGGAAGCATAATCTTATACAATAATTCTCATTTGTAAAGGTCAAAACTCCATTGACTTACAATACAAAAACTGCATTTGTTTTTTTTTCTTTCTCCTCTCCATATGAGCCCTAACTCCAACATATGATGTATTGAAAATGCTAATAGTATGCTAAATTAAAAGGGAGTCATCAACTATTTCAAATTTAATGACCAAGGTGTAACAAAACAAACCTAAGTGATAAAAATGGTGGATAAGAGAAGCCATAGCCATGAAAACTTACCTTATTTGCCTCAGTCCTCTTCTGTACCATGGCCGGCAACCTGCTTCGAAGTCGGCAACCACCATCATCGTCGTCAACCACATAAACCCCAGTTTTTGCCGCAATAGTAGTACTGCCAATGCCGCCTACCTCACCAGTATGTTCATCACACTTGGCTGTCCACGCGCCTGAAAACCCTAAAGGGTAAAACAGATGGATCCAAACAAACGACAACCTGGAAAAGAGAGATAACCAAGGCAGAAGTACCACAATAAGTCAATAACCCCGAAAGACTACCGCAACAACCACAGCAAAAGATCGAAAGTTATAGCGGATCTTTCTCTCTATCAATGGTACTGCCAACGCTGCCTGATTGAGCAAATTTGAAAACGTAAAAGGACGATGGGCATGGGTGTTTTCAGCGGTATGTTGAAGACCGGCAGATGTTGGTCATGTTAAACTTGGGAAAGGGAACTATTCCTAAGGACTTTCAGCAATTGTACGAACAACAAATAAGAGATTACAACTACCTCAACAATAATATAATAAAAAAACAACAGAATACAGCCACTCTAGTCTTAATCTGTCTTTTTTTTTTCAAAAGATGGCAACATGTATTTTCTTCAATCTTGAGAAGTTCCCAAAACTTGACAAATCATAATCAACAAAAGAAATCAAGGATACAGTCGCTAGACAGGCTCAGAGATTTAAATCCTAAAAATAGAAATCCATGGCTGCAAGGGGGTTGCAAGTGAAAACTTACCATCCACCATCCTTGCCAAGCCAAGGCTACATTTTCATCATTTTTTTAGTCAAATCCTTGAACTCATCATAGCCATGACAGAAAACCTAACCAATGAAAGCATAAGAACCGACAGTAGACAAAACACAATATCAAAGAAAAACCCTAACAAACCAATACGGCTGCTCAGGTCAATCAAAACAAACCACGAACACAAGCACCATTCATTCCTAGCCTTTGGGAGAGAGAGAGAATAACAGGGGCAATGGTAAATAAAGAGAGCTCAACGATCTTTCATATAGATGTCAAAACCCCCACAAAACAGAGACACCAGATGGTGACCGCTGTGGTGGTGTGACGTGGTGACCCTCCGGTCACTGCCTCTCTCTTCTCTCTCCCTTTTCCCTCTTCCTGTCCTCTCTCATCTGAAGCAAACCGGAAAGACCCCAGCGATCATTCGTATAGAGGTTAAAAACCCCATAAAACAGAGAGACAACAGATGGTGACCGCGGTGGTGGTGTGACGGTGATGAGCCTCCGGTCACCGCCTCTCTTTTCTCTCTCCCTTTTCCCTCTTCCCTCTTCCCATCCTCTCTCACGTCATACGTAGTGGGGCGGTATGCCCCTGCATAGCGCCGGGCACACCGAAACGGGGGGCGCTATCAAAACAAAATGGGTGGGTGGCGCGATAAATATAGCGGCGTTTTGAAATGTAATTTTGAGTTTTTGACCGTTAATAAACGGTGATATTGTATAAAAAAAAAACAATTTATTTATTTTCACACTATAAATAACTCTCAACTCTTCCATTTTTTTATCAAATCATACTTAAATATTCTCTCATTCTCTATATATTTTTTAAAAAGTTTGAACCTACTCCCACCCTATTAAAAAAAAATGGGTTCCTCGTCGGAAGACTCGTTCACCGATATTTACTGAAGATTTTTTTCACCCGAAGAAGACGCGGAGGAGGAAGAAGCGGTTACGAGTGCATGTACTTTTGTGATACAAGCATTTGAGCACGTTCGGCCTACTCCCCCTCCACGACCCATCTTGCGGCGCACCTATATCTTGCGAGATCGTGAAGCCGCGAACGAGCGTTTGATGAGAGACTATTTTGATGCGACACCGGTTCACGGACCCAATGTTTTTAGACGGCGTTTTCGGATGAGCCAAAGATTATTTTTGCGCATTGCTAATGATTTGGAAAATAAGTATGATTTCTTTAAGCAAAGAATGGACGCACGAGGATATTTAGGCTTTACCTCAATTCAAAAGGTGACATCCGTGTTACGTATATTATCATACGGAAACACGTACGACATCAACGACGAGTACTTGAAGATGGCGGAGAAAACAACCCGAGATTGCTTGGAACATTTTTGCTATGGTATTTTTTATTGACTTTTATTTATTTACTTACTTTTATATATTGATTTTTTAGTAGCTTACTAGTAAAATTTTTATATATTAAATTATATTTTAGGTATATGCAAGTTATATGGAAAACGTTATTTGAGAAATCCCACGTGGAACGACCTTCAACAAATATATGAGGTGCATCTAGAAAAGCATGGAATACCCGACATGATTGGTAGCTTGGATTGTCGTCAATGGCGTTGGAATAATTGTCCAACCGCATGGCAAGGTCAACATACACGGGGTGATCAAAAAGGACCAACTTTGGTATTACAAGCTGTTGCGTCATACGACCTTTGGGTTTGGTCGGCCTTCTTTGGTGTAGCCGGGTGTTTTAACGATATTAATACGATAGAGGCTTCACCATTATTAGAGAGCTACATTTCTGGAACTATACCAAAGGCCGGTTTTCATGCTAACGGGAACGACTACGAGCATGGCTACTATTTGGGCGATGGTATATACCCGGAGTATTCGATTATTGTTAAAACGTTTTCTGAAACGTTCGATGAGAAAAGAAAGTATTTTAAAAAATTACAAGAGTCTTCAAGAAAGGATATCGAGAGGTGTTTTGGGGTTCTACAGCAACGATGGCATTTTATCAGAAATCCTTGTCGCATGTGGCATAAGGATAGAATACGAATGACCATGTATGCTTGCATCATTTTGCATAATATGATCATTGAGGATGATGGAAAAGCGATATGCCAAAACTATATTCAGGAAGATTTAGTCGAAGGAACCCAAGCAACAATGGAAGAGAGACTCGCAAATACTCAACTATTGCGATCTAGGGAAATACATAACACGTTGAAGGCGGATTTGGTTGAGCATGCTTGGGCGATTCGCCCAATTCGATACAACAATGACGACGAAGAAGATTCCGAGGAAGAAGAGGTTGAGGAATTCGAGGATGGGTACTTTGAAGACGAAGGTTTGGATGCCGGAGAAAACGAAGAGGAAGAAGGAGAGAACGAAAATCAAGCCGAAGAATAAATATATTTTTTAATTGTAATGTTTTTTTTATTTAAGTGTAATGTTTTTTTTTTATTTTAGTGTAATATTTTTTTAATTTAATGAAATGAATTTTAATTTTATAAAGTTAGAAAATAATTATAAAAAAGTAGAAATTAATAATTGAGTAATGATCAGACGGGGGCTTTATGACTACGGGCTTAAATGCATAACGCCCCATAACGCCCACCCGTACACGTGGCGCGCCATGTGTCGCATAACGCCCACAAAGGGGCGTTATGACTACGCATGGCCTCATATGAAGCAAATCAGAAAGAAGGGTAAGGTGTTAACCTGGAAGACACGCGTCTAATGGGGGATGGCCGCACAAATAGACCAATTGGAAAAAAAACCACGAACAGAAACACTATTCATTCACTTTGGATTATATATAACTAGGTGTTCCCCGCCCGCTTTGCGGGACGATGGCCGAATAATTCTTAACAACTAAAAAAATACCATAGTTTTGCTAGAAAAAAAAAAAGTAAAAAGAGTGTCAGTCAGCTCCTTAACACGATTTTTAGCTGGGGGCAAAGTCATATTTTTATTTTTACTTGAGGGAAAAATCAAAACGCCGCCCGCGTTGCGAGGCGCTAAATCAAATATTTCTTAGTTTAATATTATGTACACATTTATTTTGGTTAGTTATACATGCTACTTATAACACGATATAAAAAAATATGCATCGAGTTAACCAAATAAAGAAAAACACTATCATAGTTATGATAAAAAATAACTAAAACGATGGCAAGCGTGTAATTTAGAGTTGGGGGCAAAACAATAATTTGTCAGGATGAAATAGCGAGTGCTAGGCATCTGTTTGGCACGAATAAAAACTAAATTGAGTAAACCAAGTAAAATAAAATACAACCATAGTTTTGCCGAAAAAAAAACTATGGCAACATTGCAATTTTTAGCTTGGGTAAAATCGTAATTTTAAAATGGAGGTAAAATAATATTTTTAACTGAGGGCAAAACCATTTTTGTATTTTGAATTGGGGGCAAAACCGTAATATTTTTACGGAGGGCAAAATCGTAATTTTAAGCTGGGAGCAAAACAAAAAAATTATTTTGAACTGGTGGCGAAATTGTAATTTTAAATTGAGAACCAACTTGTAATTTAGCAGGATTGTAGCGGTGGGCAAAACTATAATTTTCTTTTTACAAGGCAAAATCGTAAATTTAAGTTGGGGGCAAAGCATAATTTAATTTCTAACTGGGGGCAAGATTGTAGGATCGTTTTCGCGACCGAAACGAGTCATTCAGAGGTGTTCTTCTCAATACGAGAGGCGGAAACTAACGTATCGAGTTCGAAATAGCTAGATATTCACTTTAATTGTCTTTTTGATTGATTTGACAACGTTTTACAGCGAGTAGACACTTCAGCAGCACTTCGGCTCTGGAATCGGAAAGTTACAAATGACAAGACACATCAAGTATTTATAGGGATGGTGATTTCGTAAGAACAGGCTCAAACGAAATCAATTTCAAACGAAATGTGATTTCGTGCGAAACTACCATTTGATTTCGTACGAAATAGCAAATTGCTATTACGTGCGAAATGACTACTTTCCCACATTTCTCGTTTTGCGTGCCCTGATATATCTAAATAAATACAAGACTCGATATAAGACGAAGTTGACAGACGTATGCACCAACAGACTCCCCCTCGGATGTTGACGAGTCTTTAGTGTCGAGTCTTCAACGTCTTCAGTCTTTATCAGTCTGATTTCTCTCTCTGAAGTATCTGATAGTGTAAAACATCCTCAGTATTCTCTCTTCTCTTTTCATCAGCACCAACAGATAACCTCCCTTTGAATGTTGATCTATCATCTTCATAGTCTTTGAATCACAACCTGACTTTCAAATTTCCTAATTCTCTTGATTCCTTAAGTTCATCAGCATCAACAGTTAGCATGAACTTCAGTTCCAGAATCAGAACTTGATTCCCACAGAATCAGAATCGTGATCTGGCTCTCTCTTCAGGTATCAAAACCTGGCTAACCTGCACAATCTCTGCCTCACAATAAATTTCACAAATTTATATACCACTAGCAGGTATTAATCAATCAATAATTCATTTTACAATGTTAATATCTGATGAACCACTTGTAGGCAAAACATTTATTTTTATTCATTATAAACAGACTCCCCCTCACGAAATGTTCATCATGCTTAGCACTCGGAATTTTGAAAATCAGCTCTTCAATCATCAGTTGTCGAAATCTTTTTGGATTTTTCAAAATTTATGCTAAAACACACTAAAAATCTTTTTGCATTTTTGAATCTTATAAAATGCAGTAAAGAAATATTTACAAACAATATTTTTGTGAGTTTGTGTAAGAAGATCATATCAGTTTATGAGACAAATCACTAACACCGTTAAGCTTTAGACATTTTAAGTTCTAAACGATTCACGTAGATTGTCAGTATACTGATCCACTTAAATTTTTACACAAAGTTCAACTGTTTCGAGATACGAATTTAGTGTTTTAAGCACTTAAACTTATTCGCGTGTCCCACCTCATTATATACTCCCGTATCCAGATTTCTATATTCAGTCTTACAGGTGAATGTACACTAATGATATCTGTAAACGGGTAATGCGAGACCGTGAGAGCTCAGGTTAGAACTTTCGTTCAAACAAAGAGATGACGGCTCGACTTTAGGTGTGTCCCGTTTGGGGATCTTTTCTTCAACAACACATGATTAGCATTTTGCAATGTTTCATCATTTTTATGTTGGGGGCTTGCTTTAAGATTAAAGCTTATGCAAAGTATTATACGAGGACTAGGCTATTGCTCCCGCAAAATCAGAAGTCCTGGTATAATACCCCAGATATCACCACGCACAAAGACCTAGTATGTCAGAAATAGAAAATCTTTCAAATAAGATTTCGGGGGTTACCCATATATCTGAGAGTTGTTCCCCGCGATATAAGTAAGCATTTGATTTTTATGTTTATATCTCGAAAACAATTTACTAGATGAGTAAAAATCTACTAACACATCTGCAGTGAGATCGTTTATTACTTTTTGACTTTCCAAATCTTTAGCATGTTGTGATAGTCTACTGATGTACTATCATTTCCTCTTTTTACACAAAACTCATTTTGAAATTTTCAATGTTTTTGGCTTTTTCTGGTTTTATCATGTTTTTGGATTTTTCAAATTTTCGAAATTTCTAAATTTTTACTCCCCCTAAAATCAAAATATATTTCAATTTTGATATTCAAGGAAAATTTGAAAACAAACTGTACAAAAATTGACAGCATGATGTGAATTACTTCAATTCGCCATCCACTTGGCATAAACAATCAGAACTCCCCTATCAACAAACTATTTTCCCATAATGATTTCAAAACACTTAAGTTTGTTTTAATCAAAATGGTTTTTCCGAAAAATAAGTTTTGTTGATTTTACCACTTGTAACATTAGGGATTAATTCATCACATTTTTTCCAATCATCTTGAATGAAAATTAAATCAAGTTCAACTTAATGACCTTGATTAACCACTTGTAAATGAAAATCTCGTTTTTCAACCACTTGTAGGTTCAACTCTACCAGTTTTAAAGAAAAATGTGAGAATTTAAAGAACAACTACCACTTGTAAATTGAACTACCACTTGCAGGAAGATGCCGATTCCTACTCTACACTTACCAACCTGGGAGTTCCGGCAAGTCCACAACCTGTAGAATTTAACAATACAAATTTTTAAGAATGATGCCGATTCATGCTCCACGATTACCAACTTGGGAGCTCCGGCAAGTCAGGATTTTTAAGTATGAAATACTGCCATCCAAGCCTGACCAAACTTGGATGTGACCTTTTCATTCTCAACCGGGGTTTCAACATTTCTTTTTTCTTCGTAAAAATCTTTTACCCCTTTGGTCTTCCCATTGACCATTTTCCCAAAAATATGCTTTACTTTCCCGTTAAATGCTTTCTCGACATCAAATTCTTTCTTCTCAGAATAGAATTGATTCGAGATTTCAACTTTACCAACCTTTTGTTTGAAATTTTCAGTCCTCAATGGTGGAAAGTTCACTTCATCCATTGGAGGAACTGAG
Source organism: Helianthus annuus (assembly GCF_002127325.2). Taxonomy (NCBI): domain Eukaryota; kingdom Viridiplantae; phylum Streptophyta; class Magnoliopsida; order Asterales; family Asteraceae; genus Helianthus; species Helianthus annuus. Next base: position 83,983,810 of record NC_035435.2, read on the forward strand.
TTCTCTTCTTTTGCAACAACTTGTGGCTCCTCTGATTTTGTGGAATCAGATTCATCGCCAGATTTTACATCTGATTTCTTAACAACCCATGTTTGGTTGTTAGAATTCACATTTCTTCTGTAAAACCTTTTTGAACACTCACCAACTTCAAATTTTGAATTTTTAAACACTTTAAATTGTTTAGTTGGTGGTTCAGTTTTATCAATAATCTTTTCTTTGAGTTTGTAAGAGACTCCCTGTTTTGTTTTTGTTGCCTTTGGACAATTCCAGGCAATGTGACCAACTTCATTGCATCTGTAACAGGTTCTTGTCTCTTTCTTCTGATTAACTCCATTCTTCATTCCTTTTTGCCTTTTCGCAAGAAATTCTTGATTTGACTGCTTCCAGAATGAGCTCTTTGCTTCTTCCTCAGAACTTGATCCTGAAACAAAATTAGTTTTTGGTTTATAAATTTCCTCATTTTTATGATTTTTCGGTGGAATAAAACCCAAACCCTTCTTTTTGAAATTACCATTATGGTTTGGTTTCTTTTGATAACCATAACCAAAACTGTAATTCTTTTTCTTGTTTAATATTTTGTTTATTTTTGTTGATCTCTTGAAGTGTATTTTTTAGGTTTTTCATTAAGATTTACATCTTTTATTTCAGAAATATTAATTTATGTTAGTTTGAAAACCTTTTTGATCTTATCAATTTGAACACTTTTTATTGGAAATTCCTCATCAGGATATAATTTGTCTGAATCAATAAAGTATATGCCACTTTGATTGGTTCGTCATTCAAATTAGATTTTGATAACATGAATTCTTTATTGTAAACCCATTTAACCGACGACTTTGGACTGTCAACTGATGAACTCGAACTCTTTGATTCGGACTTTGACTCTGACTCTTCATCTTTATCCAACACCTGATCGACCACCTTTTTTATTAACTCAGACTCATGATTAGTGTCAGATGATGTGAACGTGACGTCAATGTTTTCTGGTAACTCTTCAGTTATTTCGGATTTTAACTTTATATTGACAGCCTTTTTGACTTGCTCCTCATTCGGTTTTCTGGGAGAATACCCTTCCCAGATCGGAGGCGGACACTTGTTATAACTGACACTCTGTTTCTTACCAGTATCCTTCTCTTTCGGCTTCTCATCTTGAAATGCTTCTAAACCCGCAACAGTTAGATAAATTCAATCAATCAGATAATCAGAACTAGAATAACTTTGTAACAACCGTCTGATTCTTTCATTCTCTATCTTTTCCGTTTCCAACTCTTGCTTCCACTTTGAACATTCTTCAATGTAGAAATTTATCGCTTTCTGCTTTGACATCATCACAACATTCATCATTGTTAACGCATCTTCTCTTTCAGAGTTTGTCTTTTGAAGACCAATTACTGTTCTGTTCAACACGTCATATGATTCTTTCACGTAATTGAGATCAAACAGTAACTTTTCTTTCATCTTTTCAAGCTCATTCAACTTCTCATCTTTATCTTCACACTGCTTGCAAGATTCCAAACAATTTAGACATGGTTTGGTGACTTCAATAATCTTCTCAACTTCGATAACTTTTTCAACTTCAGCCACTTTCTCTGTTCCATTTTCTCAGCTACTTTAACTTCTTCACTCTGTTCAGACTTCTCTTCTTGAGCAACACTTTCACATTTCATCTTTTTCAATTCTTTTGCTGCTCGTCTCTCCTTCAGCTTCTCCAGTCTATCTGCAAAATAAAATTGAAAACTTTCAGGAGATAACATAGATTTTCCAATGTTTATTTGTGTCTCTTCTTCATCATCACTGTCATCAGATGATAATTGATCAAACACTTGAGTACTTTCTGAACTATCATCTGAAGAAACAGACTCTCCATCTCGAATTTTCTCATTGTTGTCAAACACACTCATCCATTCTTTTATCAAATCTGGTTCTTGAACTATTTGTGCAATGAATGCTCCAAGCTTTGTATCAGGTGGAACATATTTGTCCTAGCTAAAGCCTTATGCAACCTTTTCATCTTCTTGATCAATTATACCAAAATAAGCTTTCTTATTTGCTTCTTCGATCATTTTAGCATGTGCAGCTTGTGGTTCCTTTTGTTGATACGGTTGATGAGCAACTTGTTGATATATGGCTTTCCGATAATAATCATTACCACCAAACGGATTCTTTGCTCCACTTGCTTCTCGATTAGTACATTCCCTCTTGAAATGTCCTTTCTCCCTGCATCGAAAACAAGTAACTTTAGATTTATCAAAAACCAAAGTAGAAACATTTGCGTCCAGAAAATCATCCCTTACTGTAATCATTTTGAACTTTTCAACTCTTCTCAAAACGCTCGCTAAACACCATTTAATGTCCATAAGCTCCATCTCTTCAGCATCTATCTGATCATAATCCTCTTTTGTCAGCATCAGATTTCCGATCCTAGCAGCAACCAATCCTTCATATGATTCCAACACAGTAGCAAGTAATGACATGTGACTTTTGGCAATCTTTTCAGAGAAATTTTGACCATTCTGAAGATGCAACGCAATGTTGCAATGTAAAACATGACCGTTACTGCTATTTGAGCTTTGAAACTGATGACTTGAGATTGAACTCTTCGGATTAACAGTTGGATATGAAGAACATCTACTGCTGCTGTTTGAACTTTGATTTGCTGATCCTGATGAATTTTCAGCACTAAAAGCAGTTTGAACCTTTGGACTTGCTTCAACCTCTTGAACACTTCCTTTGTAATACATTTTAATGTCTTGTTAACCACTCGGACTGTTCATTCTTGCAATCTTCTGCTGTTCCAGATCTTGACCCTCAGTCTTTCCAATGAACTGTGAAATAGTCAACTTTTCATATTCTCATGTGTTATTCAAGATCATCAAATATGTACCCCACTCTTTTTGAGGTAAAGCATCAGCTAACTTATCGACCCATTCTTCTTGATCTTTGTTAATATCCAACAATGACATTGATCGCTGATGCGTGTGTAGTGTAATATATTTTAGATGTATATTTTAAGCCCTTTTTACACTTTTAGCCAAGTTTTAAATTTATAAAACACGATATTCACTAACACTAAACACATATATGGGCAAGTGCACCCATCGTGGACGTAGTATAGTGTTGGTAAGATACCGAGGTCGTCCAAGGACACAAGAGCTTTTAGTACCGGTTTATCCTCAACGTCTAATCAAATCAAAATGTTAGAAAAGATTTTTAAACTTAGAAAATAAAAACTAACTAAATGCTGAAAAATAAAATAAAAATAAAAACAGATAGACAAGATGAATCACTTGGATCCGACTCGTGTATTAGTATAACCTTTGATTATTTTCGCACTTTTGCACTTGTTTAAGAGATTATCTTAGTTATTGTAGTAGGCCCCTCTTTTGAAGGCGACGTAACCCTCAACCCGGTAGTTTGAGTCAACAAGGATACAATCCTAAAGGGTCGGATTATTGAAAGATAATGAATTAAGTTATTAATGCAAATTATGGTAGGCCCCTCTTTTGGAGGTGACGTTACCCTCGACTAAGTAGTCTGAGTCAGCAGGGATACAGTCAACTATATAGCCGGGTTATAGTATTAATAGTAGTTAACTTATGAGGGGGTCAAAGAGTTTGGATCCCCGCCATCCAATACCTATGGGTATTGAAGGAGATCCTACTAAATTTGACCCAAGTCCCTTGCAGGACCTCTAAACGCTGAACAAGGGCAAGACCCTTACCAAACCGTTCCCTTAGCCCCCGACCAGGTAGCCAACATATCTCCATATAGACCGTGGAGATATGAATGGTGAAAATCTTTTATTTTATATAGACAGTAAAATAATGCCAAGACACCACGGACAAACGATAAGGAAAGATCACCTTCAACATAAGCAACTAGTTATTAAAGTCATTAATACAAAACCAAATAAAAAGTGCAAAAGATTTAAAATAAAAAGTATTATACTAAACACTTGTCTTCACCAAGTGATGTAAGAGACTTAGGCAAACATGGCCTTGATTGTCAAGAACTCTTACGATCAATCTTGGATCCCGAGACGAGTCACGCACTCTATGATGGACAATGGATGATGGTGGTGGATGATGGTGTTATGGTGGTGGTGGGTGGTGGATGAGGTGTGAGAGAGGTGGTGTGCCAAGGGATGAGTTGCAATGAAACCAAGCACTCCTATTTATAGGCTGAACAGAAGGCTGGGCACGGCCCCGTGCCTGTCTGACACTCCCTCTCTTCATTAATTGTAATTCGCAATTACAATTAATGCGCCTGCAGTACTTTCGCCACGCCCCCGTGTTCACTGGGCACGGCCCCGTGGTGGGCAACAGAAGCTTCTACTGGTTTGTCTTTTCTGCTGCTTCTTGGGCACAGCCCTGTGCTGGCTGAGCACAGGGCGTGTTCAGTCTTCAGCCTTCTCTATTTTGCTTGGGAGGATGCTGTCGAGGGGTCGGGCAATCCAGTTATGTCCCTTTTCTTGTATTTATGTTAGATTTAGCTGTCTTTTTGCTTCTTTTGTTAATTTGAGCTCATTTAATCCTGAAAATACAAAAGGAAGACAAAACACTCTTTTCCAACATTAGTACTTAAAAAGGGTTAGTTTTATGCCTCATTTGATGTAATTTATATGTTGCATTTTACACACATCAAATACCCCCACACTTGAATCTTTGCTTGTCCTCAAGCAAAACTTTTTAATATGTGGCTTACACTCCCAAATGGAATGGGTAGAAAAGAAGGTTTTGGCTTGTCATAGAGTGTCGGGAATCCAAGGTCTTTATTGGGTTTTATTTTTTTATTTATTTACAATCCTATTCGTTATGATTTATTTAGAACGTTTCATAAGATAAATTACTTATTTGGGCATAGCATGCCTTTTTAAAATTCCATTTATATACAAGTTCACATACCTCGCGGGAGAAATCATTCACACTCGGCCGAAGGTGTATTTTTTTTTAGTGAATCACTCGAGAGCGGCATGGAACTTATTCCTACCATAGGCTTGCCAAGCAATCAATCCTCCTCCTTTTTAACTTTTTACCTTTGCAAATATCAAGAGGACTTTTTGGGTGAAGGCTTGGGCTAAAGGTGGGTAGTTGGGTTAGTGGTTAGTAAAAGGGCGAAAATCGTAAAAAGCGTCGGTTTTCGTAAAACATTTTGTTTTAGTGACTTTTTTATTCTTAATGAAGTGTTTCTTCAAACAAGCTTTTGTTTTAAGAGCTTTGTTTGTTTATTTCTAACTTCATTCATCATTTTTTTTGAAGTCACACGAAAACCGAGCTTGTTACTAAAATAAAGGGGTAAAATAAAAAAGGGTTTTTGGTGGGTAAAAGGGTTTTTAGGGTGAGAAATGAAAGGTTTAGGCTCAAAGTGGTTAACTAGGGGGAGTTTTTGGGTAGGTGAAACGAAAAAAAATAAAATGATGGTTTTGAAAGAAAAAAAAAGGGTTAGTCCTAATGCCTCCATCATTTACTTACTTGAGTTTAAGTTGGTAAGGACCGGGAATGAATCGTCGTGGCAAGTTCTAGAGTCGTAAGAACCAAGCGGCTATTCACACAAGAAACGAAAAAATGAGCATTTAGCTTAAAGATGTATATTTGTATGCTCAATAAAGGCTCAAAACTCACTTTTTGTGGGAATGGGTTTTTCTATGTGATCAAGTCTATATAATCGAATTTTAACTAAGCTTGTCACGCCGTTTCATAATTTTCTTATGTTAGTTCTTTTTATCACGATGCTATCGGTTGTAAATGTGTAAGAATATAACCTTGTTAGTCTTAGAATTCCCAACTTAAACTTTAGACAAGTAAAAAAAAATGAAAATTTTTGAAAAAATTTGGGGTGATTAGCGGTTCCAATAGAGTTTTGTGTAAGGCTTGTTATTAGGACTTGCAAAATTTCAAGGTTTTAGCATCCCCCCCACACTTAAATTACACATTGTCCTCAATGTGTCCCAAAAATAAATTTTTAGGTTGATTAGATGTGTAACATGGTGTTAAAAGCAAAAATTTATGTTACTGGCAGTCTGGACACGGCCCCGTGGGGACCGGGCACGGCCCCGTGTTCAGGTGCCAGTAACGATAATTAAAGAAAAGAAACAGAAGCCTGGACACGGGGGCGTGTCTGGTGAACACGGCCCGTGTCCAGTTACCTGAACTGGGCGTTTGTCTGCAGGGGGTTCAGCACGGGGCCGTGTTGGTTGGGCACAGCCCATGCTGAACCTACTGTAACGGAGAAATTGTTGACGTGTGGCCTTGTTCTTGTGCATGGGGCCATGTTTCTCATTTCCCTTATCATCCTTTACCACCATGAGTGTGTTTTATTCCTGCAAATTAAAATTAAAAGATTAAACTAAACTAAGGATAGTTCCGCGGAATGCCTCCGTGGTGCACCACGTTTATAAGGGTCCTTGGCTAGACCCAAGGTGAGGTTATATATATTCTGAGTGGGATGTTTTGCATCCCATGTTGCACCGTCGGAGAGCAGCATCCAAACTCGAATCAATAACCTTAATGTAGTTGACCGGGTCATCGTCCTCTATTCTTTTCCCAACCCCGAACTTTACTTCATCATCTCCGTACCTTAAGGTGAGCGTTCCGTCATTCATGTCTACCACTGCTTGTGCGGTGGCTAGAAATGGTCTCCCTAGTATGAGGGGGACTTCGGTGTCTTCTTCCATATCGAGTATAACAAAGTCGGCCGGGTAGAAAAATTTGTTTACCTTCACTAGGACATTTTTCGATGACAACTTGTGGGAATTTGACGGATCGATCAGCAAGTTGTATGCTCATTTTTGTAGGACTCGTTGTTCCTAGGCCGAGTCTTTTGAACATTGATGAGGGCATGAGGTTAATGCTAGCCCCAAGGTCGGCTAGTGCATTACGAATGGGGGAGTCCCCGATCGAGCAAGGAATCGTGAAGCTTCCGGGATCAATTTTCTTTTGGGAGAGTTTGTTGAGTACGAGGGCCGAGCATTCTTCGCCTAAGTTAACTAATTGCAAAGTTTCAATTTTCCTTTTATGAGCGAGGAAGTCCCTCATGAACTCATGAACTTAGAGTATTTGGGCATTTGGGTTAGGACATCAATAAAAGGAATATTGACATGCAATTGTTTTAATAGACTTTCGAATTTTGCGAACTGCTCATTGGTCTTTTGACGGATTAACCTACCGGGGTACGGAACTCGAGGAGCCTTAATAGGCTCTGGTGATGGAGTGGAACCCTTCTCTTGTAGAGGCGGTGGTATAGTTTCCTCCGCAGGCGGTTGCACTTCCATAGGCCCCACGGTGCGGTTTCGTAATGTGATGAGATGGACTTGAGCTTTTGGGTTTGTTTCGGTATTGCTTGGTAATGCGCCTTGTAGTCTCTCGGAAAAATTTTGGGCTAGTTGACTTAATTGTTTTTCTATGTTTTGAATACTAGCTTGTTGATTTCTAAAATTTGATTATAATTGTAGAAACCTTTCCGAGTTTTTCTTTTCAGTGTCGGAGATGAGGCGAGATATAGTATCTTCAAGCCTCTCTCGTCCACCTTGTTGTTGAGAGAAATTTTGTGACTCATTTCTTGGTTGTTGAAAGTTTGTTCGTTGGTTTTGTTGGTTACTACTATTGCCGGGTTCTCTCCAACCAAGGTTAGGATGGTTTCGTCATCCTTGGTTGTAGGTGCCCGTTGGAGGACCCGACGGCCTAGGTCTATTATCAATGTAGTTTACCGACTCTTGGTGATCGTTTGTTTCTTTCATACAACTCCAATTCTCATGTGGCCCACCACACCCTTCACAAGCCATAACCGAAACTGTTTTTGTCATTTCCAATTTTTTTATTTTCGAAGAAAGGGCCTCGATTTGGGCTTGTAAAGAAGTGCTTTCATCAACCTTATGGGCGCCCGGGGCAATAGATTTATTGCCTCGGGGAGTGTGCCACTGAAAATTGGTTTGAGCAATTTCCTCAATTTGGTTATATATTTCATGCAGGCGGCGATTACCTAAAAGTCCCCCGGAGCTAGAGTCGAGTGTCTGCCTTGTGTGTGGTAACAACCCATTATAGAAAGTGGATACTTGTTGCCATATCGCAAGGCTGTGATGTGGACACTTTCGCAATAGCTCCTTGAACCTTTCCCAAGTTTCATATAAGGATTCCCCGTCCTCTTGTGAATATGTATTAATTTCAGTCATTAATTTAGCCGTTTTAGCGGGAGGGAAATACTTATATAGAAATTTTTGGGCTAGTTCATCCCAGGTGTTTACCGAACCAGCTGGGAGGGCGTTAAGCCAAGCTTTTGCTCGGTCTTTTAGTGAGAAAGGAAAATTTTGAAGGCGGATGGCGTCATTTGATGCTCCATTGATCCGAAAAGTATCACATATTTCTAAGAAATTAGTAATATGTAGATGGGGATCCTCGTCCGCAAGCCCATGAAAGGTTGCGGAGTTTTGAAGCATCTGTATCAAATGCGGCCGAAGTTCGAAGTTATTGGCTTCTACATTCGGTGCATTGATAGCGGCACCGAGATTACCTACGGTGGGTCGTAGATAATCCATGAGGGTACGTTGGTCCGCCATTGGAAGTGGATTCCCCGAAACTTTCTCTTGGTTTTTGGCTTTTAGTCTTTTTCTGAGAAAGCGTTCGGGTTCTTCTAGAGGTTCTTTTATGTCCTTATTAGAACTGGAGCTCATACACTACGTAGGGGTGTTGTCTGGTTCCAAGTCCTGCAATAAAAACAAAAAAGAATGCTGGTCAGAAGGTTCACCACGGCCCCGTGCTCAGTGAACACGGCCCGTGGTCGGAGTTACAGTGATTGTTTTCCAGATCCCAGTTATTGGAGAGTTGGACACGGCCCCGTGTTGCACCGACACGGCCCCGTGGTCAGCCTTCTGTAACTTGGAAAACTAAAAACTGTCAGTAACAATGCTGGGCACGGCCCGTGTCCGACCAGGCACGGCCCGTGCTGAGCTCTGCAGAAGCTGAAAAACTAAGAAAATCCTAAAAAAATTAAAAAGAAAAATAAAAATATGATTAGGCCGTTGATTCCTAACTTTCTTAAAATCCTTGTGTCCCCGGCAGCGGCGCCAAAAACTTGATACGTGTGTAGTATAATATATTTTAGATGTATATTTTAAGCCCTTTTTACACTTTTAGCCAAGTTTTAAATTTATAAAACACGATATTCACTAACACTAAACACACATATGAGCAAGTGCACCCATCGTGGACGTAGTATAGTGTTGCTAAGATACCGAGGTCGTCCAAGGACACAAGAGCTTTTAGTACCGGTTTATCCTCAACGTCTAATCAAATCAAAATGTTAGAAAAGATTTTTAAACTAAGAAAATAAAAACTTACTAAATGATGAAAAATAAAATAAAAATAAAAACAGATAGACAAGATGAATCACTTGGATCTGACTCGTGTATTAGTATAACCTTTGATTATTTTCGCACTTTTGCACTTGTTTAAGAGATTATCTTAGTTATTGTAGTAGGCCCCTCTTTTGAAGGCGACGTTACCCTCAACCCAGTAGTTTGAGTCAGCAAGGATACAATCCTAAAGGGTCGGATTATTGAAAGATAATGAATTAAGTTATTAATGCAAATTATGGTAGGCCCCTCTTTTGGAAGTGACGTTACCCTCGACTAAGTAGTCTGAGTCAGCAGGGATACAGTCCTAAATAGCCGGGTTATAGTATTAATAGTAGTTAACTTATGAGGGGGTCAAAGAGTTTGGATCCCCGCCATCCAATACCTATGGGTATTGAAGGAGATCCTACTAAATTTGACCCAAGTCCCTTGCAGGACCTCTAAACGCTGAACAAGGGCAAGACCCTTACCAAACCGTTCCCTTAACCCCCGACCAGGTAGCCAACATATCTCCATATAGACCGTGAAGATATGAATGGTGAAAATCTTTTATTTTATATAGACAGTAAAATAATGCCAAGACACCACGGACAAACGATAAGGAAAGATCACCTTCAACATAAGCAACTAGTTATTAAAGTCATTAATACAAAACCAAATAAAAAGTGCAAAAGATTTAAAATAAAAAGTATTATACTAAACACTTGTCTTCACCAAGTGATGTAAGAGACTTAGGCAAACATGGCCTTGATTGTCAAGAACTCTTACGATCAATCTTGGATCCCGAGACGAGTCACGCACTCTATGATGGACAATGGATGATGGTGGTGGATGATGGTGTTATGGTGGTGGTGGTGGGTGGTGGATGAAGTGTGAGAGAGGTGGTGTGCCAAGGGATGAGTTGCAATGAAACCAAGCACTCCTATTTATAGGCTGAACAGAAGGCTGGGCACGGCCCCGTGCCTGTCTGACACTCTCTCTGTGTTCACTGGGCACGCCCCTGTGTTCACTGGGCACGGCCCCGTGGTGGGCAATAGAAGCTTCTACTGGTTTGTCTTTTCTGCTGCTTCTTGGGCACGGCCCCGTGCTGGCTGAGCACGGGGCGTGTTCAGTCTTCAGCCTTCTCTATTTTGCTTGGGAGGATGCTGTCGAGGGGTCGGGTAATCCAATTATGTCCCTTTTCTTGTATTTATGTTAGATTTAGCTGTCTTTTTGCTTCTTTTGTTAATTTGAGCTTATTTAATCCTGAAAATACAAAAGGAAGACAAAAACACTCTTTTTCCAACATTAGTACTTAAATAGGGTTAGTTTTATGCCTCATTTCCATCAATCGCACTAAAGGCAATATCTTTCAATCAGTTTCTTTGACGATTCACCCGGTAAACTTGTAAACAAATCAAACTCTTTCTTTAGCAATGCTTTCTTGCTCCTGATCATCTTCTCACTACCCTCAAACTTAATTTTAAGCGCATCCCAGATCGATCGTGAAGTACCATCATGTTGAAGTAAAATAAAGATATCTTCTTTTTTAGCATGCTGAAGTAAACTAATCATCATCTTTTCTGCTTTGTACAGATCTCTTTCTTTGTCTGTCATCTCAAAAATCCTTTTGATAACTTGCAAATCTGTACGAGGTTTAACATACTTTTTCTCAATACATTCTCACGACCTCAAATGATTAGCTTGAACCCAATTCTCAAATCGGTCTTTCCACCCATAATACTCCTTAATACACATTAGCTTTGGGGGTTTTTGCAAAGTTCCAGTCTCATTTTCCATGTTCATGCTTTGAGCAATGGCAGCCGGAGTAGTCGGGGCAGCAGCAAATGCGTTATAGAATTCCTCTTCCATCATTCGACAAAATTTTCACAAAATCAGATACTTTCAAACGAAATCAACTTTCACACGATATGACTTCTTCAAGCGAATTACCAACTTGTACGAAATAACCCTTCAAGCGAAATAAGAAATTTCACACGAACTAGTGTTTTCGTGCGGAATGACCAAGTGAAACAATGATTTCGTGCGAAATCAACTCAGTTTCAAACGAAATAAAGCCTTTTTGATACGAAATAGCTCCCACGAAATACTGATTTCATACGAAATCAACCAAATTTTCACACGAAATGCTGATTTCGTGCGAAATGAACTGCAATTTCAAACGAAATCAATCACAAAAGTGATTTCGTACGAAATCAAAGCTCTATTACGTGCGAAATACTGCTGATGTCATCATCTCGACCATATTTTTGTCAATTTGATCAGGTTTTAGTTCGAATTTTGATCGAATTCTTTCAAGGCTTTGTTAAAACACAGTTTCGCTTATAATGTGAGAAGATTAGCTCATTTTAACCGTGAAAACTAGTTTAATTATGAAAAGAAGGTGTAGAAGTTAGAAAATATGATGAAATCAAGCTGAATTCGGTAGAACTCCTCATCCTGAGCTCTGATACCACTTGTAGGATCGTTTTCACGACCGAAACGAGTCGTTCAGAGGTGCTCTTCTTAATACGAGAGGCGGAAACTAACGCATCGAGTTCGAAACAACTAGATATTCACTTTAATTGTCTTTTTGATTTATTTGACAACGTTTTACAGCGAGTAGACACTTCAGCAGCACTTCGGCTCTGGAATCGAAAAGTTACAAATGACAAGACACATCAAGTATTTATAGGGATGGTGATTTCGTACGAACAGGTTCAAACGAAATCAGTTTCACACGAAATGTGATTTCGTGCGAAACTACCATTTGATTTCGTACGAAATAGCAAATTGCTATTTCGTGCGAAATGACTCCTTTCCCACATTTCTCGTTTTGCGTGCCCTGGTCTATCTAAACAAATATAAGACTCGATATAAGACGAATTCGACAGACGTATGCACCAACAAAGATCGTAATTTTAAACAGGGGATAAAATCGTAATTTGGCAGGACCTATAAATAACTATTTTATGCAGGGCAAAATCATAATATTTTTACTAAGGGCAAAATCGTAATTTTTAGCTGGAGGCAAAACAAAAATTTTATTTTGAACTGGTGGCGAAATTGTAATTTTAAACTGGGAACCAAATTGTAATTTGGTAGGATTGTAGCGGTGGGCAAAACTATAATTTTTTTTACCAAGGCAAAATCGTAAATTTAAGCTGGGGGCAAAGCATAAATTAATTTCTAACTGGGGGCAAGATCGTAATTTTAAAGGGTATAAAATCGTAATTTGATAGGACCTATAAATAACAATTTTATGCAAAAAAAAAGAGGAAAAGTTGGCTGCCACTTTTGGCCAACCAATTGAGAGAACTATTCCCGCCGACTTTGGCAACTTATGTTTGTATGTAGTGTAAATATGATATGATATGATATGATATAATAAACTAAATTATATAGAGGAATTCTATTGGCACACCAGCCAATCTATCTGCACACTTTACTTTTTCAATACGGGCCGTATAGGCCTATACGGGTAATATTGTTTTTTCAATTTCCAATAAACACCGATGTGTCAGATTTTGTCTATTTGACTGGACCTATACGGGATAGGCCTATACGGTTCGTATAGACCCCATGAGTTCTAAAAAAACAAAGGGTTAATTGATAAATCAGGGGGTCAATACGGATCGTATATGCTTATACGAGTCGTATTGACCCCCTGATTTATCAATTAACTCCTTGTTTTTTTTTTTGTGAATTCAGGGGGTCTACATGATAAAGTTTTAAAAATGTTTTCCTATTTAAAAAATAAGAGAATTCTTTTATTAAGCTTTGTTAAAATTATGATTAAATATATACAAAAATTTGTAAAAACCACAAAGTTTAATTAACCTCTTTTTTTTTTTTTTTTTTGAGAATTCAGGGGGTCTACATAATAAAGTTTTAAAAATGTTTTTTGTTTAAAAAATAAAAGATTTCTTTTATTAAACTTTATTAAAACTATGATTAAATGTATATAAAAATTTGTAAAAAAAAACAAAGTTTAATTAACCCCTTATTTTTTTGGTAAAAAAACAAAGTTTAATTAACCCCTTATTTTTTTTTTTTTTTTTTTTTTTGAGAATTCAGGAGGTCTACATGATAAAGTTTTAAAAATGTTTTTTGTTTAAAAAATAAAAGAATTCTTTTATTAAACTTTGTTAAAACTATGATTAAATGTATACAAAAATTTGTAAAAAAATAAAAATAAAGTTTAATTAACCCCTTATTATTATTTTTTTTTTTTTGAGAATTCGAGGGGTCTACATGATAATGTTTTTTGTTTAAAAGATAAAAGAATTCTTTTATTAAAATTTATTAAAACTATGATTAAATGTATACAAAAATTTGTAAAAGAAAACAAAGTTTAATTAACCCCTTATTATTATTATTATTTTTGTTTTTTTTGAGAATTTAGGGGGTCTACGTGATAAAGTTTTAAAAATGTTTTTTGTTTAAAAAATAATCCCCTATCTATAGCCAACTTGGCTATAGGTGGGATTATACTAGGTACGGTTGTTGTTGTTGTTGTTTAAAAAATAAAGAATTTTTTATTAAACTTTATTAAAACTATGATTAAATATATACAAAAATTTGTACAAAAAATCAAAAGTGAATTAACCCCTTGTTTTTTTTGTTGTTGAAAATTCAGGGGGTCTAGTTGATAAAATTTTAAAAATGTTTTTTGTTTAAAAAATAAAAGAATTCTTTTATTAAACTTTATTAAAACTATGATTAAATGTATACAAAAATTTTTTTTAAAAAAAAAACAAAGTTTAATTAACCTCTTGTTTGTTTTGAGAATTCAAGGGGTCTACAAGATGTGTTAGATTTTGTCTATTTGATTAGATCTATACGGGCCGTATGAGCATATATAGATGTAGTAAAGGTCCCGTATATGTATCATATAGGTTAATTTGTAATTTTAAAAGTATTTTGTTTGTGTAATGTATTTAAAGTGTTTTTGTTTGTTTAATGGATACAACACATAAGGTAACCGGCAATATACACCTAAATACGACACCGTATAGACATAATATGCCATTAAATCACGGGGTAATACACATCGTATAGGCCTGTACGATGCGTATTAACCCCCTGAATTTTAAAAAAATCAAGGGGGGTAATACGCATCGTATAGACAATGCGTATTAGTATGAAAAACGATACAATTTTGGCCTATACGATCGTATTGGCCAAAATACCAAAACATGTATTTTTTTTTGTTTTTCTCTGTTCGACGCGTATACATGTCGTATTTTGATGAATATTGGCGTCTTGAGTCATTTTATGAAGTATACCTTCAATACGCGTCGTTTTGGTAACGTTCAGTTCCGTGTGGTACTTCATTTTCATAAAGCTTGTATTCACTTTCTATCTTTAGTAACTTTGTAATCATACTTCATTCCAATCTTGTAAATCCGAGACGTCGATCATAATGGAAAACCATATTTATATCATTCGTATCTTAATTAATGCTTGCGTTATGTGAAATCAATCATCAAATACGTATTTACATTTATACTTATGTTATATGCAATAAATCAAGACTTTAATATTCTTTGGAATGTTATTCATACTTTTTTACTCATTATGCATACTTACATACCTTAAAATCCTATAAAAATATTTTTTATTATTATTATTTATAAAAATGGGAATTTTAAATATTTTAGAAATTTCCCTCCTCCTGTCTCCCAACCACTTCATTTATGACCAAACCCTAATACCACTTATAAATACAAACTTCCACCACCTCCTAATCACTTTCCACACTCTCAATTCACTCTCAAACTCTATCAAGGCTCCAATCTTTGCAACTTTTGGGCAGAAAATTTCTTGGTCAAAAAGTGAGTTTTCAACTCACTTCTTCATCTTTTCTTCTTGTTTTCTTGTTTCTCCTTCCTTGGATAACCTCTAGGAGTGTTACCCCATGTTTACCAAGGTAAACAAAGGTGGAACATCACCATTTTTGAGGTCCAAAGTTGGACAAAAATTCTGCACTGATTAAAATTTTACAAACTTGTTTTTTTTAGTTTTAACTTGAACAATTTTGTACCAACCTTGCTTCTAACCAAACCCATGGTTATGGAGCTTGAGTATGGTTGATTATCATGAGTTTAAAGGTTCAAATACCTTCTAAACTTTTCGTTTTGATAGGGTTGAAACAACCCGCAAGTGTTGAAACCATCCAAGTCTACCAAAGTTCATATGGCTAGACTTGTGTTTTGGTGAAGGTGTGAACTTTGGAAGCCATGGCTAACCTAAATTGTTCCACCACCTCACTTGATGTTTTATCTTGCTATTCCAAGTAGTTTCCTAGTCTTAAAGTAACACAACCCCGCCACAACTCCAACATTTTCCATGATGGGTACTAAACACTCGAGTTGATCTTACTTGACTACTTGATGAACTTGTAGATAGTTGCATTTCATTTTCATTCGTGAGCATCCGAATCATCCTTGTGATGCTTTGTGCATTGGTGAATTCACACAATGAGGTTAATCTTACCTCCATGCTTGACTTATATGATATCGATGACATTCATGATGGACTTATTTTAGGTTTACTATATATATATATATATATATATATATATATATATATATATATATATATATATATATATATATATATATATATATATATAGGGGAAGGATAAATCGAAAACCCACTTGAGTTGAGAAAACTCAGAAAACCTTTGTAAAAAAACCATGTAAACTCAAGATACATTTCTAAAAAAAATAGGAAATGTAATATACATATATTTGAACATTTTAAAAAAAGAAACACAAAAAAACACCAAATAGTTTTTTTTTTTAAAAAATGTTACAAAATTTCAGGTTACATAATATGTATGTCCAAAAAAAATGTAACATATAAATTTTCAACATTTTAAAAAAAAAAAAAATAGTAAGCGTTTTTTTCATTTTTTTTCATAAATAGGTCCGTGTACATTTATATTACATTTCCTATTTGTTTTAGAAAAAAATAAAAATGTTACATAGGGTTTATTTGGGTTTTCTCAACTCACATGGGTTTTCGATTTATCTTTCCCCTATATATATATATATATATATATATATATATATATATATATATATATATAGGGGATCGCTAAAATGAAAACCACCTCTAGTTGTAAAACCATGAGAACCACTTTATGGCCTTTAGATCAACTAGATGGATGGATGTAATTAAAAGTAGTTAATATTAATATTAGAAGATTTTTGTCTTATTATGTCTTTAATATTATAATACAAAAGGGTATTTAAGTAAAATAACTCTATTTTGTCTTTTTATATATATTAATTTTAAATTACCTTTTTTGTCCTATTAATTAATTAATTTTTATTACTTTTATTTTTTAAACATAATTTCTTTATTAAAAACATTTTTAAATTCAGATTTTTTTTAAAAGATTTTTATAATTTTTACAATTTAAGTTTTACGTTAAACTTTTTACGTTTTTTTGACGCGCCGTTTTTAACGCCGTTTTTTAACGCGCCGTTTTTGAAGCGTAACGCGCCGTTTTAACGCTATTTTTTAACGCCGTTTTTTACGCGCCGTTTTTTTAAGGCGTCCTTTTTTCTCAATCGGCGTTTTTTAACACGCCGTTTCTAACGCGCCGTTTTTAACGCGCCATTTTTTAACGCGCCGTTTTTAACGCGCCGTTTTTTAACGCCGGTTTTTTACGCGCTGTTTTTTAACGCCGTTTTTTAACGCGCCGTTCTCAATCGGCGTTTTTAACGCGCCGTTTTTAACGCATCGATTTTTTAACGCCGTTTTTTACGCGCCGATTTTCACGCGCCGTTTTTCACGCGCCGTTTTTACGCGCCGTTTTAACGCGCCGTTTTTTAAAGGCGTCGTTTTTTGAACGCGCCGTTTTTACGCGCCGTTTTAACGCGCCGTTTTTTACGCGCCGTTTTTTTAAGTCGTCGTTTTTCTCAATCGGCCTTTTTTTAACGCGCAGTTTTTTACATGTTTTTTAAGTGCCGTTTTTCCGAAGTTTTTTAACGCGCCGTTTTTTTCAAGCGTCGTTTTTTTAAACGCGCCGTTTTTCCACGTTTTTTAACGCGCCAAATTTTTTACACGCTTTTTACACGCCGTTTTAACGCGCCGTTTTCCGAAGTTTTTTAATGCGCCTTTTTTTGAAGTTTTTTAACGCGCCGTTTTCCGAAGTTTTATAACGCGCCGTTTTTTTACGCGTTTTAGGCGCCGTTTTTTCAAGCGTCGTTTTTTTAAAACGCGCCGTTTCTCCACGTTTTTTAATGCGTCGTTTTTTTACACGCCGTTTTAAACGCGCCGTTTTTTTCACTTTTTTTAACGCGCCCCTTTGTTTACACTTTTTACGTTTTGCGTTAAAAATTTAAACTTTTTACGTTTTACGTAAAGGTTTTTACGTTTTACGTTAAACTTTTTACGTTTTACGTAAAACTTTTTAGGTTTTACGTAAAACTTTTTACGTTTTACGAAAAACTTACGAAAAAGTTTACGTAAAACTTACGAAAAAAATTTACGAAAAACTTACGAAAAAGTTTACGTAAAACTTACGATAAACTTTTTACGTTTTACGTAAAACTTACGAAAAAATTTACGTAACACTTTTTACACTTCACGTTTTTACGTTTAACGATAAAAAGTTTACGGTTTACGTTAACAAATTTACGGTTTAATTTTTTTTTTACAAAAAACGTTTTTACGCAAAACCGAACGCAACAGAAAATCGCCGTTTTTTTACGTTTTAACGCGCCGTTTTTTTTACGTTTTACGTTAAAATTTTTACTTTTTAACGCGCCGTTTTTTTACGTTTTACGTCAAAAAAGTTTACGTTTTACGATAAAAAAGTTTACGGTTTACGATAAAAAAGTTTACGTTTTACGATAAAAAAGTTTACGGTTTACGTAAACTTTTTACGTTTCACGTTAAACTTTTTACGTTTTACGTTCTACGTAAAACGTTTAACGTTCTACGCGCCAATTTTTTACGTTAACGTTATTTTACGCCCCGGTTTTTTGCGTTAACGTTTTTTTAACATTTTACGCGCCAATTTTTTACGTTAACGTTATTTTACGTTTTACGCCCCGATTTTTTACGTTTTACGCCCCGGTTTTTTACGTTTTACGCGTCGGTTTTTTACGTTTTACGCGTCGGTTTTTTACGTTTTACGCGTCGGTTTTTTACGTTTTACGCCCGGCTTTTTCACGCATCGTTTTTTCAACGCGCCGTTTTTCCGTTTTACGTTAAAAATTTTACATTTTACGTTTTACGCTCGATTTTTTCAAGCGGCGTTTTTTTTACGTTAAACTTTTTACGTTTTACGTTAAACTTTTTACGTTTTCCGATTTACGTTAAATCTTTACGTTTTACGTTTTTTCGTTTTACGTTTTTACATTAACGTTTTTTACGTTTTACCTAAAACTTTTTACTTTTTACGTTAAAAAGTTTACGGTTTACGTCAAAAAGTTTACGATTTATTTTTTTTTACAAAAACTTTTTTAGGAAAAAACGAACGCACCCAGAAATCGCAAGCTCGGTGAAGCGTCTCGGATATATTGTTTTCATCATCGACGCCTAAAAAAAACCCAACAAACAAAATATTTTACGTAAAACTTTTTACGTTTTACTTTTTATGTTAAAAAATTTACGTTTTACGTAAAATTTTTATGTTTTACGTTTTACATGAAATTTTTACGTAAAACTTTTTACGTTTTGCGAAAAACTTTTTACGTTTTTACGTTTTACGTTAAAACGAACGCACCCATAAATCGCAAAACAAAAATGCACCTTGAAAATCGCAAACTCGGTAGGTGTCTCAGATAGGTTGTTATCGTCATCGACGCCTCATATTTTTTTTTTGAAACAACAACATCAAAACAAAGTGTATCTAAAAAAACGTGGTTTGGCTCAGATTTTCCGATAATCAAAAAGGCTGCAAAGTGGGGTTGCAGGTTCAAAAACCTACCCTCCGCCGTCCTTGCCGCGCCATCGTCATCAAAATCTAGTTTTTTTTTTTGCATCATCGCCATCCAATCCAAAACATATCAACCCCACAGTCACTGATCAAACAAGAACAAACCAGATTCAAACCACAAGATTCAAAACCAACAAGATTCAAAACCAACAAAAACCCAGTTCATCAAAAAAGCACCAGTTCATCAACAAAAACCCAGATTCAAACCCAACAAAAACCCAGTAACAATAACAACCAAACATGATGTAGATACCCAAAATCAAATCAAAGAAAACCCCATCAACAATAACAAAATGATGTACATACCCAAAATCAAATCGAGCACCCACCACCTCCGACATCGAGCACCCACCACCTGCCATCGAGCACCCACCACCTCCGAAAACGACACTCCACCACCATCATCGAGCACCCACCACCTCCAACATCGGCACTCCACCGCCGTCATCGAGCACCCACCACCTCCGCCATCGACACTCCACCACCGCCGAAGATAACAACACAGGTCATAACATTAAAAACACCGCCGGAGATAACAACACAGGTCCCATCGGTCACCGTCAGAACCACCACCATCCAACCCTAAACTCCAAATCGGAGCTCACTACCCCAAATCGGAGGTGGTTGTTGGTAATCGGTGGAGGTGGGCGTCCGGAGTGTAAGGGAGAGGTGGGTCAGGATTTGGTGCTGATTAATCAGAGATGATGAGAGAGGGTTGATCGGAGAGGTGGTCGCCGGCGTTTGGGGGTCGTCGGAGAAACTAGAGGGCCATTTCTACCGTGAAGATGATCGGACTCCGGTGAGCCTGAACCAGATCCGCCGGAGTTCTGTCTCTCTCTCATCTCGATGGACTGATAATCCCATTAATGGATTGAAGGATCTTCACATTTCTCTTCTTCGAAGGAATGAACCCAGTCGATTGCAGTATGTTCTTCAGTTTTGTTTAATATCTTAGAAAGCCAGTAGATATCATACATACTTTAAGAAAAAACATGAAGAATAAGTGTACCTCAATTGAGTTTAAAGTGACATTATAAAGAGAGGTGAGAGGAAGAAGGTCTGCAACTTAAAAAGAGAGAGAGAGGAGATATGAGAGAAGAAAGCCTGCAATATTAATTAAGAGGAGAGAGGAGAGAGAGGGGAGATATTAGACATTTAAAGGAAATGACCTATATACCCTTATTGTTGGCAAGATCTGATTGGTGGAGACTGGTTCTCGCGGTTCTTACAACTGGAGGTGGTTTTCATTTTAGCGGCTCCCTATATATATATATATATATATGTGTGTGTGTGTGTGTGTGTGTGTGTGTGTGTGTGTGTGTTAGTCCAGGATCCGGCAGGATTAGACGGAAGTATGGCTCCGATAGGACTAATTCGGTAGAATATTATTGATAAGAATGGAGTACAAGTAGGAAGATACGTCATAAGTTGAATGCTTCATTCATACCGAAAGAGTTTACATCTTTTAAAAGCTAAATTTCGCCAGCATTTCCCCTCTGGAACGAAAAACCCTTTTTAATGAGAGAACCCAAGTCCCTTATTTATAGGCAATGTCTGTCGCACGAACTTGCCTGGGACGAGAGGCTCCTCTTGCATGGAATAGAGATGGCTCCTTCCGCACGAAAGACTCTTTCGTGCGGATGGGCTTCATCACATACAATTCCGTTCCATTTTCACTCTAATTTTTCATCTATAACATGCCTGGGACGAGAGGCTCCTCTCATATACTATTCCGTTCCGTTTTCACTCTAATTTCGTGCGGATGGGTTTCAATACATGCTCTAACTAGCCTATTCGCACAGTGATGAACACACACAATATGCACTAACAATTTCCCCCTTGTACGTCACTGTCGAAGCTTGATCTTTGAAAAGAAGAACCGTGTTTTAAATATTCTACAACTTCAATAAGGCATCTTGAAATCTTCAATTGATTCCCCCTTAATTGATGATTCGGGCTTGCATTATCTTCATTATGCATAATTCCGGTGAAATGAATCTTCAGGTTTTTGTTTGCACGGTTTCCAACCTCCTCGGATTTGCTATACTACAATCTTCATGAATAATCACTAACTCGAAATAACACAATGTGATCACTCCATTTCGATTTAACCTCATCCGCGTTCGGTTTTTGATTTACCACTTCAGCTCCATCTCTAAAACTTCAAAAACCCAACCGGCAATTGATAGAAACTTCGAATCACAACACTGGTAAACTTCAAGTCTATGAATACCCACGAAAATATGAAATCCCTTTTTCCGTAATCACCTTTAAGCACACTCCTGAATGATTGATCAGTGTAAACGGTAATCTCCACAATCAGCAAATCTTCACCGGATAACAAATCATATTGTAACGCATTCAGATGTCAGAAACATTCTTTCACCATCAGATTCACATTCTTCCTCTTCAGTCACGATAACAAATATCGAGTCTTCTCCGTTAGTTCCGATAGCTACTTAATTAATAAACATCATCATTCCCCAGAAGTTAGTCCGAAAAACAATTCCTTTGCTTGAAGATTAACCATTCTAACACTTTAGACTATCACAAAACTGTGATATCTTATAAGTATCGACAACACAGTTGAATCTCTTAAAGCTAATCCTGCTGACTGGCTTGACAAAGACCCGAGACTCAAACCCTAAGACATCATTCTGACCATGATCTGCAGAATCTGAACTTCCTATGATCTCAAACTAACGAATCTAGATCTTTTGCATCCCTGGACAATCTGAAGTTGGAACCCACCCGAATGCTGTTGCATGTCACGAATTTCAAAAATGTCAGAATTTCAATATATTTTATGAAATTTTTATTTCCTCTCACTTTTTCAAATTCTGACCTCTCTGAAACATATCACTGAATTTCCCCCTCAAACTTGGCAAATTCAGTCCTCTCTTATCTTTGAAAAACTCCACTATGCGGAAAATTTGTCAATTTGGTCCACAAAAGTGTGTTTTTCGTCATTGCGGATTTTTCAATTTGGCCCATTAATAGTCAGATAACCCAAATGATAAGCAATCTGTATAGGTATCATGGCTACCCCACTAACTTCAATAATCTGTGATCGTATCATCAAATCTGTTCTCTGAAGCTCCCGACGGTGTCCCTAAATAGCCTGTATTTGTCGGTAAAATCTCAAAAAAAAATTCAATCACAAATTTGTTTTCTGGACGCTCGTCTCGTCATTGCGATCAAAAAATGCTTTTTTAGGCATTTGGCTCATTCGTGCGAATGGAGTAGGTCCTTTCATGCGAATGAGCTGATTTTAGAACGAAAGTCCTTTTGAATGATTAGACATATCCCTTCGTGCGAAGGGCTGATCCTTTGTTCGAACACTTCAAATCACATTTTTCGATCTAAAATCTTTATTTTAGTGAATTTCATGATGATACTTCAGAGATATGTGCAAAAATCAATTCCGAATCTAATGTCTTCAATTTCAAAATTCATCTGTAAATTGACCTTCAAATTGATGTTTTACATCTAAAACCCCCTAAAAACCCATAATTCATGAGCGTATGTGATTCAATCAACTGTTAGATCGATTGAATCGGTACCGTTACTCTGATACCAATTGATAGTCCCAGATCCAGCGGGATTACACGGAAGTATGGCTTCGATAGAACTAATTCGGTAGAATATTATTGATAAGAATGGAGTAGAAGCAGAAAGATGTGTCATAAGTTGAATGCTTCATTCATACCGAAAGAGTTTACGTCTTTTACAAGCTGGAGAAATTTCTGGAGAAATTTCGCCAGCATTTCCCCTCTGGGAACCCAAAACTCTTTTTAATGAGAGAACCCAAATCCCCTATTTAGGCAATGCCTGTCGCACGAACATGCCTAGGACGAGAGGCTCCTCTCGCACGAAAGGGAGATGGCTCCTTCCGTACGAAAGACTCTTTCGTGCGGATGGGCTTCATCACATACAATTCCGTTCCGTTTTCACTCTAATCTTTAATCTATACAATATTCAACACACGCTCTAACTAGCCTATTCGCACAGTGACGGACACACAAAATATGCACTAACAATATATATACATATATATAATTGAATTCATGATACTAATCGGTTTATGATTATGTGTTATGAACTTAGGTTATTTTATCTATCATTCTAAGTTCCTCGTTTTCGATTCTAATGGGTAAGTTAGGACCCATGAAATCACATACAAACTTAGTGTCATATCGAGTACTTAGACAAGATATATTTTTACGAATACATACCTTTTGTACTTAAATCTGAATATGAATCCTTCGTCAAGAATCCGAATACTCACACACATTCGTTTACCCCATGTAGGGTGACCTCGGTGTTCCAACCTCCAACTCATCAACTCTCGGAATTAACAAAGGAAAGCTTTGTAAAACCGTGAGTATACTCGAACACCCTTTTTATGTTTTACACTTTTGGGTGCGATATGTTTACCTATCAACTTACACAAGCACACATACTTTATGCAAATCACAAATAAACAATCCAATCATGCATGCTTAATATGTTATACTTGATTTATGTTACTGGAACATTCTTATGTGATAAACTTGTCATTAACTTCGTACGAGCCTCCCCTTAACATGTATAGCGCTATAAGAGTAACGCACCTCCCGTAGTCTTGTGGTCATGTTAAGTTAAAACAGAACGCTCCTATCGTTGCTACGATAGGATCACGCTAGCGGTAATCTTTGGGTTGACACTTTAATCGCATGCCAGCTTTTATGTTAATTTAGATAACAAGTTTGCCTTGAGGGTCTGTTTAAACATTTTTATACTTATGCTATTATCAAACTTGTATACTCGCCAATACTTGTTGTATTGAACTATACTTTAAACATGTTGCAGGTTGATGATATTGATGAACATGGAATCTAGTAGGGATGACTAGAAACACATTTAGGCTTCTAGATTATGTTATTGTATTTTTTTGAAACTATGTTGCAATTTGCTTCTTATTGTACCTTGATTTCCAAATGTTGTACTTGACAATTTGAGATGATATGAAATCGGTTTTGATTAAATATTATCGTAAATAGTGTTATGAAGTCTCGAGTAATCTCATCCTCGTCCCACCTCGATGTTTCCGCCATCGGTTGAGGTGTGACATATAAATTCCAGTTGATTTAAGTTTCGACGTAACTAGACTTAGATGTAAAATATTTTTATGCTTATTTTTATGTACGGTTTTAGTTTATCTACGTTTTGACATAAATTTTGTATTAATATGAGTCGGGTCAGATATAATGCGTTTTCATTAGACGATATAAATTCGAGTTATTTTACGTTTCGATGCCACTAATTAGTATTCCGATTGGTGAGAATAGAATTGAAGGAGAAAGAAAGGATTTGGGAAGTTAATGAATTTTGGGATTCCGAACGGTGGAAGCGGTGTGTGCGTAATCGATGAAGATTGAGGTGCCATTTATGTGTTTATATTACCAACTAATAAAACCCAAAATTTAGACTCTATAGTTTAAGGTGGTATGATATAAATTTGAGTTACTTTATGTTTCGATGTCGCCGTAACGCGTGGGGAAATTTACTAGTTTGATACATTGACAAAACTACCCTTATGTGCAAAGAACATGGCTAAATTTAGTGTTTAAAACTAACTGGGTTAGGGACAAAGGAGATATTTTGCATCATTTTCAAACAATAAGTACAAAACTCGTCAATTTTAAAGAAGAAAGAATATTATCTAAAATTTGAGATATAAATAAAGAAAAAAAATTTATAATTCACTCCTTTTTTATACTTTTTTATCATTTATGGAAGTACACCTATAAAATGTAATCTTGAAAGACAAAGGTATGATGAGGTAGACATGGTGCAATGTCAAAGACAAAGATATGATGAGGTAGACACATATAGATGTTAGGATGTCTACTCTTTAGATAAAAAAAACTTATCAAAATATAGCATGCTAAGACCATATGGTGTGGCTTAGCGCCCCCTGTCAAATCACCCATTTAGGCGCCCTATAGTCTCTCGTCTGCACTTCCTAGGCGCCATGTGTGCGCCGTTGTTTTCTTCGCCAAGCCCTTAACGGACGTCATTTGTTTTTTTCGAGGTTTTGGTCAAATAATCAACAACATTCGTTTTTAAAAAAACATAAAACTTTACTATATGTATACATATATTTTACACACCCGAATCACAAACTAACTCACTAAAATATACAAACTCTCTCCAATCATTTTTTATAAAAAATGTCATCCCACTCTTCATCTGATTCGTCCAGCAAATGACGTTGTACTTTTTTATTTGAATTTTTTTTATATTTTATTCGTGTTATTTAAATTTAAATTAAATAGAGTTTAAACTTAAAAAAATAATTAGATAATAATGATGGGGGCTTTAAACCATTGCAAAGATGTTAAAGGGAGAGTCTTTAACTCCCCCCCCCCCCCCCGCCCTATGAGGTGGCGCTGACTTGGCATAATAAAGCCCCTAGGGGCTTTATACCACACCATGTAGCCTAACTGCGACGGATTGTTTTTGCAAAGCGAAACATATATAAAAAACACGCAGCAACTATATAAATAAAAAGTTCAACATTTCATAAATACCATTATCAACTAAAATATTAACTTTAGTATTTCGAAACGATTCGATTAGTTAAAAGTGATACATGTATATGTGTAACGAGATATCAACGTGCGTTTTACATCCATTGAATATGATAAAAACAAATGCCGGTGTTGATTCCTATAATATGGATACCAATGTTGTTTTGTCTGTACCATTTAATGTCATGACAGTATTGTCACTTTTAACGAACGAGCATGAATACATCCTTTGTTTATTTACTTTCATGAACTAAAACTCGAACATTAATGCTTGTTTCACAAACCAAATATTAATGTTTGTAGAACATGAATGCTTGTTTCACAAACCGAACATGAATGGGTGTTTCATTTGTACGTTCGGTTTAGTATGTTCATTTATATACCTTCGTTGAAATATTCAGGCACATGTTAATCTAAAATAAATTCAATTTTCATATTATAAAACCCTACAGCCCCCCGTCTCCACGTCCTAGGCGTCATGGGGGCACCATTGTTCTCTTCGCCAAGCCCTTAACGGACGTCATTTACTGTTTTTGAGGTTTTGGTTAAATAAGACCGATCATCAACGGTCGAAGAAAAAGAAACATAAACCTTTACTGTATATATACATATATTATACACACCCCAATCACAAACTAACTCATTAAAACATACAAACCATCTCCAATCCCACTATTCATCTGATTCGTCTAGCAAATGACATTGTACTTTTTTTATTTAAATTATATTTTTGTATTTTATTCATGTTATTTAAATTTAAATAAAAAATAATTAGGTAATAATGATGGGGGTGGGGGGGTTTAAACCATCGCAAAAATGTTAAAGGAAGGGGCTTTAAAAACCCCCTCTCCGCCCTATGAGGTGGCGCTGCCTTGGCATAATAAAGCCTTTAGGGGCTTTATACCACACCATGTAGTCTAACTGCGACAGGTTGTTTTTGAAAAGCAAAACATATATAAAAAACACGTAGCAGCTATATATATATATGTGTGTGTAACGAGATATCAACGTGCGTTTTACATCCATTGAATATGATAAAAACAAATGCCGGTATTGGTTCCTATAATATGGATACCAATGTTGTTTTATCTGTACCAGTTATTGTTGTAACAATACCGTCGCTTTTAACTAACGAGCATGAATACAACCTTTATTTATTTACTTTCATGAACGAACACTCAAACATGAATGCTTGTTTTGCAAACCAAATATTAATGCTTGCAGTCGAACATGAATGCTTGTTTCACAAACCCAACATGAATACGTGTTTCATTTGTGCGTTCGTTTAGTGTGTTCATTTATATACCTTCGTTGAAATATTCAGGCAAATGTTAATCTAAAATAAATTTGATTTTCATATTATAAAACCCTCACACCCGATTTTAGGAAATTTCGGATGTAAGAATTTATGATTTTTTTAGACCTTAATTTGTATGTGTTTACTTTTAATTGATGTTCGTTTGTTAGTTTATGTTTTTTGTGTTCCTTTATGTTCGTTATAACATTATTGACGAACAAGCATGAGCACATTCGTATTCTTAAATAAGGAATATGGACAAGAAAATTCATTCGTTATATTGTGTTCTTGCTCGTTCATTTGTACTGTTAAAATTAAATGAATGTATGTACCCGGACACAATATTCGTTCGGCTCATTTACATGCCTATAACATAATTCCAAAAAATGTACCATGGTGTAAACTAATTAGAAGATAATCACTCTATTTTTAAAATTATATATCAAATTAGCCTTTGCTTTTACAATTGGGACATTTTTCACGCTTTTTACATGTTTCTTGACAATCCTCCATAGTATCGTTGCACCAATCCTTATTAGCACAACAACAATATTGTTGTTTTCCTTCGACAATCATTTCCCAACAACGGAGGGCGCACCATGGGGATTGTGAAATTCCCTCGATTAAATTGTTGTCTATTTCACTTACACGAGCTGTGAAATTTAAAAGATTACTATGCGAGTTATTAGAAAACCAAGCATTCTTTCTCATTTTATACAAACAAACCATCCACATAATTTTGGAATATCAATGTCTAAAATGTTTAAAAAACACGAAAAAGGTTCATCAATCCAGTTATGGTATATCAAAGTCGACACAAATCTCTAGAATATATGTATATGTATATGTGATTTTATTTTTAAATAGTGACTTGTTTCCCTTTAAATTCGTAAAAATAAGATTATATAAATATTTTGTGCAGAAAATATTGAATGTCACTTTTTCAATTTTTGACAAATTTTAAGAGGTAATCGCTAATTATATATATATATATATATATATTAAAATACATTGATTGTAGACAAATGTAATAACTTTAATATAGCAAATCTGGACTTAGACCATGCGTAGTGGTAAGGGTGAATAATGCCCTCACCCTTGAGCGTTTTCCGCCATATGGCGGTACAGTTAGCAAGGGGCATTATTAGGCGTTTTTCTAAGATGAGTGTAGTGGGGATGTGGGCATTATGTTGAAGGGTGTAAAGAATTAAATAAAAATAAAAAAACCAACAAAAAAAGCTATTGGACTAAAAAAGGAAGATTAAATGCTATTGGCCAAGTTTTCTCCTTCAAAGCGTGATTCAAAACACGCCATGGAGGTTTTTTTCGAAAAAAACGCCGGATCACGCCCATGGGGGTGGGGGTTGGGCGTTTTTGGGGATGATTGAGGGGAAAAACGCCGGAGATCATGCCCACTACGCATCGTCTTATGGATTTTTTCGTGAATAATGATAAATTATGGTGTTTTTTCGTGATATTAGTTAAAATAAGAAAAATGATAAATTATGTTGCTTTTCATGATATCAATTTAAAAAAAAAAAAATTACACGTAAATAAAATAACTTGAAGATTAGAACATACCCTTGTTACCATTTAGTAATATCAGAAAGCATAATAAACAGATGGCGAATGAACGTGATTCGAAGAGCTTGACCATGGTGATGGGTTTGTGGTTGAATGATGATCAAGATTGAAGTTATATTTATATGTACAAAATTATAAGATGTAATAGGATTACTAACATTATATGTTATATTATGGCATATATTAACAATATCTACCATGGTTGCATTAAATTTGACTTAAATGCTACCTTCACTATGCGTGTGAAAACATATTATTTTCTTGTGTAACATGAAAGTAAAAGTACTATCATTTAAAAAAAGTTGATACCTTATCTTATCAAGTTATCATCACATATAAGTAATTTTTTTAACAGCCAACGACGAAATTTTATTGTTGAAAGAAAAACAGTTGGAAGTCCCAAACATCCAAGGAAACAAGGGAATGGAACATTTAGGTTACAAACGCCTCTTATGTTAAAATCACACCATTTACAACAAATTAGGTCCCTGAGTTTGGATCTACTGATTATCCAGCAAAACGATTCCTTGTTGATACCTTAAACCATCTTAGGAACCCACTCCCATTTGTCTTCAAAAATCTTACCATTTCTACACTTCCAAATTTTCTAAATCCTAGAAAATACCACTGCTTCAATCAGACATTTCCACTCGTTTAAAGCACTAATTAAAGTTCTGATCTTCGGAATAGCTTGAATTTCGGTGACTGACGAATCTGGACTGGCACTTCAGCCAGGCCCATATATTCCAACATATTGCTTTAACCTAAAGACAAGAATATAAGATATGTTCTGAATCCTCCTCTTCCAAACCACAACTGAAGGATCTACAATCGAGACTCCCCTATGTATCAACCCAACTTTAGACAGAATTTTACCCTTAAAAGCTCTCCATCAAAACAACTTCATCTTTGGAGGAATCCATTTATTCCATATAAACACCATTCCAACCGGATCGTCAATGCGTTTCTTCATTATTTGCGCCCTAAGATCGGCAACCTTGAAAACACCATCTTTGTTACCTTCCCAAAGCCGCTTATTATCTTTAAAAATAAGAAACTTTCTAAGATCCAACCCCATCGAAATAAACTCCTTCTCACACAGATCAATAATTATACAGATTTGGTTACATTGTGATTATTACTAATTATTAATTAATTGCTATGTACTAATGTAAACACTGTATGTATCATACTATATATATATATATATATATAGGGTCAAGTTATTCTACAAAGGCTTCTAATTGTAAGAACTGTAAGAAGAATTTATAGAGTGACAAGTGTCCAATAACCTAAAACTAAACCCACTACATCATCACCAAAAACCTAAACCCCCACCCCCACCCCCACCCCCACCCAAAAACCTAACCCCCCCCCCCGGGCAAAAAAAAAACTATAGCTCACCAAAAAACCCCCAAAAAACCTAAACACCCCCCCACCCCCCAAAAACCTAAAAAAAACGTAACCCCCCCCCCCCACCCCCACAAAAAAAAAAAAAAAAAAAAAACTATAGCTCACAAAAAAACCCCCAAAAAACCTAAACCCCCCCCACCCCACCCCCCAAAAACCTAAAAAAACCTAACCCCCCCACCCCCACCCCACCCCCCAAAAACCTAAAAATATAGGACAAAGATCCGTTAGGAACCACCCTTTATTGCGAGAACCGCGAGAACCAGTGTGAACACATGGCATTTTTGTAATTATAACATGTTTATAATAAAAACACGCGCATTCCTCTTTTTTTTGTTACTATTCTCTGTTTTAGGGTTTCAAGAGTTTCACCGGTTCACAGTTTTCACAAGTGGCAGAGAGGCGTTCATGGTGGTTTCACGGCGGCGAAGGGGCGTTCACGGTGGTTTTCACGGCAGAGAGGTAGTCGCCGTTCACATATTTCACGGCGGTGGTAGTCGACACAATGATTACGGTGGTATATGGCATCATCTGATTCATCATGTGTCGATCCTCATACATCTGATAATCCTCCTCATACATTGTTCCTCCTGTAAGTCTAATCGTGCCATTCATCCTACCATTGTTCCTCCTGTAACTCTAATCGTGCCACACTCCTCGATTATTCTGATTATTCTGTTCGTGTTGCCCTAATTTCGAATGGAATACTCGATTACGAATCGATGAAGAACATATGATCTATGACTATGTTCTTAGTGCAACATTATCGATTACAATACGAATTTTGTAGCACTAAGTCACTAACCTCAATTATTTGACGAATTTTGAAATGTCTGATGGTAAAATCCATATGATGAACAGTTTATGGTGTATTGTTATCGCTATGACGAAGACGAACTACTGATGTAATCGAGACAAAGACGGACTACAGAGAATTGTTGATGCTTGAGAACTGAGAACTGCTGATGCAATTCGACTGTCGGACTTGATTTTTGCATAAATATACCATCCTGCACATGTGCAACACTTTACCATTACCCTATAACCACTCCAATAATCTACATCTTGCACATGTGCAGCACGTTACCATTACCAATTCACGGCGGCTGCATCCGTGACAACGGCATCAATGGCTACTTAATCAACGTTAACACATCACTCCCACCACCACAACGACAACTACTCCGACTATAACTCCATCATCGACGTACTTCAGTTGACTAACCACCGTTCACGGCTAGTTCATGTGAGTATGTTTTATTATTGAATTTGAATTAATTATATTATTGCTTGATTTAGTTTATGTTTTTTAATCACATGTATCTTTTCTGTTTAATTTGTTTTTAAGTTTTATTTACATGATTATTTTACATCATGCCAGGGCTGTTGGAAGCTATCGAAAGTGGTGACCATAGGTGTGAGATAGTGGTGACGGTGGCATGATGTGTTTTGAATTGGGCCAGTAAACAAAACTGATTCCACTGATGTGTTCGACATAGTGCTCATTTGAACAGAATATCAAACATGTCCTGTACTACTCTTAGTAGTAGCCTAGTAGGAAAGTGTGATTTTATTTTGACACGTATGCGGTTGTGTAGGTATGTGATGGATGAAATCGGGTTCAGCACTCAGAGATGAACCAGATTTCAGAGTATCACCATTCATGTACATGGCTGAAGGGACATGGGAGTCTGCTGTGAGGTGATCTATAGTTAACATTATGTTTCTTTTTTCTAATCCTTTTAAGTACAAAAGTATACATATAAAGTATAAACTATATTATATCATATTAAACAGGCAAGATACATAACCATAATAAAACAGTAGATAATGTTTGGACGTGTTTGCATTTCCTCTCTTAATGTTTGAGATTGGTAAGAAGTTCCCGAGGTTTCAACAGCCTATCTCTCTACACTTTCCTCATACATTGCATATTAGGTAAGGTCGATTTTAGTTCACTATGATCTTTTGAATTTTTCTTTTTAAAAAGAGGGAATACGAGTGTGTGAATG
The DNA here is from genome assembly GCF_002127325.2 of Helianthus annuus. Taxonomy (NCBI): domain Eukaryota; kingdom Viridiplantae; phylum Streptophyta; class Magnoliopsida; order Asterales; family Asteraceae; genus Helianthus; species Helianthus annuus. The sequence goes on from NC_035435.2 coordinate 84,015,974, forward strand.
GTTCACTTTTATTACTGAACCATAATTAGAAGTTTTGGTTATATGTAAAACTAGGTTATCACCCGGGACTGCTTCCCGGGTTGTTTATTTTTATTAGTTAATAAACATTTTTTTTATTAAAATGTAACATATTATTTCATTAAACTTTAACACGACATTGATTAATTGTTAATACAATAATAAATTAAGTGTATTAATTAAAATAATATAAACAAAGTGTCATGTTACATAAATTGACAAAGTAAAAATACAATTTAAAGATAGTCGAGTCTATTTGAAGATGCATATCCTTCGAATTACCAAAACATTTCCCTTAGTAAATCGAGTCCCCTCTACAAAAAGTATGACATAAGCAGCAACACGTCTAGATTATCGTCGTTTTCTTTAACTACAAATCTTGTTTCCGAAATTGCCCCTACATAATCCTTTGTAGCTGGTAACAACCTCACATTTAGTATCTTAGTCTAAAATTTAAACAAAATAATAACGAAATACTCAACGCCTTTAACCAAAATAAAGAAATATTCAACGTGTGTACCATGTCCATAGTTTTACCTTTGAATTCTTCATGGCTTCTCTTTTCCTTGGTCGGTTGGACCAATCCAACCGACCCATTTAAACCTGCAGCAAAAGAACTTGTTTTGACCGAAGCCCATTTCGACGCGCTACGAACACGCCTACATTTTAACCTGCAGCAAAAGCCTCTTACATTAGCAAACTATCACCAGCAACATTTTAACCAATGTGCATCCCATACGCTTAGACATATGCATACCTTTGGAAACTCATCTTTCTTGAACGATGCTTTTGACTTGGATTCCATCTCTTGAAATATATTCCTAGGGGATGACTGGCATGTCATGAATCAATGACTTTTCTGAATCAGAACGTGTGGAGCAAAGTGCTATAACTCATGTAGAAATCGAATGCTAGTCAAACTATACCTTTATCTCAAGAGGATCGATCGGTTCCTTCTTTACAGGAGGAGCTATTTTAAGAGCAATATGTCACAATGCCACCACTATCAATGTCAACAACAAAACCACTGATAAGATACTTGTAACTTTAATGGGGTCATGACCTCTTGCACGCATGGTAACAAATAATATCTACTCTTGCCTCTTTGAGTTCATCAATCATGTATGACGTGTTAAGCTAGGGCTCTATGGCTGCAGTGATGGGTAACACTGAGTATATTGCAGGTGGCCAAGATTTAACGACAGTTAAAAGACATGGATACATACAATTTTCTGGTTACCTATGCTGCATAATTCAGCAACAAACACTGCCAGTACAACTATTATAAGTGTTTTTTATTTTTAAATGAATTTTATACAAAAACAACAAAAGATATTGTTTAAGAAACATAAATCAAGACTTTACCTACTCATGAGCAAATTAAGCTAAAGCTCTTGCATGAGCTACATCTTGAAACGGTGCCTTGTTTAACGATGCATTGTTTAAGATATACCGATATAAATCAAGACTTTACCTAATCAAAAGTTAGTTAAAAGAAATACATCAAAAATCACCCGAAATATACTTTCGAAGTTGACCATATCAAACCTTTTCCTCAAAACGTTTACCGGTTCAAGTTCAACCACCCAACATTCCCATAGCCATCTCTGTAGTCTTTAGCCCAAAAAATGTTTTCATTAGATTAATACAAATCATATCAAAACAAAAGCTTAAAAGAAAACATCTTAAACGGGCTAGACATGTCAAAAGTTGCTAGAAGTTCAACTATTATTAAAGGAATATGTTTTCTAGTCATTTAAAATTAGACAAAAAGCATTTCTGACTAACCCCTATACAAAAAATTTACCAGCTTTGACCCGTTACCTAACTCGTCCAACCGTGCCATTTTTCCACCTCGGAGAGGACCTGGACATAGTCATCTGTTCCTGTAATGTTTTCTTTTCTTCATTGAATTCCAAGTGAATCTGAAAAAAAAAACTTATGTGAATATAAAAACATTATGTAGTTTTTTTTTTTTCTAAAATGGCACTTTTTGACCCGAAACTATTGAACCCATTTTTAATCTTATAAGTCACCGAAAGCTTTTTTAAATTCTTATAACAACCAAGAGAGATAAAAATAATACCAAAAAAATCCATATATTTGTTTGTTGAGTACATAGTCTGGATACATATAAAAATAATGCTCACCTGTTTTGATCTAAGCACGTCGATCAATAGTTTTCCATTTATGCATCAATAAATGGCTCGTTGTAACTTCTTTAATGAAAACGCTTCTGCTTCTATCATATATGATGCATAAGAGGCCTATGATAAAAAGAGTCTAATCTAATCTTGCTGGTCTTTTACAGGTCTTACCCATGACAAAGCCTTCTTTCTCACCGGTGAACATAACCTACATACAATTAATTATTTCAGGAATAGAAATTAGGCTACCATTTAATGATACTTGTGTACTTTGTTCACATCATAAGAGAACTGTCTCCTTGCTGGAGCTCAAAATGGATCTATATTCCACCTGTGAATTGATGAACATAAAGATGTAATGATGCACAATAAAAATACTAAAAAAGAAAAGCTTTTTTTTTTTTGTAGTGGAACCACTCGTATCTTTGTCTAATTTCCTATAGCACTCCTACAAATAAAGGCGGTTCTAGCAGGTTTAGACTTTCACCATCAGTGGCCCCTAATTTCTTTGGTTCAGATACGAGTGATTGAACTCTTGCGTAGAAAGAAGTGGCTATACCCCGAGACAGAGGATAGTCACCACTTGAAGTTTGTTTAATATCACAGATCCTTAGATAGGGCCAAGTAAGCTAACCCTTTATCCTTAAATAGGGCTAAGTCAGTACTTTCTGAACTTTAATAACGTATAACATGATTAACCAGCTTGATGTTTGTGATAAAACGCAAAACGTTTGTGCGGTGCTAACCTTTGTGTAGAAATCTGGTGGTGAGTATGAAATAAAGCAAGTCTGACTTAAATCCAAACGCCACCCATCATCCATGTACACCTTCACCTGAAGAAAAATAATAATTATATTTATGAGGGGAGTATACCCGGGTCCATGAAATACAAAAAACGAATAATTGGTTAGTAATTGCTTAAAACAAAGATCTTTTTCTGATGTAACATTTTGATTTATATTAAGATTAACATTTTCTTATTCATCTTTTAATAATGTAATTGATAAAAGATCTTTTATAGAAAATAGCTTTTGTGGGTCAGAAATCTTGAAAGAGAGGGTCTTGGCCACTTGTTAATCATATTTCTAACAACTTGTAAGTTGTAACATAGAAAAACCTTTACATTTCACGATTTAAATTCTACATAACTCAAATTTATGTCTTAACCCAAATTTAAATTGTTTTCACCAAAACCCAAATTTCAAGTACGAACCGTAACCACAAGGTTTAAGAACAATCAATTACCTCTAGTTCTTGAATTCTTCTTGTTTTCCCTTCCTTTAGTGTATGGTTACTTACACATGTAATGTAATTGAGTTTGCTTGAATGAGAAAATAGAGTTCTAGACTTGCAATATTAAGAATTAAATGACCTTATTGCCTTCTACGGAACCTTTGACTCATGCCCAATTTGACCAATCCATTTTAACTTAACTCACATTTTTAATTGGGTCAATAACTTGATCTTGCGAATTTAAGCATATAAAATGAATGAAATACAAAATACATATAGCTATTAGATAAACATAGGAACTGCTGGTAATTTGTGATTCATGATATATTAAAATTAGTATTTGATAGATATTGCCAACAAATTAGAACACAAACTTTTTCTGTTTTTGAAAAGACTTGCATGATCTCCACCACCACATTTGGAGATGGAGACGAACATTAGAAAAATATGTGCAGTTAATTAAAAAATAGTTAGAATCAAGCCATTTAATGAGATCTCTAGGAAGTATATGAACAAAGAAGAGAAACAACAACCATTGCATATAATCTTAACATGGGTTCTATTAAAATGTTATATATGATTCACAAATAGGACCACATGAAACCGGAATCGACTTAGAATGTACTTTAGATTACATATGATCTGTATTTCTCCCAAAACCTAAAAAAAGTAAGATCCTTAAAAAATATATTAAAATCAACTAAAATGTATTCAAACCTCAAAACACACATATAACTTGCACAGAATCAACAAAAGGATATTTGGTTACCTTGAATCGTGTAGATTGCAGATGCTTAAACCATAAGGAAGATGAGGGCAATATCTTGGGTTTAGAAAAAAAATCAATCCGATTTCAAGAAAATCAAAAATTAATTTTGATTCAACAATGCTTCATGCCCTTTACGTTCTGGAATACCCCTTCGTCGTTCACAAATCAATAATCAACAGATGTGATGGTGTATAGAAGAAGAATCCACAAATGCGATTGTGTTTGCGATGGTGTTTTCCGATTAGTGTTGTTGAATGAGGCAATTTAGGAGATTAGGAGATTAGGATTATTACATGGTTTATATAGCCGGGTAAAAAAAAAACAGGTTTGGAGCAGCACGCGGGGTCCGTATTTACTCATCCATTTTCCTGCCAAAACCATTCTGAGGTGCAATATCACGCTGACACGTGTCCCATATTTTTTTTGTTTATTATATATAATAGACTATTAATTCGTTTATTTTTTGTTTTTAAGAAAGAACCTTTTACAGTTAATGAGAACCTTAACATTGCAGGTACTAAAGTGCATCTACTAAATAATATACAACTAGTGTGAGTATATGCTTTTCATGCTAATTTTGTACTCTTTTGGCTTCCTATTTTTTATGGTTTTTTAGATGAGCTTTATGATACAGGACTGGAGGTGCATCAATCAGAGATGTTTTAGAGGAACACTTTTGACATCAGATATTGGAACACAATATATTCAGGATGCTTCAATTAAGCAAGCGCTCTCTAAATGTTTTATGCCTCAAGTATTATTGTATATCTGCAGAGAAATATATCTGCATCAGTATGTGTTTAGTAGTAATCGAACTATGTATACGATGATGATACACTTCATCGCTGCCCGCCGCAAAGCGCTAGATTATTTTAAAGATAAAAGCAAGAAATTGAGTTAGCTTGGTTTTGTATTTGAATAAGCTTTGAAAAACTATGAATGTTAATTATTCAGAATTATATATTTGGTTTGTTTGTTTTGGCGTAAATTGTAGCTGGTTAATTTTGTGCATTTTAATAAAAATAATTATTTATTTTATTTGTGCATTTTGGGCGGATTATGAGTATGGTATTCACTTTGCGTGGGTGAGTCATGTTATTTGTTTCGGACTTTCATTTTGCGCGGTTTATTTGTTCATATTAGGTGGCTCACATGGAGTTTACTTTGTTGTTTTTGGGAGGTGGGATGATTCATTTTGGGCATTTACTTACCCGCCTAGAATACGTTTTCATTTTTTCCCATCGAACAATGCACACGTGTATACATGTTTAATGTTTCACTACACATTGTTATTGTTTCGACCAATGCACAAGTGTATACATGAATATCTTAACTCACCAATGCACATGTGCATACATTAATATCTTAACTGTATATAATCTGTTTTCCTTTACATATGCATCAACATATGTAATGTGGTACCCCATACATAATAGGGTACCACGTACACTCCACATGGTTATTGATCAATGCACATGTGCATACATGTGTAATGTTTCACTACACATTATTATTGTTTCGACCAATGCACATGGGCATACATGAATATTTTAACTACATATAAACCGTTTTCCTTTACGTATACATCAACATATGTAATGTGATACCCCATACGTAATAGGGTACCATAACATATGCAGTGTGGTACCCCATACGTAATAGGGTACCACATACTTAATATGATATGAACAAATATACAATATTTCAAAATATACACATATTCATTACTAACATGTTTATTGTTTTTTTTTTACTAATGCACGTGTGCGTTACCAACATTAACACACTGTCACACAACTTTTGTGTAACAACCCGTATATATAACACCCTTATCATAAGGAATCACATAATCCGAGCAACAATCATTATTGCACATATGCATCACCGGCATATACTATACTAAACAACATATTACATCCTAATTAACAAATATAACTATTGTAATACATTATACAATATACGAATATGTATTGTCACACCCCTAATTTCCACGTGTCACCGGTGGGCCCGGTGGGGGAGTATTGTGACGTAGTTGATATCATCATAGTCAAACAACACAAATTATAATGCACAGCGGAAGCAATAAAATAGATTTATTTCAACCATATAAAATGTAATATCCAGTATCACAAAGTAGCTGAAATAGATCCACAGGCGGATCAATATAAAGAGGAAAATTGTTCAACAGATGAATGGCATCCCAAGCTTGCGAGACTCTAACGATGCTAAGGAGTAGCGAGCCTATTACGTGTAGAACCTGCACTTAATCTTTTTGGGGGAAATACGTCAGTTTACACTGGTAAATACAATTTAACTGACTCATTTTGAAAATGTTGTAAAAATTGATTTGAATGCACATGGCACAAAACTTTTTATAACTTGGGATAATTAATTAAATCTAATCTTGTAAAAGAATTACATGTTTGTTATGCGTTCAGTCGCCCGGTTCGTGCCGGGTTTAAGGTTAATAGACACACCACAAAGTATAAATCCGCGGCGGGAAACCAACGGTTATACCTGAATTATATGGACACATTATCGGGTGTACGCCTACACCCGCGTGTCAAGGTCGTGGCCATTTCGTAAAATGATGCCAAGGATATCCGGGACATGGTCATTAAACTCCTAAAGGCGTAAAACAAACAAAACTAAATTTTTAAACGGGTCACATTGATAATACCCAGCTACTAATGAGCTAGGGTCAATTGCCCAACCAAGCGGTATTTTATATACCATACCCCAAGCCCGTATAAGGGAAAATAAGTTAAAAGTATTTACCTGAGTAAGTATAAACCACAATAAGCAAATGCAAGTGTCTTTTACTGGTCTCCTATTCTGGAACGAAGGTTTATAATAACCTATTAGAATCCTAACGGGTCTTTAATATAGCCTAAGCTTAGACCGGTTAGTTTCAAGGAATAAATACGGTTTAATCGCATGGAAGGCGAAAACCGGAAAGGAATGTGATTCAGACCCAACAAGTTTGGAGACTTGTATAATATGGGTAAATTGATCATATTCTGGATTTTGAAACAAGGATGATATGGTTTGACCTGTTTCGGCTAATATGCGTAAACTAGTTACATAAGCCGATCCGAACGCGAAAATGTGTAACGGGTAACCATATAAATCATATACAAGTTTCCTGAGATTATATGCACCAAATATGTTGTAATATCAGTAAGATATGTCTTATTATGCCCCAAATGATTTTAAACTCAAATACGCGTCCTAAAGGCATTTTGGTCATTTAAAAGGGTATAAAAGAGTTAAACTAGCAATCTGAGTTTCATAACTGAATGAATCAGTAATTATACTTAGTTTATCATGTTATAACAGTAGGGTATCATATATATGTGAATTTTATTAATTATAACCATCTTATGCACCGAAAGGGCATTTTGGTAATTTCACATAAGCCTAAAAGGTCAAAACTGGAAATCTGAGTTTAGATCTTTAGCTTACTATTATAATATGGAATTTTACTAAGTATATCAGTAGGTATTGACTCTTATACATATAAACTAGTTTTGACATAGACTATGTCGTAAAAATGCCTAAAAAGGCGCTTTGGAGCCAATTCCGGGTTTTCAAAGAAAAGCTGATATTTTTATAATTCCAGAAGACTCAAAATAATATATTTATCATAATAAATCAGTAGAAAAAGGTTTGAGGTCAAAAGGATTTATAAAACTCATTTTATAGCCCAAAAGGGCAAAACCGGCATTAGCCGAATTAAGCTTAAAACTCTAAGTTATGCTCAGCCTAAAAATAAATAAAAATCTTTAAAATTCCTAAAATATTATTATATATCAGTGGGTATGAAGTTTGATATAAAAATTTGGGTTTAGATAGGCTATATGCTAATTATGCTAATTAATTACTAAGAAAGCTTCTAATTACGCTAATGAGCATAACTTTGATTCTGGACCTCAAACTGAACTCAAATTTCGGTTACAAGTCTATAATTCAGTAACTAAGATGTTTACCCTTTCATATTTTGCATAATAATTAGACAACTAGTGAACTAAGCCGTATAATCACAGAGGGTTATACTAACATGTTACTAGGTCCAAAAGAAGCTCTAAGGCAATCTTAATCTTGACTAAAACGGGTCAGAGCTGAAAGTCAAAGCGAAAGTCAAACTATTGGACTTTCGGTTCCAAACTAGGTCTAAACAGAAAATTGTCGAGTTGAACATGTTGGAACATGTTCTTATATTTATTACCAAGTTATATTAGTGATCAAACAGGTTACATGTATCCTACATTGTTAATTATGTATTAATTTGGATTTAAGCATTCTGTTGACTTTTTAAAGTAAGCTTTGACTCGACAATTTGCATAGTTAGAGTGGGATTCTGGAAATACCCTTTTTAGGGTTTGTTACCCACATAATTACCTTCTTAAAGGTATTTTTAATTCGGGATATTACTGAGTACTTACCGACTAATCTCGAAGTCAAACCGTAATTACGATAGTTTGATTTTTAGCTAATTAACTAAGCTAAAATGGATTAAGGATGATTAGGATTACTTATAAAGATCCTAGATAGGATTAGGGACTTAATGAGAACTTGTTTGCTGTCCAGAAATGCCCCAGAGAATGCCTTGAGTGAAATGTGAGTGAGCAAGGAAAAATGGTCACAACTCAAGTCCTTTTATAGTGAACCATGAGGCTCAAGATCATGCCAAGGTAGTCTAGGATAGTTACAAGATCATCCCAGATGTCCCTATGTGGCTAAATACTGCCCAGCAAGACCCTTGTTTCGAAAACCATCTCATTAAGGTGGTGCAACAGGCTGAACAGGCAGCTGTCCAAAACCGGCTGCCAGCGACAGCCTTACGGACCGTAAGCTTAAGGCCTTGCGGTCCGTAAGCTCCTCTTGCGGACCGTATGTTGAAACAGTTACGGTCCGTAGCCGACCTTTGCTGAAATCGCCCAGGTACCCGTCTTACGGACCGTAAGCCATGACCTTTACGCTCCGTAACCAATGGTCAGAAGCCAAAAATGTTACAGACTTCAAAGTATTGACCATGCAATTGAGTAGTGTCGGATTCCTCATGCTTTTACTGCAGTGTAGGGTCCATTAACTCAGACCTTGCATGCTTGCATGCCTTCTTTCATGCTTCCTTCTCAATTTGGATTCTTGTGGGATTTAAAGTGACGGAAATTACAAGAAAGTCTTGAATTCTCATAATAGTTGAACAAGTTATATTAACAACTCCCAACTCTTATTAGATTAGGATTAAAAATCAGAATTTCTTGTAGTAACATTATTAATAGTCCAACCTCCATATAAAAGATGGAATTTTATTTATTTAGAAACAACCGGTTAATATATACAAGATGTTTATCAAACAATTTAGGGAATTTGGGATTTATAAATTTGGGTCGCTCAGAGGTGTTTTAATAACATGTCGCCCTTGGGCCGTTCAGAGGTATTTTTAATAGCATGACGCCCTCTTAAAAATCCTACCATACATCTTTATATTTGATCCGAGTTCCTGACATGTTTGTCCCACATAACACGTGTCTTTATTTTATTGGACAGGAATTTTCGAGGTGTTACATCCTCACCCCCTTAAAAGAAATCTCGACCTCGAGATTTACTAAAATAATTGAGGGTATTTCTCTCTCATTGTGGACTCTAGCTCCCACGTATATTCGGGACCTCTATGGGCATCCCATTTGACCTTGACAATAGGCACATACTTCCTTCGAAGCTTCTTTACCTGTCGATCCTCAATCGACACAGGTCTTTCCACAAATTTCAAGCTCTCGTCTATGTGCACATCTGTGTGTGGTATGACTAGCGATTCATCAGCTAGACATTTCTTCTGATTGTAGACGTGGAACACATTGTGAATACCATCGAGCTCTTCAGGTAAGTTTAATTTATAAGCCACAGACCCAACACATTCGATGATCTCGAATGGTCCTATGTACCTCGGGCTTAACTTACCTTTCTTACCAAATTGCATCACCCCCTTCCAGGGTGATACTTTGAGCAAAACTTTATCACCAACCTCAAACTTGAGGGGCTTTCGCCTTTTATCAGCATAGCTCTTCTGCCTATCCCGGGCAGCTTTCAGGCGGTCTCGAATCTGGACAATCTTGTCCGTTGTCTCAAAGACTAAATCAGGACCTGATAATTGAGTATCTCCTACTTCTACCCAACAAATGGGCGTTCGGCACTTTCTACCATATAATGCCTCAAAAGGCGCAGCCTGGATGCTGGTATGGTAGCTATTGTTGTAGGAGAACTCGACCAAAGGTAGGTGCCTATCCCAGCTACCTCCTAAATCAATCACACATGCACGAAGCATGTCTTCCAGAGTCTGGATGGTACGCTCACTCTGACCATCCGTCTGAGGATGGTAAGCTGTACTAAAGTTGCGTGCCCAGAGACTGTTGGAAGCTTTTCCAAAAATGCGAAGTGTACCTAGTATCTCTATCAGAGATAATAGACACTGGTACCCCATGCAGGGATACGATTTTATCAACATACAGTTGGGCCAACATGTCCGAACTGTAAGTTTCCTTAATGGGTACGAAATGAGCTGACTTAGTCAGTCTGTCAACTATGACCCATATAGTATCATTTCCCTTCTGTGTTTTAGGCAACTTGGTGATGAAATCCATCGTCACCATTTCCCATTTCCAAGTGGGAATTTCAGACTGTTGTAGCAAACCTGACGGCTTCTGATGCTCAGCCTTGACTTGAGCACACGTCAGACATTTGGCTACATGGGTGGCTATAGACTTCTTCAAGCCTATCCACCAATAATTTGCCTTCACATCTTGGTACATCTTATCCGCTCCAGGATGAACGGAATATCTGGAACTGTGGGCTTCCTGAAGGATAACGTCTCGAAGTCCTCTATAAACAGGAACCCATATTCTTCCATTTAATCTCAGAATTCCGTCTTTGCCATAGGATAACTGCTCTTCAGTTACTCCCAGCTTCTAATTAGGATAGCTAGCATCTGACACAGCTTCCTTCTGTGCAGCTAACAACCTTTCATTCAGACTATTCTTGATTTCAATGCTCTTGACATTGATTCTGATTGGCCTCACTCTTTCTTTTCTGCTCAAGGCATCTGCGACTACATTGGCCTTGCCTGGATGGTATCTTATTTCACAATCATAATCATTCAGAGTTTCCATCCAGCGTCACTGCCTCATGTTCAAATCCTTCTGGTTGAAGAGGTGCTGAAGGCTTTTGTGATCAGAATAGATCACACATCTAGTTCCATACAGGTAATGCCTCCAAAGCTTAAGTGCAAATACAACGGCACCCAACTCCAAGTCATGGGTGGTGTAATTCTTCTCATGCACCTTTAGTTGTCATGAAGCATAGGCAATGACCTTGCCTTTCTGCATTAACACACAGCCCATCCCGGTGTGTGATGCATCACAATATACTACAAACTCCTCAATCCCATCAGGTAATGTCAACACAGGAGCATTGCTCCACTTCTGCTTCAAAATATCGAATGACTCTTGCTGCTTAGGCCCCCAATTGAACTTGCAATTCTTGCGAGTGAGTAAAGTCAGGGGTGCTGCAATTCTTGAGAAATTCTCTATGAAGCGTCGGTAGTATCCTGCTAGTCCTAAGAAACTGCGAATTTTCGTAGGCGTCTTTGGCTCCTGCCAATTCATGACAGCTTCAACTTTAGCGGGATCCACTTGGATACCACGCTCACTCACAACGTGTCCAAGGAATTGAACTTCTCGTAGCCAAAACTCGCATTTAGAAAATTTTGCATAGAGCTTTTCTTGATGAAGCAGTTTTAGAATACATCGAAGATGCTTCTCGTGGTCAGCTTGATTCTTCGAGTAGATGAGGATGTCCTCGATAAAGACGATGACAAATTTATCTAGATAAGGCTTGCAGACGCGATTCATGAGATCCATGAATGCGGCAGGTGCGTTAGTGAGCCCAAAAGGCATCACTAGGAACTCGTAATGACCACAACGAGTCCTGAACGCAGTTTTGTGTACATCTTCGTCCTTGACCTTCAATTGATGGTAGCCTGACCTTAGATCAATCTTGGAAAAGTAGCTCGCTCCTTGAAGTTGATCGAACAAATCGTCGATCCTGGGCAGAGGATACCTATTCTTGATAGTAACCTTATTAAGCTCACGGTAATCGATGCACAAACGCATCGAACCATCTTTCTTCTTGACAAACAAGATCGGTGCTCCCCATGGAGACGAACTAGGTCTTATAAAACCTTTGGCTAGCAGATCATCTAGCTGTGTCCTCAATTCCTTCATTTCTGTTGGAGCCAATCTATATGGTGCTCTTGCAATGGGAGCTGCTCCTGGAATGATGTCGATTCTGAACTCCACTTGTCTATCTGGTGGCAAACCAGGTAGTTCTTCCGGGAAAACTTCAGGGTAGTCAGAGATGACTGGAATATCTTCAATCTTGGGCTTCTCCTCACCAATGGATACCTGTTCCATATAAATGACACAACCCTTCTTCAAACATTTGGATGCCTTTAGCATAGCCACTTGCTCGGGCAATCCGTGTTGAGTATCTCCCTGAATGGTAAGTGGTTCACCAGACGGAGTCTTGATCACCACTTGTTTCTTATTGCACACAATCTGGGCTTGGTTATGCGATAACCAATCCATACCCAATACTATATCGAAGTCGGCTAGCTTAAAGGGTAACAGGGATAAAGGAAAAGAGTGGTTCCTAATGGATATGACACATCCATCTAACACAGTGGAAACTGTTTCCATTGTTCCATCAGCTAATTCTACCTCATAATTCGTACTTAAGGCTTTAACAGGAAATTTTAACAGTTCACAAAACTTATTATCCACAAAGGATTTATCTGCTCCATAATCGAATAATACTCTTCCGAAAACATCATTAATGAGAAACGTACCGGTTATGACATTATCGTTCTGGATGGCCTCCTGAACATTCATCTAAAAGACCCTGGCGTTGGTCTTCTTCCCATCTTCAGCCTTCTTTACCAGTTTTGGGCAATTGGTCTTGATATGCCCTTTTTCATTGCAACTAAAACAAGTTGCATCCTTTAACTTTTTACATTCAAGGGTCCTATGCTCAGAGGACTTGCAAATCCCACATGCCTTCGGTTGGGATTTCTGTTCATACCTGCACTTCCCAAAATGGTGCTTCTTGCAGATTTTGCACTTTGGCCTATCACTTGACTGTTGATCACCCTTCTTGGATCCCGACCCTTTCTTGTGGTCGTTGTTTCCCTTTCGTTTCTTATCTGAGCGTCGTGAACCATCATCTTCACGTTTTGTCTTCTTGATGTCAGCATTTCTTAATGATCTCTATCTCACTGCATCCGGAGTGAGAGACAGAGATATATCAGCTACGGATCTAAATGTAGCGGGCCGAGAAGCTTTCACGCTAGCTTTGATTTCTGGGGCCAGACCCCCAATGAAACGTGCAATCCTCTTTGGTTCCGGGGTCACAAGGTACGGAACCAATCTTGACAGGGTGTTGAAACTTGTCAGGTATGCCTGGCAGTCCAGGTTCTTCATGACCAGCGATAGGAAATCAGACTCTATCTTTTCAACCTAGTGCTGAGGGCAGTAGTTTTCTTTGATAAGAGCAACAAATTGCACCCATGACATGTTGTACAAAGCAACTTTTCCAGAGGCTTGGATCAACGACCTCCATCACGCTAGGGCTTCACCCTTAAATGATTGGGATGCAAACTTAACCATATCCCTCTCAGCACAACCACTAATGTCCACAACAGTGTCCATTTCATCTAGCCAAGTCATGCAGTCTACCGCCCCTTTCTCCCCAGTAAAATCCCGAGGTTTACAAGACACAAAATATTTGCACGTGCAACCCTTAGCACGTGGGGCATCATCAAACACAATCTTCTTGGGATGAACACTGTTTTCATTTGAAGAAAGTCGGTCATCATCCTTCTTAGACTTAGGTGGGGTAGGTGGTGGTTTGCTGTGAGCCTCAGAATGAGTCTTTGGCTTAGCATGTGGTGTAGATAGGGTTCTACTATGGGTCCCACTGTACTCACTGTACTGCCGTTCTAAGGCCTTTGTAACCGCGTCATCAACAAGCGCTTTCAGCTCCGCACCGGTCAACTATATTTTAGCATTATCGCGGTTTTCCACCGGATGACTATTGACTTCATCCGACCCAGCCATGTAGCTTCAATTGCTACATTTAAAATTTAATGGGCAAGGTTTTAATTAGAGGGTTTTACAGTATTTTATATTTTATTAACCATGGTTTTAAATTGCCATTTTAGGTTAATTTGTTAAAATTTTAGGATCTTTATTATTACCCTAAAATACATTAATGATAGCACATAAGGCCTAGTCACAAGGACAATTTAATTCAATTATGAACCAGGAATTTACAAAGTCCTGGTGTTTAGGTTTGAACCACAGTTTGTCACCTGTTATTGACAGGGGGTCATAAGCTACCACTGTCCTTGGTCCTAGGGGACATTTAATTATTGCCCACAGGCACTTCGTCCACAACGGGCGGTTTTTAAATTAAGGGAATTTAAATTAACCCTTTATAAAGGATGGCCTATGTGACTTTACTGATTCACAGTTTGCCAAGAATGTTAACATACTAACAAATGTTAACAATAAATGGGAATCTATTATGTGGGTTCTACCATATTGGCCCTGTCTTGTAACAACATATAGGCTAGGTTTTACCTCTAAGATTCCTTTAATAATTAACGCAGAATAGCCCTAAATTGAGATGTTAATATGGATCTTAATCTAATTATGGAACTACCATCTTGGCCTTGTTTTATGATAACATTTGGCTAGGTCTTTGTACCTATTTAGATTTTACCATTTTAATTATGATGGCAGATCTTTTTCATGTTTTATGCACATAATTAATAATAAATAAATAAAAATGAAAATTTAAACTAGAACATCTCATAAATTGTTTAAACCAGTACATCATTTGCCCTGAACGGGACTTCTACGAAATAAATGCCCAGGCAAGGGCGAAAATCAAAACAAACCCACGCAGGGGTCAACCAAAAGACATGCCCACGCAGGGGCAGAATACAAAATGATAAGCCCACGCAGGGGCTGAGTACCGAAGCAAAAAGTCCACACAGGGACTTGATTACATCTAAAATAAATAAACAACAAAAAGGTCTTCAATGACCCCTCCTCTTGGACTTCCCTTAAAGAAGCCTCGGTTGCTCTCCCGAACCGTTTGAATTTCTTCTTCATAGTGGTCCAATCTATCGAGGACCTCTTGCTGGCGCTCCGGCGGGATCAGCTGTGGCTGCGGCGGCGGATACAGAGGTTAAGGAGGTGGCGGACGCTGGTACCCATAAGTTGGGTAACCAGTGGTCCAAAGACCACCATAGGGTCCCTCTGGGTGACGAGCGTTGTAGTCCCATGCCTCCTGATAAGGGTCCACATTGGCATAGTCATAATAGGTATGCGCCAGCTGCTTGAAAGGGTTATACGCCGCTGAGCCGGCGTATGCAGGTATTGGGTGTAACATCCGTAAAAAAAAAAAAGGTTCCAAAATCCGACCCGTTTTGAATTTTAGATCCTAGTCCTTGAAACTCGGAAACTTTTTGCGAATTAAATAACTGTCGAAAAATATATAGTTTTTTTTAATAATTATCAATATGGTTAATTACCTATTAGTTAATTATTTATTTGGTTAAAAAAAATAAATATAGTTATTTGATGTGATTAATTTAAAGATTCATATATAACCAAGTTAGTTTATTTAATGTGACCTTTTGTGTAAAGTTTAAAAGTTACTAAAATAAAGAAAATAATGGTGAGTAAAAATATAAAAAAAGGAACCGTTTTGTAGTGTTCTTGTCTTCTGAAATACTCTTTACTAAATAGATAATGCACCCCTCATAAACATATTAGTTTCAAATAGATTTCAACATATAACAAGCATATAATATAATATCATATAAGATACAACCAGTTAACTTGTAAGAAGGTAGATTATGAATGTTTTTACTGTAAAGAAAATGTTGCCATTTTAAAGATAGATGCTAAAAACAATAAATTTGATGTATAATATTAGTATATATACTTGATAGATATAATTACACGAAATGAAATGCAACTGATAAACAAATTTTCTATTGTAGTTAATAAAGCCTTTTGATATGACGATCATTAAAAATTATATGTATTTTTTTTTTACATTGCATGCATAATGAACCCAAAAGTAATGACTTTATGACTATCACCAAGTTCCAAAATACATTAAAGAGCGTATTCAATTTACACTCTACACCACCTACACTTGGTTCAAGAGAAAGTATGCTCTACTAATTGAATGCTTTTGTTTAAAAAAAAAAGAGAGAAAACCATTCGGCTGCCACCCTCTTATTTATACCGATTCTTCAAACCCGAAAACAATCATCAACAATCTCTTCACCTCAAACTCCCTGTTCTGTTATAGCACCCTTGCCGGAACCCATTGCAATACTCGTCGGACACCACACGGAACTCGACACAACCACGATATCACCTCTCGACACTCTCACACCTTCACAACACCTTTTAGCTCAAACAATACTTCGCAAAACGCCGGAGTCCGTAAGCACTGCCGAAGGTGCCCTCAACTGGCCGGTGGAAAGACGACGGAACGGGAAAGCCGGAGAATCGCCGGAGTTACGAAAACGCCACCGGAGCACAAGTCGGAACACGTATCGTTGCCGGGGAGTTACTCGTGTTGTCGGTATACTTCTTTCGTAAACCTTCGTTTTACTTCTTTTCTTTTCTATTCATGAAATAAATAAAGAAATAAAAACACAATTAATCATACATAAAAATTGTTAACAGTGGAGTTTTGTATGTTCTAACGTAAAGATGATGATAATACAAATCATGTTTTAAAAGCAATCATATTCTTACGCTATCACCAACAACTTTTCGTTGAATTCAGTTCTGTATAGTTCTTTAAAAAAAGGGTTATACAACAAGACTGAACAAATATAAGCAATGGGTTTTACTTTCTGGTTCATTTTTTTTTGTTCATGTCGTTGGGATTCGTTTTGTTAAAACAATGAAGAAGATGGCTACTTTTGGTATTCATTTAGGGTAGGGATATGAGACAAATATCAATAATATAAAATATCTTGAATTGAATTTTGCATAATAAGTGGGTTTGGTGGATGTAGTTCGAAGTCAAACCTCCTGCAACGTTTTCAAAATGGTATTTCACTAAATTCCTTTTATTTAGTTTAATTACTAAAATACAAATAAACATAACTTTATATACCATAACTAATAACTCACTTTTTTTTTATATATTCTTACTTAACATCGGATTGAAGGTAATAGCGAGATAAATTATATTATTCAAATAGCTAATTTGTAAACCTTAAAATATGATACTTAATCTACAACTATTAACTAGATCGTTACGTGACATTTTAACATCTAGGATAAACCGTTCGTTCGTTCTCTTGGATTTCTCCAATCCTTACTCGTGCGTTATTTCAAGAAATCTCAAATACGCAACCAATGTGAGTATACTCGAACCCATTTTTACTTTTAACACTTTGGGTGCAACATGTATTCTATATTAAACGCACATGACACTTGAAACTTATTGAAACTTACTCTATCCATTTAAACATGAAACATGAAACTTGTGAATCTTGAAACTATTTTGTGCTATGTGAACGTTTAATCCCTGTGTGTAGTTCCGCCTTAACAATAGTAGCGCTATAGGAGTAATGCACCTCCCCGTTAGTCTTTGGGGTATTGTTAGGAGGAGACATATCAACCTCCCGTGAAACTTTGGGTTAGGTACTTAAACGCATTGGGAAACTTGGGCTATCACTTGGACTACGTAAACTAGCACGTTGAAACTATTTTATTATGTTCATGTTGGATATGAGTTTTATTCTAATATGCTATGTAAACAAACTTGTATACTCGCTCTTTGCTTTTGCATTGAACTCTATTTTAATACATGTTGCAGGTTGATTATTGAAGTATGGATGAATGATGAAACAAGTTAGGGTGGACTAGATACACACCTAGATTAATCCATCATTTTGTTTGTTATGTTATGTTATGAAGCAATGCTGTTATTTCCTTTTGAATTATGTATGACATTTAGTTTTGAAATGAAATTTGAATTTAATTAAATATTGTCACATAGTGTTATGACGCCTTTAGCAATCTATACACACTTCGTCTCATCCCGATGTTTCCGCCATCGGTTGGGGTGTGACAGATTGGTATCAGAGCCATAACTATAGGGAATTAGGAAAAGTAGGAATGCTTTAACCTAGTCTATAGTTTTAGAGCTTTATTCTCATGTTTTGCTTGAAACTACTTGCATGCTATCTTATTTGCCTTTATTTATTCTCTTTTCATCTTTCAAACATATATGTCACTTATGTGTTAACACATCACATGCTATACTTGTTTTATTATGTGTTAATACTTGTTCCGTTGTTCGATTCTTTATGTGTATTCTTAGCATATTTCTCTATGTGATGGTACTTGTTTTATTGTCCTATTCTTTATGTACCGTTCTTGATGTGCATTCTTATGTGTTCACACTTGTTTTCGTATTCCTTTAACATACTCCCCTTTACTAAAGCATTTTACTCGATTTTTCTTAAACTCGAAAACACTCGTGTTATACGAACGAGACGAGTTTACCAAAATAGGCGTGAAACCCACAATTTGGTAAACGACTCTCATCCCACGTGATTCTATTTTTGCACAAAATTCACCATTTAGTTAGGAGTGAAATCCATATCTTAATGGAAATTTCAAATTCAATTTCTAGTGGACCCTCGTTAACGTGTCGAAATTAAATTTTGACCCAACGAGTACCAACCACACTTAGGGTACGAAGTCGTCAAGCTAGGGGTGAAACCCGCACCTCGTCGACTAGTCCCACTCCTTGATTTTCAAAAATCCCGCCAAGTCTCGAAATTTTTCGATGGATTGGGAACATGTAGTAACTGGAAGGGTGAATACCGTTAACCGAGATACCGGCGAGAGTATTCCACCTATTAGGCCAAAGCATGTTTCTTAATTCCAAAAGATCTTTCGATCACTTTGGTTAGTTAACGTTCCGTTTTGGAACCATCCAAGTTTCTTTTATCAGGTGTGCGCTTTATTATCTTTGATCTTTTATGATGAAACTCTTTCTTGTCAATTTTGAACCGTTTTAAGATTTCACTTTTACGCATACATCATACTATTACTTTTCATATGGTTATACATCGCTAGCATGCGTAATTTCTCGTAATTTTATTTACATTTTTCTTTCGTAACAACAAGTGGAGACATATCGTCGAGATAGGAGTGATTTCCTTACCTTGACAATTAACTCCGCTTCTTTTTCTCATCTTACAACGACCTCACCAATGGATTTGGGGTGATTCCCTTACCTAAGTGATCGTTACCAATGCTTTCTTTTAAAAAAGACTATATTATGTAAATACGTCATGTTTATATCTAAATCATTTATCACTATTCACTAGTCAAGTCCCTAATTGTTTCAAAATGCATTGTTATATATAAACAAATATCCTATCCTACAATCTATTTTCACATAGCTCACACACACAAAATTCTTAACTTACACCATGAACGCTTATTCCTCGACTTTCAAAATTCACGAAATGCTATTTATCAACCTAGACGGTCTAATAAAATCATTGCCCACAAAAGTTCATATTTCACATAATTATTGAAACACGCTCATCTCGCATCACTATACTAAAGAATGGTATTTTTCAATTAAGAATCAAACCAACTTTTCATACAAAATATTACAAACATTATTCAGTCGATTACTAAAACTTCTTTCAAAATCAATAACACATTTTTATTGAAGGACGCTTTTCCAGCCAAACACTAAGTTCATATATCGAGATCCTTTTCCTAAGGATGAATCTTTTCACGGGAATCTATAAACTTCAAAACCCTCTTATACAAAGTTACTTAAACGATGCAAACTTGTTAATCCCGAAAACTTTTCAAAACCTCGCTCGATACGCCAATCAAAATCAAACCACGTGGGCAAGGAAACTTCATAAGGACGACAAATTTTTTTCAACTATGTAAATTCTTTTAAAACCATAATAGCATTTCCATCCTTTTACAAAGTATCCTTTCACATAATCCAAAGATGTTTTTTTTTATATATTCTCTTACATTCACAAACTAGATTTTACATTCCATGACAACTCAATCTATTTTAACTTCACGTTTTGTGCAAACAACTATATATGCATGTTTTAGTCAATATCTCACAACAATCTCACGCGTGTCACTCGTTCTCTTTTCCATTCATACTCAAAACCTTTAAATCTTTTACGCGCATAAACGTGTGTATTTCGATTTATACTGTGAACAAAATCATTATTTCCTATATCCATATTTATACATTTTATGCCTTCACTTATGTTCACACTTACACATTTATGTTATGCTCATTATTCAAAATTCATACGTTTTACGTTTATACACACACTCACAATTATACATTTACGTTGCCCTTACATTCATGTCTATACTACATTCGTATTCATATTCATACGAGTTATGTTTTCATTTGCACTTTTACAATTTTGTTACACTTATACTCATACACATGTATTTTATTCATACTTAAACATTCATGTTTTACACTTAATTTTCACATTTACATCCATATTCATGCATCTTGTGTATAAACTCATATTTATACTCGTATTCACACTCGTGGATATACTCTCATTTATACGATTTATGTTATACTCGTACTCGTGTTTATACTCTCATTTATACGATTTATGTTATACCCGTACTCTCATTTATACTCTCATCATACGATTTATGTTATACTCGTACTCGCAATTATACTCCCGTTTATGCTCATTTTTAATACACGTTATGCTTATACTTTTACTCATACTCCTGGCATGCGTTTTGTGTTTATGCTCACGTGCGTGTTCAAATTTAAACTTATACTATGCTCATGCTTTTTACTCAAAATTTATACATTCGCACATGTACGCGGGCGAAACCCGAAGGATTCGCTTACGTTGGACTTATACTATTTGGAACGTAAACATGCTTATATGCTACATTTCTATACTCACGCATTTTTGTTTTCAAAATTTATGTATACCTTGAGTCATACGTAACTAGTACAAGCTATGCGGGTCATGCGACGGTCAATATAATCGCGGGTGCACACGGGATTATAGTGATGGGCGTATGAGAAACCATAGAGTGTACTACTGTGTATGGTAAGACACAGGATGTAACATGACACCGAATACGAAACGGACGTAACGTGGTCAAAACATGGTGGATACGCCGTTGGTACTTCCTATATATAATTGTTTTCACTATGTTACCAAACTTTCGTAAAACGTACCGTGAGAATTCAGTGTTTTGTAGACCTTTTGGACCTAATATAAACTTTAAACAACTCACAAACGGATTATATCTATGAAACACTACGTGAAATCCATGTTACGTTGTGTGAAAACTCATGTTATGTTATTATTTGAAACCCTTATGCTATGAGATGCATTCATGAAAACAATTTCCTTAAACAAACATTAAGATCAAGTCTCATCTATTTCTCTTTGTTGATTCTTTAGATATCATCTTTTCAATAGTCTTCCTCTTAGATTTCGAGGACGAAATCTCCTAAAGCAGGGGAGACTGTAATATCCGTAAAAAAAAAAGGTTCCAAAATCCGACCCGTTTTGAATTTTAGATCCTAGTCCTTGAAACTCGGAAACTTTTTGCGAATTAAATAACTGTCGAAAAATATATAGTTTTTTTAATAATTATCAATATGGTTAATTACCTATTAGTTAATTATTTATTTGGTTAAAAAAAATAAATATAGTTATTTGATTAGATTAATTTAAAGATTCATATATAACCAAGTTAGTTTATTTAATGTGACCTTTTGTGTAAAGTTTAAAAGTTACTAAAATAAAGAAAATAATGGTGAGTAAAAATATAAAAAAAGGAACCGTTTTGTAGTGTTCTTGTCTTCTGAAATACTCTTTACTAAATAGATAATGCACCCCTCATAAACATATTAGTTTCAAATAGATTTCAACATATAACAAGCATATAATATAATATCATATAAGATACAACCAGTTAACTTGTAAGAAGGTAGATTATGAATGTTTTTACTGTAAAGAAAATGTTGCCATTTTAAAGATAGATGCTAAAAACAATAAATTTGATGTATAATATTAGTATATATACTTGATAGATATAATTACACGAAATGAAATGCAACTGATAAACAAATTTTCTATTGTAGTTAATAAAGCCTTTTGATATGACGATCATTAAAAATTATATGTATTTTTTTTTACATTGCATGCATAATGAACCCAAAAGTAATGACTTTATGACTATCACCAAGTTCCAAAATACATTAAAGAGCGTATTCAATTTACACTCTACACCACCTACACTTGGTTCAAGAGAAAGTATGCTCTACTAATTGAATGCTTTTGTTTAAAAAAAAAAAAGAGAGAAAACCATTCGGCTGCCACCCTCTTATTTATACCGATTCTTCAAACCCGAAAACAATCATCAACAATCTCTTCACCTCAAACTCCCTGTTCTGTTATAGCACCCTTGCCGGAACCCATTGCAATACTCGTCGGACACCACACGGAACTCGACACAACCACGATATCACCTCTCGACACTCTCACACCTTCACAAAACCTTTTAGCTCAAACAATACTTCGCAAAACGCCGGAGTCCGTAAGCACTGCCGAAGGTGCCCTCAACTGGCCGGTGGAAAGACGACGGAACGGGAAAGCCGGAGAATCGCCGGAGTTACGAAAACGCCACCGGAGCACAAGTCGGAACACGTATCGTTGCCGGGGAGTTACTCGTGTTGTCGGTATACTTCTTTCGTAAACCTTCGTTTTACTTCTTTTCTTTTCTATTCATGAAATAAATAAAGAAATAAAAACACAATTAATCATACATAAAAATTGTTAACAGTGGAGTTTTGTATGTTCTAACGTAAAGATGATGATAATACAAATCATGTTTTAAAAGCAATCATATTCTTACGCTATCACCAACAACTTTTCGTTGAATTCAGTTCTGTATAGTTCTTTAAAAAAAGGGTTATACAACAAGACTGAACAAATATAAGCAATGAGTTTTACTTTCTGGTTCATTTTTTTTTGTTCATGTCGTTGGGATTCGTTTTGTTAAAACAATGAAGAAGATGGCTACTTTTGGTATTCATTTAGGGTAGGGATATGAGACAAATATCAATAATATAAAATATCTTGAATTGAATTTTGCATAATAAGTGGGTTTGGTGGATGTAGTTCGAAGTCAAACCTCCTGCAACGTTTTCAAAATGGTATTTCACTAAATTCCTTTTATTTAGTTTAATTACTAAAATACAAATAAACATAACTTTATATACCATAACTAATAACTCACTTTTTTTTATATATTCTTACTTAACATCGGATTGAAGGTAATAGCGAGATAAATTATATTATTCAAATAGCTAATTTGTAAACCTTAAAATATGATACTTAATCTACAACTATTAACTAGATCGTTACGTGACATTTTAACATCTAGGATAAACCGTTCGTTCGTTCTCTTGGATTTCTCCAATCCTTACTCGTGCGTTATTTCAAGAAATCTCAAATACGCAACCAATGTGAGTATACTCGAACCCATTTTTACTTTTAACACTTTGGGTGCAACATGTATTCTATATTAAACGCACATGACACTTGAAACTTATTGAAACTTACTCTATCCATTTAAACATGAAACATGAAACTTGTGAATCTTGAAACTATTTTGTGCTATGTGAACGTTTAATCCCTGTGTGTAGTTCCGCCTTAACAATAGTAGCGCTATAGGAGTAATGCACCTCCGCGTTAGTCTTTGGGGTATTGTTAGGAGGAGACATATCAACCTCCCGTGAAACTTTGGGTTAGGTACTTAAACGCATTGGGAAACTTGGGCTATCACTTGGACTACGTAAACTAGCACGTTGAAACTATTTTATTATGTTCATGTTGGATATGAGTTTTATTCTAATATGCTATGTAAACAAACATGTATACTCGCTCTTTGCTTTTGCATTGAACTCTATTTTAATACATGTTGCAGGTTGATTATTGAAGTATGGATGAATGATGAAACAAGTTAGGGTGGACTAGATACACACCTAGATTAATCCATCATTTTGTTTGTTATGTTATGTTATGAAGCAATGCTGTTATTTCCTTTTGAATTATGTATGACATTTAGTTTTGAAATGAAATTTGAATTTAATTAAATATTGTCACATAGTGTTATGACGCCTTTAGCAATCTATACACACTTCGTCTCATCCCGATGTTTCCGCCATCGGTTGGGGTGTGACATTGGGTTATCAAAACCCAACGGAGGTGCCATAGGCACTGAGTTGACCTCTGGAATGGGTTTTGATGGACCCCCCTTTGCGGTTCTTCTTCTTCTTCCTGGAGTGGTGGAGAATGACTGCCACACGAGGGCTGGGGAGTGCTGATGCGGACTCCCCCTCGCACGGACATCCGTGCGTTTGACCTTCTCCGCCTCGGTGGCTCCGGAGGCGATTGTTGCTCCACTGGTGGTGGTGGTGGCGGAGTGACTGCCACGAAATGAGAATCCTGGGAAGGATCCTGTTGCTGTTGCTGCTGCTGCTGCTGCTGATAAGGAGATGAGTGGTGAGAGGGGGTAAAATACCAGTCAATATTCCTGAACCTCTCCTCGTAGCTGTCCGGACCGCGATAAGGCGGTCCGTGAAATGAAGACCCATCTGAGATTTCGATCGGGTGGTTTGGTGTTCCGGACGCTGGTTCCACGGGGTCCGTGTCTTCATCCATATCGTCAGCATGGTCTCCTGAGAAATGATCCTCAGGTCCTAGTGGGTTGAATCCCACGGGTTCTGGAAAGATGTTAGCCGGGTTGAACCGGCTCTGAAAGGCTGGGGTTGGGTCGCCATACGAATGGTGAGAATTCGATCTTTGTAAAGGTATGAATGAAGGTGGTTGGTCATTGAGCTCATTTTCTGAATTGGGCCCAAAAGAATGTAAGTATGAGGGCGAAGAACTGAGAGAGACTGATCGCCTCCCAGGCTCAACATAGAGTCTCCACGGCTCTTGCGGGCTCGTACTCATAGTAATAGAGGGTGTTCGCCGGTGCGATGGTCCGGCCTCGTGATCATGACCCGCGACTGGGCCCTTGCCTCGTCCTCGTAGAAATCTTGGCGGCATTATGACCTGCAAATATGGTTAAGATAACGACCAACATAATATAAAATAAAAGACCGAATAAAACAAAACAAAACCGAGTTTGTCCTATGTTCGATGTCTAGACTCGGAACTCGAGGAATGTGCAATTCGTGCACTGAGATTAAACACAAAAAGGTTAGTGTTTAATTCACTCAGTGTTGGCTCTGATACCAACCTGCCACACCCTTAATTTCCACGTGTCACCGGTGGGCCCGGTAGGGGAGTATCGTGACGTAGTTGATATCATCATAGTTAAACAACACAAATTATAATGCACAGCGGAAGCAAAAAAAATAGATTTATTTCAACCATATAAAATGTAATATCCAGTATCACATAGTAGCTGAAATAGATCCACAGGCGGATTAATATAAAGAGGAAAATTGTTCAACAGATGAATGGCATCCCAAGCTTGCAAGACTCTAACGATGCTAAGGAGTAGCCAGCCTATTACGTGTAGAACCTGCACTTAATCTTTTTGGGGAAAATACGTCAGTTTACACTGGTAAATACAATTTAACTGACTCATTTTGAAAATGTTGTAAAAATTGATTTGAATGCACATGGCACAAAACTTTTTATAACTTGGGATAATTAATTAAATCTAATCTTGTAAAAGAATTACATGTTTGTTATGTGTTCAGTCGCCCGGTTCGTGCCGGGTTTAAGGTTAATAGACACACCACAAAAAGAATTACATGTTTGTTATACCTGAATTATATGGACACATTATCGGGTGTACGCCTACACTCGCGTGTCAAGGCCGTGGCCATTTCGTAAAATGATGCCAAGGATATCCGGGACATGGTCATTAAACTCCCAAAGGCGTAAAACAAACAAAACTAAATTTTTAAACGGGTCACATTGATAATACCCAGCTACTAATGAGCTAGGGTCAATTGCCCGACCAAGCGGTATTTTATATACCGTACCCCAAGCCCGTATAAGGGAAAATAAGTTAAAAGTATTTACCTGAGTAAGTATAAACCACAATAAGCAAATGCAAGTGTCTTTTACTGGTCTCCTATTCTGGAACGAAGCTTTATAATAACCTATTAGAATCCTAACGGGTCTTTAATATAACCTAAGCTTAGACCGGTTAGTTTCAAGGAATAAATACGGTTTAATCGCATGGAAGGCGAAAACCGGAAAGGAATGTGATTCAGACCCAACAAGTTTGGAGACTTGTATAATATGGGTAAATTGATCATATTCTGGATTTTGAAACAAGGATGATATGGTTTGACCTGTTTCGGCTAATATGCGTAAACTAGTTACATAAGCCGATCCGAACGCGAAAATGCGTAACGGGTAACCATATAAATCATATACAAGTTTCCTGAGATTATATGCACCAAATATGTTGTAATATCAGTAAGATATGTCCTATTATGCCCCAAATGATTTTAAACTCAAATTACGCCTCCTAAAGGCATTTTGGTCATTTAAAAGGGTATAAAAGAGTTAAACTAGCAATCTGAGTTTCATAACTAAATGAATCAGTAATTATACTTAGTTTATCATGTTATAACAGTAGGGTATCATATATATGTGAATTTTATTAATTATAACCATCTTATGCACCGAAAGGGCATTTTGGTAATTTCACATAAGCCTAAAAGGTCAAAAATAGAAATCTGAGTTTAAATCTTTAGCTTACTGTTATAATATATAATTTTACTAAGTATATCAGTAGGTATTGACTCTTATACATATAAACTAGTTTTGACATAGACTATGTCGTAAAAATGCCTAAAAAGGCGATTTGAAGCCAATTCCGGGTTTTCAAAGAAAAGCTGATATTTTTATATTTCTAGAAGACTCAAAATAATATATTTATCATAATAAATCAGTAGAAAAAGGTTTGAGGTCAAAAGGATTTATAAAACTCATTTTATAGCCCAAAAGGGCAAAACCGGCATTAGCCGAATTAAGCTTAAAACTCTAAGTTATGCTCAGCCTAAAAATAAATAAAAATCTTTAAAATTCCCAAAATATTATTATATATCAGTTGGTATGAAGTTTGATATAAAAATTTGGGTTTAGATAGGCTATATGCTAATTATGCTAATTAATTACTAAGAAAGCTTCTAATTACGCTAATGAGCATAACTTTGATTCTGGAACTCAAACTGAACTAAAATTTCGGTTACAAGTCTATAATTCAGTAACGAAGATGTTTACCCTTTCATATTTTCAAAAATCACATTTTATGAATATTTGGGCATAATGGTCAACATATGGGCATTTAACGGAAATTTGCATAATAATTAGACAACTAGTGAACTAAGCCGTATAATCACAGAGGGTTATACTAACATGTTACTAGGTCCAAAAGAAGCTCTAAGGCAATCTTAATCTTGACTAAAACGGGTCAGAACTGAAAGTCAAAGAGAAAGTCAAACTATGCGACTTTCGGTTCCAAACCGGGTCTAAACAGAAAATTGTCGAGTTGAACATGTTGGAACATGTTCTTATATTTATTACCAAGTTATATTAGTGATCAAACAGGTTACATGTATCCTACATTGCTAATTATGTATTAATTTGGATTTAAGCATTCTGTTGACTTTTTAAAGTAAGCTTTGACTCGACAATTTGCATAGTTAGAGTGGGATTCTGGAAATACCCCTTTTAGGGTTTGTTACCCACATAATTACCTTCTTAAAGGTATTTTTAATTCGGGATATTACTGAGTAATTATGGACTAATCTCGAAGTCAAACCGTAATTACGATAGTTTGATTTTTAGCTAATTGACTAAGGTAAAATGGATTAAGGATGATTATGATTACTTACAAAGATCCTAGATAGGATTAGGGACTTAATGAGAACTTGTTTGTTGTCCAGAAATGCCCCAGAGAATGCCTTGAGTGAAATGTGAGTGAGCAAGGAAAAATGGTCACAACTCAAGTCCTTTTATAGTGAACCATGAGGCTCAAGATCATGCCAAGGTAGTCTAGGATAGTTACAAGATCATCCCAGATGTCCCTATGTGGCTAAATACTGCCTAGCAAGACCCTTGTTTCGAAAACCATCTCATTAAGGCGGTGCAACAGGCTGAACAGGCAGCTGTCTAAAACCTGCTGCCAGCGACAGCCTTAATACACATGTGTAGTACCAACATTTTCTCTACCAAACAACACAATACATCATATATTAACAAACATTATCATCTGTATTCCATATCCGCAAACTACCTACACATAACATTTGCATTAGTTCACAACCTCACACCTTCTGCTCTTCTTTCCATTTACTAAGCATCTTCCAACACACCTCCTGTTTCAATGCCTCTTAGTCTATCATTTTCCGAGATGTCAACATATTCATCAAATATGTCCTTGTTGTCAATCCATGAGCCGTTTCGAATATATTTTTCCTGCATAAATTACATATAGTACATCAATTATTTCATGCATGCACATGTGCAATGAACATATTATACTTATAATATGTACAATGTTTATGTTTTAAAGTAATAATGCACTTGTGCATATGCCATAATACATTCATATTAACTTAATCTGACAAAATATGCACATGTGCAGTAACATAACTGGCCTAATCAATAGGTTTGCTTTAGTAAAAAAAATAACTCTTACCAAATCAAATTTCGTATTACCATTTCGTATTACCACGACCAATCATATTTAACATTAATTAGTAACAAATCTAGTCTGTCAAACTATGCACATGTACATCATCATAAATGACATTGTTAACATATTATGGCAAACTATATCAACATGAATGACATTATTAACCTATTATATCAAATTATTCACATGTGCGTAATTATACGCATATGCATCAATATGATTGACCTTATTAAACTAACTGGCAAGATATGCATATGTGTATAGCTATGCACATGTGCATTAACATGATGGACCTTATCAACGGGTTTGCTTTAATAAAGAACCCTAACACTCAACAAATCAAACAACATCGTGCTTTTTACTTGTCCTATTCCTTGTATTTCTTTCTCCTGCCATAATTGCACATGACATAAAAGAACATCATTCAACATGAAAGTAACAATTGGATGCACATGTGCATATATTACCAACTGCATCGTCGACTAATAACCAACCTTTTTTTGGCTGTTCACTTAACACTTTTGTATTCACATTCCTTATAATCTGGCAGTTTTGTTGCCCCTTCGTCATTCGATCTCAACAAAAGTGTTATTTTTTCTTCGCTTTTTTCCATTTTTTTCCTACAATAATAATTGAAACATAATATAATCAAACATGCAATTTCAGTTAGTATGTGCATTAAACAACTTTTTTCATCACTATAAACGATATGTATTTATGCATCTATATGCACATGTGCATCACATATAATTGTGATTATGCACTTGTGAATCAATATACACATGTGCATCTCATATTCTTATAATGATGCTTAAAATCAATCCATATGTAAAGTTCAATGTTATGTGCTCAAATTCAATATGCACATATGCATAAATTTAAACAACAACATCAACAAAATCTAATTACACAAAATCATATACACCTATATTAAACAAAGCTGCTCATGTTTGCTATGCACATGTGAATCACATGAAACAATAACACCAGCATATCCTAATTTCACAAAATCACAGTGACACCATCATATCCTAATTACACAAAAACCACGTATCTTACACAAAACTGCTCGAGTTCATTATGCACATGTGCATTACCTAAAACAACAACAGCAGCATATTCCAATTACACAAAATCATATACACGTATCCTAAACAAATCTACACAAATTCACTATGCACATGAATGATATTATTAACTTTATTTGGTTCACATATACATACTAGGTCGGCTATGGCACTGTATAAGATCTGTGCCATAACATAACAAGCACATTTAATAGATCAACGACTTGAATCACGTTCATATAAATCATTGATAGAAATCAAAATTACTGATAAAAAAAAGATACCTAAAGAATAATATATATATCTACCGGTAATAATCAAAGCCTTACCGAGTGTTAGATGGCGTGATTGGCGACTAGTTGAGATTTGGCAAAGATAGACGATCAGCGATTAATAAATGGAAACGATTTCTGATTTCTAGGTCATGACGATCAATGGTAATCGATGATTTTGTAATCGATTACTGAATGTAATAACAATCAGTAACCGATGATGAATGATTTTGTTCAAATTGTGCCCTAATTTGTACTATGCAACTTCAACTATGCATATGTGCATACATACAACTATGACATATCTTATCAATAATATATATGAACCAACACATGCGCAAAACTATAACTATGCAACTACAACTATGCACATGTGCATACATACAACTATGAAATAATTTATCAATATAAACATATGTTATCACATTATGCACATATGCATACCTATAAATGACCCAAAAAATTAAGTCGGCTACAAATTATAAACATAATTTATCACGTTATGCACATGTGAATACCAATCAAACATAAATATGAACCAAAACCATAAGTTATCACATTATGCACATGTGCATTCCAAATCAAACATAAACACATAATCGTATGAACTTACATCGGCTGTAATCTACTTACATCGGCTGTAATCTACATGAACAAGCACATAATCGACTGTAATCTACATGAACAAGCACAAAGAACTTTGTATGAACTTACATAGTATGAACTTACATCGGCAGTATGAACTTTCAAGTTCGTAAATTGATGCAACGACTTATGTTCTTCGTAATATCCCTCTCCGTGCAATAAACCTCACCGATTATGCCGATTATGACCGTTTTTGCCCTAAATCGATTCGTTATGGCCGTTTTTTGCTCTAATTTTGAGCTCATGACTAATCTGCGGTTGACGATTGACTAGCGACGATGATCGTAGGGCGAATAATGATGATGAATGGCTAGAATTGTGAGCGTCGGTGAGTATCAGATTGATGTTTATGAGATTTTTTGGGGAAAATCAATTGATTGGGAGACTTGTGTTTGGTTTTGGACGTGAAATTGTATTATCTATCGATTGAGGATGTTTTAAATCCGCAACCTGCAAATCCAAATCCAAACGCAAGTACAAGTGCTGTAAACGAGTGTTCTAATGGTAATTATGTTAATTCAGATCATTAAATTGTTCGTAGACTTGTTTTGTTTAATCGTAGCAATGATTTTGCATTGTTGTAGCTGCTTTTGAAGTTTGAATGTTGAGATATTTTTTATATGAAAGCAACATCTACAAGTTTGCATGTTATGTATCTTTCAATTCGCAGTTGATGTTTATTCTGTTTACGGATTTTCGCATGTTATGGTATAATAAATCGCATGTGTAAAACATATTAATCATAATCATCATTTTCGCATGTTGTTCATACAATTCGCACGTGTTGTTGTTCCTACGATGAAATTATGCAGTTATTAATATATCGCATGTAATGAGTCCTATAATTCGCATGTGTTTTTTTTATTTGATTTATGTAGATGAAAGGGTTTACACTCCGGAGGTTTAAGCATCAGCTACACCTGTGGTTGGAATGCATATTACCTCTATTGAACAAGCATATGCGTTTTACAAATCATGTGCTAAGTTAGGTGGTTTTTCTACTCGGAAGGGTGGTGAAGTACCCAGTGGTGGTATAATCAAAACTAAGTATTTTGTTTGTTCTAAAGAGGGTCATAAGCCATTGTGTATTGAAGATCGTTATTTGAAGTCAAAAAAGCAATTCAAATCAAGGAACAGGGGGACTATTAGAACCGGATGCCAAGCTCAACTTATGATTTGCACGGTGGATGGTAGATTATATACAGTAAAGAGTTTTGTTGATCGCCATGATCATAAGTTTGTATGTCCACATGATATTCATATGCTGCTAGCGTACAGACAATTGTCAGATTTCCATATAACGAAGAAACATTGTGGTGGTTTCGAGAACGTTGGCGCCACGGTTGATGATTGCAAAAATTTTAGGAATCGAATTAACAGCTATATAGGAGAATATGACGCTGACATGGTGATTAGTAGGATGACCGACAAAAAACAGTATTTAGTTGATCATTCGTTTGAATATTCTGTTGATGATGAAAAACGGTTAACTGGTTTGTTCTGGGCTGATGGGTTATGCAAGCTTAACTTTATGGAGTTTAGGGATGTGATATCGTTCGATGCAATTTTCAAGATAAACAGGTAAGTGTTTCAAGACAAACATGTTTTTTATTTATTTTTCGCATGTTATATGATTTTCCTAAATTGCAATATCGCATGTTATTATATATTGAACAGCAGGTGTTGAATATATCGCATGTTATACTTTATATTTTCGCATGTGATATCTGTCTATTTCGCATGTTTTAAATGTGTACTTCGCATGTGTTTGTTCAGGTACAAGATGGTGTTTGTTCTGTTCACTGGGATTGACAATCACTGTCGAAATGTAACCCTTGGAGCTGGGTTGTTGGCATTGGAGAGCATTGAATCCTATAAATGGCTTCTGAATTCATTCGTAAAGTCATTTGGTCGGCAGCCAAAGGTTGTAGTGACGGACCAAGACCCTGCTATGAAACAGGCTATTGAGGAGGTTTTTTCTACCAGCAGACACCGATTGTGCATGTGGCACATAATGAAAAAAGTGGCAGATAAGGTATAGCATGCTATATTGTCTTTCGTTAGCGTTTTTTTATAATATAGATTTTGTTATAGGCCTATATAAAAAGCATTTATCGGTATAGGTTGGACACGAGTTGTGCAATAATGATGAGTTTAAAATGAGGATGTGCGATATTGTATGGACTGATTCTATTGAGCCTGAAGAATTCGAGAGATAGTGGAAGTTGGTGATGATTGAGTTCGGTCTCACTGAAAATAAATGGATTGATGATATGTTTTCGATGAGATATATGTGATTCTGGCTTTTTACCGGCATGAGCCCATGTCTGGGCTCATGCGAACAACTTCGAGATCAGAGAGCGAGAATCATTTTTTTTGCCAGGTGTCAAATTCACAACTCACTCTTGTAGAGTTTTTGAATCATTTTGACGGTGCAATGGATGTCCAAAGGTTCAATCACATAAAGAATGATCATATTTCAAGATATACTGAGCCTGCTGATTGGAGCGAAACTACTTTGGAAAAAGAAGTTGCTAAGATATACACCAGGTCTATATTCTTTGATCAGCAAATAGAGATATATGGAACAATTACCGAATGTCTGCCGATGGACACCAAAGTCGAGGGTCCACAAATCAGGATATTGTTGAAAGACTTTAAAGCTCATGGAGATGGTTTATTAGAGGTATTATAGGATATATATTTAAAACATGCGAAATTGATTTTGATGTACGCATGTGATTTTATATTAATACAATTAAATGATTTTTTAGACATGCGAAATTGTTAATTTACACATGCGATTTTAATTTTTAATATATATTTTTTCTTTTGTTTTTCTTAGGTGTGGTTCAAGAATCTTGAAAATGATGTAACTACATAGTGTAGCTGTTTGCGTTTTGAGCAGTATGGGCTGCTATGTAAACACATCTATTTTCTTTTCAAGATGTTTGGTGTTAAAGAAATACCAAACAAATATGTTATGAAGAGATGGACAAAGGATGTCGTGCCGAATGAATTAAATGTGAAGTTCGATATAAAGGTGGGTGACAAGGATGTGCAACACAATGCTAAACGGATTGCTCGTGAAATCATCCACACAGGGGAGTATTTGGTTAGCAATTTGATTTCCGACCTTGATCAACTTGTTTTAGTGAGGGATCAAATAAGGCACCTTAAAGAGAGAGTTGATCAGTGTCGTATAACCAAGCAACTTGATCCAAAATTTGACCGATTTTCAAAGTTGTTTGGTTACCAACAACCAGTAGCTAATGCACCTCCTATTGTCCGTGTGCCGGCTGGCATAAGAAACAAAGGTCGTGACTCGCATAAAAGGATTAAATCCAAGAAGGAACAAATGATCCGCCGCAAAGGAAAAAGGTCAAGGACATGTAGTGTATGCAATGAAAAAGGTAAACAACAAGGCAAACAACAAAAGAAGATGAAGGGCGTCCAGATTGAAAAGACCCCAGAGACAAAGACAACGAGGTCGAAGACGATGAAGAGGAAGATGAGTTTGAAGATTACAGTGGTAGTGGTGATGATGGCTCTGAAGAAGAAGATCAGTGGGAGGAGGTTTCAGATGAGGAAGATTAAATTTTTTTAATGTAAATGCGATTTTATATTCATCTGTTTATATCATTCATTCATGCGATTTTAGTATAGAAACATGCAATTTTATATGCATCAGTTTATAATTAGTCTTACATGCGATTTCACTTTTAGTACATGCGATTTTGAGTTATCTTGTTTTTTTTGTGACAAAGATGTCTAAATCATTCATGTGATTTTATATTATAATGAAGCATAAGAAATATTCAAAACATGTACCCAAAATATAAAGTAGTTGTTATTGTCTAACACAGCTAAAACCATAAAACGATTAAACAGAAATTTAGTTACTTGAAGCAAAGATTTTGTCACGTTCAGCCGAGCTGAACTCCATCTTCTCCTTTACAGTGTTTAGAGCATCTTTCAGGAAGGAGAAGACTAAGTCATCAGCTCGAGACGGTTCCTTTATGTGATCCAAAGCTGCGTCTCTGAAGCTTGATTGTGGTTCTTCAAGTAGTCTCTCCCACATCCCTTGATTTTTCTTGATTTTTTCAAAAATCTTCCCCTGCACATCAAGAATCAAATGAGAAGAGGTGACATCGGTGCTTATTTATGTCAACGTGCAAGTTGACAATAGCTCCTTTATTGCAATGTTTTTTTATTTTTTCTGAATCTTCATATGCCATTTTTCGTGGGTGTGTTGTGTGTGTTTTTGTGTTCTATGTCTTAATATGGAAGGTAGTTAATTGGGTATTTTATATTAAAATAGTAAATTTATTATGTAGGTAGGGCGGTAAGTTCAGTAGTATTTATGGTAAAATTGATCATTACATGTCAAATTATATTCACATCGATAATAAATTAATTTTTTTATATAAAATAG
Source organism: Helianthus annuus (assembly GCF_002127325.2). Lineage (NCBI taxonomy): Eukaryota > Viridiplantae > Streptophyta > Magnoliopsida > Asterales > Asteraceae > Helianthus > Helianthus annuus. The sequence goes on from NC_035435.2 coordinate 84,051,456, forward strand.
TTAATTTTTTTGTTTGTTTTTGTTATTAGTTCGTAAATTTTTTTTTTCATTTTTTAGGACAAAGTCATTTGAAAGTATTAGCAGCATTTTATTCAAAATCGCATACTATTCGAAAACGAATTCGCAAACTATAAGAAATCTCAAGGATAATTAACTTTTTTTGAAATCGCATGTGTAAAATCATGAATTCGCAAACTATAAGGAACTTCAAAGATTATTAACTTTTTTTGAAATCGCATGTGTCTAAATCATGAATTCGCACTCATAAGACATCTTAAACATTATTACCTTTTTTTTATAATCGCATGTTATGTTATATGATTTCGCAAACTTTACAAAAAACACAACCTTTCTTTTTGTCTGCAATGTTTTTCGCACGTTTGAAATGTATTTCGCATATTTTATTTGATTTTCATCCTGCATCATCTTCTTCGATAGACGGTTTATCGATTTGTTTCAATTCTGAACTTCCAAATTCAGTAGAAATTCAATTCGCAGAAGGAGTTAGTGAATAAGAATCGATCGATTTTTGATTACTTGTTGGATTTTCGAATACGATTTTGAATAAGAATCTTTCGGTATGATTTTGAGTTTTTGTTTGCTGATTATCAGGGGTTTTTGCTTTCGTAATGGACGATTTTAACCTTGGCGGTTTCATATATATATATATATATTTTAATGTGATTAATTTAATAGTTAAGAACGGGGTTTAATTGAGATGATCTGACGGTTGTGGTTATAGCGTACGTAATGTACGATTAGGTATATTGTATGATAACCGGCCTCTATATATATATATATATAAAGTGTATTGTACAAAATGGCTTAACGTACGATACGTACGCAATGTGAAATCGCATGTTATAAAATAGCATGGATGACATTGCATGTGATAATTTTGATGAAATCGCATGTTGGTTTTTTTGTAACAATTTCACATGTGATAATTTTGATGAAATCGCATGTTGTTTTTTTGTAACAATTTCGCATGTGGTAATTTTGATGAAATCGCATGTTGGTTTTTTGTAACAATTTTGCATGTGGTAATTTTGATGAAATCGCATGTTAAAAAACCAACATGCGAAATTGTTACAAAAACAAACAGGCGATTTCAACGTGGGATGAAGGTCTGACGGCTGAGATGACCGCGTACGTAATGTTGGATAATGGCTCTTGTATGTTAACCTAACTCTCTCCCTATATATATATAGGATAAGGTTCATGCGAGAACCACCCTTATTGCGAGAACCGCGAGAACCAATGTGAACACAAAATAAAATCTAAAAAAAATAAAAAAAGCACTCAATTTTTTTTTTTTTTAAATTTTTTTAGTATTTTAAAAAAAATCGCTATATTTCGTTACCAATAAAAAAAACTTTTTTTTTTCGAGTAACAGTTATCCATGCACATGTGCATATGTATCATTACTTCGACAAATTCAGTAATACGTTACCAGGACTAGACAATTGCACTTTAATTTACAATACCACTAGGTTAATGCCCGCGCGATGCGCGGCTTCATCCAAAACCATATTATTTACTTTGAAATATAATATTTTGTACAAAGGCATAAAAAACTATTAAAATTAATATATTATCTCTTATTGTATAACAGGTCTGTAAAATTTAGTAATATGTAGTCTTGTACTATTGCATAAAAAAATTCTGTTGATCAATATACACCGATAGAGTAAAAAAGAAATTATCAAAATATGAACCAAATGTTAAAAAATGTGAATGTAATATATGGATGAAAAAAAACAACATTAGATAAAAAAAATAATATCATCCAAACACTTGCTAGTTGCTTGAAAATCTTGACAATTTGACAATTTGAAATCATTCGGCTTCTTCTTGGTACCTAATATAACCAAAATTAACCAAACACATAATGAATATAGTGATATAAAAGAATTGAATTTATAATTGTAAAACATCTATGAAATGAAAGGTAAATGAATAAAAAAAATTAAATGTTGCAAAAACTTACATATCATTTTCCAGAAAATGGCAGCCGAAACCTACATTTAAATTAAGATGGCTACACAACTGATTTAGTCCTGAAAGTTACAAGAAATAATAAAAAGAAATAATAAAACGGAAAACTTTAATATTCAAGAGCAAGTAATCAATTCGAAATAACAATAAATCAAACCTAAAAGTTGCAGCATAATATAACCAACGCGACCGAGCACAACCCAGGTGATCACTTGTACACATCAACCATCAACTTGAATGATCAAATCATATACCCGAGCCGACTCAAATGACCAGTTGTCCTCATCAACCATCAATCCGAAAGTTCCATAGTGATATATAACCAACCACACCAGGATAACCAGTTGTATCAATTAAGCATCAAACAATCAATCTTGCCCCGTTTAGTACAAATAATTCTTATCAGAATAATCCAAACATAAAAACATATAAAATAGATGACAAAAATAATATACCTTCTTTAGTCTTTTTGAAAAACTTCATAATTTAGCAAATCATGTGAATTAGTCAAGGTATAAAATAAAACATCTAATGTGATCAAAATTGAACAGATCAATTTTCAAAATCAAAATAAACCTAATTGAATCTTAATGTAACAACACATACAGGGTCATTCAATACATTTCAAATGACACAGGTTCATGTAATAATCTGTTTTGTTATGAGGCAAAAATTAAAATGCAAATGCACTTGTTTTAACAATTTAATTCACTCAGAAGTATTCATATCTCCATCCAACTCTCTATTTCTTGTATATTCAATATCACAAAGATACAACTCTCTCTTTCTTCTATATTCATGGTGAAGTTGCAAAACATTTATATTGTCAGACTGTCAGGCTCAGATTATGAAAAAAGATGACAACACCATGGCTGCAAGAGAGGTTGCATGAACAACTGCCATCCTACAACCTTGCCATACCATAATGCTATCTTTATTCAATTTTTACTCAGATCTACAAAATCATCATAGCCTTATGTTCAAAGTACAATGCACTTTGAATTAATTTTTATTCAACTTCACAGTCAACACTAAATGATTTGCTTAAGTATTTCAAATGATTTCAAAATGTCAAACCTCAGTTATTCAGCCAGACGTCTTCATCATAGTTTTAGTCTCAGGTGAGAAGCATCTCATCAACATCATTGACTAAATATCCCTTAGGTGTCATCGATCTAATTATCATCAACCAAACATCGATTACACCCAACGCCGCCTAGAACAGCCGCAAACGACAGCCAGCAACGATTAGATCATCTTGCAACAACACGACAGCTCTAGCCATCAAAGCCTCAGATGACAAAAACATCTGTCCAGATCAAAACTAAATAGATCAATTTTCAAAACAGTATTTCAGATGAATAAATCCTAATTGAATATTGATGTACCAACACATACAGGGTCAGTCAACACAGTTGTGATGATACAGGTTCAGGTAACAGAAAGAAACCCTCTGTTGTAGAAGCAACCAGTGAAAGAGTTTTCATGGAATTTTTAAGAGGGGTCGGTGACATTGTCGAGGAGTGTAAGGAAATGCTATCACTTAGCATTTCCTGACACTCCTCGACAACATCACCGACGCCTACATGTTTCAAGCAAAACACTCTCACTGGTTGCTTCTTCAACAAAGGGTTTCTCCTTATTACCTTGAACATGTATCATCTAAACTGTCTTTGACACATCCTTTGTGTCTTCCTCTCTTCATTAATAACTAAAAACATGACACGTAGGCAAATAGAGGTCATCCTGTAATCTCCTTTAATTGATAGTATAGATTCTGAAAACACCACATATAATCAAAATACAAGAATTAGATGTATAATTTCTAAAATTAAGCAAATTACTAAAAAAATGTAATAAAAATATATAAAACGAATCAAGGCAAAAAGGCACTAAATAGACACATTCAGCCCTAATTCAACATATCAGTCATTCAAAATATTCAAAACCGACTATAGATGATTGAAGTCAAAAAAAAGATTTATAAGTGAGTAAATTGAATGAATTAAATGAATATATATGCAAATTTCGTTTAATAATTTTTTTCAAGTTGAAATATCAGTTGAGAATTATAAAAATATGTTACCTAAGTTAAGAAATTAGTATTTTTAGAAATGGATTGACATTTCTAAAAAAAATGTCAAAAACATTAGGCACCAACTTTTTCGTATACCTAAAAGGAATGCATGAAAAACAATACAAAATGAAATACCACCATAAAAAATTACCAAATCTTATACATCAAATTTAATATTAAAAAGGTAAACTCAAACTGTAAAACAGTTGAAAATTCAGGTTTTTGACCAACCAAAGAAAAGTAAAAAATTCCATATAATTTAGCATACGGTTGTTTAGTTTTTTTGGTAATATATTTGTAGTTAATTTAGGATTTTTTTTACTAAACTTAATTGATTAAATACAAAATATTATATGTCAGAAACGATTTTAAGAAATTTACATATATAACTTTGAAAATTTGTTTTTAGTTTACAAATTTATATAAAACAACCTTAATAATGTTCATTAAAATAAAAAAAAACAATTTGATATAAATAAATAATTAAACTGTATGGCAAAAAATATTTCAATTATTTCAATGTACAAACCTTATTTTATTTCCTTTATCAATTTTTATTTCACTAACCAAACCTTTTTTATGTATAAAATAGCAGCATATTTAAAATAAAATTTCCAATTGTAGATATTCAATGAAGCTTAGGAAAACTCTGAATTGATTAAAATGAAACGGTTTTATTAAAAAATTAATTATAGTCAGTTATACAATTTAAAAAAGGAAACAAAATAATATTAAATTTTTATTTTACGTAAATCTTTAAAAACTGACGGTTTATTATAATAATATTTAATAAAATAATAGAGTTGGCACTAATCAAACGATGTACTTAAATGATGTTTAATATGATAAATACTTTACTTGTTTCCTAAAATAACATACATAGAATTTTGAATCACTAACTATTTCAAAAAAACATAGAATATTAACCACAAACATGTACCAAAACAAATAACATTAACGTATACCAATCTATTGTCAAATATGTTCAACAACTAAGTTCTTCGGCCACACATAAACGGCCCAAAAAACTGTCAGCACTTCTACCATCACATATGTTTAACGTAACAACCACACCAAAAACCTACCATTAAATGTATACTAACGACCACTCCTTGAAAATAGTACCAAAACATACCATGTACCTTCACCAAGTCAATTATAAAGCAACATACCTTTACTTTTAACAAATACCATCTGAAACGAAGAACCGTATACCAACCGTTTGTCTCTAACAAACTCCCTCATACCAGTCACATTAAATCGCGGACAGCCTTGCGAAAACTCCTTACCAATAGCTACATCCCATGTTCGACCAGCGCTGTCCTTAATGATTAAATCCATCTTTCGATCTATGTGACAACTCGAACTTTAGACCTACTTTGTGTAACGATACGTGGTTATGAGAACGTTATTAATTGAATAATTATGTGATTATGTTATGTACTTTATGTGTTACGTGTATGTATGTTAAGAACACAACCCAAACCGCACAACGCGTATCACTCGCACAAGCCCTTTGGGCCGTTTTGCTTGTATTCGGAGTTAAAGGGGAGCCCAAGTAAGGGCCGGCCCATTGCTTTTCTTTTGCACGTACAAACATACACACATGAGGGGATTGCATCTCATTTGTCACAAGAACACTATCACACACAAAAACCCTAGCTTCTCACTCTCTCTCTCTCTCTACTCGACGGCAACAATCCAAGGCAATCGAAGATCTCTCTCCCTTTGATTCTAACCGGTTAGTGTGTTGCTAATTATTTATGTGTTTGATAATTGATGTTATGATGCTTTAACCTTGTGCGATAGTCTAAGGTTTTGATGGCATGTTGATCATGATGCTAATTGATTTAGCTTTGTTAATCGGCTATGATATGAATTGGGTAGATTTAGATATCGATCCACTGTTGTTTGAAGGATTGGTATTGTTAACTTGTTATCATGCTAGTGATTCGGGTTAATGGGGTAATCGGTTGTATGTTCACATGAATTGATAGATATTGTTCATAAGCATGGTACTAGGGTTCATACGATTTGGATGTTGAAATTTCCTGTTTGATCGATTTTGGTATTAACTGATTTATGGAAATTTGTTAATTGATAAAAATAGATAAGGAAACTATTAACTGATTGTAACCGATGGCATGATAATTGGAAGTTTGTTACGAATCACACAAGGTGCCTAAATCGCACAAGGGAGCCATTCGTACAAGGCTCCTGATCGCACAAGATCGGACCATATCCGATCGCACAAGTTGATCACTACGCACAAGGCACACCTAGTCGCACAAGGTGTATTGATCGCACAAGATCCCCTGATCGCACAAGGTTAGCGGATTAGCTTAACTGTTGGGCCGGGGGACATGTTGGGTTGGGCTGGTCAGTCGCACAACCCAAATGAATCGCACACGTTGAGCTGTTACGCTGTTTGGGCCGGACAGGCCCAAAGGCCAATCGCAAAACCTAGTCAGTCGCACAAGGCTTTTATATGGGCCGAGTATGTTATGTTTTGGACTTCTCTTCTGTTTGGGCTTAAGTATAGTTGGGCCGGGACTATGCGGATCGCACAACATGTTGTGGATCGCACAACATGTTGGGCCGATTACTATTGGGCTATTTTACTCGCATATGTTGGATACATTGTTTGAGTGTTATGTGTTTACCATGATATTCACATGTTTGTAACGTGTTAACTTATGTGATACGTACGTGCATCATTTGTGTCAAAACCTGATTTGTGTGGTAACCCTGTTAGGACGTGGTTGACCACTTTAGTTCAAGAACCCTCTTTGTGTATCTGCCGAGCAATCCAAGGTGAGTTCACACTCTTTCCAAGGCATGGGATTCCCGGGGTGTTGGGAATGGGATCGATAAGGATAAGGTTGGATAGATTCATATGGACACTGTTACTAGACTACCAAACCATCGTCCTCGGTTGTGCAGGACACATACGTAAAACCTACGTATAACTAAGTTACTCGCTATCCTCGGTTGTGAAGGATACTCACGTAAAACCTGCGTGAACGGATACTCACTACTGCCTCGGTTGTGTCAGGCACTTACGTAAAACCTACGTAAATCCCCACGTACCCTATCCTCGGTTGTGAAGGATACTTACGTAAATCCTGTGTAAACTTGTACGTATTACTGTTCTCGGTTGTGAAGAACACTTATGGTTACGCATAGTCTAGTGGATTAATAACATGGGAAGCCCCCACCAATAGAAACCTATATTGGCCCAGTAGAGCCACCTGATACTCATGAACTTACTATTACGCATTTACTTTCTGTGAACTCGCTCAACTAGTTGTTGACTCTCTGCTGCATGCCATGCAGGACCTTAGGTACACTATGGAGCTTGCATAAGGAGGAGCAGGTCGTTGTGGGCAACGAATTTATAAACACTTAATACGTTACAAACATTTGTACTTATGATTGGGTTTTTACATTAATGCTTCCGCTACATTTACTTATGTTGGTTTTGATAAACACCTTTCGTATTGATGGATAACTTTTACTATTTAATTACTTGTTCAATATGATTGGTGGCTTGATCCTGGTCAGTCACGCTCCCAAGCAGTAGTGCTCCGCGTGTGGATTTTGGGGGTGTGACAGATTGGTATCAGAAACATTGGTTATAGAGAACTCGGTTTTAATATGGGAAAACGTTTTATTAAAACCAGACTATAACCAGAACAGTGCTCTCAACGATCCACAATGACGCTTCGCTCCACGTGCAACACTCGACATCTTAGGTAATAAGGTTTATGTTTATTGCCTGTTTGCTAGAACTGCTTAGAACTTTGCTCGCATTACGCTTAGATACACATGACTTTATTACATGAGAACACCTACGTGCTTACACTTTTCTGTCATCGCCCTACTCGCGAACCACTCTCACTTACGTTACTTTTACTATGAAGATCATGTCTGGACGGATTAACATGACGCAAGCCCAGCTAGAGGCTCTCGTTCAAGCTCAAGTTGCTGCGGCACTTGCAGCTGCTCAAGCAGGTAGTATATCCTGTAGTCATAACTTACGCTAGGATCTTTAGATCCTACACCCCTAAACTAGCCCTTGTATTTAAACTTTGCCCTATTCGTACACAATAGGTCAACCAGCGCAGCAGCAAGTTTGCACCTTTAAGAACTTTATGGACTGTCGTCCAAGTACCTTCAACGGCACAGAGGGGGCAGTGGGACTCCTCCACTGGTTTGAGAAGTTAGAGTCAGTGTTCGAAATGTGTGAATGCCCTGAGGCTCGCAGGGTGAAATACGCCACTGGCACACTAGAATGAATAGCACTAACTTGGTGGAACGCCCAAGTTCAGATCCTAGGGTTGGCAGCTGCTAACGCCACACCCTGGAATGATTTCAAGGAACTGATCAAGAGGGAGTATTGTACTCGGGAAGACATCCATAAGCTGGAGGATGAGTTTTACCATCTGAAGATGACTGGATCGGAGATTGGAGCTTACACCAAAAGGTCAAACGAACTGGCCGTGCTGTGTCCAACTATGGTGGACCCTCCAATTAAGCGCATTGAGTTGTATCTCAAAGGGTTGGCGCCAGAGATCCAGAGCCATGTTACTTCGGCTAATCTTGATAACATCCAGGATATTCAACGCCTCGCTCACCGCATCACAGATCAGGCAGTGGATCAGAACAAACTGCCTAAACGTATCAGCGCGACTGCTACCGCTACTACTTCAGCTACTCCTACTACTCCCAGTGACAGCAAGAGAAAATGGGATGGGGATTCCAGCAGGGGATCAGCTTCAGTTCAGTCTCAGGCCCAGCAGCGAGAGACTGACAGTCATCAGAGTCCCAGCCAGCATTCTTCAGGTAGTCACAGGCAGGACGGATATCGAGGGAACCTTCCAAAGTGCAACAACTGCGGTAGACGCCACGGTGGCCAGTGTAACAAGGGTCGCTGTCAAAGATGCCTCAAGATGGGTCATGAGGCTAAGGATTGTAGAAGCCCACGTCCTGCGAACCAGAACCAGCAGCAGCCACCAGCACAGCAGAATCAGCAGCAGGGCAACAAAGTATGTTTTCAGTGTGGGGCAGAAGGTCACTTCAAAAGGCACTGCCCTCAGTTAAACAGGAACCAGAACAACAACAACAACAATAACAACAATCAGGGCAATGGCAACAACAACGGGGGAAACAACAATGGCAACGAGGCAAGGGGTCGAGCTTTCGTGTTAGGACGAGGAGACGCAATGAACGATCCCAATGTGGTTATGGGTAAGTTTCTCCTCGACGATATTTATGTTACTGTTTTATTTGATTCGGGTGCGGATACAAGTTATATTTCTGTGAAAGCTAGTAAATTGTTAAAACGTACATCAACACCTCTAAACACCAAACACGTCGTAGAACTAGCTAATGGTAAAAGTTTAGAAGCCACGTAGATAGTCAGGGGTAGTAGTATCGACTTAGCCGGTCAAGTTTTCTCCATCGACCTTATTCCCATAGTCTTGGGAAGCTTCGACATCGTCATTGGGATGGATTGGTTGTCCCAACATCAGGCAGAGATCTTATGCAGTGAGAAGATCATTCGTATTCCACGTTCTGGTCAAGAACCTCTCGAAGTTCAGGGCGACAAGAGTGGTGCTGTAGTTGGCATCATCTCTTTCTTGAAGGCTCAGAAGTGTCTGCGGAAGGGTCACACCGCAATCTTGGCACTCGTTTCAGACGCATCGACAAAGGAAAAGAAATTGGAGGATATTCCAGTTGTACGCGACTACCCTCAGGTGTTTCCTGAAGACTTACCTGGATTACCGCCTCACCGTCAGGTCGAATTTCAAATCGAGCTCGCTCCAGGAGCAGCACCCATAGCTCGCGCACCATATCGTCTAGCTCCATCAGAATTGGAGGAACTGTCAAAGCAGCTACAAGAGCTCTTGGAAAAGGGCTTCATTCGTCCAAGCTCTTCGCCTTGGGGAGCTCCAGTACTTTTCGTGAAAAAGAAAGACGGTACGTTCAGAATGTGCATAGACTACAGGGAACTGAACAAGGTGACGGTGAAGAACCGTTATCCTCTTCCACGCATAGACGACCTATTCGACCAGTTGCAAGGGTCGTGTTACTATTCCAAGATAGACTTGAGGTCTGGGTATCATCAGCTGAGAGTCCGGGATGAGGACGTCTCCAAAACCGCATTCAGAACTCGCTACGGTCACTACGAGTTTCTTGTCATGCCGTTCGGGTTGACGAACGCGCCTGCCGTATTTATGGACCTTATGAACAGGGTGTGCAAACCCTATCTTGACAAGTTCGTCATTGTTTTCATCGACGACATCCTAATCTACTCCAAGAGTCAGGAGGAGCACGAGCAGCATCTACGCCTTATTTTGGAACTCCTACGGAAGGAACAGTTGTACGCTAAGTTTTCGAAATGCGACTTCTGGCTTCGTGAAGTCCACTTCTTAGGCCACGTAGTGAACAAGGATGGGATCCATGTCGATCCATCCAAAGTAGACTCGATCAGAAACTGGCCTGCACCACGTACGCCAACGGAAATACGCCAATTCTTGGGTTTGGCAGGTTACTACAGACGGTTTATTAAAGACTTTTCAAAGATTGCTCAACCGCTTACGCTACTGACACAGAAGGGTGTCACCTACCGTTGGGGAGATCCTCAGGAAACTGCTTTTCAGCACCTAAAGGATAGACTTTGCAGTGCACCTATCCTCTCTTTGCCTGAGGGCACAGACGACTTCGTGGTTTATTGTGATGCATCCATTCGGGGACTTGGATGTGTGTTAATGCAGCGCGACCGGGTTATTGCTTACACTTCGCGCCAACTTAAGATTCATGAACGGAACTACACGACGCACGATTTAGAGCTGGGAGCTGTTGTTTTCGCGCTTAAGATATGGCGACACTACCTGTACGGTACCAGGTGCACGATTTACACCGAACACAGGAGTCTCGAGCATATCCTTAAGCAAAAGGATTTGAACATGCGTCAACGAAGATGGGTTGAACTACTGAACGACTACGAATGCGCTATCAAGTACCATCCAGGCAAAGCCAATGTAGTGGCTGACGCCCTCAGTCGGAAAGACACTTTACCTCGGCGCGTGCGAGCGCTACAACTTACGATTCAGTCTAGCCTTCCAGCACAGATACGAAATGCTCAGGTAGAAGCATTGAAACCTGAAAATGTCAAAGCTGAAGCCTTACGCGGCTCACGACAACGAATGGAACAGAAGGCAGACGGTGCCTACTATGTAACGGGGCGTATTTGGGTCCCACTTTATGGAGGTCTACGCGAACTTGTGATGGACGAAGCTCACAAGTCTCGTTACTCGGTACACCCAGGGTCGGACAAAATGTACCACGACATCAGAACTACTTATTGGTGGCCTAGCATGAAGGCCCACATCGCTACTTACGTTGGCAAGTGCTTGACCTGTGCGAGAGTCAAGGTTGAATACCAGAAACCAGCAGGCCTACTTCAGCAGCCTAAGATACCTCAATGGAAATGGGAAGAAATTTCCATGGATTTCGTTACAGGCCTACCTAGATCCCAGCGTGGGAATGATACCATATGGGTGATCGTGGATCGACTCACCAAGTCTGCACACTTCCTGGCTATAAAGGAAACGGATAAGTTCTCCACTCTCGCAGACGTTTATCTTAAAGAAGTTGTTTCGAGGCACGGAGTGCCCACATCCATCATTTCGGATCGCGATGCACGATTCACGTCAGAACTATGGCAAGCAATGCACAAATCTTTCGACTCACGATTAGACATGAGCACAGCATATCATCCTCAGACGGATGGGCAGTCTGAGCGAACGATTCAAACTCTTGAAGACATGCTTCGGGCATGTGTTATCGATTTCGGCAACGGCTGGGAAAAGCATCTCCCTTTGGTGGAGTTCTCGTATAATAATAGTTATCACACCAGCATTCAAGCCGCTCCATTCGAGGCATTGTACGGACGCAAATGCCGGTCACCTCTCTGTTGGGCAGAGGTGGGGGATAGCCAGATCACGGGTCCAGAGATTGTAGTGGACGCCAGAGAAAAGATAGCACAAATACGACAACGCATGGCGGCAGCACGCGACCGTCAGAAAGCCTACGCGGATAAGCGTAGAAAGCCATTGGAATTTCAGGTCGGGGACCGGGTTTTACTTAAAGTCTCACCCTGGAAGGGTGTGGTTCGTTTTGGCAAACGGGGCAAACTAAATCCGCGGTACGTCGGACCGTTCGAAATCATTGAGAAAATAGGCAAAGTAGCCTACAAGTTGAACCTACCAGCTGAACTCGGTGCAGTTCACAATGTATTCCACGTGTCGAATCTGAAGAAATGCCTATCAGATGAGACCCTTATCATTCCTTTCAAAGAACTCACTATCGACGAGCGGTTGCAGTTCGTCGAGGAACCAGTTGAAATCACGGACCGGGATGTGAAGGTCCTCAAAAACAAGAGAATCCCTCTTGTTCGAGTACGTTGGAACTCCAAATGTGGCCCAGAGTACACCTGGGAACGCGAAGACAGGGTGACAGAAAAGTACCCCCAGTTATTCGGAACCAATGCAACCACTGCTGAGGCTGAAGCTACTACTTCGGAATTTCGGGACGAAATTCCAGATCAACGGGGGGAGGATGTGACACCCCAGGAAAACCAGTGAACGATTGAACTTACCTAGCTTCCTCAGTGAATGCGTACCAAATTTCGGGACGAAATTTCTTTTTCGTTGGGGATAATGTGACAACTCGAACTTTAGACCTACTTTGTGTAACGATACGTGGTTATGAGAACGTAATTAATTGAATAATTATGTGATTATGTTATGTACTTTATGTGTTACGTGTATGTATGTTAAGAACACAACCCAAACCGCACAACGCGTATCACTCGCACAAGCCCTTTGGGCCGTTTTGCTTGTATTCGGACTTAAAGGGGAGCCCAAGTAAGGGCCGGCCCATTGCTTTTCGTTTGCACGTACAAACATACACACATGAGGGGATTGCATCTCATTTGTCACAAGAACACTATCACACACAAAAACCCTAGCTTCTCTCTCTCTCTCTACTCGACGGCAACAATCCAAGGCAATCGAAGATCTCTCTCCCTTTGATTCTAACCGGTTAGTGTGTTGCTAATTATTTATGTGTTTGATAATTGATGTTATGATGCTTTAACCTTGTGCGATAGTCTAAGGTTTTGATGGCATGTTGATCATGATGCTAATTGATTTAGCTTTGTTAATCGGCTATGATATGAATTGGGTAGATTTAGATATCGATCCACTGTTGTTTGAAGGATTGGTATTGTTAACTTGTTATCATGCTAGTGATTCGGGTTAATGGGGTAATCGGTTGTATGTTCACATGAATTGATAGATATTGTTCATAAGCATGGTACTAGGGTTCATACGATTTGGATGTTGAAATTTCCTGTTTGATCGATTTTGGTATTAACTGATTTATGGAAATTTGTTAATTGATAAAAATAGATAAGGAAACTATTAACTGATTGTAACCGATGGCATGATAATTGGAAGTTTGTTACGAATCACACAAGGTGCCTAAATCGCACAAGGGAGCCATTCGTACAAGGCTCCTGATCGCACAAGATCGGACCATATCCGATCGCACAAGTTGATCACTATGCACAAGGCACTCCTAGTCGCACAAGGTGTATTGATCGCACAAGATCCCCTGATCGCACAAGGTTAGCGGATTAGCTTAACTGTTGGGCCGGGGGACATGTTGGGTTGGGCTGGTCAGTCGCACAACCCAAATGAATCGCACACGTTGAGCTGTTACGCTGTTTGGGCCGGACAGGCCCAAAGGCCAATCGCACAACCTAGTCAGTCGCACAAGGCTTTTATATGGGCCGAGTATGTTATGTTTTGGACTTCTCTTCTGTTTGGGCTAAAGTATAGTTGGGCCGGGACTATGCGGATCGCACAACATGTTGTGGATCGCACAACATGTTGGGCCGATTACTATTGGGCTATTTTACTCGCATATGTTGGATACATTGTTTGACTGTTATGTGTTTACCATGATATTCACATGTTTGTAACGTGTTAACTTATGTGATACGTACGTGCATCATTTGTGTCAAAACCTGATTTGTGTGGTAACCCTGTTAGGACGTGGTTGACCACTTTAGTTCAAGAACCCTCTTTGTGTATCTGCCGAGCAATCCAAGGTGAGTTCACACTCTTTCCAAGGCATGGGATTCCCGGGGTGTTGGGAATGGGATCGATAAGGATAAGGTTGGATAGATTCATACGGACACTGTTACTAGACTACCAAACCATCGTCCTCGGTTGTGCAGGACACATACGTAAAACCTACGTATAACTAAGTTACTCGCTATCCTCGGTTGTGAAGGATACTCACGTAAAACCTGCGTGAACGGATACTCACTACTGCCTCGGTTGTGTCAGGCACTTACGTAAAACCTACGTAAATCCCCACGTACCCTATCCTCGGTTGTGAAGGATACTTACGTAAATCGTGCGTAAACTTGTACGTATTACTGTTCTCGGTTGTGAAGAACACTTATGGTTACGCATAGTCTAGTGGATTAATAACATGGGAAGCCCCCACCAATAGAAACCTATATTGGCCCAGTAGAGCCACCTGATACTCATGAACTTACTATTACGCATTTACTTTCTGTGAACTCGCTCAACTAGTTGTTGACTCTCTGCTGCATGCCTTGCAGGACCTTAGGTACACTATGGAGCTTGCACAAGGAGGAGCAGGTCGTTGTGGGCAACGGATTTATATACACTTAATACGTTACAAACATTTGTAGTTATGATTGGGTTTTTACTTTAATGCTTCCGCTACATTTACTTATGTTGGTTTTGATAAACACCTTTCGTATTGATGGATAACTTTTACTATTTAATTACTTGTTCAATATGATTGGTGGCTTGATCCTGGTCAGTCACGCTCCCAAGCGGTAGTACTCCGCGTGTGGATTTTGGGGGTGTGACAATCTAAACCATGAGTTTGAGCCCACTTCTTCTTCAGACGCTACATATGAGAATATAATAAATGTTAATAACAAATACCATTAAAACTGTTTTTCCTACAAATAATGATTTAAACTGGATTCACTTAACATACATTAATGGTATGAAGAAGTAAATAATACAAACTTACGTAATGATTGTCAACAACAAAAGTAACAGGTACTTCGTCATCAACACTCTGTTCAAATACAGGTCCAGCAACCGCATCAGGTACCTCATCATCAGACACTTCAATTACGCCATCAGTTGGTTCTTTTTTGATAACAGAAAGTTCAGGCGGGTAAGTTAGAAGGGCAGGCTTACAACAAAAAACAATCAATTCAAACGTCTTACGATCAATCATTTCAAACACCAACAGATGATCATCAGTTATCGACATCTCTTCCTTGATCCGACTCCAACCTGTGGTGATATAAATGTTATGGTCTAAAATTTCCATCTTCACAACCCATTTATGGTTTCCAGCAGAACGAATCAAAACCGGATCAGAAGGACCGATATTCAGCATAGAGTGATGAACAAACAACCTGTTCACGATCTTCTCAAAGAATAAAACAGTATCAGGATCAATGCTATAGCCGAAATCGAAAAAAACGAATTAACGCAAAAAAAAAAATTAAAAACGTAATACTTCAATTACCATGCAGTCTTCTCGGTCTTTAAGATCATTTTTAGGTTTGTAGTAGAAGTAGTTAGATGGTGCTAGAGAAATGTCTTGATAAAAGTGGAATAGGCGGAACAAAGATAAAGCTTCTTCATACTGACAAACAACCCACGAATCGTCCGGTAATTTCAAAGATGAGACAACATCAAACCAGCCATTGTAAAAAAAATAGTCGCCTGCAAGCTTGAACACTTTGACTTCAAAGGTCCTCCCATCAAGGGTCCTGATGATTGCATTTTTCTCTGGATAACCAAACTTCGTAATCCAGTCAACATAGTCAGCAGGAAGTTTCTGCAACGGAAAATATAAGTATCGTTAAATGCAATTATAATAACAGTAATCACAAACTGTTATATTAAAACATCTTAAATTTTTTTTCTTTAAATGATTATAATTTCAACACTCACCAACGATTTTCTATCACACTTCCACACACGCGCAGCGAATCCGTACACCATCTCGCTTCCAAAGTTGTTGTCTTTCACAACCCCAAATTGTATATCAAAACAGGTACATGTAACAAATATAGATAAGAAACAACCATCAACTTTTACATCAAAGAAAATATAAAACAATATCAAAATAAATTAGGTAAACTTCATGTGTAAATAATTACATCAACATACAAACAAATCGGCAATAGAACAGAATATATAAAAGCGATACACTAAAGATTCTTTATTGCTTTCTAGAATCATCATCAATCAATCATCATCATCATCTATAAAGCCATACAATGAAATCATACAGATTAAAAAATTAACAACAAATAAGGTTTCTAGAACCCTAACTTTCCAAATAGATACACATTTGACTAAAATCAAACAGGGGTTAAATCACATACGAAATCGAACCCTAAATCATATGAACCCTAACTACATAATCAAAACCTGTAACAAAATAAAAAACTGATATTACATATTGAATTCATGTAAAAAACAAAAACATATAACAAAACAACAACAAATCAAATTTCAAACCCTAAAAAATAGGGTTAAGTTATTACAAATTGAATTCATGTACAAAATCAAATATACACACACAACAAAGTCAAAACTGCTAATAAAAATCAACAAATTACAATACATGAACAAAAAAACTAAAACACTAATACACAAAACATATATCCGTCCAAAATCAAAATCGGCTATAACAGACCCTAAATAAGAAAATGTACACCACAATAACATCAATCGCGTATGATAATCTAACAAACAAAGAATCTTTCAAAACCATTGAATCTGAAACATCCAATAAAATAAAACGAAATCGTATGTAAAAGATGGAGATATCTGTTTCAAGAATCAATACCGTCAATTTAGACTATTATCCAATGAACAACGATATATTAAAACCATATATCAAACTGTATGATACTGAAAGATCTGTAATGAAATCGAAATGATAAAAAAATATGTATAAACATAGTAAACAAACCACTAACGTGTATCATTAACAAATACACTCAATACAACATAAATCAGCCCCAACACAAATTATTCCACTATGATTATTCCAAAACCCTAAAAACTACCACCTCTTCACCAAATTGGCTATAGAACAAAATATATAAAAGCGATACACTAAAGATTCTTTATTGCTTTCTAGAATCATCATCAATCAATCATCATCATCATCTATACAGCTATACAATGAAATCATACAGATTAAAAAATTAACAACAAATACGGTTTCTAGAAACCTAACTTTCCAAATAAGCACAATTGTTCAAATACTTGAGGTTATAACAATGGATTGGAAATCTAAATAAACAATCCAGCAAGTAACGAATGGAATCACGGGTGAAGATACAAATAGATACACATTTGACTAAAATCATACAGGGGTTAAATCACATACGAAATCGAACCCTAAATCATATGAACCCTAACTACATAATCAAAACCTGTAACAAAATAAAAAACTGCTATTACATATTGAATTCATGTAAAAATCAAAAACATATAACAAAACAACAACAAATAAAAATTTCAAACCCTAAAAAATAGGGTTAAGTTATTACAAATTGAATTCATGTAAAAAATCAAATATACACACACAACAAAGTCAAAACTGCTAATAAAAATCAACAAATTACAATATATGAACAAAAAAAATTAAAACACTAATACACAAAACATATATCCGTCCAAAATCAAAATCGGCTATAACAGACCCTAAAAAAGAAACTGTATACCACAATAACATCAGTCGCGTATGATAATCTAACAAACAAAGAATCCTTCAAAACCATTGAATCTGAAACATCCAATAAAATAAACCGAAATCGTATGTAAAAGATGGGGATATCGGAATCAAGAATCAATACCGTCGATGTAGACTATTATCTAATGAAGATTGATTATACCTCTTCACTAAAACGCCGATTTGATCTAGAGGATTTGATTTACAGCAAGATTAGATCTAATTAAACACTATAATCGATCATAAATACTCGAATTAGAGATTACCGTATATGATTTGTCTTCAAATCCGTTGATTCTTGATCAAAATTATTGGCTCCTCTGTTCGTCGTCTTTGTTCAGAGAAGAGAAGAAAGAGAGAACAAAATAGGGTCTTGAGAGGAGAGAGAGAGAGAGTTAAGCGTAAATGAGAAGACTTGGTTCAATCCTCAATTATGAGGTGTGCCACATAGATGCTGACATGGCTTGCTGAGTTGGCTTGCACCATTGGGTGACATGTGTCCCCCAATGGTTTGCTTTATTATATATATAGATTCGTAATACACTACTTTTTACATTACCAATATTCAAAATGCACATGTGCGTCATTAGGTATAACCATGATATAACATGCTTTGGTACAAAAAGTTTGTGATTTTGAATGGAGAAGTTGGCCCATATACATGTTTTTTGGTTAGTTATATCTAGTGGTTGATGGTTTGGTTATGGTTGTCAATTTATGATGTAATATGTTGATTGGATGGTATAAATGGTGTTTACATACATGTAATAAAGTGAAAATATTGTTAATAGTATTGTATTATGGATGGTAGGAGGTAATGGTATTGTATTATGGATGGTAGGAGGTAATGGAAGTGTATTATGGATGGTATGATAGATGAAAGGGAAAGTGTATTCAAAGTAGTGTACAAAAACACCTTATTTCATGTTGATACATATAAATGCACATGTGCATTTCTAATATTGGTAATGTAAAAAGTAGTGTATTACATATGGTATTGTAAATGAAAGTATAATTGTCTAATATGTGTAATGAATTACGAAATTTGTCAAAGAAATGACAAAAATGCACATGTGCATGCTTGTGTATTATGGATGGAATAATAGATGAAAGAGAGTAATGTACCAAAACACCTTATTTCATGTTGATACATATAGATGCACATGTGCATTTCTAATATTGTTAACGTAAAAAGTAGTGTATTACACGTGTTAGTGTAAATGAAAGTGCAATTGACTATATATATATATATATATATAGGGGAAGGATGTATAGAAAACCCACTTTAATTTAGAAAACCCGGGAAACTCAAAGCTCCCGATGTTTTTTTGTTTTGAAAAAATTTACACATGTTATATGCATGTTTTTAAGGGTTTTGGGCAAAAAAAATCAAAAAAGCGCCGAGTAGATATTTTTTAAAAAAATAAACAAGTTTTGGTGTAACACATGTTACATTCATCTGACATATTTGTAACATGTGTTACACCAAAACTTGTTTATTTTTTTAAAAAATAACTACTCGGCGCTTTTTTGATTTTTTTTTGCTCAAAACCCTTAAAAACATGTATATAACATGTGTAAATTTTTTCAAAAGAAAAAAACATCGGGAGCTTTGAGTTTCCCGGGTTTTCTAAATTAAAGTGGGTTTTCTATAGATACTTACATTATATATATATATATATATATATATATATATATATATATATATATATATATATATATATAGGGAGAGGATCATGAGAAAACTACATATAAATGAGAAAACTAGAAAACTAATTAAAAAAAGCTAAAAAAACATACCAATTTTTTTTTTACAGTTTTTTAACAAAAAATCGCTAGTTTTTATACATAAAAAAATTTAAAAAAAAATTTGTTGTATTGCAAATGTGCAATATATGTGATTATATGTGTACTACACATGTACTACACATATGCACTATATCCGTAATAGTGCACATGTGCAATACAACAAAAAAAAATTATTTTTTTTTAATTTTTTTTCCAGGTATAAAAACCTGCGATTTTTTTTATAGAAATTAAAAAAATGGTATGTTTTTTGGGCTTTTTTATATATATATATATATATATATATATATATATATATATCTACACTATCTATATCTATACTATATATAATATACATATCCAAAGGACTTCTTAAAGTCATTAAAATTTCCTTAAAACACCCTTAAAGCATGATGTACAAGTCTTTTAAGCACCAAAAAATATCACTTTCCATTTGTACCCTTCTACTAGAAAAAAGACAGATACATTAGGTTTCATATTCATTTCAAAACATTTCAAAATCGCCCGCCTCCTCTCTTTCTCTCCCTCTCTGGCGATTCCAGGTCTGGATCTAGGGTTCTTCTACATCGTAGGTTTCATTTGATTTTCGTAGTGAATATTGTTATCATGCTCATTTCATTTGAAGGACTTTCGATCTGATCTTTGTTACGTACAATCGAATGGACAAGAGGCGGAGAGGCGTCGATTTTCTCATAATCGAGAGAACGATGAAGGGCAGCGATGAACTTGATTCTGATAGGAGTTTCAAGGGTAAGTTTTTGAGTTTTCTTTTGCTAATCGTTCGAATGAAGCCCTAATTCGCGGCTGGTGTCGGCATTGGTACCCTAATTCTCTTCTTTGATTTGTACATCAATGTGCTGACTCTAAAAGTTTCTTTTCATTTGGATTGAAAATGTTGTTACTGATTATTTACGTTTGGTTAGTGTGCAGGTTGGTGGAAGTAATTCAATAGGTCAGAGTGGTGGTCTTTGCGTGGGGTGGGGGCTGTATCTTGGGTTTGGGACTGGTTGTGTCTTGGTGTGGGTGTGTTTTGGTGTCTAGCTGGTTCACCGCTTGGTGAGGTTCCGATCAAATTCCGGTGAGTCCTATTTCTTATACATATCTCATTTACTTTTGATGTGGGTGTTGTTTCGAAGCAATTTGTTGTCATCGTTTGAAACACAGGGGATATTGCTAAAGAGGACCAACAATTAGAAGTAGATTGTGACATGGTGAAGATATGATGGTCGTTTGCTCCATGTCTACCAACTGTTTGTGGAAAGTCATCAGAGAAACTCTACTTATACACTTCAAACTTTTAAAGGGGTTCAAGATTTTTGTTGGTTTTTGTGAAGGTATGGTTAGATATGTCTCTAAATTTATACACAATTTTATGGTTTATTATTGTAGATCAAAATGTCATTTAAGAAATTTGATTATGCAGGTGGGATGGAAGTGAACCATACAATAGAAGTAGAGTTGGGGGTTTAGGTTTCGGTAGTAACAGAAGGCATTGGGAGAAACAGGGATCGTTTGACAACAGAGGGCATTGAAGCGAGCGTAGGTATGACTGCAACTTTTTTACAGTGTTTCGTGTTTCGGGGTAGATGTTCTTTTTCAGGTTGTCTAGGTTGTTTTCTGTTTTGTCTATGAAAGTTGTAACACATGTGCACAACAGGTGTATGGGGTAGAAACTTTTGCAAGCCTTTTCAAGTGCTTATGATATGATTAACATAGTATCGATTGTACTTATTTTGTAATGGTTAACCTGAATCTTCTTGCAAATAGCAGTGTTTTTTGATATAGTTAAGGGTTAATAAACTCCGCTAATGGCTGATTTAATTGTAGTTAATTTACCATTGTATTTCTAGGGCTCAATCATCAAGACAATGAAGATGAACAAGAAGTGACTGATAATGGCTAGCTGCGTTTGACGGCATAAAAAATGGTGGTAGTTGAGTAGGAGGATGAGCTTGGTTAGACGACGACGCTGGTGGTGTGTTGAGAACCTAACCGCCGCCTTCGACGATGGCGGGTAGGGTTTCATCACAAGTCCGACGTTTCATTCCAGGTGAGGTTTGGTTTTGTTTGTTTAATTTATGGCGATTGGAGTTATCTTTGGTTCACTTGTCACACCATCGGGCTCTTAAACTCTAAAGATGCATGTCAGACTTGCCATGAGTTCGCTCCTAGGCATAGCGAACTATCTATAGATGTACGAGTTGCAAAAAGCGCCTAGAAGTATTAGCCTTTTTCCTAAACAATCCATTGCCAAAAATTTCATCTTCCATTACCAGCATATAATGTTTCCTTTTTTCAAGATCCAATATATATTTATGTGTTTCCTGTTTGGGTTTGCAGTTCGATATGAATGGTGAAGCGAAGTATAGAGGGAACACTTTTTTCTCTGAAGATGACTATGTGTATTAAGGCTGTTCTGCGGATCATACAACTTGTCGTACAACAGGCGATGTATGGTCAGATCTATGGTTTCGGTCAGTTAACAAGCATAAACCTTTTTTTATAAATTTTTAGCGTATAAAAATAAAGAAAATTTGTAATATGGTTATATACTCGAAATATATTTTAATAAAGCTGTGGTTACCTTATTTGAGTTGGCCAAATGGTTGAATACAGATATGGTTCAACTTATAGTCAACTGGCTACCAAAAGTTCTTGCTTATGCTCTTTATCAAGCAGATGGGCACAAATTAGACTGCGCTTTGCAGTTTTATCGTGATCAGACTGGCTCTGATAAGAAAGAAATATTTGGAGCTGCTTTACCTGCGCTTTTGGATGAACTCATCAGTTTTATTGTGTACAAAAAGCCAGTTTGTATGTTATTCTCATAGCATACAATGATATAACTTTAAAAGTAGCTTCAGATGATGTGTGAGTTAGCGTTTCTAAACAAAAGTAAAAATAAATCGTATAATCCATCGTATATCAGTGACTCTCTAATCAGTCTACGGTTGGTGAAAACAGTCATATCTACCGTCAGACACGCCTGTGGGGCTGAAGGCATTAAGGGAGAAAGATCTCGAGTCTCTTCGAGGCAATGGTGAAGGGGAGCGCAAGCCTTTCGAAAGAATTTATGATTATGATGTGTATAATGACATTGGCGATCCTGAATCAAGCTCAAATTTGGCTAGTCCCGTGCTTGGTGGGAAGACATCCTTAGCCTAGGCGTTGCCGAACTGGTCGTGAAATGACCTTCACAGGTACATAATACTATAGTTTGGATTTCTATTTGAGTTAGGCAGCTAGCTAAGTGTATATGCAATGAATTTTGTTATGTGAAATTAATTTCAGAACCTTGGTCGGAGTCGAGGACATTACTCTCATTGTACGTGCCTAGAGATGAAGATTTTTCGGAGATAAAAGCAGTAACATTTGGGGCAACAACATCGTATTCAGTATTACATGGAGTTATACCAACGTTAGAGTCGAATTTGATGGACCCTAACAAGAGTAGAATTAAGGTTTTTATCTCAAGATGTAAGCGTATTAGCATAGGTTAAAATGGGTTCAAGCAAAAATTAGTTCAGGTCAAAATGGGGTGTTTTTAAAGAAGTATTTGTTTGGTTCTAGTTAAAATGAGTTAGGAATAAAAAGGTATCAAACTGTGTTCATATGTTGTACTTGCTTTTATGCATATAAATTCAAATTCTACAATGAAATCATGATGTAGAGTACAAACAGGTAGAATTGGGGATAGAGGCTCACCCTAAATGTAAATTAGAGTCACAGTGAACGACTGAATCTGATTCAATCGTAATAACGAGAAGTGTTCAAAAGAAACTATTTAAGGTCAAAAAACATGGTTTACTGTGGGTATTATCAACTCCACCATTAGTTTCGTTGAAGAAAACAATGCTGGTAATGCAGCAGCTGCTCTCATGGCTAGACTGGCCCCAAAAGCAAAGGTAATATACGTTCATATCATTTATTTATTTTGTTCATTATTTATTCATTCTGATTATAAATTCTATCAAAAGATTTTAAGAGATGGGAAATGGAATGAAGAAGATGCTTCCATGTTAATCCCCGGAGATATGATTAGTATAAAGTTAGGTGATATTATTCCAGCCGGTGCTCGTTTGCTCGATGGCGATCCGTTAAAGATTGACCAGGTGAGTTGTCAAAGTTGTATAATTGTTTCTTGATCATGTTTTAGTAATTTTGTACGCACCCGTGAACCGGTGAACCCATATTTTGTTGTCGGCTCTAACCGGTGAGTCTCTCCCGGTCATAAAAGGTCCTGGTGACAGTGTCTATTCCGGTTCAACTTGCAAACAGGGTGAAATCGAGGCGGTTGTGTTAGCTACCGGGGTCCACACGTTCTTCGGGAAAGCTGCTCATCTTGTTGATAGTATAAACCAAGTTGGTCATTTTCAAAAAGTAAGTACGAAAAGGTGATCGAGAATATCTATATTTGTTCTATCGTTGTTGGAGCCGAGGGTCTCTCTGGAAGCAGCCTCTCTATCCCTAGGGATAGAGGCAAGGTCTGTCTACATCCCACCCTCCCCAGACCCTATAAGTAGCTTTGCTATTTGTGGGATTTACTGGGTATGGTTGTTGTTGTTGTTCTATCGTTGTTGGAATGGTGATCGAGATAATCGTAATGTGTTCTATGTGTTCTTCAGGGTCTGACATGGCAGCCACATCAGCAAGTGCGTTCTCAATCGGATCAACCATATCCCATGGCTCGAAAGCTAGCCCGCTTTCACAGTTGAAGACGTGGCATGAATATCAGTTTCAACTCTCAAAACAATATCAAAAGTTTCACAGTCCTTAAGTTATCCTTCTTAGCCAAGGAAAGCACTGCAGCTCCTCGCTGACATATCTATCCATTAATCTCTCTCTTATCTTTTTTGTTTGTTTTTGTGACATATTTATCCATTTTGGTGCTAAATGGGTCAACACAGCTCGGGTTTGACTTGTTATTTGTTCCGAGTTTGGTTTATTTTCTTGAGCTTTGGAAAAGTATAACGAAGTCGGGTCTAAACTATAGGCACATCAATCTGTCTGGTTGGTTTGGCTTAGTGTGGTAAGAGTCGGATTAGATTAGCTGGTTGATAAGATGAATTGAAACATGGTATATTTTTCCAGCAAGTCATATGGGTCGGCGGGTTATAAGTAAGTTATAAACAGGCTGAATGAGATAGCGTGTGGTAATAAGTAGGCTAAACATGTCGTAAACAGATTGATCTTATAAAAATAATTCGTTATTTTCTTTTTAAATAAATTAAAAGATCAATCTTTTTAATTAAAGCCCAACAGGTTAAAATTAAGTTATAAACAGACTAAATGAGATGGATGGCATGTTGTAATAAGTTGGCCAAACAACGGATTGATCTTTTAGAATAACTCCGTTATTGTGTTTGTAAACAAATTAAAAGGTCAAATCTTTATTGGGCTATAATCATTGTTTGGATATCATTAAACTATAATTTGCCAATAAATCAGCCAGGTAACTCAATTTCCAGGCTCACTAAACCATGAAACATAATCCAAAATTCAAAATCAAGGCAAATTACATGTCAGTGCATTTTCTTGCCAAAAGTCTTCCATCAGTTTCTTGGTTTAACCCCTCTACCGCGTCCATGCCGCCATGGGTACGGCGGTTTCTTGGGATGAACGGTTGGAGCTTTGTTAAAAACTCCTACAAGTAAAAAGCACTAATTAGGCATACGGCGTACCTGTTGAATTGTTGTTGCCTTGCTAATTTCTTGATGTGCACATTAACTATAGATATTACGATGATGTGACTTGTGTGTTGAGAAAGTTGTTTCTAGACGGCGTACCTGTTGAATTGTGGTTCCCGCCGCATCGCGCGGGTAAACGACTAGTATATATATATATAGGGAAATGTTCATTGGGGAACACTAAAAATGTCACACCCCAACCGATGGCGTAATCATCGGGGCATGGCACTGAGCGAAACAGATTGTTCAGAAGTTTCCACAACTATTAATACTATTCAGTTAAATGATACGTCCCATACCGTATCCCAAATAATACAATAAATTATTACAGATAACAACTAGTTAAGTAATTCTGTTCCGACAACTCAGATTTAAATAAAATAAAATAAATATTGTTTAATTGCTTCTAGAGACTCGATCTGCAAGATCTACAGACAACTATGCTCTAGACGCTTATTCCTAGCTCGCCTTCCTAGCAGATAAGCATCCTAATTGCCTGTCACATACGTTAAAATAAAGTCAATACATGAAATGTAAAGGTGAGCATACAAGTTTGATATAGCATATAGAGTTCGAAATAGTTTATGCATAACCAGCACGTACACAGAGGAAAACAAAGCATGTTAATTATCGACATGGATCTATCGATACCAATGACTGTGGGTTGACTGTCCGAGACAGTTCACAATACATGATTACCACCGTAATCCATGCAAGTAATTGTCCTTAACAACCCCCGTGTGAACGGGTGCTGAGTCCAAACTATAGTACTACGTCGTTAAGGCAGGTAGACAGCATTCCACGTGTAAACACAATCAACAAGCATTCATTTAGTCACGTAATACATGCATAATCGGTTAGCGTCTAAAGAAATTGAGTAGTGTGTTCGATTGTGTTTTAAATAAGTAACGTATGTAACACCCAAAAGTGCTAAAGCAAAAAGGGTTCGAGTATACTCACAGCGATTGATTGATGGATTGAAGGGAGCGCTTGAGAGTAGGGTTAGCCTGAATAGTTCGATAGCATAACGATGAGCAATGCGTAAGATGGAAAAAAGTGATGATGGGTCGAGCAGCCTGGTCAATGGAACAGTAGGTTCGATCGAATGGGTTGTTCGTTCGGTTAGACAGTCCGTTCGGACAGCCTGTTCGATCGGCCGGTAGGCTCGATCGGTTGGACTATTTGAGTGGATTGTTCCTTCCTTTGAGTAGGATGTGTTTGTGTATGATGGCTTGTCCTTTTGAAGTTTTCGTTGTAGTATTTGAGAACACTAAAGTGTTCTTACCTTTCAGGTCGATCGATCGAACGGTCTGTTCGATCGGCCGACTTAACCGATCGGTTAGACACTTCGATAGTGAGTCCTCAGCTGGATGTCACCTGATCGGACAACATGTTCGATCGGGTGGCACTCCAATACGTCGAACGAGTTGAAAATCGATTAACGGTTGAAGCATAGTATCTCATGATCCGATGAGTAATGTTATCGAACAGCTCGCTCGATCGAACACCACTTCGTTCAATACTATACATCATGAAATTGTCAAGGTGTGGGGCCATGTGCTAGCCGATCGGCTGGCCTGGTCGATCGGCTGACATGTCCGATCGGTTGGGCTGTTCGTTCGAGCAGCCTGTTCGATCGGTCAGCATCCTGAGTGGTCGGCCTGTTCGTCTAACACTTGGCTGTTCTGATTGTTTGACGTTATATTAAGGCATTTTGACAACGAGCTGAACCATGGAACCTTCGTTCTTACTTGTTTCTCCTGCTCGGACAGGAATCACCCAAGTCCAGCCGGTGAACGGTTCGGAACGGTAGTTTAACGTTTAACCCGAAGTCGGTGAACCTCGTAGATAGAATCCAAATCTTGAACCACACAAACATTAAAATGATTAGTGAGTTGGCTCAAGTTCCGTTTCTACCGGTTTGAAAGCATTGAGTGTAAAAGAGTTGAAAGAAAGTTGAAAATCATCCTTTCAATCCTTCACATCATGTAAATGTTCAGATCTGTGATAGATCTTAGTGTTTTTATGTGGAAATCGGCTAGATCCATGTGATTCTTGGTGGATTGAGGCCAAAACATGATGTTCTTGAAGAACACCATGATGACATCATCCTAGAATGCTTAGATCTTGACGATTTCACGGTTAGAAATCAAGATTTGAAAGATAGAAAGGTGTAGGAGCATGTATTGATCAAGAAAGTACAAGATTTAGGATGAAAACTTTCCGGAATCGGAAGAAATCTGAGAAAATAAGGGGAGCACGAGCTGGTAGGTCAGAAGGTTTCCAAAAGTAGAAAGAATGACAATAACAGGCCTATTTATAGGCTTCCCAAAGAGGAAAGGGCTGGCCGATCGACCAGGCATCCCGATCGGACAGCCTGCTCGATCGGACAGCCCGTCCGATCGGCTAGGCTGTTCGATCGGCTGATAGCCTGATCGATCAACAGCCTGGTTCGAGTGTTCGGTGCGATGATTTCTGATATTTCGATTTCGATTGAAGATGATACGAATACGATAGAGTTTCCTATTCAAATTACTTTTAATCCCAACCACCATATCTACATACAAGCATCTATATCTCGCGTAACCTCTTTTCCACTACTATCATGATTCGATTTTGATTGCATTCGATTGAGTTTCGAGTTTCGATTCGAGTTTCGATTGATTCGATTGAACACCACACAAAACATAAGGTAAGCACGCACAGGTAACACATAAGGTACACACACAAGTAATATAACACCGAATTCGCATAATTCGAGTCTCGAGTTCGATTTATGATTCGATTAGCTTGATTATTGATTGGTTAACTTTATCGCATTGTTACTTCCTACTATCCACAGTCGTAAATCGTTTCACGTCGATTAAACATTCGATTACTTTGATTCCTTTGATAGACAACACTTACTCCACATAATACAAAACATAAAATAGACTAATTACAGTCAAAGAAGTGAAACTTGACTTGGACTTTGACTTTGACTTTGACTTTGACATTCGAAAACACGGGGTGTTACAGCCTCCCCTTGTTTAGGGAATTTCGACTCGAAATTAGGCTCGAAGCTGCACAGCACCGTAAATGATATTACCAATTTCTCGCTTCAGATCTTCATTTAAACAACTGTGGGTACTTAGCCTTCATGTCGCTTTCGAGTTCCCAAGTGAACTCTGCGCCTCGTTTGCCTTCCCGTCGGATTTTCATGATAGGGATGCGTGAGCGCCTGAGTTGGTTGGTTTGACGATCCATGATTTCGACAGGCTTTTCCACGAAATGCAGCGTTTCGTTGACCTGAAGGTCGTCGAGAGGTACAATCAGATCATGATCAGCTAGGCATTTTCGGAGGTTTGACACATGGAAAGTTGGGTAGACGTTACTAAGTTCCTCCGGTAGTTCGAGTCTGTAGGCGACTTTTCCGATCCTTTCCAGAAGCTTAAAAGGTCCGACATATCGAGGCACTAGTTTCCCTTTCTTGCTGAATCTGACCACACCCTTCCAAGGTGATACCTTTAGGAGTACGTAGTCGCCAACGTCAATTTCAAGGGGCTTGCGTCTTCTATCGGCGTAACTTTTCTGACAAGTTGTCTCGAATCTGGAGGATTTTGTCAGTCGTTTCTTGTAGTAACTCGGGACCGGTTAGTTGCGAGTGACCGATCTCGTGCCATACAATAGGCGAACAACATCTTCTTCCATATAAGGCCTCGAATGGTGCCATTTGTATGCTGGCATGATAGCTGTTGTTGTACGAGAATTCGACTAATGGTAGGTATTTGTTCCAACTACCACCGAAGTCTATGACACACGCACGGAGCATGTCTTCAAGAGTACGGATCGTTCTTTCAGTCTGTCCATCAGTTTGAGGATGGAATGCGGTACTTAGGTTAAGCGACGTACCAAGAGCTGCTTGAAACGTTTCCCACAATCTCGAAGTAAACCGAGCATCACGGTCTGAAATGATGTCACGAGGCGTACCATGATTACAAATGATCTCGTCGGTGTAGATTCGGGCTAGTCGTTCTACCTTGTAGTCTTCCCGTATTGGCAAAAAGTGGGATGATTTGGTCAGACGATCAACTATAACCCAAATGTTGTCGTGAACTGATGGCGTGGGCGGAAGTTTGGTTATGAAATCCATAGCTATACTCTCCCACTTCCATATGGGGATTGGAGGTTGTTCGAGTAAGCCAGAAGGTCGTTGATGTTCAGCCTTAACTCTCGCACAAGTCAGGCAACTTCCAACATAGAGAGCAATATCCCGTTTCATGCCCGGCCACCAGTACTTGTAACGAAGGTCCTGGTACATTTTATCCGCACCGGGATGAATAGAATACCGGGATTTGTGGGCTTCGTTCATTATAATCTTTTGCAAATCGGTCCGCTTAGGGATCCAAATTCGGTCCAGATAATAGAAAATCCCATCTGCTTTGCTTACAAGCTGAGCTCCATCGTGATAAATCCTCTCTTTCTTCAAAGTGCGTTCATTAAAACAAGCATGCTGGGCTTCGCGGATGAGGGTTTCGAGATCATGCTGGGCTTGGGTGTTGCGAATACTGAGCAAATAACTCCGTCTGCTGAGCGCGTCGGCAACAACCTTTGCCTTGCGTGGGTGATAACGAATCTCACAGTCGTAATCGCTAAGAAGTTCTACCCATCAGCGTTGACGCATGTTAAGTTCTTTCTGATTAAAGATGTGTTGTAAACTCCTGTGATCGGTGAAGATCGTACACTTGGTACCATACAAGTAGTGTCGCCAAATCTTCAATGTAAAAACAACTGCGCCTAGCTCGAGATCATGGGTTGTATAGTTCTTCTCGTGGATTTTGAGCTGATGAGATGCGTAAGCTATAACCTTGTCCCGTTGCATGAGAACACAGCCAAGACCAAGGTTGGAAGCATCACAATAGACAATGAAATCGTTGTTTCCGTTGGGCAACGTGAGAATAGGAGCATTGCAAAGCATATGCTTGAGGGTTTGAAAGGCAGACTCTTGTTCGGTTCCCCAAACAAAAGACTTGTCTTTATGGGTAAGGGCGGTAAGCGGCACAGCGATCTTAGAGAATCCTTCAATAAATCGTCGATAATAGCCCGCTAGTCCGAGAAAAGAACGAACTTCGGACAGGTTCTTAGGCGTAATCCAACTCTTAACTGCTTCAATCTTCGCGGGATCAACATGAATACCCTGACTATTCACGATGTAACCCAGAAACTGAACCTCTTCCAGCCAGAATTCACACTTGGAGAACTTGGCATAGAGTTGGTTCCCCTGGAGTAGCTCGAGAACCAAACGTAGATGTTGCGCGTGTTCGGTTTTCGACTTAGAATAGATCAGGACATCGTCGATGAACACGATGATGAAACGGTCTAGAAATGGCTTACACACACGATTCATCAGATCCATGAAAACCGCGGGTGCGTTGGTCAAACCAAAAGGCATAACAACGAATTCGTAGTGGCCATATCGAGTTCGAAAAGCGGTTTTGGGGATGTCTTCCTCTTGAATGCGCAATTGATGATAGCATGCACGTAGATCGATCTTCGAGAAACATTTAGCACCTTGCAGCTGATCAAATAAGTCATCGATTCGAGGCAAAGGGTAACGGTTCTTGATGGTTAGCTTATTCAATTCCCGATAGTCGATGCACATCCTGAACGACCCATCCTTCTTTTTAACGAAAAGGACTGGTGCACCCTAAGGAGAGGTGCTCGGGCGAATAAAGCATTTTTCAAGCAATTCCTGGAGTTGGTTCGAGAGTTCCCTCATTTCGGATGGCGCGAGTCGATAAGGGGATTTGGCAACAGGATTAGCTCCAGGAATGAGGTCGATACGAAAGTTGATATCACGTCTTGGCGGTAGTCCGGGAAGATCATCAGGGAACACCTGAGGAAATTCACGAACCACTGGAACGTCCTTGACTTCAACCTTCCTTTTCTTTTCCTTCTCCGCTACTACAATGTTGGCCAAGAAAGCTCTGTATTCCTTGCGGAGATACTTGCTAGCTTGAATGCATGACATAGTTTGAGACCTTTCGAAGCTGTTTCACCGTACACACATAATAGATCACCATTCGCGAGCGAGAATCGAATCATCTTATCAAAACACACAATTTCAGCATGGTTTTCGCGAAGAAAGTCCATGCCTACTATGATGTCGAAACTTCCGAGTTGCATAGGAATAAGGTTGATTGGGAAGATGTGATTGTTGAGCTCGAGGGTACAATCACGGAGAACAGAGTTAACGGCGACGGTTCTTCCAGTAACGACTTCAACTTTGAATGACGAGGGGAGATAAGAGCGCTTACGACTAAGGAGCTTCTCGAATTCAAATGACACAAAGCAGTTATCGGCTCCAGTATCAAACAAACATGATGCATAAATACCATTCACAAGGAACGTACCATTAACCACGTTGTTGTCGGCCTGGGCTTGACGAGCGTTGATGTTGAAGGTTCTGGCACGGGCTGCTTGTTGCTGATGCGGCTGTTGTTGTTGCTGTTGGGGCTCTTGTTTCACCACCCTGTTTGGGCACATGTTTGCAAAATGGTTAGGGTCACCACATGCAAAGCAGACTCGAGCATTGACCGCAGGTGCTTGAGCTGCAGGTTGGCCTTGAGGGGCTGGGAGTAGAGCTTGATGAGCGGTGGCTTGAACTGGGGCTTGACGGGGGCCATAGCGACAGTTCGCAGTGAATGACCGTAGAGATTGCAGTGAGCGCAGAAACGACAGGCGATTCCCACCGGATGATGATATGAGCATGTTGGGCAGAGCGGGTGGGGACCTGCGTAAGCACGCTTTGCTGGCGGTGCATTGGCCACTAGAGCTGGTCGGTGATGAGACTGCTGCTGAGCCGGTACGGCTTGCAGAGGGGCAGCAGTTGTTGTGACAGCACAGTTCTTGCTGGAGCTGCTGTTGTTGTGCTTCTTCTTGCGGCGTGATGACTTGGAGGGTTGAGCAGTGGAGTCGGTGGTTGGTGCAGTAGTAGCTTGATGCAGAGACTTGGATGGCTTATCCCAGAAACCAGACTTTACTCGCTTGTCATTGATCTCAGCGGCAAGCAAGTAAGTCTCCTCAATTGATGATGTCTTGGCAGCGTGAACAAAGTCGGCTACACAATCAGGTAGAGCTCGAATGTACTTCTTGATGGCCATGTCTGGCGTCTTGACTTGATCGGGATAGATAATGCTAAGCTGCTTGAAGCGAGCAGTTAAAGCAGCGTTGTCTCCGTCCTTCTGCTTGATGTTCCAAAACTCGTCCTCCAGCTTTTGGCGTTCATGGGGAGGGCAGAATTCGTCCATCATGATGGCCTTCAGCTCTTCCCAAGTCAGCTCATAAGCTGCATCATTTCCGCGTTTGTTTCGTTCGGCCGTCCACCAGTCTAGAGCTCGGGACTGGAAAACGCCGGTTGCATTTAGGGTACAGAGATTTTCAGGACAGCCGCTTTGGCGCAGAGTGACTTCAACTGAATCAAACCATTGAAACATAGGGCCATCTTCTCCGGTAAACTCTTTGGGTCCGCTTGCCTTAAATTGTTTGAAACTGAAAACGGTCTTGTTGGTATCTTTAGGAGCATCGATTCACGACTCCTCAGATGACTTGCTAACGTTTTCATATACCTCGCTTACAGCTTTTGCCACTTGCTTGGCGATGATAGCAGCGAGACGCTTGTCTCTCTTCTCTTGACGGGTAAGAGGGGTTCGGTGTCCAGATGACGACATGGTCTGCAACGGACATTGTCGTAGGTCTCAGACACAACAAATCGAATCTCACCTCACACGTCTACTACTTACTAAAGCTCAAGAACACATCGAAACACATATCACATAAACACATAAGCACATAATCACCGATTCACGTAATCACAGAAGCACATAAGCATGTAGAGCATAGAAACACATAAACGTAGAAACACAGAAACATAGAAGCACATACACATTCAGTCACAGAGGCTGTCAGAATACAGAAACCTATCATTCAAAGCTCGTGTGTCGTTCGTATATATTTGTCGCGTTTAGTATATCGAGTAGCATCGTATAGTCGTATAACGTGTCGAGTAATATAGTATAATCGTATTTCGTAGCATGATATCGTCTAGAATTGCAGCGACTTGTTACCGTAGTGAGGTAGAATAGCAATACGAGTCGTGTGTGTCGATCGAAGTGATAGCAAAAAGTCAGATAAACCTCGAAATTTTAAACATATAAACAGTTAAACACATATAACACATAAAATCAGCGAGTCATCAGAGTCACAGCTGCGGGCTCAGAATCGAAAACACATAAAAATCGAGAGATAGATTGTCTGCGGCTACTAGACATTGACTACCCAAAGCGGTTCGACTATTCACATTAGACTTGTCGTCACTTTTTAACTTTCGGGCTCACGTTGCTGCCTCGATTCTTGGGCATTCAACACGTATCCCCTAGGTCATACTCGTGAGTTCAGGTCATTGGAGTCCGTCGAGGCTTTGGTGAGATGAGTAAAAGTTGGAATAAGTTGCCAAGGTTCGGGTTTCATCCCTGGCTTAGCAATTTCTTCCTTGTTTTAGTAAAATTGAGGAGATTATTCATCAAAATATGGATTTCACTCCTGATTTGGTATAATTCTCCTCATTTGTTATTGAAAAAGTAATGAAAAATCCTTCGGTGGGTGGATAAAACAGCATTGATCCAGCAATTTAGTCTTGAGTTTTCGGTTTTCACACCTGATCCTGACCGAATCGCCTTCTCATTTGAAAATTCGAGTGTAGTGATAGTGCAGGATAGCATGATTTAGCGTATACGCTCGGTCTGTTGGTTCCTAACTATAGTCTAGGTCTCTAAGACAGCGACCCGGACTAGGTCGTGTCTAGCCTAATTCCCTATAGTTATGGCTCTGATACCAATCTGTCACACCCCAACCGATGGCGGAATCATCGGGGCATGGCACCGAGCGAAACAGATTGTCCAGAAGTTTCCACAACAACTATTAATACTATTCAGTTAAATGATACGTCCCATACCGTATCCCAGATAATACAATAAATTATTACAGATAACAACTAGTCAAGTAATTCTGTTCCGACAACTCAGATTTAAATAAAATAAAATAAATATTGTTTATTGCTTCTAGAGACTCGATCTGCAAGATCTACAGACAACTATGCTCTAGACGCTTATTCCTAGCTCGCCTTCCTACCAGATAAGCATCCTAATTGCCTGTCACATACGTTAAAATAAAGTGAATACATGAAATGTAAAGGTGAGCATACAAGTTTGATATAGCATATAGAGTTCGAAATAGTTTACGCATAACCCAGCACGTACAGAGAGGAAAACGAAGCATGTTAATTATCGACATGGATCTATCGATACCAGTGACTGCGGGTTGACTGTCCGAGACAGTTCGCAATACATGATTACCATCGTAATCCATGCATGTAATTGTCCTTAACAACTCCCGTGTGAACGGGTGCTGAGTCCAAACTATAGTACTACGTCGTTAAGGCAGGTAGACAGCATTCCACATGTAAACACAATCAACAAGCATTCATTTAGTCACGTAATACATGCATAATCGGTTAGCGTCTAAGGAAATTGAGTAGTGTGTTCGATTGTGTTTTAAATAAGTAACGTATGTAACACCTAAAAGTGCTAAAGCAAAAAGGGTTCGAGTATACTCACAACGATTGATTTATGGATTGAAGGGAGCACTTGAGAGTAGGGTTAACCTGAATAGTTCGATAGCATAACTATGAGCAACGCGTAAAATGGAAACAAGTGATGATGGGTCGAGCAGCCTGGTCGATCGAACAGTAGGTTCGATCGAACGAGTTGTTCGTTCGGTTAGACAGTCCGTTCGGACAGCCTGTTCGATCGGCCGGTAGGCTCGATCGGTTGGACTGTTCGAGTGGATTGTTCCTTCCTTTGAGTAGGATGTGTTTGTGTATGATGGCTTGTCCTTTTGAAGTTTTCGTTGTAGTATTTGAGAACACTGAAGTGTTCTTACCTTTCAGGTCGATCGATCGAACGGTCTGTTCGATGGCCGACTTAACCGATCGGTTAGACACTTTGATAGTGAGTCCTCAGCTGGATGTCACCTGATCGGACAGCATGTTCGATCAGGTGGCACTCCAATACGTCGAACGAGTTGAAAATCGATGAAGGGTTGAAGCATAGTATCTCATGATCCGATGAGTAATATTATCGAACAACTCGCTCGATCGAACACCACTTCGTTCAATACTATACATCATGAAATTGTCAAGGTATGGGGCCATGTGCTAGCCGATCGG
Organism: Helianthus annuus; assembly: GCF_002127325.2. Lineage (NCBI taxonomy): Eukaryota > Viridiplantae > Streptophyta > Magnoliopsida > Asterales > Asteraceae > Helianthus > Helianthus annuus. Next base: position 84,087,178 of record NC_035435.2, read on the forward strand.
CTGACCTGGTCGATCGGCTGACATGTCCGATCGGTTGGGCTGTTCGTTCGAGCAGCCTGTTCGATCGGTCAGCATCCTGACCTGGTCGGCCTGTTCATCTAACACTTGGCTGTTCTGATTGTTTGACGTTATATTGAGGCATTTTGACAACGAGCTGAACCATGGAACCTTCGTTCTTACTTGTTTCTCCTGCTCGGACAGGAATCACCTAAGTCCATCCAGTGAACGGTTCGGAACGGTAGTTTAACGTTTAACCCGAAGTCGGTGAACCTCGTAGATAGAATCCGAATCTTGAACCACACAAACATTAAAATGATTAGTGAGTTGGCTCAAGTTCCGTTTTTACCGGTTTGAAAGCATTGAGTGTAAAAGAGTTGAAAGAAAGTTGAAAATCATCCTTTCAATCCTTCACATCATGTAAATGTTCAGATCTGTGATAGATCTTAGTGTTTTTATGTGGAAATCGGCTAGATCCAAGTGATTCTTGGTGGATTGAGGCCAAAAAGATGATGTTCTTGAAGAACACCATGATGACATCATCCTAGAATGCTTAGATCTTGATGATTTCACGGTTAGAAATCAAGATTTGAAAGATAGAAAGGTGTAGGAACATGTATTGATCAAGAAAGTACAAGATTTAGGATGAAAACTTATCAGAATCGGAAGAAATCTGAGAAAAGAAGGGGAGCACGAGCTGGTCGGTCAGAAGGTTTCCAAAAGTGGAAAGAATGACAATGACTGGCCTATTTATAAGCTTCCCAAAGAGGAAAGGGCTGGCCGATCGGCCAGGCATCCCGATCGGACAGCCTGCTCGATCGGACAGTCCGTCCGATCGGCTGGGCTGTTCGATCGGCTGATAGCCTGATCGATCAACAGCCTTGTTCGAGTGTTCGGTGCGACGATTTCTGATATTTCGATTTCAATTGAAGATGATACGAATACGATAGAGTTTCCTATTCAAATTACTTTTAATCCCAACTACTATATCTACATACAAGCATCTATATCTCGCGTAACCTGTTTTCCACTACTATCATGATTCGATTTCGATTGCATTCGATTGAGTTTTGAGTTTCGATTCGAGTTTCGATTGATTCGATTGAACACCACAGAAAACATAAGGTAAGCATGCACAGGTAACACATATGGCACACACACAAGTAATATAACACCGAATTTGCATAATTTGAGTCTCGAGTTCGATTTATGATTCGATTAGCTTGATTATTGATTGGTTAACTTTATCGCATTGTTACTTCCTACTATTCACAGTCGTAAATCGTTTCGCGTCGATTAAACATTCGATTACTTTGATTCCTTTGATAGACAACACTTACTCCACATAATACAAAACATAAAATAGACTAATTACAGTCAAGGAAGTCAAACTTGACTTGGACTTTGACTTTGACATTCGAAAACACGGGGTGTTACAAAAAATGGGGAACAACGGGGAATCAGAATAGGAAAAGGTATCGTAGTTTGTTATTGATAATAATAAGAGATTACAATCAAATATATAAGAATACTAACTACACTTTGGTACCCTAGACAATATTAAACTTAATAATCTAAACCGACATAGTCTAATATTCCCCCGCAAGTTCACGGCAGTTAACAATCTGCAATTTTGATCGTAGAAACTCAAACTTCTGAGAAGACAAGGGCTTTGTAAAAATATCAGCAATTTGGTCGTCTGTAGAGATGAACTTGACATTTATTTTTCCCTGAGTAACTTGTTCACGAACAAAGTGATAATCAACTTCAACGTGCTTGGTGCGAGCATGAAAGACAGGATTAGCTGTGAGATATGTTGTGCCAAGATTATCACACCAAAGTGTTGGTGCCGAGCTATCCAATCCAAGTTCACGAAGAAGAGACTTCAACCAAATCAACTCTGCAACAGTATCTGCAATGGCCTTATACTCAGACTTTGTTGAGGATCGAGAGACAGTTCTTTGCTTGCAAGCAAACCATGAAATTAGATGCTGTAGGTCCCCTTGATGTTATGGATCGTCACAGAATCGTCTTTCCAATCAAGAGTGCGGAATCCTCTTGATCAGAATTAGCAGAAAACGTGTAGAAACAGCAAATCACTTTCAACTGGGTTTCTATTGATTATCAAACTTTCGTATTACAATCAATCTAAACCCTAACCCTCACAATTTCGTCCAAGCTAGTACTCTCACGAAATTCTATCTCTCTAACAACTGTTTTGGCTGATTAACCTAAACCCTAATGTCTAACCTTGTTTATATAACACAAGGTTCACAACTGGGCTAGGTTAAAGACTCCTGGGCTGCGAATTGGACAGGCCCAATTCGCCCCCCATCACCCAATTCTTTGGGTTTAGTTAGCCCAAACATTACAACTAACTATTACAAAGCTAAACCCGCTAACCGTTTATCGTTTAACTAATTACAAGATATCCAAAGACCAAATCTAAGCTGTTGTCACAAATATGCACCAACAAACTCCCCCTTGACAATAGCTTCATAAAAACTTTGTCTTGAGTCAAAACTTTGTCTTCGGTCTTCTTGCAATCTTCAAGTAATCTTGCACTGTCTTTGGTCTTTGGATAGCTTCAGCTTCAATAGCTTCTGTCAGCAACAGACTCCCCCTAAGCTGATGCATCCAATCACCAAATCTTCAACACGTTAGCGTTTGAGTAAACTCCAGTTCAGCATTTGCACAGCAATCTTCAAACTCTTCAATCTTTGTCTGCAATATAGAAAGGAGGTTCTACCATGCATCCAATCAAACTCTCATCTTCACACTTCACAGCAACTTCTCAGCAACAAACTGCTTCAATCTGTATACTATAAAACAAACATCTCGAGAAACCATAAGAATTTTTCAACAAAGTTAAATAAATTATTATTTTTCAAGAGATAGTTAAACTGTATTGCAGATTAAGCATTTTCAATTTCATCACCAACACGCAAAACTTTTGTCCAACACATAAGAACCTGCCTGATGAAAATTTTGAACTCACTTTCTAACACCGTCTCCCCCTATCAGTGACAATTCCTCCAAGAATAACAGTTTTCCGTACGTTAAGAATTTTAAACAGAAAAAGACACTATTTTTGGATTTTTATATTTTTCTGAAAGCAAGTAAATAACAAAAAAACAATAAACATTCTATTTTTGTGAGAATCACTGGTAAGAAGATCATATCAGCATAATCAAACTGTTTTACACAATGAGATTATTCTTTATTTAATTTTTCGTGAAAAGCAGTTCAAGACGATTACCGGTATATTTGTCCACTTAAACAAAATGCATGAACATTTCAAGTACCATTACCATATGATACTTTAAGGTAAGTTTATTTATTTATTTATTGAAATACAAGCGTGTCCCACAACAGGATATACCCCCGCGATCAAGGTATGCACAAAGATTCATCGTAGTAGGTGAGTATACTGATGGCATCCTTTAAGATATCCTGACTGTGTCTAGTTCTGCATATAAACTGTTTTATCATGTTTTAATTACTTAACTATGAACACCCAAATAAATACAAATCAAATCCTGGAAATATAAACAGCACACTCTATCATGCAAGTATCTTCCCTACCACATATTTCACAAGTCCTATCCAGAGTTCTGAAATCTTAACTGTGAATAGGTTGAGAAGAGAACAGAATAGATCTTTAGTAGAGATGGTATAATATACAGATCAAATGAGATTTTCTCAGTTTGATATAGGTTTCTTGGGTTTCTTTTGGGCACTTGAGGGCCTCTTTCAGGTGTATTAGATCTATAGTGCGACAACGTACAGCTAGGTCAGCATGTATCTGGATGCAGCAGAAGCTGTCGTTGCCTAGCACCTCCAGGTCAGCATATATCTGGATGCAGCAGAAGAGGTACACGACTTTTTTCAGAGAAGATTTCAGAATCAGATCAAAATTGTGTGTATCGGGAAATATACAGACATTCAAATAGAAATGAGCTAATTCCAAGTGACTATCTTTCCTGGGGTCATGTACAATTTTAGTTCTAACAGACAGACAGCCAAGATATCCCTAGATGAAATAACAGTATAAAGACCCAAAACTTCAGATTTTGGCAATCTATCAACGCAAGAATTAAGGTCATTAAACCATACACCACTAATTTGTTCCCCACTCATATTCAGTTCATTTAAGTTTATATCACATTGGTAAGTTGATTATTTCATGCTTTTTGCCTACTGGTACATCATATGATGAAGCTGCTATCACACTTAAGCAATTTTGATTCAATTTCAGTGTGACAGTCTAACTTGCCAATGTACTATCACTTCTTCTGTTTCACACAGTGAAATCTCATTTTTCATTTTTCAATTTTTTTTTTATGTTTTTGATTTTTCAATTTTTTTGTATTTTTGATTTTTTAGAAAAAGCAGTAAACTATTTACAAAATTCTTATGAAAAACCAGTTATTCAGGATTCCTCATCCCGTTGAGTTCGACTAAATGTTCAAAGCGAGCCCTGTCAAATGCTTTAGTATAAAGATCTGCCGGGTTATCCTCTGTGTCGACTCGATGTAATTCAATTAGTCTCTTTTCAGCACAATCCCGTATAAAATGATGACGTATGTCAATATGTTTTGTGCGACTGTGGTTCACGGGATTATTAGTTATTGAAATAGTGGCATTATTGTCTATCATAATAGGAGTACGAGTGAAATCCAAACCGTAATCGCGCATTTGCTGTTGTATCCAGAGAACCTGAGAGCAGCAGCTTCCAGCAGCAATATATTCAGCTTCACACGTAGATGTAGACACACAAGATTGCTTCTTGCATTGCCAAGATACAATCCTGCCTCCTAAGAACTGACAGCCACCTGTTGTAGACTTTCTGTTCGACTTGCATCCTCCAATGTCTGAGTCAGTGTAAGCAACAAACGTCAGATCACTATCAGCTGGATACCACAACCCAAGTTTAGGTTTCCCCTTCAAGTAACGAAGAATCCGCTTCACTGCTTTCATGTGTGACTCTTTAGGATTCGCCTGATATCTGGCACACAAGCATACGGCAAACATGATGTCAGGTCTTGAAGCAGTCAAGTACATCAGAGAACCAATCATTGCCCTGTATTGAGTAGGATCAACGTCTTCAGTACTTTCATGATCTGGGCCAAGATTGTGATTTTCACAAATGGGTGTGTTGGAAGTAGTGCAATCATTCATTTTGAACCGACTCAAAATGTCATACACATACTTTGTTTGATGAATAAACATCCCATCCGCCTTCTGTTCAACTTGTAATCCCAGAAAGTAAGACATCTCACCCATAGCACTCATTTCGAACTTGCTCTTCATCACCTGCTCGAACTCTTTACACATGCTTTCATCAGATGACCCAAAGATGATGTCATCCACGTACACATGTACCAGTAGAAAGTCTTCCTTCTTCCTCTTGATGAACAGTGTACTGTCAATCTGACCTCTTTCAAAACCATTCTTTATCAGATGTGTAGACAGTGTCTCGTACCAAGCCCTGGGAGCTTGATGTAACCCATACAAAGCCTTATCAAGTTTGTACACTCGATCTGGATAATCTGGATCAACGAACCCATCTGGTTGTGAGACATACACCACTTCTTGGACTTTCCCGTAAAGAAACGCACTCTTCACGTCTAGTTGGTAAACTTTGAAGCCCTTGAATGAAGCAAAAGCTAGAAACAAACGAATTGCCTCCAACCTCGCCACTGGTGCAAACACCTCATTGTAATCTATCCCTTCTTGCTGATTGAAACCTTTGACCACCAATCGAGCCTTGTTTTGCGTGACTATTCCTCTTTCATCCTTCTTGCACCTAAATACCCATTTAGTGCCAATCTCTCTTTCACCTTTAGGAAGATCAACCAACTCCCAAACTTTCAACTTAGCAAACTGGGCCAATTCCTCTTGCATAGCTTCAACCCATGAATTGTCTTTAAGAGCCATATGAATGTTCTTCGGCTCTTCTTGGGAAATAAAGCAACTATACAAGCATTCGTTCACAATCCCAGTCTTCTCAATCGACACAAATAAACCAGTATTCGCTGCTATGCTTCCTCTCGTCTGAACACCTGCAGTAGGATCTCCAAGTATCATGTCAACTGGATGATCCCTATTTGCTCGTGTAGTAGCAACCGCATCGACTTCCAAATTGTCACCAAGGTTTGATCCAACCTCCCCCTGAATATGCTGATCCGCAAACGGATTAATGAAATCCTCCCCCTGATTGGGTTCGGGTTCATCGTCACTTGAATCAGTATCAGCAGCATCTTGGGAAGTGACCGGAGCATCTGTCATATCAACGTTCGATCTAGGCATGAACTCGCCTTCATCATCACCAATCACTGTTTGAATAAGCTGAGACTCATCTGCATTGGAAAACGCAGGAATATTAAATGATTTAAAAACACTTTCATAATCATATAATATAGCTGGTCCACTCGTTGATTGTTGAGGTTTGTAAGAAGTGATTTCAACATTAAACACAACCTCAATTTTACCAGTTTTTAGATTAAAAACCCTTTTATTCGGTGCGCCAGGTACGTAACCTAGAAAGTAGCCTTCGTCAGCCACCTCACCGAATTTTTGTTTATCTTTATTTCGCACAATGGTGCAGGGTAATCCAAATGGTTCAAAGCCTTCTAAGTTTGGTTTCTTGTTAAACATTAATTCATGACAAGTTTTGTTAAAACGTTTAACAGTCAAAACTTTATTTAGGACGTAGCAAGCTGTATTCACAGCTTCTCCCCAGAAGAGAACTGGTAGCTTAGAATCTGAAAGCATCGTCCTAGCGGCTTCAATCAACGTCCTGTTTTTCCTCTCAGCAACTCCATTCTGTTGAGGCGTATAAGGAGCAGAATATTGATGTTCAATTCCCTTGCGAAGACAATAGAGATCCAGAATACGATTCTTGAACTCCGTGCCATTATCACTCCTTATCCTCTTGATCTTTGCATCATGGACGTTTTCCAATTTTGTAAAAAGATCTATCAACATCTCTACTGTCTCATCTTTTGTACCTAAAAAGAAAACCCATGAATAATGTGAGTAATCATCAGTGACAACTAAACAATAGTACTTTCCACCTATGCTCCTCACGTTCACTGGACCGAATAAATCCATGTGAAGTAATTCGAAAGGGGCATCTATGGAATTTACTGTTTTTGATTTATGAGGTTTCTTATGTTGTTTTCCCTTTTGACATGGAAGACATTTGTCTTCCACTTGAAACCTCCACAATGGAACCCCTTTCACTAGGTCATTTTTAACAAGATAGTTCATTTTGCGATAGTGAATATGGGCCATGCGTCTGTGCCACAACATCGATTCAGCTTCAGATGCTTTTGATAGTAAACACGCCACCACTGCAGTTGGATCCTTAGCACCCATGTCCATGACATAAGTATCATTTCTCCTTGGCGCTCGCATCATTATCCAATCGTCCGGTATCTCCAAACCTGGTTTCAACACTAATGCTTCATTCTTGGTAAAATGGACCGAGTGACCCTTGTCGCAGACTTGTGACACGCTCATAAGATTGTGTTTAAGCTGCTCCACATAGTTCACTTTGTCCAGCGTGATCTTTCCATTGGTCACCTTTCCTCGTCCAGTAATTCTACCACCTTTCGCACCCGCAAAATTTACATGTCCTCCATCATAATCTTCAAATTCAGTCAACAACCTCGCATCCCCCGTCATGTGCCTGGAGCAGCCACTATCAACATACCACAAGTTGATAATCCTCCTTAGCAGCTCCTGCACACACCAACCAAGAAATTAGTTAGATTGGGGGACCCAAGCCTTAATGGTCTTGGGTCGTCCAAATTCACCAACCACCGGAACATCCATCCAATATCCATTACTCCTAACTGGAGTCTTGGATCTCAGACCAGTTGGAATTTGATTTTGATTTTCACTAGGTCTTTGGTCCTAAGGGTTCCTATGTGTGTTTGGACTATTTGACCTTTGGAAATTTTGATTTTGATTCCAAGAAGCATTATTATTATAATTTCTAAAGCCATTGTTATAAAAATTTCGACCACCATTATTTTGGTATCGATTTTGATATTGACCTTGACTTCTGAAATTATTTGTATTTTGGTTGTTCATTCTTGGTGAACTGCTTCTAGGTCTCTCAAATCTGCCTGGTGGAGATCTAGGCTGAAATCTAGGTTGATTTCTTTGAAAACGAGGAACTTGTGGAGTTCCTTTTTCAGCCTTATCCACACCAACAACAACTGTCTCTGGTTGCTTAGGAGCAGATTTCTTTAGAGAGTTGGACTCTCTCTCCTGCTTATCACCACTTTTCTCTAGTGACTTCTCTCTTTTCCTCTCATTCACTTGTGCTTCATTCTTTTTGTTAGGATAGCAGCTAGCTACATGTCCTTTGGTGTGACATTTGAAGCACGACATCCTTTTCGAAGACTTCTTATCTGAAGCCTTTGAACTAGATTCAGGCTTTGATGATGATGCTTTAGAAGAATCTGGTTTCGTTTGCTTAATTTCAGAATTTTCTTTGTTTCTATTTTTAGCAAACTCTATGTTCGATTCATTTTCAATAACAGCTGTCTCATTTTTCATGTCACTTCCTTGAACAAAATTTATCTTTTTAGCAAAAGTCGAATTTTTATTCTTAGGTTGTGAAGTGTTCTTTTTCAAAACTGGTTTGCTGTTATTATCCTTCTTAGCATCACCTCTCTCAGACTCATCACCTCGACTTGCTGTGGAACTACTTGGTGCTGTTGACATAAACTTTGTTAGCTCATCTTCATCAGGTAGGAATGAATAATCATGACTAAGAGGAGGTGGGACTTCATTATAGCCTTGGAATCCCACACTAGTCTTGTCATTACTCTTCTTTAACCCACCCATCATATGTTTCATAACAAAAGTAGAATCCCTGAATTGACCCAATTTCTTTTCAAGTTCAACAATTCTGAGTTGAGCATCTGACAACTCTTTGTTTTTATCAGAAATCTCTTTTGTTTTCTCAGCCATCATGTCATGAGCTAAGTCTATGACTTGAAGTTTTTCATTTAATTTGCAGGTTACGGCTTCAATTTCACTTTCATAACCTTTTATTTTCTTCATGTATGACGTTTCATTTCTTTTAGCAAAAAAGTTTGATTCTTTAATGTTAGACATCTCGCTTACCAAACTTTTGTTTTGTGCAGACAACCTGTCAACCTCACCCTGTAGTTCACGACATTTTAAACACACAGAATTAGACTTTACCTCTCCTGTTTGTTTGTCAAGGTTGGCCATTAGAGCTGCAAGCTGAGCTTCCAATTGTTTATACTTAGCATCCTTTTCCTCAGCTTCTTTTTCATATTCAGACTTTTGTTTTTCATCTTCAGCACCTGTTGTCTGATCAACCTTCTTTTCTTCAGCTCTATTCTCTACCTTCACCTCAGCATCCACTTTCACTTCTGCATCATCTACTTTAGCTTCACCATCATTGACTGGAGTAATCTCTGCCATGAATGCTTGAGTGACATCCCCATCATTTTCTAAGTGAATGCTCCAATCATATGAACCCTCTCTTGCAGTAGAGATTAACGCCTTTGAGCTAGAGTTGTTTGATGCATTCCTGTTGTTTGAACTCTGGCTCGAATTATCTTGCTTTTGTTTCTGACATTCCCTAGCAAAGTGCCCATAACTTTGACAATTAAAGCACCTCACTTTGGTCTTGTCGAAACCAACACTCCTTCCCACAAACTTTCTTCCTGTTCTGTTCATGAACCTTTTCACACGCCTAGAAATCATGGCCATTTGCCATTGCAAATCCATCTCTTCAAGATCATCAGGGTCAATCTGATCATAGTCTTCATCTAAAGTAGCAGGATCAGAAATCTTTCCCTGAATATAGTTTTCATAGGAAGCAACAAACGAAGCAAGTAGAGCCAGATGCTCTTCAGCAGACTTCACACTCATTGGCATTGACTTAGCAGTAGTACTCAGCTTAGAAGCTGATGTTTTCTTAACTCCTGATGATCCTCCTGAAGCAGCAACAAAACACACATCACCATCCTGATTCACCATAACCTGCTCATTCTCACATCATAAAAACGCAGTAGCAGAGTCGCTAGAAGCGTTGTGAGATGAAGAAGATGTAAGCCCACTGCCGGATCTTGAACCTGATCATATCCAGTATCTTTCTTCTTCATGCTGAGCTCATAAGCTCTCAACTTTCCTACTACCTCTTCAAGCTCTTTTGTTTCATAATCAGCTTCACCCTTGATCATTAGAGTGTAGATATCCCACTTAGTAGGCAAAGCATCTAGCAGCTTGTCATTCTTCTCTACTTCAGAATAGCAATCGATCTCATAATTGTCCATTTCTGACATCAGATGGTAGTAACGAGTGATGACGTCTTCAAGTGACTCATGCTTCATGTACTTGAAAACAGCAAACTGCTTCTTCAGTAGATCAACCTTGTTCTTCTTGACATCAGCATTTCCAGCGTATCTTTTCTCCAAAGCATCCCACATATCCTTTGAGTTAGTGTACTTCTTGAAGGTATGTTTGATGCTATCAGGTAACGACATTTTGATTGCAGCCAAGGCTCTCTTTTCAGCCTCGTACATCTTTTTATCATTATCTTGCATGTTCACATATTCTGTTCGACGTGGTCTGCCCTCAAAGTCGTGTGTAGGATTCACGTACCCATCTTCGATGCATATCCACATCCGTGTATCCTGATATTCAATGAAGGACTGAAAACGATCCTTCCATGTCAGATAATTTTCCACCTTCATCATCTTAGGTGGTTTGTTGGTAGTACCAACCTCATGCTCCATCTTCAACAACTCGTTCAAAGTAGACATGTTTGACATTTTAACGTTAACAGACTGAGAAAACCGTACAAAATTTGTCCGAAAACAGTGGTTACCAAATTACACCGTTAGAGTCGTCTCGAAAAGACGAGTCCAATGATATATAATGTCAAAAACCGAATTCGGGATTTTCCAGACTTTTTTTTTTTGTCCTAAAAATCACACGAGTTCAACGGTGCAAACGGTTCTGTCAAACGAGCTACGGATCACTTTCTAATTACGAAAACGTGAATTTTTTCTTACGCTTGCTAGAAAATGTTCCACCCTTTAAATTTGCTGTTAATTTCGCTAGGTAATCACCTAAATTCGCTGGTCACTTGTTCAAATTCGCTGATCACAGTTCAAGGGTTCTCAGGTCTAATTCGCTGTTCAAGTTCGCTAGACAAATTCGCTGGTTTCATTCGCGATTACGACGACTGGTAAAATCGCCGAAAACCGTAATAATTTCGCTGTGAAAATTATCCGGTTACCAAAGTCGCCTTTGGATTTACTTCGCCGATAAATATGCTGGAACTTTTAAATTCGCTGTGTCACTTACTTCGACGATTAGTCAAATTCGCTGGTAAATATGCTGAATCAGTTAATTTCGCAGGTCTGTTAATTTCGCAGATCAGTAAATATGGAAATTCAATCTTTTCGAAAATTTTGATGATCTTATCTCCTCTTCAAAACAAATCTGCACAATCAAAACAGCCAAATATCAGTGATTTTCGAAAATTTAACAAGAAACCGAACGAAGAACGCGAAGAACACGAAGAACAATCTTCGAATCTTCAAGTGTTTCCAGCCAAAATCCTTCAAACAATCAACCGAATCTTTCCAGAAATCCTGCAAAACACCAAAATAACAAACCAGAAGATCAAACAGCCAAAAAATTCGAAAATTTTATCAAACCAAACACACAAATTTCGAAAATTTTAAAAAACCCTAATTTTCAGGTTTCAAAAAAATCGAAAATTTTACTCCCTGATTCTGCAGCAACAATTCTGAACCGAGCAATCAAGAGCCTAGCGCTCTGATACCAATTGTAGGTCCCCTTGATGTTATGGATCGTCACAGAATCGTCTTTCCAATCAAGAGTGCGGAATCCTCTTGATCAGAATTAGCAGAAAACGTGTAGAAACAGCAAATCACTTTCAACTGGGTTTCTATTGATTATCAAACTTTCGTATTACAATCAATCTAAACCCTAACCCTCACAATTTCGTCCAAGCTAGTACTCTCATGAAATTCTATCTCTCTAACAACTGTTTTGGCTGATTAACCTAAACCCTAATGTCTAACCTTGTTTATATAACACAAGGTTCACAACTGGGCTAGGTTAAAGACTCCTGGGCTTCGAATTGGACAGGCCCAATTCGCCCCCCATCACCCAATTCTTTGGGTTTAGTTAGCCCAAACATTACAACTAACTATTACAAAGCTAAACCCGCTAACCGTTTATCGTTTAATTAATTACAAGATATCCAAATACCAAATCTAAGCTGTTGTCACAAATATGCACCAACAGATGCGAGCCTAAGTAGATAGCATATCCCCCCGTGGATCGAGGATCTATCGGGAAACCAACCCAGTCAGAGTCAGAGAAGGCCTGAAGATTAGTATTCCAATGAGAATCAGAAATGGCTTGAAGCTGATAGCCCGTATTGTGACGAATCTATAAGCCCAAATTGAGCGTGCCTTTGAGATAACGTAGGATGCGTTTGACTCCGGCCCAATGGTTTTCAGTGGGAGCATGCATGAACTGACAAACTTTATTAACCGTAAATGCAATGTCAGGACGAGAAAGAGTAGCATACTGAAGAGCCCCGACCGTCCGTCTATAACGAGAGCGATTATCGAGTAATGGGCTATTATCCGGTAATAAGACGTGTGAAGTATGCATGGGAGTAGAGATCGGTTGCAATCTGCAAGACCAGCTTGATCTAAGATCTCTCGAACATATTTCCGTTGTGAAAGAACCAAGTCAGAACCTTGATGGACAACCTCAACCCCAAAAAATAATGTAATTGCCCCATATCTTTAAGTGCAAAGAGAGAATTGAGACGTTCAATAATGGTGGCGACCATAGTGGAGTTGTTAGCAGTGATGATGATGTCATCAACATATACCAGAAGATAGACAAGAGAACCTGAATGGTTGAGGATGAAAAGTGAAGGGTCTGTCTTAGACCCATAAAACCCCAACTGATGAAGGGCAGGTGACAGGTGACAATCTGGTGAACCAGGCACGATGAGCTTGTTTGAGCCCATACAATGATTTGTTCAATAAGCAGACATGATCAAGTTTGGTTGGATCAACGAAACCAGGAGGTTGGCGTATATAGACAGTTTCCTGAAGATCACTGATGTGGGGTTTACACATAATTGTCCAGTATAAAGTGTATAATTTATGTATAGTTTTTATTTAGTTTTAGTATTAAATTATATTATTTTGTGTGGGCCAGGTCCTGGTGCAAATGGAGCGGAAAAAGGTAATATGAAAATAACCAGCCAGTTGGGCAGAGTGAGGCGCCAGTAACCGAAGGCAATTTGCAGCTATTTTCTGTGAGTGGGTCGAGGCTACTATCCCTATTTTATAAGTTTTAGGGACTAAAACTACCATGTTTGGAAAATATTTAATAAAGCTCGAGGGACCATAAATGCCATAAGTAAAGTCCTTGTGATATAATGTTAAAATTCAAGGGAATTGCATATTTGCTCAAAATAAATCATGGAATCATGACAAAAAGAAAAAGAATGCACGTGAATTGTTAATTGGTGTTGAACGGACCAATTGTTTGTTTTGATCATATTTGTTTTATTGTCGAATGGGCTTATGTTTGCAATTAGATGAAGCAGGCCCAATGGTGATTTTAGTTAGGGCTGTTTAAATTGCTCGGCGCTCGACGCTCGTTCGATGATCGTTCGGAAAATGATTAGAATTTGCTCGTTCGATTTAGCTCGATTAAAAAGATGCTCTGTTCGGATCGGTTCGTTTTGTAAACGAACCGAGCACGAGCAAAGGTCCGCTCAGTTCGGTTCGGCTCGATTTATTTTTAATATATATATACATATATATATATATATATATAGTGTAAGTATCTATAGAAAACCCACTTTAATTTAGAAAACCCGGGAAACTCAAAGCTCCTGATGTTTTTTTTTCTTGAAAAAATTTACACATGTTATATACATGTTTTTAAGGGTTTTGGGCAAAAAAAATCAAAAAAGCGCCGAGTAGATATTTTAAAAAAAAAATAAACAAGTTTTGGTGTAACACATGTTACAAATATGTCAGATGAATGTAACATGTGTTACACCAAAACTTGTTTATTTTTTTTTAAATATCTACTCGACGCTTTTTTGATTTTTTTTTTGCCCAAAACCCTTAAAACATGTATATAACATGTGTAAATTTTTTCAAGAAAAAAAAACATCGGGAGCTTTGAGTTTCCCGGGTTTTCTAAATTAAAGTGAGTTTTCTATACATCCTTCCCCTATATATATATATATATATATATATATATATATAGGAGAAGGATCCGTTAGGAACCACCCTTTATTGCGAGAACCGCGAGAACCAGTGTGAACACATGGCATTTTTGTAATTAAAGTGAAATTCCATCTAAGAGGGTTTACATCTTTCGTCTTCGTTCTGTTCAAATAATTAGGGTTTACACCCTCATTCAAATCATCGCTCACTTCTACCACTCCCCTGACAACCGCCGCCGCCGTCGACACATCACCTCTGCCACCACCGCGACACCATCGACACCACCGCACCACCACCGTGATAACTCCTTCGCTAACAAGTCCTCCGACGACAACTCATCTAGTGACATTCATACATCTGCTTATAAGTCACCACTGCAATAACTAATTCGGCTCGTCCTTCTACGATTACTCGGTTGAATACATCATCTATCCGGTAATCACAACAAATTACATACCTTTTTATTACATCCATTTTGTTACCAATTTCTATGTTGTTACCAATTCCCACTGTAAGTATCCTTATATGATTACTCAGTCTGATTATATTGCTATTTGTCATCTACTTACAAATAAACATGATTTCACTTGTAACCCCTTTGTGATACATATACCATCTTCCGATTCATCACATATATAGCCTCCTCGTCAATCTGATGGGTTCACAGTTTAAGCGGCTAGAAAAGTCCTGGAAGAAGCTTGCTTTGGGTCGGATTTTAAGGTGTCCGAGTGGCTTAACTGGGTCCCTATTAAAGTTAATGGTTTCATATAGAGGTTGCTGCCGAATTGGGTTCTGGTTGGGGAAAATCTACGTGCGAGAGGAGTTAGTACCATTACTGGTTGCTGCATAAAGTGTGCGGGGGTTTCGGAGTCGGTCACGCATGTTTTTATTGAATGCCCGATAGCCAAGGCGGTGTGGATGAAGATCTCTGTTTGGTGTAATTGGGACCTTACAAGCCTCTCATCCCTAGAGCAGGTTGTTCAGGAGTATACGCGACTAGATTCTTAAGTCAATAGTACATTGCTTTTGGGTATAATTTACTCCACTTTATGGGTAATTTGGAAGGATAGTAACAACAGGATCTTTAAGGGGGGCAAGTGTTCTTTGGAGTCGGCTTCCGAGGATGTTATTAACCTCTCGTTCGGATGGGTAAAATATCGTTCGACGTTCTGTGTTGATAGCTAGGAAGGCTGGGTTAATATGTTTTTTTTGTTATTTTATGTTTTGTATGGTTGTGTATGTGCAGAGTATGTTCTGCACTTTTTTGTCCGAGTGGTTTCTGCTAGAAAAGTCCTGGAAGAAGCTTGCTTTCGGTCGGATTTTAAGGTGTCCGAGTGACTTAACTGGGTCCCTATTAAAGTTAATGGTTTCATATAGAGGTTGCTGCAGAGTTGGGTTCTGGTTGGGGAAAATCTACGTGCGAGAGGAGTTAGTACCCTTACTGGTTGCTGCATAAAGTGTGCGGCGGTTTCGGAGTCGGTCACACATGTTTTTATTGAGTGCCCGATAGCCAAGGCGATGTGGATAAAGATCTCTGTTTGGTGTAACTGGGACCTTACAGGCCTCTCATCCCTGGACCAGCTTGTTCAGGAGTATACACGACTAGATTCTTATGTCAATAGTACATTGCTTTTGGGTATAATTTACTCCACTTTATGGGTAATTTGGAAGGATAGTAACAACAGGCTCTTTAAGAGGGGGGGGGGGCGCAAGCGTTCTTTGGAGTCGGCTTCCGAGGATGTTATTAACCACTCGTTCGGATGGGTAAAATATCGTTCGAAGTTCTATGTCGCTAGCTGATAGCTGGGAAGGCTGGGTCAATTTGTTTATTTTTTGTTGTTTTATGTTTTGTATGGCTGTGTATGTGCAGAGTATGTTCTGCACTTTTTTGTCTTGTTTAGATTTTTACCCCATGTTGCTGTTTTACCAGGTAATCGCATCGCTGGTATTTCTTTTGTGGTATGAGAAGTTTGCGGTATGAGAAGTTTTGCTGCTGTTCAAAAAAAATTAACATTTGCTTGATTACTCTATGTTCCTGTATCATTGTTTATTTAACATTGTTCATTTTTTTTGTTTATCTGATTGATAAATACAACGATCATGCACATGTGCATTACGTTGATAACACCGATACTCGTCACCGATCGTGCACATGTGCATTGTATTGATAACACCCATACTCATCACCCGTAAACTGTTAACCATCATTAACATGAACATGCGCATGTGCATCACGTTAACAACACCCAATAATCATAACTAATCATACTGTTAACCATTACGTTGATAACACCCATACTCGTCATCCTTAAACTGTTAACCATCATTAACATGAACATGAACATGCACATGTGCATCACGTTAACAACATCCAATAATCATAACTAATCATACTGTTAACCATTAATACATAACCGTGCACATGCGTAACACATTGCCAACACCCTTTAATTATCTTTCTATAATCATATGTTAACCATCAGCACATTTCCCATGCACATGTGCATCGTAATGCTAACACCTTATAATTATCACTCTAACACCCTATAATTATCACTGATAAACTATTGACCCACGATAGTTATCACTGATAAACTATTGACCCATTATAGTCATCACCGATAAATTATTGACCATGTATACATGGTTGACCGATAAACTGTTGACCATGTATACATCGTTGACCATTTAAACATTGTGTGTACACATTCCATTATTAATTATGATATTTATATCCTCTTTTTATTCTTTTTGTTTTTTGTTTATATATAGGAACAATCCTACATTGAACATTGTACACATAGGTACATATTATGTTGAAAAGAATGGTACATATTATGTTCAAAAGAAGGACAACCAAAAAATACTTGAATTACTTATAAATTGATTATCACTTGTTTTTTTGTTTACATTCCTTGTTTAGACTTATTTTTTTAATCTACTTAGCGGTGTAGTATTCACTGTTGTATTGATGACCAATTAACATAAATTACCAACATGTCCACTACTTCAACATCATGCACATGTGAATTACCCGACGCGTGCATTTTCAACATTGAAACCATACCATCTAAACTTATTGATGCACGGTTTTTAATGCCATTATGTTTTAACTACACGTACTCCATTTTCAACCCACCTATAATACATTGCAACGTATACATTATGCACATGTGCATTCCCACCATATAATATGTCAAACAACATTACACATTACTACCTCTACGTTATGCACATGTGCAATGCCAACATAATGCCACTCATCATATCACATCAATAGGTAACTGCGCATTTCCAACATATACTATACCATACACCATACAACATTGTAAACTACATATCCTATACCAAACACCATCATACATTAACACTATGCATAATAATATATAAATATGTACATGTGCATTGGCAACATAATCATTTATGTCACAACAATAAACACTTGTGTATTTCTAACATATACTATACTAACCACCATATAACATTTGAAAACATTGTAAACTGATTATAATCATCTGGAAACACATCATATATCACCACTATGCATACTAATTCACCTTATGCACATGTGCATTTCCAACATATACTATACCATATTACATCAAATTACTGAATTAACGATCGTATAGTTGTCATCGTCCAATAAACAAATATAAATTATCAATAAAAAAAAATACCTAACATATAAGCCACCATACAAAAACAACCATATTTTTCAATATAACACGTTCTTAGCAACTTTCTTTCATTAATGGTGGAAGTTTTCCACTGTCTCGTCGCCCTTGTCATCCATCACATCGTGCTTTTTACTTGTCCTATTCCTTGTATTTCTTTCTCCTGCAATAACTGCACATGAAATCAAACAACATCGTTCAACATGAAAGTAACAATTGGATGCACCTGTGCATATACTACCAACTGCATCATCGACTAATAACCAACCTTTTTTTGGCTTTCCGTTTAACACTTTTGTATTCACCTTTTTTATCATCTGGCAGTTTTGTTGCCCCTTCGTCATTCTATCTCAACACAAATGTTATTTTCTTCGCTTTTTTTCCGTTTTTTACATACAGTAATAATTGAAACATAATATAACCAAAATGCAATTTCAATTAGTATGTGCATTAAACACCTTTTTTCATCACCGTAGACGATATGCATTTGTGCATCTATATGCACTTTGTGCATCTATATGCACATGTGTATCACATGTCATTGTCATTATGCACTTGTGAATCAATATGCACATGTGTATCACATATTCTTATAATGATATTTAAAATCAATCCATATGTAAAGTTCAATGTTATGTGCTCAAATTCAATATGCACATATGCATCACTTTAAACAACAACATCAACAGAATCTAATTACACAAAATCATAAACACGTATATTAAACAAAACTGCTCATGTTCGCTATGCACATCTGCATCACATGAAATAATAACATCAACATATTCTAATTACACAAAATCACAATAACACCATCATATCCTAATTACACAAAATCACGTATCTTACACAAAACTGCACGTGTGCATTACCTAAAACAACAACACCAGCATATTCTAATTACACAAAATCATCTACACGTATCCTAAACAAATCTGCTCAAATTCACTATGCACTTGAATGATATTATTAACTTTATTTGCTCAAATTCACTATGACACATTGAATCATCTATTCTTATAATCACGTTGCCCTAATTACGAACGGATTAAAAATCCACAATGCTTATAATCACGTTGCCCTAATTACGAATGGATGAAGGATCTACGATCGATTATTAAGTTCATAATATATATTACACGACTAATTTTGGACGAACTTTGGGAACTAACCTCAATTATATGACTATCTGCTGGTAAAATCTCAGATTTGAGATAAAATCTCAATCCAGATGCTTCAATATCCCGAACTGATGACGGTGAAGTGATGATGTATTCGAGATGATGATGTAATCGATGAACTGTTGAGTATTGTTGAGAGATTCAGGGACGAACTGTTGAGAATTGTTGAGAGATTCAGGTTGAAGGTTGAGAAAATGTTAAGAGATCTAGATCTAATCAGAGGTTAGAGAGTGTGGACATGAAAATTTGTATTAAGTGTAATTTAATTTGTGCTTGAAGTCCAATATTTTAAAATTTGTTTGGTATTTACAAAATTGCCCCCTGTTCACATTGGTTCTCGCGGTTCTCGCAATAAAGGTGGTTCTCGCATGAACCCTACCCTATATATATATATATATATATATATATATGATAAGGATCATTACAGAACACTAACTATTGCGAGAACAAAAAGAACAACTCTAGAACACTAAATTTTGGGATTTAAGTTTCATGTTTTTTAAATTTTATGTTTCTTACATTCATATGTGTATTATATATACATAAAAAGCCATATTTTTTTACCTACACGTACTTTACATACATGTTGGTAATTTAACCTACACATAACCTACATATGTGTAGGTTATACAAAAAGTGAAAATTTTCCATATTTTGTTTTAAATTCTTGTGTAAGAAACAATAAATCTTGCATTTTCAACATTTTCATTTACTTTTTAGGTTTTTAGGATTGAAAAAATAGATGATTCATTGTGTTCTGCGTGTTCTCGCAATATTTTGTGTTCTGCATAGAACTATACACATATATATTTATGTTTATGTTTGCGTGTATATCATTTTTAATGAAATGACTAGAGACCACCATTAAGAATGTTTGGTCCAAGATCCAAATAGAGTTCATTTAAGTAATTATAATTGAAATCTAAAACCAATAGTCCATTATCCAATATTGAAATGTCTATTTGAGTAATTGAGTCAAAATTTCAAATACTAAAATGTGAAGTGTCGATTAATACTCAAGTCTCAATCTGCCATTTGATTCAGAAGTGCAAGACCCTAATCAAAACCACCCATTGGCCATCGTTATTCGATTTCTCCATCGCCACTCGCCAAGACGACAACTCGTCAGGGTTTTGCTTCAATCGATTCATTCAATTTCAAACTTTCGATAAAACGAGGGTATGTTTCAATCAGTCGACGATTTATCTTACCGTTTAGTTAATCTAGATAGAACTAGTTGAGTATTTTTGTATTCCTTGTTATTTGTTAAATTTTTTACTTGTGTTCTATTGGACGAAACATCAGGGACAAAAACTACACTTTATTCTAATAACTAGAACTCCCATCGTCACCTTCCTTGTTTATTCTACGACACTCGATACTAGCTCGACGTTCGTTCGGAAAATGATCGGATCGAAAGACGCTCACTCGACTTTGGCTCGGTTGAAAAAACGCTCGGTTCGGTTCGGATCGGTTTGCAAACGAACCGAGTACGAGGAAAGGTCTGATCGGTTTGGTTCGGCTCGTGAACTTAGTAAAACTTGCTGAATGAGCCTAATGAATATTGAGATGGGATTGCAATTGAATAGATATACCGTAATGAGGAGGGATTTATTTTTAAGCGGCAGACAGAAAAAAAATGAATATATCATACGACAGTGGACGAAAAGGATTTTTATTCCATAAAATCAGCCGCACGCAAATATATACAACAAGATCAGACGCACAAAAAAAGGGACGATGGACGCAAATTTGGGAGGACGCACGATCATATTTGGAGGGACGAATTAGAGATTTTTGCAAGGAAAATCGGATCAAGCGGGAGGCCTGGAGAACAAGGAATTATCGGGTTTTGTTATCCGAATCTTCTAGTCTTCTTATTTTTCTTTGTTTTACCCGATGAATTCTTGTTCGAGACTTAGCTTTATTATTTTTAAAACCATGTTTTTGGCTAAATTCTCTATACTATCTAGGTTGCGATGAACTCTTGAATAGAGTATGATTTTTTTATCGTTTGTTAATATGTTTATGGATTATTCTTGAAAAGTACCGAACTTTGGAATTTTTCATTTAATGTGCATGCGTATTTAATCTTGTTTTAAATTTAATCACATGTTTCACTTGCGTTTTTGTGGATATCTTCCATGTATGAATGGCAGTTAGGTCGTGGACTGTGTGTTTAGTTTGCGGTTAATAGGCCAATTTTCCGTAGGAACTGTGATTAAGGTTTTTAATAGGATTTAATATTCTACCAATCTTCATATCCGAGAGGTGAGAGATTGTTGGTTTGTCTTTTATGTTAGATTGCTAGGGTTAGGTAATTCGAGAGAATATCTCCTTAGTTTACCTTTTATTATTTGCTTACCGAATTAAATCAAGTTCCTTAGTTGCCTTAGACTTTCCACTGAGAGGTAGTTAGTCAGTTAAGGGCACTTTTCTAGATAATTAGATAACCGAGAGGGAGTCTAGTCAACCGGTAACCTTAACAGCCTTTTAGAGTTCCATAGGTGTATTCCTGAAAAGGGTCGGGGGTCCTGTTCGGTTTCTCTTAGGGTTTAACATTTAAAGATCTCGGTTCCATAACACATTAGCATCCGATAGAAACCATAAGATATCAATTGGGATTCCAACCTCGGTAGTTATTCGTCACCTTTGATCTAAATCCTTGTCTAAGTCGCATCTTAGTTATTTAGTTTAATTAGTTTATTTTTAATTGCAAATTAGGATTTTTTTAGAAAAGCTCCCCCTCAAATATAAAAACAGTTAGAGTCCGTGTCAGTCTAAGTCTAGGTAGAAGTTAGTTAACGTAATTAGAGAGTCTCGTGGGTTCGATACTCGGACTTACTTAGGTTATACTGCATTGACGGTTACACTTGCCGGTTGTGTGGTCTAGATTAGCGAGTCTTAGTTTTATAAATTTAAAATTTAGGTGTCTAATTAAAGGTTCATTTAGTTTATATTTATTTGACCACTTTTAGCACATCAATCACCATGGAGAAAAGCAGTCTGGATATCCAACTGTCTAAGAGGCCATTTGTTTGTGACGGCCAGAGATAAGACAGTGCGAATAGTAGCACGCTTGATGATTTGGCTGAAAGTCTCATGATAATCCACGCCATGTTGTTGATGAAAACCCTTAGCAACAAGACGGGCCTTGTACCTGCTAATCTTACCATGTTCATCAGTTTTTACAATCAACAATATTAGCATTAGGGACAGGGGGCACAAGTGTCCATATGCCATTCCTATGAGCGCAACCAACTCATCAGCCATAGCTCGGCGCCATTCTATAGACTTGTTAGCAACGGTAAAGTTGGTAGGTTCAAGAGGAAGAGATGGGGAAGCGGTGGCAACATAAGCGGCCGGGTTATATCGGTCAGGTTGTTTAGGATTAGGACGAAGGTTAGAGGGTCGAGGCCGAGGGGCTGGTGGTGGTGAAGGAATATTCTCGAGTGGAGGGGCTGCGGGGTTAGGTGGTATAGGTGGAACGGGTGGTGATGGTGGTGATTGTGGAGGTGATTGAGGAGGTGATGGTGGTGGTGTTGGTGGAGGCGATTGTGGAGGTTCCGGTGAGAAGCCAGGTGGTGGAAGAGGAAAGATAGAGATGTAAGGAGGAGTGGATGGTGGTGGTGGTGGATTAGGTGAGGGTTGATAAGGAAAGGCATGTTCGTTGAAGCGAACATGTCTAGCAATGTGGATATGTTCATTGGAGGGATCAAAGCATCGATAACCATGGTGAGCGGGGCTGTAGCCGAGGAAAATACAAGGAGTTGAACGGAACTCAATTTTGTGATGGTTGTACGGACGAAGGTAAGGAAAGCATTGACACCCAAATACTCGTAGAAACGAGTAATCGGGTTTTCGTTTGAAAACATGTTCAAAGGGAGATTTGTTTGAGGAGACATGAGAGGGGAGCCGATTGATTAAGTAAACGGCTGTTTCAAAGGCAAAGTGCCAGAACCGTTGAGGAAGGCTGGATTGAGCCAAGAGAGTTAGTCCAATTTCCACAACATGACGATGACGACGTTCAACGAAGCCATTTTGCTCACTGGTGTGAGGACAAGACCGTCTATGGATGATACCAAGGTTGCGACAAAGATTGGTGATAGGCCGAAATTCCTTGCCCTAGTCGGATTGGATGCATTTTAACTTGGTGTTAAATTGGCGTTCAGTCATGGTAATAAAGTTTTGTGCCATTAGTTTAGGTTTTTAATGGCACTTGGCGTGTGCCATGTTTGCTTGACATGCACCTTTAGTGGCATATAAATTTCTATGCCACTAATTTAGGTTTTTAATGGCACTTGGCGTGTGCCACATTTGCTTGACATGCACCTTTAGTGGCATATATAAATTTTTATGCCACCGATTTAAGTTTTTAGTGGCACTTTGCGTATGCCATATATGTTTAACACACTTTTAGTTAGAGGTGTTCATGGTTTAAACCAAGAAACCGTCCAAACCGGTTATCGTTTTGGTTTCTTGATCGCTTTTCCTTTTTTACTTTGTCGGTCAATTTCAAATTTTCCAATCCGTATCAAATAGTTTGGCTTGTGGTTTCAAAGTTTTCAAATCGTATAAGATCGAACCGGAATATAAGCATTTAGGCTAGTTAATTAAAAACTATAGTTAATTAGAATGGTTCAAAAAACTAAAACCTCTGAACTGAAACTGAACTGAATGATAGATAAATTATCATTTCATTGCATGTTTGGTTTATACAAATGATGTGTTTTCAGTTTGATAATAATTTAAGGAACCTCTTCATTAAGATGAAACCGAAGTGAGATTTGTTCTCTCAGTTCCCTCCTAATATTTTATTAGAGTTTTAATATTTTTATTTCCCCCCATTTTCATAAATCCATTCATCAATTCCCTCCCAAAATTTTCCCTTCCCCTAAAAACCTAATCACCCGATGAGATCTGCCAAAACCAAACCCTCAAATCTGAACAACACTTCCTGTCTTCTTCCCCAAGTTACACTAGCATACAACCCTAATCAGTTTCACTATTAACGGAAAATCTCCATGGCCTACGCAGACCACGCCTTTTCTATATTTGACGAATACATCATGATGGACTCGGATTCTGTTTACACCACACACAATCGAACTCCGGTCAAGAAGATCGCTCTCACCGTCTCACTTCTCCGCGTCATCGGCATCTTTTCCGGCATAATAATGGTAGTTAATTGCGTCCACGATAACACAAGGTCGGTTACTATCACTATTATTTCTAGTTTTCTAAACCTACCCTTTATTATCTCATTATTTGTGTTGAAAATACATTTTTTATTCGATTAGGGTTGTTTTTTTTTTTTTTAATAAACCCCGAAGTTTCAACGAATGTAGGCTGATTATGGAATCTTTTTCATTTAAGAATATTCATTCGATGGCTTGACAATGATTTTGTCTTGTAAAGTCCTGTTTAAAGTTCAAACCTAAAAGGTTATTTTTTAGGCCAGATACAGTAGTAATATGAACTTTCAGTTGGTACATTTACTAGTATGCCATATTCTATATATGCCTGTTAGTATGCTACAAAGTATTTTACAAAGTTTGATATTGTGGGTTATTATATACGCTTGTCAATTGGTACAATTTTATGGCTTTGTAAACTGTTTTGTTTTACATTTGATATTTGATTTAATTGATGTTTGTAGATCTTAAACAAATTTAACAAAGCTCTTATAAGCAAGCAGATAAGTCCGTGGATATAAACCTACCAGCTTTTTTGTTAGCAATGTTTATTTTGCTTTTTTAATTTAATAATTGAGCTTGGTGCAATGCTATTTGCTTGTATGGTTGTAATAATGGTTATAATGACATTTTTTGCAAGAGTATGATTAAATGTTGACAATGATTAGCAAACAACATCCTTTAATTGGTTTTTACAACGAGTTTAGATAGGAAAAAATAGTCCATACAAGTGAAGGCGAGATGGAAATGGAAGGTCAAACAAAAACCATTCCGCAAGACACCAGAAAGATAATACCTCCTCTCAATACATTTCACTCCTTTTTAGTATAATTCCTCGTAACTTTATTTAACTAAATCCACATACATGCCCAAACAGCACTGGCTATTGTTGGTTCAAACGGTTGCAGTGGTGCTGGAGTCTTCCATTGTCTTCATAGCTTCAAACATGGGCTCTTTTGCCACTTGACTGCAACATAGAGCTTCTTGTTGTCCTAAAACATGAATTTGGGGTACATGTCTTGTTTCTTGTTCACTTATTGTGGTGCAGGATAAGATAATGATCGGTTGTTTAAAACTAGTCTTCTTTTGATGTTGATCAACTACTTAATTTCCAGGTAACTTTATCTTTGAATCCAATATTACTTACTAGACTATGATTTCTTGTAAAAAAGTTTGACTTAGATTTGGTTGTATATTTTTGGGGACAATCACATATGCCGACTTTGCACCCAGAGAGTTCGATCAATATTTGACTGCCTTTATTTGTTTTTCTCAGATTCCATATTGTAGTTCTAAAAGTGTTACGAATTGATTTCGTGAGCTCATGTCAGATTGGAGTTCGGCCAACTAACAAAGTTATATGATAATCTATACACTGACAACTAACAAAGTTATATGATAATCTATAAAACTCCATAAAAAAGAAAAAACCTAAGTTAGAAAAAGTTTTGGGTTAAAAAATTAAAATAGTATAACATTAAGGATGAAAATTGCAATTTTGTGAAAACAAAAGATAAAAAGTAAAAAGGGTGTAAACCCCAAAAAAGTTCAGCTATCACTCTTACATATCCTTCTCTAAAAAGCACTTCAAATCGTTAATTCTGGAAATATTATCTCCATTTTATATGAATAGCCAGGTGTTTCATCTTCACAGTTATGGTTGTTTCTACATAGAACGTGTAATTTTTGTATAAGGTCCTTAAAGCGCACGCTTCAGTGCCTCATCGCCTAACAAAAAAAGCGCTTAAGCGCACCGCTTCTTGGGTTTACTCTAGACGCTAAGCAAAAAAGCGAGGGACCCTGAGCCTTGATGAGCCTCGCGCCAAGGCGCGCTTTTTAAAAACCAAGTGCATCAATAATAATTGTTTGGTCATGTACCTTTTTTAATCATTCTAGGAAACAGGCGTTGGAGTTTCATATGAAGTTTAGGTGTTGACTAATGCAATTTTGGTTTATTCGATGATCAAGAGATAATGAAGTCGACTAATAAGATCATGTGTTAGAACAAGCTGAGTTCAGTGCCAAAATGAGTTTTATAACGGTTTTATTTTTGGTTGACATAAAAGCCATAATCAAAACCGAACCACACAAATCAATTAGCTAAAAAGCATAAGTAGACAATTGGTTAGTTAGGAATTGTTCGAGATCTAAGGTGAAGTTTCAATTCAAGTTAGCTTTAAAGTTGTGATGGATAACACATAGACATCAATATGTTGTTTATTAGTTTTGAAAACTTTTGACTTTTCACGGTTACAATACTTTGAAGGTTTATTTAGATAAGACTGCGGGGAGTGGAGGGCTTGGGTTAGGGGCTTTGCTCGACACATGGCGATTGTGGGCTCCACCGGATTACCCCAAAAAAATTAGGGTGTGGAAGCGGCGTGGGTTTGCGGCGTTGGGGTGCCATTTTGCCTGACTTTATATTTTTTTTATATACTTGAGATTTATAAAACAAAATATAAACTTATAATTTTTTATATACTTCACTTTAGCGGCGTTGGGATGCCATTTTCGGTTTGGTAACTTGGTTGAAAAAATTTGAAAGTTTGGTGTGAGATTTGTTGAAGAATTGTGTAAAAATTTGTAGGTGTGGGGGGTATTTATAGGTAAAAATTTATAAGTTTTTTTTTTAAATTTGATTTTTACCATTGAAACTGCCGTGCCCAACGCCTATGGCAAACGGTCAAAATTGAACATCCAATCCTAGCTAGCCAACTCACCCCCCATGGCCCAAGCCGGGCTTCAAAGCGACACTGGCTGGGCAACGCTGGCACGGAGTGGGTTAGCCAGCGTTGCCTTGTTTCCCCCGCCCAACCAACACCCCCCACTCCCCGCAGTCTAAGTTTGTAAATAAACTTTCCATAGTTTATTATTTGATTTTGTAAGTGTGATACTATGATGTGTCATCTATTTAAGGTGTGGTTAAAAGCATTGAGCATATGATACTTCTAATTTTTTACTACATAGATAAAACAACTTGCTACATTCTGGTGTATACTAATATTGTTATTATCACCAGGAGTTTAAGTATGTTACAAACAGTGGCGGACTCAGGAATTTTGTCCTGGGGGTGCAGAATATTTTCAAAGATTTTAGGCCCCTAGCTGTATAAAAATATTGGTTCATAGCAGGTCTAGGGGTGTTCAGGATTCGTTTCGAATTCGAAAAATTCGAAATTCGTTTAAATTCGATTCGATTATCAAATATTCGTTTCGATTATAAGAATTCGAATTCGAATTCGATTCAATTCGAGTCAAGTAAATCGAATACGAATCGAATACGAATTTATAATTTCAAATTCGATTCGATTCGAAATTCGAATAAAAATTATACATTTTTATTTATTATTTTTATATATAATAAATATATAACTTTTATTAAGCTATACTATAAATTCTTTTCTAAATTTTTTCCAATTATTAAAATTACTCATTATCAAACCCATTACATGACCCATAAGTAAAACCTAATTAACAAATCTATCAATAGATTTCTAAACATAAAAATATTAACTTATAATGTGGAGTGATTATTCCCGGCTTCTCGTTTTGAATTTTAGACTTGTGGTACTTTATTTGAAACTTTTTAATGTGATATCGTATTTTATGGCTGCTTTAAAATTTATGTTTCATTTTTATAGTTTTTTTTCATGTTTTAAAGAATCTGAATTAAATTGAATTTATTCGAATTCGATTCGAATTCGAAATTTTAATCGAATACGAATTGGGTTTTTTATTCAAATATGAATTCGATTCGAATTCGATAGGTTTTAATCGAATTCGAATCGAATACGAATTCAAGGAAAAATAAAAATTATTCGAACAATTCGATTCGAATAATTCGAAAATTCGATATTCGATTCGATGAACACCCCTAAGCGGGTCGGATCGGATCATGTAAGACAAAAGAACATCAAACTAAAATTTATAAATCATCAAAAACACGTCAAACGTATTTAAAATTGTGCCATACAGGTTTTTTTTAAATATATCAAAAATACCATCTAAAGATATAATTTGCTCCATAAGTTCATAAAACATATAAGTTCATTACATGCTTACTCATTGTTCCTAACACATATAATTTGCTCCATAAGTTCATAAAACAACACTAAACATTTAAACAAAATGAACAATCATGTTCAACCATAGCCCATAACTTTCAATTATATTTTTAAACATTCAAGCCCTAATATTAAATGTTGATTACTTGTAACTAATCATTTAAATAAAAAGCTATAAATAAAACAACAAAATCATTTACTACAAGTCTAGAACAACAAAAAAATCAAAAAAAATATAAAAAGATTAAACCCTTACACATCTATATTTTCTCCTAATCATCACATAAAACAAAATAGTAAATAAATAAATAAACCATACTAGTTCTATATGGGAATTCTAACGTAATATGGGTCGGTCCAACCGGAATTTTGGTTTTTCCGGTAAAAAAAGCCATCAGGTCGTGAGCAGTGGCGTCAAGTCGCTGGGAGGTTTTTTGGGGGCGGGATTTGGAAATGGAATGGGTGGATGGGTTTGGGTTATTTTATTTAGTTCAAATTTCTTTAGGTTGGGTTTGGGCTTGTGTTAATAAAAATTGATTGCAGATTGGGCTTTGATTGGATTAAATAATTAAGTGAATAAGTGATTAATAATTATTTTTTTTCTAAGTGGGGCGGTTGAAAATTTTCAAGGGGTGCGGGTGAAAAATTCCAAGGGGTGCGATCGAGATTTCCGGTGAAAAATAACACTAAAAAATATTTTTTCATGGGGTGCGCCCGCCCACCCTTGGCTTAGGGTGGGTACGCACCTGGTTACAAAGTGTATTTACAACCACAATCTTGGTTTTTCAATGGGTTACATTACTTACATTCATACTTGCTTTGCTGATAATATGGAAATGCCAGCTCTGAAAATAAAAAATAATCCAAGAAACATTAGGCTAGCTATAAAACTCTTGATTATTCTTCTCTTTTTGTTCATATTATGTAGGTAACTAGAAAGCTGGCAGCATTGAAGGGTTTAGATGCAAGGATTAGAGGCAAGGCTGAAGGAGATGCGTGGGTATCTAGACCTTGTAGGTGGCAAACTATCATTAAATTATGAAATAATGTACCATCTACAGGTTTGTTCTTCTTCCTTTTATCCAAATATCCAACATCATAACTAGAGTGGCAAAAGGCTGGCAAGGCTAACTAAAATGGGTTTAGGTTTAAGTGAGTAAATTTTTTGGTGTGGGTTGAAACAGGCTTGGTTTAATCACACATGTGCCTTGTCCATTTTTGCACTTTTTTCAAATAGTTATACAAAGTTAATGTGATGTTTAAATTAAATGAGTTAAGATGTTGTATGTATCAGAGTACTTGTCAGGTGAGTGGGTGGCTTTCAACCCATTTGATTGTTTCCCTTTTGTTTAGCTAATTTTGATTTAACCCACTTTCTTGAGGATCAAGCATAACCCATGCCCATCCATAAGTAAATAGTTCCATATAAGTAAGTTCTTGCTACTCTGCAGTGAAAACCAGTGACCAGATGCTTGTAATCCACCTTTCTTCTATTATCAAAAGCGTGACAGCTCTTCACAACTTGATCAATAATAACTCTTCATCAATTAATGACAGGTACTTGGCTTTTGTCTTTCCTTATTTGTAGTCACTAGTCATTTATACATATCTTAGTTGTATTCTGCAGTTAGCGGTTGGATCCTCATGTAACAAACATGAATTTGGTATTTGTTTTTCCTTACTTTCTAAATTACAAATGACATTACATATCAGGCACTTTTGACGCATCTGAACATGTTTTCAGTTTTCAATATGCATATATATAACTCAAAAGAATTGCTCGCATGCTTTTTTTTGTTAAGGTACTACATATGGTTTCTATGCTAATTTAAATATTATACCTTAATGTATGCATCTATTATTGTTCTAGTTTCATATATTTTGAACTACTGAGCCTTGATTGTATGGTTGATGATGACACAGTTGACAACATGTGAAGCATGGGATGAATAGAGATACCAACATTCATGGATTGCTTAGAGCTATTTTTATAGTAAAATTCCTACCCGAAAGAACACTTTGACTTCTCTTGTAAACATTTGGGATATGTTTTGTATTGAACTTACAATTGAAGTTATGATATTATGATTTCTACATTCTACAATTATATTTTATTTTATATGATGAATAAATGATGATTTTACTATGCATATTTTATTAGAAATAATTTTTACAGACAATTTGTACTACAAAAGTCTTTTATATTGTGGCCAAAATTAAAGTGCCACTAAAAGTAGTATAAATATGTAACTAAGAATAGTTTTTACCGACATAAAATTTGTGCCACTAAAAGCCTAAAACTTTACAATGGCAGATTAAAAAAGTGCCACTAAAAGGCTTTAGCGTCACCGCTTCTAGTAGCACTTATTCTGTGTGCCACACATTCTTATTGAGACATTTAGTGGCACTTTTTAGGTTTTTTATGGCATTTTTTGTATGCCATTATGGCAATTTTTTTTGTAGTGTGTATTAAATGCTAAAAAATTCACTAAACGCCAAAAAAAAACATTTGGTCTTATTGTACAAAATGCCACAAAACACAAAAAAATTGACCAGAAAACGCTATAATGCCAAAAAATTATCTATGTGACAAAAAAACAGTTAATTCAACGCCAAAAAGTTTAATAAATACAATTAACGCCAAAAAAATCTTAGACGCCAGAAAATGTTATAGCGCGTTGGGAAAATAAAAGAAGATTGAAAAGACAAAAAAACCACTCGGACCCTGACCATGTCCCGCGCCACGTGTTTGGCCAGAATGCGTTCTCACCGTTCTCACACTTTTGGGCGTTTTCTCCTGATCCCGATTCTATATATATATATATAGGCCGGTTATCATACAATATGCCTAATCGTACATTACGTACGCTATAACCACAACCGTCAGATCATCTCAATTAAACCCCGTGCTTAACTATTAAATTAATCAAATTAAAATATATATATGAAACTGCCAAGGTTAAAATCGTCCATTACGAAATCAAAAACCCCTGATAATCAGCAAACAAAAACTCAAAATCATACCGTAAGATTCTTATTCAAAATCGTATTCGAAAATCCTACAAGTAATCAAAAATCTATCGATTCTTATTCACCAACTCCTTCTGCGAATTGAATTTCTGCTGAATTTGGAAGTTCATAACTGAAACAAATCGATAGACCGTCTATCGAAGAAGATGATGCATGATGAAAATCAAATAAAAAATGCGAAATACATATCAAACGTGCAAAAAACATTGCAGACAAAAAGAAAGGTTGAGTTTTTTGTAAAGTTTGTGAAATCATATAACATAACATGCGATTACAAAAAAAAGGTAATAATGTTTAAGATGTCTTATGATGTGCGAATTGATGATTTTACACATGCGATTTCAAAAAAAGTTAATAATCTTTGAAATTTCTTATAATTTGCGAATTCATGATTTTACACATGCGATTTCAAAAAATATTAATTATCTTTGAGATTTCTTAAAGTTTGCGAATTCATTTTCGAATCATATGCGATTTTGAATGAAATGCTTCTAATACTTTCAAATAACTTTGTCCTAAAAAATGCAAAAAAAATTTACCAATTAATAACTAAACGAATAAAAATTAACTCTTTTATATAAAAAAATAATTTATTACCGATGTGACTGTAATTTGACATGTAATGATCAATTTTATAATAAATACTACTGAACTTACCACGCTACCTACATAATAAATTTACTATTTTAATATAAAATACCCAAGTAACTACCTTCCATATTAAGACATAGAACACAAAAACACACACAACACACCCACAAAAAATGGCATCTGAAGATTCAGAAAAAATAAAAAACATTGCAATAAAAGAGCTATTGTTAACTCGCACATTGACAGAAATAAGCACCGATGTCACATCTTCTCATTTGATTCTTGATGTGTAGGAATGTATTCTTGATTTTTTAATGAATCCTAAATATTACCGCGGCTCGCTTCGCCCTCCTAAAGCCATGAGAGTTGGTCAGAAAAACAAACATCATGAAAAATCAAGAGATGTGGGAGAGACTACTTGAAGAACCACCATCAAGCTTCAGAGACGCAACTTTAAATCACATAAAGGAGTAATCTCGAGCTGATGACTTAGCATTCTCTTTCCTGAAAGATGCTCTAAACACTGTGAAGGAGAAGATGGAGTTCAGCTCGGCTGAACGTGACAAAATCTTTGCTTCAAGTAACTAAATTTCTGTTTAATCATTTTATGGTTTTAGCTGTGGTAGACAGTAACAACTACTTTAAATTTATGTTTTGGGTACATGTTTTGAATACATCTTATGCTTAGTTATAATATAAATCGCATGAATGATTTACACATCTTTGTCACAAAAAAACAAGATAACTCAAAATCGCATGTACTAAATTGAAAACAAAATGAAAATCGCATGTAACCTACGTATATGATTTTGAATATGAAATCGCATTTTTTTACAAACTAAATCGCATAGTTTTATGAACTAAACTCATATGTATGAAATCACATGTTTGTCTGTAAAATCGCATGTACATTAAAAAAAATTAATCTTCCTCGTCTGAAACCTCCTCCCACTGATCTTCTTCTTCAGAGCCATCATCACTACTACCACTGTAATCTTCAAACTCATCTTCCTCTTCATCGTCTTCGACCTCGTTGTCTTTGTCTCTCGGATCTTTTTCAATCTGGACGCCCTTCATCTTCTTTTGTTGTTTGCCTTGTTGTTTGCCTTTCAGTATCTCGCAAGTCCGAATATCATGACCTTTTTCATTGCATACACTACATGTCCTTGACCTTTTCCCTTTGCGGTTGATCATTTGTTCCTTCTTGGATTTAATCCTTTTATGCGAGCCACGACCTTTGTTTCTTATACCAGTCGGCACACGGACAGTAGGAGGTGCATTAGTTACTGGTTGTTGGTAACCAATCAACTTTGAAAATCGGTCAAATTTTGGATAAAGTTGCTTGGTTATACGACTCTGATCAACTCTCTCTTTAAGCTGCCTCATTTGATCCCTCACTAAAACAAGTTGATCAAGGTCGGAAATCAAATTGCTAACCAAATACTCCCCTGTATGGATGATTTCACGAGCAATCCGTTTAGCCTTGTGTTGCACATCCTTGTCACCCACCTTTAAATGTACTTCACATTTAATTCATTCGGCACCACATCCTTTGTCCATCTCTTCATAACATATTTGTTTGGTATTTCTTTAACACCAAACATCTTGAAAAGAAAATAGATGTGTTTACATAGCAGCCCATACTGCTCAAAACGCTAACAGCTATACTGTGCAGTTACATCATTTTCAAGATTCTTGAACGACACCTAAGAAAACCAAAAGAAAAAATATATATTAAAAATTAAAATCGCATGTGTAAATTAACAATTTCGCATGTCTAAAAATCATTTAATTGTATAAAATTAAAATCGTATGCGTACATCAAAATCGCGTATTGCAAAATCATGTTCTGAAAATGAAATTCGCATATAGGTTTTCAAAATTGCATGTTTGAAAAATATATGCTATAATACCTCTAATAAACCATCTCCATGGGCTTTAAAGTCTTTCAACAATATCCTGATCTGTGGACCCTCGATTTTGGTGTCCATCGGCAAACATTCGGAAATTGTTCCATAAATCTCTATTTGCTAATCAAAGAATATAGACCTGGTGTATATCTTAGCAGCATCTTTTTCCAAAGTAGTTTCGCTCCAATCAGCAGGCTCATTATATCTTGAAATATGATCATTCTTTCTATGATTGAACCTTTGGACATCCATTGCACCGTCAAAATGATTCATAAACTCTATAAGAGTGAGTTGTGAATTTGACACCTAGCAAATAAAATGATTCTCGCTCTCTGATCTCAAAGTTGTTCGCATGAGACCAGACATGGGCTCATGCTGGTAAAAAGCCAGAATCCACATGTATCTCATCGAAAACATATCATCAATCTATTTGTTTTCAGTGAGACCGAACTCAATCATCACCAACTTCCACTGTCTCTTGAATTCTTCAGGCTCAATGGAATCTGTGACAACCCGAACTTTCGAGGTCAGTGTCGTTACAATTCTGTTAAACTTAAACTCAATGTGTAATAATTTTGTTAATTAACTTACACCTATGTTTCGGGCCGCCTTTATCTCTAACTAAATTGGACCGGTTACTTGTACCTTTGGGCCGCTACACAATTGGACCGCACCCCACCCTTATGTTTTGTAATTTAATTGGGCACTAGTAATAATATTGGGCCGCCCACACCTCCGAGATTTAATGCAAACCCAAACTCGTTAAATACTGATTTCATGCGACTTCCTTCATATTTGAACTAGCATATGTATACAAGATTGCAAACCCTAGTTTCCTTCTATCCCTTCTTCTTGATTGCTCGATGGTAGCAGGTCTACCCCTATTTCCGATCAAACCTCCGGCGACTTCCGAACACTCCGATTACTCCACGGCGGCCTACGTCTCCACCGCTCGGAGCTCCGTTTCTTTAACCGGCACACACACCTCGTTACGAACCCGAAACCAGGTTAGAACGCAGCCTTTAACTGTGTGCTTGATTTGTCAAACCGTATGAACCTGCTGAATGTTGTTTTAAACCTGCTACATCTCATGTTGTGATTTTGTTAAATGATGATACAAAGCTGTTTGAAAACTTGAAGCTTATATGCATAAATAGACATGCTTGTTGAATTATTTAGGAAAATAAGTGCTCTAGTATACACCTATGTTCTCGGTTTAGTGAAACAAGGAGTAACATGTTTGATGGTGTGTGCATACTGTGGTTTGATTGTGAAAACGTGGTTTAATGTGTTCATACCGTGATTTGATGTTGTGACATACTAGATATATTAAGATGAGCATGTTAATGTGATGATTGATTTTAAATACGTGAGGTTGATAATGATAATTCAAGACTTTGTATCACATTGATGTTTATGACTTAAATAGTGAAGCTGGGTTTTGTTGGAATAATTGTCACTATGCCTTCACGGTGGTACAACTGTGTATGCACTAAGTACAACCTGGTTATGCTTGTTAAATGATTAGAAAGTAGAGAATGATTTCTGTTAACCAAAGAAGGATCGAGTACATGCTTGTTAGGAGAACCGACGAACTAAGTTAAAAATATAAGTAGTTGTGATAGTGTCTACTGTGATCTGTTTGTGATTTAAAGGTGTCGATGATAAACCAATTCCAACATACGAAACTTGTAGGATCAAATGACGAAGTTGTTAGTTGATTTCAATGACAAAATATATGAACTAGATTGTGTGTATTCGGCATACAAATAACTTGAATATAGGAGTTGGGTTTTAATGGTGGTACAAAAATGATTGCATAGGGTACAACCCCCTTTTCTTGAATGTTTGAATGTTGAATGAATATGATTTTGTCTTATATGGTTTGATTTAGAAAGATATGAGAAAGGAAGATACTGATTGCACACTATAAGACACTTGGGCCCCATCACTAGTGTTGCATGCTACTAATTAAGGTCACACAATTGATGTCAAGTATACAAAATTATAAAAAGGAATGGTGTTGTCTGATCGCACAATTCAAAAGGGCCTCGCTCCACTTTTGTCTTTTGTTGAGTCACACACTCATGTTTGGGTCGTATGATCGTACACTACTTGTGAAATGCGTGTTATATGTGAATTACGTAATCTTTGTACACCGCCTGTTGATCATGTGAAAATATGCGAAATACGTGATTACTTGATACGTGTATGAACTATGTGTTATACGTGAACTATTTGCATATGGTCTTAACAAGTGGTAACCGTTATAGGACACGGTTGACCAAGTTTAGGATAAACATATTTATCTACCGAGCAAACCTAAGGTGAGTTCACTGCACTTTTCTAAGCATGCGTCCCGGTGGTTTGGGACATCTGGTAAACGTTTCTAAAGGGAACACTAAACTGTTTATTTGGGATGTTGGTTATTGAACACAGTATAAATCATGTAAGACCCCATACATCTACCGTGTTGCTGAAGAAGCAACGAGGTATTTAGTTGATAGCGCTATTAGGTTTGGCACCCTCACACCGGGCCGAAAGGACGGGCGTGAACTAATTACCTGGACTTCATGACCAATGCCTAGTTAGAGGCATTGGGGTTGGGCATTCACATCGTGTACATATAAGACCCCTTACATCTATTCAAGGTTGTTTGATACCTTGACATCATGACCAATGCCTAAATGGAGGCATTGGGGTTGGGCATTCACATCTAGTCGCCACATACGGTAATCGAGTTAATAACAACATCAAAACTAAGCATTGACAGTTGTAAACACATATCTGGTAACGAAACGCGTTAACAAAACGTTGAACTCACCAGCGTCGTCTGACACACTTGTTTGCATGCTTGTAGGTCGTTAGCTGTCTTGCATTGGAACTTGCTGTCTGGAGTAGCTGGAGTGGACATGGGTCGACTGGATGGATTATGTTTTTGATTTCTTGATACAATACGTTGGTTTTGAAACGGTTTAATTTTGCTTCCGCTGATTACTTTGGTTTTCACTTAAACTGGATGATGGTATTTTTATTAATAATTGAGAACTTTATTTTGAAACATGTGTGGGTTCAATGTAATTAGTGGCTCATTGTTGGTACGTCACACGCCTATCAGGGACACTCCCTAGGTGGTATTTTGGGGGTGTGACAGTTTGGTATCAGAGCCACTGGTTATAGTGAACTTGGTTTTAAAAACGTTTTTATAAAACTAGACTATAACCGAACAGTTTTGAAAACGGGAATACGACCATGACACTCAGCTCCAGATGGCAAGGTTCGTCTTTCTCACTTGATGCATACATTACATGACTAGTGTACAATTGTTTATGATGCAGCATACTGACACACACTCGTCACTATAGCATAATTACATGAACTGCTTGTTTACATTATGATGTGTTGTTAGTGTGTCGTAGCCCTGGGATTCTTGTAACCTTGATGTTTTGACGGCCCCTGTTTGATATCTGAGTTTGAAGGACCATTTGACATGAGTTAGGAGGAGCTGAGATGAGCATGCAAATCACAATATTATTGTGGGTGCACACATAATAATAATGTGGGGTGCATGTGAGTCCCAGTGAGGCTTAACAAGTGAAAAAGGGGTTCCGTTCCGTTATTTGGTTGATGTGAAACACAACAGTCTATAGGAGTCATAGCAGTGATTGTCTCCTACTTGAATATGATCTTTTCACTTCTCTCTGAAACCTTTCTAATCTCGATGCTATCGAGTATTACCTGAACACCCATCTGAATGCCTAGCGAACTGTGTAGAATGCTAGGTGCTTGTACGAATGTCCGTGAGTGGATGTTGCAGCGTCAATGATTGGTCTATACCTCCCCCACTCCTCTCTGTTGTTGGAACTCAATGTACTGACGTCTTAGACCCCGAAGTGCGATCACATCTGCAGCACTCTGGAAACATACCGTGCATTACCCAGTTAACTTGCAAGAACGATGGACAAGAGGATGAGCGTAGAGCCTCACCAACCTCAGTATTAAAACGACCTTGATTACTGGCAGCGAACACCAGCAATTTGACCTCAATCGAATCCTAAGCGAATTATGAGAGTCAATTCTTACGAATCAATCGGGACATCGGCGATGACAATCGACTGTAGTATGGAATGTGTGACTGTCAGCTTAATGAGTAACACTTTAGGACGTGGCACGGAAATGTGACAGGATGGACCTTGTTGGTGAAAGGTCGTAGGGCTCTATTTCGAGCAACGACATTAGCGGCAACGGTCATGGCAACATCAAGGTACTCATAATCGTAGCATGGAAACGAA
The DNA here is from genome assembly GCF_002127325.2 of Helianthus annuus. Lineage (NCBI taxonomy): Eukaryota > Viridiplantae > Streptophyta > Magnoliopsida > Asterales > Asteraceae > Helianthus > Helianthus annuus. The sequence continues at coordinate 84,125,414 of NC_035435.2, forward strand.
GGTGACATTGGCAGGGAATGACTGTTGTTAAGTCAAGACGTCAACAACCCAGGGAACAATGACAGTTTTGGGAGTTCGAGTAGAAGTAGCAACAACACTGGATGTGGTACTCGTGAAGGGCATTTAGGATTGGCGTGGGCGACGCCAGGATTGTAACAACATGGTGGCCTACACGTTCTTAGTAACAAATCGCTTCGTCACTGTTTTTCTCAACCCTGATACTTATTGAAACCGAACCTGCTGTGGAATCGGCAGATGGCAAGCCCACTGAAACCTCATAAGATTGTTGGAATGCAACCTCGACCTTGTGGGACAAGTGTTCGACGTCGACCATCCTTCTACTACCCTTGATAGTTTTGATGCAGTAGTCTGTATGGATTGGTTATCCAGATATCGCGCAGATATACCCAATGAGAAGAAAACTTTGTGTGAAGAATCGTTATTTGTACTAAAGCATCAGAGTAGTGCAAAAGTTAGCGCCATTTCAGCTGTGAAGGCCAGAAGTGTCTACGGAGGGATTACTCCGTTGTGTTAGCAACCGTTACTGATGATAGGGCTGAGGGAAAAGAGGATCGAGGATCCACCAATTGTTTGTGATCCCTCTCGGTTTGTTACCCGAGCAACTTTTGGGCTTACTTCCACAACTGTTAGGCAGAATCCCAGTTTAATCTCACGCCAGAAGCAGCCTTGATCACTCGTACTTCATACCGTCTTGCACCAGGAGGGTTGCAAGAACTGTCTAGTCAACTTCAGAAACTACCTGGTAGGAGTTTTAGCGATCTAGCTCCTTGTTCTGGGGAGCCCGAGCTCTATTGTGAAAAATGAAGGACAAGTCCTTTTGTACGCGTACAGACTACCCCAAGGTGGCAATCATAGACCATCACTCTCTATCTCGCATCGACAACCTGCTTGACTCGCTGCAATGATCAAGCTTCTATTCGGAAACCGACATAAGACCAGACTGTCACTTGATGGAAGACCCAGGGGAGGATGACTTCTAACACGGCGTTACAGGCACAGTACGGCCGCTACGATTTTTTGTTCTCGTTTTTTTTAAAGTTACCTAACACACTAGCAGCCTTAGGGATCACATGAGTAGTATGTGCCAACCCCATCTTGCCAGATTCGCCAACCGTGATTATCTATGACGTTTTGAATCTTCCAGGAGAAAGGAGCACCATGAACGACACTTGTATTTCATCGTAGAGCTTCTAGGGGAGGAGCATCTACGTGCGAAGTCTACCTAAGTGTGACTTCAGGATTCGGGAAGTACACCTTTTGGTCATATAATCAACAAGGTGGGAATACACGTGGATCTCGCTAAGATCCATTTTGGTTAAAACCAATCGACACCAAAGATTCCTTAGGGGATACAACAATTTATTGGTTTCGCTAGATATTATCATAGATTCATCGAGGAATTTTTGAAAATTGAGCCGCTGTAACCTCTTTAGCAAAGCAGGGTGCTGTGTTCGTGGAAGACAAAACAGGAGGACTTCTTTTCAGCTTTCGAATTCCAACTCTGCAATGCACTGAGCATCGTCTTTACCTGAGGGTGCAGGTGATTTAGTGGTGTACCATGATGGTCCGAATCAGAGTCCCAGTTACACACCGACGCAACACGAGAGAGTGATGACTTACGTAATGGAGTTACAAAGAGGAACTGCACGACACACAACCGGTGGTGGAAACCGTGGTCTTTGGATTTACTTGGAGGCATTACTTGGACGGTACCGAATGCGCTACTTAGACCGATCACAAGGGCCTCCCGTGTACCATGGTTTCGAAAGAGCTAAATCAGTTAATGGCATCGCTGGATGGAACTTTTGGATGATTATAACTATGAAACTTGAACGTGCACGAGCTTTGCAGCTCACTATCGACTCTAACTTATCTGATCCGACTCATCGTGTTCAAACTGGAGAACTGAAGGAAGAGGATTTTCAAGTCGAACCTATGCGGGGAATGGAGAAGCAACCTTGGCAGGTCAGACGATATTCGCTATCTCATGGAACGAATGTGGATCTCATCATACAGTAACTGTAGGAAATTTATGTTGAGCAAAGCACACCGGCCTCGATATTCTAGTCGTCTGGGTTTTGATGAGAGACATTAGAATTTATAAATCCTGAACTAGCAACCGGGTATGAAGGCCCACGTAGCCGAGCATAGGAACGATGTACGTGCGAAAGACAAGGTGGAATATCAGAAACCTACCGATTGTGCCAACAACCAGAAACACTTATATGGAAATGGGCACAGACTGCCATGGATTCTGGCACTGGTCTACTTACAACTCGAAACGAAAACAATATCACCTGGGTGATCGTTGATTGTCTCACGTTACCAGCACACTTTCTTGCAATCAAGGAAACTGACGAGTCTTCACAGCTGTGAATGTTCCTCTGAGTGATGCGGCTTTTAGGCACGAGGTGTCAACTCTTGTTACCTTTGATTTTGAGCTATACCTGATTTTTGGCAGGCAATACGCAACACCCTTGGCTCACATCTAGGCATGAGCATTACTTATCACTGTAGGACAACCGGGCAGACTAACGAACCATCCTGACACACGAAGACATGCTGCGAGCATGTGCGTGATTGACTCTAGTAAACAATTGGGAAGAACACTTACCTTTGGTTGAGTTCTACTACAACAATTACCATTCTAGTAGTCAGACAGCTCTGTTTGAGGCGTTGTATGGACAGTAACGCTAATCTCCTTGTTGGATTAAGGTGGGTGACAACCTAATTACAGGTCCAGGACTTGTACTCCAAACCTTTGGGAAGATTGCTTGGATCGGAAATCGTTTGGCGGCAACGAGTGACCGTCAGGGAAGTTGATAAGCTTAGGAAACACTGGGAGTTTGCTATAGGCGACCGTGTCATGTTGAAAATCTCACCCTGGGAGGGTGTGGTACGCTTGGGAAGCGTGGCAAGCTTAATTTACGTTACGTTGAGTTATTCAGAATTCTGGAAAGAAGCGGTTTGTCCGATGAAACGCTCGTGATACCCTTATTAGAGTCTGAGGTTCATGACAAGTAGCAGCTGTTGAGGAATTTACTGAAATCATAGACCAGGACGTCAGAGATCGTTAGCATAGTCGAATTCCAATCGTAGGAGTTCATTGGAACTCAAGATGTGGACCGGAGTTCAAGTGGGAACACAAAGATCAGATGAAACTCAAGTATCCTCAACTTTTTCCTAATGACCAATCTAATTCTGGTACTACTGGTGAATTTTGGGACAAAATTCCTTTTCAAGTTGGGGATGATGTGGCACCTGAGGAAAATTTGCAGCAATCTTAATTTATCCCTTCACTCATCTGTGCTTACTTGTCAAATTTCGGGACAAAATTTCTTTCAAGTTGGGGATGATGTGACAACCCGAACTTTCGAGGTCAGTGACGTTAATCTGTGTCGTTACAATTCCGTTAAACTTAAACTCACCATGTAATAATTTTGTTAATTAACTTACACCTATGTTTCGGGCCGCCTTTATCTCTAACTAAATTGGACCGGTTACTTGTACCTTTGGGCCGCTACACAATTGGACCGCACCCCACCCTTATGTTTTGTAATTTAATTGGGCACTAGTAATAATATTGGGCCGCCCACACCTCCGAGATTTAATGCAAACCCAAACTCGTTAAATACTGATTTCATGCGACTTCCTTCATATTTGAACTAGCATACGTATACAAGATTGCAAACCCTAGTTTCCTTCTATCCCTTCTTCTTGATTCCTCGACGGCAGCAGGTCTACCCCTATTTCCGATAAAACCTCCGGCGACTTCCGAACACTCCGATTACTCCACGGCGGCCTACGTCTCCACCGCTCGGAGCTCCGTTTCTTTAACTGGCACACACACCTCGTTACGAACCCGAAACCAGGTTAGAACGCAGCCTTTAACTGTGTGCTTGATTTGTCAAACCGTATGAACCTGCTGAATGTTGTTTTAAACCTGCTACATCTCATGTTGTGATTTTGTTAAATGATGATACAAAGCTGTTTGAAAACTTGAAGCTTATATGCATAAATAGACATGCTTGTTGAATTATTTAGGAAAATAAGTGCTCTAGTATACACCTATGTTCTCGGTTTAGTGAAACAAGGAGTAACATGTCTGATGGTGTGTGCATACTGTGGTTTGATTGTGAAAACGTGGTTTAATGTGTTCATACCGTGATTTGATGTTGTGACATACTAGATATATTAAGATGAGCATGTTAATGTGATGATTGATTTTAAATACGTGAGGTTGATAATGATGATTCAAGACTTTGTATCACATTGATGTTTATGACTTAAATAGTGAAGCTGGGTTTTGTTGGAATAATTGTCACTATGCCTTCACGGTGGTACAACTGTGTATGCACTGAGTACAACCTGGTTATGCTTGTTAAATGATTAGAAAGTAGAGAATGATTTCTGTTAACCAAAGAAGGATCGAGTACATGCTTATTAGGAGAACCGACGAACTAAGTTAAAAATATAAGTAGTTGTGATAGTGTCTACTGTGATCTGTTTGTGATTTAAAGGTGTCGATGATAAACCAATTTCAACATACGAAATTTGTAGGATCAAATGACGAAGTTGTTAGTTGATTTCAATGACAAAATATATGAACTAGATTGTGTGTATTCGGCATACAAATAACTTGAATATAGGAGTTGGGTTTTAGTGGTGGTACAAAAATGATTGCATAGGGTACAACCCCCTTTTCTTGAATGTTTGAATGTTGAATGAATATGATTTTGTCTTATATGGTTTGATTTAGAAAGATATGAGAAAGGAAGATACTGATTGCACACTATAAGACACTTGGGCCCCATCACTAGTGTTGCATGCTACTAATTAAGGTCACACAATTGATGTCAAGTATACAAAATTATAAAAAGGAATGGTGTTGTCTGATCGCACAATTCAAAAGGGCCTGGCTCCACTTTTATCTTTTGTTGAGTCACACACTCATGTTTGGGTCGTATGATCGTACACTACTTGTGAAATGCGTGTTATATGTGAATTACGTAATCTTTGTACACCGCCTGTTGATCATGTGAAAATATGCGAAATACGTGATTACTTGATACGTGTATGAACTATGTGTTATACGTGAACTATTTGCATATGGTCTTAACAAGTGGTAACCGTTATAGGACACGGTTGACCAAGTTTAGGATAGTTCTCACTTTATTTTCGATCCAGTCCTGCCTGTGTGTTATGTGCTCTGAAGCACCCGAATCAACAATCCACTTACCTTCGCGTCTAACATTACCCGCAAAGTTTTCCGTCAAGGGGGTTTCGGAGGGGTGGAGATAGTGCGGAGAGAAGTGGTCGATATTTTTGTTTTGGTTTGGAGTTTTGGCTGTTGTGGAGTCATCTTCGACCGCCAAGTTTTAGTTATTTCCCACTACATTGGTTTTCTTAGGTCTTTAGCTTTACTGGTGCGTATATTTTCCCTTAGAGGGGGTTGCTCGTGTAGGAGTGATAGAGAGTGTAAGGTCGCTGAATCTTTTGAATGTTACTTATCTTCACTTGCTTAAATGTCGTTTTCTCGTACGAAGGTAGAAGTGTCAGTCACGAAAGCTGGTGACTTTGATAAGGGTGACCGGGGAAAGTCGTCTAATTCAACTGAGACGATTGAAACAACTCCTGGAACAGCTCCGATTAAGGGTATTAGTCTTCGTGTTACTAATATTGAAGGGAATGCATTCTTACCAAAAAGAGGTATGTTCCGTTCGAATAATGAGTCGGTCATAGATGGATTGCTGAATATTTCTAAACCTGTGAATCTGGAATACAAAGGGGGATATGGTGGGAATGGTGCGACGGCTGTAAATCAGCCCCATGCAAATCCTAATATTTTTGATGGTCATGCAAACCCTAATTTAGTTCAGGTTGAGCCGATTAGGGCTGATGGCAGCAAACATGGAGATGACAGTCGGGGTAAGCCGTTATCCTATGTAGATTCTTTGAAATCTCAGAATTCCTAGAAGGTTAACTTCAGGTCTCTGGCTAGTTCCCTACATCATGATGATTGTGACATTGTTCTTCCGGTTGAATAGGTTCACAGCCGATGCACCAATCTATTTGGCGACCCAAAGGGAGTTCTGGAAGAATGCAACCCTTGAAAAACAAGGAGACACTGCAACCACCATACACTCTTTTATAAAGGGTAAAAAGGTCCAAATCACGCCACAATCCATTTCAGGGGTCTTTCAACTCGATGTCTTTTCTTATGTTCAAGTCTAATTGCTATCAGATGTGCTACCAGTTAATAGCAATCTCCTAACTCTTTTATTTAAGCTTAAGTATTATTATCACAACACTTATAGGCTTAAAGCAGTGGCTCTGATATTAATAAATTGTACGGAATACATGGGATTTTGAGGGTTGTCACATATTTTCCCAAAAAGGTTAAGTGTAGGTACTAAGCGAACTAGGCTGGTTTTCTCCTAGCGTCCTCAATAAGTCTCGCAAGCTTGGATGTCAAACTATTGAACTATGTTTCCTATTTATTTTTGATCCCCCTGTGGATTTATTTCAACTGTTTGTGATACTCGATATTACAATTACATTCGGTTGATATATATCTATCTTTTGCTTCCACTGTGCATTTAAATATTGTGTTGTTTGACTATAATGTTACCAACTACGTCACGATAATCCCCCACCGGGCCCACCGGCGAAACGTGTAAATATCAGGGTGTGACAGTAGGCGTTGGAATAGAAGAAGTAACCTCAACAGCGGCCTATTCAGAAGTATTTTGGGGGTAAATTGTAAAATTTGAGGATTAGTGGGTAAATAATTAGGAGGTTAAGGGTATTTTCTAGAATGGTGAGTGTTTGGGACATCTGGTAAACGTTTCTAAAGGGAACACTGGGTAAACTGTTTATTTGGGATGTTGGTTATTGAACACAGTATAAATCATGTAAGACCCCATACATCTACCGTGTTGTTGAAGAAGCAACGAGGTATTTAGTTGATAGCGCTATTAGGTTTGGCACCCTCACACCGGGCCGAAAGGACGGGCGTGAACTAATTACCTGGACTTCATGACCAATGCCTAGTTAGAGGCATTGGGGTTGGGCATTCACATCGTGTACATATAAGACCCCTTACATCTATTCAAGGTTGTTTGATACCTTGACATCATGACCAATGCCTAAATGGAGGCATTGGGGTTGGGCATTCACATCTAGTCGCCACATACGGTAATCGAGTTAATAACAACATCAAAACTAAGCATTGACAGTTGTAAACACATATCTGGTAACAAAACGCGTTAACAAAACGTTGAACTCACCAGCGTCGTCTGACACACTTGTTTGCATGCTTGTAGGTCGTTAGCTGTCTTGCATTGGAACTTGCTGTCTGGAGTAGCTGGAGTGGACATAGGTCGACTGGATGGATTATGTTTTTGATTTCTTGATATAATACGTTGGTTTTGAAACGGTTTAATTTTGCTTCTGCTGATTACTTTGGTTTTCACTTAAACTGGATGATGGTATTTTTATTAATAATTGAGAACTTTATTTTGAAACATGTGTGGGTTCAATGTAATTAGTGGCTCATTGTTGGTACGTCACACGCCTATCAGGGACACTCCCTAGGTGGTATTTTGGGGGTGTGACAGAATCAGTCCATACAATATCACACATCCTCCTTTTAAACTCATCATTATTGCACAACTCCTGTCCAACCTATACCGATAAATGCTTTTTATATCAGCCTATAACAAAATCTATATTATAAAAAAACGCTAACGAAAGACAATATAGCATGCTATACCTTATCTGCCACTTTTTTTCATTATGTGCCACATGCACAATCGGTGTTTGCTAGTAGAAAAAACCTCCTCAATAGCCTGTTTCCTAGCAGGGTCTTGGTCCGTCACTACAACCTTTGGCTGCCGACCAAATGACTTTACGAATGAATTCAGAAGCCATTTATAGGATTCAATGCTCTCCGATGCCAACAACCCAGCTCCAAGGGTTACATTTCGACAGTGGTTGTCAATGCCAGTGAACGGAACAAAAACCATCTTGTACCTGAATAAACACATGCGAAATAGACATTGAAACATGCGAAATAGACATATATCACATGCGAAAATATACAATATAACATGCGATATATTCAACACCAACTCTTCAATGTATATTAACATGCGATATTGCAAGTTTAGGAAATCATATAACATTCGAAAATAAATAAAAAACATGTTTGTCTTGAAACGCTTACCTGTTTGTCTTGAAAGTTGCATCGAACGATATCACATTCCCAAACTCCATAAAGTTAAGCTTGCATAACCCATCAGCCCAGAACAAACCAGTTAACCGTTTGTCATCATCAACAAAATATTCAAACGAATCTCTTTACTGTATATAATCTACCATCCACCGTGCAAATCATAAGTTGAGCTTTGCATCCAGTTCTAAGTGTCCACTTGTTCCTTGATTTGAATGGCTTTTTTGACTTTGAATAACGATCTTCAATACACAATGCCTTATGACCCTCTTAAGAACAAACAAAATACTTAGTTTTGGTTATACCACCACTGTGTACTTCACCACCCTTCCGAGTAGAAAAATGGTGTGCGCTAGGTGTAATATATTTTTATGTATATTTTTAGCCCTTTTTACACATTAGTCAAGTTTTCAATTTATAAAACACGATATTTTACTAACACTAAACACACATATGGGCAAGTGCACCCATCGTGAGCGTAGTATAGCGTTGGTAAGATACCGAGGTCGTCCAAGGACACAAGAGCTTTTAGTACCGGTTTATCCTCAACGTCTAATCAAATCAAAATTTTAGAAAAAAGGTTTAAGCATGAAAATAAAAACTAAAAATGCTGAAAATAAAAATAAAAATAAAAACAGATAGACAAGATGAATCACTTGGATCTGACTCGCCTTTAGTGTAACCTTTGATTATTTCTGCACTTTTACACTTTTTAAGAGATTATCTTAATTATAGTAGTAGGCCCCTCTTTTGAAGGTGACGTTACCTTCAACCCAGTAGTTTGAGTCAGGAAGGATACAATCCTAAAGGGTTGGATTATTTAAAGATAATTAATTAAGTTATTAATGCGTAATGTGGTAGGCCCCTCTTTTGAAGGTGACGTTACACTCGGCTAAGTAGTTTGAGTCAGCAGGGATACAATCCTAAGTAGCCGGGTTAATGTTTTAATAGTAGTTCACATATGAGGGGATCAAGAAATTCGAACCCTTGCCATCCAATACCAGTGGGTATTGAAGGAGGTCCTACTAAGCTTGACCCAGGTCCTTGCAGGATCTATACACTGAACAAGGCAAGACGCTTACCAAACCATTCCCTTAACCCCCGACCTGGTAGCCAACATATCTCCATATAGACCGTGGAGATATGAATGGTGTAAATCTTTTATTTTATATAGACAGTAAAATAACGCCAAGACATCACGGACAAATGATAAGGAAGTTTCACCTTCAACATAAGAAACTAGTTATTAAAGTCATTAATACATAACCAAATAAGAAGTGCGAAAAGATTAAAAATAAAAAGTATTACACTAAATGCTTGTCTTCACCAAGTGATGTAAGAGACGTAGGCAAACATGGCATTTGATTGTCAAGAACTCTTACTATCAATCTTGGATCCCGAGACTACTACACACACTCTATGATAGACGATGATGATGGTGGTGGATGTGGGTTGTGATGGTGGTGGTGGGTGGGTGAAGTGTCAGAGAGGTGGTTTGCCAAGAGATGCCTTTGAAGTGAACCAAGCACCTCTATTTATAGCCTGCATAGAAGCCTGGACACGGCCCCGTGTCCATTGAACACGGCCCCGTGTCCATTGGACACGGCCCCGTGTCCATCCATCTTCTCTTTCTTCATTAAAGGCAGTTTGTCTGCATTAGTTGACCACGCCCCCGTGTCTGCTGGGCACGGCCTCGTGTTCAGAAGCGTATGTGTACTATCAAGATTTGCTTGGATTCTGCGAATCTTAGCGTTGACCACGGCCCCGTGTCCACTGGGCACACCTCCGTGTTGGGAAATAGAAGCTTCTACAGCTTTGACTTTTCTGTAGACATTTGGGCACGCCCCCGTGTTCATTGAGCACGGGGCGTGTTCAGCCTTCTGATCTCTTGTTTTTGCTTGGGAAGATGCTGTCGAGGGGTCGGACATGCTACGTTTATTCCTTTTCTTGTATTATTGTTAGATTTGGCTGCATTTATGCTTCTTTTGTTCATTTAAGCTCTTTTAAGCCTGAAAATACAAAAGGAAGACAAAAGCACACTTTTCCAACATTAGTACTAAAAAAAGGTTAGTTTTATGCCTCATTTGATGTAATTTATATGTTGCATTTTACACACATCAAATACCCCCACACTTGAATCTTTGCTTGTCCTCAAGCAAAACTCCTTATAATGTGGCTTACACTCCCAAATGGAATGGGTAGAAGAGAAGGTTTTGGGCTTGTCTTGAGTGTCGGGATTCCAAGATTTTTATTAGGTTTTATTTTTATGTCATTTACAATCCTATTCGTTATGATTTATTTAGAACATTACATAAGAGAAATTACTTATTTGGGCATAACATGCCTCTTTAAAATTCCATTTATATACAAGTTCACATACCTCACGGGAGATCACTCAACACTCGGCCAAAGATGTATTTTAAGATGTATTTTTGTGAAACACTCGGGACCGGCATGGAACTTACTTCTACCATATGCTTGCCAAGCAATCAATCCTCCTTCTTTTTAACTATACACCTTTGTAAATATCAAGAGGACTTTGGGGAAGGGTTAGGCTTGGGTTAAAGGTAGGTGGTTTTGGGTTAGTGGTTAGTAGAAAAGGGCGAAAGGCGTAAAAAGCGTCGGTTTTCGTAAAACTTTTTAATTTTGTGACTTTTAATTCTAATGAGTAAAGACAAAGATAACATGTTGAGGCATACAGTTAATCAAAGAATGGCTGCTGAAGAGAAGAAAAGGGTTGACGAGAACGAGAAGCTTAGGAAGCTGCTGATGAAAAAGCCTAAGCCGAGGGAAGAGAAGTTCAAGTCGCTGTAAAGAAAGTGCTGAAGACCAGACTGAAGACTCCGAAAATATCCAGGGGGAGTTTGTTAGTGCATAATGTCTATCGCCTACGTCTAAAGTCTAGGTCATGTTGGTAGCATAGTATTGGGGTCTAAATGTAAATTTATAAGGTTTTGATGTAATTTCGCATGAAAGCACCTAATGTAATTCCGCACGAAATTACATTAGGTAATTCCGCTTGAAATGCATGTTTTAATTCCATGCGGAATTACTCACCTATAAATAGGTGTGTTCAGTTTCTCATTTGGTACGGAATTACCTGAGGTGTAACGAAGTGCTGTCGGATTTTCACTGTGATTTCACGTATAATATTAATGAGAAGCTTGTTTAAAGTGTATACTCTGTTTTCTACACCTTCTTTCACTGATTCTAGGCTTTTTGTTTGATTCCGCCTCTCAAACAGTTGTGTATTGTCTCTGATTGACTCATTTGATCGTCAAAACGATCCTACAAGTGGTATCAGAGCACAGGATGAGTCAATACACTTGAATCAGTGCTTAGAATTCTCATTTTTGGATTTCTGGACAAATAACGGACAAAATGGACTGAACTTTTGATATTGTGTGTAAAATACAGTTTTAATAAACCCTTGAAAGGATTAGATCAAAATTCAAAGTAAAAGTGAAAAAAATGGGCCAAACAGTTAATTCCGTTTGAACGAACACCTAATTTCGTTTGAAAAGTCTGGTGTAATTTCACACGAAATTACTAATTCCGTTTGAAAAGTTGATGTAATTTCACACGAAATTACTAATTTCGTTCGAACTGTAATTTCGTTTGGCTAATTTCGCACCAAATTACTAATTTCGTTTGAAATGACACCTGATTTCGCTTGAAGGTGTAATTTCGTTTGAAAAAGGTAATTTCGTGTGAAAGGTGATTTCGCATAAAAGTGATATTTCGTTTGAAGACTTAATTTTGTCTGAAAGTCCATTGTGTTCGTAATTTCATTTGAAAATCTAATTCCGTGTAGAAGCTAATTTCGCTTGAAAAACCTATTTTCAAAACTTGAAAATTTTTTCCGTAAACTGATTTCGTAAAATGGACAATCAAGAATTTTATAACTTCTTTGCCGGTGGAGGAATGACGGCAGCACAAAATCCAGCAAGTATTGTGCAAAACGTGAATATGGAGAATGAACTCGGGATGATGCAGAAACCTCCTAAGTTGATGAATATTGACGAGTATGTAGGTTGGTCTGGAAGGTTTAAGACATGGGTTCAAGCAAACCACTTCGAGTGCTGGATGAAAATTGAATCAAAATATGTTCCTCCTAAGAATGGTTCCGGAATTAAGAAAGCAATTGGCAGTTTGACTCCAATGGAACAAGATGATTTCAAGGCAGAAAAGAAGATGATGAGTATTCTACAACAGACCATTAAAGAGGATATCTTGGTGTTGTTGCAGCATGAGGATAATTCACAGTCCGTTTGGCATTCATTGAAAGTTAAGTTTCTCGGGAGTGTGTCTATGATCAAAAGCAAAACTGCTTTGATAAAGAAAGAGTTTGACATCTTCACTAGTATAAAGGGTGAAACAACAAAACAATTGATTGAAAGATACTGCCATCTAGTTGTTGAGATGAAAAGGTTGGGTATAACCAAGACTGATGAGGACTGGGTCGATAAATTGCAGATGCACTGCCGTACGATGAATGGGGTACTTATTTGCTGGCGTTGAAGAACAATTTAGAGTATGTTGGATTCAACCTTAGCTCATTCATTGAGAAGATCGAAGCACATGAATTAGAGTTAACAAAGATTAGAAAGATGAATTCTTCCAATGTTCAACAAGATGTCTCTTTGTATTACAAAGGAAGTACTCCAGCAACATCAAATTTAAGCCCAAAAGTGCAAACAGCCTTTAGTGCAGATTCAACATCTGGTGCTTCATCAAGTACATCAAGTCACAACAATCATTCACCTTTTGCAAGTTATGAGCCAAATTCCAAAGCTCCAGAACAAGTGACTTCACAAAGCTCCTCAAGCTCAAACAATCAGGGTTATGTGTCTGGGATACAGTGTAACATTGCTGTAAACATAAAAAATGGACAAAAGTTTACAGAAGCTGCTGCAAAGCAACACATTTCACTGTTAGCTTCCGTTCTTGAGTCATATGAGAGTTTAGTAGCTGGAAGGATCGGTAATCCAGATATCACAAAGGAGGATTACGATCAAATAGATCCAGAAGAGCTGGAATTGATTGATATCAAGTAGGGGATGGCTAGTTTGGTGAGAAGAGCTCAACGTTTTATGGAAATCACTGGTCGAAACACTCTGTCAGGACCAGATCAAAAGCTTGGGTTCGATAAATCGAAAGTTACTTGTTTCAAATGTAAAGAGAGGGGTCACTTCAAAGGGGAATGTCCTAATCAGGAAGTGAACAGTCATCAAAACCCGTTCTCGAATGATTATTACAGACAAGCGATCTACCATAAGACAAGTCAACAACCGTTTACACAAAGAACTCAGATCGAAAACAAGCCGGAAAAGGCTCTCTTAGTTAATCAATATGATGAGAAAGTGGCTGAAGGTTTTAGCTGGGACAAGTATATCCCTGGTAGTGCATTGATGGCAGAAATTGTGGAAGAACCAGAATGTGTAGTTGAGACAGAAGGAGTCAGTGAAGTGACATCTGAAGAAAGTTTAGTTGATCTTGAAGAAATTGCTGCAGAATTTTATTACTACCAGTCTGAACAGGAGGTTATTACCAGTTCGTTTAAATCAATAATGCCTCCTAATATGTTTGAATCTTTTGCAGGTTTTTTCAATGAGCCAACAACTGGAGTCTGTCCACGATACGATGTTGACAAAGAGCCAGTCGAAGAGATAATAGACGTCTCAAAAGAAATGAATGAAGAGACACTTAAAGAGATTGCAGATAGAGCATTGATGGGAAAACTGAAAGAGCTAGACACAGAATCTGTTGAATCAAAGTCTGTCAAAACCGAGTCAGTTGAAAGCGTGTCTGTCGAAAAGGTCAAAATGGAGTCTGAGGAGAAATCTGAATATGAGGAGATCAAATCTGGAAACGAGTCTGAGTCAGAGTCTGATGATTTTGGTAACACGGATATTAAATTTGATCAAGAAGAAAAGGTTTCTGAGGAGGTTGTTTCGATTCTTGAAATTCCATGCGAAAACTGTTCAAAACCATGCATGGATTGTCTTGAAAAAGACAAGAAATTTCAAGAATTGAAGAATTTTACTGATGAAGTAAAATTTGATCTCAGTGAGATAAAAGAAGCATATGACACGTTGGCTAGATCAATCAAGATGATTAAACAAGAAAGTTTTGAAAATGATAAAGCCACAAAATTGTTAAAATCTACTGTCATGGATAAACAGATGGAAATTAACATCCATCTGGATACCATTGCTTCATTGAAAAAAGAACTTGAGTTAATGAAAATTGAAACTGAGAGAATTGAAAAGAAAATGATGAGTTATGATGCCTCATCATATGTGATTGATCAAATTCTTCCAAAACAACATGATGAAAAACCTGTCTTTAAAAGCGTTCCACCCCCAATGTGGAATCATTATACTCAAAAGTATCCAGATGGGGTGGAATCTGCATTGAATCTCAAGTTGAGAACCATTGAGAGTGAGTTACCTGAGAGCATTGATGTTACATTTTCTCCATCCGACACTGATAATGAGTCACAGGTTATCAAAACCGTTGTTGACCAAGTGTTAGATGAAGAAAGTGATAACTCGGAGTCTGATATTATGAAAACTCATTCTGAAAACTCCATGTCTGATTCTGAAGAAGATGGTAACTTCTTAGACAAGTTCATACCAAAATCAGAAAAGGTTGTGAATGATGATTCAATCATTGTGGTTTATACAATGATCGAAACTGACAAACTCTATTCTGATTTCGAATATCCAATCCAGAACGCAAACATGCAAAATGTTGAAAAGGTGTTTAAACTTGTTGAGATTGGCATTTCTGAGGTTAACAACAACAAGTTTCTTTCAAAACCAAAAAGATCTTTTGCAAAGCAAAAACCAACCAACCCGGGAAACAAAGAAAGGGTGGGTAATCATGGTCAGAACAAGAGACACGGTAACAACTTTAAAAAGAAGGGTGTCAGTTTTGAAAAGAAGATGGCTAAAAATGAGGTAAAACCAAAAGAAAAACTGTGTGATGTTTTTGTTGCTGGTAAGAACACGGTTGATGAAAAGGACTATATCTTCAGTCAAAAAGCCATTGACGATTTCAATGCAGCTAAGAAGTTGAGACAGGAGACTTACAGATCTACTTTTGTTGAGTATGACAAAAGAGTTTGTTACCGCTGCAATGAGATTGGTCATATGGCGAAACAATGGACCAAAAAGATTGAAAAGCCCATTTTCAAGAAACCAGTGTTGCAAAAGCCGAAACCTAAAATTTCAACTGATGTTAAGGGCAAAACACCAATGATTTCTCCTGTTCGAATTTTGAAAAGAGGTGAATCGTTGAAGTCCGAAGAAAAGCCGAAATCAACCTTTGAGATTGGCGAATCTTCGAAAATCCAAAAGACTTCAAAGGTTTATCCAAAGACGAAAATTTTTGAAAGTCAATCATTGGTGGCGAAATCAAAGCAATCAGTTGAAGAGAAGAAAATGGAGAATGAGCTAAAATATGAACCAAAAGTTTTTGCAAATGATGTTGAACAACTTGAATTTGAACTAGACAAGTTGCTTGAGGATTTTCCACCAATTAAAGAGGGAGAGTTAAAATCAAAAACTAAATATGTGGTTCCAAATGTCATTTTTAACATTCCGAAAGATGATGTGTCATGTGATCTAGTGTTTGGTAGTGTTCCAAAAGTAAAGAAATCATGGGCTTCATTGTTTGAATGAATTTCTTTGTTGTATGCAGGGGCTGCCGAGGTCAATAATCTCGAAGTGGATAATGGACTGCGGAGCTTCAAGGCATATGACGGGAATGCTCGCTTTACTCTACGATGTCAAATCATTCAACGGTGGTTATGTTGGATTTGCAGGGAATCAGGGTGGTAGAGTTATCGGTGAAGGAACTCTAACAAATGGAGTTGTGTCGTTTGAAAAAGTGAACTACATAGTAGAACTTGAAAACAATCTGCTGAGTATCTCACAGATCTGTGACAAGTCTTTTACAGTACATTTCACTAAAAATGAATGTTTAATCATAAAACCTGGTTTTAAAATGCCTGAGGACATGGTGTTGATGCGAGCTCCACGAGAAAATGATTTGTATGTTCTTGATATGAGTGTCGCAACAACAACAGATCATCAGAAACAATGTTTTGTGACAAAAACCAAAGCGACTGAAAAAGAGCCGAGAATGTGGCATCGAAAGATGGGCCACATTCATGTTAGGAAAATGAACTTTCTTGTGCACAATGATTTAGTCGAAGGTGTAAATCTGAAAAACTTTCATTTAAATGATGATTGTATAGAGTGCAAGAAGGGAAAACAAACAAAGAAGTCACACCCGTAGAAGTTGCTGAATTCAATCAGAGTCCCACTTGAAAGGTTGCACATGGACTTGTTCGGGCATGTCAATGTAAAAAGTGTTAGTGGAGACTTACACTGTCTTGTGGTTACTGATGACTTCACAAGGTTTTCGTGGGTGGTGTGCATGGAAAGAAAAGACCAAACTTTTGAGTCGTTGATGGTCTTATTCAAGAAGATGGAAATGCTGTACAAAGTGCCGATCAGAAGAATACGGAGCGATAATGGAACGGAGTTTAAAAACAATCGAATGCTCGAGTTCTGTAATGAGAAAGGAGTTCTTCATGAATTCAGTGCACTATACACTCCACAGCAAAATGGTGTAGCTGAACGAAAGAATCGTACCTTAATTGAAACAGCTCGAACGATGATCGCCGATTCCATGTTGCCAATATTTTTCTGGAGTGAACAGTTGCAGCAGCGTGCTATACATTGAACCGCGTTCTGACAGTGAAGAAATACAAGAAAACGTGTTTTGAACTTCTTCATCGTTACAAACCAAATTTGAAGTTTTTAGAACCGTTTGGATCTCCGTGTACTTTTATAGATCTTGATGGCAAATTTGGTGCAAAATCTAATGAGGGTTTTTTCGTAGGTTATGAGAGTCCGCTGAAAAGAGTGTTCGTTCTGTGCCTAGGGAAGATAATTCAAGTTCAGCATGTGGATTGTCAGAAGCATACTGCTCCACCACAACTTCCCGGACAAAGATTTCTGTTCGATTACGATAAACTCTGGGAGTCTTTCCAACTTTCGACTGAGCAGAGTGTAGAGGAACTCGTTTTACTATACCAACATCAACAATCTATGTCACAAGATCAGGTGCCAAGACCGTTGGTAGTTTCTCAGCCCGATGTGGATACAAGCAATCCTACAGGCGGCACAAACGATCACGAGGCCGGTCCAAGTGGAACAGCTCACGAACCACCAGAGAAACCAGCTACAACGTTTGATAATTCTAACGACTCAGAATCGGAAGACGATCCGAATTTTGACGAGGAACCAAATGTTGCTACAACAGAAGCTGAGGATCACACCGGTGATCAAGACATCACGAACTTACAATCGGAAGTGAACGTGCCTGACACTGCTATGCCAAGAACTTTGTCGTATCATCCTTCAGAGCAGATTATTGGTGATCTTTAAAGCGGAGTAAAGACGCGGGATCAGATCAACAGAGCTCTTACATGTTTTTATACTTCTGTTGCTCCTTTACAGGAAGAATTCTCATTTAAGTGTTTTATCTCGCAGATTGAACCCAGAACATATAAGGAAGCTTTAACGGAAGAAAGCTGGGTAAACGCTATGCAGGAAGAGTTGCAGCAGTTTGAGAAGCTGGGAGTCTGGAGATGGTAGACCTTCCTGAAAATCAAAAGCTGATAAAGACAAAGTGGGTATTCAAGTGCAAAAGAGATGATAGAGGAGTCATTGTTCGAAACAAAGCACGATTGGTAGTACGGGGATTCAGTCTGCAAGAAGGCATTGATTATAATGAGGTTTATGCGCCTGTTGCTAGACTTGAGGCTATTAGGATCTTCCTGGCGTTTGCGTCCTGGAAAGGATTCAAAGTCTACCAACTTGATGTGAAATCTGCTTTCCTGTATGGAAAAATCAAAGAAGAAGTGTATGTGGGACAACCGTCGGGTTTCACTGATCCACTACACAAGAACAAAGTCTATCTTCTGGATAAAGCGCTTTACGGACTTCACCAGGCCCCAAGAGCCTGGTATGAGACGCTTTCCCAACATCTGCTGGCCAACGGGTTCACCAGAGGGACAGTTGATAGTACTCTTTTTACAAAGGAAGTTGCAGGCCATCTTTTAATCGTGCAGATCTACGTCGATGACATCATTTTTGGTTCGTTAAATGACGATTTGTGTAAAGATTTCGAGAGAGTTATGAAGACAAAGTTCGAGATGAGTTCGATGGGGGAGATGAAGTTCTTCCTAGGGCTGCAGGTCGAAAAAATGCCCGAAGGAATCTTCTTTCATCAAACCAAATACGTGAACGATGTTCTAAAGAAGTTCAACATGGCTCAATCTAGTCCAGCATCAACCCCCTTAGCTCAGAATCATGGGATTTGCCCAGATGAGAGTGGAGAAAAAGTGGAAGAGACACTGTACCGGTCGATAATTGGATCTTTGATGTATCTTACTGCTTCCCGCCCGGACATCATGTATCCGACGTGTTTATGCGCCCGATATCAGTCCAGCCCATGCCAGTCACACTTGACGATCGTGAAACGCATCTTACGTTATTTGAAAGGCTGCCCAAGCATCGGCTTGTGGTATCCTAAGTCTGGCAATTTCTCACTCACAGGTTTTGCTGATTCGGATTTTGGTAGTTGCAAGCAAAATGCTAAGTCCACCACTGCAGGCTGTCAGTTCTTCGGAACTCGATTAGTCACTTGGCAGTGCAAGAAACAAACCTCAGTAGCGCTCTCTACTTGCGAGGCTGAATACGTTTCGGCCTCGAGCTGTTGCTCTCAGATCCTTTGGATCCAACAGCAGATGCGAGACTTTGGTTTGCAGTTCTTGGACACGCCTATATTTGTGGACAATGAAGCAGTGATTAACATAACAAAAAACCCGGTTCACCATTCCAAAACTAAACATATAGAAATTCGACATCATTTCATCCGTGATTGTCACGAGAAGAAATTGATTCGAATCAAACATATTCACACCGATGAACAGAAGGTTGATTTTTACACCAAACCGTTTCATAAAAAGAGATTTAATTATCTTTTGAAATTAAATGGGATGAAAAATTTGTTTTCTGGGAGGGTTGTGGAATGTGAAGCCGAGGAAGACGGCGATCTGATGTGATCCACGTTGTGTTGACAAAGTTTTTGTACAGTTTATTTTCTGCTTTCGATAAAAACAAAAACACAAAAATATGTCTTTATTTTTAGGGGGAGAAAGTTTGTAGAAAAATACAAAAACATGATAAAATTTCAAAATCCAAAAACATTAGAAAATTTCAAAAATCCAAAAACAATAGAAAATCTGAAAAAGAGTTTGTGTAAAAAGGGGAATAATAGTACATCAGCTAGACAGATACAGTACGCTAAAGATTTGTATTGTTAAAAAGTGTTAAACAGTCTTGCTGATGATATGTCGGTAGGTTTTTACAAAATTAGTAAGTTTGTTCGGATAAAAACATAAAATTACAACTTGTTTTTATGTGGGGAACATCTCCAAGATATATAGGTAACCCCTGAAATCTTGTTTGAAAGTTCCTATTTCTGACATACTAGATCTTTGTACGTGATGATATCTGGGGTATTATACCA
The DNA here is from genome assembly GCF_002127325.2 of Helianthus annuus. Lineage (NCBI taxonomy): Eukaryota > Viridiplantae > Streptophyta > Magnoliopsida > Asterales > Asteraceae > Helianthus > Helianthus annuus. Next base: position 84,145,281 of record NC_035435.2, read on the forward strand.
GGACTTCTGATTTTGCGGGAGAAATAGCCTAGTCCTCATATAATACTTTGTATAGCTTTAGTAATAAAGCCTCCCCTCAGCAAAAAAAAAATGATGAAACATTGCAAAATGCTAATCATGTGCTGTTGTAAAAAAGATTCCCAAAGGGAACCCACCTAAAGTCGAGCCGTCATCTCTCTGATTTTGCGGAAGCAATAGCCTGAGCTCTCACGGTCTCGCATTCACCCAATTACAGATATCATTAGTGTACATTCACCTGTAAGACTGAATATAGCGATCTGGATACGGGAGTATATTGTCACACCCCGACCACGTAAAACAACAAAACGTGGCGGAATCGTCGGGGAGTGTTGTAACAGAATCATTGTTTCATAACACATGGAAAAATTGAAATTTTGTTTTATTGATTAAATGAGTTACAATGTCTTAACAAACAAAGAAGTATAACATAATTATCTAGTCTTGCGTCTGTTATTGTCACTAAGGCCCATGTCCGCCTATGTGTATCTTGACCAATCCTATGCATCATCTCCTGAAACACATGTGAAAATAGGTATCTCAGCATAAAAATGCCGGCGAGTACATAGGTTTTATTGATTTAGGATTCATGACTTATAAGTTTAGAAAAAAAGTTGTTTAACAAAAGTCAGTCATGATCCTTGTAAAATGTTTTTGTTTTATAAATCATTTAAAAAGCGATGATAAGGTAGATGATATGTAAAAGAGTAATGTAAGGTTAAATGAATAACCAAGTAAAAATGAGTTTGTATAAAATAAGTTGTTTGTAAAACAATGTCTTGTGAAAAATATGTTATATGTCTAAGCTGAAATGATTTAAACAACGCTGCGATATGTAATATCATACAAACACTTATATACAGGAAGTACCAGCGGCGTATCCACCATGCTTGTATCATATTACACACGCTTCGTTACTTAAATCACTTACCCAAACAAACCACCAATGTAAGATGTCTATGTTTAAACCAATTGCCAAATGTATTGAATAATATGTCAAAATGTTTATGTCAAGATGTAAATCATGTAATGTATAACCAATGTCAAAAATGTTTATGTGTCAAATGTAAATCATGTAATGTGTAACCAAAATGATATGTATTCCTAGTGAAATGCATCAACTAAACCATAGGTAAAATGCACAAAACAAAGTATTGAAGTAAAACTTGGTTTAAATCAAAGTTATATTTTGTGGAAATGCATGCTATACTGATACAAACATCTATGCGGTGTTGTGAAAATGCATACATTCAAGCCTTGCGACTTTGACGATAAACCCCTAAACGAATTTAAAGGTCTATCTGTGTAAATGTATATCGAATTCGGTCATTCCTTCCATCTAAACATACCTAGGATGTCAGGAACGGGAGTTGTCAATTCCTATGGTACCATTACCTACTAACGAGCGGCGTGATCAAAGTTAATGAATGTATACTGTCCCATTTAAACAAACCAAATGTCACTTAAAATTTTCGAGGAAATCATGAGTTTGATGTAGGTATCATAGGGATATGCCATATACACATGTAACTACATTTGTATATCAGAATTGCGAACAACGACTTTTATTTATGAGCAAAACAGATTGTTTTACAATACAAGAAAACAAAAGAAACAAAGGCATAAGACAGCAACATCTTTTGCTCGGCCAAATGCTTATCCAAGGGTTGGATTTGCATTGACAATCTTCGGGCATTTGTTCCTGAAATGGCTCGTCTCACCACAGTTGTAGCAAGTACCAGACGGGAAACGAGCTTGAGTAGGGTTGACTTGGAGTTGGGTAGCAGGAAGGTTTGCAACAACTTTGTTTTGGATAGCAAAGCGGCATATGTTAATCAAATGTCCCAACCGTCCATAGTAGGTACATTTGGAGCAGGGTATGAGGTTTAAATGATGATGGTTGCATCGCTTGCACCATAGGGCAGCTCCCAAGTACGGCTTCCTAGCTGGTGGCGTCACTACCTGGCTAGGTCCCGCTTGATTAGGTGTAACTGCTGCGGGTTTCTTTGAAGCCTTGCGCTTTCTTGATTTTGGTGCAGGCCTGACTTCTGCTTCCTTCGGTGACTCTTGAGTGGCTCCATTTTTGAGACGAGACATGGCAATGCCTAGATCCACAGACTTCAGTATCACTTCGCCTATTTGCTGGGCAAATTTGGCTGTTTGCTGAGACATTTAACCGTTGTTGAGATGAAGAGACATTCTAGAAGAAAATGAAAGACATAGGAAGCAACAAATGAAATGTTATCGGATAAACAAAACAGAAAGGCAATGCATACGGATTGCGATCATTTGTTTGTTACCTAAGGCAAACAAATAAGACGGTGACAAATCAAAGCAAGCGGGTCATAATAATGTATCGCTGAAGACATGCTTGCCTATAAGTGAACACTCACCCCAAGAGTTCCCAGGTAAGAGTGACTGGTCCGATACTGCGGATTTGTACGAACACTCTAGCCTTAGACAGAAAACTCAGAGTACAGGCGTTCACCCTTCCAGTTTGCACGTGTTCACATTATAAGACCCAAACTTTGACGAGATTTGAAGACTTAGAGGGTTCAAAACCTTATAATCAATCATCCTAGAACAGATGATTGCTTTTCAAAGTGGTTTTGAAATTTATGTTCTTGTTGTGGTTGTCGCCTAAGGATAGGTGACGGTATTGTTTTATGACTAAACGCAAGTAAACTCGCGTTAGGGTCCTAGGAAGGTTATAGACTAGGTCAAAGCATTACTAATAACCTAATTCCCTATAACCATGAGCTCTGATACCAACCTTTTTGTCACAACCCGACCACGTAAAACAACAAAACGTGGCGGAATCGTCGGGGAATGTTGTAACAGAATCATTGTTTCATAACACATGGAAAAATTGAAATTTTGTTTTATTGATTAAATGAGTTACAATGTCTTAACAAACAAAGAAGTATAACATAATTAACTAGTCTTGCGTCTGTTATTGTCACTAAGGCCCAAGTCCGCCTATGTGTATCTTGACCAATCCTATGCATCATCTCCTGAAACACATGTGAAAATAGGTATGTCAGCATAAAAATGCCGGCGAGTACATCGGTTTTATTGATTAGGATTCATGACTTATAAGTTTAGAAAAAAAGTTGTTTAACAAAAGTCAGTCATGATCCTTGTAAAATGTTTTTGTTTTATAAATCATTTAAAAAGCGATGATAAGGTAGATGATATGTAAAAGAGTAATGTAAGGTTAAATGAATAACCAAGTAAAAATGAGTTTGAATAAAATAAGTTGTTTGTAAAACAATGTCTTGTGAAAAATATGTTATATGTCTAAGCTGAAATGATTTAAACAACGCTGCGATATGTAATATCATACAAACACTTATATACAGGAAGTACCAGCGGCGTATCCACCATGCTTGTATCATATTACACACGCTTCGTTACTTATATCACTTACCCAAACAAACCACCAATGTAAGATGACTATGTTTAAACCAATTGCCAAATGTATTGAATAATATGTCAAAATGTTTATGTCAAGATGTAAATCATGTAATGTATAACCAATGTCAAAAATGTTTATGTGTCAAATGTAAATCATGTAATGTGTAACCAAAATGATATGTATGGCTAGTGAAATACATCAACTAAACCATAGGTAAAATGCACAAAACAAAGTATTGAAGTAAAACTTGTTTAAATCAAAGTTATGTTTTGCGGAAATGCATGCTATACTGATACAAACATCTATGCGGTGTTGTGAAAATGCATACATTCAAGCCTTGCGACTGTGGCGATAAACCCCTAAACGAATTTAAAGGTCTATCTGTGTAAATGTATATCGAATTCGGTCATTCCTTCCATCCAAACATACCTAGGATGTCAGGAACGGGAGTTGTCAATTCCTATGGTACCATTACCTACTAACGAGCGGCGTGATCAAAGTTAATGAATGTATACTGTCCCATTTAAACAAACCAAATGTCTTACCAAAATGTAAGCATGTGGTGTGATGTAAATATACTAAGTATGCAACAAATGAACATACATAGCATGTGATGTAAAACAAATGTACTAAGTATGATGAACATACATAGCATGAAAAGGTAATGTAAAACAATGTACTAAGTATGCGCTAAACGAACATACATAGCATAAAATGTCATGTAAAACGATGTACTAAGTATGCACACAATGGACATACATAGCAAAAACATAATGAAATCATGTACTAATAATGTACTAATGAACGTAGCAAGTATATGATGTGAAAACATGAAAAACATGAAAGTAACAAGTAGGCACATGTGTTTCACCCCAAAATGTTTGAAAAACAGTAAAAGAGGGGTCTATGTACTCACTTGAGGGTGCTTAGAAGTCTTGAACAACAACCAAGCAAAGCTAGAGGGATCACAGAAACAAACGGCACCTAATATAGGTATCTATATTAATAAACGGACCTATCGGAAGATCGGGTAGTACGAGGGTTTGTAAACCAAATAAGTGTGGGAACTTATGTAATATGGTTTAACAAAGCCTACATACTAAAACGAAACCTAACCTAAGTGCTTTTGACCCGTTACGACCCGTTTAGGTAGCTTATGCTACTTTAACGCGTCGTTCGCGTAAAACGCGTTTGGACCACTTAACTAGCCCTATGACAAGTAAAATATGCCTTAACATGTCTAATATAGTTACCTAATCAGTTTAGATGTCAAAATTTAGGTTACATATGCTTAAAATGAATTTATGCGTAAAATGGGTATTTTGGTAATTTTCCTAAGGCATATAAACTACCTATCATACAACTACTTAAACGACGTGACCATAAGGTATAACCTCGGAAGGTTATTCCCTATACAACTTTGGTCACCTAATGTGTTTGGTAGGATCCTAATGATCGACCAAACGGGTCGGGTTCGCAAGTATAAGCGATTGTTTAGATCGCTTACCTTATAACCCTATATAAGCACAAATCTAAAAGTGACGAGCTAAACATGTTAAAACATGTTTAACGAAGTTTGAAAACAAATTTGGTATCAAGACAAAGGGTCTTGATACCCAAAAGTAGTTTGGTTACAAAATACGCAAGAATACGTATTTTGGCCGAAACTACGACTCATCACTGGGCCTAGATAACGTGGTAATCAGTAGGTATAGTCACTAGGGACTATAACCATCGTGATTACGCTCACGTTATGAAGTTCAAACGAACTTCGCATTGACCATAAACTGGTCAATGTAGAAAGTCAAACACAGTTTGACTTTAACGCTAAAACGAAAGAAAAACACGAAAGAATACTTACAGAAGGTCCCCGCAAGATTTGATCCAATTTACCCTCAGGTATGAAGTATGAACTCCAACTTAGAGGGCCAAAATCAGATTCAAATGTGGGTTTTGCAAATGATAATGGAGGGGTATTTATAGATTTCATGGAACCGTTAAGATCGTTCGTCGAATAACGTGCTTTAATCTTAACCGTACACATGTGCCCATGGTTTTGTAAAACCATGGGAGCCCCTAGAATGAGTCCATGGTATAATAAAAACCATTGAATATTAGCCCATGGCATTGCAAAACCATGGGTTAAAACCATCAAATCTCAAAAGTGGACCAAGTTCAAAGCATCTGCCAGAAATTTCAAAAATGGTCCCTGTACTTGTAAAACTTGATTTTTTTTTTGCACTTTTAAGCCCCATTAACCCCATTTCAAGGCTCTAAAATAAACTTAAAGTATAGGGAACTTAAAATATGCTCAAAAACGTCTCGGATGTCGGTTCGTTTGGTCGTACGGTTGTGTTGTTCGGTTAATTACGACGGCAATCGTAATGAACACAAAAACGATCCAAATTACGCGACGAATGGAATTTTTCTTATGCCAAACACTAAAATAAAATATTTTAATGCTTACATAAATTTTTGGATGTCCGGATGTATTCAGGACATAAGATATGTGCGAAAATGCAAACTTATGCACTTTTGACGCTTTTAGTCTCTATTGATCAAATAAGTTTATTTTAGCATACCGAACCCCTCAAAGCCTATTTCTAAGCTATGTAAAGGATATTTAGGGTATGTTTAACTTATAATCAAGTTCCGGAATGTTCGTTACAGTACGAATCGGCATACTTTCGCAGTTTGTCAATTTTAGTCCCTGTAAGCGAATTAACTTGATTTAGGCACGCCAAACCTTCCAAAACTTATTTCTAAGTTGTGTAAAGGTTATTTGAGGTATGTTAAGCCTATTTCACTATTCCGGAGTGTTTGTTGCATTAAACTGGTTATATTTATGCATCAGTGCGCGTATAACCTTCCAGAAAGCGATTTAGAGCCCGAAATCGAACAAGAATTGATATGTGCAAATGATACACATATTTATACAAATCCCAAGTATGAAACACAATATTTCATTGGTTTGGTATTTGTTTGATGGTTGAAGTGACACAGGTGTCACAGTCTCCCCTACTTCAGGAAATTTAGTCCCGAAATTTATTTAGAGGAAACTTGTGAGAGCTTGAAACATGAGGTTGAAAAGATCGAACAACACTGGTTAGAGTCCTGAACTTCTAGTAACTTTAAATAACATCATGCTTGCAATGTGAGAGGGTCACTTATATACAAGTATATAAAGCGCTGTTGGTGCGTCCATCGTACCTCTATTACATTGTTCGCATTTCGTTATGGTTGCCACTATTGATTCTTACACATAAAAAAAAGTCTTACTGTGGTTCCTGTGCACTGAACTTCATAATTATATACGCATCCATAATTACGTAATTCCTTGCATAGTTTGCACAGTGTATTTTATAATGTGTAGGGGAAACCAAATGAACAAACCTGTGATGAGTGTGACTAGACCATACTGGGGTCCTTTTTAATTGAGTCAATAAATGATCTCTAGACCATCAAGGAGTCTTTTCAGCTTATATCATCACATGTCATTCTTAACCAGATTCTGAATCAATCTTTTGACTAGACCACTCAAAGGGTCTCTTTTGAATCATGGAATGGTACTATATAATCCAAGGGTCTTGACTATCACATAGAAGCCCAATAAGGATTTAAGGTAGTACCTTTTTGAATATCCTACTACGAATCCCTCATATAAAGATATGAAAGGTTCTACGAGGATTTGGATAACGAATATCCAGAGTATACAAAAACACAAAATGCATAAAAGGAAACACAAAATGCATAAACACATAATCACATAATTGTTTAACTTGATTTTAAATTTGTTATCATTTTGCTAATTACACACAAGTATTTGAAGCACACTAGGAATCCATTCCGTGGATTTCATTTGGTACTTTAAACATTATCAAGAATCTAACTATGAAGATAGAAAGATCTTAAAGAGGAAATTCGATTTCGATTGTAAGGAACCGAAATGTTCGAATTAAAGTACACAAGGAATCCAATTAAGGATTCTGATTTGAATAACAATTATCCACAAGGATCTAATTGTGAAGATAAAGTGTGATTTCGCTTGTATAGTATTATTTTGTTTGTATAGTATTATTTCGTTTGAACCGGTCATTCAGCATGAAGTATGATTTCGTTTCAAATTGTAATTCCGCTTCAAACTATCATTTGTGATTTTGTTTGAATATGTCATTCAGCTTTTAATGTGATTTCGTTTGTAACTGTAATTTCGCATAAAGTGTGATTTCGCTTGTATAGTATTATTTCATTTGAATGTGTTGTTGATTTGAAAAATTTTCAAAGTGTCGAAATTGATTTTATGTTGTATCTTTTAGGCGTCGAATGTGCTATTTGATCCACTGCTCAACACTTGTTGTGTGTACGATAAGGAGATTCCAAAGATGGCTGGATTCACAGGAATTCTGGAGTTCATGGAAAGATTGCCAATTCAGAAAGCTTTGACAAACCAACATTTGGTATTCAGATCACATATTAAGCTTTTTTGGGAGAAGGCAACATATGATGATGCAAACAAGACAATAAATTCAGTAGTGAGCTTAAACGGCCAAGAGAAACCAATAATTATAACCGAGCAGCTTGTTCGAGAGGTGATAGACTTTCCTGATGAGGAGGATTCTCCTACGAAGTTTTCGGAGAGAATGGTAAAGGGATGCATGTTGCGGTTGGGATACAATGGTCCACTAAACAAGGCGAACTATTTGAAAGCGTGTTTTCCAAAGCTTTACAAGTTTCTTGTTCATTCAGTTCTGCTTGCTCTCAGTCACAGGAAGGGAGGTTACGATGTAATGAGAGACTATCAAATGAATATGGTGACAGCTCTTGTGCTTAACAAGAAGTATAACTTTTCGAAGATTGTATTTCATTACATGGTGGAAAATATCACTTCAAAGAGCAAGACTTGGGTGTATCCACGTTTTATTCAGATGATGATAGACCACGCGTATCCTAATTTGGAGCGAAATGAAAATAATGATCTGTTGGTATTATTCATATGGATAATGAGTCATTGAAGCAGTTGGTTAGATATCATCCAAACCATCCAGAGCCATCGTCAAAAGTTGAATTCTTTGGCTTCATCAAAGACAAGAATTATCAAGATCCAGATCCAATCAATCATCAGAACTGAAGGAATGAAGAAGAAATGAAGGAAAAGAGTTATGCTGATGAGCTGAAAGTACTTGAAGATTTCAGAGAATCTAGGAATGAGTGGTTTTTGAAAGAAGAGAAGCAGAAAAGCAACTCCGAAAGTTCAAGAAGAGGAGGGCTCATCTTCTCAACATAAACGAAAGCGTCAAAAGAAAAAGGTTGAAACCATGCTTGTTGATGAACCAGAAGAAGATGAAGCTGAAGCTGAAACTGAAGCAGAAGGTAATGTTGAAGGAGATCAAGTTAGTTTTACTCCTGAGTCTGTAAAGTTGTTAAAAGCTATCAATAAAGAAATTGCAGCCGGTAATGAAGGTGATGTTGGTGATAAAAGCTCATCAAGTTCGTCTGATGAAGAGATTGATGAAACAGAACGTGCGAGGAGAATTAAAGCTGAGATTGAGAAAGAAAAACAGCTTAAAAGAAAGAGGAAAGAAGATACAGATGATGAGTTGTATAATCCATCCCCTGAACATGTGATAGAATCTCAGACACCTCCGTCATCTGGTGGGAGGAAGAAGCAGTCTGCTAGAAAGAAAGTTGCTACTCCAAGGGCAAAGGGTTTAAAAATTTTGTTGAAGAAGAAACCAGTTCAAAAACCAAGTAAACCACCTACACCACCACCAGAACCACAACAACAATTATCACCAATTCATTCACCACTTCATCAATCACCACCAAGACAACCATCTCCTATCCAATCACCACCACATCTTTCACCACCACATCTTTCACCACCACATCTTTCATCACCACACCAACACCAATTCAAGAACAATCTTTTGTTACTTCACAACAAATAAATCAAACACCACCATACTCACAACCACCTGTCCAAACTACACCTGGTTCTTCTGGTTACAAAACATTTCCAAATATTCCAGAGGGTATTTCTCTTGAAGAAATTGGAGATTTCGACTTTGCAAATAATGAGCAAGTGAAGAAGTTAGAAAAGAAAGTTGAAGAAGTTTTGGTTGAAAACAAAAGGTTGGTTGATCGTGAGAAGAAACTGGAAAAGCGTGTTAAGTCTGTGGAAGATGAAAATTCTTCATTGTTAAAGAAAACTGAAGCTGATCGGACAGAAATAGACATTCTGAAAGTCAAAGTTGCAGAATTGGAAGAAGAGAAAGCATGCCGAGATGAGCAAAATAAGTATTTTGAGTTGAAAAACAAAGAATTGGAAGTTGCTAAAGCTATGAAAGAACATGAGATTTATATGATGAATAAAGTGCTAGAAAATATGCTTGGAAAGTCAATTGAGCAGAGATTTGAAGAAATTAAAGTTGAAGAAGTCAGGGCTAAACGTCAAGCTGAAATCGATGCTCAAATGAAGAATAAAGGAAAGGGTGTTGAAGGTACTTCTGAGGTTACTGAAAGATCAATTGTTCCATCCTCTGTTTCTGAATCACCTATTCAGAATCCTCGTCTTATTTCTGCTGTTTTCGCTATTTTTGAGGAGGATGTGTTACTTGATGATGTTATTGATGATGAGGATGATGATGATGAGGATGATGAAGAAGAGGATGAAGAAGAAGAAGATGGTGATGGAGAGAAAACAGATGATCCAGATGATGTAACATCTGCGAGTAGTCATAGTGATGATGATGATGATGATGATGATGACGATGGTCAGGGTGGTACTGGTATTAAAGTTACTAAAGCATCGAATGAACAAAATGTTGATGATTTTCTTCACGATGATGCAAATGAAGATCATGAAAGTGTTGAAGGTGAGGGGGAGCAAGTGGATGATCAAAGTGTTGATAAGCGAGAAAAGTTAATTCTGCGTCTAGAGCCTGAAGTTGAAGAAGGAGAATTTAGGCATGTTTACACTATGAATGATATTAAAGAAATGACGCGTATTAATGATCCTGATTTCAAGTTTGATTTTGAAGAGGAGCTGAATGCATTCGATATCAACCAACAACCTGACTATGAGTACAAGTATGTTGAAGAGGCAGACGTCTATGATAGGGTTGAGGTTGAAGATTGTACTGATGAAGAAAGTGTGACTGAAGATACTTCAAACTTTCCAACTCTTGTTGAATTTTTTAGTCAAGAGAATGCAGATGAGTTGAGAAGGAAAGTTGCTGAATGTTTGAAAGACAAGAACTTTGATGGTACAACGAAAGATGCACAAAAGGAAGAAAGAAAGAAGTGGTTCAGAAAGAGTAATGAACGAAAGTTTAAGCGGCCATTGAAGTTCTACAAAAGAGACAGGGATGTGTCACTCGGGGATATCATCAGTTGGGGATTTCTACCTCAAGTGAATGTGTATGCTATCAGGAGAGAATTCAGAGTGCAGTACTTTGAATATATTCAGGACATCATGTCACTACCATCGTGGGATGTTGAGGAATTATCGAAAGTTAGAACTCTGGATTATCCGGTAAGAAAGCATGATGTACCCATCTGGGGTTTGATGAAATTTGAAGCATGCAGAGGATTCAAACACTGGAAACCTCATTACCTAAAGAAGGTGAGGAGAGTGAATCCTGAAACTGGAAATGAAGAAACAATCTTGCATGTGAAGAAGCCTAGAGTTATAAAGAACATTCCAGTACCGAAAATGGAACAAGATTTTCATAAGGGGTTCTTGTACTGGGTATACAGCTGTTTGTCGACTCAAGTTGTGATCATTTACAGAGCTGAAAATGAAATCAGAAACATTTTTGTGTATGATCCGTTATGGTTGGTAAATTACTCGGCTAAAGACATTGAATGTTTGTTTGTGAACAAGATCGGATTTAAAGCTGAAGATAAAGAGCAGGCTATGCAGTTTCAGAGGGTTGTATCTATAAGCTTCCAAAAGGGAATCAATGCTGACAACAAATGGAATTCTAAGTGGCGAGAGATTGAGAAGGAGGAAGCATTGAAGGCTGAGAAGAGAAGAAAGGCTCGTGAAGACAAAGATAACATGTTGAGGCATACATTTAATCAAAGAATGGCTGCTGAAGAGAAGAAAAGGGTTGACGAGAACGAGAAGCTTAGGAAGCTGCTGATGAAAAAGCCTAAGCCGAGGGAAGAGAAGTTCAAGTCGCTGTAAAGAAAGTGCTGAAGACCAGACTGAAGACTCCGACAATATCCAGGGGGAGTTTGTTAGTGCATAATGTCTATCGCCTACGTCTAAAGTCTAGGTCATGTTGGTAGCATAGTATAGGGGTCTAAATGTAAATTTATAAGGTTTTGATGTAATTTCGCATGAAAGCACCTAATGTAATTCCGCACGAAATTACATTAGGTAATTCCGCTTGAAATGCATGTTTTAATTCCATGCGGAATTGCTCACCTATAAATAGGTGTGTTCAGTTTCTCATTTGGTACGGAATTACCTGAGGTGTAACGAAGTGCTGTCGGATTTTCACTGTGATTTCACGTATAATATCAATGAGAAGCTTGTTTAAAGTGTATACTCTGTTTTCTACACCTTCTTTCACTGATTCTAGGCTGTTTGTTTGATTCCGCCTCTCAAACAGTTGTGTATTGTCTCTGATTGACTCATTTGATCGTCAAAACGATCCTACATTGTAAATGAAAAGGTTTAGGCTCAAAGGGGTTAACTAGGGGGATTTGGGTAGGTGGTAAAAAAAAGAAAAATAATGGTGTTGAAAGAAAAAGGGTTAGTCCTAATGCCTCCATCATTTACTTACTTGGGTTTAAGTTGGTAAGGACTGGGAATGTATCGTCATGGCAAGTTCTAGAGTCGTAAGAGTGGCTATTCACACAAGAAACGAAAAATGAGCATTTAGTTTTAAAGATGTGTATTTGTGTGCTCAATAAAGGCTCAAAACTCACTTTTTGTGGGAATGGGTTTTTTTGTGGTCAAGTATATATAATCAATTTTTAACTAGATTTGTCATGCCGTTTCATAATTTTCTTATGTTGGTTCTTTTCATCACGACGCTATCAGTTGTAAATTTGTAAAATATAACCTTTTTAGAACTTGTTATTCCCAAATTAAACCAAGACAAGTAAAAAAAATGAAAAGTTTTTGAAAAAAATTTAGGGTGATTAGCGGTTCCAACTGAGTTTTGTGTAAGGCTCGTAATTAGGACTTGCAAAATTCAAGGTTTTAGCATCCCCCCCCCACTTAAATTACAAATTGTCCTCAATGTGTCCCAAAAGTAAGTTTTTAGGTTGATTGAATGTGTAAAAGGTGTGTTAAAAACAAAATTTTATGTTACTGGGCATCTGGACACGGCCCCATGCTCGCTGAGCACGACCCCGTGGTCAGATTGCCAGTAACGGGAACTTACAGAAGGTGGACACGGGGGTGTGTTTGGTGAACACGACCCCATGTTGAACAAAAATCTGCATAATTTTGACAAACAACAGGTCTAGGCGTTGGGCACGGGGGCGTGTCGGCTGGGCACGGGGACAACACCGTGTGGACAAACTGCAAAAATGTAAAACAGGTTTCTGCCTTCGGTTTTGCTGTCCCGGCTTTAGTAGCACTAATGTTTAGTGCCTTAAGCCTCGTAGGTACCTGTTTTACTAATAAATACCACACCAAACAATAACAAACATCCTAAATTACCAAAGTTTAATCATCCACACCACAAGTTAAAAGAAAAGAAATGCAGAAAATAAAAAGTGTTAAAGGAAGTAAATTGTTCAACAAGTGGTACGCGTGCCAGAAATTGTTCATGAGATAAGGGGGTTAACCTGTGAGACCTCTAACCGTGGGGTGCTACCTCCAACTCCTCCCGTTCAATCCATGTCCTCGTCTTCATCACCATCACCTCTTCCGTGGCCCGCCATATACTCCCAGATGTTTCCAATGTCATCCTGCATGTCGGAGATGTTTCTCTCTATTACTCTGACCCGGGCGTATGTGTTGCTGGCCATGTTGTAGGTGTTCCTGGTGCACATAAGGCTTTCCTGCAATAAATCATGTAAGCTTTGAAAGTTAGGAAGACCGCCTCCTTGAGAGGGGGATTAACCCGGATCACCCTAGTGCTGGTAGTGGTACTGAGGAGGAGGATGGATGTGTGGAGCGTGTAAGACGAGTGCTTCTTGTGGGTTCCATGCATGCCCTTGAACCCTTTGAAAACTGACCGTCCCGTCATCTGCTTCATAAATCAAGTTCATGGAGTGGCATATGACCATGTCTACTTTCCCCGACCATGGGCTCTTTTGGAAAGACCTCGGCATCCTATCTACAAAGTGTTTAAAAAGGCGGTAAATCCAACCTCCGAAGAAGATAGGAGTTGGGGGAGTAGCAAGTTGGTTCCAGTGCATGTTACGGAGTAGCAAGTAGGGAACATCAAGGTTGGTACGGGTGTGAATGCAATGGAGGACTAGCAGATCTTGTAACCCTACAACGTCGCTGCTGTCGTGCCTCTAGCTAAGAGAGTAGGTGAGGACCCTGTGGATGTTGCGGTAAAGAGGGTCTCTCAATTGTGTACTCTTAGTTCAGCTCGGGTTATAGTGACCCTCTCCGATTTGAGCCCAAGCAGCTTGGCGTTGATTTTCTTGAAGCTCGCGAAGACCGCTGGTGTTCTCTTCATCCCCAGCATCCTCATCCAAGGACAACCCCACCAGAGCCCCAAATTGAGCGATTGAGATCCTGTACGTGGTCCCTCCACAACAGAACTCTACCCCTTCATTGTCAAACGGTTCAGCTTTTGTCTTGAAGATGAACGTGCTATAAAATTCCATGTTGTATTCATGCACGGAGCGAAGTCGAGTGCAAAGGGCAACTCGTAGTGGGCCGGTGACAATGTTGTTGAAGCGGTCTATCTGGTTCACTGTTTCTAGAAGATCCATGCATACTTGTCGTGGATACTCCTCGGGCCTAGTTCTTAGCACATCGTATATTGCTTGAGCATCCAACTCATTTGCATTGAATCTGGTAAATTTCATGGCCATCTGAAAGAAAACACCAAACAATTAGCAAGAAACAGTGAAATTCTCAGGGAAAACTAAAAACAGTCGGCTGAACACGACCCTGTGTTCAGCGGACACGCCCCGAGTTCGCCTGGATTTGGCTGGACACGCCCCCGTGCTCGCTGAGCACGACCCCGTGTCTAGACGTGTGTTTCCCAAAAATCCCATTTTTCGACCCGGTCCTGAAAACTTGAAAATTTTTGGTCCAGTGGGGGTGGGTTTCCCCGAAAATGAAACCCCAAGTGTCGTTTTTCCCAAAACAAACCGTTTACCCTTTCAATTTTATCTTTTTCGGTTCAAAAACAAAGGTTTGGGGTTTTTGTGAGAAATCGGGCGAATCTACAAACAATACAAGTTGATTTACTTCCTATAACATGTATCTAAACTAATGCTAACAGATTTATGCAAAAATTTGAGGTTTGATCCGGTTCAAGTTGAAGAACCCTAGATTTTTTCCCAAATCTTGATGTTAAACTACATGCAAGTACTTAATCTAACTAATTATAAGGATAGAATCATACCTTGACGTTATTAGAAGAAAGGGAAACGTCGAAATCTGCAGAAAAATCACCGGAACCAGAGAGTTTTTGGGGAAACGGGGCGTGTGGAATGAAGAAAGTGAAGGAAAAGGGGGGTTTTATCCCGACGGTTGCGCGGACACGGCCCCGTGCTCGTTGAGCACGGCCCCGTGGGAGGGCAATTTAAATACTTTTTTTAGTGCTCGTGTGAGTGCCCTGTTTCCCAAAAAATTTGGTCTTAGAAATCTTACCGATTAAATGTTATCCCGATTGTTCATAACTTACCAGGTATGATGTTGATGCTTGAACCTTTGTTTTATTCTTCGACCGTTTGAAGCGAGATTTCTTCCTCTTCATCCTCAATAAATCCTTGATAGAGCTTCAGCCGTTGGCCATTGACTTTGAATGGAATTCCATTCCGAGATTTAATTTCGACTGCACCGTGTGAGAAAATATGGGTGATGGAAAAAGGTCCTGACCACCTAGACTTTAATTTACCAGGAAACAATCGAAGTCGTGAATTAAACAATAGAACTTGATCTCCTACCCGAAATTCATTAGGTTTAATGTGTTTATCATGCAAATTTTTCATTCTTTCCTTATAAATTTCGGAGTTAGAATATGCAAAATTCCTTAATTCGTTAATTCATTTAATTAGCAAAATCAATTTTTACCGGCAAATTCTAAATCCAAGTTTACATTTTTAATTGCCCAGTAGGCCTTGTGTGCTATTTCTACTGGCAAATGACAGTTTTTTCCATAGACGAGCTTATATGGGTTGTACCTATTGTTGTTTTATAAGCAGTTCAAAAAGCCCATAAAGCATCGTCTAACTTATCGGCCCATTCTTTTTTATTTAACCCTACGGTTTTTTCGAGTATTCATTTTAAACATCTATTAGTCACTTCGGCTTTGTTTGAGGGTGATATGCTGTTGAGACCCGGTGATAGACCCCATATCTTGTTAAAGATTTTTCAAGTTGATAGTTACAGAAATGGGTACCTCTATCACTAATTAATGCTTTTGGTGTTCCAAAACGAGAGAATAATCTTTTCAGAAATCTTACCACGACTCTTCCATCATTTGTTGGAAGTGCCTCGGCCTCGGCCCATTTAGACAAGTAATCTACCGCCACAAGTATATATTTGTTTCCTTTTGACGGTAGGAAGGGTCCCATAAAGTCGAGTCCCCACACATCAAAAATTTCACAAACAAGAATGCCATTTTGTGGCATTTCGTTTTTTGGAAGAAATATTACCTGATCTTTGGCAAGCGTCACATGTCTTGACAAGACTTTGGGCGTCTTTATAAATGGTTGGCCAATAAAATCCCGAATCAAATACCTTTCGTGCGGTACTAGTGGCACCATGATGTCCTCCGTATGGACCTTCATGCCAATGGCGGAGAATTCTTCTTGCTTCACTACCATGTACGCATCGGCGGATGAGTTGATCGGCACACATTTTGAAAAGATAAGGATCTTCCCAAAAATAGTGCTTTACATCGGCAAAGAATGTTTTTCTTTGATGATGTGGCATCCTTTTGCGACTATACCGCTAGCTAGGTAGTTAGCATAGTCGGCGTACCACGGCTCTTCTCGGTATTCCACCATTTCCAGGGACTCCGTTGGGAACTTTTCATTTATTTGCTCGTCCCTGGTTGCCTCCAAAGCTGGGTCTTCCAAGCGCGAAAGATGATCCGCTGCGGTGTTTCTGCTCCTCTTTTGTCTTTGATTTCAATGTCAAATTCTTAGAGGAGTAGAATCCACCAAATCAAACGTGGTTTAGCATCTTGTTTCTTAAAGAGATATCGAATGGCTGCATGATCTGTATAGACTATTGTTTTAGAAAGAACAAGATACAAACGGAATTTATCAAAAGCAAATACCACGGCTAGTAACTCTTTTTCTGTTGTTGTGTAATTTTCTTGTGCATCGTTAAGGGTTTTACTAGCGTAATAAATTGGGTGAAAATGCTTATCTTTTCTTTGTCCCAAGACGGCTCCAATTGCAAAGTCACTTGCATCGCACATGATTTTGAAAGGTAATTTCCAATCAGGCACTATCATGATAGGTGCATTGACTAGCATTTCCTTTAGCTTTAGAAATGCTTGATTGCAATCCTTGTCAAAGATGAAATGGGCATCTTTTTCAAGTAATTTTGTTAGAGGCCTTGAGATTTTAGAAAAGTCCTTGATAAATCGTCTATAAAATCCGGCATGCCCTAGGAAACTTCTGATAGCTCTAACGGAGTATGGGGGTGGTAATCGAGAAATAGTGTCTATTTTTGCTCGATCAACCTCCATTCCCTCGCTTGAGATTTTGTGACCGAGTACTATTCCCTTCGTTACCATGAAATGGCATTTTTCCCAGTTAAGGGCGAGGTTAGTTTCCTCACATCGGGATATCATTCGTTCAAGGTTATCGAAGCATTGGTCGTATGAATCTCCAAAGATAGAAAATTCATCCATGAAGACTTCCATTGTCTTTTCTATCATATCATGGAAGATGGCCACCATGCAACGTTAAAAGGTTGCGGGGGCATTACATAGACCAAATGGCATGCGTCGATAAGCAAAAGTTCCATAGGGACATGTAAATGTTGTCTTTTCTTGGTCTTCGGGTGCTATCGGGATTTGAAAGTAACCTGAAAAACCATCTAAGAAACAATAAAATTTGTGACCGGATAATCTTTCTAACATTTGATCAATGAAGGGTAAAGGAAAGTGATATTTCCTTGTTGCTTCATTTAATAGATGATAATCTATACATACCCTCCATCCTGTGACGGTTCTCATTGGTATTAATTCATTTTTTTCATTAGTTATTACCATTATACCTCCTTTCTTTGGAACTACTTGGACGGGACTTACCCAAGGACTATCGGAAATTGGATAAATAAGTCCGGCGTCAAGTAATTTGATGACTTCGTTTTTAACCACTTCTTGGACATTTGGATTTACCCTACGTTGTGGTTGTATTACCGATTTATAGTCATCATTCATTAAAATTTTGTGCGTGCACATGAAAGGACTTATTCCTTTAATATCTAAAAGCTTCCAAGCGATCGCATTTTTGTGTTTTTTTCAAAAGTGTAATTAATTTATCTTTTTTCTAAACTAGTTAATTTTGATGAAATAATTATAGGTGATTTACCATCTTTGTCTAGAAAAGCATATTCCAAACCTTTTGGGAGTTCTTTGAGCTCAAGAGATGGGTCTTTAGGAGACTCCTTATTTAGTTGCTCATTTTTGTCAAGAATCACAAAGGTTTGTTCTATGGCGATCTCTTCTTCAACAAAGTGGTCATTTTCTTCTCTCGTATCGGGTGGTTCATCTTCATCTTCAATTAGGGGGTCATTATTGCCGAATGGATATTTCATTGAACGCTCAAGATCGACACTCTTTTTAAATGCCCCTAATTGAATAGATAGATTGTTGTACTTCAGGTTTTTCAAAGCTTCGTGGGTTTTTACAAAAGGTCGTCCCAACACTAGAGGAGCGTCATCAAGGATGACAAAGTCGGTTGGGATTACCATTTGGTTGGTTTGGACCAAGACATCCTCAACTACCCCTATTGATTTTATTACTTTCCGATTAGATAGAAAAATGGGTATTTGAAGTGGAGAAAAATCACTAATACTTAATTTTTCGAAAGTGTAGTTTGGCATTATATTAACACAAAGATCTTTATCAATTGTGACATTACTAATAAAGGAGTTTTGAAAAAAAAACATGGAACCGGTGTAATGTTAATTTCAAATAGGTCTTCTTTTATTAGCGAAGTTTGATCAACTGTTAACTTAATGCTTACCGTTTCGTAAATTTTAGTATTAGTGTTTAATTCTTTTAAAAACTTAGCATAAGTGGGTACTAAACAATGATGTTTGAAAGAAGGTGACAAGAGATTAATGTTTTTTTTTTCAAAATTAGACTCTTCTTGAATTTTAACGTTATCGGACTCACCTCTCTCGTTGTTTAACTCATGTGTCGGTTTTTCACTTACTTGTTCTTCCATTTTTACATTTTCAACTATCTCTTCTTTATTACAAGTTAATTCTTCCCTTGCGCGGGATTCTTTTATGCAACGTTCGATAGTTTTAATGTGTTCTATTATCTTATCGGCTATGTGGGTGATAGAGTAAGGATCAGGATCCTCAAAGTTTGAATCTGGATGTTCGATCCTTTGTTACTCATAATACTCATAGGAAGTAGATGGTTCACACCATTGTTCTTCATTGTAAGTATATGATGGATAAGGGTTGTAATTTTGTTCTTCATAATACTCATATGAGGTGGGTTGTTCACGCCATGGTTCCTCATAATAAGAAAATGAAGGTGGAGGCTCATATCTTGGTTCCTCAAAGTATGAGTATGAAGACTCATACCTTGGTTCATCAAAATATGAGTATGAGGGAGAAGGTTCATACCTTTGGTCTTCATAAGGTGTATATGAAGTTGATGGCTCGTATATGGGCTCCTCATAGTAAGTGTATGAAATGGATGGTTGAAATAAGTCACAATATTGTACCGAGTGAGGGTTACCACAAATGGTGCAATAGTCTTCCCTATAATCATCCTCCTTATAGGTGTAGTTGTAGCCTCCTAAGTATTGATCCATAAGAATCACTCAACAGACCACAACAGAGTCTCGAGACCAGAAAACAAAAACGGAAACAGAGCTGGACACGGCCCCGTGTTCAGTAGACATGGCCCGTGTTCACGTTCTGTATCTGGGCGTTTTAATAAAAGTAACTGGTTTTATGCAGCACAGGGGCGTGTTCAATGAGCACGACCCCGTGTTCAGACTCTGTATTTGGGTCTTTTACAAAAAAATTGTGCAGCACGGCCCCGTGTTCAGTGAACACGGCCCCGTGTTCAGGTTACTGTAAATGCAAAAACTAATTAAAATGCAGAAAATGTGCGCGCGTTTTAAAAAGGTTTTGAAAAAACTGATTAGGCCGTCGATTTTAAGCTTTCCTAAAATCCTTGTGTCCCCGGCAGCGGTGCCAAAAACTTGATGTGCGTTAGGTGTGATATATTTTTATGTATATTTTTAGCGCTTTTTACACTTTAGTCAAGTTTTAAATTTATAAAACATGATATTTTACTAACACTAAACACACATATGGGCAAGTGCACCCATCTGAGCGTAGTATAGCGTTGGTAAGATACCGAGGTCGTCCAAGGACACAAGAGCTTTTAGTACCGGTTTATCCTCAACGTCTAATCAAATCAAAATTTTAGAAAAAGGTTTAAACATGAAAATAAAAACTAAAAATGATGAAAATAAAAATAAAAATAAAAACAGATATACAAGATGAATCACTTGGATCCGACTCGCCTTTAGTGTAACCTTTGATTATTTCCGCACTTTTGCACTTTTTAAGAGATTATCTTAGTTATAGTAGTAGGCCCCTCTTTTGAAGGTGACGTTACCCTCAACCCAGTAGTTTGAGTCAGCAAGGATACAATCCTAAAGGGTTGGATTATTGAAAGATAATTAATTAAGTTATTAATGCGTAATGTGGTAGGCCCCTCTTTTGAAGGTGACGTTACCCTCGGCTAAGTAGTTTAAGTCAGCAGGGATACAATCCTAAGTAGCCGGGTTAATGTTTTAATAGTAGTTTACATATGAGGGGATCAAGAAATTCGAACCCCCGCCATCCAATACCAGAGGATATTGAAGGAGGTCCTACTAAGCTTGACCCAGGTCCTTGCAGGATCTATACACTGAACAAGGCAAGACGCTTACCAAACCATTCCCTTAACCCCCGACCAGGTAGCCAACATATCTCCATATAGACCGTGGAGATATGAATGGTGTAAATCTTTTATTTTATATAGACAGTAAAATAACGCCAAGACACCACGGATAAATGATAAGGAAGTTTCACCTTCAACATAAGAAACTAGTTATTAAAGTCATTAATACATAACCAAATAAAAAGTGCGAAAAGATTAAAAATAAAAAGTATTACACTAAATGCTTGTCTTCACCAAGTGATGTAAGAGACTTAGGCAAACATGGCTTTTGATTGTCAAGAACTCTTACTATCAATCTTGGATCCCGAGACTATTACACACACTCTATGATGGATGATGGATGATGGTGGTGGATGTGGGTTGTGATGGTGGTGGTGGTGGTGGTGGGTGGGTGAAGTGTGAGAGAGATGGTTTGCCAAGGGATGCCTTTGAAGTGAACCAAGCACCTCTATTTATAGCCTACACATAAGCCCGGACACGTCCCCGTATCCATTGGACACGGCCCCATGTCCATCCATCTTCTCTTTCTTCATTAAATGCAGTTTGTCTGCATTAGTTGACCACGCCCCCGTGTCTGCTGGGCACGGCTCCGTGTGTAGAAGCGTATCTGTACTATCAAGATTTGCTTGGATTCTGCGAATCATAGCGTTGAGCACGGCCCCGTGTCCGCTGGGCACGCCCCCGTGTTGGGAAATAGAAGCTTCTACAACTTTGTCTTTTCTGCAGACATTTGGGCACGCCCCCGTGTTCATTGAGCACGTGGCGTGTTCAGCCTTCTGATATCTTGTTTTTGCTTGGGAAGATGCTGTCGAGGGGTCGGGCATGCCACGTTTATTTCTTTTCTTGTATTATTGTTAGATTTGGCTGCATTTTTGCTTCTTTTGTTCATTTAAGCTCTTTTAACCCTTAAAATACTAAAAAGGTTAGTTTTATGCCTCATTTGATGTAATTTATATGTTGCATTTTACACACATCAAAAAACCAGCTAACTTAGCATATGATTTGTAAAACGCATATGCTTGTTCAATAGAGGTAAATTGCATTCCAACCACAGGTGTAGCTGATGCTTCAACCTCCGGGGTGTAAATCCTTTCATCTACATAAATCAAATAAAAAAATAAAACCACATGCGAATTATCATACTCCTTACATGCGATATATTAATAACTGCATAATTTCATCGTACGACAACAACACGTGCGAATTGTATGAGCCATAACATGCGAAAATGATGATTTTGATGAATATGTTTTACACATGCGATTTATTATATCAAAACATGCGAAAATCCGTAACAGAATAAACATCACACGCGAATTGAAAAACTCATAACATGAGAACTTATACATGTTGCTTTCAAATCAAAATATACTCAATATTCAAACTTCAAAAACAGCTACAACAATGCAAAAACATTGCTAAGATTAAACAAAACAAGTCTACGAATAATTTAAAGATCAGCATTAACATAATTACCATTCGTCTCTTCGTTTACAGCACTTGTACTTGCATTTGGATTTGGATTTGGATTTGCAGGTTGCGGATTTAAAACATCCTCAATCAAAACTCTCTGATATGCAGATAATTGAGCATGATCACCGATCGGTTGAGTTTCTTCAAAATCAACATATGTTCGTCCAGTGCTGCTCTGTGGATCCATCGAAAAAAACAATTGAATGAAACCCTAACGCAGAAGAACGAAAACTACAATTTGAGAATTATCAAAAATTTGAAACTGGTTCGAATGATAATTACCGGGATATTAGTGTAATGAACTTCTCGCTGATTGAATGAAGAGACGAATTTGCCCTCAGATGATTGAATTAATTGTCTGGTTTAACCTTATCATAGAAAAACGAATCAGGACACGTGTACGGCCACTACTGTCGGGTATGTAATGTACGATTAGTAGATTTGTATCCTACACTTTACCTACACACACACACATATATGTATATATAGGGAGAAGATCATGCGAGAACCACCTCTTATTGCGAGAACCGCGAGAACCAATGTGAACACAACCAAAAATGCCTAAAAATAGCTAAAAATCACACAATTTTTTTAATATTTTTTATATAAAAATCGCTATTTTTCGAAGCCAAATTTTTTTTTTGGCCACTAAAAGTAGCGATTTGAGCATAAAAAATATTAAAAAAATTTAGATTTTTTTTTTTGATTTTTTTAGGTTTTTTGGGGGTTTAGTTTTTAGCATTTTAGCTTGGAGGGGGGGGGGTTGGGGGGGTTAGGTTTTTTTTAGAGGGGGGGGGGGGTTGGGTTTTTTTAGGTTTTTTGGGGGTTTTAGTTTTTAGCATTTAGCTTGGGGGGGGGGGAGGGAGGGGGGGTTAGTTTTTTTAGGTTGTGTTCACATTGGTTCTCGCGGTTCTCGCAATAAATGGAGTTCTCGCATGAGCACCTGAGAGACACACACTTTTTAGCTACAGTGAAACAACACTTTTTTTTATGTTTTTGTGGCCTATTAACATTGACTACTAATATCCAGAGACACATGAATTGAACTCACATATTCACTATCTTGAGGGTTCTTGGGAATGAGCATGGGGATATTTTGTTATACATGTATTTTATTAGAGATTAGATATTAAATTGAGATAGATTAACTTAATGAAAACCTGTTTCATTTATTTATATTCATATACATTAAAAGAAAGTCTCGATGAATAGAAATCTAAAGTTTTAACATTGTATTTATTTGGATTTTATTGAAAATGGATATCGTGCTTAGGGTTGTTCATGAGTAGAGCTAGGGTAAGCTCGGGCTTGGCTCGATTATAAACCGAGCTGGCTCGGCTCGGCTTGGATTTGAAACCGAGCTGAAAATCTAAGCTCGGGCTCGGCTTGGTTTTAAACCAAGTTGGCTCGACTCGGCTTGGTTTGGCTCGATTTTAAAAATAAAAATTAATACATAGCTCTCAAAATTTAGTATTTTAAAATATTATTCAATACTTTAAAAGAACATATTCAAAATAAGTTCAACCTAATACATTACAAGCCAAAATCACGTTCAACAACGCAAAATAAGTTTTATATTTCAAGTAAATACAATATTTGTTCATTAGAACGACAATCAACCTTTAAATATGTCATAGATATCAAACTACAAGCCTAAATACATGTAAATAATAATCACTATTTTGTAATATATTATATGTATATAAAAATAAAATATATTATAAGTAAAATAATTCGAGCTAAACGGAGCCGAGCTACCAAGCGAGCCAAACCGAGCCAATTTGGCTCATCACGAGCCGAGCCGAGCTAGGCTCACTTTCTAACTGAGCCGAGACGACTCGGCTCACTTTCAAACCGAGCCATATCGAGCGAGCCTTTTCCAAGCTAAATCGGAGCGAGCTTCGAGCCGCGAGCATTTTGAACGGCCCTAATCGTGCTGCTATCATTGTAATCGAACCGAAACCGACAGTGAATAATAATTTATTTATTTTATCGTAAACTATATGAGTGACTCTAACAATATTAAAAGTTCACATTTTTAATCGTAAACTATATTAGTATCGATACGTGACGAACCGAAACGATTTCAACCGGACATTGGTACCAATATTGGTAGTATCAGAACCAATATTTTTTAAGTTTTCGATTGATATAAAATACAGGTCGATATTAAAACTTTATTTTTTTAATTTCCTCTTTTAATTGCGATAGCGAGTGTTGGTAACATGACCACTTAACCGATACCAACTAAATTCCCATCGTGTAACACGGGGGAAAACCACTAGTTAAATTAAATTTGTGAAGATAGATGTTAAATAAAAGAGTAAACTGCCTTTTTGGTTCTTGAGGTTTGGTTACTTTTGCCACTTTTAGTCCAAAACTCAAACCTTTTGCATCTGGGTCCCTGTTGTTTCAGTTTTATTATCATTTTGGTCCAAAAATGAAATCAGGTCATACTTGTCTTATAAAATCCTGCAATTTTGTCATTTTCCTCAGAGCAAATCAGGTCATATTTGTCTTATAAAATATGGTATTTATTTATAAAAAAAAATGATCATTTTGCCCCTGTGGAAAATGACAAAATAACAGGATTTTATAAAACAAATATGACCTGATTTATTTTTGGACCAAAATGGCAATAAAACTGAAACCACGGAGACTCAAATGAAAAAAATTTGAGTTTTAAACTAAAGTAACAAAATTGACCAAACCACAGGGACCAAAATCACAGTTTAGTCAATAAAAAAAGAAGGGTTGATTTTTGTTTATAGTCAACCGGTTAGGGGACCCTCTCACACATCACATGCCGCGTTTTAAAGACCAATTCCTCGAATTTTCCCCTCACCTTTTAAAGTCCAAAGCCATTACCCATTTAACCACTGAAAAATCACACCAGTCATCGTCTCGGACCACAGGAGCTCGTCAACGTCACTGCTACCATGAGAGTCAAGAATTTCTGACTATATCCAAATTTTCACCACAAGTCTGAGTCATTGAGGTACAATTGCGACTCATATTTTGTTTTTTTTTGTTTTTTTTTTCTTTAATTTACCAGGGCACCGTAATCTCTACCAAAAAAAAAAACATATTTGTTTCGTTTCTAATATATTATGTATGTGTTAAGTGAATATATCAGTTTTACTAATGGAAGTAGAAGATCAAGTAAATGTATGTGTTTTATAGCTTGAAATATAACCATCTGTTGGTCAAAAGATTTGGCTATTACCCACAGATCGGAGGTAATGTTTCTAATAATTTAGTTATATGAATATATCAGTTTTATAAATTTAATAATTAATAATAATGAATTAGATTATTCTTTTATGACTGTATTAAGAAATTAAAAATCGTACACATTGGCTATAATTGATTCGTACACACTGTTATACAGAAATTGAAAATCGTACACACCGGCTATAATTGCAAATCGTACACACTGTATAAAGAAATCAAAAATCGTACACCGGCTATAATAAAATATCATATACACTATACAAAGAAAGTGGTAAGTAGTGGCGGACCCATGAATTTTTTCATGGGGTGCGGAACATTTTTAAAAATTTTAGACCCCTAGGTATATATATGTAAAAAAATCGGTTCGTATCGGATCGGTTCGAGTCGGGTCATGTAAAACAAACGAACATCAAACTAAATTTGTATAATCATCAAAAACATGTCAAACCTTGTTACAAACATAATTAAAACGTCGACGCCCTACGGGTTTTCATTTTTTGAAATCTATCAAAAATATTATCTAAAACTAATTTCTTAAGCAATTCTTTCTCTATATAATATAAGTTCATCGCTCCATAACATAATGTTTCAGTTTTAATTTTAATTTTCAACTATTCAAGCCCTAAAAATCATAACGTAAGTTGTAATCACCCTAAAAATATATAAACAACATAATCACCCTGAAAATATATAAACAACATAATCACCCTAAAAATCATCTAAACAACCATAAACAACGTCAAAACACACAAAATTTCAAACATATTTAGCAACTTTATTACCCTTTTTTCTCCTATAATATCAACCAAAATCATCAAAATAACAAAGAAACTTACCCGTGTTCGGATTCCGGTTAGATTTGGTGTCAAACGACGGTGGTATGGTGGCTGATTACGGTGGTCGCCAACTGCTGGACTGTTGTCGGTGGGTGATGTTGTTCGTTGGCAGTGCAGGGACGCAAGAGAGAGAGAGCGGGAGAGAATTTCTAAAGGTTTTGGGCTTTAATTATTTTGTTATAGTTTGAAATATTGTTGGGTTTGGTTAATGGGCTAAGACTTAGTGGGCTAGCTAGTTAGGAATTATAAGTGGGTAAAGGGATGGGTTTTGTTAGTTAGGTATTAAAAGTTTTATAATTTAGGTAGTATTTTTTCAAATAAGAGTTTACTAAAAAATTTAAAATATAAATTGATAACACTTTTTACCTAAGGGGTGCGGACGAAAATTTTAAAGGGTGCGGTCGAAAAATTCCAAAGGGTGCGGACGAAAATTTCCAAGGGGTGCGGACGGGATTTTCAACGGAACTTAGCACTAAATTTTTTTCCCCGGGGGTGCGCCCGCCCACCTTGGGTTGGGCTTGGGTCCGCCCTTGGTGGTAAGTGTGTTACTAAATGTACCCCTCCTCACACAAATTTACGGATAAGACCCGCAGTTTTACTCACAAGGGGTAAAAATAGTAAGAAGATGGGTGTAGATCAACCCAAAAGAAAGGGGGTCTCCCTGTCTGTCTAAGACCTCTCTTGAACTTAAATTACACCGTGTGCGACCCATTAACTAGAACCGAACCTTTACCAGGCTTTAAGCAACCTTTAATCCAAGTAATCCGTTTTGAATATTTTGAATGGTCTTAAAGTGAAAATAAATAACAATAGCTTCGGGATCGAAGCTAGTAGGAACCAAAACCTTGAGGTGCAATCTTGACAAGGGGCAACGGTGTGGAGTCTAGGGAAGAAATGGTGACCCACAACCCTAGGTGGGAACACCGCCCATGGATTTAGGGTGTTCTATTTCATCGAAAACTGTTGAGAGCACACCAGGCATCGGGGGGAGTTGAGGAGATGAGATGATTATCTCTTGACCTCTTTAGTATACACACAATCTGCATATACAGTCACAAATATGTATATATAGTCAGTTATATACACACCTTTTTTTTCCTTTTGGTCAATAGTGGAGTTTGAAGAAGGGTTAAATTAAAGTTTGAATTTGCAAGAGCGTTGTCATCAAATGGTGAGTATTTAAACTATTTTCTAATTAATAATGTCATGCCATGTCAAGTTTCCACTATACTTCTCATTTTACACTCAATCAGTAGCAATGGTCAAACACCTAGAGAGTGGTAAACAATTTTCTTTTAAAAAAGAAGATAAATTTGTGATTGGTTGGAAGGGGTTGAGACCCACCATTAACCTCCTCTCCCTCCCACCTCTCTCCTCTTCAAACACTCGGTGAGTATACACCAACCCGAACACTCCCCACTCACCGATTATACCCCTGGCAATGGTTCCCCACGCGGCAAACTCCCCTCCACGAAGTACTCCCCGAGACCACTCCCTCCACCCTAAGTTTGATTTATTTTTAAATAAACACGGTTATAATTTTTAATATACTCTAAAGTTTGTTTGAATTTTAAAAAGGAATAATGGATTTTAATAATCCTAACTATTAGTCGTTGGCCAGCAATGGTCCCAACTTCAAAAATAACCAGTGGTGGTCCCACCTTTTCATATATTGCAAAGTAAAAGTGACAATAGAATTAAGATAAACCAATTTCATTTCATAACAATGTCGGATTACAATATAAGGAAGATTCAAATACAACATGTTTCAATACAACAAAACAAATACACCATAGCACAATACAAAAATTGATAAAACAGTTTAACATCTATAATCTTTAGATGTGTATCTAAGGCCTCGCCACTACACCCATTTTAACATCAGCATCATCCTGCTATATGTTAGAAAGTATAGATCAACACACAAGGCATTGGCGAGTATACACGCTTGTGATACATAGCATAAGTAAATAAGTTTAAACGAATCCACATGGCAAACTAGTTATTCAAGATAAACAATAACTGGCATGTGAACAAACAAGTCAACCCAAAGTTTAACGCAAGAAAAGTCTTAACATGACCCAACGTTCACAGGCGGTGTGTTACTCGTATAGTGCTAGACAGGTCAAGGGTAGGCTCGTACGAAATTAATGACAAGTTCAACACAAAACTTACAATCCCAGATCAAAGTATCAAGTATAACATATGCATGTATTGGATTGTTCGTGCATTTGTATAAAAGTCTAAGTGTAAGTTTATAAGATAACTGCTAATTCTTCGTTCGAATTCCTATGAGCATAGTTTTGGCAGGAGTAGGTGGACGTAGTACATGAACACCGAGGTTATTCATGTCACACCCCAACCGATGGCGGAATCATCGGGATGTGGCATGATGCGAGTAGGTTGCTCGAGAGAATCCATAACGATTAATTGTGACAATATTTATTAAGGTTCAATATCCCATACTATCAAACAAAACATTCTCACAAAGTTGAAACAAAATTCTGTAGTTTCTCAAAGAACAAAACAAGACATTCAAAACTTGCAAATAGTTTAGGCGGGTTTCTAGACATCCTAAACCATTTCCAGCAGTAATCCATCAACCTGTTACATACGTTAAAATAAAAGTCAATGCAATAATGTAAAGGTGAGTACACAAATTTGCATATGTA
The DNA here is from genome assembly GCF_002127325.2 of Helianthus annuus. Lineage (NCBI taxonomy): Eukaryota > Viridiplantae > Streptophyta > Magnoliopsida > Asterales > Asteraceae > Helianthus > Helianthus annuus. Next base: position 84,174,247 of record NC_035435.2, read on the forward strand.
TAGTAATAAAGCTTTTACGCATAACTAGCATGTAACACGTAAAGGGCGAATCAAGTAAGCTATCGACAATGATACAAGCTAACCAACATGACTGCGAGTAGAGTATGCGCGATACGTGTTCACCGAAGCGAGCATGTAAAGTAAGTAAACCTTAACAACCCCTGAATAAACAGGTGCTGAGTCCAAACTATAGTACTATCGTTACTAAAGGTGGTAGGGCAAGTCATCACTGTGTAAACATAGCAAACAAGCATTCAACTAGACACGTATAACATGCGAGAGCGGTTAGCGTTTAAAAGAGTTTAAGCGTTGTGTGCGTCGTGTTTTGAAAGAGAACGTATGTAACACCCAAAAGTGCGTTAAACGAAAAAGGGTTCGAGTATACTCACAGTGCGTGCCTAATAACTAAACACGGTCTGGATGGAGTGGAGAGAGCGCCGGATCAGCCTGCGTACGGGAACAGAAGTGCATAAGTCTTCCAAAGTGCTGAAACGGTCGAAATCGGAGTGTCGAGTGGGAAACATAGGCTTTGTACGGAGCCAGTGTCTTCGTACGAAGGCGTGCCTTCGTACGAAGGGATGCTTCGTACATGTGTTGCTTCCGTTGTCCAAAATCGAGTGTTCTTCGCGTCTTTCTTCGGGAAATCGAGTGTTCATCCCCCCAGCCTTAAGCTACTGATTAAACTTAGAGCCGGAGAGGTCTTTGTTTGAGTCACAGATGGGAACTTGGGCTGTGTTGTGCGAAACCAGGGTCTTCGTACGAAGGCAGTGCCTTCGTACGAAGCCGGGACTTCGTATAGAACAGTCCAGCTCGCACAAGTGGCTGTTTTTGCGTTCGGAGCTATGTTTTCGCCTGAATCGGATGTATTTTCGAGTCCTTTTCATGACGGTTTCGACACCATTTCGTCCCACTATCCAGTGAACGAAATGTGTCGGTTTTGGTCCGTTTTTGTGTAAAATTCGAGTTTAAAAGGGTTTTTACTTGGATTAACACCTGGTGAGTGTGAAATCTGCAGATTTCTAACTTGGGAAGCCAAAGCTAGGCCTAATACACTTGGTTAAGTGTAGATCCGTAGCAAAATAAGAAGTTTTGATGAAAAAGATGAAGGTTTTCATAAAAAAATAGAAAAGTTTAGATGAAAATAGAGAAGTTCGGATGAAATCGGAGTTAAACTCGTGAAAAATCATTGTGGAAAACGTTGTTAAACATGTAAAAATAGTAAATCTTACTTGGGAAATAGAGGGACAACAAATTGGGTGCGTTTTTGAGAGAATGACAGCAAGTTAGAATGAGTGAAGTGAGCTTGGTATTTACAGAGGAGAGCTTGTAGTCGTGTGCGAAGCTGGCTGCCTTCGTACGAAGCCATTGTCTTCGTACGAGGGGACCAGTTTTGTGTGAAAAATTCCCGTTTCACGTGTCAGATGTTCGTTTGATGCGTTTGGTTGCGTTAGTTAGTTCGAGTACTTAAAGTATTTTAGCGAGGTATTAAGTGTGGCGTTGCGTTTTAGTGAGATAAATCGAGTTGTGAGAGTGAGCGTTTGAGCGTTTTTAAGCGATTATCAATACACAAAACATATTTAACATTTAAACACACAAATAATACAAATAATATAAATAAATCCGCCCCACTGCTTTGGTAGTTCTAACCCCTTGAACACACCCGCCCCTACTTCTTTTACCATTAAAACATGCAGGGCTTCCATTGCGATCGTGAATAAGAATGGAGATAGCGGGTCGCCTTGTCTTAAGCCTCTCTTGTATTGGAACTCCCCCGTTGGAGTCCCATTAACTAATACCGGAGCCTTGCCTGAAAACAGAATGCCCATCATCCATGTTTTCCACTTGAGGGGAAGCCCATGTGTGTGAGTATTGATATCAAGAATTTCCAGCTTAGTGCATAAGCTTTTTCTATATCCGCTTTGAACAGAAAAACCTGTTTCTTATTTTTTTTCGCCCATGATACTACTTCATTTAAGATCAAAGGACTGTCCACTATATTACGACTAGCAACAAAAGCGGACTGTTCATGTGATATAATACTATTAAGAACCCCTTTCAGACGATTTGCCAGGATCTTTGAAATAATTTTGTTAATTACACCGATAAGTGATATGGGTCTAAAATCAGATAATGTAACTGGGTCACTTACTTTTGGAATCAATGAGATGAAGGAGGCACTGCAAGATTTCTGAATAGACCCGTGTGCGTGAAACTGTTCCATCATGTCCATCACATTCCTTTCAAGTTCGTTCCAGAATTTTTTGACGAATGCAAACGTGAACCCATCTAGACCCGGCGCCTTATCTGAACCACACTCCCAGACTGCTGCTTTTACTTCTTCCCGTGTGAACTTTTCAATTAATTGATTTGCTTCAATCTTCGATAACTTCGAAAATCCATCTGATTACATCCGGGGTCTTGATTCCACTGGTTCCATAAACTTCCTTCTCATGCTAACTTGGATATATTTCATAATGGTTGGCGGATCCGCAACCCATGAACCATCAATCCAAAATCCATTAATCTTGTTCCTCACCATATTACAATTCATAACAACATGAAAATACCTGGAATTTTCATCTCCCTCCGATATCCAGTTTGCTCTAGCTTTTTGTTGATAATCTTTTCCTTTTTTTCGAAACCACTCTCTGACCTTTCTTTTGCATTCTCTCCACGTTTCGACTTCGTTTTCCTCCAACACTCTTACTTCAGCATCAACATCTAGGTTTTTTAGCCGATCAATTGCTTCTGTATAATCTTTCTCTTCAGCCTCTTTGTTTTCTCATCTCCATTTTTTGATTTCTTCCTTGACACTTTTTAGTTTAGCCCCCAACATCAAATCCTTGAAATTTTCTTCTACTTGACAATCGAGACCTTTTTTCACTATCTCTATTATTCCCGGATTATCCAGCCAATAGTTAAAGAATCTGAACGGGTTTGGGCCATAATACGTTCTTCCGATAGCTAGTATCAGTGGGCTGTGGTCTGAGATTATTCTTTCGAGTGCTCTAAGTGATGTGTTCGGCCATTTTGACATAAAGTCACTGCTAACTAGAGCTCTGTCTATCTTGCTTAACTTTTTCCATCGCCTGATATAAACGTGAATCTTCTCCCCACCACTGGATATTCTAATAATCCAGCTGAGCCAATGAAATTGTTAAAGTGCATTGCATTGTTGCTGTCAAAATTGGAATTCCATCTATCTTCTGGAACGCGGACTTCATTGAAATCACCGATTAGTAACCACAGTCCTTGTGTTGTGTTTCGAATATTCAGTAATTTATTCCATACCCGTCTTCTTTCCGTTCCAATGTTTGGAGCGTGTACATTCACCACAATTAACTCTAGTCCCTCACCGATTAATTCCCCTTTCACCATTATGAAATTTTGGTCCAACACTTCCATGTTTTTTTTCTGAACAGACCTGGGTTCCAGATTGATAATATTCCCCCTGATCTTCCCTCCGCATCCACCTTGAGAAACTCCATAGCCGATCCGTACCAAAACTTTCGTATTCTGGTTTCTGACATGTTACACAGTTGCGTTTCTTGTAGTGCTAAAAACCCCACGTTATTATCTTTTATTAGGCTCCTAACCAGAGGCGCCTTTCCCAGATCTCCTGCTCCTTTCACATTTAATGATGCCCAATTCATTTGGCTACAACATCCACCTGTTTGTCATTGATAACCTTTTCGATTTGATCTTTTCTTCTTGTCAAGTCGATACCAAGTATAGCCCCAATTTTCTCTGTTCCCCTTACTTCTTCTTCCGTTGTATTCATAGTGCCTGACTCCACATTTGTTTCAGGGTTTGTATCTGGTACCAACGTCGAGTCTGATTCAGCATCGTCTACCCAGTCTGACTCATAATCATCCTCCAACGAGTGTCATCTGTCTTCCCATTCGTCCTCCATCTCCCGCATTTGTTTTCCCCTCATCCTGTTTTTTCTCATCTTAACTTTCATTCTAGTTGATTTTTTTCTAGGGTTTAATCTTGTTTCATCCGACAGTTCCATGTTTTGGTCGATACCCCTGTGTTTCCTGACCAATGTATTGGGCTTGAGAGCATTATTTCTTACTTCAGCTTTCAGGCTCCTTTTTTTGGGCTTTTCCTTCTAGTCCTTTACAAACTTCATGGGCCGGCCCACCAAACTCACTAGATTGTTTATCAGATTCCGTCACGTGCACATCTAAGTTTGTTTCTGTATTTATACATTCTTCATATGGGTTCCCGCCAATATTAACTTCCTTGGTCGGCGTGGCTTCGGGAACTGTAGCTTCTTCTTCTGGTTCTTCTGTCTCCGATTTCTTCAATTTTTCCACATCCCTAGAAGTCTCTTGGGCTGACTCCATACCCACCGATTTTTCATGTTCCCCAGGAGACTTTTGGGCTGTATCTCCCTTCGCCGGAGAGTTCACCGGAGTTACTAGCGTGTCTGGCCCATTTTGCTTTTCCGGTTCTTTTGAAGCTTGGTCCGCCGACGTTCCCGGCACTTGACTGACATTTGCTTTTGTAATGAAGCTCGGAGCCCATATTTCATCAAATTCGGAGATCCAAACATCAAAACTACATCCCTTCCAAGTGATTCCAATTTTGTCTTCAATTTTTTTTCCCATGATTTACCAAGATACCAACACTGTCCATTGATAAGTGTAGATCCCATTCATCCGCTGTGGACTCACTTATCACTTTCCCGTACTTCCCTGCTATCTCATTCATAACTTCGTTACACAATAATGATAGGGTTAAAACCTTGGGGAAGAAGAAAGCTAAGAGATAGAAGGAAATTTGACTCAAATTCTGGCTGATTTTCATTCCATACGTAAACCAATTAAATAAACAAGACACTTACACAAGACACCCCCAAACTAAACCAAAATAACATCCTAATCCCTTGACTTAACAATAGTAATAAAACTAAAATAAATAAGATACGTAACAATACTCCCCCCTTAACCTACTTTTTGCCCTCAAAAAGTAAGCTCTTCAATTCAATCCTTAACCATTGTCGTCTTGTTCAGTTTCCTCATCGCCTCCCACATTAATCACAAAAAGTTGTTTCTTTTTGCACTTGTGTCCTGGAACGAACTTTTCAGTGCACCAAAAGCATTCTCCTTTTGACTTTTTTAACTCTAGTTCCTCACCTGACAAGTGCTTCGCGTTAATAGTTGTTGGTTTATAAGTTGGTGGCCCAGGGACTCCTGTTGGATCTGGAAGCAACGGAAGTTTTGAAGCGTTAACCGGAGGTGTTATTTTGACATCTTCGGGTTGCAGCCCATCCTCCACATCTTCACCTGAAAACCGAGGAAATTCAACCTTCCCGACCCGCATAGGCCGAGTACCCGTCCGCGAATCATCGCTAAACAGCCCTTTATCAGGGCCGCCTCCGCCGCCGCTGAAGCCGCCTCCGCCGCCACTAAAACTGCCACCGCTTGAATGCTCCTTGAGTGCTCGTAAGATCTCTTCTTGTTGTTTCATCGACTGTTCTTGTTGTTTCAACATGGCGGCTAGGGTTTCTTGGAGATTTGAGATTGCCTTGCCATGTTCCTTGAGAGTGCTGTCAATTTCTTGATTGCGAGTGTTAGTCAGGGTAATCGAAAGTAATTCGGACCGGAGATCGGAACGGCTCTGATACCCTTAATAGGGTTAAAACCTTGGGGAAGAAGAAAGCTAAGAGATAGAAGGAAATTTGACTCAAATTCTGGCTGATTTTCATTCCATACGTAAACCAATTAAATAAACAAGACACTTACACAAGACACCCCCAAACTAAACCAAAATAACATCCTAATCCCTTGACTTAACAATAGTAATAAAACTAAAATAAATAAGATACGTAACAAATAATTGCATAGGCACACCTTTGATTGTCAACCACGCAAGTCGTTGGTATGGTACCACTTGGCCATCCCAAACCTGCAAGTTTTCCGGTTAATACGCTAAACTACCCTTTCGATGACACTACTACCCTAAAAAATAGACCACCTTTTTTACACTCCCCTCTGTTTCCCCTACACACTACTCTCTCTATCTCTCTCATACCCTCCCTTTAAAACTACTGGCAACTACCCAACCCCTACCCGCATGCACCAGACCAAGTGGAACGCCCCCTAAGTCGACCAAGTGTCTGTATCCAACATTCTCATATGTTACAATCAAATTATGCAAAAAATTTACATAGTACCAAAGAATAGGATTTAGTAGATTCTTATTGATCTTGGGAAACACCCAAAACTAGATATTCTCATATATGAGCGTCCTAATATATCTATCTAAGGTAAAATGAAACGAGGTCACAACAAAAATGAATACATATCTTATTTGCTCATGATTCACCAAATAATTGGTAAGACTGATTTCTAGAGTGAAGATTTATTAACAAAGTATCACCGAGAGTAAATCATTTTGTCTAAAAAGTTGAATACTAGTGAATGAGTTCATTATATATGTACATAGTCATTTCCTTTAGATAAAGGTTTGAGTCAAGTTATGAATTTTAATATTTAATTTTTAATGAACTCAAACGCATTTTCCGATCATAATACAATTTTAATGTCGATTTGATCTTTGACACTTTGAATTTTTTTCAGTTCTTCAATGGCTGAATTATTAGGAGCTGCGTTAGGAGAAGCCTTTTCTGAACTATCAGATGTGATCAAACACGTGATAACAAAAACATTGCATTTTAAATCCGAACTCAAGGAAATGCAAGCAAATATACAGAGAATGGGGCCTATCTTCGAGGATATGGAGAAACTAAACAAAGAACTGGATCGGCGGAAAATGGAAACGGAGCGGATCATGATTCTGTTCAAGAAAGCAGACGAGCTCGTCCGGAAATGTGAGAATGTCAAATGGGATTTTCATAACAGATACCGCCATGCTTCCAAGTTGGACGAAATGAATAAATCGTTGGTGAAGTATGTGAATTATGACCTTCAGTTTCAGATTGCGAGGAATGGAGCTGAAACGTTGGTGGAGCTGAGACGTTTGACGAAAGGGTATGAGAAAGAGAGTCCAAGTGGTGTCCCGTTGGAAAAGTGTGTTGCTATAGGATTTGATGATCAGCTTAGGAAGTTGAAGCTCAGGATTCTTCAAACGGTGATTGCTCGGTTGTAGTTGTTTCGGCTGCAGGAGGGTGTGGGAAGACCACTCTTGTAACAATGCTCTGCCATGATCCTGATATTAAAGGTAACAAGTTATGTGTTTTACAAATCATAAATGGATGAAAGTTCAACACTTACTAATTAATAAATATAAATAATATTGTTCTAATTTGAACAGAAAAATTTGGTGAAAACATCTATCATGCTGTAATCCCAGAGAAATACAACATAAAAGTCATCATACAAAAATTACTTAGGAGGAACCAACCGCACGATTTTTATAGTGATGAAGATGCGTTCCTGCAGTGGGGGCGCTTTTTGGCGAATAAATCTGAAATACTATTAGTACTTGATGACGTACGGTCTGAATCCATTATTGAGAAATTCATGTTCAAGTCACCCGGATACAGGATTCTGGTCACATCTCGGGAGGGTTTTAGACGATTCAATCGGTATGAACTTCAACTTTTGAACGATCAAGATGCCACCAGTCTATTCCACCGCTCAGCATTTTCAGAACATAGTAAGATTAGTATACCAGATGACCTTGTTGTCAAGGTATATGTAGCCAAACCCTTTTCTGTTTTTTTAGTATTCTTTTTGGATATTACATCTTCTAAGATTTTTTTTTTTTTTTTTTTTTTTTTTTGTAGTTGGTCAAGTGTTGCAAGAATCATCCACTGGCTCTTAGAGTGATTGGTGGTTCGCTAAATGGGAAACAACTGCCAAGCTGGATAATAATGGCGGAAAAGCTGTCTAAAGGGAGTAAATTGATTCACAAGTCTATACAAGAGTGTTTAGAAAAGAGTTGCTATCTTTTCGATGAAGAACCTGAAATCAAACATTGTTATATGGACTTGGGATTATTTCCTGAAGATCAGAAGATAGCTACTACAACACTTATGGACATGTGGGCCCATTTGTACAACCATGACGATGATACGGGATTGACTACCATGGTCAGCATTGATACGCTTTCTTCTAGAAACCTTGCAACTTGGTTGCCCCAAAGGTACTAGCACAACCTTTCTGCAGGTTATATTATTTGAAATTCTAATCATGTTTTACCTACAAATCTAATACATTTTAAAAGATAAGAGTTGGTGGTTGGTTATAAACATTGTAGGAAACATATACCGGCTGTTGCCCACCATTGTGAGGAAGAATTTGTTACACAACATGATATGATGAGGGAATTGGCTATTCATTTAAGCGAAAAAGAGTCAATAGAACAAAGAGAAAGGTTAATTATAAATACGGATGGACAAGATCTTCCTCAGTTGCCCCAAATTGTCAACGCCCGTGTATTGTCAATTACCACAGGTTTGTTTGAGTTATTTCCAGGATGTTTTTTAAGTCGATTACTATAAAAATAATACTCTTCTATTCTTTTTATTCTATTAGGCGCGACGATAGATGAAAGATTCTATTCAACACGGAATGAAGTTCAAGCCCCTAAAGTGAAAGTTTTTGTATTGAATTTCATGTCAAATGCGAATCCCTTTCCACGCTTTATGCACAACATGAAGAGTTTGAAGGTTTTAATAATCACAAACTACGGATATCACTTCTCAGAGATTCAGAATTTCCCTGCACTAGAGCATCTGTCTGGTTTAACTAAAATTAGGTTGGATCATGTTTCAATATCTTCAATTAGTGAAACCATACTAATGTTGGAGAACCTGCGGAAATTGTCCTTGATCATGTGCAAAATAGGAAGCAATTTTAATAAAGATTTCCCCAACAAGTTGACCAACCTTTTGGAGATTGATATTGAATCTTGTGATGATCTAGTTACATTTCCTGCAAGTTTATGCAACTTAAAATGCCTTAAAAAACTCAGCATCACCAATTGCCATAGGCTGACCTCACTTTCTGTTGACTTTGGAAATTTATCAAATTTGGAAGTTTTGCGGCTTGCCTCATGCACAGAGCTCCCAACATTACCTGAATCAATAACAAACCTTAAGAATTTAAGAATCATTGATCTATCCCAGTGTTTAAACCTCTGCGAGTTGCCAGCGCATATAGGTGAGTTGGATACTCTAGAGACAATTGATGCAACGGGTTGCACGGGTTTGGATGAGCTACCAAAATCAATCAAGGATTTTGATTTTGATAAAGTGGAAGTGTTTTGCGATGAGGAGGCCTTTACCTTATGGAATGATTTCAAGAATCTAAAAGTAAAGATGGTAGAAAAGGATCCACTTGATACCTTTCTCAAGATCATCGGATAACTTATTAATGTTGAATCACATAACCAACCTAGTCACATTGAGTTTCTTTTATATTTACCGAATCTTTAAGGTATGTTTCGTTATTGGTTTTTATTTTATAATTTTATAGTTTTAAAATTTATTATTATTGTTGTTGTGTTGTTTATTGTTTTCGGTGCTTATGGTTTGCAAAACTTACAAACTTATCTACTAATTAAATTGCAAACATTGTTTAAGTAAAACGTTTAACTTGAAATGTTGGTTACAGGAATAAATTGGTGGTTAGACCACAAGTCTTTGTTGTTGAGGGGTTGTTCCAGTAAAGATATTTGAAGAGCTGAAGTTGATTTAAGAATTCTTAAACTTGTGTGAGATATTGAGGATTTGACTCATGGCTTTTTGTATTGGATCAGATATGAATTGTTTACTTAGAATTTTAATGTTATCCCTACAATTCATATGTTGTTAATGGTCATTTAGGTTGTTAACTTGACCCCAACTGTATTGGGACAGTCGAATCAAAACATAGAAACCATGGTTGTTCATATGTGTTACAATTATCGAATAGGAAACCGAGGTTTGTATTAGTCTCTAATCAAAACATCCAAACATTCGCTGTCACAACATTCCAACCCTTTAGGCCTTATAATATCATTTTCCTAATTGGAGATTAAACAGGTGTTATGAGAATACGACATTGATACTGCTCCGGGGCAGATAAATTTAGTTTGGGGTTGGCTAAATGCACCCCTTTTTTACTAGTCATACCCCCATTTCTAAAAATATAATTTAAAAGTTGTTAAATTTCACCCCTCTAAACAATTCAAATATTGTTTTTGAAAACTATTGTGTTTCTATAATTTGAAGACACTTTCTCTTACTAGTATTTTATTATGTTTCTATACAACGTCATTAAAATTAATAAAAAAGATATTTTTTATACAATAAAAAAGTTTCAGAACTTTTTTTTGAAAAAAAAAACAGTTGCTTTTATATTTTTTATTTATTTCGTATTTTAGTTCTCTCATCTTTCTATTTCTATTTTTATTAGTATTATTATTATTATATTAAAATGTTTTTTGATATAATTAACAACTTTTATTTATTAAAAGTAATAAGACGTAAAAAGAAAATAAAACGTTAGTTAAGTTGGCTGCCTTTGAAGCTTCATTTAATTTTTTGTGTATCATTGTTTATACAAACCGAATTCGCATACCCACTTCAAGCCGCTATGAACAAAAAAATCTATTTCAAAATTAAAATGACTCGCTTTAGTTTAAAACGTAAGAAAACGATTATTTTTCAAATAATCAAAAAAGTTTCTTTTTAAATAAAATAACGTTTTAAAAACAAATACTAGGAATAATAATAATTAAAGATAATAAAAAAATAAAAGAAAAACAAAAGGGTTTGAATTATATTAATGTAAAAGTTGAAGGAGGGGGTGCATTTAGTAGAAAAGGAGATACATTTAGCAACACCCATTTACTTTCACCTTCATCAAACATATTTCTGATTGCCTATAGGGAGATTTCTACAATGTCGTTGGGAGTTTGCATACCACTGGTACGATTAGCAGAGTTGTGCATCTTCTTTCATTTCTTTAATCCCAAAAACTTCGTTAAACGACTATCGCCCTGTTAACTTGATTGGCGTTATTAGCAAAATAATATCTAAACTCTTGGCCACGGCTCAAGAAGGTGATAGATTGACTGGTGGACCTATTCTAAGGCGTTCAGGGGTGAGGGGGGGGGGGGGCTCTTTGACTGAAGTACGGTCCTCTTGCATATTTAGCGATATTCACCGATAACTTGACGTTTTTCATCTTTATTAGGTTAAGGCTTCTCTCAAACTGAGACATATCCTTCACATCGAGAAACCAGACGAACCCAAAGAAACAGCCTGCTTTGTCTTTATTCTTAACGAGTTAACGTCAATCCGCACTTTACGACAAGATGTTGATTATAAACGCGATAAGATGTTGATTATAAACGACTCTTGCGAACAATTTTAAGTTTTTGCAAAACAGTTTTTTCGCTTTGCCTAACCTCTAGCCTAGAACATTACACTAAAGCAATATAGTTAAGAACTTTGTTTTTCCTTTTGATCTAGGCCAAAAAAAAAGTTAGATCGTTTTTTTTTTTTTTTTTTTTTTGGAATTTTTAGTGTTTTTCTTTGTTTTTTTTTTTTAAACGTTTGCCACTAAAGTTGTGGAGTTTTGTATTTTGGCAAAAGTAACACTGTTTTAAATAGTCACTAAAACACCCTAAATTTAATGTTGTTTATTTTAGTTATCTTATAGCCTATTAATACATGTTTCCTTAATTTTTTGTTTAAATTTTTCGTAATTTATTTTAATCTAACATGCATTCTTAATCTAGGAAAAAAATGAGTATATATTTATGAGATGAGGACACGGTTATCAAAAATCTGACTAAATGTGATATTATAAAATTAAATAGTTAGTAAATGCCCATGGCTTTATAGCCTAGTAGTATTTTGGGGTAAGATAACGCTTTGAGACCAATAGATCTTGGGTTCGCTTCTTACAATTCTCATATTTATTGGGTTTCCTCCTGAATTGGTATATAGTCATCATGACCAATGGAGATGGATATGATCGGAACGGGTTTTTCTCATATTTATAGTAGTCCGTCAGTGGTCCAAATTTGTCGTTCAATAAAAACAGTACTTAAATAATAAATAATAATAATAATAATAATAATAATAATAATAATAATAATAATAATAATAATAATAATAATAATAATAATAATAATAATAATAATAATAAGGGGAATTGGCCTGTAATAATCCCACCTATACCTTATTGGCCATTAATAATCCCACCTCAGAATATTCCCCCCACCAGTCCCACCTTTCACCTATTTTTCCTACAATGGTCCCCCGTTAAAAAAACTTGACGGAGTTAAGCTTTTATCCAAATTACAAACATATTTTTTAGGGCTTTTGATCAGAACGATGATACGATTCCATTGATGTAAAATTTACTTCGAAATGGTGCTCCAAGTGACTTGATTTTGGTTAATTGGAAATTTAAGCACCCGAATTGAATCGTCGTTTTTATCGTTTGGAGCACCATTTCGAGGCAAGTTTTACATCAATGGACTCGTATCGTCGTTCTAATCAAAAGCCCTAAAAATCTGTTTGTAATTTGGAAAAAAGCTTAACTCCGTTAAGTTTTTTTAACGGGGGACCATTGTAGGAAAAATAGGTGAAAGGTGGGACTGGTGGGGGGAATATTCTGAGGTGGGATTATTAATGGCCAATAAGGTTTAGGTGAGATTATTACAGGCCAATTTCCCTAATAATAATAATAATAAAACAAATAAAATATTTTATTAGAAGCACACCACATACTATTACATATTTAACAGAAAAATAGATTGCATGTTTAATTATCAAAACCATGTTCTCCATCTTGTATTTTTTAAACCATATACTGCATTGATTAAAGTAAAATCACTAATCTCATCCCGCTCTATCCATTGTTTCATAAAAACCATTCCACCAAAATGCAAACCATAATACCATACGTAATCATAAGCGTGAATAATGCTTCACCCAAATGCAAACCATAATACCATGCGTAATCATAAGCGTGAATAATATACCCATGACCGTTTTCCGTCATGTGTCATCCTAGTCAGCAAAGGAACATTTTTCATAAATGGACGTAGTGGAGATAATGCCTAATAATACCCCATCAATCATTAAACAATTATTATTTTTTTTAATTAAAACTTAATAAAATTCATTAAATAAAAACATTACATTCATAAAAAAAGCGAAATAAGAAAAAAATAAAATCCTAAAAAAATAAAAAACCAAAAAAAAAATAAATAAAAAACTATTAAGCTAGAGTCCGTACTTTTGACGGATTTGTTGCCGACGCATTTGGGCTAGGATCGACGCGTCGCCGGTGAGATGGTCGCTGGGTTTAGACAAAAATTCGATATCTTTCTCCATTTGTCTCGATTCTTGTATCACGACAAACTTTTTGTCTTGTAGGTTGAAGCTCGGTTGCGTGGTGTTCGACCAATATGTATTGGGGTTACCGGGTCTCGACGGCACACCGAATGTGGGTCGGAAGTGATTCATGGTTGTGGGTGAAAAGTGAAGAAAGTTTAAAAAAAAATAGAGAATGTGGGTGAAAAGTATATAAAAAATGAGGTGAGAAATGGGATTTAAATAGGGTAAAAGTTGAAATAAAAAAAAACTAATTTTTAATGAATTTGACCATTTATCAACGGTATAGTTTTGAAAATCGTGCGGGCCATGGCGTTGTTTAAAAAATCGCTTTTCAAAATTTTGGTTGAAAAACGCCCTGGGGGTGGGTGTAAAGGCGTGGGGGGCGTGGTTTAACCACTTCAAAACCTCTCTTTCCTCTTTATGTGAGCATAAAACTGCCACTCTACTAATAAAGACTCCATTCGCATCCATGTTCATGCACCGGATGCATCATGCATGCTCATGGATCATATACTTCCTACAACTCATGTCGAATACTTCCTAGAAAACAGTAAAGCCATGGCAGTGGTGGGTGTTATATAGGGTGTGAAATGGTGACAAACGACGCGTTGGTTTGGTAAAAAAGAAATTCGAACGGTGCGTCGGTTTGGTTCAGTTACCACCGGTTGGGTTTGAGAATAGAAGAATGCATAAATGGCATTGTTGTTAGATTGTGATGGAGGTTATCCGGCCTGGGATTATAGGGGTATATCGTTTTGAGTTCAAGGGCATGATTTGTGTAAAGATCGTTGTCCCGATACATCACATTGCCTTTAGAAATTTTATATGGATGTTTAAATTTTAACGGTCGTGTCAGGGGATGTATCCGGTTGTTGCTAATAGGATATATTATGTAGAAGGGTGTACCTATTGACACACCAATGTGCCTATATGCACACCAAACCCTAGTTAAATCAGGGTTTACCTACGCTGCGTATAGACCTATACGCAGCGTATAGGGTTACCTCTATACGCTGCGTATAGAACTATACTCAACATATATAAACCATGGATTTCAGAGCCTTATCAGAATTCATTGCACAGAAAACAAGGGTTTATATACGTTGCGTATAGGTCTATACGAAGCGTATATAAACCATCGGATTTTTTGGGTTATTTTGGTAGGTTTGACGCATCAGTTTTTCACAAAGTTTATATACGCTGCGTATAGACCCATACGCAGCGTATATAAAGGGTCAAAAAGACAATGTTACCCTTGTTTTTGGCTGCGTATAGCCCCCAAAGCAGGGGTAAAATGGTCTTTTTTACTATACGCCGTGTACAGCCCTCTATGTGGCGTATATATGAGGTAAGTTTGGTAAAAAATGACCAATTTACCCCTGCATTGGGGGCTATACGCAACCAAAAACAGGGGTAGCATTGTCTTTTTGACCCTTTATATACGCTGCGCATAGGTCTATACACAGCGTATATAAAGGTTTTTTTAGAAACATTTATACATTATTGGTTTTAGTAAATTTTATGAAAAAAAGTTTTCTATTTTAAATAAATAAAAAATTAAGTATTTCTTACAAGCTTTTTATACAATATTAATCAATTTTATACTATAAATATCGTATCGTATAGGTGTAGTATAGGTCACGTATTGACCTCGTATAAGCCTATAAGTGTGATATCGTATCATATAGGTGTAGTATAGGTCACGTATTGACCTCGTATGTAACGCCCAACGTCCCTAAACTTTAGGATTTTGTCAATATTAGTCCCTGAAGTTTATCTATTTGCCATTTTAGCCCCTAATCTATGTGGAAGTCTATGTTATATACTTGAAATGCCTAATTACATGTTGAAATGTCTATAAGTTGAAATGTCTAATGATGGAATGTCTAAATCTATATGTTGGAACGTCTAAAGCTATGTGTTGGAATGCCTAAGTTTACATGTTGAAATGTCTAAATCTATGTCTGGAATGCCTAAATCTATGCTTGGAATGCCTAATTCTACGTGCTTGGAATGTCTAATCTATTTGGTGCTTGACTCTTTAGACTCGTGAAACTTGATTCTTGGTGGAACGAGAGACTAGAGTCTTGTCACTGGCGGAATCTATAAAACTTGTGAAACTTTTGTAATTAATACTATAATCTAATTATTCTATCACCTAATGTTACGCAACGCTTAATCTAACTCGCGAAACGAAGACGGGAACGCAGAAAGGATTGGATTGGCCAAGTGGCAATCCGATCGGATGACCACCCGATCGGATGGCCGCCCGATCGGATGACCACTCGATCGGGCCAACACCCGATCCATGCTACACCGCCTCATTTCCCCTCCACACTATAAATAGGCCTGTCACATCACTTTATTCCCTGATGTGACAGCCCTGTTCGACCAGACGCACACACACTACATTCCTTCATTTTCTAGTCGATTTCGGTACGTTTTAAGCTAGATCCTTGTACTTTCTTGTTCGACACTTCATTCTCTACGTGATTCACCTTTGAAATCACACTTTTCACCGTGAACTCTCTCAGATCTGAGTTCTTGAGGGTGATGTCATCATGGTGGTTTGTACAAACTGCCATATGATGTCATTCCTGGCAAGATCTAGCTCGGATCTAAGGAGTTTCATACGTTTTTACACTAAATCTAAGTTAAATCTAGACTTTTTCATATAAAACTTGAGTTTCTTCATCTTTTCTTCAATCTTTTACCTTAAACGGTGAGATCCGGTTCTGAACGGACTATAGACTTGATTATTAGTCTAGAGTCGGCTGAGAAATGAATTTCTACCGGAGAGTGATGGCCGGAGTATGGATATTGACATAAATATTATCGCGGACAGTTAACTAATCGGACTGGGGTGGTTCCCACCCGATCAGAACAACGAAGTGCCGATGAGTTTACCATTGTCTCAATACGTATCATGCCGTCATCGTTAAACTTGGAAATTTTACAAAAGGGTAAACGGAATAGGGATTGCCCGATCGAGCGGCAATCCGATCGGACAACCGCCCGATCGGACAACCACCCGATCGTGACACTTGGCCCATGACCCTTCCAACACATAGAAACTTTTCAAAAACTTGAAAACTTTGGAAGTCTTGATCGAATGGCAACCCGATCGGACAGCCGTCCGATTGAGCAGCCATCCGATCGAGATGACCAAGGCACTTAACCAACTTGAAACTTGAAACTTGGAACCCTTGACCAAATGGCAACCCGATCGGATAGCCATCCGATCGAGCAGCCACCCGATCAGAGGAACCAAAGCACTGACACTTGGGTCGAGTGACCACTCGATCGTACAGTCGTCCGATCGGACAACCACCCGTTCCCACCAACACATTAGCCACCCGATCGACTGGCAATCCAATCGGATAGCCATCCGATCGGACAGCCATCCGATCCAGTGACTGACCCGACACTTTATGTGATCACGTTATTCTACCCGACTCTTATCCTATTGTAATCTAATCAGGCTAATTCTAAAAATAGCTCCCTTTGATCCAATAACAGTTGCGACTGTTAAGCAATCACTGTGAGTATACTCGATCCCCTTTTTACTTTTAAACTTTGGGGTGTTACATGTATTCTATATAAACTTTAATCTTTTGAAGTCTAAACTCTATCCTATGTGTATGTGAAAACTTGTGTATTCTAGTATTCTATTTGTGCTATGTGACGTTTAATTCAGGGTGTGTAGTTCCGCCTTAACAATAGTAGCGCTATAGGGGGTGCACCTCTCCCATTATTCTCAAGGGGTATTGTTAGGAGGATTCTAGTTTACCTTGAGTCTAGGGTAAACACTAAAGCATCAGGATACTTGGGCTATCACTGCGTGGACTACGATACTAGCACGGCTGAAACTATTTTTTTACTTACATTATGGATATGAGTTGTTTTAATCTACTATTCTATTATCAAACTTGTATACTCACCAATACTTTTGTATTGATATTTTAATACATGTTGCAGGCTGATAGGTTGTTTTGGAACGCATGGAAATCAAGCTAGGAGATGCCTAGAAATGCCACCTAGTTAATTTAGACATTTTGGAACAATCGAAACAATGTTTGTCATGTGATACTTGTTATTTGTGGATGAAGTTTGTTTTTAGACAATTGCTATGAAATCTACTTAATTCTATTGAAATATCTAGTGTTATGGAATCTCATGAGCAATCTGAACGCTTAGTGCTCGCATCCCGATGTTTCCGCCATCGGTTGGGGTGTGACAGATTGGTATCAAAGCCATAACTATAGGGAATTAGGATGAGTAGGAATACTTGCCCTAGTCTATAGTTCTAGGAATTTTGACTCTTATTTGTTGTTTAAGACTTATGCATTCTACCGTATCTGCTTCCTAGCAGCATATATTCTTGTTAAACTTACATGCCTTTCCTAAGGCTAACATAATATACACTTTTATACTTTGAAAACACTGTTAATCGGTGTTTGCATTTGCACGCGATTTGCTCTCAAGTCAAGAGTGACATCCAAACCTTGACTGTAACACCTCGAAAAATTTCGTCCAATAATGTCTTGACACGTGTCATAAGGTTCCGGTATGTGAGAATAAACTTTAGAGGGACTAAAAGTGACAAACAGTGAAAACTATGGAACGTAAGGGTCCAAAGTGTCAACAATGGATAAATAGACTCTATGATAACCCTACATAATGTTCATAACCTTAAACGGATGGTTCATGGATCATACGAAGCGAAAAATGCCCAAAAGTGAGGAATTACAACTATAGGGGCCAAAAGTGTCAACATTTTGAATTTATACCTCTGAGTGAACTTTTGGCAGACCCGAAGCTTTATAATGCTAAAATATACTCACTAGAATATGTGGTAAAAATTTCGTGAAGTTTCGATAACGTATGAGAAAGTTATGGCCAAAACCGTACTTGAGGGACTAAAAGCGTCAACGTCGAATTTCATGGCTTTTCGGTTGAGCGCAAAGTTATCCGAGGACATTACCATGTTGGTAAATGACCCAAGGTTCTTAAAAACCAAGTTTGGGGGTTTACGAGTCAAGATAAGTAGCCGAAACATCGCGTGCAAGGACAGGGACCAAAGCTGCCAAGTTTGAAAGTTGTTTGGCTGATCAGCAGGTCAGGCGACCCGCCTGGACAGACCCAAGCGGGCCGCGTGGGACTACCAGTAACAGCATTTCGCGAATTTTGCATTTTTGGTCCGAATTTGAAGTGTGTAACAGCTGTGGCCACCTCCTTTTGCACCAATTAAACCACATGCATGCCTATGGTAACAGTGGCCTCTCTATAACCTCTGATTTCCTCTTTAAATCAGATCAAAACTCATTCTCTTTGGCATTTCCTTTGTGATCAAGAACTCCCAAATTGCAAGAACAGCTCTCAAGACTTTCTGGAGCATTTCTGGACATCAAGGCCGACTCCAAGTGTTTGCTAGGCTTCATTAGGACCTTGGTAATCTTTTATATCACCCTCAAATTCGTTCTAGCATAGATTAATTGCTAAAAGTCAAACTGTTGTTCTTATACTTTGACTTTCTGATTAAACGAGTTTTACTCAGTCATTTCTCAAATTGAAACCACGAATATGTTGGTATTTATGTGGGAAACAAACCCTCAAAAGGGTACTCTCTGATTCCCACTATATGCATGCTGATTGTCGAGTCAAACTTGTTTCTAAAAAGTCAACAGAAGTTGTTTTTGCAAAAATAAGCTTAAATGATAATGTAAAGGACATGCAATCTGTTTGATCATCATAAACAACTTATAATACATGTAAGAATATGTTTTATCATAATAAACTCGACAAATCTTTAGTATAGATACGAATCGGAACCGAAAGTCTTGTAAAACGACTATTTCGTAGACTATCGATTCGGATTCGTACATGCATGTTTGAGATCTGTATTGGAGAGTATTTTTGACCATTTTTATTTTGGTAAAACTCTCTGGAATTTTGTTGCTTGAGTCTATACTTAGCCGATTCATTTGCATGTTTCCGATTATGCTTAAAGTTGACTATTTTGCCCTTTTTGATATAAAACGTGATTTTTGGAAAAGTGAAAGAGTAGAAATCTTTATTTCTAATATATAAACTTGCACCGAAAATTTGAGACCAGTTGGTGGTCCAGATTGTGAATTATGGCCGATAGCGTAAAACTATGTTCTTATGTTTAATAAACGGCGTATTTCGCGTATAACCCATTTCTGGCCACGTTTTGATACAAAACTTTTTACCCACTGATGTTATATAATATTTTGGGATTTTTGATGATTTTTATTTAATTTTTGGCTGGTCGTATCTTAGATCGCTTAGTTATTTCGGTTTATGTCGGTTTTGACCGTTTAGGCCATAAAATGAGTTTTATGCATTCTTTTGACCCGAAACCTTTTCCTACTGATTTTATATGTTAAATAAATTATTTTAAGTATTCTGGAAATATAAAAATCCCAGATTTATTTTGAAAACCCGGAAACGGCGTTAAATCGCATTTTAAGCATTTTTAGCGCATAGTAAGCGTTATACTCATTTTAAACATATAAGACTTATACCTACTGATGTAATTAGCATATTTTCATATAATAACAGTAAGTATAAGTATATGAACTCAGATTTCCAGTTTTGGCATTTTTAGCCCTTGTGAATTTACTAAAATACCCCTACGGTGCATAGTTTGATTTTAAATGTTAAGTTTGGTATATGGGTCATACCCTACTGTTATAACATGTTAAATGAAGTATATTTACTGTATAAACCAGACCCGAAACTCAGATTTCTAATTTGACTCTTTTATAATCTTTTAAATGACCAAAATGCCCTTATAAGGCATAAATTGAGTTTAAAATTATTCCGGGCAATATAGAACATAACTTACTGATATTATATCATATTTAAAGCATATTATCTCAGGGAACTTGCATTTGACTCTTTTGGCTACCCGTAACGCCCTTTTTGCGTTCGGTTCGGTTTACGTAACTAGTTTGCGTAAATTGACCGAAACGGGTCAAACGTTATCATTTTTTTTTCAAAATTCAGAATGTATTTAGTATACCCATATTATACAAGTATTCAAACTTGTCGGGTCTAAATCACATTCTATCCGGTCCTTCGCTTAATCGTGCGCATGTATCGTATCGTCCTTAAAACTAACCGGTCAAAGCTTAGGCTTAAATAAAAGACCCGTTAGGAATCTAATAGGTTATTATAAACCTTTGTTCCAGATTAGGAGGCCCAGTAAAAGCTACCTACACTTACCGTTTGTGACTTATACTTGCTCAGGTAAATACATTTTGACTTATTTTCCCTATACGGGCTTGGGGTACGGTATTTAAAATACCGCTTGATCGGGCGCACAAGTCCTGCACCTTATGGGTGTACAGTCTTGAATAGCTTGTGCGACTCGTTTAAACAGGCTTGTCTTACTTTAGGCTTTGGGGGGTTATTGACCGTGTCCCGGATATCCTTGGCATTATCTTACGAGATGGCCACGACCAGAGCACGGGGTGTAGGCGTACACCCGGCGTGTATAACTCTTTAATGTGGTGTGTCATTTAACCTTTAGCCCGGACAGCAGATCCCGGGCCACCATAAGTACGGGTACATGTAAATCGTTCACAAGTTTATATTGCATAAATATCCCAAGTTAATAAAAAATATTTATGCCTTGTGCATTTAAATCAATTTTCAATCATTTTCAAAATGAGTCAGTCGACTTGTATTTACCAGTGTAAACTGACGTATTTTTCCCAAAAGGTTAAGTGGAGGTACTATACGAAATAGGCTGGCTGTTTCCTAAGAGCGTCCACTATAGTCTCGCAAGCTCGGACGACAAATAACTGTTGAATAATTTATTCTTATTTTTATTTGATCCGCCTGTGGATCCGTTTCAACTACTGTGATATTTATTATTGCAATTTATTTAAAAGTTGAAATGTATCTATTCTGCTTCCGCTGTGCATTATTATATTGTGTTGTTTGTCTATGACGATGCCAACTACGTCACTGTACCCCACACCGGGCTCACCGGTGACACGTGGAGATCGGGGTGTGACAGGTTGGTATCAGAGCCAACGCTGAGTGAATTAAACACTAGTCCTTTGTGTTTAATCTCAGTTACACAATTGCACATTCCTCGATTTTCGAGTCTAGACAAAGAACTTAGGAAATGTTCGACATTTCGTTTATTTTATCTTTATTTTTATTATTAGCCTTGTCTTATATATTTTGTTGTGCAACTTGTTTAATTTTTGACAGGTTCATCATGCCGCCACGTATGCGAGGACGAGGAGGATTTGCCACATCACATGACCACGAGGCAGAACCCTCACACAGGCGAGCCCCATCAGCTTCGCACAACACTGCAGCCCATGATCTTTGGAGATCATTCGCCGAGCCAGCCAGGCACTCGGTATCTTTGAGCACCTCACCATCCCTACCCCACTCATTTGGGCCACATTCTGAAATTGGGCCCCACGACTCCCATGGATCTTTCATTCCATTACACCAGTCACCTCACCACTACCCAGCACCAGCTTATCAGGGCCTATACAACCCTGATGCTTACTTGGATGAACCAGTGGGTCATAACCCACTAGGACCTGAAGACCACTTCTCTGGTGGAAACGAGATGGAGGTTGACGAGGACACTGACCCTTCCCTACCACCGTCCGGCACGCCTAACCATCCCATTGAGATATCGGATGGGTCACCATACAGGGGATCACCCTTTAATGGTGTTGACAGCTACGAGGAGAGGTTTAAACAACATGATTGGTTTTACACCCCCAGCCAGCACAACTCTCCTATGCACCAGTCTTACCACGGTTCTCCCGTGCACTCTCAGCACCACTCTCAGCAGCAGCAGCTTCAGCAGCCGCCTTTGCAGCAGGACCCATCTGAGGCCTTTTGGCGCGACGTGATTACTCCGTCACCCCCACCACCACCAGTTTTGCCTCCTCCGCCTTAGAGGCCAAGGAGGAACGCGCGTATGTCTACGCGAGGAGGGATTCGCATTGCCACCCCTCGACATTCAGGTAGCGGCCGCTACTCGCCGCTCCACGAGGAGTCAGAGATGGGAGAGTCTCAGCATCCCGTCTCAGAGGTTACTTCTGCGACTATTGCGCCACTACCGCCGCAGAACTTTGGAGAGCCCATTCCTGCGTATGCTAGCGCAGCGCAGTTCAACCCGTTCGAGCCGACTTTTCCTCCCGGTTATGATTATACGGGAGATCCCTACTGGTTAGCTTCAGGCTACAACCCTCTCAACCAGGAGAGTACTTTTGGAGGTCCCTGGGCTACGGGACCATCAGCTTTTGGATTCCCACCACAGGGATACCAGCAGCCGCAGCCTCCACAGCCACAGCAGTATCAGCCACCGCCGCCGGCGCCAATGATGTCGCCACCGCAAGTCCAAGAAATCCTGCAAGGGATACACGACGTGCGACGGGAGTTGCAAAATGATCGCCGACACAACCGCGGTATGTTCAAGAAGATGGTTGACTTGATTAAGGGTAAGAGTAAGAAGGATTATTAAATCATGTGTTGTTAGCTCTTTTACTCATGTCCCTGCGTGGACATTTATTCCTGTATTCTACCCCTGTGTGGGTATATTTCTCTTATTCTACCCCTGCGTGGGTATGTTATTCTGTTAACCCCTGCGTGGGTTTGTTTTGTTTTATTTGTTGTTGTTGTTATTGGTTTAGCCCCTGCGCGGGCATGTTATTCATGTTATTTGAATTAAAGTCCCGTTTAGGGCAAAGATGTACTAGTTACTTTATTTAAAATTTGAAATGGTTAATTTGAATTTCTCATTTTATTTATGTGCATGAATATAATATTAAAATAAATGGAAAATATCAATTTTATTTGATTTGCCATTTTTATAACAATCTTAGTAAGGTAGAACCTAGCTTGAATGCCTTATTTACAGGCCTAGCCAATATGGTAAAACCTGGTTGAAAAGATTCAAATCTCTGTTAACATCTGAAAACATGTTAACATTCCTGGCCAAGCGTGATCTGTAAAATCACACAAGCCACCCTTTTTAATAAATTATCTACAGATTATATCTGTACACAAGTCTGTTTATGACTTGATACCTACGGGTTATGACTATGTCATATAGTGGCAGTTGTGGTTTATGACTCCCTGCCTAGTAAAGGATTATTTGTTTAATTATACGATGCTAATCCTATAAAAAAATCTAAATTTATAATTTAGTAAGTTGTCCGAAGTGACTAGGCCTATTGTGCCAATATATATTTCATTCCATAATATAGTTGCTAATAAAAGCCTTGAATGAGATTAAATAAATTAACTATTATGATTCTTAATATCATGGTTAATAAATCGTCTAGAACGATAATACTGTTAGGTTTCTAAATAAGACCTTGTCCTTTTATGTAGCTTAAAGCTACAATGGCCAAATCGGAGGAGACCAACAGTCATTCTGGAGAACACCCAGATAATACCAGGATTCACGTCACTGGTGAAGAATTGCAAGCACTGATAGATAACGCTGTTGCCAAAGCTATGGATAGGCAATTCAGGGAATCTAGCGGTACTCGGAGTAGGACCCGAACTGTAACGCACGTAAAGCCCAAGACTCATTCTGAGGCTCATAGTAAGCCACCTTCTAAAAAGAGTGAGCCGAAGAAAGATGAGGAGGATAATCACTCCTCCAACCACAACAGTATTCCTAAGCAAGAAGTCAAGCTGAAGCATGATACGTACAGCAAGTCCTGTACGTACAAGTATTTCGTTTCTTGCAAACCCAGAGATTTTACTGGGGAAAAAGGAGCAGTTGACTGCATGACATGGCTGGATGAGATGGATACTGTGGTTGATATCAGCGGGTGTGCTGATAGGGACGTCGTGAAGTACGTGTCCCAGTCGTTCAAGGGAGATGCGTTAGCATGGTGGAAGTCACTTCTACAAGCTGCCGGTAAGGCCGCTCTGTATAGCATGACCTGGGATCAGTTTGTAGCACTGATCAAGGAGAATTTCTGTCCGCAGCATGAGGTCGAAAGAATTGAATCGGATTTTGTATCTCTGGTTATGAAGAACCTCGATTGTCAAGCGTATCTTACTACGTTCAACACTTTATCTCGGTTAGTGCCTTATCTGGTGACCCCGGAGCCGCGAAGGATTGCTCGATTTATTGGGGGTCTGGCACCGGAGATAAAGGCAAGCATCAAGGCTTCAAGGCCTACGACATTTAGATCCGTAGCTGATCTATCCCTCTCCCTCACTCAAGATGTAGTCAGACTGAGAGCTATGAAGAGCTCAGAGGAGAACAAAAGGAAACGTGAGGATGACACCTCACGTAGATCTGAGAAACGACACAGAGGGAACAACAACCATAAGAAAGGGTCGGGGTTCAAGAAAGGAGATCAGTCGGGTGAAAAACCCAGATGCAAGAACTGCAAGAGACACCATTTTGGGAAATGTCGTATGGAAGCGAAATCCCAGTCTCACGAGAAGCGATGTGGAATCTGCAAGTCCACAGACCATAAAGCTCTAGATTGCAAGAAGATGAAGGATGCAACTTGTTTTGGTTGCAACGAGAAAGGGCATATCCGGCCAAATTGCCCAAAGAATGCAAAGAAAGCTGACGACGGGAAGAAGACTAATGCGAGAGTCTTCAGAATGGACACCAAGGAAGCGGTTCTTGATGACAACGTCATTACAGGTACGTTTCTTGTAAATGATGTTTTTGCTAGAGTCTTGTTTGATTCAGGAGCTGATAAGTCGTTTGTAGATGATAAGTTTTGTAAATTGTTGAACCTTCCTGTTAAAACCTTAAGTGTGAAATATGAAGTGGAATTAGCCGATGGAACCATAGAAACCGCCTCGACTGTTCTAGATGGATGTGTTATATCCATTAGGAATCATTCTTTCCCATTATCCTTGCTTCCCTTAAAGCTAGCTGGATTTGATATAGTGATAGGCATGGATTGGTTGTCGAGTAACCAAGCCCAGATTCTGTGCAATAGAAAGCAAGTAATAGTGAAGACTCCGTCTGGTGAGTCACTTACTATCCAAGGAGATACTCATCATGGATTGCCTGAGCAAGTGTCCATGCTCAAGGCATCCAGATGCATGCAGAAGGGATGTGTCATTTATATGGCACAAGTTACCATTGATGAGCCGAAGCCGAAGATTGAAGATATCCCTGTTATCTCAGAATACCCTGAAGTATTCCCTGAAGAACTACCCGGTTTGCCACCGGATAGGCAAGTGGAGTTTTGGATAGACATCATTCCAGGCTCTGCGCCTGTAGCAAGAGCACCATATAGATTGGAACCAACGGAGATGAAGGAGTTGAGGACGCAGTTAGATGATCTTTTAGCTAAAGGTTTTATTAGACCTAGCTCGTCTCCTTGGGGAGCGCCAATCTTGTTCGTTAAAAAGAAGGATGGGTCGATGCGTCTGTGCATCGATTACCGTGAGCTTAACAAGGTCACTATCAAGAATAGATATCCGTTACCCAGGATCGACGATCTGTTCGATCAGTTGCAAGGAGCAAGCTATTTCTCCAAGATCGACCTGAGGTCAGGTTATCATCAGCTAAAGGTCAAAGACGAAGACGTACACAAGACAGCGTTTAGGACTCGATATGGACATTACGAGTTCCTAGTGATGCCGTTTGGGCTCACCAACGCACCAGCCGCATTCATGGATCTCATGAATCGTGTCTGCAAGCCCTATCTAGATAAATTCGTTATCGTCTTTATTGACGACATCCTTATCTACTCGAAGAACCAAGCCGACCATGAGAAACACCTTCGTTGTATTCTCAAACTTCTGCATCAAGAGAAGCTTTATGCCAAATTTTCGAAGTGTGAATTTTGGCTTCGAGAAGTCCAATTCCTTGGACATGTAGTAAGCGTGCGTGGTATCCAAGTAGATCCCGCTAAAGTAGAAGCAGTCATGAACTGGCAGGAGCCGAAGACTCCTACTGAGATTCGCAGTTTCCTTGGACTGGCAGGATACTATAGGCGATTTATTGAGAACTTTTCAAGAATTGCTGCGCCCCTAACTTCGTTGACTCGTAAGAAGATTAAGTTTGATTGGGGCCCTAAGCAGCAGGAATCCTTCGACATCCTGAAGAAGAAGTTGAGCAACGCGCCAGTGTTGACATTGCCCGATGGTATAGAAGAATTTGTGGTGTATTGTGATGCGTCACATACTGGCATGGGCTGTGTACTCATGCAGAAAGGCAAAGTCATTGCCTACGCTTCTCGACAATTAAAGGTGCACGAGAAGAACTACACCACCCACGATTTGGAATTGGGTGCGGTTGTGTTTGCTTTGAAGCTATGGAGACATTACTTGTACGGAACCAAGTGTATAATTTATTCGGATCACAAGAGTCTTCAACACTTGTTCAATCAGAAGGAATTGAACATGCGTCAAAGGCGATGGATGGAAACTTTAAATGATTATGACTGCGAGATAAGATACCATCCAGGCAAGGCAAATGTAGTTGCCGACGCCTTAAGCAGAAAGGAAAGGGTAAAACCAATCAGAATCAATGCCAAGCGCATTGAAATAAGAAATAATTTGAATGAAAGGGTGTTAGCTGCACAGAAGGAAGCTGTGTTGGAAGCTAACTATCCTGCAGAAAAGTTAGGAGTAACTGAGGAGCAGTTATCCTACGACAAAGATGGAATGCTACGACTAAACGGACGAATATGGGTTCCAGTTTATGGAGGACTTCGGGATGTTATCCTCCAGGAAGCCCACAGCTCTAAATATTCCGTTCATCCTGGAGCTGATAAGATGTACCAGGATTTGAAAGCAAACTACTGGTGGATTGGTTTGAAAAAGTCAGTAGCTGAGCATGTAGCTAAATGTTTGACTTGTGCGCAAGTCAAGGCTGAGCATCAGAAGCCGTCAGGTTTGCTTCAACAACCTGAAATTCCCAAGTGGAAATGGGAAATGGTGACAATGGATTTCATCACCAAGTTGCCAAAGACGAAAAAGGGAAATGATACCATATGGGTCATAGTAGATAGACTAACTAAGTCAGCTCATTTTCTACCCATCAAGGAGACGTATAGCTCCGATATGTTAGCTCAATTATACGTTGATAAGATTGTAGCGCTACATGGTATACCTATATCTATTATCTCCGATAGAGATACTAGATATACGTCGCATTTTTGGAAGAGTTTCCAACAATCGTTGGGCACTCGTTTGAATTTTACTACGGCTTATCATCCTCAGACTGATGGTCAGAGTGAGCGTACTATTCAAACTTTGGAAGACATGCTTCGTGCATGTGCGATCGACTTGGGTGGTAGTTGGGATAAGAACCTACCACTGATTGAATTCTCCTACAACAATAGCTACCATTCCAGCATAAAGGCTGCGCCTTTTGAGGCCCTATACGGTAGGAAGTGTAGATCGCCCATTTGTTGGGCAGAAGTTGGGGATGTCCAGTTGTCTGGACCAGATATCGTTTTTGAGACGACGGACAAGATCGTGCAGATACGCGATCGTTTGAAAGCTGCCAGAGATAGGCAGAAAAGTTATGCGGATCCTAAGCGCAAAGATTTTCACTTCGATGTAGGTGATAAAGTATTGCTTAAAGTATCGCCCTGGAAGGGTGTGATGCGATTTGGAAAGAAAGGCAAGCTAAGCCCGAGATACATAGGACCTTTCGAGATTATCGAACGTGTCGGGTCAGTCGCTTATAAGTTAAACTTGCCTGAAGAGCTTAGTGCTATTCACAATGTGTTCCACATCTGTAATTTGAAGAAGTGTTTCGCTGACGAATCACTGGTTATACCGCATACAGATATACACATAGATGAGAGTCTGAAGTTTGTGGAAAAACCTTTGTCGATTGAGGATCGACAGATGAAAAAGCTTCGAAGGAAGCACGTGCCTATTGTTAAGGTCAAATGGGATGCCCGTAGAGGTCCCGAATATACGTGGGAAGTGGAATCCACGATGCAAGAGAAATATCCTCATTTGTTTCAGTAAATCTCGAGGTCGAGATTTCTTTTAAGGGGGTGAGGATGTAACACCTCGAAAAATTTCGTCCAATAATGTCTTGACACGTGTCATAAGGTTCCGGTATGTGAGAATAAACTTTAGAGGGACTAAAAGTGACAAACAGTGAAAACTATGGAACGTAAGGGTCCAAAGTGTCAACAATGGATAAATAGACTCTATGATAACCCTACATAATGTTCATAACCTTAAACGGATGGTTCATGGATCATACGAAGCGGAAAATGCCCAAAAGTGAGGAATTACAACTATAGGGGCCAAAAGTGTCAACATTTTGAATTTATACCTCTGAGTGAACTTTTGGCAGACCCGAAGCTTTATAATGCTAAAATATACTCACTAGAATATGTGGTAAAAATTTCGTGAAGTTTCGATAACGTATGAGAAAGTTATGGCCAAAACCGTACTTGAGGGACTAAAAGCGTCAACGTCGAATTTCATGGCTTTTCGGTTGAGCGCAAAGTTATCCGAGGACATTACCATGTTGGTAAATGACCCAAGGTTCTTAAAAACCAAGTTTGGGGGTTTACGAGTCAAGATAAGTAGCCGAAACATCGCGTGCAAGGACAGGGACCAAAGCTGCCAAGTTTGAAAGTTGTTTGGCTGATCAGCAGGTCAGGCGACCCGCCTGGACAGACCCAAGCGGGCCGCGTGGGACTACCAGTAACAGCATTTCGCGAATTTTGCATTTTTGGTCCGAATTTGAAGTGTGTAACAGCTGTGGCCACCTCCTTTTGCACCAATTAAACCCCATGCATGCCTATGGTAATAGTGGCCTCTCTATAACCTCTGATTTCCTCTTTAAATCAGATCAAAACTCATTCTCTTTGGCATTTCCTTTGTGATCAAGAACTCCCAAATTGCAAGAACAGCTCTCAAGACTTTCTGGAGCATTTCTAGACATCAAGGCCGACTCCAAGTGTTTGCTAGGCTTCATTAGGACCTTGGTAATCTTTTATATCACCCTCAAATTCGTTCTAGCATAGATTAATTGCTAAAAGTCAAACTGTTGTTCTTATACTTTGACTTTCTGATTAAACGAGTTTTACTCAGT
Source organism: Helianthus annuus (assembly GCF_002127325.2). NCBI lineage: Eukaryota > Viridiplantae > Streptophyta > Magnoliopsida > Asterales > Asteraceae > Helianthus > Helianthus annuus. The sequence continues at coordinate 84,203,634 of NC_035435.2, forward strand.
CATTTCTCAAATTGAAACCACGAATATGTTGGTATTTATGTGGGAAACAAACCCTCAAAAGGGTACTCTCTGATTCCCACTATATGCATGCTGATTGTCGAGTCAAACTTGTTTCTAAAAAGTCAACAGAAGTTGTTTTTGCAAAAATAAGCTTAAATGATAATGTAAAGGACATGCAATCTGTTTGATCATCATAAACAACTTATAATACATGTAAGAATATGTTTTATCATAATAAACTCGACAAATCTTTAGTATAGATACGAATCGGAACCGAAAGTCTTGTAAAACGACTATTTCGTAGACTATCGATTCGGATTCGTACATGCATGTTTGAGATCTGTATTGGAGAGTATTTTTGACCATTTTTATTTTGGTAAAACTCTCTGGAATTTTGTTGCTTGAGTCTATACTTAGCCGATTCATTTGCATGTTTCCGATTATGCTTAAAGTTGACTATTTTGCCCTTTTTGATATAAAACGTGATTTTTGGAAAAGTGAAATAGTAGAAATCTTTATTTCTAATATATAAACTTGCACCGAAAATTTGAGACCAGTTGGTGGTCCAGATTGTGAATTATGGCCGATAGCGTAAAACTATGTTCTTATGTTTAATAAACGGCGTATTTTGCGTATAACCCATTTCTGGCCACGTTTTGATACAAAACTTTTTACCCACTGATGTTATATAATATTTTGGGATTTTTGATGATTTTTATTTAATTTTTGGCTGGTCGTATCTTAGATCGCTTAGTTATTTCGGTTTATGTCGGTTTTGACCTTTTAGGCCATAAAATGAGTTTTATGCATTCTTTTGGCCCGAAACCTTTTCCTACTGATTTTATATGTTAAATAAATTATTTTAAGTATTCTGGAAATATAAAAATCCCAGATTTATTTTGAAAACCCGGAAACGGCGTTAAATCGCATTTTAAGCATTTTTAGCGCATAGTAAGCGTTATACTCATTTTAAACATATAAGACTTATACCTACTGATGTAATTAGCATATTTTCATATAATAAGAGTAAGTATAAGTATATGAACTTAGATTTCCAGTTTTGGCATTTTTAGCCCTTGTGAATTTACTAAAATACCCCTACGGTGCATAGTTTGATTTTAAATGTTAAGTTTGGTATATGGGTCATACCCTACTGTTATAACATGTTAAATGAAGTATATTTACTGTATAAACCAGACCCGAAACTCAGATTTCTAATTTGACTCTTTTATAATCTTTTAAATGACCAAAATGCCCTTATAAGGCATAAATTGAGTTTAAAATTATTCCGGGCAATATAGAACATAACTTACTGATATTATATCATATTTAAAGCATATTATCTCAGGGAACTTGCATTTGACTCTTTTGGCTACCCGTAACGCCCTTTTTGCGTTCGGTTCGGTTTACGTAACTAGTTTGCGTAAATTGACCGAAACGGGTCAAACGTTATCATTTTTTTTTCAAAATTCAGAATGTATTTAGTATACCCATATTATACAAGTATTCAAACTTGTCGGGTCTAAATCACATTCTATCCGGTCCTTCGCTTAATCGTGCGCATGTATCGTATCGTCCTTAAAACTAACCGGTCAAAGCTTAGGCTTAAATAAAAGACCCGTTAGGAATCTAATAGGTTATTATAAACCTTTGTTCCAGATTAGGAGGCCCAGTAAAAGCTACCTACACTTACCGTTTGTGACTTATACTTGCTCAGGTAAATACATTTTGACTTATTTTCCCTATACGGGCTTGGGGTACGGTATTTAAAATACCGCTTGATCGGGCGCACAAGTCCTGCACCTTATGGGTGTACAGTCTTGAATAGCTTGTGCGACTCGTTTAAACAGGCTTGTCTTACTTTAGGCTTTGGGGGGTTATTGACCGTGTCCCGGATATCCTTGGCATTATCTTACGAGATGGCCACGACCAGAGCACGGGGTGTAGGCGTACACCCGGCGTGTATAACTCTTTAATGTGGTGTGTCATTTAACCTTTAGCCCGGACAGCAGATCCCGGGCCACCATAAGTACGGGTACATGTAAATCGTTCACAAGTTTATATTGCATAAATATCCCAAGTTAATAAAAAATATTTATGCCTTGTGCATTTAAATCAATTTTCAATCATTTTCAAAATGAGTCAGTCGACTTGTATTTACCAGTGTAAACTGACCGTATTTTTCCCAAAAGGTTAAGTGCAGGTACTATACGAAATAGGCTGGCTGTTTCCTAAGAGCGTCCACTATAGTCTCGCAAGCTCGGACGACAAATAACTGTTGAATAATTTATTCTTATTTTTATTTGATCCGCCTGTGGATCCGTTTCAACTACTGTGATATTTATTATTGCAATTTATTTAAAAGTTGAAATGTATCTATTCTGCTTCCGCTGTGCATTATTATATTGTGTTGTTTGTCTATGACGATGCCAACTACGTCACTGTACCCCACACCGGGCCCACCGGTGACACGTGGAGATCGGGGTGTGACATTGACGGGAAATCTCCATATTATTCTAGTAGGTTTTGTCTGCGGATAAGTACCGACGCTATTAGGATAAGTTGTTGTCAAGTTAGAGGTGAAACTCAGACCTTGATAACTAGTCCCACTCCTTGATTTTATGTCTTGCCAAAGTCTTGTAAATTCCGATCAATTAGGAACGTGGAATGACTAAAAGGACGAATATCGTAGGCCTAACATCGATGACGTATTTGTCTAAGTAAGTCAAGACACGTTACCACAATTAGAAAGGAGTTCGAATCACTTTGGTTAGTCACCGTTCCTCTACCCGGGATAATCCTATGTTTTATAAGCCTATCTTTTATGTTATCTCGATTTTATGTATGTGGTTCTAAACTCGATTCTTCATTCATTTTGGTATGCTTTTACACGAATCACACGTATGTCCACAATAAAAAACGTTAACTCTAATCTCACATCAAACTAAATTTAAGGAGTTTATCTATCTGATCAATCTATGTGATGTTGTGATTGTAACGCATTAGATGTAACATGGCATGGAAGACGAGGGAAAAGTGACGTGTCCGAAACATGGTGGATACGCCGTTGGTACTTCCTATATATAAGTGTTTCTAGCATGTTACCAACTTTCGTACCAAATGCCATGAGAAACTTAATGTCTGTTGTTGAATTCTAAAACTATGGAAGGTCTATCTGTGTATTCTATGTGAAACCTATGTGAAATCTATCATGTACTCTAGTGAAATCTATATGTAAACTACGTATGTGTGGGTTGAGAAACAAAATACGAAACGTAGCCTAGCGCCGAAGACGAAGAGGAAAGTGGCATGTCCAAAACATGGTGGATACGCCACTGGTACTTCCTATATATAAGTGTTTCTGGCATGTTGCCGAACCTTCGTACCACGCGCTAAGTGAAGTTCGTAGTTTTGTAGGCTCGAGGAGGAGTTATGAATTCTATTTGGGTAAATCTACATTGTAAATCTATTTGGTCAATCTATGTGGAGATTTTGTTTAATGAAGCATGACACCGATGACGAGACGAAGGTGGCATGATTGAAGCATGGTGGATACGCCGCTGGTACTTCCTATATATAAGTGCTTCCGTCATGTTGCCAAACTTTTGTAGAACGTGCCATGTGGAAATTTGTCGTTGTGGACTGTGATGAGATTGTCAACTCTAATCTAAGTTAAACTATTGGTTAATCTATGTGGATTAGTTGGGTCAATCTATGTTATTTAATCTAATTTGATTAGTCTAATGTTGTGGTTGGCGAAGTATGACACCGATGACGAGGGGGAAGTGGCGTGATCGAAGCATGGTGGATACGCCGCTGGTACTTCCTATATATAAGTGCTTCTGTCATGTCGCTGAACTTTCGTAATACGTGCCATGCGGGATTTCGTTGGTTGTGAGTTGTTAACACTAATCTATTGGATCTATTAAAGTCTATGGAAAGTCTATTGAAATCTATAGCAATCTATTGAAATCTATTGAAATCTATCGAATCTATTGAAGTCTATTGAATTTATTGAAGACTATTTGAAGCCTATCATAATCTATTGAAGTCTATATTAATCTATGATGAGTGTGGATTACGACATGTAACATGACATCGAGTACGAGGTGGAAGTATTATGTCCGAAGCGTGGTGGATACGCCGCTGGTACTTCCTATATATAAGCGCTTCTGACATGTTGCCAAGCTTCGTACAGCATACCATGTGAAAGTCGTGAGTTATGGTGTTAAGTCAATTGAAATCTATCGGATTAGTCTATGTGTGTATTGTGATACTGTTGAGCGTATTGTTTGGCAATTGCGACACGTAACATGATGCCGAGTACGGGGTAGAAGCGATGTGCCCAAAACATGGTGGATACGCCGCTGGTACTTCCTATATATAAGCGGTTCTGACTTGTTGCCAAACTCCATACAACGCGCCATGCGAAGGTCGTGGGTTTGCGGTATCTATTTAAATCTTGTGAATCTTGAAGTCTTAGCCTAGCGTGTGTAAATCTATGTTAATCTAGACTTATACGATCCTTTTGTTAGATCTTTAGATGTCTTCTCAAAAGCTATCCGACACTCTCAAGAGATCCAGGGAAAAGTCTCAGAAAAAGATGATGACATTCATGGCCGACTAGATCGCTCGAGTCGTGCCAAAGATCGTCTCTGAGCTCCAAGGATCAAACACCCCTCCATCCTCCGTGGATTCCAAGGCTGAGAAGCAGAAGCCTACAAAGTTCAGCTACAAACATTTCATCTCTTGCAACCCTAAGCCTTTCACAGGCAGTGATGGGGTGACTGCTATGCTCGAGTGGTTCGACAGCATTGAAGTTACCTTCATTAACAGCGAGTGCCCAGATCATTTGAAAACTAGGAGTACGACTGGAATGTTCCAAGGCAGAGCGTTGGAGTGGTGGTCGAATGAGAGAAACATCCATTCTAATGAAGAAGCCTATGCTCTTCCATGGGCTGAGGTGCGAGAACTCATGATGCTCGAGTTCTGCCCTCCTCATGAACAACGAAAGCTTGAAGAAGAGTTTTGGCATTTGAAGCAGGTTGGTGATGATAACCTGGCTTATACTACCAATTCAAGCAGCTTAGCTTGATCGTTCCTCACTTGGTTTCTACTACCAAGCGGATGATAACCAAGTACATCAATGGTCTACCTCCTGCTATGCGTGATTCTATTGAAGCAGCTCAGCTTGACACAATTGAGGAAGCCTACCGTCTGGCAGCTAGTCTCAACAACAACCGCATCCGTGATAAGCAGTTTGCTAACTCTACCCCTGCTACTTCAAAGTCTGCTAACCAAGTTACCCAGCAGCCAAGTGGCAGCAAGAACAAGAAGAGGAAATCTCAGGGTTCAGGATGTAATGCTATTGTCCCTGCTGCTAACCCTGCTGCTAAACTCGCTCCTGTTATTGCTGCTGCAAACCCTACTGTCCTAGAAGCTAAGAAGCAGTACACTGGGTCTTACCCAAAGTGTGCGACTTGCAACTTTCATCACCCTACTACTTCTGCATGTCGTTTATGTACCAACTGTAACCGGTATGGTCACACGACTCCCTACTGTCATCAAGCTAACACTATACAGCCAACTGAACAAGTCCCAGCTCAGGCAGCTTTACCAGCACCTCTAGCTCCTCTACAGAATCCCAAACTGGTCAATGTTGTTCGTGCATGCTTCCCGTGTGGAGATACTACGCATCTTCGTAATCGTTGCCCTTAGCTGAACGAAGATCAACAAGCAGCCGCTCATGGACGAGCATTCAACCTCAATGCTAATCAGGCTCTCAACAACAACGATGTGGTGAATGGTATGTTTCTTGTTAATAATCTTTATGCTTCGATCCTATTCGATACCAGTGCCGATAAAAGCTTTGTGTCCGTGGAGTTCGAGTCTTTGATAAATTGTACACGCTCTAAGTTACCTGAGTCGTTCTCTGTTGAGGTCGCAAATGGTAAGTCGATCCTTGTTAATTCTATCGTTCGTGATTGTTCCCTAACTCTTAACAATCACGTATTTTCTATTGATCTCATACCCATGCATTTGGATAGTTTTGATGTCATTATCGGTATGGACTGGTTGCGTAAGAACCATGCCGAGATTGTTTGTCATGATAAGCTTGTTTGGCTTCCTCTTCCATCTGGTGATGTTCTGAATGTCTATGGAGACCGACCTTCAAAAGGACTGAGGTTGATGTCATGCACAACAAGCGAGCAGATCCTTAGGTAAGCAGAACTTTTCTTTCTTGGCCCACGTTGTTGAACAAAAAGGCAAAGGGAAGAACATAAGCGACGTTCCAGTAGTGTGTGATTTCACTGATGTCTTTCCTGAAGATCTTCCTGGTCTTCCTCCTCCTAGAACCGTTGACTTTCGTATTGATCTCGTACCTGGCGCAACTCCTGTCGCTAAGGCTCCCTATCGTCTTGCACTTTCCGAGATGCAAGAGTTATCCAGTCAGTTATAGGAATTACTCGATAAGGATTTTATTCGTCCAAGTACCTCTCCGTGGGGTGCTCCTGTACTATTTGTCAAGAAGAAAGATGGCTCGTTTCGTATGTGTATCGACTACCATGAACTTAACAAGCTTACCGTGAAGAATCGTTACCCTTTACCTCGCATTGATGATTTGTTTGACCAACTACAAGGCACGTCCTGCTTCTCTAAGATTGATCTTTGATCTAGATATCATACTCTACGTGTCCTCGAAGATGATATTCCTAAAACTGCGTTTCGTACTCGATATGGGCACTACGAATTCGTAGTCATGCCTTTTGGCTTGACCAACGCACCTGCAGTGTTCATGGACCTTATGAATCGTGTTTGTAAACCCTAATTGGATCGTTTCTTGATAGTCTTTATTGATGATATTCTTATTTATTCTAAGTCTAAAGCTGATCATGCTCGCCATCTACGTCTTATGCTTGAACTTTTACGTGGTGAACGTTTGTATGCTAAATTTTCTAAGTGTGAATTTTGGATTGATGAAGTGCAATTTCTTGGTCACGTTGTTAGTAGTCAAGGTATTCATGTTGACCCTTCTAAAATAGAGGTAGTGAAGAATTGGTGTACGCTGAAATCCGTGTCTGAGATTCGTTCTTTTCTAGGATTGGTGGGTTATTACCGCCGGTTCATCGCGGATTTTTCTAAAATCGATGTTCCTCTTACTACTCTAACCCAAAAGGAGAAACCTTTTGTTTGGGGTCCCGAACAAGAGGAGTCCTTTCAGACCCTTAAGAACCTTTTGTGTAACGCTCCTGTTTTACCTCTACCCGATGGGAACGATGATTTTGTGGTGTATTGTGATGCCTCGAACCGTGGCTTGGGCTGCGTGCTCATGCAGAGGGACAATGTCATTGCTTACGCCTCTCGTCAACTTAAAGTGCATGAGAAAAACTACACTACTCACGATCTAGAGCCTGGTGCGTTTGTTTTTGCATTAAAGATCTGGCGACACTACCTTTATGGTACTAAGTGTGTGGTCTTCACCGACTATAGGAGCCTTCAACATATCTTTGACCAAAAAGAGCTGAACATGCGATAGAGGCGTTGGGTGGAATTGCTTAACGACTACGACTGCGAAATTCGCTACCATCCAGGCAAGGCGAATGTAGTGGCCGACGCTCTTAGTCGTAAAACTCATGTGAATGCTATTCATATCTCTAGTGACCTTCATGCTCATATTCGTGAAGCCCAGTACTCGTCCGCTAATGAAGGAAGTCTATCTGTTGAGGTTCTTGGCGCTAACATTAATCAACTCGAAACTAAGTCTGATGGCCTTCAGTACTATCTAAATCGCATCTGGGTGCCAGATCGCGTCAACCTCCGTGAGCTCATCATGAATGAGGCTCACAAATCTCGTTACTCTATTCATCCAAGTGCCGATAAGATGTACCAGGATATGCGTATGACTTATTGGTGGCCTGGCATGAAGAGGGACATTGCTGTGTACGTTTCTAAATGCCTTACCTGTTTGAAGGTGAAGGCTGAACATCAGCGTCCCTCTGGTCTTTTAGAACAACCTAAAATCCCCATTTGGAAGTGGGATAGTCTTGCCATGGACTTTATTACTAAGTTACCCGGTACACCTGCCGGTCATGATAGTATTTGGGTGATCATTGACCGTTTGACTAAATCAGCCCACTTTCTTCCTATTCGCGAAGATTATAAAGTGGAGAAACTTGCTAGGATCTATACCGATGAGATTATATGCCGTCATGGCATCCCTCTTGACATAATCTCTGACCGTGATGGTCGTTTTACTTCACGTCTTTGGCAGACATTTCATCCCGCTATGGGTTCGCACTTGAATCTTAGCACGACCTTTCATCCTCAGACGGATGGACAAACCGAGCGTACTATTCAAACCCTAGAGGACATGCTCTATTCTTATGTCATCGACTTTGGTGGTAATTGGGATGTACATTTACCATTGATAGAATTCTCGTACAACAATAGCTATCATTCCAGCATTTAGATGGCTCCTTTCAAAGCTTTGTATGGACGGAAATGCCGATCTCCCCTCAGCTGGCATGAGGTTGGGGAGAAGCAGTTCACTGGCCCTGAGATTATTCAAGAGACAACGGATAAGATCCTTCAGATCCGTGATAACTTGATCAAGGCTAGGAGCAGACAAAAGAGCTATGCTGATAAAAGGCGCAAGCCTCTGGAATTTGCTGTTGGTGACCGAGTTCTACTCAAGGTATCTCCCTGGAAGGGAGTGGTTCAATTTGGTAAAAAGGGAAAGCTCGCTTTCGTAATACTCGAAAGGATTGGCAAGGTGGCGTACAGGCTTAAACTGCCACAAGAACTAAACAATGTGCACCTGGTGTTCCACGTGTCTAATCTACGTAAATGCCTAGCCGACGAGGAACTGCAGGTTCCCCTTGAAGACTTGCAAATAAATGAAGTTGTTCAATTTGTGGAGAAACTGGTCGAAATCATGGATCAAACTGTCAAGCGTCTAAGGTGCAGCAAAATTCCCATTGTTAAGGTTCGATGGGAAGGAAAGCGTGGTGCCGAATTCACTTAGGAGTTGAAAAGTGATATGAAGGCCAAGTATCCGCAGCTCTTCAAGCAGTCTTCATCTAAGATTTCGGGGACGAAATCTCCTAAAGGAGGAGAGACTGTAACGCCCAGCGTCCCTAAACTTTAGGATTTTGTCAAGATTAGTCCCTAAAGTTTATCTATTTTCCATTTTAGCCCCTAATCTATGTGGAAGTCTATGTTATATACTTGAAATGCCTAATTATATGTTGAAATGTCTATAAGTTGAAATGCCTAATGATGGAATATCTAAATCTATATGTTGGAACGTCTAAAGCTATGTGTTGGAATGCCTAAGTCTACATGTTGAAATGTCTAAATCTATGTCTGGAATGCCTAATTCTACGTGCTTGGAATGTCTAATCTATTTGGTGCTTGACTCTTTAGACTCGTGAAACTTGATTCTTGGTGGAACGAGAGACTAGAGTCTTGTCACTGCCGGAATCTATAAAACTTGTGAAACTTTTGTAATTAATACTATAATCTAATTATTCTATCACCTAATGTTACGCAACGCTTAATCTAACTCGCGAAACGAAGATGGGAACGCAGAAAGGATTGGATTGGCCAAGTGGCAATCCGATCGGATGACCACCCGATCGGATGGCCGCTCGATCGGATGACCACTCGATCGGTCCACCACTCGATCCATGTGACAACTGTCACTTTTCCGTACATCCCGTACACTAATTGAACAGTAATATGTGCTTAAATAATTGTGCATGATCTAGTTTACAAGACAAATGAATTTTTGATTACTGTTATATACATACAATGGCATTTCATGTTGCAGGACTTTTATCATTGCTACATGCAACACGAGATAGTTCAAATAATGCACAGAACAGAATTGGCACCATTACCAGACAAACTAAAAATGCTGATGGAGTACAATTTGTTGGTGCATATTTGTGACAACAGCTTAGATTTGGTCTTTGGATATCTTGTAATTAGTAAACGATAAACAGTTAGCGGGTTTAGCTTTGTATTAGTGAAATAATAGAGTTTGGGCTAAACTAAACCCAATTGGATGTAGGGGGGACGAATTGGGCCTTGCCCATGTAGGAAACCCTAGTCCAAATAGTAAACCTTGTGTTATATAAACAAGGTTAGGCTTTAGGGTTTAGGTTAATCAGTTAATCAGCCAAAACAGAGTTTGAGAGAGACATAATTTCGTGAGAGCTTGCTTGGACGAAATTAGGGTTTGTGTTTAGGGTTTGATTGATTGTAATCAATCTTGATAGATAATCAATAAAACCCGGTTTGATTGAATTGTTGTTTCTGTTTCCTACACGTTTTCTGCTACAATCTGATCTAGAGGATTCCGCACTCTAGGTTAGATAAACGATTATGTGAAGATCCATAACATCAAGGGGACCTACAATTGGTATCAGAGCATTAGGCTCTTGATTGCTCGGTTCAGAATTGTTGCTGCAGAAACAGGGAGTAAAATTTTCGAAATTTTTGAAACCTGATAATTAGGGTTCTTAAAATTTTCGAAAATTTTTGTGTGTTTGATCTTGATTTTCGTATTTTGTTGGCTGATTTGATATTCTGGTTGTTTGTTTGCTGATTTGTAGGTTTTCAGGATAGTTTCTGATTGATTGTTTGAAGGATTTTGGCTGGAAACACTTGAAGATTCGAAGACTGTTCTTCGTGTTCTTCGCGTTCTTCGTTCTGTTTCTTGTTGATTTTCGAAAATCACTGATAATTTGCTTGTTTTGATTTTGCAGAAAGTTGTTAGGAGAATCAGAAAATCATCAAGTATTTTGATCAGATTGAGTTTCCAAAGTTACCGGGCGAATTTGACTGTTTTTGACGAATTTGATTAATTTTGCTGACTGACCAGCGAAATTAACTGTTTCTGGCGATTTTGACTGATCTGCGAACTTAAACCAGCAAACTTACCGGCGAAGTAAATCCAAAGGCGACTTTGGTGATCGTATAACTTTCCACAGCGAAGTTATTACGATTCTCGGCGAATTTACTGGTCGTCGTACAAGCGAAATTGACCAGCGAATTTGGCGAAATTTGAAGCAAAATTGAGCGAACTGACCTGACACAGCGAACCACACCAGCAAACTTGACTTGTCAGCGAACTTGACCTGCACATTAAAACTAGCGAAATTAAACATTGAACCAGCGAATTTAACTAAAACCAGCGAATTTAGGAGAGAATTTAAGTGGTGGAATTTCAGTTGGCAAGCGTCGAAAAATTTTCAGTGTTTCGCAAATAGAATTTGATCCGTAACTCGTTTGACAGAACCGTTTGGACCGTTGAACTCGTGTGATTTTTAGGACAAAAAAAAAAGTCTGGAAAATCCCGATTTCGGTTTTTGACATTATATATCATTGGATTCGTCTTTTCGAGATGATTCTAACGGTGTAATTTGGTAACCACTGTTTTCGGACGACTTTTGTACGGTTTTCTCAGTCTGTTAACGTTAAAATGTCAAACATGTCTACTTTGAACGAGCTGTTGAAGATGGAGCATGAGGTTGGTACTACCAACAAACCACCTAAGATGATGAAGGTGGAAAACTATCTGACATGGAAGGATCGTTTTCAGTCCTTCATTGAATATCAGGATACACGCATGTGGATATGCATCGAAGACGGTTACGTGAATCCTACACACGACTTTGAGGGCAGACCACGTCGAACAGAATATGTGAACATGCAAGATAATGATAAAAAGATGTATGAGGCTGAAAAGAGAGCCTTGGCTGCAATCAAAATGTCGTTGCCTGATAGCATCAAACATACCTTCAAAAAGTACACTAACTCAAAGGATATGTGGGATGCTTTGGAGAAAAGATACGCTGGCAATGCTGATGTCAAGAAGAACAAGATTGATCTACTGAAGAAGCAGTTGTTGTTTTCAAGTACATGAAGCATGAGTCACTTGAAGACGTCATCACTCGCTACTACCATCTGATGTCAGAAATGGACAATTATGAGATCGATTGCTATTCTGATGTAGAGAAGAATGACAAGCTGCTAGATGCTTTGCCTACTAAGTGGGATATCTACACTTTAATGATCAAGGGTGAAGCAGATTATGAAACAAAAGAGCTTGAAGAGGTTGTAGGTAAGTTGAGAGCTTATGAGCTCAGCATGAAGAAGAAAGATACTGGATATGATCAGGTTCAAGATCCGGCAGTGTACAATGGGCTTACATCTTCTTCATCTCACAACGCTTCTAGCGACTCTGCTACTGCGTTTTTATCATGTGAGAATGAGCAGGTTATGGTGAATCAGGATGGTGATGTGTGTTTTGTTGCTGCTTCAGGAGAATCATCAGGAGTTAAGAAATCGTCAGCTTCTAAGCAGAGTACTAGTGCTAAGTCAATGCCAATGAGTGTGAAGTCTGCTGAAGAGCATCTGGCTCTACTTGCTTCATTTGTTGCCTCCTATGAAAACTATATTCAGGGAAAGATTTCTGATCCTGCTACTTTAGATGAAGACTATGATCAGATTGACCCTGATGATCTTGAAGAGATGGATTTGCAATGGCAAATGGCCATGATTTCTAGGCGTGTGAAAAGGTTCATGAACAGAGCTGAAGAAAAGAAGGTTGATCAGACAACAGGTGCTGAAGATGAAAAACAACAGTCTGAATATGAAAAAGAAGCTGAGGAAAAGGATGCTAAGTATAAACAATTGGAAGCTCAGCTTGCAGCTCTAATGGCCAACCTTGACAAACAAACAGGAGAGGTAAAATCTAATTCTGTGTGTTTAAAATGTCGTGAACTACAGGGTGAGGTTGACAGGTTGTCTGCACAAAACAAAAGTTTGGTAAGCGAAATGTCTAACATTAAAGAATCAAACTTTTTTGCTAAAAGAAATGAAACGTCATACTTGAAGAAAATAAAAGGTTATGAAAGTGAAATTGAAGCCGTAACCTGCAAATTAAATGAAAAACTTCAAGTCATAGACTTAGCTCATGACATGATGGCTGAAAAAACAAAAGAGATTTCTGATTAAAAACAAAGAGTTGTCAGATGCTCAACTCAGAATTGTTGAACTTGAAAAGAAATTGGGTCAATTCAGGGATTCTACTTTTGTTATGAAACATATGATGGGTGGGTTAAAGAAGAGTAATGACAAGACTAGTGTGGGATTCCAAGGCTATAATGAAGTCCCACCTCCTCTTAGTCATGATTATTCATTCCTACCTGATGAAGATGAGCTAACAAAGTTTATGTCAACAGCACCAAGCAGTTCCACAGCAAGTCGAGGTGATGAGTCTGAGAGAGGTGATGCTAAGAAGGATAATAACAGCAAACCAGCTTTGAAAAAGAACACTTCACAACCTAAGAATAAAAATTCGACTTTTGCTAAAAAGATAAATTTTGTTCAAGGAAGTGACATGAAAAATGAGACAACTGTTATTGAAAATGAATCGAATGTAGAGTTTGCTAAAAATAAAAACAACGAAAATTCTGAAATTAAGCAAACTGAACCAGATTCTTCTAAAGCATCATCATCCAAGCCTGAATCTAGTTCAAAGGCTTCAGATAAGAAGTCTTCGAAAAGGATGTCGTGCTTCAAATGTCACACCAAAGGACATGTAGCTAGCTGCTGTCCTAACAAAAATAATGAAGCACAGGTGAATGAGAGGAAAAAAGAGAAGTCACCAGAGAAAAGTGGTGATAAGCAGGAGAGAGAGTCAAACTCTCCAAAGAAATCTGCTCCTAAGCAACCAGAGACAGTTGCTGTTGGTGTGGATAAGGCTGAAAAAGGAACTCCACAAGTTCCTCGTTTTCAAAGAAATCAACCTAGATTTCAGCCTAGATCTCCACCAGGCAGATTTGAGAGACCTAGAAGCAGTTCACCAAGAATGAACAACCAAAATACAAATAATTTCAGAAGTCAAGGTCAATATCAAAATCGATACCAAAATAATGGTGGTCGAAATTTTTATAACAATGGCTTTAGAAATTATAATAATAATGCTTCTTGGAATCAAAATCAAAATTTTCAAAGGTCAAATAGTCCAAACACACATAGGAACCCTCATGACCAAAGACCTAGTGGAAGTCAAAATCAAATTCCAACAGGTCTAAGATCCAAGACTCCAGTTAGGAGTAATGGATATTGGATGGATGTTCCAGTGGTTGGTGAATTTGGACGACCTAAGACCATTAAGGCTTGGGTCCCCCAATCTAACTAATTTCTTGGTTGGTGTGTGCAGGAGCTGCTAAGGAGGATTATCAACTTGTGGTATGTTGATAGTGGCTGCTCTAGGCACATGACGGGGGATGCGAGATTGTTAACTGAATTTGAAGATTATGATGGTGGACATGTGAATTTTGCGGGTGCGAAAGGTGGTAGAATTACTGGACGAGGAAAGGTGACCAATGGGAAGATCACACTGGACAAAGTGAACTATGTTGAGCAGCTTAAACACAATCTTATGAGCGTGTCACAAGTCTGCGACAAGGGTCACTCGGTCCATTTTACCAAGACTGAAGCATTAGTGTTGAAACTAGGTTTGGAAATACCGGACGATTGGATAGTGATGCGAGCGCCAAGGAGAAATGACACTTATGTCATGGACATGGGTGCAAAGGATCCAACTGCAGTGGTGGCGTGTTTACTATCAAAAGCATCTGAAGCTGAATCGATGTTGTGGCACAGACGCATGGCCCATATTCACTATCGCAAAATGAACTATCTTGTTAAAAATGAGCTAGTGAAAGGGGTTCCATTGCGGAGGATAACCTGGCAGATCTTTATTCTAAAGCATTTGACAGGGCTCGCTTTGAACATTTAGTCGAACTCAACGGGATGAGGAATCCTGAATAACTGGTTTTTCATAAGAATTTTTTGTAAATAGTTTACTGCTTTTCTTAAAAAAAAATCAAAAACACAAAAAAATTGAAAAATCAAAAACATAAAAAAAAATAGAAAATCAAAAATGAGATATCACTGTGTGAAAAAGAAGAAATGATAGTACATCAGCAAGTTAGACTGTCACACTGAAATTGAACATGAATTGCTTAAGTGTGATAGCAGCTTCATTATATGATGTACCAGTAGGCAAAAAGCATGAAATAATCAACTTACTAATGTGATATAAACTTAAATGAACTGAATATGAGTGGGGAACACATTAGTGGTGTATGGTTTAATGACCTTAATTCTTGCGTTGATAGATTGCCAAAATCTGAAGTTTTGGGTCTTTATACTGTTATTTTATCTAGGGATATCTTGGCTGTCTGTCTGTTAGAACTAAAATTGTACATGACCCCAGGAAAGATAGTCACTTGGAATTAGCTCATTTCTATTTGAATGTCTGTATATTTCCCGATACACACAATTTTGATCTGATTCTGAAATCTTCTCTGAAAAAAGTCGTGTACCTCCTCTGCTGCATCCAGATATATGCTGACCTGGAGGTGCTAGGCAACGACAGCTTCTGCTGCATCCAGATACATGCTGACCTAGCTGTACGTTGTCGCGCTATAGATCTAATACACCCGAAAGAGGCCCTCAAGTGCCTAAAAGAAACCCAAGAAACCTATATCAAACTGAGAAAATCTCATTTGATCTGTATATTATACCATCTCTACTAAAGATCTGTTCTGTTCTC
Source organism: Helianthus annuus (assembly GCF_002127325.2). Taxonomy (NCBI): domain Eukaryota; kingdom Viridiplantae; phylum Streptophyta; class Magnoliopsida; order Asterales; family Asteraceae; genus Helianthus; species Helianthus annuus. Next base: position 84,219,271 of record NC_035435.2, read on the forward strand.
TTCTCAACCTATTCCCAGTTAAGATTTCAGAACTCTGGATTGGACTTGTGAAATATGTGGTAGGGAAGATACTTGCATGATAGAGTGTGTTGTTTATATTTCCAGGATTTGATTAGTATTTATGTGGGTGTTCATAGTTAAGCAATTAAAACATGATAAAACAGATTTTATGCAGATCTAGACACAGTCATGATATCTTGAAGGATGATATCAGTATACTCACCTACTACGATGAATCTTTGTGCATACCTTGATCGCGGGGGTATATCCTGAAGTGGGACACACTAATATATCAGTAATTAAAATTACCTTAACATATCATATGGTAATGGTACTTGAAATGTTCATGCATTTTGTTTAAGTGGACAAACATACTGGTAATCGTTTTGAACTGCTTTTCACTAAAACATTAAATAAAGAATAATCAAATTATGTGAAACAGTTTGATTGTGCTGATATGATCTTCTTACCAGTGATTCTCACAAAAATAGAGTGTTTATTGTTTTTGTTATTTACTTGCTTTCAGAAAATATAAAAATCCAAAAATAGTGTCATTTTCTGTTTAAAATTCTTAACGTACGGAAAACTGTTATTCGAGGAGGAATTGTTACCAATAGGGGGAGACGGTGTTAGTAAGTGAGTTCAAAAATTTTCAATCAGGCAGGTTCTTGTGTGTTGAACAAAAAGTTTTGCGTGTTGGTGATAAGTTGAAAAAGCTTAATCTGTTACACAATTTACCTAATCTCTTGAAAAATAATAATTTATTTAACTTATGTTGAAAAATTCTTATGGTTTCTCGAGATGTTGGTTTTATAGTGTTCAGATTGAAGCGGTTTGTTGCTGAGAAGTTGCTGTGAAGTATGAAGATGAGAGTTTGATTGGATGCATGGTAGAACCTCCTTTCTATATTGCAGACAAGATTGAAGAGTTGAAGATTGCTTTGCAAATGCTGAACTGGAGTTTCCTCAAGTGCTAACGTGTTGAAGATTTGGTGATTGGATGCATCAGCTTAGGGGGAGTCATCTGTTGCTGACAGAAGCTGTTGAAGCTGAAGCTATCCAAAGACCAAAGACAGTGCAAGATTACTTGAAGATTGCAAGAAGACTGAAGACAAAGTTTTGACTCAAGACAAAGTTTTTATGAAGCTATTGTCAAGGGGGAGTTTGTTGGTGCATATTTGTGACAACAGCTTAGATTTGGTCTTTGGATATCTTGTAATTAGTAAACGATAAACAGTTAGCGGGTTTAGCTTTGTATTAGTGAAATAATAGAGTTTGGGCTAAACTAAACCCAATTGGATGTAGGGGGGACGAATTAGGCCTTGCCCATGTAGGAAACCCTAGTCCAAATAGTAAACCTTGTGTTATATAAACAAGGTTAGGCTTTAGGGTTTAGGTTAATCAGTTAATCAGCCAAAACAGAGTTTGAGAGAGATATAATTTCGTGAGAGCTTGCTTGGACGAAATTAGGGTTTGTGTTTAGGGTTTGATTGATTGTAATCAATCTTGATAGATAATCAATAAAACCCGGTTTGATTGAATTGTTGTTTCTGTTTCCTACACGTTTTCTGCTACAATCTGATCTAGAGGATTCCGCACTCTAGGTTAGATAAACGATTCTGTGAAGATCCATAACATCAAGGGGACCTACAAGTTCAGTACATAGACAGACAGTGTTTTGAGGCCAAGTATGAGCCAGAGACCAAGTAATACACTAGTATAGTGTGTAGGAAAGTAAGGATTACAAAATTGCTTATCTAGGTGATAGATAAAGTGCCGGAAAGTGCCTAAAACACACTAAAAGTGCAGAATTCTGCAGAAAATAACCAAAATTCAGCTATTTTTAGCACTTAAACTCCAAAATATAATGCAGAAAAGAGGTTTATTGGTCCCGAATACTTTCCTAAGTGTCGGGGATTAAAAGTGTCACAAAAGGGTGCTTAATGAACACTAAACGGAATAACTTGACACTTTAATGAACCGGTATCTAACCGAACAACCAGACATTACTCGGAACACCAAAATATTGCTAGAAGCATTGTTTTATTATTTCTAAGCTAGTTATGATCCCCGAACACCCTAACACACTATATAACATATCCTATGCATAACACCTAAACTAATACACTTAGTTTTCAATTAATTACCTACTTATCATTCAAATTTACACTAGACCCCCCCCCCATCATGATTCACGGTCACCAAGAGGTGTGGCCCACCCCAAATCTCTCATGATCTCCTAGATTGCATATGATCTTGCTAGGATTACTTGAAGATTTTTCTTGGATTTGGGAAGATTCCTTTAGATCTTTCTTAGATCTTCCTTGGATTTGATTAGATATCTTCCCATGATCCTACGAGATATTGTGAGATCTTATGTGATCTTGTGTGATCCTATTAGATATGATACTAGATTTTGCCTTGCACTATTAGATAACATAAAATCAATAAAGATCTTGGTACATAGGATAATAGACTATATAAACCACAAGACCCTACTCATATTCTCATTCATCATAAACACCACACCACTCTCTTGCTCTCTCCCCCTCCTCTCGGCCTAACATAGTGCCGCCACCACCACCACCACCACCGTACATCCACCACCCACTCATTCCATACACTCTCTAGGTTGTAACAAGGTGACTTGTGAAGCTTGAAGCTCTTGAATCTTGAAGGACCTCCATCATTATCTTTTATCCACTCCATCTTCACCATTGTTTCTTCCCTAGCTTGAAGCTAGTAGTAAGCCTCTCTTGATCCTTGTTACTTCATATTTTCAGTTGTTAAAAGTTGTAGTATGATGATTAACACGAGAACACTAAAAGACATACACATGAATAATGAACATAAAGCTTTCAAAAGATGAGATCTTGTTGAAATGATGTTGTTTAGTGCATGAATGATAATTGTTTGTTGATTTCTTGAGATGATGATGTTAATCATCACATGAAGCTTGCTAGATGGTAATCTAACACATAATCTAGCAAATAGGAAGACGATTATGTAACAACATAAGATAATTATCTTCTAGTAAAGACATGAACTTGAAAATAAATGATTCTTTTAAAGTAATAAACAAAGTGAACTAGTAAACCTATAGATCCAAGAATTGTGAATGATTTTTCTAAAAGAACCAAGTTTAGAAAGGTGATTTTTGAAAGCTCATGGTTTTTACTAAACTTGCACTTTTTTTAGTGATAAAACAAGTGTAGAATTACTTGTGAAACAAGATGATGTTATAAATAAACATTTTTTGTAAAATGTGTTTGCAAGTTGTAAACACCAATTCTTTTCAAGAATGATCAAGTTCATGTTGTTATGTAAAGTGTATAGTTTTAGCACTTGGTAAGTATAACATTGTTTAAAGGTGATTGATTGAATATTGTGTGTTAAATTTTTTGAAAAGAAAATGATATACTAAATAGCATGGACACCTCCATTTACAAATGAAACTATGGCGAAATTTTCTAAAAATTCCAACACTTAGAAAATATTTTCTAAACAAGTGTTCACACGCGTGTTTTAAATTATGTTTTATAACATAAATGTTTCCATAAATTTTTGTAACAAAAATATAAGTATTGGAGGTTGGTTTTTTGTAAATAAAAATGGGTAAATATATATTTAGAATATATATTTTACATTAAAGACACTTGTGTGAATATGTGTATACCTTGTGTATAGCTATATTATTTTTGGATTTAAAATAATATGACTTAACAAAAATACCAAGAACTTACAATCCAAAATAATACCAAAAAATCACAAGGAATAAAGTATATAAGTTACACACTTAAATATTGGCAAACCGAACAAGAACGTAACTTATAAAATATTCCGGAAAATACCATTACAAATATAATTTTGGCAAATATTGTTTTGGATACAAGAAATGAAAATACGATTTTTGAAAATATTACAAGAGTAATATTGTATTTTCGACCCAGAGAAAATATATTATTTTTGGAAGTAAGAAAATATATTTTCTTAAAATATTTAGAAGATATATGATTTTTGAGAAAAAATATATATTTTCTTGGCTATACATTATTTTTGGACAAAACAAGTCTATATATATATATTTTCTTAGAGAAACTTGAAAATATATTATTTTCGGAAACTACAAATACGAGAATACAAATGCACATGTACGAAATACTCCCATCCTTGGGAGGGAAATACGAAAATAAATACTTGAGAAGTATTATAACTTGTGATAATGTTAAAGACAAAAAGGAAACGTAACTCAAAACATGAATAATAAGGCAAGGCACGGCCCGCTCGTCTAATAGACCCTAGCACATTGTAGGTAGTCGTGTTTGCTGACGAGATTTGAGTTACGAATACTGAAGATGGAAAATAGTGAGTTCATGCTCCCCCTTTTCTTTAACTGCTTTTGGTTTTATAACTCTCGGGGGTGAAATACATGTTACGAATACTTGAACGGTATGAAATGCCTATGAAATACTAGATCATGTGAGCATAGACTAAATACAGAAATGCCATTAAAACATTCATTAGGGACGAGGGTTAGATCTAACGGGTACGACCGAACCCCACTCATGGTCACAACTAGTACCGAGTAGTGCTTCGGAGTCCCAGTCGTGGTTAATCGACACAGTCGAGGTTAATCGACACAGTCGAGGGTAATCGACACAGTCAAGGGAAATTGACACAGTCGAGGTTAATCGACACAGTCGAGGAAAATCGACAAGGGTATAAGCCATTATGAGTGCTTCCTATGTCCTCACATGCCTTAAAGTCCTTGTAAAACATTCATGTTCATACACGCTTTTCATACCTGTTTACAAAGGAGTCTCTCAAAGATTTACAAGAATACAGTACTCACACAAAACGCATGAACTCGCTCAACTTTTGTTGATGTTTTCCAAAAATTACATGCATTTCAGGTGACAAGTTGGATCTTGAACGCGATTGTTGTTTCTAGAAGTAGACTTCAAGCTTAGATGTCATCCACTTTTGTTGGTTTGTAACCTAGTCGAAGGTTGTGTTTAAAACTTAAATAACAAGTGTTGTAATACTCAAATTTTTATGAATGGATGAACATTGTTTTAAATCATGTAGTTGTTTATTATGATTGAATGCAATGATATTAAACCAGTCACACATCATACGCTTCCGCAAAAGTCAGGGTGTGACAGTTTGGTATCAGAGCTTCGATTGTAGTGAACTAGGATTCCTTCTCGAGTCTAGACTACAATCACTAGAGTTCTCTCACAAAAACATTTTACAAAAAGGTTTTTCATTGCATTCACGTAAGCGTCAAGATCCACGAGTCAAACACTTTTCAAAGAAGAGACAAGGCAAGGACATTAGTAGGGAATACCCTCAAGATAAGGTGCCAACTAAGACATAGTCTACACGAGTTAGACTTGCCAAAGATAAAATACAATCTTGGTGATAACTAGTACCAAGTAGTGTTTTTGTGTCTCGGTCGTGAATCGACAACTAGAAAAATGACCCCCCAAAACGAGAGTTATATGTAATGTGGTGCATCGAAATGCTTGTTTATGCTAAGTAACATATTTGTTTATCGATACATACATACGAATAAGTGTACGGAATAAATATTGACGTGCATACATACGAATAAGCGTACGAAATAATTATTGACGTGAATAAGATACTTTCGACTCCGACTCCTATTATTGTACTTAACTCGCACGATGAAGCTATCGACCTCGCGTTTATTGCAAAGCTCATGGCTAGAGTGATTACCAAACAAGATCCTGAGCTTGCTTCCATAGGAGATGGCTGCTCTTCCCTCTCGATCATGAAGGTGCCTGACTACGGTGATGATGACGAGGCAGAGGCGGCAACCTTGAACGAATTCTTAATCAACAGGACGAGATCCCTGTGGCTTTTGTGAAGCAAGATTGACGACATACTTGACCAGAAAAGGAAGATGAAGTATTCATCTTGAAGGTGCCCCTCCAACTACTAGGAATTCTCTTTATTCCTATTTCATTTAATCATCGTGCCTATTCGCGCGTAACAATAACGAGTGTTAGCGCGTGGACCATTGCAATGGTCCATTCCATGACAGAGGTATAAGGACAGTAGTGTCCCCTCCTTGAATGATCATCTGCTTGGATGAGAGGAAATTGGGGTAACTGTGCAAGACAATTTATTATTACGGGGGCCCACGTAATAACAACTTGTAGTGCATGGAAATCCTGGTGGACTCTGCGGGTCAGGTTGATGATCACCATCCCTCCAAAAATAAACTCTAGATATTCACACCTTCATATGGTAGAACAATACATAGACCAGTGCTGTAGCACTTCATAAAGTAGGAAACCTGTCTTGCCTACTTCGTGACCCGCGTGCGAGACATTTGAGAAACGATATTTAAGCAAGAGAAGAGGAATAACATTCAGAAAGATTCAGTAACGTTACACTCTACCACTTTATGAAACTTTTATGACCAGGGCGATGTAGCCTCGAATACATTATTACAAACAATAAACCAAGTTGCCAAGCCTATATGAAGGCTCAGTAATTGTTGCCTCGCTCACACATTGTTGAATATATATGCATGTGATATTGGGTGATTACACGTTTACTTATGGTACTATGTACCTCATAGACAATTATGGAATGTTGTCTAATCCATCCCATGCTTTTGACAGAAGAGAATGCCGCCCGGACGTGACACAAACACCAGTACATTACCAAGGACAGAAGTCGAGCTTCAAGAACGAATCTCACAGGCAATTGCACGACATGAAGCCCTCCGCTCCGAACACAGCGGTGGCACTACCGGAAATAACCCTCCAACTGGCTGCACCTATAAACAATTCCTGGACTGCAAGCCATTGAATTTTGATGGCACGGTAGGTGCCGTTGCATTTGTTCGTTTGGCAGAAAAGACTGACTCCGTTCTAAGGATGAGTAACTGTTCACCCCAGCAGAGTGTTACCTTTATCTCAGGGTTGTTTTTGGATGGCGCACTCTCCTGGTGGAACCTTCAGGTTTAGACCCTTGGTGCAGATGCTGCTTATGCACTGAGCTGGGACGGGCTCAAGGAAATGATGGAGAAGAAATATTGTTCTAGGGCTGAAATCCAGAAGCTCGAGGTGGAGTTCTGGAATTTGAAAATGGACGGGCCGAAGATTCCTGAATATGTCCAGCGATTTCACGACTTGTCTAGGGTCGTCCCCTACTTAGTCAAGCCGGAATTCAAGAGGGTTGAATGATTCATTTGGGGACTTGCACCTCAAATTAGGAGCATGGTTACTACCTCAAAGCCCTCAACCATTGCAGAGGCTATCGATTTGAGTGTCACTCTTACTGAAGAAGCTCTATGCATGGGAAAATTTTTGGAACCTGAGGATAACAAGAAAGAGACTTATGTGGAGTCATCAGGCAACAAGAAGAGGAAGTCTTCAAACCTAAAGTCAAGCACCCAATTCGGCTATGGAAGCTCTAAAGCTAACAAAAGAAAGGAAGTGAACCCGCCGCATGGCAGGAAAGCTTATGGAGCCACCCATAAGGTTGGTAGTAAGGTTTACTTGGGGACTAAGCCGAGGTGCGGGGAATGCACTTTTCACCATGAAGGTCGATGTCTGAGGCCTAAGTGTGGAAAGTGTGGAAAAGAAGGGCACAGCAAGGACGCCTGTTGGGCGAAGGATCTAGATGGAGGAGATAATAGAGTACCAGGTTGCTACAGATGTGGTGAAGCAGGGCACTTTAGGAAAGATTGCCCTAGGGAGAACCAAGCAAGGAAGGGTCTCCACGACCGGAGCTCGTGAAGCACACCAGGATCCAGATGTGGTTAAGGGTACGTTCCCTATTAACCAACCTTATGCATCTATTTCTGATTTATACTGGCATCAACTTTAACCTTGCATGCTTAGAACTTAAGAAACTGCTTGGCCTAATTTCGAGTAAAATAGACGTCCCGTATTCTTTAGAAATGGTCATATAGAAGGCTAGTTTAAGCAGACAAAGCGATTTAGGATTATATTTTGGGGATTCAGAAGGCCGGAACCTTCTGTTACCATTGACTTAGGAAGTCATGATATGATATTCAGCATGGATCGGAAATCCAAGTATACAGCTAAAGTCGTTCGATATGAGAAAATCAGTCGCATCCCTCTTACGAATGATGAAACACAACCTTCCTGGAATAGGTGCAAAGATGCTAGACCCCATAAGGCAGCGGATCTGCGACATCCCTCATCGGTCGAAGAGGCATAGAAACGCCTCCGAGTAGACTGCAGAGCCTGAGAACATCCCCGTGATGGAAGAAGTTCCAGTAGCCTTTCTGAAGACTTGCCAGAAATACCTCCACAACGACAAGAGAAGTTTAAGATGAACCTCGTGCCGGAAGCGGCATCAGCGCCGAATGACGCCTTACCGACTAGCTTCGTCCGCGAAGCATGAGCCTCCGAAATAACTGCAAGGGCTGCTAGACCGAGGAAATTAAGGACATGACACCCTTAGTTAAGGACACAAAGAGAATGTTGACAGTTTCCATTTTGCATAAATTCCAGAGAATTGGATATCAAGGATTGGTATTCTTTACCAAGGATTGATGACATGAACAGACCAATTGTCAGGTTATAGTTACCATTCGAAGATCGACTTGAGGACAGGATGTCCTCAACTATGAATACAAGAAGGAAATATCCCTAAAACAACCTTTAGGACTCGCTCCGAGCATTACGAGTTCCTTATCATACCATTTGGCTTAACACATGCATCGACAGAATTCGTGGACCTCATGAATCAAATGTGTAAGCCATACCTGGATAGATCACGATTATATTTATTGACTACATTCTTATATGGCCAACGACCAAGGAAGATCGTGAGCAACATCTGTAATTTACCTTGCAACTCTTAGAAAAAGAACAGTTATGTGCTATGATGACGAAAAGCGGACTTTGAATTCGCGAGATAAGAACTTTAGGGTACATGGTGGATAAAAACGAGATTCATGACAACCTACAATCAAGAGCTAAGGAGTTAGAGTTGCAATTATGCGACGCTTCTCGACAAAGTCTCGATTGCACGTCAATGCAACGAGACCACAACATTACATACGCGCCACATTGATTTAGGAATCATAAGAAGAAACCTTGAGCTAGATACAGTAATTGCACGCCCCAAATTTGACGTCATTACCTGAAAGAAAACGCTACACGATCTTTACTGATCCCAAAGGGTTGCAGCACACTGTTGATCGTAAGAACTTAAATACTAACGTAGATGGACTAAGCTACTGAACGATGCAGACTGTATGGACATGATACGTGCTTGTGTGATAAACTTTGACGAAAAGTTGGAACACTCACTTGACCTTAGTGGAGTTTTCCTACAACAGTATTTATCACACCGCCGTTTAAACCGCTTCGTGTGAAGCTTTAGATGGAACATAATAAGTCGATTCCCGAGACCGGAGATAAACAATCTACTGGCCCGAGTTGGTCCAGGAAAAACTAGAGGCAAGATCGTTCAGATATGTGGTCATATCGAGACAGCCGCAGAATACAGAAAGATTGCGCCGATGAGCGGCAGAAATCGTAAGAATTTGAGATAAGAAGTATGACTTAAATGGGAGCCTCGCCTAGAGAAGGCGTGGTGTGATTTGGAAAACGTAAAGGTTGGACCCCGGTGTAGGGATCAGAACCATTGTTCACAAGATGAAACTTCCAGAAAAAGATCAGTAGTGATCGCGACACATTCCATGTGTCTAGAGGAGTCTGACTCAAGGAACAGTCGTTGTTCCCACAAATAAGATTCACGTCAATGACAAACGACAAAATTACTATAGAACCTGTTAAGGTTACGGACCAAGAGTCCACAAGACACAGAAAAGACGTAATTGAATTACTTGAGTACCATAGAATTCATATCATGACCCAGAGTTACATGGGAACATGAAGACAAATCTTGAACCTAAGTGACCATATTTGATTCACAACTCCCCTGCGACCGATGGCATCGCTTGAATTTCGGGACGAAATTCTTTTAACGGGGGGAGACTGTGACAACTGTCACTTTTCCGTACATTAATTGAACAGTAATCTGTGCTTAAATAATTGTGCATGATCTAGTTTACAAGACAGATGAATTTTTTATTACTGTTATATACATACAATGGCATTTCATGTTGCAGGACTTTTATCGTTGCTACATGCAACACGAGATAGTTAAAATAATGCACAGAACAGAATTGGAACCATTACCAGACAAACTAAAAATGCTGACGAAGTTCAGTACATAGACATACAGTGTTTTGAGGCCCAGTATGAGCCAGAGACCAAGTGATACACTAGTATAGTGTGTAGGAAAGTAAGGATTACAAAACTGCTTATCTAGGTGATAGATAAAGTGCCGGAAAGTGCCTAAAACACACTAAAAGTGCAGAACTCTGCAGAAAATAACCAAAATTCAGCTATTTTCAGCATTTAAACTCCAAAATATAATGCAGAAAAGTGGTTTATTGGTCCCGAATACTTTCCTAAGTGTCGGGGATTAAAAGTGTCACAAAAGGGTGCTTAATGAACACTAAATGGAATAACTTGACACTTTAACGAACCGGTATCTAACCGAACAACCGGACATTACCTGAAACACCAAAATATTTCTATAAGCATTGTTTTATTATTTCTAAGCTAGTTATGATCCCCGAACACCCTAACACACTATATAACATATCCTATGCATAACACCTAAACTAATACACTTAGTTTTCAATTAATTACCTACTTATCATTCAAATTTACACTAGACCCCCCCCCCCTCATGATTCATGGTCACCAAGAGGTGTGGCCCACCCCAAATCTCTCATGATCTCCTAGATTGCATATGATCTTGCTAGGATTGCTTGAAGATTTTTCTTGGATTTGGGAAGATTCCTTTAGATCTTGCTTAGATCTTCCTTGGATTTGATTAGATATCTTCCCATGATCCTACGAGATATTGTGAGATCTTATGTGATCTTGTGTGATCTTATTAGATATGATACTAGATTTTGCCTTGCACTATTAGATAACATAAAATCCATAAAGATCTTGGTACATAGGATAATAGACTATATAAACCACAAGACCCTACTCATATTCCCATTCATCACAAACACCACACCACTCTCTTGCTCTATCCCCTCCTCTCGGCCTAACATAGTGCCGCCACCACCACCACCATACATCCACCACCCACTCATTCCATACACTCTCAAGGTTGTAAGAAGGTGACTTGTGAAGCTTGAAGCTCTTGAATCTTGAAGGACCTCCATCATTAGCTTTTATCCACTCAATCTTCACCATTGTCTCTTCCCTAGCTTGAAGCTAGTAGTAAGGCTCTCTTGATCCTTATTACTTCATATTTTTAGTGGTTAAAAGTTGTAGTATGATGATTAACACAAGAACACTAAAAGACATACACATGAATCATGAACATAAAGCTTTCATAAGATGAGATCTTGTTGAAATGATGTTGTTTAGTGCATGAATGATAATTGTTTGTTGATTTCTTGAGGTGATGATGTTAATCATCACATGAAGCTTGCTAGATGGTAATTTAACACACAATCTAGCAAGTAGGAAGATGATTATGTAACAACATAAGATAATCATCTTCTAGTAAAGACATGAACTTGAAAATAAAATGATTCTTGTAAAGTAATAAACAAAGTGAACTAGTAAACCTACAGATCCAAGAATTGTGAATGATTTTTCTAAAAGAACCAAGTTTAAAAAGGTGATTTTTGAAAGATCATGGTTTTTACTAAACTTGCACTATTTTTAGTGATAAAACAAGTGTAGAAATACTTGTGAAACGAGATGATGTTATAAATAAACATTTTTGTAAAATGTGTTTACAAGTTGTAAACGTGAAATCTTTTCAAGAATGAAGTTTACCAAGAAGTAAGTATATTTTGGAAGGTAACTAAGTCCACTAAAAACATTACCAAGTTACTATGCATTTTTGTGAAAGATCAAGTTCATGTTGTTATGTAAAGTGTATAGTTTTAGCATTTTTGTGAAAAACATTACCAAGTTACTATGCATTTTTGTGAAAGATAATTGTTTAAGGGTGATTGATTGAATATTGTGTGTTAATTTTTTTTGAAAAGAAAATGGTATGCTAAATAACATGGACACCTCCATTTACAAAGGAAACTATGGCGAAATTTTCTAAAAATTCCAACACTTTGAAAATATTTTCTAAACAAGTGTTCACAAGCGTGTTTTAAATTATGTTTTATAACATAAATTTTGCCATAAATTTTTGTAACAAAAATACAAGTATTGGAGGTTGGTTTTTGTAAATAAAAATGGGTAAATATATATTTAGAATATATATTTTACATTAAAGACACTTGTGTGAATATGTGTATACCTTGTGTATAGCTATATTATTTTTGGATTTAAAATAATATGACTTAACAAAAATACCAAGAACTTACAATCCAAAATAATACCAAAAAATCACAAGGAATAAAGTATATAAGTGACACACTTAAATATTGGCAAACCGAACAAGAACGTAACTTATAAAATATTCCGGAAAATACCATTACAAATATAATTTTGGCAAATATTGTTTTGGATACAAGAAATGAAAATACGATTTTTGAAAATATTACAAGAGTAATATTATATTTTCGACCCGGAGAAAATATATTATTTTTAGAAGTAAGAAAATATATTTTCTTAAAATATTTAGAAGATATATGATTTTTGAGAAAAAATATATATTTTCTTGGCCATACATTATTTTTGGACAAAACAAGTCTATATATATATTTTCTAAGTGAAACTTGAAAATATATTATTTTCGGAAACTACAAATACGAGAATACAAATGCACATGTACGAAATACTCCCATCCTTGGGAGGGAAATACGAAAATAAATACTTGAGAAGTATTATAACTTGTGATAATGTTAAAGACAAAAAGGAAACGTAACTCAAAACATGAATAATAAGGCTAGGCACGGCCCGCTCGTTTAATAGACCCTAGCACATTGTAGGTAGTCGTGTTTGCTGACGAGATTTGAGTTACGAATACTGAAGATGGAAAATAGTGAGTTCATGCTCCCCTTTTTCTTTAACTGTTTTCGGTTTTATAACTCTCGGGGGTGAAATACATGTTACGAATACTTGAACGGTATGAAATGCCTATGAAATACTAGATCATGTGAGCATAGACTAAATACAGAAATGCCATTAAAACATTCATTAGGGACGAGGGTTAGATCTAACGGGTACGGCCGAACCCCACTCATGGTCACAACTAGTACGGAGTAGTGCTTCGGAGTCCCAGTCGAGGTTAATCGACACAGTCGAGGTTAATCGACACAGTCGAGGGTAATCGACACCGTCAAGGGAAATTGACACAGTGAAGGTAAATTGACACAGTCGAGGTTAATCGACACAGTCGAGGAAAATCGACAAGGGTATAAGCCATTACGAGTGCTTCCTATGTAATCACATGCCTTAAAGTCCTTGTAAAACATTCATGTTCATACACGCTTTTCATACCTGTTTACAAAGGAGTCTCTCAAAGATTTACAAGAATACAGTACTCACACAAAACGCATGAACTCGCTCAACCTTTATTGATGTTTTCCAAAAATTACATGTATTTCAGGTGACAAGTTGGATCTTGGACGCGGGTGTTGTTTCTAGAAGTAGACTTCAAGCTTAGATGTCATCCACTTTTGTTGGTTTGTAACCAAGTCGAAGCTTGTGTTTAAAACTTAAATAACAAGTGTTGTAATACTCAATTTTTTATGAATGGATGAACATCGTTTTAAATCATGTAGTTGTTTATTATGATTGAATGCAATGATATTAAACCAGTCACACATCATACGCTTCCGCAAAAGTCAGGGTGTGACAATCCATGCTACACCGCCTCATTTCCCCTCCACACTATAAATAGGCCTGTCACATCACTTTATTCCCTGATGTGACAGCCCTGTTCGACCAGACGCACGCACACTACATTCCTTCATTTTGTCGTCGATTTCGGTACGTTTTAAGCTAGATCCTTGTAGTTTCTTGTTCTACACTTCATGCTCTACGTGATTCACCTTTGAAATCACACTTTTCACCGTGAAATCTCTCAGATCTGAGTTCTTGAGGGTGATGGCATCATGGTGGTTTGTACAAACTGCCATATGATGTCATTCCTGGCAAGATCTAGCTCGGATCTAAGGAGTTTCATAAGTTTTTACACTAAATCTAAGTTAAATCTAGACTTTTTCATATAAAACTTGAGTTTCTTCATCTTTTCTTCAATCTTTTACTTTAAACGGTGAGATCCAGTTTTGAACGGACTATAGACTTGATTATTTGTCTAGAGTCGGCTGAGGAATGAATTTCTACCGGAGAGTGATGGCCGGAGTATGGATTTTAACATAAATGTTATCGCGCACAGTTAACTAATCGGACTGGGGTGGTTCCCACCCGATCAGAACAGCTGAGTGCCGATGAGTTTACCATTGTCTCAATACGTACCATGCCGTCATCGTTAAACTTGGAAATTTTACAAAAGGGTAAACGGAATAGGGATCGCCCGATCGAGCGGCAATCCGATCGGACAGTCGTCCGATCGGACAACCACCCGATCAGGTGACACTTGCCCCATGACCCTTCCAACACTTAGAAACTTTTCAAAAACTTAAAAACTTTGGAAGTCTTGATCGAGTGGCAACCCGATCAGACAACCATCCGATCGAGAAGCCATCCGATCGAGATGACCAAGGCACTTAACCAACTTGAAACTTGAAACTTGGAACCCTTGACCAAATGGTAACCCGATTTGATAGCCATCCAATTGAGCAGCCACCCGATCAGGAACCAAAGCACTGACACTTGGGTCGAGTGACCACTCGATCGTACAGTCGTCCGATCGGACAACCACCCGTTCCCACCAACACCTTAGCCACCCGATCGACTGGCAATCCGATCGGATAGCCATCCGATCGGACAGCCATCTGATCCAGTGACTGACCCGACACTTTGTGTGATCACGTTATTCTGCCCGACTTTTATCCTATTGTAATCTAATCAGGCTAATTTTAAAAATAGCTCCCTTTGATCCAATAATAGTTGCGACTGTTAAGCAATCACTGTGAGTATACTCGATCCCCTTTTTGCTTTTAAACTTTGGGGTGTAACATGTATTCTATATAAACTTTAATCTTTTGAAGTCTAAACTCTATCCTATGTGTATGTGAAAACTTGTGCATTCTAGTATTCTATTTGTGCTATGTGACGTTTAATCCAGGGTGTGTAGTTTCGCCTTAACAATAGTAGCGCTATAGTGGGTGCACCTCTCCCATTATTCTCAGGGGGTATTATTAGGAGGATTCTAGTTTACCTTGAGTCTTGGGTAAATACTAAAGCATCGAGATACTTAGGCTATCATTGCGTGGACTGCGATACTAGCACGGCTGAAACTATTTTTATACTTACATTGTGGATATGAGTTGTTTTAATCTACTATTCCATTATCAAACTTGTATACTCGCCAATACTTTTGTATTGATATTTTAATACATGTTGCAGGCTGATAGGTTGCTTTGGAACGCATGGAAATCAAGCTAGGAGATGCCTAGAAACGTCACCTAGTTAATTTAGACATTTTGGAACAATCGAAACAATGTTTGTTATGTGATACTTGTTATTTGTGGATGATGTTTGTTTTTAGACAATTGCTATGAAATCTACTTAATTCTATTGAAATATCTATTGTTATGGAATCTCATGAGCAATCTGAACGCTTAGTGCTCGCACCCCGATGTTTCCGCCATCGGTTGGGGTGTGATATCGTATCGTATCGTATAGGTGTAGTATAGGTCACGTATTGACTTCGTATAAGCCTATAAGTGTGATATCGTATCGTATAGGTGTAGTATAGGTCACGTATTGACCTCGTATAAGCCTATAAGTGTGATATCGTATCGTATAGGTGTAGTATAGGTCGCGTATTGACCTCGTATAAGCCTATAAGTGTGATATCGTATCGTATAGCGTAGTATATGTCCCGTATAGCTCCCTTATAGGCCTATTGGTGTGGTTTAGGTCCCGTATAAGCCTATAGGCATACACAACACCTATAGGAAACCTATACGAGACTTATAATATACTATACGATATGATACAATACGATACTATACTATATGATACGCTATAACACCCGTATAGGCATATAGGTGTGGTTTAGGTCCCGTATTGGCCTATATGCATATACAAGACCTTCAGGGAACCTATACAAGATTTATACTATACACTATACGATACGATACGATACGATACGATGCAATACGATACGATACGATACAATAGGATACCATACAACACTCGTATATGCCTATAGATGTAGTATAGATCCCTTACAGGCCTATATGTGTGGTTTAGGTCTTGTATAGGCATATACGTGTGGTTGAGGTCCCGTATAAGCCTATAGGTATGGTTTAGGTCCCGTATAGGCCTATAGGCATATACAAGACCTATTGGAAACCTATACGAGACTTATACTGTTAGTGCATATGTCTGTTGACTTCATCTTGTATCGAGTCATGTAACTAGATAGATAGACCAAGACACGTTGTACGAGAAAAACGGGAAACAGGGCTGAACCAGCCACCTCGCACGAGGTGACCAGTTCGTGCGACCTAGCCAGGTCGTGCGAAGTGGACCAGTTCGTGTGGATGGGTTCATGCGACCTGGTGTCTCCTATAAATAGGTGAGTCTTGGATTTCATTTGTAACTTGGAGAACTTTCTGATTCCGGTAGCGAAGCTCTGCCGAAGTGTCGCCAGCTCTTGTAACGTTGTGAAATCAATAGAAACGACATTTAATCTACTTCTAAGTGCATTTCAAGCTGCAATGAAGATCAAATCATTTAATTCTGCCTTTGATTTGGTCTAGAACTCTTCTGGTCGACTCGTTTTGATCGATTCCCCGATCCTACAAGTGGTATTAGAGCTCAGGAAGAAGAGTTCTTACCATTTCAGCTTGTTTTCACGGATAAAATCTGATTTCTACTCATTTCTACTTACTTTTCTACACTTTTCATCAAATTTACCAAGATTCCATGGTTAAAATGAGCTGATTTTGATAAATAACACGTAAAACACTGTTTTAATCAATCCGTGAACAAATTAGAACCTAATTCAACCTAAAACTTGATAAAATTGACCAAACCGCGTGAAAAACTTGTCAGATCGTTTGAGATACTTTCAGATCGTGTGAAAATATCTGAGGTCGCATGGACTGAACATCCAGGTCGTGTGAAAATAGTCCAGATCGCTTGAAACAGGTCAGGTCGCGTGGAAGTTCGATCAGTTCGCACGGTTTGAAAGGTCAAATCACACGGTTTGATCCAGGTCGCTTGTAATCTCACCAGGTCGTACAAGTTGAAAGTATCAAGGTCGTACGAATAGGGTTAAGTTCAGATCGTTTGGTTTTGTGAATCCAGACCGCACGAGGAGGGTTAAGAACATTCAGATCGTTTGACATTATACCAGATCGTTTGAACTAATTCTTCCAGATCATTTGGAATATCTCAACTTGGAAATTTTTCGCACCGAAACATGGAAAACGAATTTTATAACGCATTTGCTACCCCAATCACTATGGCTCAGAACGTGAAATTAGAGAATGAAATGGGCACCATGCAAAAACCGCCTAAGGTCATGAATATCGAGGAGTATAGTGGATGGGTGGAACGTTTCAAAAATTGGGTTCAAGCGAATCACTTAGAGGCGTGGGAATGTGTTGAAGAACGATATGTTAGACCGATTGATGAAGATGGAGAGATTGTTGCTATTAAAGATTTAGATGACCTAGACAAAAAGAAATACAAAAGTGAAAAGATGATGATCAGTATATTGCAACAAGCTATTAAGGAAGACATCTTGATTTTATTGCAACACAACGGAAGTGCACACTCAATGTGGAAAGCACTAAAAACGAAGTTTGTTGGAAGCTTAGACATGATCAAGAACAAAAATTCGCTTTTGAAGAAAGAATTTGATCTATTTCGTGGATTAAAAACTGAAAACACCAAAATGATTATAGAAAGATATTGCAACTTGGTGGTTAACATGAAGCGATTGGATACCAATAAAGATAGAGAAGAATGGGTGGAAAAGTTGGCCGATGCGTTACCACAAGATGTTTGGGGCACGTATCTTATGATTCTGAAGAATAATGGTGAATTTGCAAATCTATCACTGAGCAAGTTTATTGAAAAACTCGAAGTTCAAGAGATAGAACAACGGAAGATAGAGAAAATGAAGAATTCTAATGGTGAACAGGACATTAGTTTGTATTACAAAGGAAGTACGATTGATAAGACCAACATTGCACCAAAGATCGAAACTGCATTTAACGCAAACATTCTTCTGGAAGGTCATCTCAAGGATCAAACAACAATAATGGATTCTCTTCCTATCCATCATTTGATCCAAATTTTTCAACAACCAATTCTAAACCGCAAAGCTCATACAACAATAATGGCCAAGTACTACAATGCAACATTGCATTACATCTTCAGAATGGTCAGAATTTCTCGGAAGAGATTGCCAAAGGTCATATGTCTTTATTGGTGACCGTATTAGAGTCTTATGAAAGTTTGGTAGCCGGAAGGATTGGTAATCCAATGTTAACAAAAGAGGATTACGATCAGATTGATGATGAAGAAATGGAGCTAATGGATATAAAGTGGTGTATGGCTAGTGTGTTGAGAAGAGCTGAGAAGTTTAAACAAATCACTTGAATAGATGATTTCCGTGATGCTGGAACTTCACCTTTAGGTTTTGATAAATCTAAAGTTACTTGCTTTCGTTGTAGGGGGAAGGGGCACTTTAAGCGAGAATGCACAAATCGCGAAGCAAGTGGAGCTCAAAATCCATTTGGCAACAATGATTATCATCGAAAAGCGATTTATCATCAAATTGCTCAACAGCCACATCAACAACAATTGCCACAAACTTCACATGCTAGGAAGGATCTGATCGAAGAGACATCAAAGAAAGCTTATCTAGTTCATCAAGAAGATGAGAGAATTCCAGAAGGTTTTAATTGGGATCATTATGATCCTAATAAGACTTCAAATTATAAAGCATTTGTTGCTCAAACTTTTGAAGATTCAACCGCTGAAGATGAAATGGCGTATGCTTATTACGAATCTCAGCAATTCAGTCCGAAAAAGAAAGAAGAAGAACCAGTTTCAACAGAAGAGGCTTCAGAAAAAGCACCAATCTTTGATCACTCATCAGATGAAGAGAGTGATGATGATAGTGAAGAAATTCGAAAACTTGAATATTATAAAAGAGAATTTTCACCTGACAGATATAATTTGTATTTTGCAGGTAAAATGGAAGAGATCAAAGAAAGACAAGTTGCGAAAAAGAAGAATCATAAGGCATCAACTGTTAAAGAAAAGATCAAACCTGAGGAAAATGTTCGAGTTGTAAAGAAGCAGGTAAAAGAAATTCTAGCTATCAAGGTTGAGAAGGAAGCAGATGCTGAAAAGATATCTGAGAAGTGTGAAAATTGTGATACTGTGAAAAGACACAACAACAAATTGATTCATAACATGAACAGACTGAAAGAATCTTACAATATTTTAAACAAAGCTATGAATCAATATAGCAAGTCAAGCAATGAACAAGAGATAGCTATGAAGACACACAAAGGAGCGTTCATGACGAAGCAGAAAATCATCAATCAGTACATTGAGAAATGTGCTGAACTTGAACAAAAATTGGAAACTCAGAGGATAGAAACTGAGAGAGTAAACAGGTTATTGAAAAGTTATTCATGTGCTTCTTACGTGATTGACAGGATTTATCCTACAGTAGAAGGCATGAAAGCGTTTGAAGAGGAGAAACCTGAAGTAAAGGATACTGGCAAGAAACATTGTACCAATTATACAAAGTGTCCACCTCCGCTTGAAGAAGGATATTCTCCACGAAATCCTAATTCAGAAAGAGTCAAAAAGGCAACCAATTTAAAGTGGGAATCTGAACCTTCAGATGGATTGCCAGACAACATCGATGTCACTTTCACAACATCTGACACTGATCATGAGTCTGAGTTAATAAAGAAAGTGGTCGATCAGGTGTTGGATAAGGACGAGGAGTCAGAGTCAAAGTTTGAATCTGAGAGTTCAAATTCAAGTCCAACAGTTGAAAAGGGCAAAAGGGTTTACAATAATGATTTTCTGATATAAAAAAATAATTTGAATGATGAAACATTCAAAGTAGCATATACTTTGAATGACTCCGACAAATTATATTCTGATGAAGAATTTCCAATAAGAGATGTTAAAACTGAAATGATTAACAAGGTTTTCAAATTAACAGAAATTAACATTTCTGAAATAAAAGATGTAAATCTTACTGAAAAACCTAAAAAGTACACCTCAAGAGTTCAACAAAGATTAAACAAGAAAAAGGGTTACAGTTCTGGTTCGGGTTATCGAAAGAAACCAAACATAACAGTAATTTCAAAAAGAAAGGATTAGGATTTATTCCAAAAGAAAATGAAAAGCATGTTAAAGATTTTAAATCAAAAATTGTTTTTGTTTCAGGAACATCTTCTGAAGAAGAAAAAGAGTCTTTGTTCAGAAAACAGACGAACAAAGAATTCCTTGCTAAGAAGCAAGAGGGAATGAAAAATGATGTTGCTCAGAAGATGGAAATGAGAACCTGTTATCAATGTAAAAAAGTTGGGCACATTGCATGGAACTGTCCAAAGGCAACCCAAACAAAACAGGGAGTCTCTGAAAACTTTAAAGAAAAAGTGGTTGATAATGAACCACCAACCGAACAATTTAAAGTGTTCAAAAATTCAAAATTTGAGGTTGGTGAGAGTTCAACACGTTTTTACAAAAGAAATAGTGAATCTGAACAACCACAAGTAGGTTGTTAAGAAATCAGAGGTAAATTCTAGTGATGAGTCTGACTCGTCAAAGTCAGAGGAGCGACCAGTTGAACTAAAAAGTGATAATTCCGTTCCGACAATGGATGATGCAAATGTTCCACCATTGTCAAACGGAAACTTAAAACAAAAAAATTGGCATAGTTGAGATTTCAAATCAATACTTTTCTGAAAAGAAAGAATTTGATGTTAAAAAAGCCTTTAACCCTAAAGTTCTAAATATTTTTGGAGAAATGGTTGACGGGAAGGTCAAAGGGGTATAGGAATTCTATGAAAAGAAAAAGAAAGGAAAGAAACCGAGTGATGATGACTCGGAATCACCCAAGGACCGTCAGGCTTGGGTGAATCTCTTTAACTGAAAATCCTGACTTGCTGGAGCTCCCAAGTTGGTAATCGTGGAGCATGAATCGGCATCATTCTTGAAAAATGTTTTTGTAAAAAACCTACAAGTGTTAGATCTTACAAGTGGTTGAAAGAACAATGTGATGAAACCCCATGTTTGTGAAATGACAAACAAAAATAATTTTCCAGAAAAACCATTTTGATTAAAACAAACTTAAGTGTTTTGAAATCATAATGGGAAAATAGTTTGTTGTCAGGGGGAGTTCTGATTGTTTACGCCAAGTGGATGGAGAATTGAAGCAATTCACATCAGTTAGTCAGTTTATTTGTACAGTTTATTGCGTTTTATTTTCAAATTTTCCTTGAAAATCAAAAATTGAAACATATTTTTGATTTTAGGGGGGAGTAAAAAATTTAGAAATTTTGAAAATTTGAAAAATCCAAAAACATGATAAAATCTAAAAAGCCAAAAAGATTGAAAAATCAAAAATGAGTTTTGTTGTGAAAAAGAGGAAATGATAGTACATCAGTGGACTATCACAACATGCTAAAGAAATGGAAAGTCAAAATGTTTTTAAACAAGTCTCACTGATGATGTGCCAGTAGACTTCGCACGAATAGTAGATTGAATTTGAGATATAAACCTAAATATCAATACTTTCTTATCTCGTGGGGAACATCTCTCGGATATATGGGTAACCCCCGAAATCTTGTTTGAGAGATTGCCTGATTCTGAGATACTAGGTCTTTATACTGTTTGATATCTGGGGTATTATACCTAGTCTTCTGATATTGCGGAAGCAATGGCCTAGACATAGTATAATACTTTACGCGCTTTAAAAGCTTACCCTCTGCATAAAAATTGAAAAATATCGAAAGATATGAATCAATTGCGGTTGAAGAAAAGATTCTTTAAAGGCAACACACCTAAAGTCGAGCCTTCATCTCTTTGACTGAACAAAAGTTCATACCTGAGCTCTCAAGGTCTCGCACTAACCCAGATACAGATATCAAATTGGTATACTCACCTGTAAGACTAAATCTAGGGAATTTTGATACGAGAGTATATTCTGAGGTGGGACACGCGAATAAGTTTAATTTTTTAAAACACTAATTCGTATCTCGAATCAATTGAAACTTGTGTAGAAGTTTAAGTGGACAACAATACTGACAATCAGAAGTGAATTTGTTTAAGGCTTAAAGTTAAATCAAGATCAACGGTGTTAGTGGTTTATCTCATAAACTGATATGATCCTCTTACACAAACTCACAAAAATATTGTCTGTAAATATTTCTTTATTGCATTTTAACACACTGAAAATCTTAGAAAAAAACCCAAAAAGAATGTGTTTTAGCATAAAATTTTGAAAAATCAAAAAGATTTTATTTCATCTTATTTTCAACAATTGATGATGAAAAGCTGATTTTCAAAATTCCGAGTGCTAAACATGATGAACGACAACAGGGTTGGGAGAGTTTATTTGAAATGAGAAATAATTTTGAAATGATTAAATGGTTCATTAATTTGAAACCAAATTTGAGTGTTACAAATACAAGTGGTTAAGCAGAGTTTAAAATTGTTATAAATAAAAAATCTTATGTTTTGGGTAGAGTATATGCAGGTAAAAAGCTTTGAAAGAGCTAGGTTTCGACTCCTGAGGGTTTTCCGCATAAGCGTATGCAGATTAGAGCCAGGTTTCTGATCTTGTTGCTATGGAGAGCCAGTAGACGTTCCTGAACATGTGAATGCCTGTAGATGGAAGATTCCAGACTGCGATCCCAGCTTATCGAAAGGGGGAGTCTGAAGATAAAAAAGAGCCAGATTCAGATTCTGGAACAAAGCTCGAGATAGAAGCTGCTGATGCTGATAAGCTTAAGGAATCAAGAGATCTGATCAAGAGAATTTGAAGAGTCAGATTGAGATTCTGATAGAAGAAGATAGAGATTGATGAGGATGCTTACAGAGACAGATACTTTGGAGAGAGCGAGAAGACTGATCAAGATTGAAGACTCGACACACTGAAGACTCATCATCATCCAAGGGGGAGTTTGTTAGTGCATATGTCTGTTGACTTCGTCTTGTATCGAGTCATGTAACTAGATAGATAGACCAAGACACGTTGTACGAGAAAAACGGGAAACAGGGCTGAGCCAGCCACCTCACATGAGGTGACCAGTTCGTGCGACCTGGCGAGGTCGTGCGAAGTGGACCAGTTCGTGTGGATGGGTTCATGCGACCTGGTGTCTCCTATAAATAGGTGAGTCTTGGATTTCATTTGTAACTTGGAGAACTTTCTGATTCCGGTAGCGAAGCTCAGCCGAAGTGTCGCCAACTCTTGTAACGTTGTGAAATCAATACAAACGACATTTAATCTACTTCTAAGTGCATATCAAGCTGCAATGAAGATCAAATCATTGAATTCCTCCTTTGATTTGGTCTAGAACTCTTCTGATCGACTCGTTTTGATCGATTCCCCGATCCTACAATACTACACTATATGATACGATAAGATATTGTACTATACGATACGATATAACACCCGTATAGGCCTAAGGTGTGGTTTATGTGACAACCCTCACAAATACAGGTATCCGTACAAATTAATTAATATTTAATTAGTGCTTAATTACTGTGCTTGATCTTAATGATGATTAAACTGCTTTCTGTTTTCTGATACATACATGCTCATGCATATATTTTATTACTATCACTCCATTTATTACATACAAACAATAGTGACAAACTTGATGCACAAAAGCACAGCTAGCACAGTGAGCGGATAACCCAGTAAACATGCTGACATTGCCAGCACTAGACAGACATTGTTTCTGAGGCCAGTATGAGCCGGGAATAGATTACTACACTAGTAGGGAGTGTAAGGAGGTGTGGATCATAAAACTGCATCACTAGGTGATAGTTATAGTGACCGGAAGTGCCTAAAACATACTTTAAATGCAAAATTCTGCACTAAACACAAAAATTCAGCATTTAACAATGCTAGCAAGGTGCAAAAACTTGGCAAAATAATACTAGACACTTTCCAAAGTGTGGGAAATTTAATGTGTCACTAAAACAATATAAAAGACACTTTAAAGCTTTACTTAGCACTTTAACGGATCAATATCCAACCAAACAACCGGACTTTACCCGGAACATAAAAATATTGCCAAACACATAGTTTTTACTTTTCTGAGCTAGTTAGGGTCCCCGAACACCCTAACACCCTTTATATTAATAAACACACAAATATCCTAACTAAGTACCATTAGATTTCAACTAAATGGTAACTAGTTCCCTTACCACCCAACCCCATACCCCCCCCCCCTAAATGACGGTCACAAGGGGTGACCCACCCCTTGTCCTTCTTTGATTAATTAATTCCTAATGTTGTGGTTAAAGGGACATAATGTATGATGGATAAACACAAGGTTGGGTTTATAAATATACACCTTAGTCTTTCATTCTCTCTCATTCACAACACATCAACAACTTACTCTCCTCCCTCCATCTCCATTCTCGGCCACCCCCATCAACCACCATACACCCACCATCAAGCTTGGTTCCAACCATTTCTCATACATACAAAGGTGCAAGGAGTCCCACAAACAAGCCCGGTGCTCTCGGAAGTTCAAGAACCACTCTCATTTCCTTTTATCCACCACTTTTACGTCTTGTTTCTTCCCTAGCCTTGTGCTAGTAGTAAGTGTTTCTAATCATCAACTTGATCTTGTTTATGGTGGTTAATAGTTGATTTAATGGTTAAAAATTTAGAAACACTAAAGAACTTACATTAAAGTCTTGAACATAAGGTGAATAGGGTGGATAAAGAGAAGATATGTGTGTAAATCATGTAAATCTTGTGTAGTTATGATTATTTGATGTTGTTTGTTACTAAAAATAGGATGGATCATCATCTAGACATGCTAGATCATGTTCAAGAACATGAACTAGTAGGATGTTAGTGTTAGAAATATGAAAGATGATGAAACCATCCACCATGAACTTGAAACTTGAATAAACATAATTTTTCTTGTAAAATGAAGTTGTAAACTTGTGGATCTAAAGATCTACAAGTGGTTTTTCGGAAGAACCAAGCGGGAGATACTAGTTTTGTTAAAACTCGGATATTTTATGAACTAGAAGCATTTTTGGTAAATAAACAAGTGTGTAAACACTTGTGTAACAAGAAAGTTAACAAGAAAGTATTTTTGTAAATTATGAGAAGAAGTTGTGAAACTTCAAGTTCTTTAAAAATAAAGTTTACAAGAAACTAATCATGTTTTTAAAGTTAACAAGACCCACTAAATATGATGGCAATTTACTACATATTTTTACAAAACTCTCAAGTTCATGAGTTATGGTTTAGTCTTATTGTTGTCGAGTTTGATGAATAAATATTGTATGTTGTTGGTTGGTAAATTGTTTGGTTGATTTTAACCAAAAGAAAATGATATGCTAAATGCATGGACGCCTCCAGTTACACAGGAAACTCTGGCGAAATTTTTCCGGAAATATAACACTTAGAAATATTTTTCTAACAAATATTTAAAAATATATTTTTAAGTTGTTTTTCAAAAATAAACTTCGCCATGATTTTTATTACAAAATACCAAGTACCGGAGGTGGATTTTCGTAAATAAAACTTGTTAAATATATATTTAGAATATATATTTTATAATAAACGCTTGTGTGGTTATTTGTTTATTATGTGATTATTTTGTGAACTAGATATATATTATTTTTATTTAGGGTAAAAATAATATAACATGAAAACACCGTGAAATTATGACTCCCAAAATAATACCAACGCTCTCACAAAATAAATATTTAAGTTATGCAAGTATCGTAATACAACGCGAACTTTAAAAATGTAACTTATGTATTTTTCGGAAAAATACTCCTATTTGTACATTTTTTTTGTGAAAAATAGTATTTTGGAAAAACTTATGAAATAAAATATAATATTTTTGGGAAAAAACATATATATTTTGGAAACTAAAACACTTTAGACAAAGTAATTAAAATATATTTTTCGAGAGAGACTTAAAAATATATTTTCGGAATTATAAAACACATATGTATTATTACCCCCATCCTTGGGAAGGAATATACTTATGAAATAATTAAGAAGTGTAAATACGAAATAGTTGTCTAACTATTTCCCAGAAACGTTAAACCTTAAGCCAAGGCACGACCGTCCGTCTAATAGGCATTGGTACGTGTAGGTCGTCACGCTGCAGATTGAGTTGGAGTTTGACGTTTCACGAGACGCACTTCTGTGAGTTTATGTCCCCCTTTTCCCTTTACTGTTTTCAGTTTTATACTTCGGGGGTGAAATACATGCGACAATTATTACAAACATTTATTACATGGTATGGTTAGCGTAGAGAGGGTTTATACTACTAGATCATGTGAGGGGTGGGCAATAACACTTGAGGCCATTAATCCTCTTTGTTAGGACCGAGGGACACAAGAGTGATAGATCTATTTGGGTGTAGCGAGCCCACACCCGTGAGGCCGGGGAGGCCCATAGAGGTGACTGTGTCTTACAGCCGAAGCCCGGTAACAAATTTGCTAGGTTTGAGTTTCCCTGCACTTTCTCACACATACCAGTGGATTTGCAACCCATTGGTGATCTCTTTTTCCTTATTGCTACATACCAGGGACTTTTTATACATACTTCAAAGGTTTATTCATACTCATTTATACATGAACTCGCTCAACTTTTGTTGTTTTTTCAAATTACATGTATTTCAGGAAATTAGGGATCTGGCAAGGTATGCTATGTCGTCAAGCTGCGTAGGAGAAATGATGTCATCCAAGTTTGGGATTGTGACTTTTGCCTGGACGAGTCACAAGTCTTAAACTGTGTTTATTTCATGTCTTATGGTTGTGTCGTATGAACAATATTTTATTATGTCATGTTGTAATCCGTTGCATGTGTCGACTTTTGAAAACAATGTTGTCGTGTTTTATTTTTAAAACTTGAATTAATGGATGAACATCATGGTTTTACTTTCATATAGCTTTGTTGTGATTAAGCTATGGTATTAAGAAGTCACACCAAATAAACCCACGCTTCCGCAAAGCCAGGGTGTGTCAGCTTGGTATCAGAGCATTGATCATAGCGAACTAGGATTCTTTCTCGAGTCTAGACTATGATCACTAGGGCTCTCACGAAAACATTTTTACATTGCATACATTACGTCCAGATCCAAGATACAAAACATTCTTATAAACAAAAAGTATGAGCATTTTTTTTTCAAAATTTATGATTCAGTCTTGGTGACTGAGGGAGTTCAGCCCTAAAGGCTGGGGAGGTTCAGTCATGTCGACTGAAGGGCCAATCTTTGAGATTGGGGAGGTTTTGGTCTGTGAGGCCAGGGAGTTAGTCTTAGAGACTAGGAGGTTCAGTCTGAGAGGCTGGGAGGGTAGACTAGTGAGACTAGGAGAATTACTTGTTTGCTTATTGGTGACTAACATGTTTATTTGATTATATGTTGATTATTTGTGCATGTGTGTGATTGTGTTACAGACATCATGCCATCATCATCAGACACAGGAGTTTCAGACACTTTAGATCCTATGGCGATCGTATCAGATGACAGAGTTTCGTCAGAGCGAGAAGTGTACACTTCAGACACCACCAGTACTGACGACGACGATTTCCAGCCGTTCGCGCTGCCTGACGTCGGAGTTGAGCCTGCTGATGGCCTTCCTATCGGGGACTTACCACTTGCGGTGATCCCTGCTCCTATACCGCTTGCTGCTTACCCAGTTGTAGATATGCCCCTCGATGTTGTTTCTGACGACGACATCGATCTGTTTGAGGAGGACCCGCCTGAGGCTGGCCATGAGGGTAGGGCCCCTATTGTTGCTGATGTCATCTTACCCATTGCTGATACTCCTGCAGAGGAGGCCACTGTTGATTCACCTGTCCCAGACTCATTTGAGTCTGTGGCGTCTGCATCTTTGCACACTCAGGGAGTGCAGCATCACTCTCACGACGCCGACCCTGACATGGCGTCATCAGCTGCACCTGCTCCCGCACATGATCTTGAGTTTGATCACGATGTTGATGATGATTTTGATCCTGTCTTTCCCCCTGGTTTTGATCCTGACCAGGATATTGAGTTCATTCACTTAGACCAGCCCCTAGAGGAGCCTGTAGCCCCTATCGATCCTTTGTTTGATGATCCAGCTGATTTTGATATGGATTTTGTTGACCCGGAGCCTACTGTGGCCCCAGAGCCTTTAGCTACTCCTGACCCTGCATTAGAGCATGACCTTGTTCATGATGATGCACCAGCCATTGCACCCTTTATTGCTGATCATCCTGTTGTTGCTCCACCGTTGGTAGATGATCATGTTGTTGACGCTCCTGTTGACGCTCCACTCTTGATAGAGGATCCTGTTGTTGCACCATTTCCTGATCCTATGCCGGTGTTGTTCGATCGTGCACCTTTTGCTACCCATATAGATCCACGTTACGCCGACACCCGTAACGGGTGGATCGATGACGATGACGATTACCCACCTTTTGTGCGACCTGTTACACCACCAATAGCCCCCATTTCAGTACCCGTTTCAGCACCCATTTCTGCACCCATTGATATTCCGTTGTTTTCCCCACACGTCACCGATGCTCATCGCACTGATCTCCCTATTACATTCCTTCAGGACATACCGCCACCGTGTCCTGGAGAGGGGTCATCTAGGCAGCCGCCTGTCCCTGTTCTACCCATGATGTCATCCCCTTTTCCATTCGCGTCTCAGTTTCCCACTGTTACACCACCCACTGCACCGTCCTTCACTCCGTCGAGCGAGCCATTTCTATGGACTACGCCCCTATCATGCCACTGTCTGATCCGTATCACCCATACCATGTTGGGTATTCGACGGAAGACATACTCACATCATTGATGATACAGCAGGAGGCGTTGACACGTCGTATTTAGGAGCTGGAGAGAGCTCAGCGACCACCTTGCCATTGTCAGACCCCGTTTGCAGCATCAAACCCTCCGCGTCCACTTTCACCCGACTCAGATGTCCGTTTGTTGACCTCTGAGCAGCAGATAGCATATTTGCTGCGCGTCTGTCGTGCTTTAGAGCAGGATTGGTTACATATGCGTCGTCTGTATTACTCTCATTTTCCTCCTCCTCCTCCGCCATCAGCATAGGCGTTTTGATTCGAAGCAGGTAGACTTTTGGTGAGAGGACCGCGATTGTGCAGACTATACAGCTTTTGAAGACCGCATTTTGATGACATTACTTTTGATTATTGTGATACTTGATTAGACAGTGCAGACAAGGGCGATGTGGCCCTTAGTCACTTTTAATGTATGATACCGGCACGAAACTTGTAAACATTGTATTGTGGTCTTGATTTATGATAGCGCAATCACAGTATTCTCATTATATGTGATGTTGGATTGACTGTTTATATTCTATAACATTTGATGTTATGTGCTCGATTAATTTGTAACATGAGATGTTATGTGCTTGATATTGTTGTTGCGTACGTATACCATTTACTTACTATGACCTGACCAACGTGAAACATCTTTTAGAAGATGCCACCAAGACGTGATCCACGCATGCCCACTAATGAGGCAGAACTTCAAGGAATCATTGCTACTGCTATCGCGCAATACGCTGCTTCTCATGCAAAAACCAGTGAAAATAACTCTCAAAACCACGGCAATAACAATCCACCGAATGGTAATGGTAAGTCATTTGAGATATACCTTGATATATTTGGATAATTATAGCACGTTCGCTAATACCATTCGTAAATCCTAACGTATGTGCAGGGTGCACTTACAAGCAATTTCTCGATTGCAAGCCCGTGAATTTCGACGGCACAGGAGGTGCTGTTGCATTTGTAAGATGGGCTGAGAAGACTGAGTCTGTTCTTAGAATGAGCAAGTGTGCTCCCGAGCAACAAGTGACCTACATCTCAGGGCTATTTCTGGATGGAGCCCTATCCTGGTGGAATTTGCAAGTGCAAACTCTTGGTGAAGCTGCTGCTTATGCGATGTCATGGAATGAGCTGAAGGAGCTCATGAGAAGGAAGTA
This sequence comes from Helianthus annuus, assembly GCF_002127325.2. Taxonomy (NCBI): domain Eukaryota; kingdom Viridiplantae; phylum Streptophyta; class Magnoliopsida; order Asterales; family Asteraceae; genus Helianthus; species Helianthus annuus. The sequence continues at coordinate 84,249,632 of NC_035435.2, forward strand.
CTGCTCACGTGCTGAAATTCAGAAGCTGGAGACTGAATTCTGGCATCTAAAAATGGAAGGTCCCAAGATTGCGGAGTATGTTCAGAGATTCCACGATTTGTCCCATGTAGTGCCATACATGGTCACATCGGAGTTCAAACGGATTGAGCGCTTTATCTGGGGATTGGCACCTCAGATCATGAGTATGGTTACCACATCCAAGCCTGCGACAATCACAGAAGCCATTGATCTCAGTGTGGCTCTTACTAAGGAAGCTATTCGCTTGAACAAGTTCTCAAATACTGAGCAGAAGAAGAAAGAGACTCATGTGGAGTCGTCTGGGGATAACAAAAGGAAATTCTCGAACTTCAAGCAAGGTACAAGCAACGCGAACAAGAAAGGTGAATCAAGCACACCGGCAAAGGCTGCAACCGGTGTTGAGAATAAAGGAAAGGGTTATATGGGCACTCTGCCCAAGTGTAATACGTGCCAGTGCCATCATTCTGGACCGTGCAGATTGAGGAAGTATGAATCATGTGGAAGGTACGGCCACACGAAGGATACGTGTTGGGCCGGAACTGGTGCTGGGTGTACTGGGAATCGAGGTTATGGGAATGGTAACGGAAACCGCCAGCAAGGAGGAAACGGCGGAAATGGAAACCGTGGGAACAATGTAAATCAAGCTGGGAATGTGAATCGCAACCAAAACAACGCTCAAGCTGGGAACGGAGGTGGTAATGGTCACGGACCAGGCTGTTTCAATTGTGGAGAAGTTGGGCACTTTAAGAAGGAATGCCCAAAGCTAAACCAGGCCCGTGGGAGAGTATTTAACATCGGAGCAAGGGAAGCGCGCCGGGATCCCAACGTTGTCACTAGTACGTTCCCTATAAATCAACGCTTTGCATCTGTTCTGTTTGATACTGGTGCCGACTATAGCTTTGTGTCGTTAGAATTTAAGAGTATGCTTGGGTTAGCTGCTAGTAAGTTAGATGTTCCGTATTCAATTGAACTGGCTAATGGAAAGCTAGTTGAAGCGAATGAAGTTGTCAGAGGTTGTGTCATTGAACTAGGAGAATGCGAGTTCACTTTGGATCTACTACCAGTCGAGTTGGGAAGCTTCGACGTGGTAGTAGGGATGGATTGGTTGTCAAGCAACAAGGCTGAGATTGTTTGTAATGAAAAGATCATTCGCATCCCAACAGAAGATGGAGAGACGATCGTGGTTCACGGAGAGAAGTGCGATACGCCTCTGAGAATCATCAGCTGTCTGAAGGCTCGAAAGTGCTTACAAAAGGGATGTGTTGCCTTCTTGGCACATATCGTGGATAAGGAAGTTGCTGAGCCGAAGATCGAAGACATCCCTGTAGTAAAGGAATATCCTGAAGTCTTTCCAGAAGACTTGCCAGGATTGCCACCCCAAAGGCAAATGGAGTTCCACATTGACTTAGTTCCAGGCGCCACGCCTGTGGCTAAGGCACCTTATCGACTTGCACCTTCAGAGATGCAGGAGTTGTCGACACAACTTCAAGATTTGCTAGACAAGGGATTCATCAGACCAAGCTTCTCGCCTTGGGGAGCTCCAGTTTTGTTTGTTAAGAAAAAGGATGGTAGTTTCCGTATGTGTATTGACTACCGGGAGCTGAACAAGTTGACGATCAAGAATAGGTATCCTCTGCCAAGGATTGATGACCTATTCGATCAGCTACAAGGTTCAAGTTTCTACTCGAAGATCGATTTGCGATCAGGTTATCATCAGCTGAGAATCCAAGAGGAAAGTATTCCCAAGACCGCTTTTAGAACTTGATATGGACATTACGAGTTCCTGGTTATGCCGTTTGGGTTGACAAACGCGCCAGCTGTTTTCATGGATTTGATGAACAGAGTTTGTAAGCCGTACCTCGACAAGTTCGTGATTGTGTTCATCGACGATATCTTGATTTATTCAAAGACGAAGGACGAGCACGAACAACATTTGAGAGCTATCTTGGAGCTACTGAAAAAGGAAAAGTTGTATGCCAAGTTCTCGAAGTGTGAGTTTTGGCTACGCGAAGTCCAATTTCTTGGACATGTGGTTAATGGAGATGGAATCCATGTGGATCCCACCAAGATTGAAGCGATAAAGAATTGGGAGACTCCAAAGACGCCAACCGAGATTCGGCAATTCTTAGGTTTGGCTGGTTATTATAGAAGATTCATTGAGGATTTCTCAAAAATCGCTGAACCTTTGACTTCCCTCACGCAGAAGGATAAGAAGTTTGATTGGGGAATCAAACAAGAAGAAGCGTTTCAGTTGTTAAAGGACAAGCTTTGTAATGCACCGATCTTATCGCTACCAGAAGGAACAGATGATTTCGTGGTATATTGTGACGCCTTGCGTCAAGGTTTAGGATGTGTACTGATGCAAAGGCAGAAGGTTATAGCTTACGCGTCACACCAATTAAAGGTTCATGAGAAAAATTATACCACACACGATTTGGAGTTAGGCGCAGTGGTATTTGCGTTGAAGATTTGGAGACATTATTTATATGGTACGAAGTGTACAATCTTCACGGATCATAAGAGTCTGCAACACATATTCGATCAGAAGGAGCTCAATATGAGACAGAGGCGCTGGGTAGAACTGCTGAATGATTACGACTGCGAGATCAAGTATCATCCAGGGAAGGCGAATGTGGTCGCCGATGCCCTAAGTCGAAAGGAAAGGATCAAGCCCATAAGGGTTAGGGCTTTGGAGATGATTATCCAGACAGATCTTTCATTGCGCATCCGTGCCGCACAGAAAGAAGCCCTTAAAGAAAGGAACATTGAGGAGGAATATCTCCATGGAATGGAAAAGCAGTTAAACGAGGAAGGAACTTTGTGTTTCATGAGACGAATTTGGGTTCCTCTGTTTGGTGGTTTGAGAAAGGTTATTTTCGATGAAGCTCACAAATCACGGTACTCTATCCACCCAGGAGCGGATAAGATGTACCAAGATCTTAAGGATTATTATTGGTGGCCTAGGATGAAAGGCGATGTTGTAGTTTATGTTGGAGAGTGTTTAACGTGCGCCAAGGTGAAAGCCGAATACCAGAAGCCTTCAGGACTTCTGCAACAACCTGAGATACCCAAATGGAAATGGGAACAAATTTCAATGGATTTCATAACAAATTTGCCAAAAACGCCAAAAGGTCACGATACTATTTAGGTAATAGTAGACCGGTTAACGAAATCTGCACATTTCTTGCCGATCAGAGAAAAGGACAACACGTGCAAATTGGCTGAGATATACATGAGATAGATCGTTGCACGTCATGGAGTGCCTCCCTCGATCATCTCTGATAGAGACGGGAGGTTTGTGTCAAGGATTTGGCAGTCCTTTCAGGAAGCATTCGGATCTCAGTTGAATCTGAGTACAGCTTTTCACCCACAAACCGATGGACAAAGCGAACGAACGATCCAGACATTAGAAGATATGCTGCGAGCTTGCGTAATGGATCTAGGTGGGAGTTGGGATACTCACCTACCATTGGTCGAATTTTCATACAATAACAGCTATCACGCAAGTATTCAAGCCGCACCGTTCGAAGCTCTTTACGGACGCAAATGTCGATCACCGATTTGTTGGTCTGATGCAGGTGATAGACAGTTAGTTGGTCCGGAAGTGGTCCAGGAAACCACAGACAAGATTGCACAGATCCGAGATCGCATCAAGGCGGCTCGCGATCGTCAAAAGTGTTATGCGGATAGAAGAAGGAAAACTCTAGAGTTTGAGGTAGGAGACATGGTTTTATTGAAGGTTTCACCCTGGAAGGGTGTGGCACGCTTCGGAAAGCGTGGAAAGTTGAATCCGCGATACACTGGTCCATTCAAGATTCTGAAGAGGGTTGGTTTAGTAGCATACAAGTTGGACTTACCCGCCGAACTCAATGGTGTTCATGATACATTTCATGTATCGAACTTGAAAAAGAATCCAACACAAGAAACTGTTGTCATTCCTACAGACGAGATTCATATCGACGACACGCTCCACTTTGTTGAAGAACCAGTTGAGGTTACGGATTGGAAGATAAACAAAACAGGCAGGAGTAGTGTCAAGCTCGTCAAAGTTCGTTGGAATGCAAGACATGGTCCAGAATACACCTGGGAACGTGAGGATCGAATGAAAGAGAAATACCCCCATTTATTTCCTAAGACCCCTGCAACTAGAAGCAGAGCCTAAAATTTCGGGACGAAATTTTCTTAACGGCGGGAGAATGTGACAACCCTCACAAATCCAGGTATCCGTACAAATTAATTAATATTTAATTAGTGCTTAATTACTGTGCTTGATCTTAATGATGATTAAACTGCTTTCTGTTTTCTGATACATACATACTCATGCATCATATTTTATTATTGTCACTCTATTTATTACACACAAACAATAGTGACAAACTTGATGCACAAAAGCACAGCTAGCACAGTGAGCAGATAACCCAGTAAACATGCTGACATTGCCAGCACTAGACAGACATTGTTTCTGAGGCCAGTATGAGCCGGGAATAGATTACTACACTAGTAGGGAGTGTAGGGAGGTGAGGATCATAAAACTACATCACTAGGTGATAGTTATAGTGACCGGAAATGCCAAAAACATACATTAAATGCAAAATTCTGCACTAAACACAAAAATTCAGCATTTAACAATGCTAGTAAGGTGCAAAAACTTGGCAAAATAATACTAGACACTTTCCAAAGTGTTGGGAAATTTAATGTGTCACTAAAACAATATAAAAGACACGGATAAATTACATTTTTCGTCCTTTATGTTGCTAGCGGGTTGCAATGGATAACCTTTAACTTCAATAATTACAGTCACAGTCCTTTATTTGGAAAACTCATTACACTCTACGTCCTTTCGCCCTAACCAACTTATAATTTTCAGTTAAATATGGCATGTGCATTACACATGAGGGTACTTTAGTCATTTTAAAAATATCTTTAACAAAATATATATATATATATATATATATATATATATATATATATATATATATATATATATATAATATAAAAACCCTTTCTTCCCCCACAAAGTCTGAAAACCCACATCTTCTTCCTTCTTCTCCACTTACCCACCACCACCACACCTCACCACCTGCCACCACATCATCATTGGCTGCCACCACACCACTATCCAATATACTAACTACATTTGCAGATTTTCTCCAACTGTATGTGTGAGAAAACTCTCGAAAAACGGTGGAATCTTTTACCCTTTTCTGTAATTTCTTAGCATGTGGTTGACTCACTACTGAAACGATTTAATTCATCCCCAATTTCACTTCCAGATTGCAAAACAGAGAAATAGAAACAGAGGAATTATGGGGTTTCTTTCAAACAGAGTTGAAAGAAGTGATATCAAAGCAGACGATCATATCTATACTTACAGAGTTGTGTTTGCTTACTCTCATCATGGTAATAATAATCTCATTCTCTTTGTTCAACAATTTCGTTTAATTTTTCATTAGTTTGGAGTTTAGGGTTTGTTATTTATGTTTACTGAGTGAAATTCAGTTTTAAAATGGGTACTAATAATTTGTAAAACATGTGTAACTCACACAGGTGAAAACAAAGTTGGATCGGTTTACGAAATATTTATTTTAGATGTTAACCCTAGTTAGAAGTAAAAATCTTAAAATTGAAATTCTTTAATGCAGGGATATATGTTGAAGGTAATAAAGTGGTTCATTTCACCCATTTTAGATCTGATGGTGAGACTAGTTGGAACATCAACACTCCTTCCTAATCGTATGATGAAATGACTAAATACCCTTATTTTCGAAATATCCGGACTGTGGTTTCCGACAACCTAAAACTGGAGTTGTTCAGTCCTGTTTGGACTGTTTTTTAAGGGATGGTGCTCTCTACGGCTTTGAGTACGGTGTAAACCCGACTATTTTTTTCGCGAAAGTACGAGGTGGCACTTGCACAACCGCCACATCAGATGACCCCGACATTGTCATCCACCAAGCGATGTATCCGCTTCAAACCGGATTTGGGAACTATGATGTATTTCAGAATAACTGTGAGGATTTTGCTTTATACTGCAAGACCGGGATACTGACAGTCGCTAAGTTGGGTAGTGGTGTGGTGTTAGGTAGTGATGGTGTGGTGTGGTGGGTAAGTGGAGAAGAAGGAAGAAGGGGATATGGGTTTGGGAGAGAGGGTTTTTATATATATTTTTTTATTTTTGTTAAAGAGACTTCTAAAATGACTAAAGTACCCTTATGTGCAATGAACATGCCATATTTAACTGAAAATTATAACTTGGTTAGGACCAAAGGACGTAGAGTGTAATGAGTTTTCCAAATAAAGGACTATGACTGTAATTATTAAAGTTAAAGGTTATCCATTGCAACCTGCTACCAACATAAAGGACAAAAAGTGTAATTTACCCAAAAGACACTTTAAAGCTTTACTTATGTGATACCCCAGGAAAACACACAACACAACTAGCTTCCTTAGTGACTACATGCTAAATTTCGGGACGAAATTTCTTTCAACTTGGGGATGATGTGACAACCCGTAACTTCGAGGTAAAAAAAAAACCCATCTTTTTCGCTTTTATAAATCAAATCTTATACGTATTTTATTTGATGGATTAAATAAATACTTATCTATATTATAATGTGCAATTGAATATTCGAAACCAAATCCGTGTTGTGTTGAACTGACCTGAACCGTTTGAACCAAAGTACGTATCTCGCTTATCGACTCAACCCACTTGCGTAACTTGAAACTTTTGAGGCCCGAACCTTATGTTAATCTTATATTGGTTGATTTATTAATTAAACTTTTCTAATTAGTTATTTATGAGTTTAAAAAAATAATAACAATAATAATATATATGTTGTGTCAAATGATCACAGCCAATAGCTGTCACCCCCCACACTCCTTCCCTTACGTTGTTTCTTTTGACAGCCCTTATCGGCCCAACACCAGTTCCATTTATTTTTTTTTCTTTTCTTGATTACAGCCCATCCCCATTCAAACCGCCACACCATATCTTTTATATACATACCTTGATACCCAGCCATAACTTCCCATCCAACTTTCATGGCAGCCTCCCCTCCTTCTCTCAATCTTACGACAGCCATCACCATCACCTTTTCAGCCGAAACGCACCCCCGTTTGCCGGTAAGACTCCCTCATCATCGCAGTTTCTTCGTCACGGTTTTGGTTCGAGTCGAAATTTCATGTTCACATAATGCCATGCTTAACTGTTTAGGCGTTCACAAACTTGATTTAATGGGTGCTATATGATGCGTACATACATGAATAATTGTAGACATGAATGGGATGAAAATTATGTATGTAATGTTACCAGTTGTAAATATAATCGTAGGTACTTGATTGTGTGTGAACACTAAACGCGATGACGATGTCGAATATATATATGATTCGTGAATGTGTATATATGTCTTTAGTTGAGTGATTTCATGCAACTGTTGATAATATATGTATATATTGAAACATAAGTGTAAGGGGTAAATGATTATATATGCACAGGAGAGCTTGTGTACTTAGCTGTGTAAATGAAGTCGCATGTATGAGTGTATGAGTGTGTGATCGTGTATATGTATGGTCGTGTAGAACTGTAGACGTAGGCGTAACCGTATATGTGAACCTGGAGTATGTACAGTCGTGGTATATTTATAGATGTGTAGCCGTATACGTGTGTAGACGTGTTTGTATATGTAACCGATTGAACATACGTATTCATGGGTGAAGTGTCAAGTGTGGGTGTCCGTATATGAACATGTATGTGTACGGTATGACTTGTAGGGTTGGTAGGATACATGAAAAACAATTTAAAACAAGTAATGTTTCGTTCAGCGATTGTCTACAGAAAATACGCCAACTTCCGGAGTCTTTTTTGGGACTTAAACTTATCGAAACTCTATGTTTTCTGAGCCTAAAATCAAGTATTCGGAAGTAGCTTTCAAACCCCAGTGATTTCATATTGTTCGGACGGGTCTATGTATTTTTAACGAATTAAATCACAAAACTGCTCTAAGCTGTCATTTTCTGCAGAAAATGCAGCTCACGTTTCGTGTCATAACTTGGTATGTGTTTACTGTTTAGACTTGAAAATTTTACTGTAGATGCTCTTAAGTGTCGGCGCGAACCTCCAATTGGAATTCCGTTAATCGGATAAACGTATATTTTTAAATAAATTTATCGGCAAACCTGACCAGATTACGTCAAATCTGATCATGGTTTGGTGCATGATTTTTTCACGAAAAATCCGTAAGGAATTTGGTCGCTAAATTTTAATGCAATGGTCTCTGGTTCGATTGAAACATTCTGTAATTCTTCGGGAACTATCCGGTGCCCGAACGGTCCCAATTAACGTACCGCAAATTGTCCAAAAATGCACTTAAAAGCTGAAATTTTGTGACGAGATTTATTATGTGATTTGTGACGAATATGTGGTCGCTAATTCCAATAGCGACACTTTGCATGCATGCGTACATATATACATTATAATATTTTACGTGCAACATGTTAGAATACGTGTAGGAACTTTGTGCTCTATTTGAAACCACTAATGGACTAATTGGTAATCGTATTAGGACGTGATTGACCAACCCTGACCGTTAGCTATTTTAAGAGTTCAACCGAGCAACCAAAGGTGAGTTCACACTCTTTCCAAGGCATGGGATTCCCAAGGGTTGGGAATGGGTAAATGAACTAAACGTTAATTACGACCATCCTCCGTGGGTAGGATGCTAAGTATACACACTGGACCAAACCTCTATCATGAAGTCCCTCATTTATATCGACTTAATCGCCGAGGCCTATGGCGAGCGGGTCATTAGTTAATAGCGCTATTAGGTTTAACAAACCTCACACCGTGTCGTTCGAATGGGCGTGTACTAATGGACTATGGGCAAAGGGTTAATGCTGATAGACATTGACTTAGGGCACCTCTTACATTTTCGTAGCAGTCGATACACACGGTCTAGTAACACATGGGAAGCCCCCACTAATATTCGCAAACATGTCTGGGAGACCGCGATACGAATTAACACGATACATGGTTTACAAACGAACATATGATTTACGAAACGAATACTATAACTAAACAACCAACTGTGAACTCGCTCAACTTTGTTGTTGACTCGTTGTTACATGCCTTGCAGGTCGTTAGGTACACATAGAGCTTGCACAGGGAGGCGCGGTCGTTGTGGGACATGGCAGTGTGTGCCATGCTAAAAACATTACTTTATTTCGTACTTAATACTTACTTTGGGTTTTACAATTATGCTTCCGCTAAACACTTAACTATGTTTTTGATTTGAAACACCTTTCATATTGCGTGATTGAATTTTACTTATTACTTGTTATGTTCAATATGATTGGTGGCTTGATCCTGGTCAGTCACGCCTCCAGGCGGTGGTACTCCGCGTGTGGTTTTTGGGGGTGTGACAACTTAGCACTTTAACGGATCAATATCCAACCAAACAACCGGACTTTACCCGGAACATAAAAATATTGCCAACCACATAGGTTTTACTTTTCTAAGCTAGTTAGGGTCCCCGAACATCCTAACACCCTTTATATTAATAAACACACAAATATCCTAACTAAGTACCATTAGATTTCAACTAAATGGTAACTAGTTCCCTTACCACCCAACCCTATCCCCCCTCCCTAAATGACGGTCACAAGGGGTGACCCACCCCTTGTCCTTCTTTGATTAACTAATTCCTAATGTTGTGGTTAAAGGGACATAATGTATGATGGATAAACACAAGGTTTGGTTTATAAATATACACCTAAGTCTTTCATTCTCTCTCATTCACAACACATCAACAACTTACTCTCCTCCCTCCATCTCCATTCTCGGCCGCCCCCATCAACCACCATACACCCACTATCAAGCTTGGTTCCAACCATTTCTCATACATACAAAGGTGCAAGGAGTCCCACAAACAAGCCCGGTGCTCTCGGAAGTTCAAGAACCACTCTCATTTCCTTTTATCCACCACTTTTATGTCTTGTTTCTTCCCTAGCCTTGTGCTAGTAGTAAGTGTTTCTAATCATCATCTTGATCTTGTTTATGGTGGTTAATAGTTGATTTAATGGTTAAAAATTTAGAAACACTAAAGAACTTACATTAAAGTCTTGAACATAAGGTGAATAGGGTGGATAAAGAGAAGATATGTGTGTAAATCATGTAAATCTTGTGTAGTTATGATTATTTGATGTTGTTTGTTACTAAAAGTAGGATGGATCATCATCTAGACATGCTAGATCATGTTCAAGAACATGAACTAGTAGGATGTTAGTGTTAGAAATATGAAAGATGATGAAACCATCCACCATGAACTTTAAACTTGAATAAACATAATTTTTCTTGTAAAATGAAGTTGTAAACTTGTGGATCTAAAGATCTACAAGTGGTTTTTCGGAAGAACCAAGCGGGAGATACTAGTTTTGTTAAAACCCGAATATTTTATGAACTAGAAACATTTTTGGTAAATAAACAAGTGTGTAAACACTTGTGTAACAAGAAAATTAACAAGAAAGTATTTTTGTAAATTATGACAAGAAGTTGTGAAACTTCAAGTTCTTTAAAAATAAAGTTTACAAGAAACTAATCATGTTTTTAAAGTTAACAACACCCACTAAATATGATGGTAATTTACTACATATTTTTACAAAACTCTCAAGTTCATGAGTTATGGTTTAGTCTTATTTTTGTCAAGTTTGATGAATAAATATTGTATGTTGTTGATTGGTAAATTGTTTGGTTGATTTTAACAAAAAGAAAATGATATGCTAAAAGCATGGACGCCTCCAGTTACAGAGGAAACTCTGGCGAAATTTTTCCGGAAATATAACACTTAGAAATATTTTTCTAACAAATATTTACAAATATATTTTTAACTTGTTTTTCAAAAATAAACTTCGCCATGATTTTTATTACAAAATACCAAGTACCGGAGGTGGATTTTCGTAAATAAAACTTGTTAAATATATATTTAGAATATATATTTTATAATAAAACGCTTGTGTGATTATTTGTTTATTATGTGATTATTTTGTGAACTAGATATATATTATTTTTATTTAGGGTAAAAATAATATAACATGAAAACACCTTGAAATTACGACTCCCAAAATAATACCAACGCTCTCACAAAATAAATATTTAAGTTATGCAAGTATCGTAATACAACGCGAACTTTAAAAATGTAACTTATGTATTTTTCGAAAAAATACTCCTATTTGTACATTTTTTTGTGAAAATAGTATTTTGGAAAAACTTACGAAATAAAATATAATATTTTTGGGAAAAAAACATATATATTTTGGAAACTAAAACACTTTAGATAAAGTAATTAAAATATATTTTTCGAGTGAGACTTAAAAATATATTTTCGGAATTATAAAACACACATGTATTATTACCCCCATCCTTGGGAAGGAATATACTTATGAAATAATTAAGAAGTGTAAATACGAAATAGTTGTCTAACTATTTCCCAGAAACATTAAACCTTAAGCCAAGGCACGACCGTCCGTCTAATAGGCATTGGTACGTGTAGGTCGTCACGCTGCAGATTGAGTTGGAGTTTGACGTTTCACGAGACGCACTTCTGTGAGTTCATGTCCCCCTTTTCCCTTTACTGTTTTCAGTTTTATACTTCGGGGGTGAAATACATGCGACAATTATTACAAACATTTATTACATGGTATGGTTAGCGTAGGGAGGGTTTATACTACTAGATCATGTGATGGGTGGGCAATAACACTTGAGGCCATTAATCCTCTTTGTTAGGACCGAGGGACACAAGAGTGATAGATCTATTTGGGTGTAGCGAGCCCACACCCGTGAGGCCGGGGAGGCCCATAGAGGTGGCTGTGTCTTACAGCCGAAGCCCGGTAACAAATTTGCTAGGTTTGAGTTTCCCTGCACTTTCTCACACATACCAATGGATTTGCAACCCATTGGTGATCTCTTTTTCCTTATTGCTACATACCAGGGACTTTTTATACATACTTCAAAGTTTTATTCATACTCATTTATACATGAACTCGCTCAACTTTTGTTGATTTTTCAAATTACAAGTATTTCAAGAAATTAGGGATCTGGCAAGGTATGCTATGTCGTCAAGCTGCGTAGGAGAAATGATGTCATCCAAGTTTAGGGATTATGACTTTTGCCTGGACGAGTCACAAGTCTTAAACTGTGTTTATTTCATGTCTTATGGTTGTGTCGTATGAACAATATTTTATTATGTCATGTTGTAATCCGTTGCATGTGTCGAATTTTGAAAATAACGTTGTCGTGTTTTATTTTTAAAATTTGAATTAATGGATGAACATCATGGTTTTACTTTCATATAACTTTGTTGTGATTAAGCTATGGTATTAAGAAGTCACACCAAATAAACCCACGCTTCCGCAAAGCCAGGGTGTGACAGTTTAGGTCCCGTATAGGCCTATAGGCATATACAAGTCCAACAAGGAACCTATACGAGACTTATACTATACACTATACGATACGATACGATGTAATAGGACACGATGTAATACCATACGATACTATAGGACACCATACAGCACTCATATAAGCCTATATATGTAGTATAGGTCCCTTACAGGCCTATATGTGTGGTTTAGATCCCGTATAGGCTTATATGTGTGGTTGAGGTCCCGTATAGGCCTATAGGTGTGGTTTAGGTCATGTATAGGCCTATTGGTGTTGTTTAGGTCCCATATAAGCCTATATGCATATACAAAACCTATAGGAAACATATACGAGACTTATACTACAGTATACTATACTATACTATACTATACTATACTATACTATACTATACTATACTATACTATACTATACTATACTATACTATACTATACTATACTATACTATACTATACTATACTATACTATACTATACTATACTATACTATACTATACTATACTATACTATACTATACTATACTATACTATACTATACTATACTATACTATACTATACTATACTATACTATACTATACTATACTATACTATACTATACTATACTATACTATACTATACTATACTATACTATACTATACTATACTATACTATACTATACTATACTATACTATACTATACTATACTATACGATATAACACCCGTATAGGCCTATAGGTGTGGTTTAGGTCTCGTATAGGCCTATAGGCATATACAAGACCTACAAGGAACCTATACGACACTTATACTAGACATTATATGATACAATACGATGCAATACGATACGATACGATATGATACTATAGGATACCATATAACATTCGTATAAGCCTATAGGCATATACAAGACCTAGAGGAAACCTATACGAGACTTATACTACACTATACATTACGATACTATACGATACGATATAACACTCGTATAGGCCTATAGGTGTGGTTTAGGTCCCGTATAAGCCTATAGGCATATACAAGACCTACATGGAACCTATACGAGACTTATACTATACACTATATGATACGATATGATGCAATACGATACGATACTATAGGATACCATACAACACTTGTATAAGCCTATAGATGTAGTATAGGTCCTTTATAGGCCTATATGTGTGGTTTAGGTCCCGTATAGGCTTATATGTGTGGTTGAGGTCCCGTATAGGCCTATAGGTGTGGTTTAGGTCCCGTACAGGCCTATGGGTGTGGTTTAGGTACCGTATAAGCCAATAGGCATATACAAGACCTACAGGGAACCTATACGAGACTTATATTATACACTATACGATACGATACGATGCAATACGATACGATACTATAGGATACCATAAAACACTCGTATAAGCCTATAGATGTAGTATAGGTCCCTTACAGACCTATATGTGTGGTTTAGGTCCCGTATTGGCTTATATGTGTGGTTGAGGTCCCGTATATGCCTATAGGTGTGGTTTAGATCCTGTATAGGCCTATAGGTGTGGTTTAGGTCCGTCTACGCCTATAGGCATATACAAGACCTATAGGAAACCTATACGAGACTTATACTACACTATATGATACGATATGATACTACACTACACTATACGATACGATATAACACCCGTATAGGCCTATAGGTGTGGTTTAGGTCCCGTATAGGCCTATAGGCATATACAAGACCTACAGGGAACCTATACGAGACTTATATTATACACTATACGATATGATACGATACGCTGCAATACGATACGATACTATAAGATACCATACAACACCCGTATAAGCCCATAGATGTAGTATTTAAAAATAATTAACGGTATGATATTTAAACGTTTATAGCATTCGAACCGCACTAGACATGGTATAATAATTTAATTTAGACTATAACAATATAATATATTCGAACCGTATATACGTTTTCCAAAACAATTTAACGGTATATAATATTATTGGTATAACATTAACGGTTATATCTTTTAAGCGATTTAACGTTGGAACCAGGTGAGAATTTATACCACAAATATATCAAAATAGCAAAAAAAAAAATCTGATGGGTTATATACGTTGAGTATAGCTCTATACGCAGCGTATATAAACCCTTGTTTTCTGTGCAATTATTGCTGATAAGGCTCTGAAATCCATGGTTTATATACGTTGCGTATAGACCTATACGCAACGTAGGTAAACCCTAGGTGTGCAAATAGCCAACCAAGGTGTGCAGATAGTGTGAGCCTATGTAGAATATAAGGTCGCGTCGGTTTGTTAACAGAAGCGACAAAACATTTAGATTTTGGGTTTCTGATGTTTCTTTTGTTATTGTATACAATTATTAACTAGGTTTTTACCCGGGATTGCTTCCCGGGCTTGGGAAACTTAGTTATATTAATTACTATTTGTTATTAATACGACCACATTACATCAACCATCTCATTCAATTCAACAACAGTGTCTTCAAATCACCGGATTAGATCATGAACCCATATTAGAGGTCAAACAAAAGCACAACAGGACCACATGAATAATATCATTTCCACTTTTACTTCAATGAACTTACATGATAGGGTGATTTGGGATTTTGTAAAAATGTTTGTTTTTGTACTTCTTTACAAAATAAGATGTTGACCAAAATTCAAACAGATGTTGACCAAAAGTCAAGCAGATGTTGACCAATAGTCAAACAGATGTTGACCAAAAGTCAAGCAGATGTTGACCAATAGTCAATCTATTATCTGACAATTCATTGGTTTTTACAACATGAAACACAACATCATCATGCCAAATACAGTCATATATATCCATCCATTATTCTGAATTCATAAAGCCAATGATAGTGCTGCTTGTTTGGAAGCATCTAGGAAGCATTATTTGATAATACACCTGAATTTATCGAACCTGTAGAATGATATCGTCCACTGTTGGCTTATCATCTTTCAACCTTATTTTCCCTAAATTTATCGACTTTGTTTTTCAACAGGAATGTAATGCATTATTACCTTATTTAAGATACTTTCAACTGCATCTTCTGATAAATCAACATTCATTTCACTCAAAAGATACGTTCAACTGCATCTTCAATCATGAACTATTTAAAGAAACGGATGAAATCATCCAAAAATACCCAAAATAAAACTACTTCAACCATCCAACCATAAGATACTTGCCGTATTAGAATGGCCATTTTTACCTTATTTCAACAGGGATGATATCATGAACTATTAGAATAGCCATTTTTACCTTATTTCACAAATTTCATAATATGAAAATAAGTAAAACATAAAAAAATGAAACCAAACACATGATATTTGTCGTCCAAATCTTTTAGTTGGTCCTCATATTCCTACAACCTTTTGAAGTCGTTAGAGTCGGTCGGTGATGTCAGCAGCCTAATTAACAAACAACAGCAAACAACAATAGCAAGTCAACAAACAATCGACCTCAAAATCATTTAGAACCCAAAAATAAAAGAAACCCTAACCTAAAACTCAAGATGGAAAAATGAAAAAATCTATTTATAACTAACCTAAACCTCAAATCCATTACAGCATAACCATTCAGTCGACCTCAAAATGATATAAAAGTCTAAAATTAAAATTAGATAACTGAACATCAAAATTGAACAGCAAACCTGACCAAAAATTAATGAAGAGAACTGCAGGCCGCAGAGCCCACAACCTCCGATCATCTCCGTCATCAAGTTAAAAGCGGAACCCTAGCCAAAGCACAACAAAAAGTAAAGACGCATGAAGATCGAATGAGTGAACAATGAAAACAAATATTGACACTTATACAACGGAAGTTATTGATAATCTAACCTTGATTCAGAGCATTGATCTGAACATCAATTGGAATAGAGCAGAGTAGAGGGAGAGAGAAAAAGGGGAAGCCCTAAATGAGTAAATGAGGGAGGAGATAGATAAAAGAGGGCAGTGGTACTGTTGAGCGGGAAAAGGGGAAAAACAATGCCCTAATTCATTGACACGTGGCCCAAATTACTTTCATTTATTATATATAATAGATATGTTAATAAATCGGTATAAAAATGATTCGGTGCCTTCGATTGAAGTGATGCGAGGGTGTTGTGAGGCACCCTAAGTTACTTTTGTTAATATATAGTAATAGGATACACACCCATCAAGCCCATAATTTACTATACTAATTATACTAGGTTATAACCCCGTGTACTACACAGGTTGAATAAATGTAATATTGTTTACCAAATAATAAAAAAATTATATCTTTAAAAACCTTCGTGTAATACACGGGTTGAATTAATATTATTTCATATACCAAATAATAAGAAAATTATATTTAAAAAACTAATGGATATACTCGGTATGCGATAGATATGGTGATTACGGAGATGATTATTGAAAATAAGATACAGTGGTCAAACATGTTATTCAAGAAGCAAATAAGCAGCCATTTAAGTGACAAAATTTAAATTATATTTAAAAAAATCCGTAATAAATCTAATTATATATATATAAAGTAATATTGAAAGTTATAGACAATTTGTTTAAAAATTATATAATAAAATCAATATAATATTTTTTTAATAATGAAAATAAAAATAAATAATATATTATCATAAAGTTTGGTTTTGGTGATAAATAATTTGGCTATTTAAAAATCTCTTAAATTAACAATTTAAATTTAAAGATAATATTTTATTAGAAAACTAGAAGTATTTTATTCGACTTTTAAAGTAGGTTAAGATTTAATATTAATTTTTTATTCAATTAATATAAGAAAGAAAAAAATATGATTGAATTGTTGGGGTACAAGGAAACTAAAAATTGTAGTTGTTATATGACACATTAGGTAATATAAACAATGAAGATAATATGATATAGAAAATCAAATAAACAATATTATAAATGAGAATATACATTAAATTGAAACTAAATAATAATTATCTGTAGTTATGTAGAATAGATTAAACTAAACAATATTTAGTTAGAGTGTTATCTATAATTAATTAGAAGAGATTAAACTAAATAATAATTATCCATTAGAGATTCAATTAAATAATATTTGGTATGTGGGTTATCTATAATTAATTATAAGTGATTAAACTAAATAATAATTATCCATAAGAGACATGGTCTAATATGATGATAAGTGTCCCTCAAATGCTTTCTTTTATTATATAGTACTAGCGGTAAGACCCGCGTTCAAACACGGGTGGTTTCTTAGAAAACCATGCATAACACATATTAATAGAAAGTACAGATAGGTATATATATTGTACCAAAACGTGTTATCTATTATAGCTAAAAGACAACTATAAAAATAGATCATCGGTTAATATATCATTTACATATGCTTATTTCCATTATCTTATTCAAAAAAGAGAGTATCCACCCATTGACAATGTAGACTGTTATAAATATAAGTACATATAAAAGATGTCTTACAAACTTAATAAAATTTGAATACAACTTAAGTTTTAACAAACATTAACTAAGAATATACGATCACCTGCCTAAACAACTTTCATCAAACCTCAATCAAGAATTTGTTACGCAGCAACATGTCCTTTGCTACATGTTGTGATCTGGTTAAATATGTTACAGGAGACAATGTCATAGCTGCTGATCCAACAATCTCCCTATACAACAGATGATACCAAAACCCTTCTTTATTACTGATTTTTATTTCTCATCAACATCTCCCTGATTTGTCCTTTAAATTGTAGTTCAACGTCCAGGGAAAACATGTCTTCTTCATCATCCATTTCAAGTTGAAGGTCCAACAAATCTTGGAGATCGTATGCATTCAGATTATATGCACTATCCATTTTAATCTCTTCAAGACTACCATCTGATCTGATCAAAGTCAACGCTTGGGTTTTTGAGCATGACTTCCACTTTACTATTTTTGGATCAGTTGGTTTTCTTGGGAAAAGAATTATTGAAGATGAGTTTGGTGATCGTGGTCTGCTAACTAAATTTTCAATGGATTCAGATAAAGCAGATGATGAGAGAAGGTTTTTCGGAGTATGGATCTTTAGAGACAGAGCAGCAATTGTAGGATAGACTGAGTTTTAAAGAACATTTAGATCTTCAGCTCTAAGTTCTTCCAGCTTTTTGTAGGTCTCAACTATCTTCAACTTAGACCATCTGGCAATGGATCTGGTTGGACCATAACTAGCAGCCACAAGCTCTACTCTCATTCTTTTAAACTTCAGTGCCTCATCTGGATCCATTGTTTTCACTTCCTTCTAATTAGGTGGAGTTGGCTTTACCAGAGGATCATTGTGCATTTTTGTGATTCTGTCGATCTCTTCTCTAAGAGCATCTGCTGACCAGATTTTGAATTGATATTTGGTTGCATTATATGGTTTGTACTTCATAATGTGTCCAACATAATCATTACTGGCCTCTCACACACGGATTTACTCAGGTCCCTAGCATAGTCTTCAAGTTTTACGATTTTGCTAAGCTGAAATGATAAGAACCTCTGGTATTCCCTGTTACCCGTCCCTATGCTATTCTCTCTTGCTATAACCTTAGCCTGTGATACTTTTAATTTCAGATACTCATCTAAGTTTTGAGGCTTCTTATAGTCATAAAGAGATCGGAAGGATCTTTTAGAAGGATCCCCTATTGTGAAAAAATGATTCAATTTCACCTTTAACAATGGCTAACTCCAGAGGATATTCAGCTTCCAGAGGAATGACTGATGGTAGTGTAGCAATTGGAAGAGATGAAATAGGTTCTCTGGATGGAAATGATGAGCATGGACTGTTTTGAATGGAGGCAGATGATACAGGGATTGCTGATTTAATCTCCTCATCATCTTCTAACACAATATGTCTTTTTCTCTTACGTGTGGACATGATTTCTGGTGAAGGAGAACGTTTTGGTAGTGAAGATGAATGTATGGGAAATATTTGTGACGTTGGAGGTGGTTGGATTGTGGTTGGTGTAGTGAAAATGACCATGTTAGATATTTGAGAAACTTCTGCTGAAACAACTGGTGTCTCAGCAGCTGTTTGGCTAACATCTGTTGATACTTTTAGTATCTCAGCATCTATTGACAGAATGGGTGACGATGGTGTTGAAGCTATTTTCTCCTTGTTTTATGGTGGTTTTTTGGAGAAGGTTTGGATTTAGGTTCAGCAGAGGATACAATTTCTATAGGATTAGTTTTTAAATCTGGTGGCAACTTTCTCAGTGAATCTTTCTCCCCCTTTTGGTATCATTGTGACAACCCGAGTTTTCAAGGTCCTTACTTGACACGTTACTCGTTTCGCAAAGTGTTTCCATAATCCGCTTGCATTGTAACTTGTTCATGTTTGATATATGTTTGGTGTATTATATTATAGTTTGGTGAATAATAAACTTATGAACTTAACTGTTTGAGTTATAAACTGTACACATGCATTCTCATCCTTATCACTATGAAACATCACTCACTCGATGAAACCTAGGTGTTTTGTCATGCACATCACGACGAAACATAGGTATTTCGTCGGCCCGGATTCATTCGGAGCCCAGTAAGGGCCCAACACTTTTACGCACATATATAACGAAGTAGGGTTGTACGATGGAATATAATTGATCGATTTACAAACCCTAGACTCTCTCTAAGACAGCGACGACAACACTATTCCCTCTCACGAAGGTCTTCCTGATTTCGATCTCGGTTCTAACGGTTAGTGTATAAATACCAATTGACTGATTCAACTTCCTATCATATTAGGTTGCATAATGCCATGGTAGAATGGTTTGATTTGTTACTGTCTAATGATTGCTAGATATAATTGCATGGTTTATGATGATCGATGACCTAGGGGACTGTAAATGGTTAGATTGTTATGCTGGTTATGTATGTCGAGATTTAATCGTTTGGTTAGAATGATACTTGTAAATGGTTGATCTATTAAACTGTTATGAGATGGTTAAATGATGAATTGGTTAATAGTTAGGGTTAACTGATTAAGTAATGATTGCAACTAATCGATCGGCATGAATGGAACAATGGCGATTAGGGTTTCTGTGTGTGTATTATTAACTATTACATTTGACGACGGAAGTCCCACCCCTTCATGAAACACCCTGTCGATGAAACTCATGAGTCTTCCGTCACTCACATGGCCGACGAAACATGTTAGTCTTTCGTCACTCCTCAAGTCGATGAAACACCTTGGTGTTTCGCCGATTGAAGTTTCGTCGCCCAGTGGTTGGTTCACAAGAGACTGTGTTTATCAGGTGTATGAAACCTGAATGATTACTACTTGCCTGTTAATGATGTTAATCAAGATTGAGGGAACATGAATTTGCATATGAAACATACATATGAACTGTGGATTTGATTGAGTTATATAACTGCTATGTACTATTTGGGAATCACTGTTTGAAAACACATTATGACTTTTATTTATATGTGAACCTTGAGAATGTGAAACTGATTACGTATATATGAATACAATAGGCTTGATTGATTAACTTGAACAAGTAACTAATCATACCGAGCAAACCAAGGTGAGTTTACTGCTCTTTTTCCAAGCATGCGTCCCGGGGAGGGACATCTGGTAAACATTCCGGGGAGGAACGTCGGGTTAATGGGATGTTTGTTAATACTCGCATATCTATCAATCAAGTCCCTTCTACCGATTGTTGCCGGGGAGGCAACGGGGTATTAGTTAATAGCGCTATTTAGGTTTGGCAACCTCACACCGCACCGGGGAGGTCGGAAGTGAACTAATGATCCCAGTCTTGACCATTGCTTTGATAGAGGCAATGGGGTTTGGGCAAATAATAAGCCATCAGCGGTAAACGAGTTATTTCAACATCAAATCATCGAAATGTTTTATTCACATATCTGGTAACTAAAACGTATCAAATAAACTTTGAACTCACCAGCGTCGTCTGACACAGTTGTCAGCATGCTTGCAGGTCGTTAGATTCTTGATTATGGACTTGCTATCTGGGAGTGCTGGAGTGGTCATGGATCGAGACTCTTGGATACTTATTACATTGGTTTAGAACACTTGTTTTGAAACAATTGATTTACAATTTACTTTATGCTTCCGCTGAACGTTTACTTTAGTTTTAACTTATGACTTGGATTTATCTTATGAAATGAATCGAATGTTTTATTTGAATATTTATTATTGGTTCAATGTGATTGGTGGCTTGGATCCTGGTACGTCACACGTCCCGTGGTGTTCCCGCACATGGTATTTTGGGGGTGTGACAGATCATCATCATCATCATCATCATTATCATCATCATCTTTCTCAAAGATTGATGTAGGGGTGGAGACAGTAAGTTTCAATAGATGTTCCTTAATGTTCATAACGTCTGCTTGTGTGTCTTTATACCTAGTATCAACCGAATTTCTGATAAATTCCAAACTAAAATTGTAGTTACTTTCAGCCAAATTCCCATGAGCTTGAAGGATGGGTTGCATAGAATTCCAAAGCTTATTGGCAATTTTCTGTGTGGTAGGTTGACTTTTAAAAAGCTCTGTCATCTGCTTAATCAATTCTTTCATTTCAGCAACATCTGTTTCAATGGTAGACACTTTAACCGTCAAATCCTTATAACTTAATTCATCACCTACTTTAATAGGATCATCTGAATTCCCACCTGTAGTGGTTGTATTTGTTTGATAATAGGAGAAGACTCCATATCATCAGAAACAGATGCCCCTTTTTCTTGGTTCTAGGGACTTCCCACTGAAGCAGAGATTACAGTTGTAACCTCATCAGTGGTTGCCTTCAAGGGAGTCTTAATGATGTAACCACTGTCCAACTGATCACCAATGGGTTCAACAGTTTTAGTGGCTGCTCTACTTGAACTACCACCAAGAGTTTCGTAAAACTCAATAGGGATAACCTCCTCAACTGTTTGTAGGATAGCAGATTGAATTGGTTCAGACATAGTCATTTGTTAGGCTCTACTCCCAGTAATGTGTGGATGAGAGGAACTGTTTTGTTTTTGAATTTCAATTGCTTCAAACAGAGGTAATATTGTTGATAGAACTTGAGAAGACACTACTAGAAAATAGGTCTAATGCAACCTTTTAGAAGCAACTTTTTTCAGATTAGTTGCATTTGACTCTAATGCAACTTCATTGACTACTAAGGTTGCATTAGGAGATCTAATGCAACCTTTTAATAAAAAAGTTGCACATTTACTAAAAATTGCAACTTTTTTTCTTAAAAGGTTACAATTTTTATTAGAATTTGTAACTTTTGTAAGAAAAGTTGCATTAAGAATAAATGGTAGTACATTTGCTATATTTATTTAGATGGTATACAAGTCATAATACGTCAAGTCCAAAACAATATTTTTACTTTTCTACTTAAATATAATTCATATAAATTATTTCAATCAAAATAGTTTTTTCAAGTAAATTTGGCCACACTAAAAATACACTTTGGTGACTTTACACTACTGTTTACCTGCTTGACACAAGAAGTGTCAACCACGATAGACTTTGGGTTAAAGTAAAGACTTTTTTTATTTACTATATTAAAAACATCAACATAACCTCTTTAACACTAAATTTGTGTGACACATACTTTGTAACCCATTTATCAGGTTGGATGGTTATAAATAGGTGAACGAGTTATAAATGAATCATAAACAATTGGGTTGTAAAAGAGTTAATGAGTTAAATGGCTTAACAAGTAGACCTTATAAAATATATAGTTTTTGTTTTTATTTTAGTTTTAAACACATTGATGGGTTGACAAATAATATAGGTCAAGCCAAACATGAGTCGTTTAAAACGAGATAAACATGTCAAAAAAAACCTGACTTTAAAAAAAGTTAGAGTAAACATGTCAAAAAGGAACGGTTGGAAAAGCAGCGACATCGACAAGGGTATATTGTGGCCGGTCTTGAAAGAATATCAAGCGACACGAGGGAATTTCCTCTACATGTTTACATAATAAAACTTACTATTTATAAAATTATGAAAAATAACTAAGTTATATATTAAATAATTATTTATAAATTCTCTTTTGATACGTATAACATAATCTAAATAAGATTTTTTTGTTTCTTTATTAAAGTTATATATAAAATAATTATTTGTAAATTCTTTTTTCATTCGTATAACATAATTTGAATAAGATTTTTTTATTTCTTTACTAAAATGTATCATGTATAACTATCAAAAGAAAAATTTCCGTTCAAAAATAAACTATAAGTATAATTTTACTTTTTCTATTTATTATTTAAAATATTTCTATTTCTGTTTATTATTTAAGTTAATTTAATAATAACTTTAAATTAATTTTTTCTCCTCGATTCAATCATTCAACTCATTTTCTCCAATTAAATCTGAATTGATTCCCAAAAACACAGACCCGCCTAAATTCTCCCGCTTCCTCAAAATCCCTAACCCAAAACCCACTCAAAAGTTAAAATTGTATATCCTCTCAACCACTCAACCCGTCTCTCTCCTTCTCGGTCCATCTATTTTCAGTTAAACAACTTGTACCGACTGTTGCGAACCACCTCAACACCACCAGATCATCCAACCATGTACCACCGTTCGACTATGTATCAGTACCCGATCTTTTACTTTTTTTGCGATTGCGGTTGAGGTACCATCGAACCGTCTTTCACAATTTGCTTAAAATATTTTTGATGAATGCATCAGATGCTAGGATTTGTCAAATCGATTCTTTATGGGTTTCAGATATCATCGGTTCTGAATTCCTGCTCCAAGTAATATATACTATAAGACAGCAGCTGAACTTCAATTTGCACTATATTGTTCAGCCGTACTACAATTCACGATTACGCAATGCTTGAATTCATGATGAATTTTTATTGCTGTTTTAATTTTAGAGTTTAATTGAATGTTTGTGTTGTAAGGGCTTTGTTTTTGTGTGAGTTGCTTTGGTTTTTTTTTTTTTTTTTTTTTTTTGATCTTTGGGTAGTGTTACTTTATATGTTGCCTTTGCTCGCAACCTGTTTGATCAAATGTCACATAAAGACAGGCTGCCTTGACCCTGAGTTGTTAATGTTGAATAAAAGTTTAATAGTGTTAGGCCGTTTAGAATTCTGGAGCGGATCGGTAAAGTCGCTTACAAGCTTGAGTTGCCTGCTGAGTTGGGCAATGTTCACGATTCTTTCACGTTTCGTAGCTGAAGAAGTGTCTGTCTGATGAGACACTGGTTGTGCCATTTCAGGAGTTAAAGATTGACGACAAGTTACAGTTTGTCGAAGAGCCTATTGAGATCATGGATCGGGAGGTCAAGGTGCGTAAACATAGTCGTATTCCGATTGTTAGAGTTCGTTGGAACTCAAGACGATGACCGGAGTTCACGTGGGAGAGTGAGGATCAGATGAAGCTTAAATATCCTCAACTTTTCCCTAAAGACAAGTCTAAACATGGTAAAGCTGGTAAATTTCGGGACGAAATTCCGCTTCAAGTTGGGGATGATGTGGCACCTGAGCAAAATCCGCAACAACCTTGACTTACTATTTCACTCCTTCATGCTTACTTGTCAAATTTCGGGACGAAATTTCTTTCAAGTTGGGGATGATGTGACAACTCAAATTTTCAAGGTTAGTACCTTCGGTTTTGTGATTTCCCCGCTCTTGTTTTAATTTATCTATTCGACCCGCGACTCGGTTAGACGTGCTAACATGTTTGGTAGTTGTACACTGTGTGTGTAAAAGCGTCATTCAGAAACATCACATGTAGCATATTTAATTGAACTCGACCCAAACATAACATGTAACGCCAATTAGTAAACTGTTGAACTTGGCCCAATTACTGATCCGTGTCGTTGTGTAGTACCGGCCCAAAACATTGTTTTGTTTTGTTTAGAAACCACAATCGACCCAAGTCACTGTTTGATTAGCAAACCATCACTGGCCCAACATGTTGTTTGATTACCTATTGCAACCGGCCCTGTTGGTGCAGTCATCTGTCGACTACATCTTATGTCGAGTCTCGGTCTTGTTGTGGATCCGGTCAGCCATGACATCACATGTGACATCATCTTGATGACATCACATGTGATGTCATCACATGTCTAAAAATATCCAAAGCAACAAACGACAAAGTGTTAAAGCAATTTGTGTTGATTGGTCCATTAAAAGGTCCAATGAAATGCTTTTATAATATGGTCCAATCAATGAGAGGTCATCATTCAAAGGTTCAATCACATGGAGGTTAGATTGAAGTGAACCGCTTTTATGATCAATATGGACGGCATCGCTTTTAGGAACATGTGGAACCGCTTATACAGATCGCTTTTATGGCAGTCAGGTGGATCGCTTTTACGGCAACATTTGTGGATCGCTTTTATGTCATTGTCTCTATAAGCGGTTCAGGAGTAGTATATATAGGTACTTTGTCAATTCATTTGTAACGGTTCTCAGATCTTGTACCGAGGTATTGCCGGTTGTTCCTTGTAATCAAAACAGTGTAAAATCAATATACAAGAGGAGATTAAGTGTAATACAAGCTGTATACGCCTCCGTTTCTTTGTTTCCGCCTCTGAAACGGAGTTGAGCTCTTCCGAACGACTCGTTCAGGTCGAAATCCGATCCTACAGGCCCAACCTATTATTATGACTAGAAAGTGTAACCGGCCCAAATCTCTTATCCATATAATAACACGTTACGTAACACAAATCATACAAACCCTAAAACCCCTAGGTGTACGGCGGCAGTGGAGTCTCCTCATCGAAACCCTGTGATCTCTCCAATCTATACTCTTGCATTCGGTTAGTGAGTTTATTTGTTAATCCATTGATTACTCTTGATGATCGATATGAACCATGCTCGTATGTACTAACTGTTAACCTGCTTACTATTTCTAATGTAAATGTCATGGATCACCAACCTGCCATACATATGAACTGTTACATAGATCATTGGTTGAATGTGATGGCATGATTAATAAATAACATGAAATTGGGTGTAACTTGATAGATGCTAGTTACCTAATGATGACAAGGTGCTAATAGTAATATATTAAGGATCTAGACATGAAATTGATTGCATGTTAGTGACTGTTTTCGATGTGTGGGGGGCATGAAGTCAAAGTGTGATTGATCAATGTTAGTGTCATCAATGTTGATGTAACAGTGGTGAGCATACAAATGAACATTAATGTTAATCGGTTTTAAAGGCCCCATAAATTTGAGTTACATGGTTGCACAAGACTCAATAACTTAATTATGAACATGGCGGCCCATGTGTGAAACCAAATCATATAGATATTTAATGATGTTGTCAGTGGGAATATCATGTGCATTGAATGATGAATTGCATGATTTATTTGTTTAGTAGATCACACACTCGAGCCCAGGCATGCACATGTCCACACACATTGCACATGGACTGACCATTTTGTGAAAGCATATAACATGACAACTAGGCCAGTTCGGTTGGACCTCGGGGTCGGCCTGTTACCCACCTGGAGGTATGGGCCGAGAGGATTATTAAGGGTGGGATGTTAAAACTGAACTGGACCTTACATGTACGAATAGTGGGCCGCAAGGATTGGTTAATTCGGGTCCCTTACTCGACCCACAGGCCATCCTCATTGGGTCACGGTGATTGTGTGCCTTATGGTTGGGCTGAGACCAAGTGGGCCACACCACGGGTCACCACAATTGCTGGGCCTGAAACCAAGTGGACCGTATATTACATGGATTAGTGAAGTAACTGTCAAGTGTTGTTAGTCGGCAATGCGCGTGATACGAAACCACTTGTGATCTAAATGTATATGGTGCATTGTGCGAATTTATATTGTAAGTGTACTATAACCATGGTACTTGTTATGACATGTGTGACGCTATATGTTAGATGTTTATTGCTTGAGTATGCGTGTGACTAGATATGTGAATTATGAATTCATGATACTGATTGTCCCTGGTAACTACAATAGGATTTGATTGATCAACGGACTAACAAGTAAATAATCCAACCGAGCAAACCAAAGGTGAGTTCACTACTTTGAGCATGTGTCCCGGTGGTTGGGATAGTCAGTGGTATCCCGGGGAGGGATAAATCTTTTGGGTAAAACTGGGATGTTGGATAATATTCTTACTCTCTATCTTTTAAGTCCCTTCTTTTGCTATCGTTGGTGGTAGCGGGGTATTAGTTGGTAGCGCTACTTAGGTTTGGCACCCTCACCCGTTCCTGAGAGAGGGCGGGTGTGAACTAATGACCCAGTCAGGCCCAGTGCTTTGATAGGAGCCCCGGGGAACGGGCAAAACATACATCAGGAGTCGTCTTGTTCAGTATCGAGATATTATCAACATTGCTTTCGTATTTGCTAAACAAACTGGACTAAATACTTGGTAACTAACGTTTTATTAAAACTGTGAACTCGCCAGCTTTGTCTGATACATTTGTTGCATGCTTGCAGGTCGTTAGGTATTCTGGATTGAGGAACTTGTTGTCTGAGGAAGCTGGAGTGTTCATGGGTCGACTGAAGAGATTCATGAGATGTTCTTGATATTATAACTTGGTTTATTGATACTGTCTGACTTTAGTTTTCTATTTTGCTTCCGCTGAACTTATTGGGATTTACTAAACTTATTATTGGTATAAGCCTTTAATGATTGGTATTTATTTACAAACTTATCATGAGTTCAATATGATTGGTGGCTCGTTATTGGTTTGTCACACGCCTAGCAGGGACACCCCCTAGGTGGTATTTTGGAGGTGTGACAGTTTGGTATCAGAGCCACTGGTTATAGTGAACTTGGTTTTAAAACGATTTTATAAAACCAGACTATAACCGAACAGATCCGAAGTCGACCATAACGCTCAGCTCCAGACTACAAGGTTCTTTTCTCGTTTACTATTGCATAGTATATCTAGTGTTTGTTTATGAATAACATCACACGAGGATGCACACTTAGCACCGCAATATGAACTTCTATGTTACCAACCCACGTTACGTGTTTTAATAAGTGCCACTTTTCTTGAACTTTCATGATCTATGTTGTGGTGTCACCTGCTTTATTGCTTGAATTCGGGAAACCTTTCTAACACGAATTGAGTGGAGCTGAGATGAACATGCAAATTGGATTATTATTGTGGGTGCACACATAATAATAATGTGGGGTGCATGTGAGTCCCAGTGACACTTGACAAGTGTGAAAAAGGGGATTCCACTCTGTTAGTTGAAATTATCTTAGAACTCGGAAATCTGTGGAGATCATAGTAATGCTTGACTCCTACTTGAACTGCCTTTTAAATTTTCCCTTCTCTTATATAGAATCATGAGTGGATGTAATGGTGGACGTGGTGGAGGCCGCGGTGGTGGACGTGGCCATATTGCTATGACTCAAGCTGAGTTAACCGATCTCATCAACACTCGCGTGGCTGAAGCCTTAGCGGCTTATCAGGCTGGTACGACGTGTACCAAACACTCTTATTCTTTGCGTTATATGCTTGAGTCTGACTTGTTTGTTATATGTTCTTTCGTTAGTAGGTCAGCAGGTGCAGCAAAATCCGCACCATCCACCTGTTTGCACGTTCAAAACCTTTATGGATTGTAAGCCACAGACCTTCAGTGGTACTGAAGGGGCTGTAGGACTCCTGCGTTGGTTCGAAAAAGCGGAGTCCGTATTCGCGATGTGTAACTATCCTGTTGGGGACCGAGTGAAGTATGCTACGGGCACGCTCGAGGACGGTGCCCTGACATGGTGGAATGCCCAGGTTCAGCTGTTGGGCATCGAGGCGGCGAACGCCACTACTTGGGATGACTTTAAGGAGTTAATCAGGGAGGAGTATTGTCCTCGCGATGAGATACAGAAACTGGAAAATGAGTATTATGATTTGAAGATGGTGGGATCCGAGATTGAAGCATACGTGAAGCGGTCTCATGAGTTGGCTATCATGTGCCCGAATTTGTCCCGACCTCCGCATCGAAGAATTGAATTGTTCATCAAGGGATTACCTCCACGAGTGAAGGGTTTGGTTACTGCAGCAAACCTCAATAACTTAACTCAGGTTGTCCGTTTGGCTCACAAGATCGTTGATTAGGAGGTGGAGAGCAATTCGCTGCCACCACGTGTTTCTACTGCTACTACTACTGCTACCGCTACTACAGCTACTACCCCCGCCACTGACAGCAAGCGTAAGTGGGTCGATGTGGACAAGGCGTCCAATTTAGTGCAGTCATAGAAAAGGTCAGACACTAGCAGCAATCGTAGTTACAGCCAGTCGTCTTCAGTGAATCAGAATCTGGGTAACAGTTCAGGTCAGGGTTCTTATGCTAGAAAACTACCAAAGTGCAGTAAGTGCAAATATCACCATCGGGGGCAGTGTACTCGAGTATGTCACAGGTGCAACAAAGTGGGGCATAAGGCCAAAAATTGTAGGGTTTCATTTTCGAGACAGCAGCAGCAACAGCCACAGCAACATGACAGACAGCAACCTCAGCAGAATCAGGGTAATCGCAAGAGTTGCTTTCAGTGTGGTGACGAGGGTCATTTCAGGCGGGATTACCCTCAGTTGAATCAGAATGCGGGTAATAACAACAACAATGGGCACAACAATGGGAACAACGGGGGAAACGGTGCGCGTGGGTGCGTGTTTACTATTGGAGCTGGGGAGGCTCGGAATGATGGCAACGTAGTGACCGGTACGTTCTCGGTAAATGGTATATTTGCTTCTATTTTATTTGACTCTGGTGCCGATTGGAGTTATGTATCTTTGGGATTCAGTCGTCAGTTAGGGTTGAGTCCTACACCACTTGTAACCAAGCACATAGTAGAGATAGCTGATGGTAAAACAATTGAAGCTTCACACGTTCTTGTTGGGTGCAAACTCGACCTCATGGGTCAAATGTTCGACGTTGATCTACTCCCTATTACTCTTGTAAGTTTTGATGTGGTTATTGGCATGGACTAGTTGTCCAAACATCAGGCGGAAATTCTCTACAAGGAGAAAATCGTGCGTGTTCCTCCCCCTAGCGGAGAATCTTTATCGGTTCAGGGTCATCGTAGTGGTGCCACAGTGAGCATTATTTCGGCAATGAAGGCTCAGAAATGTCTACGTAAGGGCTACCCTGCTATTTTAGCTCTTGTTACTGATTCGCAGTCTGACGAAAGGAAGATCGAGGATCTCCTAGTTGTTCGTGAATTTCCTGATGTGTTTCCTGAAGAACTCCCTAGTTTACCTCCACATCGTCAGGTGGAATTCCAGTTTGAACTCGTGCCAGGAGCAGCTCCGATTGCTCGTGCTCCTTATCGTCTTGCGCCAGGAGAGTTACAGGAGTTGTTGAATCAACCCCAAGATCTGTTGGATAGAGGTTTTATCCGACCTAGCTCTTCACCTTGGGGAGCCCCTGTACTATTTGTGAAGAAGAAGGATGGGTCCTTTCGGATGTGTATAGATTATCGCGAGCTCAACAAAGTGACGATCAAGAATCGTTATCCCTTGCCACGTATCGACAACATGTTTGACCAGCTGCAAGGGTCAAGTCATTATTCCAAGATCGACTTAAGGTCGGGCTACCATCAGGTACGAGTTAGAGAGGAGGATGTTCCCAGAACAGCTTTTCGGACGCGGTATGGCCACTATGAGTTTTTGGTTATGCCGTTTGGATTGACCAACGCACCAGCGGTCTTCATGGATCTCATGAACCGCGTGTGCAAGCCGTATCTTGACGACTTTGTTATTGTTTTCATCGACGACATCTTGATTTACTCCAAGAGCAAGGAGGACCACGAGCGGCATCTACGTCTTATCTTGGAACTCCTGAGGAAGGAGCGGCTCTACGCGAAGTTTTCTAAGTGTGATTTCTGGATTCGGGAAGTACACTTTCTTGGGCATATTGTTAACGAGATGGGTATACATGTGGATCATGCGAAGATCGATGGTATTAGGAATTGGGCGGCACCAAAGAATCCTTCGGAGGTGCGACAATTCCTGGGTCTTGCAGGTTACTATCGTCGGTTTATTCAGGATTTCTCAAAGATTTCTCAACCTCTTACCTCCTTGACACAGAAGAACGTTGTTTACTCTTGGGGAACGAAACAGGAGGATGTTTTTCAGCTTTTGAAACAGAAATTATGCAGCGCGCCGATTCTGTCTCTACCAGAGGGTACAGAGGATTTTGTGGTTTATTGTGATGCTTCGATTCAGGGTCTCGGTTGCGTGCTGATGCAACGCGAGAAGGTGATAGCTTATGCTTCTCGTCAGCTGAAGGTACACGAGAGGAACTATACGACTCATGACTTGGAGTTAGGGGCGGTGGTTTTCGCGTTGAAGATCTGGAGGCATTATCTGTACGGTACCAAATGCACCTTTTACACCGATCACAGAAGCCTTCAACATATCTACAACCAGAAAGAATTGAATATGCGGCAACGGCGTTGGATAGAGCTTTTGAACGATTATGAATGTGCTATTAAGTATCATCCGGGTAAAGCTAATGTGGTAGCTGATGCACTTAGCCGAACAGAGACGAAGCCTAAACGTGTTCGCGCATTACAACTCACTATTCATTCTAACCTTCCTGATAAGATTCGTACGGCTCAGGCTGAGGCATTGAAGGAAGAAAACATCGAAGCTGAGGGTTTACGAGGTATGAAAAAGCAGCTCGAGCAGTGATCTGATGGCATCTATTATATCATGGAAAGAGTATGGATTCCTCTGTTTGGTGATCTCAGAGAACTTGTGATGGATGAAGCGCACAAGTCACGATACTCTATTCATCCGGGATCGGATAAGATGTATCAGGATCTTAAAGTTTTGTATTGGTGGCCGAATAAGCTATTATCGCCACATACGTGGGTAAATGCTTGACTTGTGCTAAAGTCAAAGCAGAGCATCAGAAGCCCTCGGGTCTACTTCAGCAGCCAGAGATACCCACGTGGAAGTGGGAACAGATCGCCATGGATTTCGTTACAGGGTTAACGAGGACTCAGGCTGGAAACGATACTATATGGGTGATTGTTGACCGTCTCACGAAGTCAGCACATTTTCTGGCAATCAAGGAAATAGATAAGTTTTCACAGCTTGCAGCAGTTTATCTTAAGGAGGTATTTTCTAGGCACGGGGTGCCAACTTCTATCAGCTCAGATCGAGATCCGCGTTTCACTTCTGAATTATGGCAGTCAATGCATAAATCATTCGGTTCACAATGGCAGTCAATGCATAAATCGTTCGGTTCACAACTCGATATGAGTACTACTTATCACCCGCAGACGGATGGGCAGAGTGAGCGCACCATTCAGACGCTTGAAGACATGTTGTGGGCATGTGTGATTGATTTTGGGAAAGGATGGGAGAAACATTTGCCGTTGATAGAGTTCTCCTACAATAAAAGCTACCACACAAGTATTCAGGCAGCTCCGTTCGAAGCATTGTACGGGTGAAAATGTCGTTCTCCTCTCTGTTGGGCTGACGTGGGTGACAGCCAGATCACAGGTCCTGAGCTTGTACTTGAAACCTCATAAATGATTGTTCAGATCAGGAATCGTATGGCAGCAGCACGTGATCGTCAGAAAAGCTACACCGACAAGCGTAGAAAACCCTTGGAGTTCGAAGTTAATGATCGTGTCATGTTGAAGGTCTCACCCTGGAAGGGTGTGGTGCGTTTTGGGAAATGCGGCAAGCTTAATCCACGTTATGTTAGGCCGTTTTGAATTCCGGAGCGGATCTGTCGCGGTGTCACACCCCCAAAATCCACCTGCGGAGTATCACCGCTTGGGAGCGTGACTGACCAGGATCAAGCCACCAATCATATTGAACATGCATTTAATATTAAGTAAATTAACTGAAAACCATCCATTCAATACAAAAGGTGATCAAGCAAATCATCGTTTCAAAATGTAGCGGAAGCATAGTAAATAAACCAGTAGTAGTTAACAGTTTTAAGTGTCATAATAGCTCAACAGAAAAGCCACGATCCTTGTCCACAACGACCCGCCTCTCCAGTGCAAGCTCCAAGTACCTAACGATCTGCAAGGCATGTAACAGAATGATCAACAAACTAGTTGAGCGAGTTCACAGAAAGTAAATGCGTAATAGTAAGTTCGTTTGTAACAGGTGGCTCTACTGGGCCGTTTGTATGTTCTATTGGTGGTGGTGTTCCACGTTATTGGTGGTGGTGTTCCACGTTATTGGTGGTGGTGTTCCACGTTATTGGTGGTGGTGTTCCACGTTATTGGTGGTGGTGTTCCACGTTGTATAACCACTAGACTACTCGTAACTATAGGTATCCTTCACAACCGAGGATAGTGATCAGCATAAGTATCCTTCACATCCGAGGATAGTGATCAGTATAAGTATCCTTCACATCCGAGGATAGTAATGTGGTAGTCTAGTCATAGTGTCAATAGTGTATCTAATCAACCTTTCAATCCCATTCCCAACACCCCGGGAATCCCATGCCTTGGTAAGAGTGTGAACTCACCTTGGTTTGCTCGGTATGCTAGGTTATGCACTCACAAGAATTTAATCACGTCCTATTGTATGCACGTATAACAAATCAGTTCATGTTCGCAATGATACGCATGCAATTTAATGTTCACATAGCAGTCAGTTTGCATATCGGCACAACACGTATTATTGCACGTATACAAATGTTAACGTTCATCAAGCATGGCATGCCAAATAAATCAAGCATATAATTCCATCTTTCAAAGTAGGTTCATAAATCCCTAGTATCTTTCGAATCCAACTATTATCTTTCGACAACAGTTATCACAATTATCCTTCGGACCGAATGTTATGTTTCGGACCAATGTCATCTTTCGGTCAAAGCTATCTTTCGTTCCAAACTATCTTTCGGTCAAAGTTACTATGGTTCGGTCAAAGCTATCCTTCGGTCAATGCTATCCTTCGGTCAACACTACTATGTTTCGATCAAAGCTATCCTTCGGTCAACACTACTATGTTTCGAAGGACTATGTTTCGAAGGACATGTATCCTTCGACAAATAACAGTTACGTTTACACAAAGTTTCCAAGTTTAACCGATTATCAATTAGCACAGATTCAAGTATTCAGTTACTTCAGAATCGATCAAACAGGGAGTTTCATATACAATCTCATGAACCCTAATTTAACCATATGAACAATAATAACACAATCGAACCGGCCCTAACAACATCAAAACCTCAAGTATAGACAACCAATCATACTAACTGAACCGTTCGGATGCATCACATACATAATCGATTAAACAGGTTAACATCATTCAAACAATATATTGCAATACTAACATACATATCCGGTTATCATAGCCGATCCACAAAACATTATCATTGAACATCATCAAAACAGATCCGATTATCATACTAACAATATATTGCGAGACAATTTATTAATCATGACATCAAAGCATTATAAACAACATCACACACTAACCGGAAATCTGGATTACGGATTGAAATCCTTCGAACAGAGAATAGGTCTGCTATATGCCGTCACACACACACAAGGGAACTAGGGTTTTTGAAACTAACCGTCGACTTTCATGCACTTACGTTTATAAACGTATCACAGGAATGGGCCAAGCCCATTAAAAGACTGGGCCGAAAGATGTCGAAGGATCTCTTCTTGGCCCGAAGGATATGTTTCGAGACCCTTCAAGCCGAAAGTTGATCTTTCGGATCGAAGGATATGTTTCGTGATCCTTCGATCCTTGAGCCATGTTTCGTGGACATCCTTCGAAGGTTGGACATTCCTTCGAAGGTTGTTTGTGTGATGTAATGTGTTTCACACTAACTAGTTTACACATTTACAAGTTTCACAATGTAACAAACAAACAACTATGTACAGTCAAACAATCAAAACGTATAAAATTTCATGGCAACCAAACGTGCAAATAGACAACTAGTCAATACATGATCGTGTAATACATATGAAATCGAATCTTGGAAATTCGAGTTGTCACATTATCCCCAACTTGAAAGAAATTTCGTCCCGAAATTTGGTACGCACTCACTGAGGAAGCTAGGTAAGTTACATCGTTCACTGATTTTCCTGGGGTGTCACATCATCCCCCCGTTGATTTGGAATTTCGTCCCGAAATTCAGTAGTAGTAGCTTCAGCCTCAGAAGTGGATGCATTGGTTTCGAATAGCTGGGGGTACTTTTCCTTCATCTGGTCTTCGCGTTCCCAGGTATACTCTGGGCCACGCTGGGAGTTCCAACGAACTCGAACAAGAGGGATTCTCTTGTGTTTGAGGACCTTAACATCCCGGTCCGTGATTTCAACTGGTTCCTCGACGAACTGCAACCGCTCGTCGATAGTGAGTTCCTTAAAAGGAACTATAAGGGTCTCATCTGATAGGCTTTTCTTCAGATTCGACACATGAAATACATTGTGAACTGCACCGAGTTCAGCTGGTAGGTTTAATCTGTAGGCTACTTTGCCAATCTTTTCTAAGATTTCGAATGGTCCGACGTACCGCGGATTCAGTTTGCCTCGTTTACCAAATCGAACCACACCCTTCCAGGGTGAAACTTTCAATAAAACCCGGTCCCCGACCTCAAATTCCAATGGCTTTCTACGCTTGTCCGCGTAGGCTTTCTGACGGTCGCGTGCTGCCGCCATGCGTTGACGTATCTGTGCTATCTTTTCTGTGGCGTCCACAACAATCTCTGGACCCGTAATTTGACTATCCCCCACCTCTGCCCAACAGAGAGGTGACCGGCATTTACGTCCGTACAATGCCTCAAATGGAGCGGCTTGAATGCTGGTATGATAGCTGTTATTGTATGAAAACTCCACTAAAGGGAGGTGCTTTTCCCAGCCGTTGCCGAAATCGATGACACACGCTCGAAGCATGTCTTCTAGAGTTTGGATAGTTCGCTCAGACTGCCCATCCGTCTGAGGATGATATGCTGTGCTCATGTCTAATCGTGAGCCGAAGGATTTGTGCATCGCTTGCCAAAGCTCTGACGTGAATCGTGCATCGCGATCCGAAATGATAGAGGTTGGCACTCCGTGCCTCGAAACAACTTCTTTCAAGTAAATGTCTGCTAAGGTAGAAAACTTATCCGTTTCTTTGATAGCCAAGAAGTGAGCAGACTTTGTGAGTCGATCAACGATCACCCAAATAGTGTCATTCCCACGCTGGGATCTAGGTAAGCCCGTAACGAAATCCATGGAAATTTCTTCCCATTTCCACTGCGGTATCTTGGGCTGCTGAAGTAGACCAGCTGGTTTCTGATATTCAACCTTGACTCTCGCACAGGTTAAGCATTTTCCAACATAGGTGGCGATGTGGGCTTTCATACTAGGCCACCAGTAAGTAGTGCTGATGTCGTGGTACATTTTATCCGACCCTGGATGTACCGAATAGCGAGACTTGTGAGCTTCATCCATTACAAGTTCGCGTAAACCGCCATAAAGTGGGACCCAAATACGCCCCGTTACATAGTAGGCGCCGTCTTCCTTTTGTTCCATGCGTTGCCTTGAACCGCGTAAGGCTTCAGCTTTGACGTTTTCGGGTTTCAGTGCTTCTAACTGAGCAGTTCGTATCTGTGCAGGAAGACTGGACTGAATAGTAAGCTGTAGCGCTCGCACGCGCTTAGGTAGAGTGTCTTTCCGACTGAGGGCATCAGCCACAACATTGGCCTTGCCTGGATGATACTTGATGGCGCATTCGTAGTCGTTCAGAAGTTCAACCCATCTCCGTTGACGCATATTCAAATCCTTTTGCTTAAGAATATGCTCGAGACTCCTGTGATCGGTGTAAATCGTGCACCTGGTACCGTACAGGTAGTGTCGCCATATCTTAAGCGCGAAAACAACAGCTCCCAGCTCTAAATCGTGCGTCGTATAATTCCGTTCATGAACCTTGAGTTGCCGAGAGGCGTATGCAATAACTTTATCCCGCTGCATCAATACGCAACCAAGCCCCTGTATCGATGCGTCACAATAAACCACGAAGTCATCCGTGCCCTCTGGCAATGAGAGAATAGGTGCGCTGCAAAGCCTATCCTTTAAGTACTGAAAAGCGGTCTCTTGCGTACTACCCCATCTGTAAACGACACCTTTCTGTGTTAACATAGTAAGTGGTTGCGCGATCTTGGAGAAGTCTTTAATAAATCGCCTGTAGTAACCCGCCAAACCCAAGAATTGGCGTATTTCTGTCGGTGTACGCGGTGCTGGCCAGTTTCTGATCGAATCAACCTTGGATGGATCAACATGAATCCCATCCTTGTTCACCACATGGCCTAAGAAGTGGACTTCACGAAGCCAGAAGTCGCATTTTGAAAACTTTGCGTACAGTTGCTCTTTTCGAAGAAGTTCCAAGATAAGGCATAAGTGCTGCTCGTGCTCCTCCTGACTCTTGGAGTAGATCAAAATGTCGTCTATGAAAACGATAACGAACTTGTCAAGATACGGTTTGCACACCCTGTTCATAAGATCCATGAAGACTGCAGGCGCGTTCGTAAGCCCGAATGGCATGACAAGAAACTCGTAATGACCGTAGCGAGTTCTGAAAGCGGTTTTGGAGACGTCCTCATCCCGGACTCTCAGCTGATGATACCCTGACCTTAAATCAATCTTGGAATAGTAACACGACCCTTGCAACTGGTCGAATAGGTCATCTATGCGCGGAAGAGGATAACGGTTCTTCACCGTCACCTTATTGAGTTCGCGGTAGTCGATGCACATCCTGAACGTACCGTCCTTCTTCTTTACAAATAACACTGGAGCTCCCCAAGGCGAAGAGCTTGGACGAATAAAGCCCTTTTCCAAGAGCTCTTGTAGCTGCTTCGACAGTTCTTCCAGTTCGGTTGGAGCTAAACGATACGGTGCGCGGGCTATTGGTGCTGCTCCAGGAGCTAACTCAATCTGAAACTCGACTTGACGATGAGGAGGTAAACCAGGTAAATCTTCAGGAAACACTTGAGGAAAATCACGCACAACTGGTATATCCTCCAGCTTCTTTACCTTTGCTGATGCGTCAGTGACAAGTGCCAGAATGGCAGTATGTCCCTTTCGTAAACATTTCTGCGCCTTTAAGAAAGAGATGATGCCAACCACAGCACCACTCTTGTCACCTTGTACTTCGAGAGGTTCTTGACTGGAGCGAGGAATACGAATAACTTTTTCCTTGCATAAGATCTCCGCGTGATGTTGGGATAACCAATCCATACCGATGACGACGTCGAAACTACCCAAAACTATGGGTATGAGATCAATCGAGAAAGTCTGACCCGCTAGAACAATACTACAACCCTTGACTACATAAGCGGCCTCTACACTTTTACCATTGGCTAGTTCTACGACGTGTTTGGTGTCTAGAGGTGTTGGTGTACGTTTTAATAATTTACTCATTTTCAATGACATATAGCTTGTATCAGCACCCGAATCAAATAAGACAGTAACATAAATATCGTCGAGAAGAAACTTACCCATAACCACATTGGGATCATTCACTGCATCTCCTCGACCCAACACAAAAGCACGACCACGAGCTTCATTGCCGTTGTTGTTGTTGTTTCCCCCGTTGTTGTTATTATTCCCGTTGCCCTGATTGTTGTTGTGATTGTTGTTCTGGTTTCTGTTCAACTGAGGGCATTGCCTTTTGAAGTGACCCTCTGCACCGCAATGAAAACACCCTTTGTTACCCTGCTGTTGATTCTGCTGTGCTTGAGGTTGCTGCTGATTCTGGTTTGCAGGTCGAGCGCTTCTACAATCTTTGGCCTCATGACCCATCTTGAGGCATCTTTGACATCGAACCTTATTACACTGGCCACTGTGATGTTTGTTGCAGGTGTTACACTTTGGGAGATTTCCTCGATACCCTCCCTGTCTGTGGCTGCCTGAGGAGTGCTGACTTGGACTCTGGTAACTGTCTGTCTTTCGCTGTTGAGCTTGCGACTGCACTGAAGCTGATCCCTTGCTAGAATCCCCATCCCATTTTCTCTTACTTTCACTGGGAGTAGCAAGTGTAGTAGAAGCAGTAGTGGTAGCAGTAGCACTGATACGCTTAGGCAGTTTATTCTGTTCCACTGCCTGATCGGTGATGCGATGAGCGAGACGCTGGATTTCCTGGATGTTGTTGAGGTTAGCCGAGGTAACGTGGCTCTGTATTTCTGGTGCCAAACCTTTGAGATACAACTCAATACGCTTGTATGGAGGGTCCACCATAGTTGGACATAACACAGCCAACTCATTTGATCTCTTGGTGTAAGCTTCGATTTCCGAACCAACCATTTTCAAGTTATACAACTCGTCCTCCAACTTGTGAATGTCTTCTCTAGTGCAGTATTCCCTCTTGATCAGTTCTTTGAAGTCATTCCAGGGTGTGGCGTTAGCAGCTGCCAACCCTAAGATCTGCACTTGTGCGTTCCACCAAGTGAGCGCAATCCCTTCAAGTGTGCCAGTGGCGAACTTCACCCTGCGAGCCTCAGGGCATTCACACATTTCGAAAACCGACTCGAGCTTTTCAAACCAGTGGAGGAGTCCAACTGCCCCCTCCGTGCCACTGAACGAGCTAGGACGACAGTCCATGAAATTCTTGAATGTGCACCCAGGTTGTTGCTGAGCGGGTTGACCTATTGTGTATGAATAGGGCAAAGTTAAGTACAAGAATTAATGTAGGATCTAAGGATCCTAGCGTCTATACTGCAGGGTACACTACCTGCTTGTGCAGCTGCAACTGCCGCAGCAACGAGAGCCTCTAGCTGGGCTTGAGTCATGGTAATTCGTGCGGCCATTGATCTTCACATCAAAGGCAACATAAGTGAGAAAGGTTCGCGAATAGTGCGATGACAGAAGAGTGTAAGCACATAAGTATTCTCATGCAATGTCAAGTTGTGAGC
The DNA here is from genome assembly GCF_002127325.2 of Helianthus annuus. NCBI lineage: Eukaryota > Viridiplantae > Streptophyta > Magnoliopsida > Asterales > Asteraceae > Helianthus > Helianthus annuus. The sequence goes on from NC_035435.2 coordinate 84,289,829, forward strand.
AAGGTAATGTAAGCATACTACGAGCAAAGTTCTATGCAAATTCTAGCATGTAGGCAATAAACATAAACCTTATTACCTAAGAAGTTGAGTCTTGCACGTGGAGCGAAGCGTCGTTGTGGATCGTTGAGAGCACTGTTCTGGTTATAGTCTGGTTTTAATAAAACGTTTTTCCATATTAAAACCGAGTTCTCTATAACCAATGGCTCTGATACCAATCTGTCACACCCCCAAAATCCACCTGCGGAGTATCACCGCTTGGGAGCGTGACTGACCAGGATCAAGCCACCAATCATATTGAACATGCATTTAATATTAAGTAAATTAACTGAAAACCATCCATTCAATACAAAAGGTGATCAAACAAATCATCGTTTCAAAATGTAGCGGAAGCATAGTAAATAAACCAGTAGTAGTTAACAGTTTTAAGTGTCATAATAGCTCAACAGAAAAGCCACGATCCTTGTCCACAACGACCCGCCTCTCCAGTGCAAGCTCCAAGTACCTAACGATCTGCAAGGCATGTAACAGAATGATCAACAAACTAGTTGAGCGAGTTCACAGAAAGTAAATGCGTAATAGTAAGTTCGTTTGTAACAGGTGGCTCTACTGGGCCGTTTGTATGTTCTATTGGTGGTGGTGTTCCACGTTATTGGTGGTGGTGTTCCACGTTATTGGTGGTGGTGTTCCACGTTATTGGTGGTGGTGTTCCACGTTATTGGTGGTGGTGTTCCACGTTGTATAACCACTAGACTACTCGTAACTATAGGTATCCTTCACAACCGAGGATAGTGATCAGCATAAGTATCCTTCACATCCGAGGATAGTGATCAGTATAAGTATCCTTCACATCCGAGGATAGTAATGTGGTAGTCTAGTCATAGTGTCAATAGTGTATCTAATCAACCTTTCAATCCCATTCCCAACACCCCGGGAATCCCATGCCTTGGTAAGAGTGTGAACTCACCTTGGTTTGCTCGGTATGCTAGGTTATGCACTCACAAGAATTTAATCACGTCCTATTGTATGCACGTATAACAAATCAGTTCATGTTCGCAATGATACGCATGCAATTTAATGTTCACATAGCAGTCAGTTTGCATATCGGCACAACACGTATTATTGCACGTATACAAATGTTAACGTTCATCAAGCATGGCATGCCAAATAAATCAAGCATATAATTCCATCTTTCAAAGTAGGTTCATAAATCCCTAGTATCTTTCGAATCCAACTATTATCTTTCGACAACAGTTATCACAATTATCCTTCGGACCGAATGTTATGTTTCGGACCAATGTCATCTTTCGGTCAAAGCTATCTTTCGGTCCAAACTATCTTTCGGTCAAAGTTACTATGGTTCGGTCTAAGCTATCCTTCGGTCAATGCTATCCTTCGGTCAACACTACTATGTTTCGATCAAAGCTATCCTTCGGTCAACACTACTATGTTTCGAAGGACTATGTTTCGAAGGACATGTATCCTTCGACAAATAACAGTTACGTTTACACAAAGTTTCCAAGTTTAACCGATTATCAATTAGCACAGATTCAAGTATTCAGTTACTTCAGAATCGATCAAACAGGGAGTTTCATATACAATCTCATGAACCCTAATTTAACCATATGAACAATAATAACACAATCGAACCGGCCCTAACAACATCAAAACCTCAAGTATAGACAACCAATCATACTAACTGAACCGTTCGGATGCATCACATACATAATCGATTAAACAGGTTAACATCATTCAAACAATATATTGCAATACTAACATACATATCCGGTTATCATAGCCGATCCACAAAACATTATCATTGAACATCATCAAAACAGATCCGATTATCATACTAACAATATATTGCGAGACAATTTATTAATCATGACATCAAAGCATTATAAACAACATCACACACTAACCGGAAATCTGGATTACGGATTGAAATCCTTCGAACAGAGAATAGGTCTGCTATATGCCGTCACACACACACAAGGGAACTAGGGTTTTTGAAACTAACCGTCGACTTTCATGCACTTACGTTTATAAACGTATCACAGGAATGGGCCAAGCCCATTAAAAGACTGGGCCGAAAGATGTCGAAGGATCTCTTCTTGGCCCGAAGGATATGTTTCGAGACCCTTCAAGCCGAAAGTTGATCTTTCGGATCGAAGGATATGTTTCGTGATCCTTCGATCCTTGAGCCATGTTTCGTGGACATCCTTCGAAGGTTGGACATTCCTTCGAAGGTTGTTTGTGTGATGTAATGTGTTTCACACTAACTAGTTTACACATTTACAAGTTTCACAATGTAACAAACAAACAACTATGTACAGTCAAACAATCAAAACGTATAAAATTTCATGGCAACCAAACGTGCAAATAGACAACTAGTCAATACATGATCGTGTAATACATATGAAATCGAATCTTGGAAATTCGAGTTGTCACACGCGGCCCCCGACCCACCCTGTACGGAGTCGGGGTCCGCGATGCAGATCCAGTGGTACCCGTGGTATTTAATTTATGCGACAGCGGAAGTCTTTTTACAACAGGATCTTTTCACCGGAAAATGCTCGTTTAATATATTACACAAAGTTTAAGGGATAAATCCTATAATTTACAATAAGTTGATTTCACACAGAAATCTTTATTTGTCAAAACACGTTTTATTATTTTATTTACACTGAGCCACTTCTCTGAGCTTGATAGTGCTTTACTGCACTTTTCCTGGATCACACAGATCACCTGAAACATGTTTGAAAAAGGTTTTGTCAGCGGGGAAATACTGAGTGAATCATTCTGTTTTCTAAAACGACCCGTTAGTTATAATTTACAGTATTATGAGCGATTACAATGTTTCTATCAACCAATTATCAAGAATGGGTATTTGTCACTCGATTCATTTCTGTGACTGTGGTCATACCACTATTGGGTCCCGTTGCCCTAATAGTGACGGTGTACTCACACAGAGTAATAATTACCCACATAGAGTAATATTCACTCACATAGAGTGATAAAAATAGTAATGTGCACAATACCCCACATACCAGCTGTAATTTGGTGATTACAAAGACTTAATCCCTGTAATTATAACCTTTGAAAATAATTTGAGGTATTGTAATACTTACTCACAAACTGTGAGAAAACAATTTAAAAAGAAGAATGACTCACATTACTGATTAACGAGCAATAGATATAAGCCTACTGATTATCCTTGATTAAACCTAATTTAACACAATGCACACACACAGGTTAGTAACTAATACAGCAATTACGTCAATTCACGAGATTAAATCTTCACAACGATTAATCAGTGCAATACTCGATAATTCAATCGGATTCACAACGAATAACAGAGCATAGTCCGAATTCGAACATCACTCTAATATTCAAGTCGAAATCACGACGAATAATCAAAGTACAAGCTCAATTGAGCAGCACCTGGACTATCGTTGGATAGTTATAATCGATCGGACGTTGAATCGTAATGGCGATCGAGTTATTACCCTGATTGCGGCAACGATTCGTGAATTGTGTGTGTTGTGAATGATTTCTGCTATAACTCAGCGTATACTTTGAGTTTTTTCGTCGTTCAAGTGCCCAATTTCAAGTCCCAGACTCCTCTATTTATACACGAAATTTGACCCTGTTGCGTAACGCGAGGGGTACCCCTATGGGCGTCGCGCTACGCGAGGGGTCACCCTATTTCATAGGGTAGCCCTTCGTGCATGTAGGCTGGATGAGTCGACAGTTTCTTAAATTTCGAATTTGACAGATAGTTATGAGGATAATCGTAACTAGGGTTTTGCCCCCCCTGAGTTTTAGGGGACCTGATCCTGATTCTGATGATTCTGAAAATTTTAGGGTTAGTGCAGAATTACTTGGGTTTCTCAATTAGGGTTTTCTTAATAGCTAATTACCATCCTAATTATGGATTTTAGTGACAGTTGTTACATCTTCCCCACCTTAAGAAAAATCTCGTCCTCGAGCTTTATTGGAATAAATGAGGATATTTGCGCTTCATTTCTGATTCCAGCTCCCAAGTGTATTCTGGTCCTCTCCTTGAATTCCATTTGACTTTGACCAACACTAGTCGTTTGTGTTTGAGAAACTTGACTTTTCTATCTTCGATCTGTAGTGGTCACTATCAAGAATAGATATCCGTTACCCAGGATCGACGATCTGTTCGATCAGTTGCAAGGAGCAAGCTATTTCTCCAAGATCGACACCTGAGGTCAGGTTATCATCAGTTAAAGGTCAAAGACGAAGATGTGCACAAGACAGCGTTTAGGACTCGTTATGGACATTACGAGTTCCTAGTGATGCCTTTTGGACTCACTAACGCACCAGCCGCATTCATGGATCTCATGAATCGCGTCTGCAAGCCTTATTTAGATAAGTTCGTCATTGTCTTTATTGACGACATCCTTATCTACTCGAAGAGCCAAGCTGACCATGAGAAACACCTTCGTTGTATTCTCAAACTTCTGCATCAAGAGAAGCTTTATGCCAAATTTTCGAAGTGTGAATTTTGGCTTCGAGAAGTCCAATTCCTTGGACATGTAGTAAGCGAGCGTGGTATCCAAGTAGATCCCGCTAAGGTAGAAGCAGTCATGAACTGGCAGGAGCCGAAGACTCCTACCGAGATTCGCAGTTTCCTTGGATTGGCAGGATATTATAGGCGATTTATTGAGAACTTTTCAAGAATTGCTGCGCCCCTAACTTCGTTGACTCGTAAGAAGATTAAGTTTGATTGGGGCCCTAAGCAGCAGGAATCCTTCGACATCCTGAAGAAGAAATTGAGCAACGCGCCAGTGTTGACACTGCCCGATGGCATAGAAGATTTCATAGTGTATTGCGATGCATCGCACACTGGTATGGGCTGTGTACTCATGCAAAGAGGCAAAGTCATTGCCTACGCTTCTCGCCAGCTAAAGGTGCACGAGAAGAACTACACCACCCACAATTTGGAATTGGGTGCAGTTGTATTTACTTTGAAGCTATGGAGACATTACTTGTATGGAACCAAGTGTATAATTTATTCGGATCACAAGAGTCTTCGGCACTTGTTCAATCAGAAGGAATTGAACATGCGTCAAAGGCGATGGATGGAAACTTTAAATGATTATGACTGTGAAATAAGATACCATCCAGGCAAGGCGAATGTAGTTGCCGACGCCTTAAGCAGAAAAGAAAGGGTGAAACCAATCAGAATCAATGCCAAGCGCATTGAAATAAGAAATAATTTAAATGGAAGGGTGTTAGCGGCACAGAAGGAAGCTGTGTTGGAAGCTAACTATCCTGCAGAGAAGTTAGGAGTAACTGAGGAGCAGTTATCCTACGACAAAGATGGAATGCTACGACTGAACGGACGAATATGGGTTCCAGTTTATGGAGGACTTTGGGATGTTATCCTCCAGGAAGCCCACAGCTCTAAATATTCCGTTCATCCTGGAGCTGATAAGATGTACCAGGATTTGAAAGCAAACTACTGGTGGATTGGTTTGAAAAAGTCAGTAGCTGAGCATGTAGCTAAATGTTTGACTTGTGCGCAAGTCAAGGCTGAGCATCAGAAGCCGTCAGGTTTGCTTCAACAACCTGAAATTCCCAAATGGAAATGGGAAATGGTGACAATGGATTTCATCACCAAGTTGCCGAAGACGAAAAAGGGAAATGATACCATATGGGTCATAGTAGATAGACTGACTAAGTCAGCTCATTTTCTACCCATCAAGGAGACGTATAGCTCCGATATGTTAGCTCAATTATACGTCGATAAGATAGTAGCGCTACATGGTATACCTATATCTATTATCTCTGATAGAGATACTAGATATACGTCGCATTTTTGGAAGAGTTTCCAACAATCGTTGGGCACTCGTTTGAATTTTAGTACGGCCTATCATCCTCAGACTGATGGTCAGAGTGAGCGTACTATTCAAACTTTGGAAGACATGCTTCGTGCATGTGCGATCGATTTGGGTGGTAGTTGGGATAAGAACCTACCACTGATTGAATTCTCCTACAACAATAGCTACCATTCCAGCATAAAGGCTGCGCCTTTTGAGGCCCTATACGGTAGAAAGTGTAGATCGCCCATTTGTTGGGCAGAAGTTGGAGAAGTCCAGCTGTCAGGACCAGATATCGTCTTTGAGACGACAGACAAGATCGTTCAGATTCGCGATCGTTTGAAAGCTGCCAGGGATAGGCAGAAAAGTTATGCGGATCCTAAGCGCAAAGATTTTCACTTCGATGTAGGTGATAAAGTGTTGCTTAAGGTATCGCCCTGGAAAGGGGTGATGCGATTTGGAAAGAAAGGCAAGCTAAGCCCGAGATATATAGGACCTTTCGAGATCATCGAACGTGTCGGGTCAGTTGCTTACAAGTTAAACTTGCCTGAAGAACTTAGCGCCATTCATAATGTGTTCCACATCTGTAATTTGAAGAAGTGTTTCGCTGACGATTCACTGGTTATACCGCATACAGATATACACATAGACGAAAGTTTGAAGTTCGTAGAAAAACCTTTGTCGATTGAGGATCGACAGGTGAAAAAGCTTCGAAGGAAGCACGTGCCTATTGTAAAGGTCAAATGGGATGCCCGTAGAGGTCCCGAATACACGTGGGAAGTGGAATCCACGATGCAAGAGAAATATCCCCATTTGTTTCAGTAAATCTCGGGGACGAGATTTCTTTTAAGGGGGTGAGGATGTAACACCTCGAAAAATTTCGTCCAATAATGTCTTGACACGTGTCATAAGGTTCCGGTATGTGAAAACAAACTTCAGAGGGACTAAAAGTGACAAACAGTGAAAACTATGGAACGTAAGGGTCCAAAGTGTCAACAATGGATAAATAGACTCTATGATGACCCTACATAATGTTCATAACCTTAAACGGATGGTTCATGGATCATACGACGCGGAAATTGCACAAAAGTGAGGAATTGCAAACAATAGGGGCCAAAAGTGTCAACATGTTGAATTTATACCTCTGAGTGAACTTTTGGCAGACCCGAAGCTTTATAATGCTAAAATATACTCACTAGAATATGTGGTAAAAATTTCGTGAAGTTTCGTCAACGTATGAGAAAGTTATGGCCAAAACCGTACTTGAGGGGTTAAAAGCGTCAACGTCGAATTTCATGGCTTTTCGGTTGAGCGCAAAGTTATCCGAGGGCATTACCATGTTGGTAAATGTCCTAAGGTTCTTAGAAACCAAGTTTGGGGGTTTACGAGTCAAAATAAGCAGCCGAAACATCGCAAACAAGTTCAGGGACCAAAGCTGTCAAGTTTAAAAGATGTTTGGCTGAACAGCAGGTCAGGCGACCCGCCTGGACAGACCCAAGCGGGCCGCGTGGGACTACCAGCATCAGAAAATCGGGAAAATGGGTTATTTGGTCCGAAATTGATGTGCATAACAGCTCATTCCACCTCTCTTTTGCTCTAATCAGCTCCCATGCATGCCTAGGACATCTGTGAACCTCTACAACATCTGAATTCCCCTCTTAAATCAGATTATTCACTCATTCTTGGCAATTGCAATTGTAAACAAAGAGCTCTCAACTCTCAAGAACCCTCTCAAGATTTCTGGAGCATTTCTGGACATCAAGGCCGACTCCAAGTGTTTGCTAGGCTTCATTAGGACCTTGGTAATCCTTTATATCAATCTCAAATTCGTTCTTGCATAGTTTAATTGCTAAAAGTCAAACTGTTGTTCTTATACTTTGACTTTCTGATTAAACGAGTTTTGCTCAGTCATTTCTCAAATTGAAACCACATATATGTTGGTAATTATGTGGGAAACAAACCCTCAAAAGGGTATTCTCTGATTCCCACTTATTGCATGCTAATTGTCGAGTCAAAGGCTTTCTTAAAAAGTCAACAGAAATGGTTTTTGTGAAAAATAGCTTAAATGGTAATGTAAAGGACATGCAATCTGTTTGATCATCATAAATAGCTTTATAATGAATATAAGAATGTGTTTTACTATGATCAACTCGACAAATCTTTAGTATAAATACGAATCGGAACCGAAAGTACTATAAAACGACTATTTCGTAGACTATTGATTCGGATTCGTACATGCATGTTTGAGATCTGTATTGGAGAGTATTTTTGACCATTTTATTTTTGGTAAAACTTTCTGGAATTTTTGTTGATTGAGTCTATACTTAGCCGATTCATTTGCATGTTTCCGATTTATGCATAAAGTTGACTATTTTGCCCTTTTTGATATAAAACGTGATTTTTGGAAAAGTGAAAGAGTAGAAATCTTTATTTCTAATATATAAACTTGCACCGAAAATTTCGGATCAGTTGGTGGTCCAGATTTTGAGTTATGGCCATTAGCGTAAAACTATGTTCTTAAGTTACATAAACGACCCTTTTCGCGTATAACCCATTTCAGGCCACGTTTTGATACAAAACTTTTTACCCACTGATGTTATATAATATTTTGGGATTTTTGATGATTTTTAATTTATTTTTGGCTGAACGGATCTTAGATCGCTTAGTTATTTCGGTTTATGTCGGTTTTGACCGTTTGAGCCATAAAATGAGTTTTACACATCCTTTTGACCCGAAACCTTTTTCTACTGATTTTATATGTTAAATAAATTATTTTAAGTATTCTGGAAATATAAAAATCCCAGATTTATTTTGAAAACCCGGAAACGGCGTTAAATCGCATTTTAAGCATTTTTAGCGCATAGTAAGCGTTATACTCATTTTAAACATATAAGACTTGTACCTACTGATGTAATTAGCATATTTTCATGTAATAACAGTAAGTACAAGTATATGAACTCAGATTTCCAGTTTTGGCATTTTTTGCCCTTGTGAATTTACTAAAATACCCCTACGGTGCATAGTTTGATTTTAAATGTTAAGTTTGGTATATGGGTCATACCCTACTGTTATAATATGTTAAATAAAGTATATTTGCTGTATAAACCAGACCCAAAACTCAGATTTCTAATTTGACTCTTTTATAATCTTTTAAATGACCAAAATGCCCTTCTAAGGCATAAATTGAGTTTAAAATTATTCCGGGCAATATAAAACATAACTTACTGATGTTATATCATATTTAAAGCATATTATCTCAGGGAACTTGCATTTGACTCTTTTGGCTACCCGTAGCGCCCTTTATGCGTTCGGTTCGGTTTACGTAACTAGTTTGCGTAAATTGACCGAAACGGGTCAAACGTTATCATTTTTATTTCAAAATCCAGAATGTATTTAGTATACCCATATTATACAAGTATTCAAACTTGTCGGGTCTAAATCACATTCTATCCGGTCTTTCGCTAAATCGCGCGCTTGTACCGTATCGTCCTTAAAACTAACCGGTCAAAGCTTAGGCTTAAATAAAAGACCCGTTAGGAAATCTAATAGGTTATTATAAACCTTTGTTCCAGATTAGGAGGCCTAGTAAAAGCTACCAACACCTATCATTTGTGACTTATACTTGCTCAGGTAAATACATTTTGACTTATTTTCCCTATACGGGCTTGGGGTACGGTATTTAAAATACCGCTTGATCGGGCGCACAAGTCCTGCACCTTATGGGTGTACAGTCTTGAATAGCTTGTGCGACTCGTTTAAACAGTCTTGTCTTACTTTAGGCTTTGGGGGGTTATTGACCGTGTCCCGGATATCCTTGGCATTATCTTACGAGATGGCCACGACCAGAGCACGGGGTGTAGGCGTACACTCGGCGTGTATAACTCTTTAATGTGGTGTGTCATTTAATCTTTAGCCCGGACAGCAGATCCCGGGCCACCAAAGATACGAGTGCATGTAAATCGTTCACAAGTTTATATTGCATAATTATCCCAAGTTAATAAAAATATTTATGCCTTGTGCATTTAAATCAATTTTCAATCATTTTCAAAATGAGTCAATCGATTTGTATTTACCAGTGTAAACTGACGTATTTTTCCCAAAGGGTTAAGTGCAGGTACTATACGAAAATAGGCTGGTTGTTTCCTAAGAGCGTCCACTATAGTCTCGCAAGCTCGGACGACAAATAACTGTTGAACAATTTTATCTTATTTTTAATTGATCCGCCTGTGGATCCGTTTCAACTACTTATGATGTTTATTATGTCATTTTAATTAAAGTTGAAATGTATCTATTCGGCTTCCGCTGTGCATTATTATATTGTGTTGTTTGTCTATGACGATGCCAACTACGTCACTGTACCCCACACCGGGCCCACCGGTGACACGTGGAAATCGGGGTGTGACAGGTTGGTATCAGAGCCAACGCTGAGTGAATTAAACACTAGTCCTTTGTGTTTAATCTCAGTTACACAATTGCACAATCCTCGAATTTCGAGTCTAGACAAAGAACTTAGGAAATGTTCGACATTTCGTTTATTTTATCTTTATTTTTTTTATTTATTAGCTTTGTCTTATATATTTTGTTGTGCAACTTGTTTAATTTTTGACAGGTTCATCATGCCGCCACGTATGCGAGGACGAGGAGGATTCGCCACATCGCACGATCATGAGGCAGGACCCTCACACAGGCGAGCTCCATCAGCTTCGCACAACACCGCAGCCAACGATCTTTGGAGATCATTCGCTGAGCCAGCCAGGCACTCGGTATCTGCGAGCACTTCGCCATCACTACCCCAATCATTTGGGCCCCACTCGGAAAATGGGCCCCATGGTTCCCATGGATCTTATATACCTCTTCATCAGTCACCTCACCACTACCCAGCACCAGCTTATCAGGGCCTATACAACCCTGACGCTCTCTTGGATGAGCCGGTGGGTCATAACCCACTAGGACCGGAAGACCACTTCCCTGGTGGTCACGAGATGGAGGTTGACGAAGACACGGACCCTTCACTGCCACCGTCAGGTACGCCCAACCATCCCATCGAGATATCGGATGGGTCACCATTTAGGGGATCACCCTACAATGGTGTGGATAGCTATGAGGAGAGATTTCGGCAGCACGATTGGTATTACACCCCCAGCCACCACAACTCTCCGATGCTCCAGTCTCGCCATGGTTCGCCAGTGCACTCGCAGCACCACTCTCAGCAGCAGCAGCTTCAGCAGCCGCCCTTGCAGCAGGACCTATCTGAGGCCCTCTGGCGCGACGTGATCACTCCGTCGCCACCGCCACCACCAGTTTTGCCTCCTCCGCCTCGGAGGCCAAGGAGGAATGCGCGTATGTCTACGCGAGGAGGGATTCGCATTGGTACCCCTCCGCACATTGGTAGCAGCCGCTACTCACCTCTTCATGAGGAGTCCGAGATGGGGGAGTCTCCGCATCCCGTTTCGGAGGTCACTTCTGCGCCGATTCCGCCTCTGCCGCCGCAGAACTTTGGAGAGCCCATCCCTGCGTATGCTAGCGCAGCGCAGTTCAACCCGTTTTTGCCGACTTTTCCTCCCGGTTATGATTATACGGGAGATCCCTACTGGTTAGCCTCAGGCTACAACCCTCTCAACCAGGAGAGTATTTTTGGAGGTCCCTGGGCTACGGGACCATCAACTTTTGGTTTCCCATCGCAGGGATACCAGCAGCCGCAGCCTCCACAGCCACAGCAGTACCAGCCACCACCGCCGGCACCTATGATGTCGCCGCCGCAGGTTCAGGAAATCCTGCAAGGAATAAACAGTGTACGACGTGATTTGCAACATGAGATGCGAGCTGATCGCCGACGCAACGATGGCATGTTCAAGAAGATGTTTGATTTGCTCAAGGGTAAGAGTAAGAAGGATCATTGAATCCTTTGTTGTTAGCTCTTTTACTCATGTCCCTGCGTGGACATCTATTCCTGTATTCTACCCCTGCGTGGGTATATTTCTCTTATTCTACCCCTGCGTGGGTATGTTGTTCTGTTAACCCCTGCGTGGGTTTGTTTTATTTTATTTGTGGTTGTTGTTATTTGTTTAGCCCCTGCGCGGGCATGTTATTCATGTCATTTGAATTAAAGTCCCGTTTAGGGCAAAGATGTACTAGTTACTTTATTTAAAATTTAAAATGGTTAATTTGAATTTCTCATTTTATTTATGTGCATGAATATAATATTAAAATAAATGGAAAATATCAATTTTTATTTGATTTGCCATTTTAAGAATCTTAGTAAGGTAGAACCTAGCTTGAATGCCTTATTTACAGGCCTAGCCAATATGGTAAAACCTGGTTGAAAGGATTCAAATCTCTGTTAACATCTGAAAACATGTTAACAATCCTGGCCAAGCGTGATCTGTAAAATCACACAAGCCACCCTTTTTAATAAATTATCTACAGATTATATCTGTACACAAGTCTGTTTATGACTTGATACCTATGGGTTATGACTATGTCATATAGTGGCAGTTGTGGTTTATGACTCTCTGTCTAGTAAAGGATTATTTGTTTAATTATACGATGCTAATCCTATAAAAATCTAAATTTATAATTTAGTAAGTTGTCCGAAGTGACTAGGCCTATTGTGCCAATATATATATTTCATTCCATAATATAGTTGCTAATAAAAGCCTTGAATGAAATTAAATAATTAACTATTATGATTCTTAATATCATGGTTAATAAATTGTCTAGAACGATAATACTGTTAGGTTTCTAAATAAGACCTTGTCCTTTTATATAGCTTAAAGCTACAATGGCCAAATCGGAGGAAACCAACAGTCATTCTGGAGAACACCCAGATAATACCAGGATTCACGTCACTGGTGAAGAATTGCAAGCACTAATAGATAACGTTGTTGCCAAAGCTATGGATAGGCAATTCAGGGAATCTAGCGGTACTCGGAGTAGGACCCGAACAGTATCGCACGTAAAGCCCAAGACTCATTCTGAGGCTCATAGTAAGCCACCTTCTAAAAAGAGTGAGCCGAAGAAAGATGAGGATGATAATCACTCCTCCAACCACAGCAGTATTCCTAAGCAAGAAGTCAAGTTGAAGCATGATACGTACAGCAAGTCCTGTACGTACAAATATTTCGTATCTTGCAAACCCAGAGATTTTACTGGGGAAAAAGGAGCAGTAGATTGCATGACGTGGATCGATGAGATGGATACTGTGGTTGATATCAGCGGGTGTGCTGATAGGGACGTCGTGAAGTACGTGTCCCAGTCATTCAAAGGAGATGCGTTAGCATGGTGGAAGTCACTCCTACAAGCTGCCGGTAAGGCCACTCTGTACGGTTTGTCATGGGAACAGTTTGTGGCCCTGATCAAAGAGAATTTCTGCCCGCAGCACGAGGTCGAAAGGATTGAATCGGATTTTGTATCTCTGGTTATGAAGAACCTCGATTGTCAAGCGTATCTTACTACGTTCAACACTTTATCTCGGTTAGTGCCTTATCTGGTGACCCCGGAGCCGCGAAGGATTGCTCGATTTATTGGGGATCTGGCACCGGAGATAAAGGCAAGCGTCAAGGCTTCAAGGCCTACGACATTTAGATCCGTAGCTGATCTATCCCTCTCCCTCACTCAAGATGTCGTCAGACTTAGAGCTATGAAGAGCTCAGAGGAAAACAAGAGGAAACGTGAGGATGACACCTCACGAAGATCTGAGAAACGACACAAGGGAAACAACGACCATAGGAAAGGGTCGGGGTTCAAGAAAGGAGATCAGTCGGGTGAAAAACCCAGATGCAAGAACTGCAAAAGACACCATTTTGGGAAGTGTCGTTTGGAAGCAAAATCCCAGTCTTCCGAGAAACGCTGTGGAATCTGCAAGTCCACAGACCATAAGGCTTTAGATTGCAAGAAGATGAAGGATGCAACCTGTTTTGGTTGCAACGAGAAAGGGCATATCCGGCCAAATTGCCCAAAGAATGCAAAGAAAGCTGACGAGGGAAAGAAGACGAATGCGAGAGTCTTCAGAATGGACGCCAAGGAGGCAGTTCTAGACGACAACGTTATTACAGGTACGTTTCTTGTAAATGATGTTTTTGCTAGAGTCTTGTTTGATTCAGGAGCTGATAAGTCGTTTGTAGATGATAAGTTTTGTAAATTGTTGAACCTTCCTGTTAAAACCTTAAGCGTGAAATATGAGGTGGAATTAGCCGATGGAACCATAGAAACCGCCTCGACTGTTCTAGATGGATGTGTTATATCCATTAGGAATCATTCTTTCCCGTTATCCTTGCTTCCCTTTAAGCTAGCTGGATTCGACATAGTGATAGGCATGGATTGGTTGTCGAGTAACCAAGCCCAGATTCTGTGCAATAGAAAGCAAGTAGTAGTGAAGACTCCGTCTGGTGAGTCACTCACTATTCAAGGAGATACCCAGCATGGATTGCCTGAGCAAGTGTCCATGCTCAAGGCATCCAGATGCATGCAGAAAGGATGTGTCATTTATATGGCACAAGTTACCATTGATGAGCCGAAGCCGAAGATTGAGGATATCCCTGTTATCTCGGAATATCCTGAAGTGTTTCCTGAAGAACTACCCGGTTTGCCACCGGATAGGCAAGTAGAGTTTCGGATAGATATCATTCCAGGCGCAGCACCTGTAGCAAGAGCACCATACAGATTGGCACCAACGGAGATGAAGGAGTTGAGGACGCAGTTGGATGATTTGTTTGCTAAAGGTTTTATTAGACCTAGCTCGTCTCCTTGGGAAGCGCCAATCTTGTTCGTTAAAAAGAAGGATGGATCGATGCGTCTGTGCATCGATTACTGATGTGCGTGTAGTGTAATATATTTTTAGATATATATTTAAGCCCTTTTTACACTTTTAGCCAAGTTTTAAATTTATAAAACACGATATTCACTAACACTAAACACACATATGGGCAAGTGCACCCATCGTGGACGTAGTATAGTGTTGGTAAGATACCGAGGTCGTCCAAGGACACAAGAGCTTTTAATACCGGTTTATCCTCAACGTCTAATCAAATCAAAAGGTTAGAAAAATGTTTTAAACTAAGAAAAATAAAAACTAACTAAATGCTGAAAAATAAAAATAAAATAAAACAGATAGACAAGATGAATCACTTGGATCCAACACGTGTATTAGTATAACCTTTGATTATTTTCGCACTTTTGCACTTGTTTAAGAGATTATCTTAGTTATTGTAGTAGGCCCCTCTTTTGAAGGCGACGTTACCCTCAACCCAGTAGTTTGAGTCAGCAAGGATACAATCCTAAAGGGTCGGATTATTGAAAGATAATGAATTAAGTTATTAATGCAAATTATGGTAGGCCCCGCTTTTGGCGGTGACGTTACCCTCGGCTAAGTAGTCTGAGTCAGCAGGGATACAGTCCTAAATAGCCGGGTTATAGTATTAATAGTAGTTAACTTATGAGGGGGTCAAAGAGTTTGGATCCCCGCCATCCAATACCTATGGGCATTGAAGGAGATCCTACTAAATTTGACCCAGGTCCCAAGCAGGACCTCTAAACGCTGAACAAGGGCAAGACCCTTACCAAACCGTTCCCTTAAGCCCCGACCAGGTAGCCAACATACCTCCATATAGACCGTGGAGATATGAATGGTGAAAATCTTTTATTTTATATAGACAGTAAAATAACGCCAAGACACCACGGACAAACGCTAAGGAAAGATCACCTTCAACATAAGTAACTAGTTATTAAAGTCATTAATACAAAACCAAATAAAAAGTGCAAAAGATTAAAAATAAAAAGTATTATACTAAACACTTGTCTTCACCAAGTGATGTAAGAGACTTAGGCAAACATGGCCTTGATTGTCAAGAACTCTTACGATCAATCTTGGATCCCGAGACGACTCACACACTCTACGATGGACAATGGATGATGGTGGTGGATGATGGTATTATGGTGGTGGTGGGTGGTGGATGAGGTGTGAGAGAGGTGGTGTGCCAAGGGATGAGAGAGAATGAAGCCAAGCTCCTCTATTTATAGGCTGAACAGAAGGCTGGACACGGCCCCGTGTCCGCTGGACACGGCCCCGTGCCCGCCTGACACTCTCTCTCCTCATTAATTGTAATTGCGAATTACAATTAATGCGCCTGCTGTACTTTCACCACGCCCCCGTGCTCGCTGGACACGGCCCCGTGGTGGGCAATGGAAGCTTCTACTGGTTTGTCTTTTTTGCTGCTTCCTGGGCACGCCCCCGTGTTCGCTGGACACGGGGCGTGTTCAGACTCTGTTTCTTCTTCTTTGCCTTGGGAGGTGCCGTTGAGGGTCCGGGCAGTTCACTTTTGTTCCTTTTCTTGTATTTATGGTAGAATTAGTAGTCTTTTTGCTTCTTTTGTGATTTTGAGCTCATTTCATCCTGAAAATACAAAAGGAAGACAAAAACACTATTTTTCCAACATTAGTACCTAAAAAGGGTTAGTTTTATGCCTTAATTGATGTGTTTTATATGTTGCATTGTACACACATCAAATACCCCCACACTTGAACTTTTGCTTGTCCTCAAGCAAAACTCTTTAAATGTGGCTTACACTCCCAAATGGAATAGGTAGAAGAGAAGTTTTTTAGCTTGTCCTAGAGTGTCGAGAATCCAAGGTTTTTATAGGTTTTATTTTTATTTATTTACAATCCTATTCGTTATGATTTATTTTGAACTTTTCATAAGATGAATTACTTATTTGGGCATAACATGCCTTATTAAAATTCCATTTATATACAAGTTCACATACCTCACGGGAGATCACTCAACACTCGGCCGAAGGTGTATATTTTTAGTGAATCACTCGAGAGCGGCACGGAACTTACGTCTTCCATAGGCTTGCCAAGCAATCAATCCTCCTCCTTTTTAACTTTTTACCTTTGTAAATATCAAGAGGACTTTTTGGGTGAAGGCTTGGGTTTAAAGGTGGGTGGTTGGTTAGTGGTTAGTAAAAAGGGCGAAAATCGTAACAAGCGTCGGTTTTCGTGAAGTACCTTGTTTTTAGTGACTTTTTATTTTGAAGTATTTCTCCAAACAAGCTTTTATAGCTTTTGTTTGTTTTTGACTTCATCATCAATTTTTTTTCAGTCGTCACATAAAAAGGTGATGTTTACGAAAAAGCGAACTTGTTACTAAAATAAAAAAATAAAAAGGTTTTTGGTGGGTAAAAAGGGTTTTGGGGTAATGAAATGAAAGGTTTAGGCTCAAAGGGGCTATCTAGGGGGATTTTGGGTAGGTAAAAAAAATGAAAAATAATGGTTTTGAAAGAAAAAATGGTTAGTCCTAATGCCTCCATCATTTACTTACTTGGGTTTAAGTTGGTAAGGACCGGGAATGTATCGTCGTGGCAAGTTCTAGATTTGTAAGGACCGAGCGGCTATTCACACAAGAAGAAACGAAAAATGAGCAATTAATCTAAATATGTGTATTTTAGTGCTCAATAAAGGCTCAAAACTCACTTTTGTGGGAATGGGTTTTTAATGTGACCAAGCATATATAATCGAATTTTAAACTAGACTTGTTATGCCGTTTCATAATTTTCTTATGTTGGTTCCTTTTTTATCACGACGCTATCGGTTGTAAACTTGTAAAAATATAACCTTTTTAGAACTTGTTATTCCCAACTTAAACTAAGACAAGTAAATAAAAAAAATGAAAAAGTTTTTGAAAAAAAAAAATTTGGGGTGTTTAGCGGTTCCAATAGAGTTTTGTGTAAGGCTTGTGTTTAGGATTTTGCAAAATTTCAAGGTTTTAGCATTCCCCCCCAAACTTAAATTACACATTGTCCTCAATGTGTCCAAAAATAATGTTTTTGGTTGATTAGAATGCATAAAAGTGGATTAAAAAGCAAAGATTTGTGTTACTGGCATCCTGGACACGGCCCCGTGTTCACCGGGCACGGCCCCGTGGTCAAGTGCCAGTAACAAAAATTACAGAATTGAAACAGAAGCCTGGACACGGGGGCGTGTCCGCTGAACACGGCCCGTGTCCAGTTACCTGAACTGGGTGATTTTCTGCAGGGGCTCAGCACGGGGCCGTGTTGGTTGGGCACGGCCCGTGTTGAGCCTTCTGTGATGGAGATTTTTGTCGGGTTGCTCTGTTCTTCGTGCATGGTTCCATTTTTCTCGTTCCCTTTTTCATCCATTACCATCATGAGTGTGTTTTATTCTCAAAACAACCATCAATCTTAAAAACCATCATAACATTGCTAATAGAGAGACATTATATTAAGTTAGCTAAATAACTAGGGGGTACATAAGGTTATCAAAAGGGTTCTACTTATTTAAGAAAATTTCGGGAATAGCTTCCCGATGTAGTAACTCTCTCTAGCCGATGGCTCCTCGGTTGTCGTTCAAAGCCATTCTTCTATCTCCCTTGGGAGGTAAAAGGTAGCTTCATTCTCTTCGGTGTCTCGAGGAGGAACGCTCACGGGACTCCTTGCACCACCCTTTGTTGAGGTACTTGGTGCATGGCGTGCCATTCTGCTGGAATGATGACCTCGGGTACTACATTCCACACCCTTTGGGTTATCACCGGGACCAAAGGCGGGGAAGCGAGAAGGTTTAATCTCTGGTGCAGGAGATTTACTTCTCGTAGGCAGCCCTCCAAACCTACCGTCAGATGATTAATACGATCCACCAAAGCTTCTTCTACTCCCGTCATCTCGTCTATGGCTTCCCTCAAAGCGTAAACGTAGTTTACTAGGGAATCCTCTGCCGTGGACGACCTCCTTCCATTTCGGTTATTTCTCGAAGATGTTCCGCTGTTTCTGCTGGCCATTTTCTGCGAAATAATCCGAAGATAACTAAACTTTTGCAAAACAGTACCTCGAACACGGCCCCGTGTTCAGCTATCTGCAGGATTTTTGTCTAACGACTCTAGGTTTTTAAATTATTTTAATACACTTTTATTGTGTTTTAAGCTTAGATAATTTAAAACAAAGTTATAGAACTAACTTTAGACAAGAATCCGTAGCAAAAACTCCTACAAACCTTTCATAGAAGGTTGGAATCATGGGTTTCCAAGCTTCCATGGAGGTAAGGTTTGAAAAATTTTTGGAAGAAGGAGAAATGAACAAAAGTGGAAAAGACAAGATGGTCCTTAGGAACCTTCTTTTAGCACTTACCTAGGATGGTATATGTGAAGATCCCAGGAATCTCTGCTTGGTGAAGTGGTAAAAAATGAGCAGGATTCAGGCTGCATTTAAAGAAAACGACAGCACACTGGACACGGTCCCGTGTCCGCTGGACACGGCCCCGTGTGCAGAGAAAATCCTGACACATTTTGTCCGTATTCTGACAGAATCAGCAGAGAATCTTCTGAGTGAACACGGGGGCGTGTTGACCGGGCACGGCCCCGTGTCGGCAGGCTGTTTTATGGAGTTTTGTTTCTTACTAAGGAGCTAATCTATATCGGGTGGCTCTTGACTTGTTGGAACAACCCCAAAGTGCCTAAGATACCTTAATTGTCCTATACTAAGGCGAGAACGCAAGAGGTTGTCGGTGAGGGTAATTCCTATTTTCATTCTAGGTGGACAAGTCCAACCCTTTCCCGGGCTCTCGTTAAAGAAGGTGTATGCCGAATCGCTCAGGTCTATGTATGCATCGAACGAAGTCGATGGGGAGTCCTTCACGGCACAATCGACACAGGGACGACTATCGTCCGCGTCTTTTCTAGGTAAGAAGGTATTTTCGGGAGCAACGAGGTTGTCGGAATGCGGTTCCAACATTTCCTCATGGTCATCATCTTGGGATGGATCTAAAAAATCCTTCCTAAGTTCTTTTGACCAATTGAGAAGTAGTTCTTCTAGTTGAAATAGCTCGTCAAGGAGCATTTCTCCTAGAATATCTGGCTGGGCGCATTCGAGGGAGAAATAGTGCTTATTTTTACTTTCGCCCCTCTTAAGGTTACAAGGAATCGGTGGGTCTATATAGTGGGGCCTATAAGTGAGGAAAAAACATTTTAATTCCTCATGTTCGCCTCCACATATTCGACACCACAAACCATAAGAGTGCCGAAAGTAAAAAGAATTACTATCACTCATGTTTGTGTCAGAAATTACCAACCGCCGGGATCTAACGGTTCTGTTTTCAGCAACTGAATCTTGGGCACGGGGGCGTGTTGAGTGGACACGGCCCCGTGTTCAGCCTACTGTCTGACTTAAAACAGGATTGCCAGTTCCAATGATTGAGCACGGGGCGTGTTCAGCGGGCACGGCCCCGTGTTGAGCTCTGCAGAAGCTAAAAATCTAAGAAAAATCCTAAAAAATTAAAGAAAAAAAAAATATGATTAGGCCGTTGATTCCTAACTTTCTTAAAATCCTTGTGTCCCCGGCAACGGCGCCAAAAAACTTGATGTGCGTGTAGTGTAATATATTTTTAGATATATATTTAAGCCCTTTTTACACTTTTAGCCAAGTTTTAAATTTATAAAACACGATATTCACTAACACTAAACACACATATGGGCAAGTGCACCCATCGTGGACGTAGTATAGTGTTGGTAAGATACCGAGGTCGTCCAAGGACACAAGAGCTTTTAATACCGGTTTATCCTCAACGTCTAATCAAATCAAAAGGTTAGAAAAATGTTTTAAACTAAGAAAAATAAAAACTAACTAAATGCTGAAAAATAAAAATAAAATAAAACAGATAGACAAGATGAATCACTTGGATCCAACACGTGTATTAGTATAACCTTTGATTATTTTCGCACTTTTGCACTTGTTTAAGAGATTATCTTAGTTATTGTAGTAGGCCCCTCTTTTGAAGGCGACGTTACCCTCAACCCAGTAGTTTGAGTCAGCAAGGATACAATCCTAAAGGGTCGGATTATTGAAAGATAATGAATTAAGTTATTAATGCAAATTATGGTAGGCCCCGCTTTTGGCGGTGACGTTACCCTCGGCTAAGTAGTCTGAGTCAGCAGGGATACAGTCCTAAATAGCCGGGTTATAGTATTAATAGTAGTTAACTTATGAGGGGGTCAAAGAGTTTGGATCCCCGCCATCCAATACCTATGGGCATTGAAGGAGATCCTACTAAATTTGACCCAGGTCCCAAGCAGGACCTCTAAACGCTGAACAAGGGCAAGACCCTTACCAAACCGTTCCCTTAACCCCCGACCAGGTAGCCAACATACCTCCATATAGACCGTGGAGATATGAATGGTGAAAATCTTTTATTTTATATAGACAGTAAAATAACGCCAAGACACCACGGACAAACGATAAGGAAAGATCACCTTCAACATAAGTAACTAGTTATTAAAGTCATTAATACAAAACCAAATAAAAAGTGCAAAAGATTAAAAATAAAAAGTATTATACTAAACACTTGTCTTCACCAAGTGATGTAAGAGACTTAGGCAAACATGGCCTTGATTGTCAAGAACTCTTACGATCAATCTTGGATCCCGAGACGACTCACACACTCTACGATGGACAATGGATGATGGTGGTGGATGATGGTATTATGGTGGTGGTGGGTGGTGGATGAGGTGTGAGAGAGGTGGTGTGCCAAGGGATGAGAGAGAATGAAGCCAAGCTCCTCTATTTATAGGCTGAACAGAAGGCTGGACACGGCCCCGTGTCCGTTGGACACGGCCCCGTGCCCGCCTGACACTCTCTCTCCTCATTAATTGTAATTGCGAATTACAATTAATGCGCCTGCTGTACTTTCACCACGCCCCCGTGCTCGCTGGACACGGCCCCGTGGTGGGCAATGGAAGCTTCTACTGGTTTGTCTTTTTTGCTGCTTCCTGGGCACGCCCCCGTGTTCGCTGGACACGGGGCGTGTTCAGACTCTGTTTCTTCTTCTTTGCCTTGGGAGGTGCCGTTGAGGGTCCGGGCAGTTCACTTTTGTTCCTTTTCTTGTATTTATGGTAGAATTAGTAGTCTTTTTGCTTCTTTTGTGATTTTGAGCTCATTTCATCCTGAAAATACAAAAGGAAGACAAAAACACTATTTTTCCAACATTAGTACTTAAAAAGGGTTAGTTTTATGCCTTAATTGATGTGTTTTATATGTTGCATTTTACACACATCAATTACCGTGAGCTTAACAAGGTCACTATCAAGAATAGATATCCGTTACCCAGGATCGACGATCTGTTCGATCAGTTGCAAGGAGCAAGCTATTTCTCCAAGATCGACCTGAGGTCAGGTTATCATCAGTTAAAGGTCAAAGACGAAGATGTGCACAAGACAGCGTTTAGGACTCGTTATGGACATTATGAGTTCCTAGTGATGCCTTTTGGACTCACTAACGCACCAGCCGCATTCATGGATCTCATGAATCGCGTCTGCAAGCCTTATTTAGATAAGTTCGTCATTGTCTTTATTAAGACATCCTTATCTACTCGAAGAGCCAAGCTGACCATGAGAAACACCTTCGTTGTATTCTCAAACTTCTGCATCAAGAGAAGCTTTATGCCAAATTTTCGAAGTGTGAATTTTGGCTTCGAGAAGTCCAATTCCTTGTACATGTAGTAAGCGAGCGTGGTATCCAAGTAGATCCCGCTAAGGTAGAAGCAGTCATGAACTGGCAGGAGCCGAAGACTCCTACCGAGATTCGCAGTTTCCTTGGATTGGCAGGATATTATAGGCGATTTATTGAGAACTTTTCAAGAATTGCTGCGCCCCTAACTTCGTTGACTCGTAAGAAGATTAAGTTTGATTGGGGCCCTAAGCAGCAGGAATCCTTCGACATCCTGAAGAAGAAATTGAGCAACGCGCCAGTGTTGACACTGCCCGATGGCATAGAAGATTTCATAGTGTATTGCGATGCATCGCACACTGGTATGGGCTGTGTACTCATGCAAAGAGGCAAAGTCATTGCCTACGCTTCTCGCCAGCTAAAGGTGCACGAGAAGAACTACACCACCCACGATTTAGAATTGGGTGCAATTGTATTTACTTTGAAGCTATGGAGACATTACTTGTATGGAACCAAGTGTATAATTTATTCGGATCACAAGAGTCTTCGGCACTTGTTCAATCAGAAGGAATTGAACGTGCGTCAAAGGCGATGGATGGAAACTTTAAATGATTATGACTGTGAAATAAGATACCATCCAGGCAAGGCGAATGTAGTTGCCGACGCCTTAAGCAGAAAAGAAAGGGTGAAACCAATCAGAATCAATGCCAAGCGCATTGAAATAAGAAATAATTTAAATGGAAGGGTGTTAGCGGCACCGAAGGAAGCTGTGTTGGAAGCTAACTATCCTGCAGAGAAGTTAGGAGTAACTGAGGAGCAGTTATCCTACGACAAAGATGGAATGCTACGACTGAACGGACGAATATGGGTTCCAGTTTATGGAGGACTTTGGGATGTTATCCTCCAGGAAGCCCACAGCTCTAAATATTCCGTTCATCCTGGAGCTGATAAGATGTACCAGGATTTGAAAGCAAACTACTGGTGGATTGGTTTGAAAAAGTCAGTAGCTGAGCATGTAGCTAAATGTTTGACTTGTGCGCAAGTCAAGGCTGAGCATCAGAAGCCGTCAGGTTTGCTTCAACAACCTGAAATTCCCAAATGGAAATGGGAAATGGTGACAATGGATTTCATCACCAAGTTGCCGAAGACGAAAAAGGGAAATGATACCATATGGGTCATAGTAGATAGACTGACTAAGTCAGCTCATTTTCTACCCATCAAGGAGACGTATAGCTCCGATATGTTAGCTTAATTATACGTCGATAAGATAGTAGCGCTACATGGTATACCTATATCTATTATCTCTGATAGAGATACTAGATATACGTCGCATTTTTGGAAGAGTTTCCAACAATCGTTGGGCACTCGTTTGAATTTTAGTACGGCCTATCATCCTCAGACTGATGGTCAGAGTGAGCGTACTATTCAAACTTTGGAAGACATGCTTCGTGCATGTGCGATCGATTTGGGTGGTAGTTGGGATAAGAACCTACCACTGATTGAATTCTCCTACAACAATAGCTACCATTCCAGCATAAAGGCTGCGCCTTTTGAGGCCCTATACGGTAGAAAGTGTAGATCGCCCATTTGTTGGGCAGAAGTTGGAGAAGTCCAGCTGTCAGGACCAGATATCGTCTTTGAGACGACAGACAAGATCGTTCAGATTCGCGATCGTTTGAAAGCTGCCAGGGATAGGCAGAAAAGTTATGCGGATCCTAAGCGCAAAGATTTTCACTTCGATGTAGGTGATAAAGTGTTGCTTAAGGTATCGCCCTGGAAAGGGGTGATGCGATTTGGAAAGAAAGGCAAGCTAAGCCCGAGATATATAGGACCTTTCGAGATCATCGAACGTGTCGGGTCAGTTGCTTACAAGTTAAACTTGCCTGAAGAACTTAGCGCCATTCATAATGTGTTCCACATCTGTAATTTGAAGAAGTGTTTCGCTGACGATTCACTGGTTATACCGCATACAGATATACACATAGACGAAAGTTTGAAGTTCGTAGAAAAACCTTTGTCGATTGAGGATCGACAGGTGAAAAAGCTTCGAAGGAAGCACGTGCCTATTGTAAAGGTCAAATGGGATGCCCGTAGAGGTCCCGAATACACGTGGGAAGTGGAATCCACGATGCAAGAGAAATATCCCCATTTGTTTCAGTAAATCTCGGGGACGAGATTTCTTTTAAGGGGGTGAGGATGTAACACCTCGAAAATTTTCGTCCAATAATGTCTTGACACGTGTCATAAGGTTCCGGTATGTGAAAACAAACTTCAGATGGACTAAAAGTGACAAACAGTGAAAACTATGGAACGTAAGGGTCCAAAGTGTCAACAATGGATAAATAGACTCTATGATGACCCTACATAATGTTCATAACCTTAAACGGATGGTTCATGGATCATACGACGCGGAAATTGCACAAAAGTGAGGAATTGCAAACTATAGGGGCCAAAAGTGTCAACATGTTGAATTTATACCTCTGAGTGAACTTTTGGCAGACCCGAAGCTTTATAATGCTAAAATATACTCACTATAATATGTGGTAAAAATTTCGTGAAGTTTCGTCAAGGTATGAGAAAGTTATGGCCAAAACCGTACTTGAGGGGTTAAAAGCGTCAACGTCGAATTTCATGGCTTTTCGGTTGAGCGCAAAGTTATCCGAGGGCATTACCATGTTGGTAAATGTCCTAAGGTTCTTAGAAACCAAGTTTGGGGGTTTACGAGTCAAAATAAGCAGCCGAAACATCGCAAACAAGTTCAGGGACCAAAGCTGTCAAGTTTAAAAGATGTTTGGCTGAACAGCAGGTCAGGCGACCCGCCTGGACAGACCCAAGCGGGCCGCGTGGGACTACCAGCATCAGAAAATCGGGAAAATGGGTTATTTGGTCCGAAATTGATGTGCATAACAGCTCATTCCACCTCTCTTTTGCTCCAATCAGCTCCCATGCATGCCTAGGACATCTGTGAACCTCTACAACATCTGAATTCCCCTCTTAAATCAGATTATTCACTCATTCTTGGCAATTGCAATTGTAAACAAAGAGCTCTTAACTCTCAAGAACCCTCTCAAGATTTCTGGAGCATTTCTGGACATCAAGGCCGACTCCAAGTGTTTGCTAGGCTTCATTAGGACCTTGGTAATCCTTTATATCAATCTCAAATTCGTTCTTGCATAGTTTAATTGCTAAAAGTCAAACTGTTGTTCTTATACTTTGACTTTCTGATTAAACGAGTTTTGCTCAGTCATTTCTCAAATTGAAACCACATATATGTTGGTAATTATGTGGGAAACAAACCCTCAAAAGGGTATTCTCTGATTCCCACTTATTGCATGCTAATTGTCGAGTCAAAGGCTTTCTTAAAAAGTCAACAGAAATGGTTTTTGTGAAAAATAGCTTAAATGGTAATGTAAAGGACATGCAATCTGTTTGATCATCATAAATAGCTTTATAATGAATATAAGAATGTGTTTTACTATGATCAACTCGACAAATCTTTAGTATAAATACGAATCGGAACCGAAAGTCCTATAAAACGACTATTTCGTAGACTATCGATTCGGATTCGTACATGCATGTTTGAGATCTGTATTGGAGAGTATTTTTGACCATTTTATTTTTGGTAAAACTTTCTGGAATTTTTGTTGATTGAGTCTATACTTAGCCGATTCATTTGCATGTTTCCGATTTATGCATAAAGTTGACTATTTTGCCCTTTTTGATATAAAACGTGATTTTTGGAAAAGTGAAAGAGTAGAAATCTTTATTTCTAATATATAAACTTGCACCGAAAATTTCGGATCAGTTGGTGGTCCAGATTTTGAGTTATGGCCATTAGCGTAAAACTATGTTCTTAAGTTACATAAACGGCCCTTTTCGCGTATAACCCATTTCAGGCCACGTTTTGATACAAAACTTTTTACCCACTGATGTTATATAATATTTTGGGATTTTTGATGATTTTTAATTTATTTTTGGCTGAACGGATCTTAGATCGCTTAG
The DNA here is from genome assembly GCF_002127325.2 of Helianthus annuus. NCBI lineage: Eukaryota > Viridiplantae > Streptophyta > Magnoliopsida > Asterales > Asteraceae > Helianthus > Helianthus annuus. The sequence goes on from NC_035435.2 coordinate 84,316,125, forward strand.
TTATTTCGGTTTATGTCGGTTTAACCGTTTGAGCCATAAAATGAGTTTTACACATCCTTTTGACCCGAAACCTTTTTCTACTGATTTTATATGTTAAATAAATTATTTTAAGTATTCTGGAAATATAAAAATCCCAGATTTATTTTGAAAACCCGGAAACGGCGTTAAATCGCATTTTAAGCATTTTTAGCGCATAGTAAGCGTTATACTCATTTTAAACATATAAGACTTGTACCTACTGATGTAATTAGCATATTTTCATGTAATAACAGTAAGTACAAGTATATGAACTCAGATTTCCAGTTTTCGCATTTTTAGCCCTTGTGAATTTACTAAAATACCCCTACGGTGCATAGTTTGATTTTAAATGTTAAGTTTGGTATATGGGTCATACCCTACTGTTATAATATGTTAAATAAAGTATATTTGCTGTATAAACCAGACCCAAAACTCAGATTTCTAATTTGACTCTTTTATAATCTTTTAAATGACCAAAATGCCCTTCTAAGTCATAAATTGAGTTTAAAATTATTCCGGGCAATATAGAACATAACTTACTGATGTTATATCATATTTAAAGCATATTATCTCAGGGAACTTGCATTTGACTCTTTTGGCTACCCGTAGCGCCCTTTATGCGTTCGGTTCGGTTTACGTAACTAGTTTGCGTAAATTGACCGAAACGGGTCAAACGTTATCATTTTTATTTCAAAATCCAGAATGTATTTAGTATACCCATATTATACAAGTATTCAAACTTGTCGGGTCTAAATCACATTCTATCCGGTCTTTCGCTAAATCGCGCGCTTGTACCGTATCGTCCTTAAAACTAACCGGTCAAAGCTTAGACTTAAATAAAAGACCCGTTAGGAAATCTAATAGGTTATTATAAACCTTTGTTCCAGATTAGGAGGCCTAGTAAAAGCTACCAACACCTATCATTTGTGACTTATACTTGCTCAGGTAAATACATTTTGACTTATTTTCCCTATACGGGCTTGGGGTACGGTATTTAAAATACCGCTTGATCGGGCGCACAAGTCCTGCACCTTATGGGTGTACAGTCTTGAATAGCTTGTGCGACTCGTTTAAACAGTCTTGTCTTACTTTAGGCTTTGGGGGGTTATTGACCGTGTCCCGGATATCCTTGGCATTATCTTACGAGATGGCGACGACCAGAGCACGGGGTGTAGGCGTACACTCGGCGTGTATAACTCTTTAATGTGGTGTGTCATTTAATCTTTAGCCCGGACAGCAGATCCCGGGCCACCAAAGATACGAGTGCATGTAAGTCGTTCACCAGTTTATATTGCATAATTATCCCAAGTTAATAAAAATATTTATGCCTTGTGCATTTAAATCAATTTTCAATCATTTTCAAAATGAGTCAGTCGATTTGTATTTACCAGTGTAAACTGACGTATTTTTCCCAAAGGGTTAAGTGCAGGTACTATACGAAAATAGGCTGGCTGTTTCCTAAGAGCGTCCACTATAGTCTCGCAAGCTCGGACGACAAATAACTGTTGAACAATTTTATCTTATTTTTAATTGATCCGCCTGTGGATCCGTTTCAACTACTTATGATGTTTATTATGTCATTTTAATTAAAGTTGAAATGTATCTATTCGGCTTCCGCTGTGCATTATTATATTGTGTTGTTTGTCTATGACGATGCCAACTACGTCACTGTACCCCACACCGGGCCCACCGGTGACACGTGGAAATCGGGGTGTGACAGTTAGTTATAAATTTACAATATTAAGAGCGATTACAATGTTTCTATCAACCAATTATCAAGAATGGGTATTTGTCACTCGACCGGATCTGTGACTGTGGTCATACCACTATTGGGTCCCGTTGCCCCAAATAGTGACGGCTTACTCACACAGAGTAATGATTACTCACATAGAGTAATACTCACTCACATAGAGTGATAAAAATAGTAATGTGCACAATACCCCACATACCAGCTGTAATTTGGTGATTACAAAGACTTAATCCCTGTAATTATAACCTTGAAAATAATTTGAGGTATTGTAATACTTACTCACAAACTGTGAGAAAATAGTTTTAAAAAGAAGAATGACTCACATTGCAGATTAACGAGCAATAGATATAAGCCTACTAATTATCCTTGATTAAACCTAATTTAACACAATGCACACACACAGGTTAGTGACTAATACAGCAATTACGTCAATTCACGAGATTAAATCTTCACAACGATTAATCAGTGCAATACTCGATAATTCAATCGGATTCACAACGAATAACAGAGCATAGTCCGAATTCGAACAGCACTCTAATATTCAAGTCGAAATCACGACGAATAATCAAAGTACAAGCTCAATTGAGCAGCACCTGGACTATCGTTGGATAGTTATAATCGATCGGACGTTGAATCGTAATGGCGATCGAGTTATTACCCTGATTGCGGCAACGATTCGTGAATTGTGTGTGTTATGAACGATTTCTGCTATAACTCAGCGTATACTGTGAGTTTTTTCGTCGTTCAAGTGCCCAATTTCAAGTCCCAGACTCCTCTATTTATACACGGAATTTGACCCTGTCGCGTAGCGCGAGGGGTACCCCTATGGGCGTCGCGCTACGCGAGGGGTCACTCTACTTCATAGGGTAGCCCTTCGTGCATGTAGGCTGGAAGAGTCGACAGTTTCTTAAATTTCGAATTTGACAGATAGTTATGAGGATAATCGTAACTAGGGTTTTGCCCCCCCTGAGTTTTAGGGGACCTGATCCTGATTCTGATGATTCTGAAAATTTTAGGGTTAGTGCAGAATTACTTGGGTTTCTCAATTAGGGTTTTCTTAATAGCTAATTACCATCCTAATTATGGATTTTAGTGACAGTTGTTACAGAAGATGCCACCAAGACGTGATCCACGCATGCCCACTAATGAGGCAGAACTTCAAGGAATCATTGCCGCCGCAATCGCGCAATATGCTGCTTCTCATGCAGAACAAATGGAAATATCTCTCAAAACCACGGCAATAACAATCCACCGAATGGTAATGTTAAGTCGTTTGAGGTATACTATGATACATTTGTATATTTTTAGCACGTTCGCTAATACCATTTGTAAATCCTAACGTATGTGCAGGGTGCACTTACAAGCAATTTCTCGATTGCAAGCCCGTGAATTTCGACGCCACAGGAGGTGCTGTTGCATTTGTAAGATGGGCTGAGAAGACTGAGTCTGTTCTTAGAATGAGCAAGTGTGCTCCCGAGCAACAAGTGACCTACATTTCAGGGCTATTTCTGGATGGAGCCCTATCCTGGTGGTATTTACAAGTGCAAACTCTTGGTGAAGCTGCTGCTTATGCGTTGTCATGGAATGAGCTGAAAGAGCTCATGAGAAGGAAGTACTGCTCGCGTGTCGAAATTCAGAAGCTAGAGACCGAGTTCTGGCATCTGAAAATGGAAGGTCCCAAGATTGCGGAGTATGTTCAGAGATTCCACAATTTGTCCCATGTAGTGCCATACATGGTCACACCGGAGTTCAAACGAATTGAGCGCTTTATCTGGGGATTGGCACCTCAGATCATGAGTATGGTTACCACATCCAAGCCTACGACAATCACAGAAGCCATTGATCTCAGTGTGGCTCTTACTGAGGAAGCTATTCGCTTGAACAAGTTCTCGAATACTGAGCAGAAGAAGAAAGAGACTCATGCGGAGTCGTCTGGGGATAACAAAAGGAAATTCTCGAACTTCAAGCAGGGTAGAAGCAACGCGAACAAGAAAGGTGAATCAAGCACACCGGCAAAGGCTGCAACTGGTGTTGAGAATAAAGGAAAAGGTTATATGGGCACTCTGCCCAAGTGTGGATTATGCCAGTATCATCATGCTGGTCAGTGCAGAAATAGAAAATGTGAAACTTGTGGGAGAATTGGCCACTTGAAGGATACTTGCTGGATTGGTTCAGGCCAGGGTGGCCGAAGGGGTTTCGGTAACAACAACCGCGGTGGTAATGGAAACCGGCCACAAGGGAATAATGGAGGAAATGGAAACCGTGGGAACACTGCAAATCAAGTTGGGAATGTGAATCGCAACCAAAACAACACTCAAGCTGGAAACGGAGGTGGTAATGGTCACGGACCAGGTTGTTTTAACTGTGGAGAAGTTGGGCACTTTAAGAAGGAATGCCCAAAGCTGAATCAAGCCCGTGGTAGAGTGTTTAACATCAGAGCGAGGGAAGCGCGCCAGGATCCCAACGTTGTCACTGGTACGTTCCCTATAAATCAATGCTTTGCATCTGTTCTGTTTGATACTGGTGCCGACAATAGCTTTGTGTCGTTAGAATTTAAGAGTATGCTTGGGTTAGCTGCTAGTAAGTTAGATGTTCCGTATTCAATTGAACTGGCTAATGGAAAGCTAGTTGAAGCGAATGAAGTTGTCAGAGGTTGTGTCATTGAACTGGGAGAACGCGAGTTCACTTTGGATCTACTACCAGTCGAGTTGGGAAGCTTCGACGTGGTAGTAGGGATGGATTGGCTGTCAAGCAACAAGGCTGAGATTGTTTGTCACGAAAAGATCATTCGCATCCCAACAGAAGATGGAGAGACGATCGTGGTTCACGGAGAGAAGCGCGATACGCCTCTGAGAATCATCAGTTGTCTGAAGGCTCGAAAGTGCTTACAGAAGGGATGTGTTGCCTTCTTGGCACACATCGTGGATAAGGAAGCTGCTGAGCCGAAGATCGAAGACATCCCTGTAGTAAAGGAATATCCTGAAGTCTTTCCAGAAGACTTGCTAGGATTGCCACCCCAAAGGCAAGTGGAGTTCCACATTGACTTAGTTCCAGGTGCCACGCCTGTGGCTAAGGCACCTTATCGACTTGCCCCTTCAGAGATGCAGGAGTTGTCGACACAACTTCAAGAGTTGTTAGACAAGGGATTCATCAGACCAAGCTTCTCGCCTTGGGGAGCTCCAGTTTTGTTTGTTAAGAATAAGGATGGTAGTTTCCGTATGTGTATTGACTACCGGGAGCTGAACAAGTTGACGATCAAGAATAGGTATCCTCTGCCAAGGATTGATGACCTATTCGATCAGCTGCAAGGTTCAAGTTTCTACTCGAAGATCAATTTGCGATCAGGTTATCATCAGCTGAGAATCCAAGAGGAAAGTATTCCCAAGACCGCTTTTAGAACTCGATATGGAGATTACGAGTTCCTGGTTATGCCGTTTGGGTTGACAAACGCGCCAGCTGTTTTCATGGATTTGATGAACAGAGTTTGTAAGTCGTACCTCGACAAGTTCGTGATTGTGTTCATCGACGATATCTTGATTTATTCAAAGACGAAGGACGAGCACCAACAGCATTTAAGAGCTATCTTGGAGCTAATGAAAAAGGAAAAGTTGTGTGCCAAGTTCTCGAAGTGCGAGTTTTGGCTACGCGAAGTCCAATTTCTTGGACATGTGGTTAATGGAGATGGAATCCATGTGGATCCCACCAAGATTGAAGCGATAAAGAATTGGGAGACTCCAAAGACGCCAACTGAGATTCGGCAATTCTTAGGTTTGGCTGGTTATTATCGAAGATTCATTGAGGATTTATCAAAAATCGCTCAACCTTTGACTTCCCTCAGGCAGAAGAATAAGAAGTTTGATTGGGGAATCAAACAAGAAGAAATGTTTCAGTTGTTAAAGGACAAGCTTTGTAATGCACCGATCTTATCGCTACCAGAAGGAACAGATGATTTCATGGTATATTGTGACGCCTCGCGTCAAGGTTTAGGATGTGTACTGATGCAAAGGCAGAAGGTTATAGCTTACGCGTCACGCCAATTGAAGGTTCATGAGAAAAATTATGTGACATTTGTGCTTGTAATCATTGTGAACAATTCATTTATCAATGAAATAAAGTTATTTGATCCCAATATTTGTTTGTTTTTGTTTGATGTTTTCATGTTTTCATGTTTTGAATTTTACTCAATTTCAAACTCTATATCGCTTTCTGGAGATTTATACGCAAACTGGTGCGCAAACGTAATCAGTTAGACGCCACAAATACTCCGAAACATCAATTTATGCTTAACATACCTTAAATAACCTTTACATAACTTAGAAATAAGTTTTGAAGGCTTTGGTATGGCAAAATCAAGTTTTGGGTCATTCAGGGACTAAAAGCGTCAAAAAGTGCATACGTTTGCATTTTCGCGCATAACTTACGTTCTGAATGGGTTTGACATCCCTGTAGAGCTTAAAAATGGGTTTGACAGTTGTTAGAAGTGCCAAAACTCGACCATACGCGCACAGGGACCTAAACTGCCAAAATTGAAACATAGCTGTTCTGCAGGGTCCTTACGGACCGTATGGGGGTGCTTACGGTCCGTAAGCCATGCCCAGATCAGCGGTAAGTGTTTTCTAGCTATTTCCAGCTTGATCCCACCTTTGCACATGGTTTTGGGGCATTTCTAGGGGCTCCCCTGGTTTTGTAAATCTATGGGCTCGATGTGTAAGGCTAGGATTAAATCTCGGATTACGAGGAACGATCCTAACGGCTCTACCAAGTCTATTAATACCCTTCATTCTCTTGTGCAAAACCCACTTGAATTCTGAGATTTTCTCTAAATTGAAGTGTAGAACACTTCATCCCTTAGAAATACTTGGAATATCAATTTTGCGGGGACCTTCTGTAAGTATTCTTTCGTGCTTTTCGTTTGTTTTAGCGTTAAAGTCAAACTGTGTTTGACTTTCTGCATTGACCAGTTTATGGTCAACGCGAAGTTTGTTTGAACTTCATAACGTGAGCGTAATCACGATGGTTATAGTCCCTAGTGACTAAACCTACTGATTACCACGTTATCTAGGCTCAGTGACGAGTCGTAGTTTCGGCCAGAATACGTTTTCTCGCGTATTTTGTAACCAAACTACTCTAGGGTATTAAAACCGTTTGTTTTAATACCAAACCTTTTTTACAACTTTACTAAACATGTTCTAGCATGTTTAGCTCGTCGCTTTTAGAATTGTGCTTGTCTAGGGTCGTAAAGGTAAGCGATCTAAACAACCGCTTATGCTTACGAACCCGACCCATTTGGTCGATCTTTAGGATCCGACCAAGCATATTGGGTGACCATAGTTGTATAGGGAATAACCTTCCGAGGTTATACCTTATGGTCACGTCGTTTAAGTAGTTGTATGATAAGTAGTTCTTATGCCTTAGGTGAATTACCAAAATACCATTTTTGCGCTAAAATTCATTTTAAGCCTATGTAACATAACTTTTGACATATAAACTGATTTGGCAACAGTATTAAACATGTTAAGGCATATCTTTCTTGTCATAGGTCTAGTTAGACATTCCGAACGCGTTTTACGCGATCGACGCGTTAAAGTGGCGTAAGCTACCTAAACGGGTCGTAACGGGTCAAAAGCACTTAGGATAGGTTTCGTTTTAGTATGTAGGCTTTGTTAAACCATATTACATAAGTTCCCACACTTATTTGGTTTACAAACCCTCGTACTACCCGATCCTCCGATAGGTCCGTTTATTAATGTAGATACCTATATTAGGTGCCGTTTGAATCCGTGATCTTCTAGCTTGCTTGGTGGATATCTAAAGTCTATTGAGCAATCTCAAGAGAGTACATAGACCCCACTTTTACTGTTTTTCAAACATTTTGGGGTGAAACACATGTGCCTGCTTGTTACTTTCATGCTTTCTTGTTTTCACATCATATACTTGCTATGTTCATTAGTACATTATTAGTACATGTTTTCATTATGTTTTTGCTATGTATGTCCATTGTGTGCATACTTAGTACATCGTTTTACATGACATTTCACGCTATGTATGTCCATTTAGTGCATACCTAGTGCATTGTTTTACATTACCTTTTCATGCTATGTATGTTCATCATACTTAGTGCATTTGTTTTACATGACATTTTATGCTATGTATGTTCATTTAGCGCATACTTAGTACATTGTTTTACATTATCTTTTCATGCTATGTATGTTCATCATACTTAGTGCATTTGTTTTACATCACATGCTAAGTATGTTCATCATGCTTAGTACATTTTCATCACATGCTTACATTTTGGGTATGACATTTGGTTTGTTTAAGTGGGACCATATACATTCATTAACTTTGATCACGCCGCTCGTTAGTAGGTAATGGTACCATAGGAATTGACAACTCCCGTTCCTGACATCCTAGGTATGTTTGGATGGAAGGAATGACCGAATTTGATTAAAACATAACACAGATAGACCTTTAATTTGTATAAGGGTTCATCACCACAGTCACAAGGCTTGGATGTATGCATTTTCACAATACCGCATAAATGTCTATATTCAGTATAGCATGCATTTCCACAAAACATAACATTGATTTAAACCACGTTTTACTTCAATACATTGTTTTGTGCATTTTTACCTATGGTTTAGTTGATGCATATTTCACTTGCCATACATGACATTTTGTTTACACATTACACGATTGATATTTGACATAGACATTTTGATTTTGATATATACATTTCTTGGACAACATTTTGACATAAACATTTTGACATGGCTTTCACAAAGACATCTGACAAATGGTTTAGACATGGGCAATTTACATTGGTGGTTTGTTTGGGTAAGTGATTTAAGTAACGAGACGTGTGTAACGTGATACAAGCATGGTGGATACGCCACTGGTACTTCCTATATATAAGTGCTTGTATCATATTACATGTCGTAGCGTTATTTAAATCATTCAATTTGGACTTATACATTTTTACAAATAACATATTTTTCACAAGACTTTGTTTTACAAAACAGTTTATTTTATACAACTTATTTTACTTGGTTATTCATTTAACCATACAAGATTCTTTTAATTATACATATCATCTGATTTTGCCGCTTTACAAATGATTTACAAAACAAAACAATTTACAAGGTTCATGACTGACTTTTATTAAACATTTTCTTAAACTTAAGTCATGAATCCTATTTTCACAAAACCTATGTATCTCACAGGCATTTTTATGCTGACGTACCTATTTTCACATGTGTTTCAGGAGCAAATGCATAGGATGTTCGTGATACGCTAGGGTGGACTTGGGCCTTAGTGACATAAAAATGAAGCTAGACTAGTTAAAACTTGTTATGTACTCTTTGTTTCATTTTGTTTAAGACAATGTAACTCTTTGGTTTGTTGAATAAAATATAACTTTGTATGCCATGGTTGTGAAACAATAATTCTGTTACAACACTCCCCGACGTTTCCGCCACGATTTGATGTTTTACGTGGTCGGGGTGTGACAAATTATACCACACACGATTTGGAGTTAGGCGCAATGGTATTTGCGTTGAAGATTTGGAGAAATTATTTATATGGTACGAAGTGTACAATCTTCACGGATCATAAGAGTCTGCAACAACATATTCGATCAGAAGGAGCTCAATATGAGACAGAGGCGCTGGGTAGAACTGCTGAATGATTACGAATGCGAGATCAAGTATCATCCAGGGAAGGCGAATGTGGTCGCCGATGCCCTAAGTCGAAAGGAAAGGATCAAGCCCATAAGGGTTAGGGCTTTGGAGATGATTATCCAGACAGATCTTTCATTATGCATCTGTGCCGCACAGAAAGAAGCCCTTAAAGAAAGGAACATTGAGGAGGAATATCTCCGTGGGATGGAAAAGCAGTTAATACCAAACGAGGAAGGAACATTGTGTTTCATGAGACGAATTTGGGTTCCTCTGTTTGGTGGTTTGAGAAAGGTTATTTTCGATGAAGCTCACAAATCACGGTACTCTATCCACCCAGGAGCGGATAAGATGTACCAAGATCTTAAGGATTATTATTGGTGACCTAGGATGAAAGGCGATGTTGCAGTTTATGTTGGCAAGTGTTTAATGTGCGCCAAGGTGAAAGCCGAATACTAGAAGCCTTCAGGACTTCTGCAACAACCTGAGATACCCAAATGGAAATGGGAACAGATTTCAATGGATTTCATAACAAAGTTGCCAAGAACGCCAAAAGGTCACGATACTATTTGGGTAGTAGACCGGTTAACGAAATCTGCACATTTCTTGCCGATTAGAGAAAAGGACATAACGAGCAAATTGGCTGAGATATACATGAGAGAGATCGTTGCACGTCATGGAGTGCCTCTCTTGATCATCTCTGATAGAGACGAGAGGTTTGTGTCAAGGATTTGGCAGTCCTTTCAGGAAGCATTCGGATCTCAGTTGAATCTGAGTACAGCTTTTCACCCACAAACCGATGGACAAAGCGAACGAACGATCCAGACATTAGAAGATATGCTGCGAGCTTGCGTAATGGATCTAGGTGGGAGTTGGGATACTCACCTACCATTGGTCGAATTTTCATACAATAACAGCTATCACGCAAGTATTCAAGCTGCACCGTTCGAAGCACTTTACGGACGCAAATGTCAATCACCGATTTGTTGGTCTGATGCAGGTGATAGACAGTTAGTTGGTTGGTCCGGAAGTGGTCCAGGAAACCACAGACAAGATTGCACAGATCCAAGATCGCATCAAGGCGGCTCGCGATCGTCAAAAGTGTTATACGGATAGAAGGAGGACACCTCTGGAGTTTGAGGTAGGAGACATGGTTTTATTGAAGGTTTCACCCTGGAAGGGTGTGGCACGCTTCGGAAAGCGTGGAAAGGTGAATCCGCGATACATTGGTCCATTCAAGATTCTGAAGAGGGTTGGTTTAGTAGCATACAAGTTGGACTTACCCGCCGAACTCAATGGTCTTCATGATACATTTCATGTATCGAACTTGAAAAAGAGTCCAACACAAGAAACTGTTGTCATTCCTGCAGACGAGATTCATATCGACGACACGCTCCACTTTGTTGAAGAACCAGTTGAGGTTACGGATTGGAAGATAAACAAAACCCGCAGGAGTAGTGTCAAGCTCGTCAAAGTTCGTTGGAATGCAAGACATGGTCCAGAATACACCTGGGAAAGTGAGGATCGAATGAAAGAGAAATATCCCCATTTATTTCCTAAGACCCCTGCAACTAGAAGCGAAGCCTAAAATTTCGGGACGAAATTTTCTTAACGGGGGGAGAATGTGACAACCCTCACAAATCCAGGTATCCGTACAAATTAATATTTAATTAGTGCTTAATTACTGTGCTTGATCTTAATGATGATTAAACTGCTTTCTGTTTTCTGATACATACATACTCATGCATCATACTTTATTACTGTCACTTCATTTATTATACACAAACAATAGTGACAAGCTTGATGCATAAAAACACAGCTAGCACAGTGAGGGGATAACCCAGTAAACATGCTGACATTGCCAGCACTAGACAGACATTGTTTCTGAGGCCAGTATGAGCCGGGAATAGGTTACTACACTAGTAGGGAGTGTAGGGAGGTGAGGATCATAAAACTGCATCACTAGGTGATAATTATAGTGACCGGAAGTGCCTAAAACATACTTTAAATGCAAAATTCTGCACTAAACACAAAAATTCAGCATTTAACAATGCTAGTAAGGTGCAATAACTTGGCAAAATAATACTAGACACTTTCCAAAGTGTTGGGAAATTTAATGTGTCACTAAAACAATATAAAAGACACCTTAAAGCTTTACTTAGCACTTTAATGGATCAATATCCAACTGAACAACCGGACTTTACCCGAAACATAAAAATTTTGCCAAACACATAGTTTTTACTTTTCTGAGCTAGTTAGGGTCCCCGAACACCCTAACACCCTTTATATTGCATAACACACTTAATATGCTAACTAAACACTTCTAATCCAACTAAGTAGTAACTTAACCATCACAACCCAACCCAACCCAACCCTATACCCCCCGCCCCTCATGCGACGGTCACCATAGGGTGACCCACACTTCCATTTTGTTTGATTATTTTATTGGTTCATGTTGGTTATCTAGAGAACACATTACATGATGGACATTAAGGAAATTGGTCTATAAGTATACATGAAAGTTAACCCATCTCTTTCATCAACATTCACCAAACAACAACTTCTCCTTCCCTCCTACACCCTCACGGCCGCCACCTTTCCACCACACCACCACCACTTTCAAACCTTGTTCAACCATTTCTCATACATACATAGAAGCAAGGAGTCCTACAAACAAGCCCGGTGCTTTCGGAAGTTCAAGAACCGCTCTAGATTTCTTTTATCCACCACATTTACACCTTGTTTCTTCCCTAGCCTTGTGCTAGTAGTAAGTGCTTCTAATCATCATCTTGATCTTGTTTATGGTGGTTAATAGTTGATTTAATGGTTAAAAATTTAGAAACACTAAAGAACTTACATTAAAGTCTTGAACATAAGAAGAATAGGGTGGATAAAGAGAAGATATGTGTGTAAATCATGTAAAACTTGTGTAATTATGATTATTTGATGTTGTTTGTTACTAAAAGTAGGATGGATCATCATCTAGACATACTAGATCATGTTCAAGAACATGAACTAGTAGGATGTTAGTGTTAGAAATAAGAAAGATGATGAAACCATCCACCATGAACTTGAAACTTGAATAAACATAATTTTTCTTGCAAAATGAAGTTATAAACTTGTAGATCTAAAGATCTACAAGTGGTTTTTCGGAAGAACCAAGCGGAAGATACTAGTTTTGTTAAAACCCGGATATTTTATGAACTAGAAGCATTTGTAGTAACTAAACAAGTGTGTAAACGCTTGTGTTACAAGGGAATTTCATAAAGAAATATTTTTGTGAATCTTGACTAGAAGTTGTTAAACTTCAAAATCTTTAAAAATAAAGTTTTCAAGAAACTAAACTTATTTTTAAAGTTAACAAGGCCCACTAAACATGATGGTAATTTACTACATATTTTTACAAAACCTTCAAGTTCATGAGTTTATGATTTAGTCTTATTTTGTCAAGATTAGTAAATAAATATTGTATATATTGTTGATTGATGATTGTTGATTGGTTTTTGAAAAGAAAATGATATGCTAAAAGCATGGACACCTCCATTTATAGAGGAAACTCTGGCGAATTTTTTCCAGAAATATAACACTTAGAAATATTTTTCTAACCAATATTTACGAATATAATTTTTAACCTGTTTTCAAAAATAAACTTCGCCATGATTTTTATTACAAAATACCAAGTACCGGAGGTGGATTTTCATAAATAAAACTTGTTAAATATATATTTATGATATATATTTTATAATAAGACGCTTGTGTGATTATGTGATTATTTTGTGAACTAGATATATTATTTTTAGGGTAAAAATAATATAACTTGAAATATCATGAAATTACGACTCCCAAAATAATACCAACGCGCTCACAAAATAAATATTTAAGTTATATCAGTATCGTATACAACGCGAACTTTAAAAATGTAACTTATGTATTTTTCAGAAAAATACTCCTATTTGTACATTTCTGTGAAAATATTATTTTGGAAAAACTTATGAAATAAAATATAATATTTTTGGGAAAAATATATATATATTTTGGGATTAAAACATTTTAGACAAAGTAATTAAAAATATATTTTTCAAGTGAGACTTAAAAATATATTTTCGGAATTCTAAAACACACATGTATTATTACCCCCATCCTTGGGAAGGAATATACTTATAAAATAATTAAGAAGTGTAAATACGAAATAGTTGTCTAACTATTTCTTAAAAACGTTAAACCTTAAGCCAAGGCACGGTCGTCCGTCTAATAGGAATTAGTACGTGTAGGTCGTCACGCAGCAGGTTGATTTGGGATCGACTATTTCTCGAGACGCACTTCTGTGAGTTCATGTCCCCCTTTTCTCTTAACTGTTTTCGGTTTTATACTTCAGGGGTGAAATACATGCAAAATTATTATGAATAGTTATTACATGGTATGGTTAGCGTAGGGAGTGTTTATACTACTAGATCATGTGAGGGGTGGGCAATAACACTTGAGGCCATTAATCCTCTTTGTTAGGACCGAGCGACACATGAGTGATAGATCTATTTGGGTGTAGCGAGCCTACACCCGTGAGGCCGGGGAGGCCCATAGAGGTGACTGTGTCTTATAGCCGAAGCCCGGTAACAAATTTGCTAGGTTTGAGTTTCCCTGCACTTCTCACACATACCAGTGGCTTTGCAACCCATTGGTGATCTCTTATTCCTTATTGCTACATATCAGGGACTTTTATACATGCTTTAAAGGTTTACTCATACTCACTTTTACATGAACTCGCTCAACTTTTTATTGATTTTCAAATTACATGTATTTTAGGAAATTAGGGATCTGGCAAGGTATGTTATGTCGTCAAGCTGCGTAGGAGAAATGATGTCATCCAAGTTTAGGGATTGTGACTTTTGCCTGGACGAGTCACAAGTCTTAAACTGTGTTTATTTCATGTCTTATGGTTGTGTCGTATGAACAATATTTTATTATGTCATGTTGTAATCCGTTGCATGTGTCGACTTTTGAAAACAATGTTGTCGTGTTTTATTTTTAAAACTTGAATTAATGGATGAACATCGTGGTTTTACTTTCATATAGCTTTGTTGTGATTAAGCTATGGTATTAAGAAGTCACGCTTCCGCAAAGCCAGGGTGTGACAGCTTGGTATCAGAGCATTGATCATAGCGAACTAGGATTCTTTCTCGAGAGCTTTGTGCATGTGTGTGATTGTGTTACAGACATCATGCCATCATCATCAGACACGGGAGTTTCAGACAATTCAGATCCTTTGGCGATCGTATCAGATGACAGAGTTTAGTCAGACCGACAGGTCTACACTTCAGACACCACCAGTACTGACGACGACGATTTCCAGCCGTTCGCGCTGCCTGACGTCGGAGTTGAGCCTGCTTATGGTCTTCCTGTCGGGGACTTACCACTTGCGGTGATCCCTGCTCCTATACCGCTTGCTGCTTACCCAGTTGAAGATATGCCCCTCGATGTTGTTTCTGACGATGACATCGATCTGTATGAGGAGGACCCACCTGAGGCTGACCATGAGGGTGGAGCCCCTATTGTTGCTGATGTCATCTTACCCATTGCTAATGCTCCTGCAGAGGAGGCCCCTGTTGATTCACCTGTCCCAGACTCATTTGAGTCTGTGACGTCTGCATCTTTGCACACTCACGGAGTGCAGCATCACTCTCACGACGCCGACCCTGACATGGCGTCATCAGCTGCACCTGCTCCCGCACATGATCTTGAGTTTGATCACGAGGTTGACGATGATTTTGATCCTGTCTTTCCCCCTAGTTTTGATCCTGACCAGGATATTGAGTTCATTCACTTAGACCAGCCCCTAGAGGAGCCTGTAGCCCTTATCGATCCTTTGTTTGATGATCCAGCTGATTTTGATATGGATTTTTTTGACCCGGAGCCTGCTGTGGCCCCAGAGCCTTCAGCTGCTCCTGACCCTGCAATAGAGCGTGACCTTGTTCATGATGATGCACCAGCCATTGCACCCTTTATTGCTGATCATCCTGTTGTTGCTCCACCGTTGGTAGATGATCATGTTGTTGACGCTCCTCTTGACGCTCCACTCTTGATAGAGGATCCTGTTGTTGCACCATTTCCTGATCCTATGGCGATGCTGTTCGATCATGCACCTTTTGCTACCCATATATATCCACGTTACGCCGACACCCGTAACGGGTGGATCGATGACGATTACCCACCTTTTGTGCGACCTGTTACACCACCAGTAGCCCCCGTTTTAGCACCTATTTCAGCACCCACTGATACCCCATTGTTTCCCCCACACATCACAGATGCTCATCGCACAGATCTTCCTGTTACATTCCTTCAGGACATACCGCCACCGCGTCCTGGAGAGGGGTCATCTAGGTAGCCGCCTGTCCCTGTTCCACCCATGATGTCATCCCCTTTTCCATTCGCGTCTCAGTTTCCCACTGTTACACCACCCACTGCACCGTCATTCACTCCGTCGAGCGAGCCATTTCTATGGACTACGCCCCCTAGCATGCCACTGTCTGATCCGTATCACCCATACCATGTTGGGTATTCTACGGAGGACATACTCACATCGTTGATGATACAGCAGGAGGCGTTGACACGTCGTATTCAGGAGCTGGAGAGAGCTCAGCGACCACCTTTCCATTGTCAGACCCCGTTTGCAGCATCACACCCTCCGCGTCCACTTTCACCCGACTCAGACGTCCGTTTCTTGACCTCTGAGCAGCAGATAGCATATTTGCTGTGCGTCTGTCATGCTTTAGAGCAGGATTGGTTACATATGCGTCGCCTGTGTTACTCTCATTTTCCTCCTCCTCCTCCGCCATCAGCATAGGCGTTTTGATTCGATGCAGGTAGACTTTTGGTGAGAGGACCGCGATTGTGCAGACTATACAGCTTTTGAAGACCGCATTTTGATGACATCACTTTTGATGTTTAGCTTTTGATTATTGTGATAGTTGATTAGACAGTGCAGACAAGGGCGATGTGGCGCTTAGTCACTTTTGATGTATGATACCGTCACGAAACTTGTAAACATTGTACTGTGATCTTGATTTATGATAGTGCAATCGCAGTATTCTCATTATATGTGATGTTGGATTGATTGTTTATATTCTATAACATGTTATGTTATGTGCTCGATTAATTTGTAACATGAGATGTTATGTGCTTGATATTGTTGTTGCGTACGTATACGATTTACTTACTATGACCTGACCAACGTGAAACATCTTTTAGAAGATGCCACCAAGACGTGATCCACGCATGCCCACTAATGAGGCAGAACTTCAAGGAATCATTGTCGCCGCTATCGCGCAATATGCTGCTTCTCATGCAGAAACAAGTGGAAATATCTCTCAAAACCACGGCAATAACAATCCACCGAATGGTAATGTTAAGTCGTTTGAGGTATACTATGATACATTTGGATATTTTTAGCATGTTCGCTAATACCATTTGTAAATCCTAACGTATGTGCAGGGTGCACTTATAAGCAATTTCTCGATTGCAAGCCCATGAATTTCGACGGCACAGGAGGTGCTGTTGCATTTGTAAGATGAGCTAAGAAGACTGAGTCTGTTCTTAGAAGGAGCAACTGTGCTCCCGAGCAACAAGTGACCTACATTTCAGGGCTATTTCTGGATGGAGCCCTATCCTGGTGGAATTTACAAGTGCAAACTCTTGGTGAAGCTGCTGCTTATGCGTTGTCATGGAATGAGCTGAAAGAGCTCATGAGAAGGAAGTACTGCTCGCGTGCTGAAATTCAGAAGCAAGAGACCGAGTTCTGGCATCTGAAAATGGAAGGTCCCAAGATTGCGGAGTATGTTCAGAGATTCCACGATTTGTCCCATGTAGTGCCATACATGGTCACACCGAAGTTCAAACGAATTGAGCGCTTTATCTGGGGATTGGCACCTCAGATCATGAGTATGGTTACCACATCCAAGCCTGCGATAATCACAGAAGCCATTGATCTCAGTGTGGCTCTTACTGAGGAAGCTATTCGCTTGAACAAGTTCTCGAATACTGAGCAGAAGAAGAAAGAGACTCATGTGGAGTCGTCTGGGGATAACAAAAGGAAATTCTTGAACTTCAAGCAAGGTACAAGCAACGCGAACAAGAAAGGTGAATCAAGCACACTGGCAAAGGCTGCAACCGGTGTTGAGAATAAAGGAAACGGTTATATGCGCACTCTGCCCAAGTGTGGATTATGCCAGTATCATCATGCTGGTCAGTGCAGAAATAGAAAATGTGAAACTTGTGGGAGAATTGGCCACTTGAAGGATACTTGCTGGGTTGGTTCAGGCCAGGGTGGTCGAAGGGGTTTCGGTAACAACAACCGCGGTGGTAATGGAAACCGGCCACAAGGGAATAATGGAGGAAATGGAAACCGTGGGAACACTTCAAATCAAGTTGGGAATGTGAATCGCAACCAAAACAACACTCAAGCCTGAAACGGAGGTGGTAATGGTCACGGACCAGGTTGTTTTAACCGTGGAGAAGTTGGGCACTTTAAGAAGGAATGCCCAAAGCTGAATCAAGCCCGTGGTAGAGTGTTTAACATCGGAGCGAGGGAAGCGCGCCAGGATCCCAACGTTGTCACTAGTACGTTCCCTATAAATCAACGCTTTGCATCTGTTCTGTTTGATGCTGGTGCCGACTATAGCTTTGTGTCGTTAGAATTTAAGAGTATGCTTGGGTTAGCTACTAGTAAGTTAGATGTTCCGTATTCAATTGAATTGGCTAATGGAAAGATAGTTGAAGCGAATGAAGTTGTCAGAGGTTGTGTCATTGAACTGGGAGAACGCGAGTTCACTATGGATCTACTACCAGACGAGTTGGGAAGCTTCGACGTGGTAGTAGGGATGGATTGACTGTCAAGCAAAAAGGCTGAGATTGTTTGTCACGAAAAGATCATTCGCATCCCAACAGAAGATGGAGAGACGATCGTGGTTCACGGAGAGAAGCGCGATACGCCTCTGAGAATCATCAGCTGTCTGAAGGCTCGAAAGTGCTTACAGAAGGGATGTGTTGCCTTCTTGGCACACATCGTGGATAAGGACGCTGCTGAGCCGAAGATCGAAGACATCCCTGTAGTAAAGGAATATCCTGAAGTCTTTCCAGAAGACTTGCCAGGATTGCCACCCCAAAGGCAAGTGGAGTTCCACATTGACTTAGTTCCAGGCGCCACGCCTGTGGCTAAGGCACCTTATCGACTTGCCCCAGCAGAGATGCAGGAGTTGTCGACGCAACTTCAAGAGTTGTTAGACAAGGGATTCATCAGACCAAGCTTCTCGCCTTGGGGAGCTCCAGTTTTGTTTGTTAACAAAAAGGATGGTAGTTTTTGTATTGACTACTGGGAGCTGAACAAGTTGACGATCAAGAATAGGTATCCTCTGCCAAGGATTGATGACCTATTCGATCAGCTGCAAGGTTCAAGTTTCTACTCGAAGATCGATTTGCGATCAGGTTATCATCAGCTGAGAATCCAAGAGGAAAGTATTCCCAAGACCGCTTTTAGAACTCGATATGGACATTACGAGTTCCTGGTTATGCCGTTTGGGTTGACAAACGCGCCAGCTGTTTTCATGGATTTGATGAACAGAGTTTGTAAGCCGTACCTCGACAAGTTCGTGATTGTGTTCATAGACGATATCTTGATTTATTCAAAGACGAAGGACGAGCACGAACAGCATTTGAGAGCTATCTTGGAGCTACTGAAAAAGGAAAAGTTGTATGCCAAGTTCTCGAAGTGCGAGTTTTGGCTACGCGAAGTCCAATTTCTTGGACATGTGGTTAATGGAGATGGAATCCATGTGGATCCCACCAAGATTGAAGCGATAAAGAATTGGGAGACTCCAAAGACGCCAACCGAGATTCGGAAATTCTTAGGTTTGGCTTGTTATTATCGAAGATTCATTGAGGATTTCTCAAAAATCGCTCAACCTTTGACTTCCCTCACACAGAAGGATAAGAAGTTTGATTGGGGAATCAAACAAGAAGAAGCGTTTCAGTTGTTAAAGGACAAGCTTTGTAATGCACCGATCTTATCACTACCAGAAGGAACATATGATTTCGTGGTATATTGTGACGCCTCGCGTCAAGGTTTAGGATGTGTACTGATGCAAAGGCAGAAGGTTATAGCTTACGCGTCACGCCAATGAAGGTTCATGAGAAAAATTATGTGACATTTGTGCTTGTAATCATTGTGAACAATTTAGTTATCAATGAAATAAAGTTATTTGATCCCAATATTTGTTTGTTTATGTTTGATGTTTTCATGTTTTGACTTTTACTCAATTTCAAACTCTATATCGCTTTCTGGAGAATTATACGCAAACTGGTGCGTAAACGTAATCAGTTAAACGCGACAAATACTCCGGAACATCAATTTATGCTTAACATACCTTAAATAACCTTTACATAACTTAGAAATAAGTTTTGAAGGCTTTGGTATGGCAAAATCAAGTTTTGGGTCATTTAGGGACTAAAAGCGTCAAAAAGTGCATAGGTTTGCATTTTCGCGCATAACTTACGTTCTGAATAAATCCGGACATTCAAAAATTTAGGTAATCATTAAAATATTATGTTTTAGTGATTGGCTTGTCAAAAATCCATTCGTCGCGCAATTTGGACCGTTTTTGCGTCCGTTACGACTTCCATCGTAATTAACCGAACAACGCAATCATACGGCCAAACGAACCGACATCCAGCATATTTTTGAGCATGTGTCATGTTCCCTATACTTTAACATCCTTGTAGAGCTTAAAAATGGGTTTGACGGGTATTAGAAGTGCCAAAACTCGACCATACGCGTACAGGGACCTAAACTGCCAAAATTGAAACATAGCTGGTCTGCAGGGTCCTTACGGACCGTATGGGGGTGCTTATGGTCCGTAAGCCATGCCCAGATCAGCAGTAAGGGTTTTCCAGCTATTTCCAGCTTGATCCCACCTTTGCACAAGGTTTTGGGGCATTTCTAGGGGCTCCCCTGGTTTCGTAAATCTATGGGCTCGATGTGTAAGGCTAGGATTAAATCTCGGATTACGAGTGTCACACCCTGGCTTTGCGGAAGCGTGGTTAATTTGGTGTGACTTCTTAATACCATAGCTTAATCATAACAAAGCTATATGAATTAAAAACATGCAAGATCATCCATTAAATTTTAAAAACCAAATACAGTACCATTGTCTTAACGGGAAAACACCCTAATAACCATAACATTGTTCAACAAACAAACAAAACATAAATATGGTTTAAAGACTGTGACTTGTCCAGGAAAGAGTTACATTCCCTAAACCCCGGATGACCTCGGAAACTAGTGCAGCGGGTAAACGTGCCATACCGTGCCAGATCTTTTAATTCCCTGAAATACATGTAAGTTGGAAAATCAACAATAATGTTGAGCGAGTTCATGCGAAAGTGAGTAAATAAACCTTTGTATTTATCAAAATCCTGGTATGTAGCAAATAAGGAAAAAGAGATCACCAATGGTTTGCAAGGCCATTGATATGTGTGAAGTGCAAGTAGGAAGACTCAACCCTTGCGATTTTGCGTCGGGGCACAAAGTCACCCCGAGGTCCGTTATGCTGGACCTGGGGTTGGGCTCGCTACACCCAGATAGATCTACCGCTTACGTCCCTCGGTCCTACAATGAGGATTAATGGCCTCCAGTTCCCGCCTACCCACTCACATGATCTAAGTAGTAACCCTCCTTACGCTAACCATACCATGTAAAAAGTACTCGTAATCATAGTAACATGTATTTCACCCCCGCAGTTTAGAAAACTGAAAACAGTTAAGAGAAAAGGGGGGACATGAACTCCCAGTCGGTGCGTCTCTACCAAGTACTCCAAATCGGGCAGCTGTGCAACGACCTACATGTGCTAATTCTATTAGACGGACGGCCGTGCCTTAGCTTTATAGTTTAAGTTTTTGGGAAATAGCTAGACAACTATTCCGTGTTTACTTTTCGTATATACTTGGTAGTTAATCTCCTTCCCAAGGATGGGGGATTTAATACATGTGCGTTCGAATTATATCATTAAGTCTCACTTAATATACATTTATTTTCCAATTCCAAAATATAAATATTTTTCTCAAAATATTATATTTTCATTTCACATAACTTTCCCCAAAAATAATACGTTGATAAAATACGCGTTCATGAATATTTCCGCATAATGCGTAAGTTACGTTTTATTATTCGAGTGGTAATAAATATTACCAGTGTAACTTATATGTTTATCGTGAAAGCGTTTGTATTATTTTGGGTTCGTTAACGTTTGATAATATTATTTTTACTCTAAAAATAATATTTATATATTTTCACAAAATAATCATAAACAATGTTGTGAGAATATATATTTACCAAATATATATTTATCGCGTTTAATTTTGTGAAAATCCCACCTCCGGATATTTGAAAATAAAGTCATGGCGAAATTTATATTTTGAAAACATGTCAAAAATAATTCTAACACTTGTAGTGTAAATAATTTTAGGTGTTAGGTTTTTAGAAAAATTTCGCCAGAGTTTCCTCTGTAACTGGAGGTGGCCACGCTTTCAAGCGTATCATTTTCTTTTACTAAATCAATTTCAACAACTTCTTTATTCAATCAAACAATTTCCGACACATCAAACTAGTCGACAAGTATGTAAATCGCATAATTACATGAACTTGTAGTTTTTCCGAAACTATAGTGTAAATCCCATTATATTTTGTGGATCTTTATATAAAGTAATGTGATCTCGTAAAAACCTCGTTTTTAGAGTAATTCCATCTTTACAACTTCTCGTCATTTTTTTACAAAGTTTGTTATTTTGTCGAAACTTTTCGTTTCACAAGTGTTTACACACTTGTGGTTTATAAAAATCATGCTTGTTAATGTAAGATCTATTTTTAGAAAACATGATTTTCTTTGACGCTTGGTCCTTTGAAAATACCACTTGCAGATACGTAGATCTGCTAGTTTTAAACACTATTTTACAAGTAAAACATTTTTACACAAGTTCATGTTCCGCGTGTGGTAGAGTTTCACCCTTTAACCCTTGTACCATTCAAAACAAGCTTATGTCAAGATCCATGACCTTAACCAAACCGGGTTAAATGATGATCCGAGCTACCACAACATAGATTGGGTCTAGATAACCACACAAAATCAATACTACAACATTTACACAACTAGTGAACTTTTAACCAACATTATTCATGTTTTTAGTAGACTTTTGTGCTTCAAATTGCAAGTTTCCGAATTTTAACCGTTACATAACATATTAACCACTTTAGAATAGTTTGAGAGAGTGTTTTAAGCATTATACCTCTAGCTCGAGGCTAGGGAAGAATCTATGCGCAAAAGAGGTGGATAAAAGCTAGATAGAGAGGTCCTTCGTCTTCCGTTTGCTCCAAGGCTCCTTATATGCGACCCTTAACACTTGTAGATGATTGGAACTTGCAAGATGGAAGTCGAAAATGGATGGAGGAGAAAAGGGGTGTTCGGCCGTGAGTAGAGCAAGAGGGAGAGAGAGAGCTTTGTGGTGATGTGTAGAGTGATTTATCTTGTGTGCCATGACATGTTACTTATAGGCAATTAGGAAGTTTTAATCTAATGGTTAATGTGTTGTCAAGATATTAGACAAGAGTTTATATAATATTCAATAAATGGTACAAGTCTTGGTCACATAGTGACCGATCGGCCCAAGGGGGGGAGGGTTCCTAGTTTGATTCCAACCATTAGTTGATGTTTAGTTAGGTTAACTAGGTTAGATTTAGGGATTAACTTGGTTAGTCATGTGTTGTGCTTTAACGCGGGTGTTAGGGTGTTCAGGGACCCTAACTGGCTCAGAAAAGATCCATATTGTTAATGTCAATATTTTTATGTTCTGGGTATAGTCCGGTTGTTCGGTTGGATAGTAATCCGTTAAAGCGCTTAATAAAGCTTTTAAGTGTCGTAAATACCATTTTTAGTGACATAACTTATTCCTCAAAGTGTCGGGAATATTTTCCTCATGTTTTGGCACTTTATTAGCTAGCCAGAAGCTGAAATGTTAATTAAAGTGTTGTGTTTTGTGCTCAGTGTATGTTTTAGGCATATCCAGTCATCGTAACTTATTCCTAGAGACGCAGTTCTACAACACTTGTATCCCTACACTCACTATGGGTGTAGTAAAATATCTCTGGCTCATACAGGCCTTAGAGGCAGTATCTGCCTGATGCTGGCTTTATCAGCATGTTCAATAGGTTATCCGTTCATAGTGCTACTGTGCTTTTGTGCATCATGTTTGTCACTAGAGTTCAGTATGTAAATAATGTAGTGACAGCAATTAGAGTATGATGCAAGAATATACAAGTATCAGAAATCAAGTAGCAGTTCATCAGCAATTTCAAGTAAGCACAGTAATCAAGCAGCAATTAATTATTAATTAAATCGTACGGATACCTGGTTTAGTGAGGGTTGTCACATTCTCCCCCCGTTAGAAAAATTTCGTCCCGAAATTTAAGTTCTGCTTGTAGAAGCAGGGTTCTTAGGAAATAGATGGGGGTATTTCTCTTTCATTCGGTCCTCACGCTCCCAGGTGAATTCAGGACCATGGCGGGCATTCCAACGAACTTTGACGAGCTTGACACTGCTCTGGCGGGTCTTGTTTACTTTCCAATCCGTGACCTCAACGGGTTCTTCAACGAAGTGGAGCGTGTCGTCAACATGAATTTCGTCGGTAGGAATGGCAACGGTATCTTTTGTTGGACTTCTCTTCAGATTGGATACATGAAATGTATCGTGAACACCATTTAGTTCAGCAGGTAAGTCCAGCTTGTAAGCTACGGTCCCGATTCTTTCCAAAATCCTGAACGGACCAATATACCGCGTATTCAACTTTCCACGCTTCCCAAAGCGTGCCACACCCTTCCAGGGTGATACCTTCAACAAAACCATATCACCAACCTCAAACTCTAGAGGTTTCCTGCTTCGATCCGCGTAGGCTTTCTGCCGGTCACGAGCCGCACTGATGCGATCTCGTATCTGTGCAATCTTATCAGTGGTTTCCTGGACTACATCAGGACCAACCAACTGTCTGTCACCGGCGTCAGACCAACAGAGCGGTGATCTGCACTTGTGCCCATATAAAGCTTCGAATGGCGTGGCACCAATACTGGTATGGTAGCTGTTGTTGTTTGAGAACTCAACCAGAGGCAAATGCTTATCCCAGCTACCGCCCAAATCCATAACACATGCTCTCAGCATGTCCTCCAATGTCTGAATCGTCCGCTCGCTTTGATCGTCGGTCTGCGGGTGAAACGCGGTGCTCATATTCAACTTCGAGCCAAAAGCTTCTTGGAAGGATTGCCATATCCTTGATACGAACCTTCCGTCTCTATCGGAGATAATCGAGAGAGGTACTCCATGGCGTGTAACAATCTCTCTCATGTAAATTTCAGCCAATTTGCTTGTATTATCCACTATCACCCAAATAGTGTCATGGCCTCTCGGCGTTCTTGGCAATTTCGTAATAAAATCCATGGAGATTTGTTCCCACTTCCACTTGGGAATCTCTGGTTGTTGCAGAAGTCCTGAAGGCTTCTGGTATTCCGCTTTAACCTTAGCGCAAGTTAAACATTTGCTCACATAAATAGCCACATCGCCTTTCATCCTAGGCCACCAATAATAATCTTTAAGATCCTGGTACATCTTATCCGCTCCAGGGTGGATAGAGTACCGCGACTTGTGAGCTTCATCGAAAATAACCTTCCTTAAACCTCCAAACAAAGGAACCCAAATCCTTTTCTCAAAACACAACGTTCCTTCCTTGTTTGGTACCAATAACTTCTCCATCCCACGGAGATACTCTTCTTCAAGGTTTCTTTCCTTGAGAGCTTCTTTCTGCGCGGCACGAATGCGCAGAGGAAAATCGGTTCGAATAACCATCTCCAAAGCCCTAACCCTTATGGGCTTGATCCTCTCTTTTCGACTTAGGGCATCGACGACCACATTCGCCTTCCCCGGATGATACTTTATCTCGCAGTCGTAGTCATTCAACAGCTCTACCCATCGTCTTTGCCTCATATTCAACTCCTTCTGGTTGAATATGTGCTAGAGGCTCTTGTGATCTGTGAAGATTGTGCACTTCGTACCATAAAGGTAGTGCCTCCAGATCTTTAACGCAAAAACCACTGCGCCTAGCTCTAAATCATGAGTGGTATAGTTCTTTTCATGCACTTTCAACTGACGCGATGCGTAAGCAATAACCTTTTGGCGTTGCATCAACACACAACCCAATCCTTGACGCGATGCGTCGCAGTATACCACAAAATCATCTGTACCCTCTGGTAGGGCTAAGATTGGCGCGTTGCAAAGCTTATCTTTCAATACCTGAAACGCTTCTTCCTGTTTGATTCCCCAATCAAACTTCTTATCCTTCTGAGTGAGGAGCGTCAATGGTTGAGCGATCTTTCAAAAGTTCTCGATGAATCTTCGGTAATAGCCAGCCAAACACAAGAATTGCCGAATCTCGGTTGGCGTCTTTGGCGTTTCCCAATCCTTGATCGCCTCGATCTTGGTTGGATCCACGTGGATTCCATCTCCATTTACCACGTGCCCAAGGAATTGCACTTCTCGTAGCCAAAACTCGCACTTAGAGAACTTGGCATACAACTGTTCCTTCTTTAGCAGCTCAAGAATGGCTCTAAAATGCTGCTCGTGCTCAGCCTTCATCTTTGAGTAAATCAAAATATCATCGATGAATACAATCACGAACTTATCCAAGTACGGCTTACAAACTCGATTCATCAAATCCATGAACACTGCAGGTGCGTTTGTCAGACCAAACGGCATAACGAGAAACTCGTAGTGCCCATAACGGGTTCTGAAGGCTGTCTTCGGGATACTCTCCTCCTGTATCCTTAACTGATGGTAACCAGATCGCAAATCGATCTTCGAATAGAAGCTTGAACCTTGAAGTTGGTCGAACAGATCATCAATCCTTGGCAGAGGATATCTATTCTTGACCGTCAACTTGTTCAACTCCCGGTAGTCGATGCACATACGGAAACTACCGTCCTTCTTCTTGACAAACAAAACTGGAGCTCCCCAAGGCGAGAAGCTCGGTCGGATGAATCCCTTGTCTAACAACTCTTGAAGTTGTGTCGACAGTTCCTGCATCTCAGACGGAGCAAGTCTGTATGGTGCCTTAGCCACAGGCGCGGCGCCTGGAACTAAGTCAATGCGGAACTCCACTTGCCTTTGAGGCGGCAAGCCAGGCAAATCTTCTGGGAAGACTTCTGGGTACTCCCTCACGACAGGGATGTCTTCGATCTTCGGTTCTTCAACTTTCTTATCCACAATGTGTGCCATAAAAGCAACACATCCTTTCTGCAAACACTTTCTTGCTTTCAGACAGCTAATAATTCTTAACGGCGTCTCACGCTTCTCTCCGTGAACCACAATGGTCTCACCATCTTCGGTCGGGATACGAACGACCTTCTCATGACAAACTATCTCGGCCTTGTTACTCGATAACCAATCCATTCCTACTACCACGTCGAAGCTTCCCAACTGGACTGGTAGTAGATCTAAAGAGAACTCACGCTCTCCCAATTCGATTACGCAGCCTCGAATCACCTCATTAGCTTCTACTAACTTCCCATTCGCCAATTCGATCGAGTACGGGATATCTAACTTACTAGCGGCTAAACCAAGCATATTCTTAAATTCTAACGACACGAAGCTATAATCGGATGCATAGCGTTGGTTTACAGGGAACGTACCAGTGACAACATTGGGATCCTGGCGCGCTTCCCTTGCTTCTATATTGAAAACCCTTCCGCGGGCTTGGTTTAATTCCAGGCAATTCCTCTTGTAGTGCCCAAGATCACCACAGTTGAAACATCCGGGTCTCTGCCCATTTCCACCACCGTTTCCAACTTGATTGTTTTTCTGGTTACGATTCATGGCGCCCGCTTGGTTTGCATTATTGACCCGATTCCCATCACCTCCATTGTTTCCTTGTGGGCGATTTCCATTACCACCACAATTATTTCTATTCCCAAATCCTCCTTGGCCTCCCCGGCCAGCACTAGCCCAACAGGAATCCTTCAAGTGACCAGTCTTTCCACAAGCTTCACATACTTTTGGCCCGCATCGACCAGAATGATGGCATTGGCAAGAGTTACACTTGGGATGTGCACCCATATATCCCTTACCTTTCCTCCTATCACCAGCTGTATCCTGAGCTGGCGCGTTTTGCTCTCCTTTCTTAACCACTACCCCGGTGCCCTGCTTGAAGTTTGAAAACTTCCGCTTGTTCCCTCCTGATGACTCCACATGAGTCACTTTCTTCTTTGGCTCAACTTCATCAAACTTGTTCAAACGAATTGCCTCCTCTGTGAGAGCCACGCTCAAATCAATGGCTTCAGTGATGGTTGCAGGTTTGGAGGAGGTCACCATGCTTATGATTTGAGGAGCTAATCCCCAAATGAAGCGTTCAATTCTCTTGAACTCAGGAGTGACCATGTAGGGTACCACATGAGACAAATCGTGGAATCTCTGAACATACTCTGCTATCTTTGGGCCTTCCATTTTCAAATGCCAGAACTCGGTCTCCAATCTCTGGATTTCAGCGCGGGAACAGTACTTTTTACGCATGAGTTCCTTCAGTTCGGTCCAGGTCAGCGCGTAGGCAGCAGCTTCGCCAAGTGTCTGTACTTGCAAATTCCACCAGGATAGGGCTCCATCCAAAAATAGCCCAGAGATATAGGTGACTTGCTGATCCAATGCGCATTTGCTCATGCGAAGAACAGATTCTGTTTTCTCAGCCCAGCAGACAAAGGCGACAGCACCTCCTGTGCCATCAAAGTTTACGGGCTTACAGTCCAAGAACTGTTTGTAGGTGCACCCATGAGGTGGATTGTTGTTGTTGCCAGTGTTGCCAGAGTTGCTTCCACTCATTCCTCCTTGAGAGGCAGCATATTGAGCGATAGCAGCAACAATGACTTGCTGTAGTTCGGCCTGAGTCGTAGGCATTTGCTGTTGTTGACGTCTTGGCGGCATCTTCTAAAGATGTGTTTACGTTGGTCAGGCCATAGTGAAGCGTACGTATATAGTAATAGTAATAGCACGTAACATCTCATGTTATCAATATATCACAAATACTAATCACACAACATCCCATGTCATAAAAAAAATAAATAAGCAATCAAGCGAATCAAATATGATGAGAATACTGCGATTGCTATATATCGAGACCACGTAGTAAGTGTATCAGTACATCACTGTGTCATATAATCATCAATCAACTAGGGGCTACGTCACCCCTGTCCAAAAACTATATCAAGTCAGTGTCAAATACATCAAATACATCAAATATATGTCAACAAAAGTCAGAATCATGTAGTCTCCAAAAAGGCTGTGCAGTCAAAAGTAATCGTGGTCCTCTCACCAACGTCTACCCAAACAGTACTGATGAGCTCTATACAGATGGCGGTGGAGGAGGGGGAAAGTGAGTGTAAAACAAACGACGTAACTGGAGCCAGTCCTCCTCCATGGCTCTCTGTGTACGGATGAAAGAAGCGACCTGCTGCTCTAAAGCAAAAAGACGTGCAGCATAATCTGGGGGTACAGGTCGAGAGGGCTGCAAGGGAGAGTGTGTCTGACCATGGCACGAACATGGTGGCAGCTGAGCTCTCTCAAGCTCCTGGATACGCTGCGTGTGTGACTCATGCTGAAAAACGAAAGACATCAAAACGTCCTCTATAGTGTGTCCCACATGGAATGGATGGTAAGAATCAGTAGGTGGCATGACAGGCGGTGACGGCCAAAGGAATGGCGTACTGGTGGGATCAAAAGGTGCCACATGAAAAGGAGAGACAGGGGGTACAACAGGTGGAAACTGTGGCATAACAGGAACAGATGTCGGTATATGCCCAAAGGGATGGGCCGACGAACCCTCTCCAGGTCTCGCTGGAGGTACAAACTGAGGAACCTGAAAAGAGAAATCAACATGTCGTGTATCAGTGTGGTGTGGGGGAATAGGTGGAACATCCTCATCAGCAGGAATCCATCCGTGCTGTGCGTGCTCGTCCGATGGATCCATGTGTGCCGCGAACAGTGCATGCTCGGGCTCTAGTGGAACGGGATCAGGGGGGGAGCAACAATAGGGTGAACGAGTGCAATGTGATCGACAGGATGGTCAACGGGTATATCAACAACAGGTGGGGGAACAACAGGGTCGGCAGCAAGGACGTGATCACCCTCCAGCAATGGAGCATCCATAAGGTGATCATCGATAGGCGGGTCAGCTATAACAGGCTCAACAGGGATGCCAGCATGCACGGGGTCATGCTCAGGCATAGGGTCTGGAGCGGCTGCCTGCTCAGGGGCGATGGCAGGCTCGGGATCATCAAAAGCCATCTCGAAGTCGAACTCAGGGTCGATAGGATCGACTGGGTCAGCTGGATCCTCCATGGGCTGATCCATCGGTATGAACTCTATATCATGATCCGGGTCGAATCCCGGAGGAAAGATAGGATCCGAATCCTCTATGTCATCATGGTCAAACGCAAAGCTGGGAATAGGAGCAACAGAGGATGCCTGGTCAGGATCTGAACCATGCGAAAAGTGCTGTGCGCTCAAAGGGTGGGAAGGTGCAGATGCCACAGACTCAAAGGAGTCTGGGACCGGAGAATGCGCAGGCGAATCCTCGGCGGGAGCATCAGCGATCATCAGAAGATCGCCAGCAGGAAGAAGGGCCTCGTCCTGGATCTCATCCTCGAGAAGATCATCATCCTCTATGGGCTCATCGTCATACAGGTCAATATCGCCGTCAGCCACGGCGTCAAGAAGTAAGTCATACGCAGGATAAACGGCTAAGGGTATAGGAGCCGGAATCTCTACTAACGGTAGGTACTCAACGGGAGCGCCATCTGCAGGCTCATCAGCACCCTCAGGTAGTGCGAAGGGCTGAAAATCGTCCTCGTCAATGCTGGTGTAATCAGAAGTGTGCACCTCGTGCTCTGAGGATGGGAGGTCATCAGATACTACAGGTATGGGTCCAGTGGCGTCCGAATCGCCGGTACCGGGCGAGTCCATGAGTCTGTAACATAAACACAAATATGCACGAATAATTAGTCATACAATCAAGTAATCACATAAGTCACCAAGTAAGAAATCACATAATCCTCCTAGTCCCACTAGCCTCCCAGTCTCCTAGACTGACATTCCTAGTCCCACTAGCCAAATTCTTCCCAGTCTCTAAGACTGACATTCCTAGTCCCACTAGCCAAATTCTTCCCAGTCTCTAAGACTGCTCTATCATCCACCTCGACCTCCTAGATCGAGCCTCAGCCTCCATGACCGAGCCTCAGCCTTCATGACTGAGCCTACTCTTCCTAGTCTCACTAGCCACCTACCTCGATCTCTAAGATCGAGCCTCGGCCTCCAAGACCAAGCCTCAGCCTCCAAGACTGAGCCTAAAACAATAAACATCTACCTCGATCTCTAAGATCGAGCCTCGGCCTCCAAGACCGAGCCTCAGCCTCCAAGACTGAGCCTAAAACAATAAACATCTACCTCGATCTCTAAGATCGAGCCTCGGCCTCCAAGACCGAGCCTCAGCCTCCAAGGCTGAGCCTAAAAATAATAAAATGTGCTCAACATGTGTTTGTAAAAACGTTTTGGATCTGGACTTAAGTGGTATGCAGTAAAAATGTTTTCGTGAGAGCCCTAGTGATCATAGTCTAGACTCGAGAATGAATCCTAGTTCGCTATGATCAGAGCTCTGATACCAAGCTGTCACACCCTGGCTTTACGGAAGCGTGGTTAATTTGGTGTGACTTCTTAATACCATAGCTTAATCATAACAAAGCTATATGAATTAAAAACATGCAAGATCATCCATTAAATTTTAAAAACCAAATACAGTACCATTGTCTTAACGGGAAAACACCCTAATAACCATAACATTGTTCAACAAACAAACAAAACATAAATATGGTTTAAAGACTATGACTTGTCCAGGAAAGAGTCACATTCCCTAAACCCCGGATGACCTCGGAAACTAGTGCAGCGGGTAAACGTGCCATACCGTGCCAGATCTTTTAATTCCCTGAAATACATGTAAGTTGAAAAATCAACAATAATGTTGAGCGAGTTCATGCGAAAGTGAGTAAATTTCAGCCAATTTGCTTGTATTATCCACTATCACCCAAATAGTGTCATGGCCTCTCGGCGTTCTTGGCAATTTCGTAATAAAATCCATGGAGATTTGTTCCCACTTCCACTTGGGAATCTCTGGTTGTTGCAGAAGTCCTGAAGGCTTCTGGTATTCCGCTTTAACCTTAGCGCAAGTTAAACATTTGCTCACATAAATAGCCACATCGCCTTTCATCCTAGGCCACCAATAATAATCTTTAAGATCCTGGTACATCTTATCCGCTCCAGGGTGGATAGAGTACCGCGACTTGTGAGCTTCATCGAAAATAACCTTCCTTAAACCTCCAAACAAAGGAACCCAAATCCTTTTCTCAAAACACAACGTTCCTTCCTTGTTTGGTACCAATAACTTCTCCATCCCACGGAGATACTCTTCTTCAAGGTTTCTTTCCTTGAGAGCTTCTTTCTGCGCGGCACGAATGCGCAGAGGAAAATCGGTTCGAATAACCATCTCCAAAGCCCTAACCCTTATGGGCTTGATCCTCTCTTTTCGACTTAGGGCATCGACGACCACATTCGCCTTCCCCGGATGATACTTTATCTCGCAGTCGTAGTCATTCAACAGCTCTACCCATCGTCTTTGCCTCATATTCAACTCCTTCTGGTTGAATATGTGCTAGAGGCTCTTGTGATCTGTGAAGATTGTGCACTTCGTACCATAAAGGTAGTGCCTCCAGATCTTTAACGCAAAAACCACTGCGCCTAGCTCTAAATCATGAGTGGTATAGTTCTTTTCATGCACTTTCAACTGACGCGATGCGTAAGCAATAACCTTTTGGCGTTGCATCAACACACAACCCAATCCTTGACGCGATGCGTCGCAGTATACCACAAAATCATCTGTACCCTCTGGTAGGGCTAAGATTGGCGCGTTGCAAAGCTTATCTTTCAATACCTGAAACGCTTCTTCCTGTTTGATTCCCCAATCAAACTTCTTATCCTTCTGAGTGAGGAGCGTCAATGGTTGAGCGATCTTTCAAAAGTTCTCGATGAATCTTCGGTAATAGCCAGCCAAACACAAGAATTGCCGAATCTCGGTTGGCGTCTTTGGCGTTTCCCAATCCTTGATCGCCTCGATCTTGGTTGGATCCACGTGGATTCCATCTCCATTTACCACGTGCCCAAGGAATTGCACTTCTCGTAGCCAAAACTCGCACTTAGAGAACTTGGCATACAACTGTTCCTTCTTTAGCAGCTCAAGAATGGCTCTAAAATGCTGCTCGTGCTCAGCCTTCATCTTTGAGTAAATCAAAATATCATCGATGAATACAATCACGAACTTATCCAAGTACGGCTTACAAACTCGATTCATCAAATCCATGAACACTGCAGGTGCGTTTGTCAGACCAAACGGCATAACGAGAAACTCGTAGTGCCCATAACGGGTTCTGAAGGCTGTCTTCGGGATACTCTCCTCCTGTATCCTTAACTGATGGTAACCAGATCGTAAATCGATCTTCGAATAGAAGCTTGAACCTTGAAGTTGGTCGAACAGATCATCAATCCTTGGCAGAGGATATCTATTCTTGACCGTCAACTTGTTCAACTCCCGGTAGTCGATGCACATACGGAAACTACCGTCCTTCTTCTTGACAAACAAAACTGGAGCTCCCCAAGGCGAGAAGCTCGGTCGGATGAATCCCTTGTCTAACAACTCTTGAAGTTGTGTCGACAGTTCCTGCATCTCAGACGGAGCAAGTCTGTATAGTGCCTTAGCCACAGGCGCGGCGCCTGGAACTAAGTCAATGCGGAACTCCACTTGCCTTTGAGGCGGCAAGCCAGGCAAATCTTCTGGGAAGACTTCTGGGTACTCCCTCACGACAGGGATGTCTTCGATCTTCGGTTCTTCAACTTTCTTATCCACAATGTGTGCCAGAAAAGCAACACATCCTTTCTGCAAACACTTTCTTGCTTTCAGACAGCTAATAATTCTTAACGGCGTCTCACGCTTCTCTCCGTGAACCACAATGGTCTCACCATCTTCGGTCGGGATACGAACGACCTTCTCATGACAAACTATCTCGGCCTTGTTACTCGATAACCAATCCATTCCTACTACCACGTCGAAGCTTCCCAACTGGACTGGTAGTAGATCTAAAGCGAACTCACGCTCTCCCAATTCGATTACGCAGCCTCGAATCACCTCATTAGCTTCTACTAACTTCCCATTCGCCAATTCGATCGAGTACGGAATATCTAACTTACTAGCGGCTAAACCAAGCATATTCTTAAATTCTAACGACACGAAGCTATAATCGGATGCATAGCGTTGGTTTACAGGGAACGTACCAGTGACAACATTGGGATCCTGGCGCGCTTCCCTTGCTTCTATATTGAAAACCCTTCCGCGGGCTTGGTTTAATTCCGGGCAATTCCTCTTGTAGTGCCCAAGATCACCACAGTTGAAACATCCGGGTCTCTGCCCATTTCCACCACCGTTTCCAACTTGATTGTTTTTCTGGTTACGATTCATGGCGCCCGCTTGGTTTGCATTATTGACCCGATTCCCATCACCTCCATTGTTTCCTTGTGGGCGATTTCCATTACCACCACAATTATTTCTATTCCCAAATCCTCCTTGGCCTCCCCGGCCAGCACTAGCCCAACAGGAATCCTTCAAGTGACCAGTCTTTCCACAAGCTTCACATACTTTTGGCCCGCATCGACCAGAATGATGGCATTGGCAAGAGTTACACTTGGGATGTGCACCCATATATCCCTTACCTTTCCTCCTACCACCAGCTGTATCCTGAGCTGGCGCGTTTTGCTCTCCTTTCTTAACCACTACCCCGGTGCCCTGCTTGAAGTTTGAAAACTTCCGCTTGTTCCCTCCTGATGACTCCACATGAGTCACTTTCTTCTTTGGCTCAACTTCATCAAACTTGTTCAAACGAATTGCCTCCTCTGTGAGAGCCACGCTCAAATCAATGGCTTCAGTGATGGTTGCAGGTTTGGAGGAGGTCACCATGCTTATGATTTGAGGAGCTAATCCCCAAATGAAGCGTTCAATTCTCTTGAACTCAGGAGTGACCATGTAGGGTACCACATGCGACAAATCGTGGAATCTCTGAACATACTCTGCTATCTTTGGGCCTTCCATTTTCAAATGCCAGAACTCGGTCTCCAATCTCTGGATTTCAGCGCGGGAACAGTACTTTTTACGCATGAGTTCCTTCAGTTCGGTCCAGGTCAGCGCGTAGGCAGCAGCTTCGCCAAGTGTCTGTACTTGCAAATTCCACCAGGATAGGGCTCCATCCAAAAATAGCCCAGAGATATAGGTGACTTGCTGATCCAATGCGCATTTGCTCATGCGAAGAACAGATTCTGTTTTCTCAGCCCAGCAGACAAAGGCGACAGCACCTCCTGTGCCATCAAAGTTTACGGGCTTACAGTCCAAGAACTGTTTGTAGGTGCACCCATGAGGTGGATTGTTGTTGTTGCCAGTGTTGCCAGAGTTGCTTCCACTCATTCCTCCTTGAGAGGCAGCATATTGAGCGATAGCAGCAACAATGACTTGCTGTAGTTCGGCCTGAGTCGTAGGCATTTGCTGTTGTTGACGTCTTGGCGGCATCTTCTAAAGATGTGTTTACGTTGGTCAGGCCATAGTGAAGCGTACGTATATAGTAATAGTAATAGCACGTAACATCTCATGTTATCAATATATCACAAATACTAATCACACAACATCCCATGTCATAAAAAAAATAAATAAGCAATCAAGCGAATCAAATATGATGAGAATACTGCGATTGCTATATATCGAGACCACGTAGTAAGTGTATCAGTACATCACTGTGTCATATAATCATCAATCAACTAGGGGCTACGTCACCCCTGTCCAAAAACTATATCAAGTCAGTGTCAAATACATCAAATACATCAAATATATGTCAACAAAAGTCAGAATCATGTAGTCTCCAAAAAGGTTGTGCAGTCAAAAGCAATCGTGGTCCTCTCACCAACGTCTACCCAAACAGTACTGATGAGCTCTATACAGATGGCGGTGGAGGAGGGGGAAAGTGAGTGTAAAACAAACGACGTAAC
The DNA here is from genome assembly GCF_002127325.2 of Helianthus annuus. Taxonomy (NCBI): domain Eukaryota; kingdom Viridiplantae; phylum Streptophyta; class Magnoliopsida; order Asterales; family Asteraceae; genus Helianthus; species Helianthus annuus. Next base: position 84,351,821 of record NC_035435.2, read on the forward strand.
TGGAGCCAGTCCTCCTCCATGGCTCTCTGTGTACAGATGAAAGAAGCGACCTGCTGCTCTAAAGCAAAAAGACGTGCAGCATAATCTGGGGGTATAGGTCGAGAGGGCTGCAAGGGAGAGTGTGTCTGACCATGGCACGAACATGGTGGCAGCTGAGCTCTCTCAAGCTCCTGGATACGCTGCGTGTGTGACTCATGCTGAAAAACGAAAGACATCAAAACGTCCTCTATAGTGTGTCCCACATGGAATGGATGGTAAGAATCAGTAGGTGGCATGACAGGCGGTGACGGCCAAAGGAATGGCGTACTGGTGGGATCAAAAGGTGCCACATGAAAAGGAGAGACAGGGGGTACAACAGGTGGAAACTGTGGCATAACAGGAACAGATGTCGGTATATGCCCAAAGGGATGGGCCGACGAACCCTCTCCAGGTCTCGCTGGAGGTACAAACTGAGGAACCTGAAAAGAGAAATCAACATGTCGTGTATCAGTGTGGTGTGGGGGAATAGGTGGAACATCCTCATCAGCAGGAATCCATCCGTGCTGTGCGTGCTCGTCCGGTGGATCCATGTGTGCCGCGAACAGTGCATGCTCGGGCTCTAGTGGAACGGGATCAGGTGGGGGAGCAACAATAGGGTGAACGGGTGCAATGTGATCGACAGGATGGTCAATGGGTATATCAACAACAGGTGGGGGAACAACAGGGTCGGCAGCAAGGACGTGATCACCCTCCAGCAATGGAGCATCCATAAGGTGATCATCGATAGGCGGGTCAGCTATAACAGGCTCAACAGGGATGCCAGCATGCACGGGGTCATGCTCAGGCATAGGGTCTGGAGCGGCTGCCTGCTCAGGGGCGATGGCAGGCTCGGGATCATCAAAAGCCATCTCGAAGTCGAACTCAGGGTCGATAGGATCGACTGGGTCAGCTGGATCCTCCATGGGCTGATCCATCGGTATGAACTCTATATCATGATCCGGGTCGAATCCCGGAGGAAAGATAGGATCCGAATCCTCTATGTCATCATGGTCAAACGCAAAGCTGGGAATAGGAGCAACAGAGGATGCCTGGTCAGGATCTGAACCATGCGAAAAGTGCTGTGCGCTCAAAGGGTGGGAAGGTGCAGATGCCACAGACTCAAAGGAGTCTGGGACCGGAGAATGCGTAGGCGAATCCTCGGCGGGAGCATCAGCGATCATCAGAAGATCGCCAGCAGGAAGAAGGGCCGCGTCCTGGATCTCATCCTCGAGAAGATCATCATCCTCTATGGGCTCATCGTCATACAGGTCAATATCGCCGTCAGCCACGGCGTCAAGAAGTAAGTCATACGCAGGATAAACGGCTAAGGGTATAGGAGCCGGAATCTCTACTAACGGTAGGTACTCAACGGGAGCGCCATCTGCAGGCTCATCAGCACCCTCAGGTAGTGCGAAGGGCTGAAAATCGTCCTCGTCAATGCTGGTGTAATCAGAAGTGTGCACCTCGTGCTCTGAGGATGGGAGGTCATCAGATACTACAGGTATGGGTCCAGTGGCGTCCGAATCGCCGGTACCGGGCGAGTCCATGAGTCTGTAACATAAACACAAATATGCACGAATAATTAGTCATACAATCAAGTAATCACATAAGTCACCAAGTAAGAAATCACATAATCCTCCTAGTCCCACTAGCCTCCCAGTCTCCTAGACTGACATTCCTAGTCCCACTAGCCAAATTCTTCCCAGTCTCTAAGACTGACATTCCTAGTCCCACTAGCCAAATTCTTCCCAGTCTCTAAGACTGCTCTATCATCCACCTCGACCTCCTAGATCGAGCCTCAGCCTCCATGACCGAGCCTCAGCCTTCATGACTGAGCCTACTCTTCCTAGTCTCACTAGCCACCTACCTCGATCTCTAAGATCGAGCCTCGGCCTCCAAGACCAAGCCTCAGCCTCCAAGACTGAGCCTAAAACAATAAACATCTACCTCGATCTCTAAGATCGAGCCTCGGCCTCCAAGACCGAGCCTCAGCCTCCAAGACTGAGCCTAAAACAATAAACATCTACCTCGATCTCTAAGATCGAGCCTCGGCCTCCAAGACCGAGCCTCAGCCTCCAAGGCTGAGCCTAAAAATAATAAAATGTGCTCAACATGTGTTTGTAAAAACGATTTGGATCTGGACTTAAGTGGTATGCAGTAAAAATGTTTTCGTGAGAGCCCTAGTGATCATAGTCTAGAATCGAGAATGAATCCTAGTTCGCTATGATCAGAGCTCTGATATCAAGCTGTCACACCCTGGCTTTACGGAAGCGTGGTTAATTTGGTGTGACTTCTTAATACCATAGCTTAATCATAACAAAGCTATATGAATTAAAAACATGCAAGATCATCCATTAAATTTTAAAAACCAAATACAGTACCATTGTCTTAACGGGAAAACACCCTAATAACCATAACATTGTTCAACAAACAAACAAAACATAAATATGGTTTAAAGACTGTGACTTGTCCAGGAAAGAGTCACATTCCCTAAACCCCGGATGACCTCGGAAACTAGTGCAGCGGGTAAACGTGCCATACCGTGCCAGATCTTTTAATTCCCTGAAATACATGTAAGTTGAAAAATCAACAATAATGTTGAGCGAGTTCATGCGAAAGTGAGTAAATAAACCTTTGTATTTATCAAAATCCTGGTATGTAGCAAATAAGGAAAAAGAGATCACCAATGGTTTGCAAGGCCATTGATATGTGTGGAGTGCAAGTAGGAAGACTCAACCCTTGCGATTTTGCGTCGGGGCACAAAGTCACCCCGAGGTCCGTTATGCTGGACCTGGGGTTGGGCTCGCTACACCCAGATAGATCTACCGCTTACGTCCCTCGGTCCCACAATGAGGATTAATGGCCTCCAGTTCCCGCCTACCCACTCACATGATCTAAGTAGTAACCCTCCTTACGCTAACCATACCATGTAAAAAGTACTCGTAATCATAGTAACATGTATTTCACCCCCGCAGTTTAGAAAACTGAAAACAGTTAAGAGAAAAGGGGGGACATGAACTCACAGTCGGTGCGTCTCTACCAAGTACTCCAAATCGGGCAGCTGTGCAACGACCTACATGTGCTAATTCTATTAGACGGACGGCCGTGCCTTAGCTTTATAGTTTAAGTTTTTGGGAAATAGCTAGACAACTATTCCGTGTTTACTTTTCGTATATACTTGGTAGTTAATCTCCTTCCCAGGGATGGGGGATTTAATACATGTGCGTTCGAATTATATCATTAAGTCTCACTTAATATACATTTATTTTCCAATTCCAAAATATAAATATTTTTCTCAAAAATATTATATTTTCATTTCACATAACTTTCCCCAAAAATAATACGTTGATAAAATACGCGTTCATGAATATTTCCGCATAATGCATAAGTTACGTTTTATCATTCGAGTGGTAATAAATATTACCAGTGTAACTTATATGTTTATCGTGAAAGCGTTTGTATTATTTTGGGTTCGTTAACGTTTGATAATATTATTTTTACTCTAAAAATAATATTTATGTATTTTCACAAAATAATCATAAACAATGTTGTGAGAATATATATTTACCAAATATATATATTTATCGCGTTTAATTTTGTGAAAATCCCACCTCCGAATATTTGAAAATAAAGTCATGGCGAAATTTATATTTTGAAAACATGTCAAAAATAATTCTAACACTTGTAGTGTAAATAATTTTAGGTGTTAGGTTTTTAGAAAAATTTCGCCAGAGTTTCCTCTATAACTGGAGGTGGCCACGCTTTCAAGCGTATCATTTTCTTTTACTAAATCAATTTCAACAACTTCTTTATTCAATCAAACAATTTCCGACACATCAAACTAGTCGACAAGTATGTAAATCGCATAATTACATGAACTTGTAGTTTTTCCGAAACTATAGTGTAAATCCCATTTTATTTTGTGGATCTTTATATAAAGTAATGTGATCTCGTAAAAACCTCGTTTTTAGAGTAATTCCATCTTTACAACTTCTCGTCATTTTTTTACAAAGTTTGTTATTTTGTCGAAACTTTTCGTTTCACAAGTGTTTACACACTTGTGGTTTATAAAAATCATGCTTGTTAATGTAAGATCTATTTTTAGAAAACATGATTTTCTTTGACGCTTGGTCCTTTGAAAATACCACTTGCAGATACGTAGATCTGCTAGTTTTAAACACTATTTTACAAGTAAAACATTTTTACACAAGTTCATGTTCCGCGTGTGGTAGAGTTTCACCCTTTAACCCTTGTACCATTCAAAACAAGCTTATGTCAAGATCCATGACCTTAACCAAACCGGGTTAAATGATGATCCGAGCTACCACAACATAGATCGGGTCTAGATAACCACACAAAATCAATACTACAACATTTACACAACTAGTGAACTTTTAACCAACATTATTCATGTTTTTAGTAGACTTTTGTGCTTCAAATTGCAAGTTTCCGAATTTTAACCGTTACATAACATATTAACCACTTTAGAATAGTTCGAGAGAGTGTTTTAAGCATTATACCTCTAGCTCGAGGCTAGGGAAGAATCTATGCGCAAAAGAGGTGGATAAAAGCTAGATAGAGAGGTCCTTCGTCTTCCGTTTGCTCCAAGGCTCCTTATATGCGACCCTTAACACTTGTAGATGATTGGAACTTGCAAGATGGAAGTCGAAAATGGATGGAGGAGAAGAGGGGTGTTCGGCCGTGAGTAGAGCAAGAGGGAGAGAGAGAGCTTTGTGGTGATGTGTAGAGTGATTTATCTTGTGTGCCATGACATGTTACTTATAGGCAATTAGGAAGTTTTAATCTAATGGTTAATGTGTTGTCTAGATATTAGACAAGAGTTTATATAATATTCAATAAATGGTACAAGTCTTGGTTACATAGTGACCGATCGGCCCAAGGGGGGGGGGGTTCCTAGTTTGATTCCAACCATTAGTTGATGTTTAGTTAGGTTAACTAGGTTAGATTTAGGGATTAACTTGGTTAGTCATGTGTTGTGCTTTAACGCGGGTGTTAGGGTGTTCAGGGACCCTAACTGGCTCAGAAAAAGATCCATATTGTTAATGTCAATATTTTTATGTTCTGGGTATAGTCCGGTTGTTCGGTTGGATAGTAATCCGTTAAAGCGCTTAATAAAGCTTTTAAGTGTCGTAAATACCATTTTTTAGTGACACAACTTATTCCTTAAAGTGTCGGGAATATTTTCCTCATGTTTTGGCACTTTGTTAGCTAGCCAGAAGCTGAAATGTTAATTAAAGTGCTGTGTTTTGTGCTCAGTGTATGTTTTAGGCACATCCAGTCATCGTAACTTATTCCTAGAGACGCAGTTCTACAACCCTTGTATCCCTACACTCACTATGGGTGTAGTAAAATATCTCTGGCTCATACAGGCCTTAGAGGCAGTAGCTGCCTGATGCTGGCTTTATCAGCATGTTCAATAGGTTATCCGTTCATAGTGCTACTATGCTTTTGTGCATCATGTTTGTCACTAGAGTTCAGTATGTAAATAATGTAGTGACAGCAATTAGAGTATGATGCAAGAATATACAAGTATCAGAAATCAAGTAGCAGTTCATCAGCAATTTCAAGTAAGCACAGTAATCAAGCAGCAATTAATTATTAATTAAATCGTACGGATACCTGGTTTAGTGAGGGTTGTCACAACGAGGAACGATCCTAACGGCTCTACCAAGTCTATAAATACCCTTCATTCTCTTGTGCAAAACCCACTTGAATTCTGAGATTTTCTCTAAGTTGAAGTGTAGAACACTTCATACCTGAGAAATACTTGGAATATCAATCTTACGGGGACCTTCTGTAAGTATTCTTTCGTGCTTTTCGTTCGTTTTGGCGTTAAAGTCAAACTATGTTTGACTTTCTGCATTGACCAGTTTATGGTCAACGCGAAGTTCATTTGAACTTCATAACGTGAGCATAATCACGATGGTTATCGTCCCTAGTGACTATACCTACTGATTACCACGTTATCTAGGCTCAGTGACGATCATAGTTTCGGCCAGAATACGTTTTCTCGTGTATTTTGTAACCAAACTACTCTAGGGTATTAAAACCGTTTGTTTTAATACCAAACCTATTTTATAACTTTACTAAACATGTTCTAGCATGTTTAGCTCGTCGCTTTTAGAATTGTGCTTGTATAGGGTCGTAAAGGTAAGCGATCTAAACAACCGCTTATGCTTACGAACCCGACCCATTTGGTCGATCTTTAGGATCCGACCATGTTGGTGCATTACATCTGTCGACTTCGTCTTGGATCGAGTCATTCATTGTATTGTATAGATTAGGGCACGTTTTATGAGAAAACTGGAAAGTATATGTGTTTAGGAAGTTAGTTTCGCTCATATGGTCATAGGCTATAGGTTTCGCTTATTCGTACACATGTAGTTTCGCTTATAATATAAGCGAAACCTCCAGGCCTATATATAGCAGACCATTCGAGCGAAACCATAACGAATGTCTTGTATTCCATGCCGAAGTGCTGCCGGTGTGAGGTTTGAGCTGTAAACGTTGTCAGATCAATAAAATCAGCATATTTAGTGAAGATTCAGCTGTTTCTACCTTCGTTTCTTGTTATTCCGCACCTGAAACGTAGTTGAACGCCTCTGAATGACTCGTTTGGGTCAGAACACAATCCTACAAATGGTATCAGAGCTCAGGAGGAGGAGTTCTGCAGAGATTAGCTGGAGTTCATCATCATTTCTTACTTCTACACCTTCTTTCACCATTTCCGAAAGTTTTTCTGGTCGGAATTTGCTAAAAATTTCACAGACTGTGTATTATTGAACATTAACAAATGCTGGAAAGTTTCGGATCAAAATACGGACTAAAAATGGATCAAATGACTTTCAAACTAGGTTTCGCTCTTTCGGACATAGTGTAGTTTCTCTTATTTGAACCACTAGTTTCGCTTTTGTGACCAAAGATCAGAGGTTTCGCTCCAAATTGCATGAAGGTTCCGCTCTTGTGTCACCAAGGTTTCGCTCCAAAGGACTAGTCTGGGGTTTCGCTTTCAGGGTTCATCAAGGTTTCGCTCATTCAGACAAACTCTAGTTCCGTTTTTTTGTACATCAACAGGTTTCGCTCCAAAGAACATCTGGGGTTTCTCTTTTACAGACAAAATCCAAGTTTCGCTTTTGTGGACTATCTGGTTTCACTTTTACAGACAAAATCCTAGTTTCGCTTTTGTGGACTATCTGGTTTCGCTTTTTGGGTACAAACACCAAGTTTCGTTTGAAAAACGTGTCAAGTCATCACGGATACTGAGTTCTATAACGCGTTCGCAACACCGTCTGGTCCAGCCGCCGTTGTTCAAGCCATGAATATAGAAAACGAGACGGGAACCACCCAAAAACCCCCGAAGTTGATGAGTATCGAAGAATATTATGGGTGGAAAGACAGATTCGAGAACTGGGTTCAGGCAAACCATCTTAGGTCGTGGGAATGTATCTTGAAGAAATACGTGTTGCCTCGAACAGAATTGCAGACTACCAAAAATCTATCAGAATTCACGGAGCAGGAACGAGTTATGTACAAAGCTGAGAAAATGATGATAAGTCTGCTTCAGCAAGCGATCAAAGAAGACATCTTCATTTTGCTACAGCATGACAAAACTGCAAAGTCAATCTGGGATGCACTTAAAGTCAAATTTGAGGGAAGCGAGAACATGATAAAGAGCAAGAAAGCGCTGCTTAAGAAAGAGTTTGATCTGTTCAGCAGTCTACCGGGTGAAGATACAAAGAAGCTGATTGAGAGATACTGCCACCTTGTGCGATCAATGTCGATGTTAAGTATTGAAAAAGATCATGAAGAGTGGGTAGACAAGCTAGCTGATGCATTACCACAGAAAGAATGGGGAACATATTTGATGATTCTGAAAAACACAGGTGTTTATAATGGGTTAACGATTTCTCAGTTCATCGAAAAGATCGAGAGTCAGGATCTGGAACAACAGAAGATTGCCAGAATGAACAGTCTGAGTGGTCAACAGGATGTTAAGATGTATTATAAGGGTAGTATTCCAGTTCCAGAATCTGAGAGAAGTCCGAAAATCCAGACATCATTTAGTGCTGGAGATTCATCAGAAAAGGCTGATCAGGGTTCAAGCAAAAGCAGCAGCGGATTCTCATCATTTCCGAGTGTTAATCCTAAAGAGTCAAATTCAATTTTTCAGTCTCAAAGTACAAAAACAGGAAATGGTTATGTGATTCAGTGCAACATTGCTCTAAATCTTCTAGAAGGTCAAAGTTTTTCTGAGGAAACTGCAAAAGACCACATGGCTTTACTCGGTTTGGTATTATTATCATATGAGGGTCTTGTAGCTGGTCGAATAGGAAATCCTATGCTCACCAAAGAGGATTACGACCAAATAGACGCCGAAGAGATGGAATTAATGGATATTAAATGGTGTCTTGCAAGTGTACTCAGACGTGCTGAAAAGTTCAAAACGATTACCGGGAGAAATGACTTTCTTGATGCTCATGTATCTACTTTAGGTTTCGATAAATCTAAAGTTACTTGTTTTCGATGCAGGGAGAAAAGTTATTTCAAATGAGAGTGCAAGGGTAGAGAAGCTAGTGGTGCTCAGAATCCGTTCGGAAAAGATGATTACTACCGGAAAGCCATTTATCAGCAGGTTGGTCAATCACAAGACTCACAGACGGCTCATGGTAGGAAGATTGAAGATTCTAAGAGAGCATGTTTAGTGGACTTCAACTGGAGCAACTACATATCACCTGATAGCAAAGCATGTTTAGTTGATCAAGATGATGAAAGACTACCTGAAGGCTTCAGCTGGGATATGTTTGTTGATGAAAAGGGAGAGTTCAAAGCTTTCATTGCCAAGATTGTCAGAGAACCAGATATGTTTACCACCTGCATGAAATCTATTGGTGTGACTGTAGAAAGTGTGGAGGAACAGTCTGTTATATCTGATGAAAGCTCAGAAAGTGCTGATGAAAGTTTACAGAGTGCTGATGAGAGGGTTCAGAATGATGTCACTTCAGAAAAAGAAGTTGTTTTTGATCAAACACCGTCTGATTCTGGTGTATCAGATGCTGATTCTGAAAAATCTGTACAGTTTGATCAATCACCAGTTGATAGTAGCAGTGATGATGAGGAAGAAAAACATATCAATATTGCTAAAACTCATCTTTCTCCTGAAAGTTTTCATTTCTATTTTGCAGATCGCATGAAAAAGCTGAAGGCAAAAAGAGCTATAAAGGAGCAAATGGAAATGAAGACTGAGCCGGTGAGTGAAGAAAAGATGACTAAAGCTGAGAAAAATGTTGAGAGTGAGCAAGTGAAAGAAGAAGAAAAAGTGATAGTGTAGGATCGTTCTGCGACCCGAACGAGTCGTTCAGAGGTAATTCTATCAAATACAGGTGCGGAAAACAAGTATTTGACTCAGGAACAGCTTTAATATCACTTTAAACACCTTTTCTATTGATATATAACAGATTCTAGTACATTCTCGATCCGGCAGCACCTCGGTACGAGTTTCGACAAATCGTTACAAATGAACCGCTTATGGTGCTATTTATACGTTTCAGGTCCGCTCCAAAGGACCTTGTTCGTATAAGCGAACCCCTTTGGTCATATAAGCGGACCATACATCATGACAGATAAGCGATCCTGATCATGTCCCTATAAGCGAATCTCTCACTAAAAACCTATATAAACTCCTATTTTCTCGTACTACGTGCCCTGATCTAACATTCTAATACTATGACTCGATCCAAGACGAAGTCAACAGATGAAATGCACCAACAGACTCCCCCTCAGATGTTGACGGAGTGCCATCGAACGGAGTGTCATCGAGTCATATCACACTGTCTTCAATCTTCTGTCTTGATCAGCTACTGGGCTTTTCTCTATCTCCGTCTCTTTCTCTTCTATCATCAACAGACTCTCCTTCACAAAGCTTTGACATTTTTTGAGTTTGTTCAGTCCAACTTGTACTCCTCCTCAAGTATTACATATTCTCCCTCAGATGTTGACTTTCCTGCATAAACTCTACCCCAAACATAAGATTTATGACAACATTTAAACATATAAACATGCACCAACTCAGACTCTCTCATATGCACCAACATTTAACTCCCTCTCAATTTTCTATCTGTATGATGAACCACTTGAAAAGGTTAGATTATGAAAACAGTTTTAATTTCACACACACACTCCTCCTCAAAGATTGCTCATCATGTTTAGCACTTTTGAATTTTGAAAATCAGCTTTTCAACATCAGTTGTCAAAAATCTTTTTGTATTTTCAAAAAATTATGCTAAAACACATCAAAAATCTTTTTGGATTTTTCTGAAAGAAAATGAAAATGCAGAAGTAAACTATTTACAGACAATATTTTTGTGAGCTCGTGCAAGAGGATCATATCAGTTTTGAAACATATCACTAACACCGTTAAGCTTTAAACATTCTCAGTTCTAAACAATTTACCTAGATTGTCAGTATGTTTGTCCACTTAAATTTTCACACAGACTTCAATTGATTCGAGATACGATATTAATGTTTTAGAGACTTAAACTTAATTGTGTATCACTCCACTTGAATATACTCCTGTATCCAGATCCCAAATATTCAGTCTTACAGGTAAGTATACCACAGATGATATCTGTAAAGGGGTTATGTGCGAGGGCCGTGAGAGCTCAGGTCGATACTTCCGTATACGCAGAGAGATGACGGCTTCGACTTTTGGTGGGTCCCCTTTAGAGGATCTTTTGATTACAACAGCAGCGACTATCAATTTTATTGTTTCATCAGCTTGCTGAGGGCGATGATATGTTTCAAGCATTTTGCGAAAAGCATTATCCGGGGACTAGGTCAGAACTTCCATTCAGCAGAAGTCCCGGGATAATACCCCAGATATCACTGAGTATAAAGACCTAGTATCTCAGAATACGAGACCTTTCAAACAAGATTTCGGGGGTTACCCATATATCCAAGAATAGTTACCCACGAATCAAGCAAGTTTGATTTAGATTTATATCTCGTTTCAATTTACTAAATGTGCGAAAATCTACTGACACATCCGCAGTAAGATCGTTTATCACTTTTAAACTTTCCAATTCTTTAGCATGTTGTGATAGTCCACTGATGTACTATCATTTCCTCTTTTTCACAACAAAATTCATTTTTGATTTTATCATGTTTTTGGCTTTTTCAAATTTTCTAATGTTTTTGGATTTACTGAAATTTTCTTACTCCCCCTAAAATGCAAACACATTAACGAAAATATGAAAACAAACTGTACAAAAACATGACAACCGATATCAAATCACATCAATTCGCCATTCACTTGGCATAAACAATCAGAACTCCCCCTATCAACAAACTATTTTCCCATTTAGATTTCAAAACACTTAAGTTTGTTTTAATCAAAATGGTTTTTCTGGAAAATAAGTTTGATTGATTTTACTACTTGTAGGTTTATCAAACAAATGTTCGGGGATGTGGTCCATCATCTTGTCTTCCAACCAAAAGTAGGAAATACAAGTACAATTAATGTCCTTGATTTACCATATGTAATCAAATCATCTAACCACTTGTAATTATAACCAACAAACATAAACAAACCTCTTTACCGTTTGTATGATTGACGTTACCGAATATAACTCAAGAAAGATGCCGATTCATGCTCCACACTTACCAACCTGGGAGCTCCGGCAAGTCCTAAGACTTACTGTTCATAATATGTACCATCCCAGTCACAAACCAGGGATGGTTCAACCTTTTCTTTCGTTGTTTTCTTCTCATAAAATTCCTTAACCCCTTTGACTTTTCGATCAATCATCTTGCCAAAGATGTGTTTTACCTTGGAGTTAAAGACCTTCTCAGCATCAAATTCCTGTTCATCATGATAAAATTGGTTAGAAATTTCAACTTTACCAATTTTCTTTTTAGAATTCTCAGCCCAAAGTAATGGAAACTCCTCATCATTAACAATCGGAACTGATTTTTCAACTTTTACATCAGCTTCACATTTTGAAACAACTTGTGGCTCAACTGACTTTGTGGAATCAGTTTCATCGCCAGAAGATAGCTCCTCTGATTTCGACCTATCAGAATCATCGCTAGAGCTTTCACCAACCTTCTTAACAACCCATTTCTGGTTGTCAGATTTGGCTTTCTTCTGGTAAAACTTGTTCGAACTCTCACCAATTTCAAAAATAGAATCTTTAAACAGTTTTGTTCTATCAAGTGGTGATTCGAATGCAAACACTTTCTCTTTGATTTTACGAAATACTCCCTGTTTTGATTGTATCGCATTCGAACAATCTTTTGCAATGTGTCCAACAGTGTTGCATCTGTAACAGGTTCTTGTATCTCGCTTCTGTTCGTCTTGCTTCTTCGCAAGGAACTCTTTATTTGATTCTCTCCAGAAACTTGTCTTTTCTTCTTCATCAGTTGATGTACCTGAAAGAAATAACATTTTGGATTTAAAATCATGAACATATTTTTCATTTTTCTCTTTTTCTGTAGGAATAAAACCAAGACCTTTCTTTTTGAAATTACCGTTATGGTTTGATTTCTTTTGGAAACCAGAACCAAAACCGTAATCCTTTTTCTTGTTTAATCTTTGTTGAACTCTTGAAGTGTAAGGTTTAGGTTTATCAATAAGACATAAGCCTTTTATTTCAGAAATATTAATTTCTGTGAGTATGAAAACCTTTTTAATCAGTTCAGTTTTAACACTTCTTATTGGAAATTCCTCATCAGAATATAATTTGTCCGAATTATTCAAAGTATAAGCAACTTTAAACAACCCATCATCCAAATTAGATTTTGATAACAGGAATTTTCTATCATAGACTATTTTACCATGTTTTTCTGTTTGATCCGGAATGCTCGACTCAGACTTAGACTCTAACGCGGACTCCGACTTTGACTCTTCACAATCATCACTCTCTAACACATGATCCACGACTTTCTTCATCAATTGAGACTGTTGATCAGTGTCAGATGATGTAAATACAACATCAATATTTTCTGGAAGATTTACTAACGACTCTGACTCCCACTGTAAATTTGTGGCCTTTTTGACTCTTTCATCGTTTGGATATCTGGGCAAATATCCATTTTCCAGTGGGGGTGGACACTTATTGTAACTGACTCCTTTCTTCATACCATATGAAGCCTTTTCAGTATCCTTTTTCTTGCCAGTCTTCTTCTTGTCAGCAATCTTTTCACCAGCATCAACTCCACTGCATTCTCTTCATTTACATCATCCTCTTCCCATACCTTCATGCTTTCAACAGTTGGATAAATCCTGTCAATCACATAGGAAGTACATGAGTAACTTTTTAATAAACGGTTAACTCTTTCCGTTTCAATTCGTTGCAGCTCAAGCTTCTGTTCTAAAGCAGCACACTTTTCAATATAATTGTTTACAACTTTTTGTTTTGTCATAAACGCTCCCTGAAGTGTCTTCATAGCAACAGCTTGCTCTTCACTAGTTTGATTGTACTGATTCATTGTCTTGTTCAGCACATCATACGACTCCTTCAGACTGTTCAAGTTGTAAATCAAAGTGCTATTCTGCTTCTTTACAACTTCACAATTTTCACACTTTACAGGAACTTCTTTTGCATCAACTTGTTCTTCAACTTTAAACTTAGGCACTTCTGTCACCTTTTGCCTTCTCACCACCGGCACCTCTTCATCATCACTACTCACCGGCGTTTTGATCTTCTTTTTCTTCTTCTTGACTTTTTCATCTTCACTATCACTCTCAGCAACCAACTTCATATCTTCTCTATATTTTCTAGCCCAATACTCTGTATCATCATCACTATCATCTACAATCTTTGCAGTAAAAGCAGTGTAAGCTGTAGTTTGATCAGGAATGTAATCATCCCAAGTGAAATTTACCCAGCTAAAACCCTCTGGTAGCCTCTCATCTTCTTGATCAATCAAACAAGCTTTCCTATTATCTGGAATATATTTATCCCAGTTAAACGACTGCTTTTGATCTTGATTCACCACACATGCTCTCTTTCCTGAATCTTCAATCACATCTCTTCCATGTGCAGTTTGAGCTTGATGTTTTTGTTGAGCTGATTGACCAACTTGGTGATATATGGCTTTCCTATAGTAATCATTGTTGTTGTTGAACGGATTTTGAGCTCCACTTGCTTCTCGGTTAGTGCACTCTCTCTTGAAATGTCTTTTTTCCCTGCACCGAAAACAAGTGACTTTAGATTTGTCAAAACCTAAAGTAGAAACATTCGCATCACGAAGATCATCTCTCCCCGTGATTTGTTTGAACTTCTCAGCTCTCTGTAAAACACTAGCCAGACACCACTTTATGTCCATCAGCTCCATTTCTTCTGCATCTAACTGGTCGTAATCTTCTTTAGTTAGCATTGGATTGCCGATACGACCTGCAACAAAACAAGTGTAAGATTCCAAAACCATTCTTAATAAAGACATTTGGTTTTTGGCAACTTCCTCAGAATAATCTTGATCTTTTTCAAGATTTAATACAATGTTGCACTGTAATTTTCTCCCGTTTTTAGTTGCAGAAATGTTTGGATCATATGATGAAAACGAAGTAAAGTTGGTTTTGCTGTTGGATCCCGATGATGGACTTCCAAATGAGTTCTTGGCGCTGTAGGCAGTCTCAACCTTAGGAGATAGATTTGAAGATTTTTTCTCATTAACCCCAGCCTTATAATACAGCCCGATATCCTGTTCACCATCGAAATCTTTCATTCTGATCACTTTTCTCTGTTCCATTTCCTGAGCCTCTATTTTCTCAATGAACTTACTAAGCGTCAGATTACTGAAACCTTTCTTGTTTCTGAGCATCATCAAATATGTGCCCCACGTCTCATAAGGAAATGCATCAGCAAGCTTCTCAATCAGCTCATCAGTACTTTTCTCAATACTCAATCTTTTCATATTAGCAAGCAGATTACAATATCGTTCAATAATTTCTCTCATACTCTCATTCTTCAACCCTTGGAATAGATCGAACTCTTTCTTCAGAAGTGATTTTTTACTCTTGACCATCTCCTCACTTCCTCTAAACTTCGATCGCAACGCTTTCCAAATCGAATACGAAGTTCCATTGTGCTGTAGAAGAACCATTATATCTTCTTTCACTGCCTGTTGAAGAAGACTAAGCATCATTTTCTCATCTTTGTACTTCTTCCGAGCATCAGCAGATAAATCTTTGATTGGAACGGGTTCTTCATCATCGTTCAACGGTCGAACATACTTTGTTTCTACACATTCCCAAGCGTCAAGATAATTCGCTTGCACCCAATTCTCAAACCGACCTTCCCAACCCTTATACTCTTCAATGTTCATGAGTCTTGGTGGTTTTTGCATCGTGCCCGTTTCGTTCTCGAGCATCGTATTTTGCGCTAAAGTGATTGGGGTTACCGGGGTAGCGAATGCGTTGAAGAATTCTTCGTCCATTTACAAATTTTTCAAAAATTTTACCACAGTCTTATAAGCGAATCAAATTTAAACTGTTCACAACAGCGGATCTGTGAACTAACTAATGAGCGGACCCAATAAAGTCAGTATGAGCGAACCGAAATGTAGACTGGATCCAAAAGCGGACCAACTTAGTTCACAGGAGCGGATCTATTAGAAGACAAACGAGCGGACCAGATGTGACACCTGTGTCACCGCGACCATAAAACAAATACCAAGCCGATGAAATACTGTATTTCATACTTGGGATCTTGTATAAATATGTGTATGTTTTGCACATATCAATTATTGTTCAATTTCAAACTCTACATTGCTTTCTAGAGCATTATACGCAAACTGGTGCGTAAACGTACTCAGTTTAATGCGAAAAATACCCCGGAACATCAACATATACTCAACATACCTTAAATAACCTTTACATAACTTAGAAATAAGTTTTGAAGGCTTGGGTATAGCAAAAACAAGTTAATTCGCTTACAGGGACTAAACTTGACAAACTGCGAAAGTATGCCAATTTGAACTGTAACGAACATTCCGAAACATGTTCATAAGTTAAACATACCCTAAATATCCTCTACATAGCTTAGAAATAGGCTTTGAGGTGTTTGGTATGCTAAAACAAACTTTTGGATCATTCAGGGACTAAAAGTGTCAAAAAGTGCACAAGTTTGCACTTTCGCGCATAACTTACGTTCTGAATACATCCGGACATCCAAAAATTTATGTAAGCATCCTTATATTATGCCTTAGTGTTGGGCATGAGAAAAATCCATTCGTCGCGTCATTTGGATCGTCTTTCACGCTTATGCGCATTCCGTCGTAATTAAGCGAACATCGCAATCGTACGGCCAAACGAACCGACATCCGGAATATTTTTGAGCATATTTCATGTCCCCTACACTTTAACTTCATCTTAGAGCCTTGAAATGAGGTTAACGGGGCTTAAACGTGCCAAAAATGGGCCAAAATACGTGTTTCTGAAGTGCAGGGACCAAAATTGTAAATTCTGATCTGGGAACCTTAGGCGGGGCGCGTAAGGATTTACCAAATCCTTACGCGGGGCGCGTGAGACTGTCAGACAGAAAAATCTTTGCCTTTAATGCAGTTTGGCCTTTCGTTCGATCAAGGGGCAATGCCCTTTCACCCAATCAGGAGCCAAGGGCCAAGTTCTGACTTACCACAAGAATTTGACAAGTGTACGCTCGAGATCGCGGCACGATATTCGATAAACGATCCTAACGGTTCCACTTTTCCTATAAATACCCCCCCCTTTGTTCCAAAAACCCACAAAATCTGATCTTAAGGCTCTAAGTTGGAACCATTGTTCCATACCTGAGCTATTTGATCTAGATTAGCACTCGGGGACCTTCCGTAAGTCTTCTTTCGCTCTTTTATCGCTTTTCGAGTCCGAAAGTCAACATTTTGTTGACTTTCTGCATTGACCAGCTTATGGTCGATGCGAAGTTCATGGAACTTCATAACGTGAGCGTGATCACGATGGTTATAGTCCGTAGTGACTATACCTACTGATCACCACGTTAACTAGGCTCAGTGACGGGTCGTAGTTTCGGCCAAAATGTGCATTCTTGCATATTTTGTAACCAAACTACTCGTGAGCATCAAAGCCGTTTGTTTTGATGTCAAACCTGTTTTCTAAACTTAGTTAAGCATGTTCTAACATGCTTAGCTCGTCACTTTTAGTTTAGTGCTTATACAGGGTCGTAAGGTAAGCGATCTAAACCATCGCTTATACTTTCGAACCCGACCCATTTGGTCGATCTTTAGGATCCGACCAAACACATTAGGTGACCATAGCTATAACCTTCCGAGGTTATACCTTGTGGTCACGATGTTAGACGTTCCAGACGCGTTCTACGCGAACGACGCGTTAAGGTAGCCTAAGCTACCTAAACGGGTCATGATGGGGCGTAAGCACTTAGGTTAGGTTTCATTTTAGTATGTAGGCTTTGTTAAACCATATTACACGAGTCTCCATACTCGTTTGGTTTACGAACCCGCATACTATCCGACCCTCCGATTTTGGTCCGGTATATTAATATAGCTACCTATTAGGTGCCGTTTGATATCCCGTGACCTCTAGCATTATCTGGTTATTATACAAGGAATTCAAAGCAATCTCAGGTGAGTACATTGAACCCCATCTTTTACATGTTTTCGAGGAGTCAATGTGAGTACATTGAACCCCTCTTTTACTGTTTTCCAAACTGTTTTGGGGTGAAACTCATGTGCCTATCTGTTACTTTCATGCTTTCCTGTTTTCACATCATATACTTGCTACGTTCGATAGTACATATATAGTACATGATTTCATTGTGTTTATGCTATGTATGCCCATTGTGTGCGTACTTAGTACATTGCTTTACATTTCATGCTACGTACGCCCATTGTGTGCATACGTAGTACATTGTTTCACATTGCATTACTGTTGCATATGCTCATCCAGCATATGAACACATTACACTACATTTTGAACCGTTGTACTCTACAATACATTTCATGCTACGTACGCCCATTGTGTGCATACGTAGTACATTGTTTCACATTGCATTACTGTTGCATATGCTCATCCAGCATATGAACACATTACACTACATTTTGAACCGTTGTACTCTACAATACATTTCATGCTACGTACGCCCATTGTGTGCATATGTAGTACATTGTTTCACATTGCATTTCTGTTGCATATGCTCATCCAGCATATGAACACATTATACTACATTTTGAACCGTTGTAACCATTTGACTATACATAAACATTTCTACCGTTGTTAAACATTTCATCTTGATGGTTTGGTTTGAGTAAGTGATTTAAGTAACGAGGCATGTGTAATATGATACAAGCATGGTGGATACGCCGCTGGTGCTTCCTATATATAAGTGTTTGTGTGGTATTACATATCGTAGCGTTATTTGAATCATTTCAATTTGAGACATAGAACATTTTATACAAATAACACGCTTTTCACAAGACATTGATTTTCAAACAACAAATCTTATACAAACTCTTTTTACATGGTTATTCAGTTAACCATGCATTGTTCTCTTATTTATACATATCATTTGATCTTACCGTTTTTCAAATGATTTACAAGACAAAGCAAAATACGAGGTTCATGACTAAACATTTTCTCAAACTCAAGTCATGAATTCCGTTTTCACAAAACCAATGTATCTCACAGGCATTTTTATGCTGACGTACCTATTTTCACATGTGTTTTCAGGAGATGATGCATAGGACTTATCAAGACATACTTAGGCGGACCTGTGCCTTAGTGACTTAAAAACGAGACAAGAACTAGTTAATTTATGTTATGTACACTTTGATTCTTGTTTAGACAATGTAAACTTTCATGTTTGATTTATAAAACGAAACTTCATTTGCCATGGATTTGAAACAATTGATTCTGTTACAACACTCCCCGACGTTTCCGCCACGTTTTGTATGTTCTACGTGGTCGGGGTGTGACAGAAAAGATGGTATCAGAGCCAATGGTTATAGGGAATTAGGTTATTAGTAATGCTTTGACCTAGTCTATAACCTTCCTAGGACCCTAACGCAAGTTTACTTGCGTTTAGTCATAAAACAATACCGTCACCTATCCTTAGGCGACGACCACAACAAGAACATAAATTTCAAAACCGCCTTGAAAACTAATCATCTGTTCTAGGATGATTGATTACTAGGTTTTGAACCCTCTGTTATAAGGTTTTGAACCCCTTTGAATTTTCAAAACTCCCGTCAAAGTTTTGGGTCCTAAATAGTGTGAACACGTGCAAACTGGAAGAGTGAATGCCTGTACCCTGGGTTTTCTGTCTAAGGTTAGAGTGTTCGTACAAATCCACATAAACGGACCAGTCACTCTTACCTGGGAACTCTCGGGGTGAGTGTCCACTTATAGGCGAGCATGTCTTCGCGATACACTATGAGGATCTATTTGCTTTGATTCAGCCTTGGTGTTGTTTGTTTGCTTCATGATTCAAACAAATGACCATCAACCGTGATTATGGTCAGTGATTGTAACATCCTATTCTTACCCAATACCATTTTATTTGTTTCCTTTCATGTTTTCCTCTTTTAGAATGCCTCCTCGACGCGAACACCAGATAGCAACTGCCGAGCTGGCAGAAATTATTGCGCAGCAGATGGCTGCTCAATTCCCAAATCTCTTTGCTCAATGGAACCAAGCCAACAACAACAATGGTACATGCAATTTCAAGAACTTTAACTCGGCTAAACCACTCAAGTTTAGTGGTTCTGAGGGAGCAACTGGGCTTCTTCAATGGTTCGAGAGCATCGAGAATACTTTTCGCCACGTGCAGTGTCCGGATAATCGCAAGGTCGAGTTTTCTTCGAGTGTGCTTCAGAAGAGGGCTCTTACATGGTGGAGCGGGGTAATGAGAGACCGTGGTGCAGATGTTGCTCTAGCACAGACATGGGCTGAACTGAGAGCTCTTATGATGAGAGAGTTTTGTCCTCGTCATGAACAACGAGCATTGGAGAAGGAGTTTGATGATTTAAAACAAGATAGTGGCGAACACAGGGCATATACTGATAGGTTTGAGGAGTTGAGTCTACTTTGTCCGACTATGGTCGCCCCACTCGACATGGCTATCGAAAAGTACATCGACGGCCTGCCTGACTCGATACAAGACATTGTCACTGGTAGCAACCCTACCACACTCCGTCAGGCCATTGAGCTATCTGCAACCTTGACTGAATCGCAGATCAGAAAGCATAAACTTTTTCGAAAAGGTGACAAGAAATCAGCCGGGGAATCGAACCCAATCAAGGAATCAAAGACCATGGATGAACAGACTGAATCTCCTAAGAAGTCAAGGAAGCGAAAGGCTTCTCAGAACTTCGCCGTGGTCGCTCACAATGGTCAAGCCGTCCCCAACCAACCAGCTCAACCCCCTGCTAGAAAACCATACAATGGAACTGCACCCTTGTGCAACCAATGTAGCCTCCATCATCACGCCAATGTACAGTGCCGCAAATGCCAAACTTGTGGACTCATAGGCCATACAACAAGAATCTGCCCAGCTGCAGCTGCACCAAACCAAGCTGGCAACAATCCCGCTCAAGGTCGTTTCCTACCAGGTTCTTGTTTCAACTGTGGCGAGATGGGTCATTTCCGAAGAAATTGCCCAAAGCTTGCTAATGCAAATCCAGCACAAGGATGATCACCCGACTGACTAGAAGACAACATCGTTTAGAAATAATCATGTCTTATGTATTAAGTTTCTTTTGTTGTCAAGATCCAAGGAACAGTTGATATCGTTGTTTATAAATAAATCTTTCATTTACATTGCAATGTATTTCGATGGTTGCATATATAAACGACATATCCCTTGCAATACCGACAATCAAGGAACCGTATTCCTTGAAGAACAAACTACCCCCAAAATTCTCCCATTCTATAATCGCTTGCGTCTTCCACGGAATTCCTAAGTACCCGTTTATTCTAAGGAAACGAAGTACAAGGCGCAGGTTACAACACAAGACGAATACCCAAGGTACCACTATAAATCCTTAATAGGGTACCTAGGAATTTCCCGTAAGTCTTTAATTGTTGTATACCTTCATTCGAATGTGGTGATTCCTTGTAATAAAAAATCGAATTTTGGGAGATCTTTCTATCTTCTCAGATAGATCCCAGTGAACATTGAGACCCGTCGATTGGTTTCCATATCCGTATTCAATCAATAACAAGTTAATAACAAATTATAATCAAGTTAAACAACTATGTGACTTTGTGCTTATGTGTTCCCTTATGTGTTGTTGTGAGATCCAAATTATGTTATCCAAATCTTCGTAGAATCTTACATATCCGTGTACAAGAGATTCATAGTAGGATGCCCAAAGGTATTACTTAAAATCCTCAATGGACTTCTATGTTATAGTTAAGTCCCTCGGATTATAAAGTACTACTTCATAATTAGACCCCTTGAGTGGTCTAGTTAAACAGATTCATCCAAAAATCTGGATAAGGATATCATGTGATGATATAGCTGAAAGGACTCTTTGGTGGCCTAACTAAGAAGATCCCCTGTCAATCTAATTAAAAGGAACCGATGGAAGTCTAGTCACCCTCGTCACAAGTTTGATATCCTTCCCCAAAACATTACAAAACAAACTGTGCGGACTGTGCAAGGGATTACGTAATTATGGATGCATACATAATTATGGAATTTAGTGCACAGAAATCACAGCAAGTTCTGTCATGTGTCTAGAGTTAACCCTATTCATTTCCAATTCTGATGAAGCATCCGTTGAGGAAAAATGAACTAGCTATTCATTTTTCACTTCTGAAGAATATCCGTTGAGGAAATGAATATCCGTTTATCCTTCATTTCCAAATCTGAAGAATACCCGTCGAGGAAAATGACTCCGTTTGTTCATTTTCGTTCTGAAGATTTATCCGTTGAGGAAATGAATATCCGTTTATCCTTCATTTCCAAATCTGAAGAATACCCGTTGAAGATGACCCCGTTTGCTCATTTTCGTTTCTGAAGATTTATCCGTTGAGGAAATGAATATCCGTTGTGTAATCCTTCATTTCCAACTCTGAGGAAGCAACCGTTGAAGATGACTCCGTTAGTTCATTTTCGTTTCTGAAGATTATCCGTTGAGGAAATGAATATCCGTTGTGTAATACTTCATTTCCAACTCTGAGGAAGCAACCGTTGAAGATGACCCCGTTTGTTCATTTTCGTTTCTGAAGATTATCCGTTGAGGAAAAGAATATCCGTTGTGTAATCCTTCATTTCCAACTCTGAGGAAGCAACCGTTGAAGATGACTCCGTTAGTTCATTTTCGTTTCTGAAGATTATCCGTTGAGGAAATGAATATCCGTTGTGTAATACTTCATTTCCAACTCTGAGGAAGCAATCGTTGAAGATGACCCCGTTTGTTCATTTTCGTTTCTGAAGATTATCCGTTGAGGAAATGAATATCCGTTGTGTAATCCTTCATTTCCAATTCTGATGAAGCAACCATTGAAAATGACCCGTCTATTCATTTTCGTTTCGGAAGAATGACCGTTAAGGAAATGACAAGATATTGCCTTACATATCATTGGTGGTTATTTGGCAAATTCACAAATAGACTCCTACGAATAAATTTCGGGACGAAATTTCCTAAAGTAGGGGAGACTGTGACACCTGTGTCACCGCGACCATAAAACAAATACCAAGCCGATGAAATATTGTATTTCATACTTGGGATCTTGTATAAATATGTGTATGTTTTGCACATATCAATTATTGTTCAATTTCAAACTCTACATTGCTTTCTAGAGCATTATACGCAAACTGGTGCGTAAACGTACTCAGTTTAATGCGAAAAATACTCCGGAACATCAACATATACTCAACATACCTTAAATAACCTTTACATAACTTAGAAATAAGTTTTGAAGGCTTGGGTATAGCAAAAACAAGTTAATTCGCTTACAGGGACTAAACTTGACAAACTGCGAAAGTATGCCAATTTGAACTGTAACGAACATTCCGAAACATGTTCATAAGTTAAACATACCCTAAATATCCTCTACATAGCTTAGAAATAGGCTTTGAGGTGTTTGGTATGCTAAAACAAACTTTTGGATCATTCAGGGACTAAAAGTGTCAAAAAGTGCACAAGTTTGCACTTTCGCGCATAACTTACGTTCTGAATACATCCGGACATCCAAAAATTTATGTAAGCATCCTTATATTATGCCTTAGTGTTGGGCATGAGAAAAATCCATTCGTCGCGTCATTTGGATCGTCTTTCACGCTTATGCGCATTCCGTCGTAATTAAGCGAACATCGCAATCGTACGGCCAAACGAACCGACATCCGGAATATTTTTGAGCATATTTCATGTCCCCTACACTTTAACTTCATCTTAGAGCCTTGAAATGAGGTTAACGGGGCTTAAACGTGCCAAAAATGGGCCAAAATACGTGTTTCTGAAGTGCAGGGACCAAAATTGTAAATTCTGATCTGGGAACCTTAGGCGGGGCGCGTAAGGATTTACCAAATCCTTACGCGGGGCGCGTGAGACTGTCAGACAGAAAAATCTTTGCCTTTAATGCAGTTTGGCCTTTCGTTCGATCAAGGGGCAATGCCCTTTCACCCAATCAGGAGCCAAGGGCCAAGTTCTGACTTACCACAAGAATTTGACAAGTGTACGCTCGAGATCGCGGCACGATATTCGATAAACGATCCTAACGGTTCCACTTTTCCTATAAATACCCCCCCCCTTTGTTCCAAAAACCCACAAAATCTGATCTTAAGGCTCTAAGTTGGAACCATTGTTCCATACCTGAGCTATTTGATCTAGATTAGCACTCGGGGACCTTCCGTAAGTCTTCTTTCGCTCTTTTATCGCTTTTCGAGTCCGAAAGTCAACATTTTGTTGACTTTCTGCATTGACCAGCTTATGGTCGATGCGAAGTTCATGGAACTTCATAACGTGAGCGTGATCACGATGGTTATAGTCCGTAGTGACTATACCTACTGATCACCACGTTAACTAGGCTCAGTGACGGGTCGTAGTTTCGGCCAAAATGTGCATTCTTGCATATTTTGTAACCAAACTACTCGTGAGCATCAAAGCCGTTTGTTTTGATGTCAAACCTGTTTTCTAAACTTAGTTAAGCATGTTCTAACATGCTTAGCTCGTCACTTTTAGTTTAGTGCTTATACAGGGTCGTAAGGTAAGCGATCTAAACCATCGCTTATACTTTCGAACCCGACCTATTTGGTCGATCTTTAGGATCCGACCAAACACATTAGGTGACCATAGCTATAACCTTCCGAGGTTATACCTTGTGGTCACGATGTTAGACGTTCCAGACGCGTTCTACGCGAACAACGCGTTAGGGTAGCCTAAGCTACCTAAACGGGTCATGATGGGGCGTAAGCACTTAGGTTAGGTTTCATTTTAGTATGTAGGCTTTGTTAAACCATATTACACGAGTCTCCATACTCGTTTGGTTTACGAACCCGCATACTATCCGACCCTCCGATTTGGTCCGGTATATTAATTATAGCTACCTAACCAGACAAGACTGAATGAGCGAACCAGAACTTTCAAATGGTCACAAGAGCGAACCAAACTAAACCCTTTGAGCGGATCTGTATCTCAGTGTCACTTCGAGCGAACCTAACAAGAAATTTCGAGCGGACCTCCTGAATTTTGTACCTAAGAGCGAACCAGACACAATTTTTCGAGCGAACCTGATTGAAACTGTAACTTCGAGCGAACCTAGCGTGTACACAGAAGCGAACCTATAATCTGACCAGAAAAGCGAATCACTTTCGGACATCCATTTGACCCACTTTTCCTTTGAGTTTTGACACCAAACTTTCAAGGGTTTGTCTCTGTATAGTTACGCACAATCCCTGAGATTTTGAGCCAATTTCGACCGTTGAAAGTGTCTGAATCAGAAAAAGAAGGTGTAGAAGATAGAAATTTTGAAGAATCTCAGCTATTCTCTGTAGAACTCCTCCTCCTGAAGCTCTGATACCAATTGTAGGATCGTTCTGCGACCCGAACGAGTCGTTCAGAGGTAATTCTATCAAATACAGGTGCGGAAAACAAGTATTTGACTCAGGAACAGCATTAATATCACTTTAAACACCTTTTCTATTGATATATAACAGATTCTAGTACATTCTCGATCCGGCAGCACCTCGGTACGAGTTTCGACAAATCGTTACAAATGAACCGCTTATGGTGCTATTTATAGCGTTTCAGGTCCGCTCCAAAGGACCTTGTTCGTATAAGCGAACCCCTTTGGTCATATAAGCGGACCATACATCATGATAGATAAGCGATCCTGATCATGTCCCTATAAGCGAATCTCTCACTAAAAACCTATATAAACTCCTATTTTCTCGTACTACGTGCCCTGATCTAACATTCTAATACTATGACTCGATCCAAGACGAAGTCAACAGATGAAATGCACCAACAGATAGAAGTGGTGAAGACAATCGAGGTTGAGAAGATTGTTGAAGTGGTCAAGCCTTGCACGAAATGTTTGGAAGCATGCATGGAATGTGCAACAAAAGAAGAAATAATTGCTGAATATGAAATGAAGAAGGAGCAGTTACTGTTCAACCTCAATTATGTGAAAGAATCTTATGATGTCTTGAACAAAACAGTAACTAGTCTCCAAAAGACAAATTCAGAAAGAGAACAAGCACTAACGATGATGAATGCTATGATGATGACAAAGCAGAAAGCCATCAATTTTTACATCGAAGAAAGTGCTAAGTGGAAGCAAGAGTTGGAGACAGAAAAAATCGAGAATGAGAGAATTAGACGTTTGTTACAAAGTTATTCTAGTTCTGATTATCTCATTGATCGTATTTACCCCACTGTTGCAGGTATGGAAGCTTTTCAAGATGAAAAGCCAAAGAAGAAGAAAGATTGTGGTAAGAAACCGACTGTTAGATATAACAAGTGTCCACCTCCGATTTGGGAAGGGTATTCTCCTAGAAAACCAAACGAGGAGCAACTTGAAAAAGCAGTCAATATAAAGCTTAAACCGACACAACTGATGAATTACCAGAAAACATTGACGTCAGGTTTACCTCGTCTGACACTGATCATGAGTCTGAGTTAATCAAAAAGGTGGTCGATCAGGTGTTGGATACTGATGAGGATGAGTCAAAGTCTGAGTCTGGAGGGTCAAATTCGTCAGTCAACAGTTCAAAGTCGTCGGTTAAACAGTCTTATAGTAAATAGTTTTTATTATCGAAAGCAAATTTGGATGATGAAACATTTGAAGTAGCATACACTTTAAATGATTCTGACAAATTATTCTCTGACAAAGAGTTTCCAATAAGAAGTGTCAGATTTGAAACGATCAAAAAGGTTTTCAAAATGACAGAAATTAATATTTCTGGAATAAAAGATTTAAATCTTAATGAAAAACCTAAAAAATACACTTCAAGAGTTCAACAACGATTAAACAAGAAAAAAAGGTTACAATTCTGGTTCGGGTTCTCAAAAGAAACCAAACCAAAATCGTAGCTACAAAAAGAAAGGTTTAGGCTTTATTCCACCAGAAAATCATAAAAATATGAAAAATTCTAAAACAAAAACTGAATTTGTTTCAGGAGGAAGTTCAGAAGACGAACAGAAGAAACCATTTTGGAGACAGTCAAATCAAGAGTTTCTTGCTGATAAAAGAAAGAATGGAACTGAAGTGTGGCAACTAAAAGAAACTCATACATGTTACAGATGTAATGAAGTTGGTCACATTGCATGGAATTGTCAGAAAAATGCTAAAACAAAACAGGGAGTTTCTAACAAATTGAAGGAAAAGTTGTTAATGTTGAAGCACCAACCGAAAAACTTAAAGTGTTTGAAAACTCAACTTATGAGGTTGGTGAGTGTTCGAAAAAGAATTTTTACAAAAGGAAAGAAAAAAACAACCAAATGTGGATTGTTAAAAAGGTAAGTGAGAAAATCGGCGATGAATCTGGTTCCACAAAGCCAGATGAGCCACAGGGTGAGGAGAAAATTTCAGTGAATAATGAAGAATTTCCATCACTGAAGTTTGAAGAAGTTAAAAAGAAAGTTGGCAAAATTGAAATCTCGAATCAGTTTTACAAAGAGAAAAATGAATTTGATGTCGAGAAAACATTTAATGGAAGTGTTAAAAAGATTTTTGGCAAAATGTTGAATGGGAAAGCTAAGGGGGTTAAAGATTTTTATGCAACTAAAAAGGCAACATACAACCCCACTGCGCAAGAATTGAAAGCCATCAAGTCAGAGAAGACTTGGATGGAAGTCTGTTTCCCATAATAGTCTAAGGACTATGCCGGAGATCCCAAGTTTATATTGTAGATCAGGAATCGGCATCATTCATGTTTAATGAAGTTGAAAAAGTTTAAATGTTTATAGGTGAAAGGACTACACTGGAGCTTCCAGGTTGGTAATTGAGAAGCAGGAATCGGCATCTTTGTGACTAATCTTACAAGTGGTAAAGAGGTTAATGTAGATGATTCATTCCTACAAGTGGTATTGGTTAGTCATACCTACAAGTGGTATTGATTGTGACCTTACAAGTGATTATTTGTTACAAGTGGTACAGAGGTTGGTTGAATACAAAATGGTAAATCAGGGACATTAACTTGTACTTGATTTACTAACATAAAAAAAAAAAAAACTGACAAGATGATGAACCATAACCCCGATTTTAACACGTGTGTAACCTACAAGTGGTAAAAACAAACTCATTTTCCGGAAAAATCATTTTGATTAAAACAAAATTAAGTGTTTTGAAATCTAAATGAGAAAATGGTTTGTGAAAGGGGGAGTTCAGAGTGTTTATGCCTTAGTGGATGGTGAATTGATGCAATTTGATATCAGTTGTCAACTTTGTGTACAGTTTTGTTTTGTGTTCAAGTGGGTCAAGAGATAGTTAGTTTTTCAAATTTTTAATGTGTTAGAATTTTAGGGGGAGTAGAAAATTTCAGAAAATCCAAAAACATTAGAAAAGTTGAAAAAGCCAAAAACATGATAAAATTCAGAAATGAGTTTCATTGTGAAAAGAGGAAATGATAGTACATCAGTGGACTGTCACAACATGCTAAAGAAATGTAAAGGTAAAATGTGATAAACAATTTTACTGTGGATGTGTCAGTAGGTTTTTGCACATTTAGTAAATTGTGACTAGATATAAACATAAAAATTTCAAACTTGCTTGTTCTGTGGGTTAACAACGACTTGAATATATAGGTAACCCCTGAAATCTTGTTTGAAAGGTCCCTTTTTCTGAGATACTAGGTCTTTATGCTCAGTGATATCTGGGGTATTATCCCGGGACTTCTGCTGTATGGAAGTACTGACCTAGTCCCCGGATAATGCTTTCCGCAAAAGCTTGAAACATAGCTTCGCCCTCAGCAAGCTGATGAAACAATAAAATTGATAGTCGCTGCTATTGTAACCAAAAAATCCTCTAAAGGGGACACACCAAAATTCGAAGCCATCATCTCTTTGCGTATACGGAAGTATCGACCTGAGCTCTCACGGCCCTCGCATCTAACCCCTGACAGATATCAGCTGTGGTATACTCACCTGTAAGACTGAATATTGGGATCTGGATACGGGAGTATATTCAAGTAGTGGGACACACGAATAAGTTAGTTTCTAAGACATTAATTCGTATCTCGAAGCAGTTGAACTTTGTGTGAAAAATTAAGTGGACAAATATACTAACAATCTAGGTAAATTGTTTAGCGCTTAAAATGCAATGTAGCTTAACGGTGTTAGTGACAAGTCTCATAAACTGATATGATCCTCTTACACAAACTCACAAAAATATTGTCTGTAAATATTTCATTTTTGCATCGTATTATTTTTTTTTTCAATTGGTGTCAGTCTTAGTCTTTTCAAGTGGTGTCTGTTACTTTCTTTCAGAAAAATCCAAAAAGATTTTGTATGTGTTTTAGCATAAACTTTTGAAAAAGTAAAAAAAATTTTCGACAACTGATGTTGGAGAGCTGATTTTCAAAATTCCGAGTGCTAAATATGATGACATTGTTGTGAGGGGGGGGTGTCTTAATTGTCAAAATACGTTTTTAAATCAACAAGTGGTTCATCATGTGTTTGTGATTTGAGAGAAAGTAGTTATTGGTGCAGATAGTTAGTTTTGAAGGGAGTCAGTGTTGGTGCCTTCAAATTGTTAAATTTAGGAAATTTATTTCTGGGTTTAGAATGTGCAGGTTTAGCCAAGTTTCGATCCTGGAAATTGAAGTCTCTGTAGTTTGAGCCAGGTTTCGATCTTGGAACGTGAAGAGCCAGACAATGATCATGAAGCAGAAGTTGCTGAAGAACAAATGAATGCCAGTAAATCGAGAGGGGGAGTCTGAGTATAGAAAGATAGAAAAGGCCCAGAGGCTGATCAAGATTGAAGATGTATAGACACAGCATTGTCGTGACTCGATGGACGACTCCATCAACATCTGAGGGGGAGTTTGTTGGTGCATTACATCTGTCGACTTCGTCTTGGATTGAGTCATTCATTGTATTGTATAGATTAGGGCACGTTTTACGAGAAAACTGGAAAGTATATGTGTTTAGGAAGTTAGTTTCACTCATATGGTCATAGGCTATAGGTTTCGCTTATTCGTACACATGTAGTTTTGCTTATATGGACATGTCCATATAAGCGAAACCTCCAGGCCTATATATAGCAGACCATTCGAGCGAAACCATAACGAATGTCTTGTATTCCATGCCGAAGTGCTGCCGGTGTGAGGTTTGAGCTGTAAACGTTGTCAGATCAATAAAATCAGCATATTTAGTGAAGATTCAGATGTTTCTACCTCCGTTTCTTGTTATTCCGCACCTGAAACGTAGTTGAACACCTCTGAATGACTCGTTTGGGTCAGAACACGATCCTACAGACCAAGCATATTGGGTGACCATAGTTTTATAGGGAATAACCTTCCGAGGTTATACCTTATGGTCATGTCGTTTAAGTAGTTGTTTGATAAGTAGTTCATATGCCTTAGGTGAATTACCAAAATACCCTTTTTGCGCTAAAATTCATTTTAAGCCTATGTAACATAACTTTTGACATATAAACTGATTTGGCAACAATATTAAACATGTTAAGGCATATCTTTCTTGTCATAGGGCTAGTTAGGCATTCCGAACGCATTTTACGCGAACGACGCGTTAAAGTGGCGTAAGCTACCTAAACGGGTCGTAACGGGTCAAAAGCACTTAGGATAGGTTTCGTTTTAGTATGTAGGCTTTGTTAAACCATATTACATAAGTTCCCACACTTATTTGGTTTACAAACCCTCGTACTACCCGATCCTCCGATAGGTCGGTTTATTAATGTAGATACCTATATTAGGTGTCGTTTGAATCCGTGATCTTCTAGCTTGCTTGGTGGATATCTAAAGTCTATTGAGCAATCTCAAGTGAGTACATAGACCCCTCTTTTACTGTTTTTCAAACATTTTGGGGTGAAACACATGTGCCTGCTTGTTACTTTCATGCTTTCTTTTTTTCACATCATATACTTGCTATGTTCATTAGTACATTATTAGTACATGTTTCATTATGTTTTTGCTATGTATGTCCATTGTGTGCATACTTAGTACATCATTTTACATGACATTTCACGCTATGTATGTCCATTTAGTGCATACCTAGTGCATTGTTTTACATTACCTTTTCATGCTATGTATGTTCATCATACTTAGTGCATTTGTTTTACATGACATTTTATGCTATGTATGTTCATTTAGCGCATACTTAGTACATTGTTTTACATTATCTTTTCATGCTATGTATGTTCATCCTATTTAGTGCATTTGTTTTACATCACATACTAAGTATGTTCATCATGCTTAGTACATTTTCATCACATGCTTACATTTTGGGTATGACATTTGGTTTGTTTAAGTGGGACCATATACATTCATTAACTTTGATCACGCCGCTCGTTAGTAGGTAATGGTACCATAGGAATTGACAACTCCCGCTCTTGACATCCTAGGTATGTTTGGATGGAAGAAATGACCGAATTCGATTAAAACATAACACAGATAGACCTTTAATTTGTTTAAGGGTTCATCACCACAGTCACAAGGCTTGGATGTATGCATTTTCACAATACCACATAAATGTCTATATTCAGTATAGCATGCATTTCCACAAATCATAACATTGATTTAAACCACGTTTTACTTCAATACATTGTTTTGTGCATTTTTACCTATGGTTTAGTTGATGCATATTTCACTTACCATACATGACATTTTGTTTACACATTACATGATTGATATTTTACATAGACATTTTGATATTGATATACACATTTCTTGGACAACATTTTGACATAAACATTTTGACATGTCTTTCACAAAGACATTTGACAAATGGTTTAGACATGGGCAATTTACATTGGTGGTTTGTTTGGGTAAGTGATTTAAGTAACGAGACGTCTGTAACATGATACAAACATGGTGGATACGCCGTTGGTACTTCCTATATATAAGTGCTTGTATCATATTACATGTCGTAGCGTTATTTAAATCATTCAATTTGGACTTATACATTTTTACAAATAACATATTTTTCACAAGACTTTGTTTTACAAAACAGTTTATTTTATACAACTTATTTTACTTGGTTATTCATTTAACCATACAAGATTCTTTTACTTATACATATTATCTGATTTTGCCGCTTTACAAATGATTTACAAAACAAAACAATTTACAAGGTTCATGACTGACTTTTATTAAACATTTTCTTAAACTTAAGTCATGAATCCTATTTTCACAAAACCTATGTATCTCACATGCATTTTTATGCTGATGTACCTATTTTCACATGTGTTTCAGGAGCAAATGCATAGGATGTTCATGATACGCTAGGGTGGACTTGGGCCTTAGTGACATAAAAATGAAACTAGACTAGTTAAAACTTGTTATGCACTCTTTGTTTCATTTTGTTTAAGACAATGTAACTCTTTGGTTTGTTGAATAAAATATAACTTTGTATGCCATGGTTGTGAAACAATAATTCTGTTACAACACTCCCCGACGTTTCCACCACAATTTGATGTTTTACGTGGTCGGGGTGTGACAAATTATACCACACACGATTTGGAGTTAGGCGCAGTGGTATTTGCGTTGAAGATTTGGAGACATTATTTATATGGTACGAAGTGTACAATCTTCACGGATCATAAGAGTCTGCAACACATATTCGATCAGAAGGAGCTCAATATGAGACAGAGGCGCTGGGTAGAACTGCTGAATGATTACGACAGCGAGATCAAGTATCATCCAGGGAAGGCGAATATGGTCGCCGATCCCTAAGTCGAAAGGAAAGGATCAAGCCCAAAGGGTTAGGGCTTTGGAGATGATTATCCAGACAGATCTTTCATTGCGCATCCGTGCCGCACAGAAAGAAGCCCTTAAAGAAAGGAACATTGAGGAGGAATATCTCCATGGAATGGAAAAGCAGTTAATACCAAACTAGGAAGGAACTTTGTGTTTCATGATACGAATTTGGGTTCCTCTGTTTGGTGGTTTGAGAAAGGTTATTTTCGATGAAGTTCACAAATCACGGTACTCTATCCACCCAGGAGCGGATAAGATGTACCAAGATCCTAAGGATTATTATTGGTGACCTAGGATGAAAGGCGATGTTGCAGTTTATGTTGGCAAGTGTTTAACGTGCACCAAGGTGAAAGCCGAATACCAGAAGCCTTCAGGACTTCTGCAACAACCTGAGAAACCCAAATGGAAATGGGAACAGATTTCAATGGATTTCATAACAAAGTTGCCAAGATTGCCAAAAGGTCACGATACTATTTGGGTAATAGTAGACCGGCTAACGAAATCTGCACATTTCTTGACGATCAGAGAAAAGGACAACACGAGCAAATTGGCTGAGATATACATGAGAGAGATCGTTGCACGTCATGGAGTGCCTCTCTCGATCATCTCTAATAGAGATGGGAGGTTTGTGTCAAGGATTTGGCAGTCCTTTCAGGAAGCATTCGGATCTCAGTTGAATCTGAGTACAGCTTTTCACCCACAAACCGATGGACAAAGCGAACGAACGATCCAGACATTAGAAGATATGTTGCGAGCTTGCGTAATAGATCTAGTTGGGAGTTGGGATACTCACCTACCATTGGTCGAGTTTTCATACAATAACAGATATCACGCAAGTATTCAAGCCGCACCGTTCGAAACTCTTTACGAACGCAAATGTCGATCACCGATTTGTTGGTCTGATGCAGGTGATAGACATTTAGTTGGTCCGGAAGTGGTCTAGGAAACCACAGACAAGATTGCACAGATCCAAGATCGCATCAAGGCGGCTCGCGATCATCAAAAGTGTTATGGGGATAGAAGGAGGAAACCTCTGGAGTTTGAGGTAGGAGATATGGTTTTATTGAAGGTTTCACCCTGGAAGGGTGTGGCACGCTTCGGAAAGCGTGGAAAGTTGAATCCGTGATACATTGGTCCATTCAAGATTCTGAAGAGGGTTGGTTTAGTAGCATACAAGTTGGACTTACCCTGCCAAACTCAATGGTGTTCATGATACATTTCATGTATCGAACTTGAAAAAGAGTCCAACACAAGAAACTGTTGTCATTCCTGCAGACGAGATTCATATCGACGACACACTCCACTTTGTTGAAGAACCAGTTGAGGTTACGGATTGGAAGATAAACAAAACACGCAGGAGTAGTGTCAAGCTCGTCAAAGTTCGTTGGAATGCAAGACATGGTCCAGAATACACCTGGGAATGTGAGGATCGAATGAAAGAGAAATACCCCCATTTATTTCCTAAGACCCCTGCAACTAGAAGCAGAGCCTAAAATTTCGGGACGAAATTCTCTTAACGGGGGGAGAATGTGACAACCCTCACAAATCCAGGTATCCGTACAAATTAATTAATATTTAATTAGTGCTTAATTACTGTGCTTGATCTTAATGATGTTTAAACTGCTTTCTGTTTTCTGATACATACATACTCATGCATCATACTTTATTACTGTCACTTCATTTATTATACACAAATAATAGTGACAAGCTTGATGCACAAAAACACAGCTAG
The DNA here is from genome assembly GCF_002127325.2 of Helianthus annuus. Classification (NCBI taxonomy): domain Eukaryota; kingdom Viridiplantae; phylum Streptophyta; class Magnoliopsida; order Asterales; family Asteraceae; genus Helianthus; species Helianthus annuus. The sequence continues at coordinate 84,385,946 of NC_035435.2, forward strand.
CACAGTGAGCGGATAACCCAGTAAACATGCTGACATTGTCAGCACTAGACAGACATTGTTTCTGAGGCCAGTATGAGTCGGGAATAGATTACTACACTAGTAGGGAGTGTAGGGAGGTGAGGATCATAAAACTGCATCACTAGGTGATAGTTATAATGACCGGAAGTGCCTAAAACATACTTTAAATGCAAAATTCTGCACGAAACACAAAAATTCAGCATTTAACAATGCAAGTAAGGTGCAAAAACTTGGCAAAATAATACTAGACAATTTTCAAAGTGTTGGGAAATTTAATGTGTCACTAAAACAATATAAAAGACACTTTAAAGCTTTACTTAGCATTTTAATGGATCAATATCCAACTGAACAACCGGACTTTACCCGGAACATAAAAATTTTGCCAAACACATAGTTTTTACTTTTCTGAGCTAGTTAGGGTCCCCGAACACCCTTTATATTGCATAACACACTTAATATGCTAACTAAACACTTCTAATCCAACTAAGTAGTAACTTAACCATCAAAACCTAACCCTATACCCCCCCCCCTCATGTGACGGTCACCATAGGGTGACCCACACTTCCATTTTGTTTGATTATTTTATTGGTTCATGTTGGTTATCTAGAGAACACATTACATGATGGACATTAAGGAAATTGGTCTATAAGTATACATGAAAGTTAACCCATCTCTTTCATCAACATTCACCAAACAACAACTTCTCTTTCCCTCCTACACCCTCACGGCCGCCACCCTTCCACCACACCACCACCACCTTCAAACCTTGTTCAACCATTTCTCATACATACATAGAAGTAAGGAGTCCTACAAACAAGCCCGGTGCTTTCGGAAGTTCAAGAACCGCTCTAGATTTCTTTTATCCACCACATTTACACCTTGTTTCTTCCCTAGCTTTGTGCTAGTAGTAAGTGCTTCTAATCATCATCTTGATCTTGTTTATGGTGGTTAATAGTTGATTTAATGGTTAAAAATTTAGAAACACTAAAGAATTTACATTGAAGTCTTGAACATAAGATGAATAGGGTGGATAAAGAGAAGATATGTGTGTAAATCATGTAAAACTTGTGTAGTTATGATTATTTGATGTTGTTTGTTACTAAAAGTAGGATGGATCATCATCTAGACATACTAGATCATGTTCAAGAACATGAACCAGTAGGATGTTATGTTAGAAATAAGAAAGATGATAAACCATCCACCATGAACTTGAAACTTGAATAAACATAATTTTTCTTGCAAAATGAAGTTATAAACTTGTAGATCTAAAGATCTACAAGTGGTTTTTCGGAAGAACCAAGCGGAAGATACTAGTTTTGTTAAAATCCGGATATTTTATGAACTAGAAGCATTTGTAGTAACTAAACAAGTGTGTAAACGCTTGTGTAAAAAGGGAATTTCATAAAGAAATATTTTTGTGAATCTTGACTAGAAGTTGTTAAACTTCAAAATCTTTAAAAATAAAGTTTTCAAGAAACTAAACTTATTTTTAAAGTTAACAAGACCCACTAAACATGATGGTAATTTACTACATATTTTTACAAAACCTTCAAGTTCATGAGTTTATTATTTAGTCTTATTTTGTCAAGATTAGTGAATAAATATTGTATATATTGTTGATTGATGATTGTTGATTGGTTTTTGAAAAGAAAATGATATGCTAAAAGCATGGACACCTCCATTTATAGAGGAAACTTTGGCGAAATTTTTCCAGAAATATAACACTTAGAAATATTTTTCTAACCAATATTTACAAATATAATTTTTAACTTGTTTTCAAAAATAAACTTCGCCATGATTTTTATTACAAAATACTAAGTACCGGAGGTGGATTTTCATAAATAAAACTTGTTAAACATATATTTCAGATATATATTTTATAATAAGACGCTTGTGTGATTATGTGATTATTTTGTAAACTAGATATATTATTTTTAGGGTAAAAATAATATAACTTGAAATATCATGAAATTACGACTCCCAAAATAATACCAACGCGCTCACAAAATAAATATTTAAGTTATATCAGTATCGTATACAACGCGAACTTTAAAAATGTAACTTATGTATTTTTCAGAAAAATACTCCTATTTGTACATTTCTGTGAAAATATTATTTTGGAAAAACTTATGAAATAAAATATAATATTTTTGGGAAAAATATATATATATTTTGGGATTAAAACATTTTAGACAAAGTAATTAAAAATATATTTTTCAAGTGAGACTTAAAAATATATTTTCGGAATTCTAAAACACACATGTATTATTACCCCCATCCTTGGGAAGGAATATACTTATAAAATAATTAAGAAGTGTAAATACGAAATAGTTGTCTAACTATTTCCCAAAAACGTTAAACCTTAAGCCAAGGCACGGCCGTCCGTCTAATAGGAATTAGTACGTGTAGGTCGTCACGCAGCAGGTTGATTTGGGATCGACTATTTCTCGAGACGCACTTCTGTGAGTTCATGTCCCCCTTTTCTCTTAACTGTTTTCGGTTTTATACTTCGGGGGTGAAATACATGCGAAATTTATTACGAATACTTATTACATGGTATGGTTAGCGTAGGGAGGGTTTATACTACTAGATCATGTGAGGGGTGGGCAATAACACTTGAGGCCATTAATCCTCTTTGTTAAGACCGACGGACACATGAGTGATAGATCTATTTGGGTGTAGCGAGCCCACACCCGTAAGGCCGGGGAGGCCCATAGTGACTGTGTCTTACAGCCGAAGTCTGGTAACAAATTTTCTAGGTTTGAGTTTCCCTGCACTTCTCACACATACCAGTGGCTTTGCAACCCATTGGTGATCTCTTATTCCTTATTGCTACATACCAGGGACTTTTATACATTCTTTAAAGGTTTACTCATACTCACTTTTACATGAACTCGCTCAACTTTTTGTTGATTTTTCAAATTACAGGTATTTCAGGAAATTAGGGATCTGGCAAGGTATGCTATGTCGTCAAGCTGCGTAGGAGAAATGATGTCATCCAAGTTTAGGGATTGTGACTTTTGCCTGGACGAGTCACAAGTCTTAAACTGTGTTTATTTCATGTCTTATGGTTGTGTCGTATGAACAATATTTCATTATGTCATGTTGTAATCCGTTGCATGTGTCAACTTTTGAAAACAATGTTGTCGTGTTTTATTTTTAAAACTTGAATTAATGGATGAACATCATGGTTTTACTTTCATATAGCTTTGTTGTGATTAAGCTATGGTATTAAGAAGTCACATCGAATAAACCCATGCTTCCGCAAAGCCAGGGTGTGACATGACAGTTGTTTGGAAACTTCTGTTGGCCGACTACAGAAGTTGGGAACAGTGTGAGTCAAACAGTCATTAGATAAACAGAAGTTATGAGAACAGATGATAACTTTCAGCAGTGTTTTTATTTTTAGCTAACATTTGTCCACGTCAGAACCTCTCTTGTGACAACCGATGACAGTTGTTTGCCAACCTCTGTTGGCCGACTACAGAAGTTGGGAACAGTGTGAGTCAAACAGTCATTAGATAAACAGAAGTTATGAGAACAGATGATAACTTTCAGCTGTGGTTTTATTTTTAGCTAACATCTGTCCACGTCAGAACCTCTCTTGTGATAATGGATGACAATCAGCAGTGTAGTAAATCAACAGTCTTTTAGATAAACAGAAGTTATGACAACAGACAGTACCTTTCAGCGGTGGATGTATTTTTAGGCAAGCAGAGGTTTCAACAACAGTTGTTTTCAACAGATGTAACTCAACAGTCGTTAGTCTAACATCGGCTATTAGCCTAACCACTGTTAGTATCAAAACCTCTGTTGAGCATTTTAAGATTGAATATCATCTGTTGTTCGTTAGCATCTGTTAGCCCATAGCAGACCTTTGCATCTTCAGACTTTATTCATCAGCAGATGCTTTCTTTTGTCAGACTTTAGCTACAACAGACCTTTAATCCTTTTAAACCTCTGTTGACTAACAAACATCTGTTCAGACATAATTCAACATCAACATAATCTAAATCAAACCCAGAGACAATTACACATCAACATCAATATCAGTCTGCAATCCTTAGATGTTATTCAAAATTATATAATAATACTTAGGAATGACTGAAATAATTAAAATGAAGATGCGAAAACAAAGATTAATAGTATTAAAATTTATTCATTTATTCAGCAATGGTAAATCAACAATCGTTAGGATACACAGTTGTTTGATAAGAATGTTCAAATATATGATAACAGCAGCATGCTTGTACAAAGGTCTTCAATTACAATTTCACATACTGTGCAACATCTAATCTAATGGACTAACAAACTCCCAACATCTGTTATTAACCTAACCACTGTTACTATTAAAACCTTTTGTTGGCTCAACATATTTTGAATATCATATGTTGTTCTTTAACATCTGGTCTCCCATACAGACTTTTCCTTCTTCAATCTTTCATCATCAGCAGATGTTCTCTTTTACCAGACTTTAAATACAACAGACCTTTTACAACTCCAAATATTGACTCTTTGTAATTTGCAGGAGCAAATTCTTCAAAAAAACGCTATCAATGATCAAATTTTATACCTTGTTTTATCTTTGCACTCATCTGTTCACCATTAAACCAACCCTTGATCCTATTAAACCTCTTTTGACTTACCAAACATCTGTTTACACACAATTCAACATCCACATAATCTAAATCGAACTCAAACACTAAATAAGTAAAAGTAAAATGCAACAACATAGATTCATAAGATTAAAATTTGTTCATTTATTCATGAAATTAAAAGACTAATAATTACATAACCTACTGAACAACTAAACTTTCAAATCTATCAATAATAGCAAGAATTAAGAAATTTTAGCTTCAACTCCATCGATTGCTGAACCTCTCGATGTATGTCTTTCAGCATTGCCATGAACTCCACGTCTCTATCACCGCACTCTATATTACTGACAACACAAAGCTCACGAACGGAAGTTGAAGGCATCCATATCAGATTTCTAGAAACCTGCTCTCTCGTGAACAGGCCAACTTGCAGTCCATCAAAACATCTCTTCAGCTCTCGAAGAGTAGCCCTATCCTCATACACATGTTCCTCAAGTTGCCTGATAAAACGATGCTTTAAATCAACTGATTTTGCAGAAGTGTATGCCGCCATTTCAATAAGCTATATTACTCGACTTTCCTGAAAGTATGATATCTTCGTAGGAAAACGTGATGAAAAACAGGTGAAGTGGCAATGAGTTTATATACTGAAATATCTAACAGTGAAAGAAATCACACTTAAACTCATTGTACATTTAATAATCTAATCAATCAAAACGTGTAGATTTAATATAAACATATTAATGTATATTTCAAAACAGCAGTCTTTTAATGCAAAAACCATTTCAAACCCCAGCTTTATGAGAAAACTATAAAATTAAATATCAAGAAACCCAAGAGACAAATTTTAGAACTTCAAAGAAAAAAGCAGATTATCATAATTACAATTAACCTCTTCATTTACCATATAGACGTGTTTTTAAACTCTATAAAAGACCGATGATTACTTTTGATTCAAAACATCAACAAATTGTCTTACAAATCACTGTCTGTCAAAAATTGTATCAAATCAGAAAATCCAACAAAAATCTACATGGAAAACTTCAGCTTCTACCACTGGTCAGACACCAACGATGTTAAAACATAATTCTCGATGTGGTCACTCAAAGAAAAAAGAACAGACGAAGAACTAAATAGGAAAGTCGACATAATCAATGACACTAATTACAACAAAACCTAGAACAGCATAGCATTGCTAGATGAAGTCCTCCACTCTCCTCCATCAGATTCCAGAAGAATGCAGAAGAATTTCTAACATAACTACTAAACCAGGATCAGAAAATCTACAACATGTTAATTGATCTGAAAAACAAAAGAGAGCATGAAATCACATGGAGAAAGGCCAGAGTCTATGAAATCCTAGCAAGTGTTAACTCTAGTGTGTAATAGTTTATGAATATTTCAGTAAATTTTTATTTTCTATGTATGTTTACTTAATTTAATAATCTCAATATGCATCTTTCCATATTCTAAAATGTCACTGTCAATAAAAACTATCAACATTTTCAACACTTGTTTCTTCATAATCAAATTAAACTACAAATAATCAAAATAAGAAACAAACCTAAAATGCAAAGGTCCCCTCTCAACGAAGGTAGCACATATAACTTTTGACGATATTGCACCAACCTACCCTTTGTATAATAGAAGAAAATCTCACTGACATAAGAAACGCTCAGTTTTGATTTAACGATGTATGAACAATGCAACTCTCCCATCAAAGAAGGTAGCACATGCAACTTTTCACGATGTTGCAACAACGATACTGCAACATCGATGTTGAAAGGTTGATGTGTGAAGGGAAGCTTCATTGAAACGGCGATGTTGGAACAATGATACTGGAACGATAATATGTAAGCAGAAGTTCAAACACACGATATTGGAACAATGATGTGTAAACAGAATCAACAAATGTTCGAACAAAGAAGTGTAATCAAAGATTAGCCGGCTGAATCATGAGAGCTATGCATTTAACAGAGAGAGAGATACGCTCGCAGATATGAGCGAGAGAGATAGAGTTGAAATTTGAATGTGGAGCCAGATTCATATATCTTATTTATAGTGTTCGAATATATGATTTGAATTTTGAATTTTGAATCTAGAGCCAGAATTTTGAATCTGGCCAGAGGTTTACTTTGTTTATGATGAGCAGAGGTTTGAATGTAAAGTGAAGAGCATATGTTTTAATTGTGAATGAAGTATAGATATTATTGGCAGAGGTTTGAGTGAATTTTAAATGATTTTATATATTAGGCTTTATGATGCAGTAATGACATAAGAAAAGCATTGTTGGAGTGCCTCTCTGGCTGCCACATCAGCTTTTCTTATGTCATTGGGATTTCTCCTTTTATAAAAAGTATAGATAGATGTATATATATTATTAAAGTTCTGTATTTTCTTTGTAGTTTTTATAGATACGAACTAGATAAAAGTCAATAATTGTATAGTTTTTATACATACTAACCTAGCTAAAAGTCTGTTGTTTTTTATTATATAGTTTTTATACATATGAAGCTAGATAAAAAGTCAATAATTGTATAAGAGAAAAATGCCCGGATAGTCCCTGTAGTTTGCCCATTTTTCACCTTTAGTCCCTAACTTTCTAAAATTACAGCTATAATCCCCAACTTTTGTAATTTCGTTTGTCGCGGCCCCCGACCCACCCTGGACGGAGCCGGGGCCCGCGATGCAGATTTCAGTGTGGTACCCGTGGTATTTAATTTATGCGATAGCGGAAGTCTTTTTACAACAGGATCTTTTAACCGTAAAAATATGCTCGTTTAATATATTACACAAAGTTTAAGAGATAAATCCCATAATTTACAATAAGTTGATTTCACATAGAAATCTTTATTTTCCAAAACATGTTTTATTCATTTATTTACACTGAGCCACTTCTCTGAGCTTGATAGTGCTTTTACTGCACTTTTCCTGGATCACACAGATCACCTGAAACATGTTTGAAAAAGGTTTTGTCAGCGGGGAAATACTGAGTGAATCATTCCATTTTCTAAAACGACCCGTTAGTTATAAATTTACAGTATTAAGAGCGATTACAATGTTTCTATCAACCAATTATCAAGAATGGGTATTTGTCACTCGACCGGATCTGTGACTGTGGTCATACCACTATTGGGTCCCGTTGCCCCAGATAGTGACGGCTTACTCACACAGAGTAATGATTACTCACATAGAGTAATACTCACTCACATAGAGTGATAAAAATAGTAATGTGCACAATACCCCACATACCAGCTGTAATTTGGTGATTACAAAGACTTAATCCCTGTAATTATAACCTTGAAAATAATTTGAGGTATTGTAATACTTACTCACAAACTGTGAGAAAACAATTTAAAAAGAAGAATGACTCACATTGCAGATTAACGAGCAATAGATATAAGCCTACTGATTATCCTTGATTAAACCTAATTTAACACAATGCACACACACAGGTTAGTAACTAATACAGCAATTACGTCAATTCACGAGATTAAACCTTCACAATGATTAATCAGTGCAATACTCGATAATTCAATCGGATTCACAACAAATAACAGAGCATAGTCCGAATTCGAACAGCACTCTAATATTCAAGTCGAAATCACGACGAATAATCAAAGTACTAGCTCAATTGAGCAGCACCTGGACTATCGTTGGATAGTTATAATCGATCGGACGTTGAATCGTAATAGCGATCGAGTTATTACCCTGATTTCGGCAGCGATTCGTGAATTGTGTGTGTTGTGAACGATTTCTGCTATAACTCAGCGTATACTGTGAGTTTTTTCGTCGTTCAAGTGCCCAATTTCAAGTCCCAGACTCCTCTATTTATACCCGAAATTTGACCCCCGTCGCGTAGCGCGAGGGGTACCCCCATGGGCGTCGCGCTACGCGAGGGGTAACCTAGTTTCTATAGGTAGCCACGTCCCTAACTAGGCTTGCTGAGTTGATGAAATTGTAAAATTCAAAACGGCCAACAAGTTATTTAGATAATCGTAACTAGGGTTTTGCCCCCCCTGAGTTTTAGGGCCCTGATCCTGATTCTGATTGTTCTGGAAATTTTAGGGTTAGTGCAGAATTACTTGGGTTTCTTAATTAGGGTTTCCTTAATAGCTAATTACCATCCTAATTATGGATTTTAGTGACAGTTGTTACATCCTCCCCACCTTAAGAAAAATCTCGTCCTCGAGATTTATTGGAATAAATGAGGATATTTGCGCTTCATTTCTGATTCCAGCTCCCAAGTGTATTCTGGTCATCTCCTTGAATTCCATTTGACTTTGACCAACACTAGTCGTTTGTGTTTGAGAAACTTGACTTTTCTATCTTCGATCTGTAGTGGTTTCTCTATAAACTTCAACTTTTCGTTTACCTCTACATCTTGAAGGGGTACTACCAGGGATTCATCTGCTAAACATTTCTTGAGATTGGATACATGAAATACATCATGTACTCCAGCTAGTTCTTCTGGTAGTTGTAAGCGGTAAGCAACAGGTCCTATTCGTTGGCTTATTGGAAATGGTCCTACGTATCTGGGACTCAACTTTCCTTTCTTACCGAATCGTACTACTCCTTTCCAAGGAGAAACTTTTAAAAGTACCTTATCTCCTACTTGGAATTCAAGCGGTTTGCGACGATTGTCTGCATAGCTTTTCTGACGATCTCGAGCTGTTTTCAGTCTTTCCTTGATCTGTGTTATCTTGTCAGTAGTTTCTTGTACAATCTCAGGACCTGATAATTGACTTTCTCCGATTTCTGCCCAACATACTGGAGTTCTGCACTTGCGTCCATACAGTGCTTCGAATGGTGCAGCTTCGATACTTGAATGATAACTATTGTTATAGGAGAATTCAATTAATGGCAAATGGCTATCCCAATTACCACCAAGGTCAATTACACATGCTCGGAGCATGTCTTCTAGAGTTTGTATTGTCCTTTCACTCTGTCCGTCTGTTTGTGGATGATAAGCAGTACTTAGATTTAGTCGAGTTCCCATTGCTTTCTGAAAACTTGTCCAGAAATGAGATGTAAAACGACTATCTCTATCCGATACAATGGAGAGCGGGACTCCATGTAGGGATACTACCTCATCCACGTAGAGTTGTGCTAACCTTTCCATGCTAAAGGTTTCTTTCATTGGTAAGAAATGAGCTGACTTGGTTAATCGGTCTACAATTACCCAAATTGCATCATTACCTCTTTTGGTTTTGGGTAACTTTGTAACAAAATCCATTGTTATGAGTTCCCATTTCCATACAGGCATTTCTAATTGTTGAAGTAATCCTGAAGGTTTCTGGTGTTCTGCCTTAACTTGTGAACAAGTTAAACATTTGGATACGTATTTGGCTATATCCTTTTTCATTCCTATCCACCAGAAATTATTTCTTAAATCTTGGTACATCTTATTGTTTCCTGGGTGCATGGTATACCTAGATTTATGAGCTTCTTCTAAAATCTTATTTCTTAATTCTCCTTGCTTAGGTACCCAAATTCGTTTCTTATGGAATTTCCAAATTCCATTATTTCCTTGTTCTAATTCTTTTAGGTAACCTTTCATTCCTTCAGCATCGTCTTGGATTGCTGTTTTCTGAACTTCTTTAATTTGTGCCATTAAATCTACTTGTAGATTTAACCTCAGAGCACGGACTCGTTTCTGTTTCTCATGGTACTTACGACTTAAGGCATCTGCAACTACATTTGCCTTTCCTTCGTGATATTGGATATCACAGTCGTAATCGCTTAACATCTCCATCCATCTTCTTTGTCTCATGTTTAACTCTTTTTGCCCAAATATATATCTTAAACTTTTATGATCTGTATAGACAGTAAACTTACTTCCATACAGATAATGTCTCCATATCTTAAGGGCAAAGATTATGGCTCCTAATTCTAGATCATGAGTCATATAATTTTCTTCGTGCTCTTTCAATTGTCTAGAAGCATACGCAATTACCTTCTTGCGTTGCATTAACACACATCCGTATCCTAATTTTGAAGCATCACAATATACTTCAAAATCTTCTGTTCCTTCGGGTAAAGCTAAGATTGGTGCATTCGTCAACTTATGCTTTAAAATTTTAAAGGCTTCTTCTTGTCTAGGTCCCCATTCAAACTTAGCAGCTTTACAGGTTAACTTAGTTAATGGTACGGCTATCTTAGAAAAATCTTTGATAAATCGTCTATAGTATCCAGCTAAGCCTAGAAAACTTCTTATCTCCATTGCTGTTTGTGGGACTTTCCATTTTGTAATTGCTTCTATCTTAGCAGGATCTACATGGATATCTTTGTGATTTACCACATGACCTAAGAATTGTACTTCTTGTAGCCAAAATTCACATTTTGAGAATTTGGCATAAAGCCTTTCTTTTCTTAACAAAGTTAAGAGTGCATGTAAGTGTTCACAATGTTCTTTTTGGCTTTTGGAATAAATAAGTATATCGTCGATGAAAACGATCACAAATTTATCCAAATATGATTTACAGATTCGATTCATCATGTCCATGAATGCTGCTGGGGCATTCGTTAATCCAAAGGGCATGACTGTAAACTCATAATGACCATACCTAGTTCTGAAAGCAGTTTTAGGTATGTCTTCTTCTTGTACTTTCAACTGATGGTATCCGGATCTTAAATCTATCTTTGAGAAATACCTAGCTCCTTGCAATTGATCAAAAAGATCATCAATCCTTGGTAGTGGGTATCGATTCTTAATTGTAACCTTATTTAATTCTCTATAATCGATACACATTCTCATCGATCCATCTTTCTTCTTTACAAACAGTACCGGTGCACCCCAAGGGGATGAACTCGGTTGTATGAATCCTTTGCTTAATAATTCATCTAATTGCTTTTTCAATTCTAGCATTTCGGTAGGTGCTAATCTATAAGGTGCTTTAGCTATTGGTGCAGTACCTGGAATTAAATGAATTCTAAACTCTACTTCCCTATCAGGTGGTAATCCAGGTAATTCTTCTGGAAAAACGTCTGGGTATTCTCAAACTATGGGGATGTCCTGAAGTTCTTTATCTTTAGTGTTAATGATTACTGAAATCATATACACCATTTCCTGTTTTCTCGAATAACTAGCCAATTTCATTACTGATATGAATTTCAATGGCTTTCGAGGTTTATTTCCAGTAATTAAAATTACTTCTCCTGTAGGGGTTTGAATTTCTACTGCATTTTTATCACATAGGATTCGTGCATGGTTGGCTACTAACCAATCCATTCCTAATACTACATCGAATCCGGCTAAATTCATTGGTAACAAATTTGCAGAAAACTTATGGCCTAATAGTTCTATTTTTCCTCCTTGCCAGATTTTATCTATGTTCACAGAATTTCCTTCTGCGGTTTCAACTGTGAAAATTTGCCTAAGAGTGGTTAAAGGTAACTTATGAGCTTGACAAAATGAAGTATTAATAAAACTTTGGTTTGCACCAGAGTCAAATAATACTTTTGCAAATACGTCATGTACTAGGAACGTACCAGCTATCACATCTGGAATGAGTTCGGCCTCTTGAGTAGTCAGCTGGAATGCACGAGCATTTTTCTTGGTTGTTCCTTCCGTGGGTTTGGCTTGGTTAACTACAGGTTTAGCTAACTTAGGACATTCAGATTGAAAGTATCCCCTTTCTCTGCAATTATAACAAACTCTGGTTTTCTTTCTGCAGTCTTCTTCCCGATGTCCTTTCATTTTGCAAAAATTGCAAACCATGTTGCATTGTCCATAATGCTTCTTTTTGCAAATTTTGCAGAAAGGAGATGATGAGGATTGCCCTGTTCCTCTTTTCTTGGTATTACCCGCACGGAATCCTTGGGTAATCTTCTGAGCTAATTCCTTCTTTCGGTCTTCTTCTCTTGTGCGCACCAACTCATCTGTTAGGGTATTAGCTAATTCTACAGCATCGTCAATAGTACGAGGTCTCGCAGCTTTAACGATGTTTCGGATTTCACTAATTAACCCCCAGATGTAACGAGAAATAAGTACCGGTTCCGGCGAAGCCAGTGATGGCACTACCCTTGCGTATTCAAAGAATGTCGAAGTATAGCCCCGACAATCTACACCTAGCATACGATGACTCAGGAATTTGTTTGCCATCTGTTCCTTCTCGTATTCGGGACAGAATTTTCTTTCTACCAAACTCTTAAATTCTTCCCAACCTATGGCGTATGCTTTCCTTCTTCCTTTTGCCTGGAGGACCGTGTTCCACAATTCGAGTGCCCCTTCTTTGAACAGGTTTGATGCATACATCACCTGGTCTCCTTCGGCACATTTGCTTATTGCAATTACTGCTTCGGTTTTCTCTAACCAACGCAGTGTTGCAGTTGCCCCTTCGTTACCTGCAAATTCAGCGGGTTTGCAAGCAAGAAATTCTTTGTAAGTGCAACCAGACGTTGCAGCTTTCATTCTTTTAGGGAGTGGGGCCTGCTGCAGATCATGATCGTCATGATTGCCGCCTCCATTTATGCTGTTACTGCCGTTATCTTCTGGAATACGTTTACTAGGAATTAATTGTGGTTCGGCAGGTTTCTGAACAGCAGCTACAATTTCTGGAATAGCATGAGCTATTCCTTGGGCGATAAAGTGCTCGATATCTTGTCGAGTTATATATTGATCTTCCTGTTCTTGCTCAGATTGATTTACTTCATTAATTGGTTCATTATTAGCGTTTTCCATCTGCTTATTGGTAAAAATTATTAGTGTCTAACTTATCAATGACAAAATTCACATAGATAAACACATAGATTATCACAACATACAGGCATAACCAAAATTGTCGATTTCTCGACTTTTACTTTGTTATGGTATATTGTATATGCATCCATACACACCGTATTTTACAGAGTTTTATTGCCCATTTTACAGAATTTTGAGTTACTATTATACCATACGACTTTCTGTGGTTTAACTGACGGTTCTAGTAACGATGCTCCCTCTCATCGTACTTCCAAGTTAGATGCTCCCCCATTTCCCTGATCCTATTACTTGTACCTATTAGTTCTTCACCGAACTGACGGAGTTCAGCTAGGTTTTCATTACTCATGGGAGGATTTGGGAGTGGTTCTGGGTCAAATTGTGGAAGGAAACTATAAGGACTGTTGACTATGTTTTGGAATTGCCAGTCATTGGTCCACCATTCCTCCATTTGGCCTAATGGTCTGGTATGAACTAGTGGGTCTGGAATAGCTGGTCCTAGGTTTAGTGGGAATTGAACTGTAGCCGGGTAAGAGAAGAGATTATCGTTGATAGGCTCTAAAACATCACAATTTTCCAGTAGGCGATCTATTTCGTCCTGGAACGTGATTTCCTCAGATTGTTTAGAGCTTTCACCAATCTCTATTCCCTTTTGTTTCAGATCTATTCCTATTTCCTTTTCAGGTGGTTTTGAACTTTCTCCAGTTTCTATTTCCTTTCCCTTGCTCACACTCACAGGATTTTCTATTTTAGGGAGTTTCCTAGTGGCAGGTTTCCTACGGCGTACTTTCCTCCACCCTACGTATCTTCTCTTCTTTTTAGGTTTGGCTTTTTCCAGCGGTGGAGCTTGGAATTCCACAGGTTCTTCTATGTCAGCAATGTAACCAGTAAAGTCGTGAGAGACTTCGATAGGCACTGGATATAAGTTGAGATTCTGGAATGCTTCCGACATCTCATTCATGCTGCATAGCATATATGCAAAATGCAATGTTAAAACTTTGGAACAAAGTTTAACAAACAAACACTGAAGTTTTATTGCATATTACTTTTTGTACAGAAATAACTGAAATAAACACACTGGGATTTTATTTATTTACGGGATTGTGATTTCTCTTACTAGACCCAACTTATCGAATATTTAGAGATTAGCATTTTCTGCTACAGTAGCTAGCATATAGAGATTTGCCCATTTCCCGTCTATTTTATCTTCCCAAGGTGCACTATTACCCAATTCTTGAACTTCTGGGTTAAACCTAACTCTCTTGGTTCGGGGTTTCTTTTTCTCCTGACTCTTTTTAAGTATCGAATCCCTTTTCTCTGGGGAAAGAGGATTTTCATAATTTGCCTTGCGGACAAAGATTCCTTCTTCTAAATTTACTGGGTTTTTAGAAGAAGATGCCACATCTAGTTTGTGGTAGATAGCAGACAGCTTTTGTTTACCCATACTGTATCTAACAAATAATCAGTTAATACAACATATAATCACCGAATAACAACTAGTAAAATTAAGCATTTGAACAAAATACTTAATTTTGGCTTAATCAGTGGCTCGATCAGTGGCTCAATTTAATTATTAGCTCTGATACCACCTTTCTGTCGCGGCCCCCGACCCACCGTGGACGGAGCCGGGGCCCGCGATGCAGATTTCAGTGTGGTACCCGTGGTATTTAATTTATGCGACAGCGGAAGTCTTTTTACAACAGGATCTTTTAACCGTAAAAATATGCTCGTTTAATATATTACACAAAGTTTAAGGGATAAATCCCATAATTTACAATAAGTTGATTTCACATAGAAATCTTTATTTTCCAAAACATGTTTTATTCATTTATTTACACTGAGCCACTTCTCTGAGCTTGATAGTGCTTTTACTGCACTTTTCCTGGATCACACAGATCACCTGAAACATGTTTGAAAAAGGTTTTGTCAGCGGGGAAATACTGAGTGAATCATTCCATTTTCTAAAACGACCCGTTAGTTATAAATTTACAGTATTAAGAGCGATTACAATGTTTCTATCAACCAATTATCAAGAATGGGTATTTGTCACTCGACCGGATCTGTGACTGTGGTCATACCACTATTGGGTCCCGTTGCCCCAAATAGTGACGGCTTACTCACACAGAGTAATGATTACTCACATAGAGTAATACTCACTCACATAGAGTGATAAAAATAGTAATGTGCACAATACCCCACATACCAGCTGTAATTTGGTGATTACAAAGACTTAATCCCTGTAATTATAACCTTGAAAATAATTTGAGGTATTGTAATACTTACTCACAAACTGTGAGAAAATAGTTTTAAAAAGAAGAATGACTCACATTGCAGATTAACGAGCAATAGATATAAGCCTACTGATTATCCTTGATTAAACCTAATTTAACACAATGCACACACACAGGTTAGTAACTAATACAGCAATTACGTCAATTCACGAGATTAAACCTTCACAATGATTAATCAGTGCAATACTCGATAATTCAATCGAATTCACAACGAATAACAGAGCATAGTCCGAATTCGAACAGCACTCTAATATTCAAGTCGAAATCACGACGAATAATCAAAGTACTAGCTCAATTGAGCAGCACCTGGACTATCGTTGGATAGTTATAATCGATCGGACGTTGAATCGTAATAGCGATCGAGTTATTACCCTGATTTCGGCAGCGATTCGTGAATTGTGTGTGAACGATTTCTGCTATAACTCAGCGTATACTGTGAGTTTTTTCGTCGTTCAAGTGCCCAATTTCAAGTCCCAGACTCCTCTATTTATACCCGAAATTTGACCCCCGTCGCGTAGCGCGAGGGGTACCCCCATGGGCGTCGCGCTACGCGAGGGGTAACCTAGTTTCTATAGGTAGCCACGTCCCTAACTAGGCTTGCTGAGTTGATGAAATTGTAAAATTCAAAACGGCCAACAAGTTATTTAGATAATCGTAACTAGGGTTTTGCCCCCCCCTGAGTTTTAGGGCCCTGATCCTGATTCTGATTGTTCTGGAAATTTTAGGGTTAGTGCAGAATTACTTGGGTTTCTTAATTAGTGTTTCCTTAATAGTTAATTACCATCCTAATTATGGATTTTAGTGACAGTTGTTACATCGTTCCCGGATAGTCCCTGGCTCGGATGAGGGTTAGTTTTTAGTGTTAGGTTTGTCTGAATGACTAAAATACTCTTGTCATAAAAAATAACCATTAAATCATTAAAATAAAATAACTCATATATTAATTCAGATGGGCACGCATGGATTATTTTATACCTATCCATGCACCTCGTTTCACAGCCAATAAAGCCACCATCATCGCTCACCGTCCCTCTTCAACAAATCCTCCAAACTGTAAATCATCTCCGGCGAAGAAAAACACCAGCTTCCAAACACTGTCATCACCTTCCGCCGCAAACCCTCTTCAACAAATCCATCACAGTTTTAGTGAATTGTTTATTATCCATTAACAATGGATTAACTGATTAAGCAATATTTTATCACACCCCAACCGATGGCGGAAACATCGGAGTGAGACGAAAACGAGATTGCAAGAGGCTTCATAACACTATTTGTGACAATAATTAAATAATGGATTTCATTTTGTTTCTAAAAGTCAATTGCAAAGGTTAAAATCAAATACAACAACTTGATATACATTGCGTTCAATACAAGAATACAACAAACAAGTACAAATTTTTACAACATAATAAAACTTAAGACGTCTAAATGTGTATCTAAGCATCCTCACTACTTCAATTTCAAAGCGTTCTCATCCTCAACCTGTTACATGTTTAAAATAAAGTTCAATGCAAAAGCAAAGGCGAGTATACAAGTTTGATACATACTTAGCATATAAATGAGTTTAAACAATTCCACATGGCAAGCTATTGATACAAGATAAACAATGAAATTTGCATGTGTTTAACTAATCAAACCAATGATGAAATGCAATAAGCTCATGACATAACCCAAAGTCTACAGGTGGTGTGTTAATCCTATAGCGATATATATGTCAAGGATAGGCTCGATCGAAGCTAATGATAAGTCTAACACAAAACGTATAACCCCATGGTTAAAGTATCAAGTAATAAAGTAGGCATGCATGTATAAGGAATGTTTGTGCATTTAAGAATAGAGTGTAAGTGTAAGTTTTCATAGATTAACATGTTACACCCCAAAAGGTGGTAAACGAAAAGGGGGTTCAAGTATACTCACTAAATTGCTAAGTCTTCTGATTATCCAAGTGTTGACGAGTGTATGAGATTTGGAGGATGGAACACCGAGGTCACCCTATATGGGCAAACGAAGGTGTATGAGTAATCAGAATTAAGACGGGGGATTTGAATTGGAATTTAGAGTATATCTAATTGATATATATATATATATATATATATATATATATATATATATATATATATATATATATGTATATGTATGTATGTATGTATGTATATAGGGTTGGGTTATATGGAAAACCCCATCTTTTTGAGAAAACCCTAAAAACCCATTCTCATCCATTGATTGTCTTTCATCCAAGAAGATCTATGGCTCTCCTATTTTGTGTGTATATTAGATTTAAATATAATCAAAGAAGGGCATTTCTGGTAGAACAAAAACACTTTTAGCATTGGTAATGACAAAACCCACTTGTGTAGTACTAGTATCATCATCTCTCTCCTCTTTCTTCTAGTCAAATCTTTCAATACACTATTATCTCTCTCCTCTTTCTTCATCATGTGAAAGAGAAACGCTTCATGGTCTTCAATGGTTGTTAAAGATCCGGTAAGTATTCTTGAAATATCATTTCACACTTGATTTTTGGTTGAAATGGTTGTTAATATGTTTTTGTGAGCAGAAAGTGTTTTAGTAATGGTTAATGGGGTATCCATGGTTAATGTTCATGTATTTTAAATAAATCAAAAACTTTAGGATGAGATTTTGAACGGGTTTTTTTGTTGGTTTGGTTGCTTGTTAGGGACTTTTGATCTTAACAGTAGTTGTTTTTTTGTTGGTTTGGGTTGCTTGTTTGGGTTTTAATCTGAACAGTAACTGTTTTTTTGTTTGGTTGCTTGATTCACAGACTCAGGCCAATAACATGTGTTAAGCCCCTTGTTAGAATGTTATATAACGTGTGTTGATTTACAGAAACTGTAACAACCCTCACTAAAATTAATATTTAATATGATAATTATGCAATAAGGAAACCCTAATTAAGTTTAGTATGATTAATTAATCAGTTAATCAATATTAATTAAGCTAACAAGATTAATTAAGCTAAGTAAGGTTTAATAAAAATAGATATATATGGGGTCGTATAAGAACGTTTAATATTAATAATTAAATATATTATTTTATTTCCCTTACTCCGTTTTTAATGAAACTTAGGTTAAAACGTAGATAAAAATATGCTCGTTCTAAAGACATATTCGTCGTTTTATAAAACGTTATATTTTAAAAGTTATACGAGAAAAACGAGTGAAGCAGCTGAATTAATAAATATAAGCAAGCTAGCTAGCATGTCAAGCAGGTAGGCAGGCACGTCACTATCCCACATCGACATAAATATGTTGAGGTGCTTGCTTACTTGCTATAAATAAGAAGCTTAGGATTCATTTTTCTTTGCTCATTTCTTTTCTTCTTCTCTCTATACGTTGGTGTTCTAACCAATAATCACCGATACGATATTCTGTTCGGTCGATTCAGGAACCAACTAACGGAATCCAAAGTATTATACTTTGTGAGTTCGTTAAACGGAATCTAAAGTACTATACTTTGTGAGTTCGTCAAACGGATGCCAAAGTACTGTCTGAATAAGACTACACTTTGTGAAGTTCGTTAAGGTTCGAATCTCGTAACTATCGTTGAGGTTTGATTTGGGTTTTACACAAATACGTATTCCATTCTGTTAAGCTATATGTTTAACTACCGAAAATACTCCCCACCACACACACATGCGAATCACTAATTAGTATGGCAGGGTGCTGCTACGATACAGGGTATTAACTCGATCGCTATTACGATTCATTTTCCGACCGATCAATATATCCAATGGATGTTTAAGTGCCACCCACATTAGGGTTATACTTTGTCGTTCGTCGTTAAATCGATGGATGTTTAAGTATCGCACTTTGTCGTTCGTTGTGAGAATTTGATCTCGTGAGTTATCGTAATTGTTGTATTAAGTTACCTACCTAGTTCGTGTGCACTCGGTTACAAGGCTAAATCAATAGGCTAAGCTTTGCCAGTATAAATCTGCAATATATCAAGGTTTATCTGTAGACTAAACTTTGGCCGTATGAATCTGCATGTTTATAATGTGAGTCATTCTTCTTTTTAACTGTTTTCTCACAGTTTGTGAGTAAGTATTACAATACCTCAAATTATTTTCAAAGGTTATAATTACAGGGATTAAGTCTTTGTAATCACCAAATTACAGCTGGTATGTGGGGTATTGTGCACATTACTATTTTTATCACTCTAGGTGAGTGAGTATCACTCTATGTGAGTGATTATTACTCTGTGTGAGTAAACCGTCACTATTGGGGCGACGGGACCCAATAGTGGTATGACCACAGTCACAGATCCGGTCGAGTGACAAATACCCATTCTTGATAATTGGTTGATAAAAACATTGTAATCGCTCTTAATACTGTGAATTATAACAAATCTGTTTTTATAAAACCTGAATGAACTCACTCAGTATTTCCCGCTGACAAAATCTTTTTAAAACGCGTTTCAGGTAATTACAGTAGATTGGAGTAAGGATTAGATCCAGCACTGAAGGACTTCAAGAAGTGGCTTATTTCATTAATTAAATCAAATTAAGAAATATCGTTTTTATATTAAAAGCTACCTTTGTAAAACATGGGTTTATCCCATCTATTTAATAAATAAAATCCGGTGTTTCTAAACTCTGATATTTTTCCTAACTCACGGTCCTGATGAAATTTCCGCTGCAATGTTTTTCAAAATAAAAATAATCACCGGTACCACTGGACTGCTCACGGCACCCGATTCCGTCCAGGGTGGGTCGGGGGTCGTGACAGAAGGTGGTATCGGAGCCACTGCTTTAAGCCTATAAGTGTTGTGATAATAATACTTAAGCTTAAATAAAAAGAGTTAGGAGATTTCTATTAAATGGTAGCACAGCTGATAGCAGTTAGACTTGAACATAAGAAAAGATGCCTTAGTATAAGCTAAGCCACTGGTTTACACAATGAGGTGTTATAATAATACCTAAGTGAAACGGAGAATTAGAAACTTAATATTATCTGATAGCACTCCGGATGGTATTTAGACTTGAACTTAAGAATTTTGCCTTAAAATAAACTTTAAGTTAAATTACTTATATAAGTATAATATAATGGATACTGGTATGACGGTTAGCAGGCAATAGCACTTATTTGCTATTTATTCTTGCTTATTGATATTATTTGGTCTAGAATAAGATATGTTATGGGAATACAAATTTCCTTGATTCTGGATAAAAGCCCTAATAAAAGAGGCACTTTTTGAAAAGATACTATTTATGGGAAATAGAAAATTTTCTCCGGCAAAACTGGGTATAGAGTAGCAGACTCTCCAGCTTGTCCGGACATATTGAGATTACCGCTCCTGCGCGAACCGGATAAGACGGGGTAAATGATATGTCAAATCAGTGACAAGATTTCCCTAAATAGTATCATGACCAAATACTTGACTGGTTCTTGGAAATATGAATCTGTTAAATACATTGACCTGATAAATGGTATGTTTATCTCAGCATGTGAAATATGTGATTATATAGATAGGTATATCTATAAGGAAATTCCAAAAAACCATAAGGATTGACAAATTGAAATAAAGCACAAGCATCCGTGTCTAGAATTCTTTATCAGGAATCTCTTTTCCAATATCAAACATTATTTTGTTTGATCATTTACCTCGTAACTCATACAATGCACAAGTAAGAAACATATAAAGTTGTGCTAATGCACAAGAAAACACATGAAACTTAAAATATACGTCCACAGACGTTGAAATATATCACACACGACTTTCCAAGGCAAGACCTTTGAAAAGTATAAATTGGGCACAATGACACGAATACTAATTCTGTCAGTAGAAAACTACTAATCAAAAAGAAGCACTTTGCCACGTGATCCTACAAACGATCTACATTTCGCTGAGGTATGTTGGAACAAGATTTCACAATCATCGGTGCACAGTCTAAACTAAGTCATAATTATTATCACTGAAAAAGGAGTCACATACCTTTGCAAATCCCCTATTCCATTTAAGTTCATTCGACATTCCTTGATAATGGCACTTAACAACGGGTATCACACAAAATTCCAGATAAAAGTTCTTATATTCCTTTCGTAGCAATTCTGACTTCTGCCTATAATAAGTTGACTTTCGTGTTCTTTTAATGGTCATCATACCATAAAGAATTCTTTCATAATAGCAAATATTGATCCATTTCGTTTCTTGGTAAATCCATACGATACACATGCATTATTTGTTGCGCATGTGGTTCATTTGAGTTATAAGACCCTAGGAAGGCTTCATTCCAAATTATTGTTTTATCCAACCTCAAATATCATTTCGCTATACTTGATCTTTGCATTGTAAACCGCGTTTTGCAAAATGATTACTCTTTGATATTTGATCGATAAATTTTTTTTTAAAAAAAAAAAAAAAACTCGATTTTCTTTTTGAAGGTTATACATGGTTTCCGTTGTGATCATGTCCGAACTTCCTTATTAAAACTCGTTTTATCCAAACCCTGTTAACTTGCTCTCAATACGTAATCAATTCGAAGTCCCATATGATGGATTGAAACCATCATATTCAAAATAGTCCCAACAAGCACTTCAATTCTCTTGAACCATAACATGCTTGTTTAGTCTTCGAATTCATCAAATCATTTCTTTGATCACGATCCCTTTGTGATGACATTTTCACAAATTTGAAGATTGCGCTAATCTAGCATTTAATTATTTATTTATTTATTTATATTGAATCCGCTTTGTTGATTTATTTTATGAAAGCAATCTTAACACAATTGTGTGCTAAGATAATGATCCACCATTTCATGTCCTAATTCCTTAGTCCTTACAACCTAAATCGAGCCTTTCGTGATATTTCTTATCTTATCATCATTGATCGAAAAACATTATATAAATTTAATTGATTATATATAGAAACTTCCAATATAGTATTCCTGTATTTAAAATTTTTGTTAAAACCATTAAGGTAAAGAATTTATATTTTTACGTATAAAATTTTGTTTGAAGTATATTCTCATTTAAGTTTATGCATTTATTGTTGGTAATTAATATTAGTTTTATTATTAGTAATAATATATTAATAGTAATAGTGTTAGTATTATTTTTAGATACTAGAGTTATTATCAAGGGCATGTATTGAATAGCCTAGCCTTAATTAGGCATGGACTGGCCACCTATGCTTAAACAAGGCAGCACTAACCAATATCCGCCGTGATAATGACTAGGTAATTAAGTCATCATACTTATTTAGTAAATTTCAAATTATATATAAAAATATTTTTATATTATATATATAGAAATATATATACTTTGTACTGTAAAGAGAAGATATATTTTCATAAAACAATTAAAAGGGACGAATAGAATTATCTAAATAATCATAAACAAGACATATTATAAATAAATGTTCATCTTGATTAATATTTCACAAACATTAAATACTTATAGAAATATTCTTTTATATTAAAATATCAAATGTTATTTACGCAAGCCAATATTTAAGTATGCTTGATATTAAAATAAACATTTATTATTCTACTTTTATGATTTAAAATACCATAATCTTATAGTTAAACACACTTGATTTTAAAAATAATAATCATAAGTTCTAGAATATTGGGTAAACCTATATCATTATTTTGTCAAAGTTACCACGGGTTTTGATATTTAAACCTATCTATATTTATTTATTATTCTATGATAACATAAAAGGAAAAAGGATTTTAATAAATCAAAATATCACCTATCTTTAATCAAACATTTTGATTAAAATCATCTGAATACAATTATAAGACAAAAATACACTAACTTTATTGTCTTTTCATGTATTCTTACAAATCACCCATCTCAGCACATTAATTTTCTCATATCATAATTTAATATCTGACAAAACATTTTCATGTTTTCATTTTATTTTGACCCGGTTAATCTTAAGTCTTCCTTAGGTACCAATCAAAGTAAGTTTTCTTCTTCTGACAAAGAATTTTACTAATTCCAAAAAGTTCTTCACATTCATTTTAAGAATCTATATATCATATATCTTTTGGCTTGAACCCAATCACCTTGAAAAAAAAATATACCATTTCATCTTATTCGTTTGAACATTTCATCTTTTGAAATATCCAGATTCGCCTCCTTGAAACTCTCAAATTCGAAAACAATAAATTTATTCGGTCATCATTGAATTCTTTCAATCATTACAAACACTTTGTAGCGTCCGAATAGATTTGTAGCCTGTGCTAAACCCTATTCATACGCTATTCGTTTGATTTGTCATATTCTTGGTACAATTATGTACTCAGATTACGATACACTAAATTCTATTGTCCAGTACCATTTAAGTAAACGATATTGACTTTCGGATAATCATTGACAAATCATTTTCCATACTTCCATTCACAAATAGATATTTATCAAATCAGAATCTCCCCTAATTGATCAAAGTAAGTTCATTTCGGATATTGAATCCAATTGTTTCTATAAATCATTTCTATTTTTAAAATTCATAGCCCTCAAAATATCTTTTGATTCCATTCCACGACACATTATTTCTCTTAAATTAAAAGAAGAAACATAAAGAAAATATCATAGTCCAAATCTCGAGGACGAGATTTTTATTAAGGTGGGGAGGATGTAACAACCCTCACTAAAATTAATATTTAATATGATAATTATGCAATAAGGAAACCCTAATTAAGTTTAGTATGATTAATTAATCAGTTAATTAATATTAATTAAGCTAACAAGATTAATTAAGCTAAGTAAGGTTTAATAAAAATAGATATATATGGGGTCGTATAAGAACGTTTAATATTAATAATTAAATATATTATTTTATTTCCCTTACTCCGTTTTTAATGAAACTTAGGTTAAAACGTAGATAAAAATATGCTCGTTCTAAAGACATATTCGTCGTTTTATAAAACGTTATATTTTAAAAGTTATACGAGAAAAACGAGTGAAGCAGCTGAATTAATAAATATAAGCAAGCTAGCTAGCATGTCAAGCAGGTAGGCAGGCACGTCACTATCCCACATCGACATAAATATGTTGAGGTGCTTGCTTGCTTGCTTGCTATAAATAAGAAGCTTAGGATTCATTTTTCTTTGCTCATTTCTTTTCTTCTTCTCTCTATACGTTGGTGTTCTAACCAATAATCACCGATACGATATTCTGTTCGGTCGATTCAGGAACCAACTAACGGAATCCAAAGTATTATACTTTGTGAGTTCGTTAAACGGAATCCAAAGTACTATACTTTGTGAGTTCGTTAAACGGATGCCAAAGTACTGTCTGAATAAGACTACACTTTGTGAAGTTCGTTAAGGTTCGAATCTCGTAACTATCGTTGAGGTTTGATTTGGGTTTTACACAAATACGTATTCCATTCTGTTAAGCTATATGTTTAACTACCGAAAATACTCCCCACCACACACACATGCGAATCACTAATTAGTATGGCAGGGTGCTGCTACGATACAGGGTATTAACTCGATCGCTATTACGATTCATTTTCCGACCGATCAATATATCCAATGGATGTTTAAGTGCCACCCACATTAGGGTTATACTTTGTCGTTCGTCGTTAAATCGATGGATGTTTAAGTATCGCACTTTGTCGTTCGTTGTGAGAATTTGATCTCGTGAGTTATCGTAATTGTTGTATTAAGTTACCTACCTAGTTCGTGTGCACTCGGTTACAAGGCTAAATCAATAGGCTAAGCTTTGCCAGTATAAATCTGCAATATATCAAGGTTTATCTGTAGACTAAACTTTGGCCGTATGAATCTGCATGTTTATAATGTGAGTCATTCTTCTTTTTAACTGTTTTCTCACAGTTTGTGAGTAAGTATTACAATACCTCAAATTATTTTCAAAGGTTATAATTACAGGGATTAAGTCTTTGTAATCACCAAATTACAGCTGGTATGTGGGGTATTGTGCACATTACTATTTTTATCACTCTAGGTGAGTGAGTATCACTCTATGTGAGTGATTATTACTCTGTGTGAGTAAACCGTCACTATTGGGGCGACGGGACCCAATAGTGGTATGACCACAGTCACAGATCCGGTCGAGTGACAAATACCCATTCTTGATAATTGGTTGATAAAAACATTGTAATCGCTCTTAATACTGTGAATTATAACAAATCTGTTTTTATAAAACCTGAATGAACTCACTCAGTATTTCCCGCTGACAAAATCTTTTTAAAACGCGTTTCAGGTAATTACAGTAGATTGGAGTAAGGATTAGATCCAGCACTGAAGGACTTCAAGAAGTGGCTTATTTCATTAATTAAATCAAATTAAGAAATATCGTTTTTATATTAAAACCTACCTTTGTAAAACATGGGTTTATCCCATCTATTTAATAAATAAAATCCGGTGTTTCTAAACTCTGATATTTTTCCTAACTCATGGTCCTGATGAAATTTCCGCTGCAATGTTTTTCAAAATAAAAATAATCACCGGTACCACTGGACTGCTAACGGCACCCGATTCCGTCCAGGGTGGGTCGGGGGTCGTGACAGAAACAAACCCATAAAGATATATAATTGACAAGCTGGATGGATGTAGGCAAAGTTAATGTGTGTTCTAGTAATGGTTAATGTTCATGTATTTTAAATAAATCCAAAACTTTAGGATGAGATTTTGAACGGTTTTTTTTGTTGGTTTGGTTGCTTGTTTGGGGCTTTTGATCTTAACAATAATTGATTTTGTTGGGTTGCTTTACTTACAGAGACAGACCCATAACATGTGTTAAGCACCTGTTAGAATGATATATAACGTGTGTTGATTTACAGAAACAGATCCATAAAAGATATTGAATTGATAAGCTGGATGGATGAAGGCGACGTTAATGCGGGGACATTGAATAAGTCACATCCTTTGGGAAAGAAGTCTTCATTCATTTATAACATGTGTTGGTGGTTCATGCTGTAACAGAACACCATGATGTAACCTAACATGTGTTCATGTATAACATGTGTTAAGCCCCTATTAGAATGATATATAACGTGTGTTAACCTTTTGTTAATTAAAAAAACAAGTAATATCTATTTTATTTTTGTTGATGTTTAAAATATCCGATAATGTGGATACTGAGCGTAAAACTTGTACAAGTAATAAATGTACAAGTTAGTATGTAACGTGTAATATGAAACGAGCCATTTATGGTAACACATGTACCGGTAATTTTGGAATATATAATATGAAACGGGTCATTTGTTTTGCACATTTTGGAATGTATAACATGTGTTAAGCCACTGTTATAATCTTTTTGTAACCTAACATGTATTCATGTATAAGCTAGTGGTTTACAAAACACCATGATGTGTATATACTGATCTAACATGTGTTACAATTTGTCTATTCGGAACATGTAATTGCATAACATGTGACAAGGGTGAAAACAGTCGACGGGGGCGATGAGTTTAATGGTGAGCTTAGTTAATATCGTAATCTTGTTGTAACCCCACTTGTATACATATGATAACATGTAAGCATCCATTATAACCCGACTTGTATTCATGTATATGAAAGTGGTTTGCAAAACACCATGATGTGCATGTACTGATCGTAACACGTGTACAAGTTAATAATTTAATATGGAACATACAAGTTAATATTGTAACACCGTACACTTGGGATAACATGTGTTAAGCCTCTGTTATAATCTTGGTTTAACCCAACATGGTGTCATGTATAAGCTAGGGGTTTCCAAAACACCATGATTTGTATATACACTGTAACATGTGTTACGCGCCTGACATGTATAACGTGTGTTAAGCCTCTATTATAACGTGTGTTAAGACTTCCAGAATGGATGCATAAACTCCAATAGTAACTTAATAACAACATAGTATACCTGATATAACATGTGTTAAGCCTCTTTTATAACGTGTGTTAAGACTTCCAGAATGCGTTAAGTCCATACCGTTTTAACATCATGTACTAGACAAAACAATAAGAGTCTCGCATTACATATTACTAGTAAACGAAAATACATAGCACTAAGAAAATGGTGGAGCTTCCTTTGACAGTCTGCCTTAGCTTTTCAGCGGCTACCTTTGCTGCCTTAGCTTTTCAGCGGCTACCCTTGCTTTATTGTTTGGGTCGGTCTTGAAACGGTTTGTAAACAGGAGTTCAGACTATAACACGTGTTACGTTGGTTTTGCTGTAAGACAAACTTGGCTTAGCTGTGAAACAGGAGTTCAGACTATAACACGTGTTAGGTTTGGTTGTGCTGTAAGACAAACTTGGCTTTTCATTTCTAAAAACAGATGTGCCGATTATTAGACGTCTAAAAATAAAAAAAATCGGGCATGTGTTAAACACGTCATAACTATAATAATTTAAACTGTATGGCTATGTCTAATAGGATAAAGTGTAACATGTATTAGGGTATGACGATGTAAAATTAATCAGTAAAACTAATCACATGTTTAATAAAATTAATCAATAACACCTGTTTAATAAAATTAATCTTACACAACTGAAACAACAACTAACAAAGTACACAGAACTAAAAACTCTTTAACGTATAATCAATAACACCTTACAATTT
Source organism: Helianthus annuus (assembly GCF_002127325.2). Lineage (NCBI taxonomy): Eukaryota > Viridiplantae > Streptophyta > Magnoliopsida > Asterales > Asteraceae > Helianthus > Helianthus annuus. The sequence goes on from NC_035435.2 coordinate 84,414,096, forward strand.
CAGCAATTAATTCAGCAACACCTAATCAGCAATTAGTAAAATTAATCACATGTTTAGTAAAATTAGTCTTACAAAAAAAACTCACAGATTTAACAACTCTTAACACCTTACAATTTCAACAAATTATTTCAAACAAATCACATAGAAAACAATAACCAAAATCCTGATAATCAAACGAATTAATCATATATGACAACAACAACAACCTGTCGACGAAGATCTGCATCACGAAGCTTAGCATCAATTTCTTCAACACTTGACGGAGACGCCTTCGTTTCCGTGAGTCTCCGGTGGAGCCTCGGCGGCAAAGTTGGTGGCGATGATAGACCGGCACCGTCAACGGCCGGAAACTCCATGGCAACTCCGCCGTTCTCCGGAGAAATAGCGACTCCAACCTCCATCGGTGACTGTAATTAACGATTTTATGAATGAAATTTGGATATAAACCCTCAGAGAACCGATGAATCACACAGCTCACTGATTTGAGAAGAAAGTTGGAATTGATTTAGGAATTAAGTTGTACGTGGATGGATATAAGTAGTCTCCTGAATGCACACGCATTCTATATGGAGCCGTATATGTATATACATATACATGATCAAGGTGGTATAGAAAGAAAGGGAGAAGAAGATCTGTGATTTTGATTTTCAAATGGATTTGAAAGAGGGAGAGAGAGAGAGAGACACATTGGGAATATAAGGGTGTAATAAATGTTGTCAAATCATAGTAGACAAAAGGTCAAGAGATCTTTTGAGTTGGGTAGGATATTGTTGAATTTACAAATGTGCCCTCAAAAGCAAAAGAAAAGATGGAGATGGCTGGGTGATGCAGGCCCAAGTGTGGAGGAGCGGGCTATTTTGTATTCTTCATACTGATCATCCTCAGACTCAGCAAACAAGTGTCTTTTACCAGCCTTCTTGCACTCAGCTTGACGATGACCTGTTTCACCACAATTGAAACATCTCGGACCACTACTGCTAGCCCCCTTAGAAGTAGGCCCGGTATTGCTACCCCCCGGCTTCTGCTGACTAGGCCCGCCACGAGGTGCCCCACTGCCTGACCCAACGTTTCCCCCAACAGGGGTAATTGAACCGCCCACCCGACGGTTTTGCTTCTCAAAGGCCAACGCCCGTTGGTATGCCTCAGGAATGGTTAACTGATCAAAAAGATTCACGGACTCCATGATTTGAACCCTTAGACCCCCAATATACCGAGAAACAAGTTGCTCCTCCGATTCTTGAATACCATTCCTCGCAATCAACTGGTAAAACTCTGTTGTATAATCATCAACCGATTTAGCCCCCTGTTTTAAATTCTGCAGACGCTGGTACATCAACCTTTAAAAGTTATGAGGTAAAAAGTTGGACCGCAAGCATTTCTTCATCTTGGTCCATGTCACGATTCTTGACTTCCCGAGCCTGTTTCGTGTTAACTTCAACTGTTGCCACCACGCAGAGGCCCTACCGCGTAACCTGGTAGCGATCAAGGCCACCCGCTTATTTTCAGGAACCTCCTTGTATTCAAACACCTCCTCGACGGTAGCCAACCAATTGATGAACCCCTCCGGATTCAAACTAGACCCATCAAATTCTGGAAAATTAATCCTTATCCCAGAATCCCAACGCCTGTTACCCCCTCCACGTTCACCCCTTGGTCGCCCTTCCTGATCGTCTTCGGAAGTCGAACCATCACCAAATGGGTTACTAAAATCAGAACCATACCCGTCATTGGGTCTCTGCCTCCTACGATTGATCAAGTCGGCCATCCGGTCAATCAATTGATCGACCACTTGATCCAACCGCTGATCCACTCTCGCCATAAGTCGCTGCTCCAACTCTCGTTCATACACTTCATCGAGAGGCCTGTTGTTGTTTCTCCTCAGAGGCATTTTGAGCCAGGAATTCGGCTCTGATACAAACTGATGTAGCGCATGAAACGGAAAATGAAGATCAACACGTTGATTCTACGAATACCCATGTAGTTCTTCCACAACCCCCCAAATTGCAACCCAAAGGCCACAGAATTTGAAGTGAAAATTCAGTAGTTTCAAAATTCAATTCTGATCATTCATATGATATTATGTCATGGCCCTTACCCGGTTTGACCCGGTCAAGAGCCATGGGACAGGAACCCCGTGGTATTTAATTTAGGCGACAGCGGAAGTCTTCAATACAGGATCTTTTAATACTAAAAATGCCCGTTTACTTTATTACATAATTTAGGGATAAAACCCTGTAATTTACAATAAAGTGATTTCACTGGGAAATCTTTATTTTACAAAACATGTTTCTTTATTTATTTATATTGAGCCACTCCTTTAAGCTCGTAGTGCTTCACGACACTTTTCCTGGATTACAACAGATCACCTGAAACATGTTTGAAAAAGGTTTTGTCAGCAGGGAAATACTGAGTGAATCATTCATTTTGTCTGAAACGATACTTTTGTTATAATTTACAGTATTAAGAGCGATTACAATGTTTCGACATGTCAACCATATACCCACGGTATTTTTCACTCGACCATCCATTGGCTATCTCGTTGTCCAATGGTGTCTGTGACTATGGTCATATCACTCCTTGGCTATCTCGTTGTCCAATGGTGATGGATTAACAAGTAATGTATACAAAACCCCACATACCGGCTGTAATGAAGACTACAAAGACTTAATCCCTGTAATTATAACTTTGAAAATAGTTTGGAGTTTTGTAAAGTATAATTGATAAAAAGAGAATGACTCACATTGCAGATTTATGCGGGCGGAGTTTAATCTACTGATTAGCCTGTTTAACCTAATTTAAATAACAATGCACATGAACTGGGTTAGTAACTAATACAGCATTTACGACAATTCACGAGATTAAACCCTCACAACAAATGACAAAGTGCGATACTTAAACATCCATCGAATTAACAACGAATGACAAAGTATAAACCCAATTTGAGCAGCACTTAAACATTCGTTGGATAGTTTCAATCGATCGGACGTTGAATCGTAATAGCGATCGAGTTATTACCCTGTTTATTGCGGCAGCGTATAGTGATTCGTGTGTGTTTATAGTAATTTACGTATATCTCAGTGTAGAATTAGAAATTGAACGTCGAACTAACACCAACATTCAAGTGCCAACCCCCTCTATTTATAGCTGGAAAATGGTCTCCCCCGCGTGTCGCGACAGGGACACCTGATCCTGTCGCGTGGCGCGACGGGTCTAATTCTAGCATAGGGTGGCTTCGTGTGTTTATAGCCTAGGTGAGTCAGTGAATTGACAAAATTCTCATCCTACAACGAATTATAAAGATAATCGTCAATTAGGGTTTACCCCCCCCCCCCCTTGAGTTTTAGGGGCCCTGATCCTGATTCTGATTGTTCTGAAAATTTTAGGGTTTATGCAGAATTACTTGGGTTTCTCAATTAGGGTTTCCTATTGGACAATTAATATAATGAATAATAATTATAGTGAGAGTTGTTACATCCTCCCCACCTTAATAAAAATCTCGTCCTCGAGATTTACTAGAATAGATGAGGATATTTCCGCTTCATTTCTGATTCCAGCTCCCAAGTGTATCCTGGTCCTCTCTTTGAATCCCACTTGATTTTGACTAACACTAGTCGTTTGTGCTTGAGAAACTTAATCTTTCTATCTTCTATCTGCAATGGTTTCTCCACAAATTTCAGCTTTTCATTTACCTCTATATCTTGAAGAGGTACTACCAGGGATTCGTCCGATAAACATTTCTTGAGGTTGGATACATGAAATACATCATGTACTCCAGCTAATTCTTCTGGTAGTTGTAAACGATAAGCAACTGGTCCTATTCGTTGAATTACTAGGAATGGTCCTACGTACCTTGGACTCAGTTTTCCTTTCTTACTGAACCGTACGACTCCATTCCAAGGAGAAACTTTCAAAAGTACCTTGTCTCCGATTTGAAACTCAAGCGGCTTGCGACGATTGTCTGCATAGCTTTTCTGACGATCTCGAGCTGTTTTCAGCCTTTCTTTGATTTGAGTTATCTTGTTAGTGGTTTCTTGCACAATTTCAGGACCTGATAATTGACTTTCTTCTATTTCTGCTCAACAAACTGGAGTTCTACACTTACGTCCATATAGTGCTTCAAATGGGGCAGCTTCAATGCTTGAATGATAACTATTGTTATAGGAGAATTCAATTAAGGGTAGGTGGTTATCCCAGTTACCACCAAAATCTATCACACATGCTCGGAGCATGTCTTCCAGGGTTTGTATCGTTCTTTCACTTTGTCCGTCTATTTGAGGATGACAGGCAGTACTTAAATTTAGTCGGGTTCCCATTGCTTCCTGAAAACTAGTCCAGAAATGGGAAGTGAAACGACTATCTCGATCCGATACAATGGAGAGTGGGACTCCATGTAAAGATACAACTTCGTCTACGTACAACTTGGCTAACCTTTCCATACTAAAGGTTTCTTTCATGGGTAGAAAATGAGCTGATTTGGTTAATCGGTCTACAATTACCCAAATTGCATCATTACCTTTTCTGGTTTTGGGTAACTTAGTAACAAAATCCATTGTTATGAGTTCCCATTTCCATACAGGCATTTCTAACTGTTGTAGTAGTCCCGAAGGTTTCTGATGTTCTGCTTTTACTTGCGAACAAGTAAAACACTTAGATACATATTCAGCTATATCCTTTTTCATTCCTATCCACCAAAAATTATTTCTTAAATCTTGGTACATCTTATTGTTTCCTGGATGCATGGTATACCTAGATTTATGAGCTTCTTCTAAAATCTTATCTCTTAAATCTCCCTGCTTAGGTACCCAAATTCTTTTCTTGTGGAATCTCCAAATTCCATCATTTCCTTGCTCTAACTCTTTTATTCGCCGTTTCATTCCTTCAGCATCGTCTTCGATTGCTGTTTCTTGAACTTTCTTCAATTGTTCCATTAAATCAAATTGCAGATTTAATCTAAGAGCACGGACTTGCTTTTATTTTTCATGATACTTACGACTTAAAGCATCTGCAACTATATTTGCTTTTCTTTCGTGATATTGAATATCACAGTCATAGTCACTTAGGATTTCCATCCATCTTCTTTGCCTCATGTTCAACTCTTTCTGCCCAAATATATACCTTAGACTTTTATGATCTGTATAAACAGTAAACTTACTTCCATACAGATAATGTCTCCAGATCTTAAGGGCAAATATTATAGCTCCTAATTCTAGATCATGAGTTGTATAGTTTTCTTCGTGCTTCTTCAATTGCCTGGAAGCATAAGCAATTACTTTCTTGCGTTGCATTAAAACACATCCTAATCCTAACTTTGAAGCATCACAATATACTTCAAAATCTTCAGTTCCTTCTGGCAAGGCTAAAATTGGAGCATTTGTCAACCTTTGCTTTAAAATCTTAAAAGCTTCTTCTTGTCTAGGTCCCCATTCAAACTTAACTGCTTTACAGGTTAGCTTAGTCAAGGATACAGCTATTTTAGAAAAATCCTTAATAAATCGTCTATAGTATCCAGCTAAGCCTAGAAAGCTTCTAATTTCCATACCGTTTGCGGAACCTTCCATTTAGTAATTGCTTCTATTTTAGAAGGATCTACATGAATACCTTCGTGATTTACCATATGTCCTAAAAATTGCACTTCTTGCAGCCAGAATTCACACTTCGAGAATTTGGCCTAAAGTTTTTCCTTTCTTAACAAAGTTAAGAGTGCATGCAGGTGCTCACAATGTTCTTCCTGACTTTTGGAATAAATAAGTATATCGTCAATGAAGACAATTACGAATTTATCCAAGTATGGTTTACAAATCCGATTCATCATGTCCATGAATGCTGCAGGAGCATTTGTTAGTCCGATTGGCATGACTGTAAACTCATAATGACCATACCTAGTTCTGAAAGCAGTTTTAGGTATGTCTTCCTCTTGTACTTTCAACTGATGATATCCGGAGCGTAAGTCTATCTTAGAAAAATACCTAGCTCCCTGGAGTTGATCAAAAAGATCGTCAATCCTAGGTAATGGGTATCGATTCTTAATTGTAACCTTATTCAGTTCCCTATAATCGATACACATTCTCCTCGATCCATCTTTCTTTTTCACAAACAACACTGGTGCTCCCCAAGGGGATGAACTAGGTTGTATAAATCCTTTGCTTAGTAATTCATCTAACTGCTTTTTCAATTCTAGCATTTCAGTGGGTGCTAACCGGTAAGGTGCTTTAGCTATTGGTGTAATTCCAGGAATTAGATGAATCCTAAATTCTACTTCCCTGTCGGGTGGTGATCCAGGTAGTTCTTCTGGGAATACATCGAGATATTCTGAGACTACTGGAATTTTCTGAAGTTCCTTACTCTTAGTGTTAATGATTACAGAAATCATATACACCATTCCTTGTTTTCTTGAATAACTGACCAACTTCATTACTGAAATAAATTTCAGTGGCTTTCGAGGTTTATCTCCTATAATTAAAATTACTTCTCCTGTGGGGGTACGAATTTCTACGAAATTTTTATCACAAAGGATTCCAGCATGGTTGGCTACCAACCAATCCATTCCTAATACTACATCGAATCCGGCTAACTTCATAGGTAACAGGTTTGCAGAAAACTTATGTCCTAATAGTTCTATCTTTCCTTCTTGCAAAACCTTATCTATGTTAACAGAATTTCCATCGGCCGTTTCGACTGTAAAAATCTGCCTAAGGGTGGTTAAGGGTAACTTAAGAGCTTGGCAGAATGAAGTATTGATAAAACTTTGGTTTGCACCAGAGTTAAATAATACTTTTGCATATATGTTGTGAACTAGAAACATACCAGCTATCACATCTGGAATGAGTTATGCTTCTTGAGTGGTCAGCTGGAATGCTCTGGCATTCTTTTTAGTAGTTCTGTCGGTTGTCTTAGCTTTGTTGTCTGCTGGTTTAACCAGTTTGGGACATTCGGTTCTGAAATGCCCGGTTTCTCCACAATTATAGCAGATCCTGGTCTTTTTCCTACAATCTTCTTCACGATGTCCTATAGCTTTGCAAAAGTTACAGGTTTCATTACATTTTCCAAAATGTTTCTTTCTGCAATTTTTGCAGAAAGGCGGAGTGGAGGATTGCCCGATTCCTCTCTTCTTGAACTTGTTATTATTACCCATACGAAATCCTTGGGTAATTTTCTGAGCCAATTCCTTCTTCCGGTTTTCTTCTCTTGTACGTACCAGTTCGTCAGTTAGGGTGTTAGCTAATTCTACCACATCGTCTATAGTGCGAGGTCTTGCAGCTTTAACGATATTACGGATTTCACCAATCAATCCCCAAATATAACGGGAAATAAGCACCATTTCTGGCGAAGCCAGGGTTGGTACCACTCTCGCATATTCGAAGAATGTCGAAGTATATCCTCAACAGTCTACACCCACCATGCGATGGCTCAGGAACTTATTTGCCATTTGTTCCTTTTCATATTCGGGACAGAATTTTCTTTCCATTAACTGCTTAAATTCTTCCCAATTCATGGCATAAGACATATTTCTTCCTTTGGCTTGAAGTACCGTATTCCACCATTCTAGCGCCCCTTCTTTAAAAAGATGCGAAGCATACATAACCTTGTCTTCTTCAGCACATTTACTTATCATAAGTACTGCTTCGGTTTTCTCTAACCAACGCAGTGTCGCAGTCGCCCCTTCATTGCCTGCAAATTCTGCTGGTTTACAAGCAAGAAATTCTTTGTAAGTGCAAACAGGCGTTGCAGCTTTCATTTTCTTAGGGAGTGGGGCCTACCGTGGATCATTGTTATGATTATCATGATTGCCGCCTCCGTTTATGCTATTACTGAAATTATCTTCCTGAGTACGTTTACTAGGAATGATTTGTTGAGGTTCAACTGGCTTCTGGGCAGCAGCCAGAATTGCTGGAATAGCATTGGCTATCCCTTGAGCAACGATATTCTCGATATCTTGCCTAGTCATAAATTGATTTTCCTGATTTTGCTCAGATTGATTCACTTCATTAACTGGTTCATTACCGGCGTTTTCCATCTGGTAATTATTATAGGTATAAATTATTAGTGTCAAATAATCAATAATTAAACATAATAAAATAATTGCACATAATCACACAACTTTTACAACACATGTATATAGCCAAAATTGTCGATTTCTCGACTTCTATTTTATAGATTATCTTAGGCATCCGTACACACTGTTTATCTTACAACGTTTTGTTCCTGAGCTATTTTACAAAGTTATATTTTGTTACTACTGTTATTATACAAACATAACCTCCCAACCCCACTATTCCTTTATCAACTGGCATTTTAGTAGCGACGTTCCCTCTCGTCGTATTTCCAGGAGATTTGTTCTCCCATTTCCCGGATCCTATTCCCCGTACCTATCAGTTCTTCGCCAAAATGGCGGAGTTCGGCTTGGTTCTCATTACTCATCGGTGGGTTTGGTATAGGTTCTGGGTCGAACTAAGGGAAAAAGTCATAAGGATTATTAAGAAGGTTTTGGAACTGCCAGTCGTTAGTCCACCACTCGTCCATTTCTCCTAAAGGTCGGGTGTGGATTAGAGGGTCTGGAATAGCTGGTTCCAAATTGATTGGAAGTTGGGTTTCAGCAGGATAAGGGTAGAGATTGTTGGTGATAGGTCTAATGACATCACAGCTTGCCAGTAGATGATCTAATTCCTCCTGGAATGTAAATTCTTCAGTTTGTTTGGAACTTTCTCCGATTTCTATTCCCGTTGGCCTAGAATTTTCCCCGATTTCTATCCCTGCTGGCCTAGAACTCTCTCCAATCTCGATCCCTTTTCCTTTATCCATAGGATTTTCTATTTTGGAATTTTCCTAGTTGCTGGTTTCCTCCTGCGCACTTTCCTCCATCCTACATATCTTCTTCTTTTCTTAGGCTTTGCTTTCTCCGGAGGTAGAGCTTGAAATTCCATAGGTTCCTCCAAATCAGCAATGTAACCAGTGAAGTCGTTGGAAACTTCTATTGGTACAGGATAGAGATTGAGATTCTGAAGGGCTTCAGATAACTCATTCATGCTGATTAGCATATATGCAAAATGCACAAAAATGCTAAGTTAAAATTTTATAACAAAATTGCATAAATAAACATTGAAGTTTTATTGCATACCATGTGACTAATTTAATACAAAGGACAACTGAAATTTGAAACACACTAGGGTTTATCGAATTTTATTTATTTACGGGATAACTTTTCTTTAGAGCATCTGGCTTGTAAGTAATATAGGTACTAATACTGGTTCAGGGTATTAATAGTTTTCTAAAGATTGGTATTTACTGCTACCGTTGCTAACATATAATGATCTGCCCATTTTTCATCTAATTTGTCTTCCCAAGGTGGATTATTGCCTATTTCCTGGGTTTCCGAATTAAACCTCACTCTCTTTGGCTGTGATTTCTTTTCTTCCTCCTGACTTTTCCTAATAATCAAACTTCTTTTATTGGGAGAAAGTGGCTTTTCAAACTGGGCTTTACGGACAAATATTCCTTCCTCCATATCTGCTGGGTATTTTGAGGAAGTTCCTTTTTCTTTAGGTGACGTATCTAATTTATGATAGATAGCCGAAAGTCTTTGTTTACCCATACTGTAACTAACAAATATTCAGTTAATAAAACACATAATCACAGAATAGCAATCAGTAGAATTAAGTATTTTGTTGAATACTTAATTTGCTTAAATCAGTGGCTCTGATACCACCTTTTCCTGTCACGGCCCTTACCCCGGTTTGACCCGGTCAAGAGCCGCGGGACAGGAACCCCCTGGTATTTAATTTAGGCGACAGCGGAAGTCTTTAATACAGGATCTTTAATACTAAAAATGCCCGTTTACTTTATTACATAATTTAGGGATAAAACCCTGTAATTTACAATAAAGTGATTTCACTGGGAAATCTTTATTTTACAAAACATGTTTCTTTATTTATTTATATTGAGCCACTCCTTTAAGCTTGTAGTGCTTCACGGCACTTTTCCTAGATTACAACAGATCACCTGAAACATGTTTGAAAAAGGTTTTGTCAGCAGGGAAATACTGAGTGAATCATTCATTTTGTCTGAAACGATACTTTTGTTATAATTTACAGTATTAAGAGCGATTACAATGTTTCGACATGTCAACCATATACCCACGGTATTTGTCACTCGACCATCCATTGGCTATCTCGTTGTCCAATGGTGTCTGTGACTATGGTCATATCACCCCTTGGCTATCTCGTTGTCCAATGGTGATGGATTAACAAGTAATGTATACAAAACCCCACATACCGGCTGTAATGAAGACTACAAAGACTTAATCCCTGTAATTATAACTTTGAAAATAGTTTGGAGTTTTGTAAAGTATAATTGATAAAAAGAGAATGACTCACATTGCAGATTTATGTGTCACACCCTGGCTTTGCGGAAGCGTGGTTAATTTGGTGTGACTTCTTAATACCATAGCTTAATCATAACAAAGCTATGTGAAATAAAAACCATGCAAGATCATCCATTTAATTAAGTTTTAAAAACCAAATACAACAACATTGTCTCAACGGAAACACATCCTAACAGCATAAACAATGTTCAACAGACACAAACATCAACATGACATAAACATAGTTTAAGGACTGTGACTTGTCCAGGAAAGAGTCACATCCCCTAAACCCGGATGACCTTGTAACTAGTGCAGCGGGAAAACGTGTCATACCGCGCCAGATCCTTTAATTCCCTGAAATACATGTAAGTTGAAAAATCAACAATAATGTTGAGCGAGTTCATGTGTAAGTGAGTAAATAAACCTTTGTATGTATAAAATCCTGGTATGTAGCAAATAAGGAAAAAAAAGAGATCACCAATGGTTTGCAAGGCCATTGATATGTGTGAAGTGCAAGTAGAAAGACTCAAACCTAGCGGATTTATGCGTCGGGCACAAAGTCACCCCGAGGTCCATTCTGTTTGGCCTGGGGCTGGGCTCGCTACACCCAGATAGATCTACCGCTCCTGTCCCTCGGTCCTACCATGAGGATTAATGGCCTCAAGTTTCCGCCTACCCACTCACATGATCTAAGTAGTAAACCTCCTTACGCTAACCATACCATGTATAAAGTACTTGTAATCAAAGTAACATGTATTTCACCCCCGCAGTTTATAAAACTGAAAACAGTTAAGAGAAAAGGGGGACATGAACTCACAGTGGTGCGTCTCTACCAAGTATATCTCCTGCTCAAGCAGCTGTGCGACGACCTACACGTACTAACTCTATTAGACGGACGGCCGTGCCTTAGCTTTATGGTTTAAGTTTTTGGGAAATAGTTAGACAACTATTTCGTGTTTACATTCTGTATATACTTGGTAATTATTTCCTTCCCAAGGATGGGGGATTTAATACATGTGCGTTCGTATAGCTTTGGAATATATTATTAAGTCTCACTTAATATATATTTTACTTCTTATTCCAAAATATAGATATTTTTCCCAAAAATATTATATTTTAATACATATGATTTTCCAAAATAATACCTTGTCAAAATACGCGTTCATAAATATTTCCTTAAATGCGCAAGTTACGTTTTTAAAGTTCGAGTGGTATTACTATACTGTTGTAACTTAAGTATTTATCGTGAAAGTGTTCGTATTATTTTGGAGCCGTTAATGTTTGGTAATATTATTTTTACCCTAAAAATAATATTAGTATCTTCACAAAATAATCATAAACACATGACAAGTGACGTTATGAAAAATATATTTACTAAATATATATTTATCACGTTTATTTTGTGAAAATCCCACCTCCGATATTTTGTAAATAAAGTCGTGACAAAACTTATATGTGAAAACAAGTTAAAAACGTATTTCTAACACTTGTAGTGAAAATATTTCTAAGTGTTAGGTTTTTGGAAAAATTTCGCCAGAGTTTCCTCTGTAACTGGAGGTGGCCACGCTTTCAAGCGTATCATTTTCTTTTATAAATCAAACCAACAATTTTCTCATTCAGTCAAAACAATGTTCAAAGCATCAAACTAGTCAGAATATATATAAATCGCAAAAACCACATGAACTTGTGTTTTATCGAAAAATATGAAGTAAATCCCATTACCTTTAGTGGATCTTTATATAAATCGATCCGGTTTCGTAAAAACCTCGTTTTTAAAGAAATTCCGTCTTTACATCTTCTTGTAACATTTGACAAAACTAGTTCTTTGTCGATACTTAGTGTTACACAAGTGTTTACAACACTTGTGTGTTTAAAAATCATTCTTGTTCATGTAAGATCCATTTTTAGAAAATATGGGTTCTTTGACACTCGGTCCTTTGAGAATACCGCTTGTAGATCCGTAGATCTACTAGTTTTAAACACTATTTCATAAGTAAAATCATTTTTACACATGTTCAAGTTTCGCGTGTGGTAGAGTTTCATCACTTAACCCTTGTTACACTTAAACAAGCTTTATGTCATGATCCATGATCATGACCAATCCGGGTTAAACGATGATCCGAGCTACCACAACATAGATCGGGCCTAAATAACTACACAAATCAAATACTACAAGATTTACACAACATTCAAGCTTTTAACCATCATTACTAGCATTTTTAGTAGACTTTTACACTTCATCTTGTATGTTTACGAGTTTTAACCGTTACATATCATTTTAACCATCTTAAAATAGATCGAGAGTGTGATTTAAGCAAATTACTACTAGCTCGAGGCTAGGGAAGAACCTAGGTCCTTCGCCTTCCGAATGCACCAAGCCTCCTCGTATATGATCCTTAACACTTGTATGACCTTGGAATGCTTGAACAAAACTCGGAAAAAAAATTTGATGGATGGATAGGGGTGTTCGACCGTAGCTTCTTGAGAGAGGGAGGAGAGAGTTTTGGGTGGTGAGTTGTGAAGTGAATGAATGATAGTCCAAGTCCACTACTTATAGACAAACCCAAGTTCCTTAACCAATGGATTTAGTGTAACCTTGATATTAGACATAAGATTATTTTAATCATTAAAGGACATGGGGGTGTCCCCCTAGGGGACCGAATTCGGTTAAGAGGGGGGGTCTTGGTTCATATTCAACCATTTAGTTAGTTTATAGTTAGGTTAATCTAGTTAGTTTAGGGATTAACCCGGTTACTAGTGTGTTGTGTATTACAGTGGGTGTTAGGGTATTCGGGGACCCTAACTGGCTCAGAAAAAGACAAACAATGTAAATGGCAATATTTTTATGTTCCGGGTAAAGTCCAGTTGTTCGGTTGGATAGTAATCCGTTAAAGCGTTTAACAAAGCTTTAAAGTGTCGTTATTATTATTTTTAGTGACACAACTTATTCCCGACACTTTGGAAAGTGTCTAGTAATATTTTTCTCATGTTTTGGCACTTTATTAGTTAGCTAGAAGCTGAATTTTTAGGTAAAGTGCTGAGTTTTGTACTTAGAGTACATTTCTGGCGCATCATGTCACTGTAACTTATTCCTAGAGACGCAGTTCTACAACCCTTGTATCTCCACACTCACTATTAGTGTAGTAAACTATCTCGGGCTCATACAGGCCTTAGAGGCAGTATCTGCCTGATGCTGGTGTCACACCCCCAAAATCCACACGCGGAGTACCACCGCTTGGAGGCGTGACATGACCAGGATCAAGCCATCAATCATATTGAACATAGCATAATATAAATAAGATAGTTCGTAAAACCCAATTCAATACAATTGATGTTCTAAACCAAGCATAGTATCAATAGCAGAAGCGTAATAATGAAAATCCAAAGTATGTAAATGTAAACCCAAAGTAATGTTAAGTTTGATTGTTTAAACATCTTAACATGGCATCCACGATCCCTGTTCCACAACGACCTGCTCCTTCCTAGTGCAAGCTCCATAAGTACCTAAGGTCCTGCAAGGCATGCAGCAGAGAGTAAACAACTAGTTAAGCGAGTTCACAGTTAATAGTTCAGTAATAGTATAGTGTGAGTAGTAGTATATTCGTTCGTTAAGTCATGTATCGTATTAGGTTCCATCACGGCCTCCCAGGCAGGTATGCGAAGATATTAGGTGATGTTTTTCCCAAGTATTCTAGACTAGGTTTATTTGTATCGCGGCCTCCCAGGCAGGTGTGCGAAGATTAGTAAATTTAGTTCGCGGCCTTCCTAAGGCAGGTGTGCGAAGTCAGTCATAATATCGCGACCAACCCTTGGCAGGTGTGCGAAGATCAGTTCAATAAGTGTTACTAGTCTAGTCGTATCTTATCGTTAGGTTCTATCATCTGAGTATATACAATAAGTCATCCAATCCCATTCCCACCCGGGAACCCCATGCCTTGGCTGTGTAAACTCACCTTGGTTTGCTCGGTATGCTAAGTATGTGCTCACAGTTAATCAATCACGTCCTAAATACGCACGTATGCATAATCCGTTTATATCCAAGTTGATCACATATAGGCATAACCACAGAAGTACTAGCACGTATCCGTTATCACATAAGTCATGTACATCACTTAACAGCAGTTAAATATCTCAGTTAACTTCTAACAGGGTTAAGTCAGGTTACTGTGCAAAATATTCAAGTCGGCGAAACACAGATTGGCGAAACATACTCTGTTTCGTCAATCATCCTTTGGCGAAACACAATACTATTTCGTCGATAACCCTTGGCGAAACACATTCTGTTTCGTCAAGAATTCCATTTCGTCAAGAATTCTATTTCGTCAAGGCATCAGTTATGTCAACATGTCAGTTACAGAAATCATGCAGTCAATTACAGAAACCCTAATCATTCTAGCAGCCGCCGAGAACACCATCAAGAACAATCATCATACTATCATCATCAGTCACCGAGTCATCATCTAATCAACAACAACAATCGAAACCCAGAAATCATAATCAACGTTTAACAGCATTAAACCGACATGAGCATCGTTAGTTCTAGATCTCCCAAACACGTAATCACATCAATTCGATCAGTTTATTGGTATCCCTAAATCAACATCATATTCCGCATAAACCTATGTAACTGATTATTCATGCATACCGAAAACAAGATCACAACATTCATTATCAACCCTAGTCCATCCTAGTCCATCCTAACGGTTAACAATAAATCATACTAACCATGCATTCACAGATCATCATGATATTCAACAATAATACGCAGACCAATAAACATTAGAAATGACTAACCGGAGAATTAAGCGATTAATATGGACGAAACGGGTAAATTCTCAGATAATGGGGGCTGCCGACGTGCACAGGAGAGCTTCTAGGGTTTCAGTTTTTGTCAAAGTTGTGAAACAGGAGGTCGTTTCACGTTTTAAACACGCATTCACGTTTTGGGCCCGTAATGGGCTTCGGCGAAACTGGGCTCGGCGAAACACTATCTGTTTCGTCGAGATTGAGTTGGCGAAACAGGCTTGTTTCGTTGAGTGGTCCTTGGCGAATCACAAATCTGATTCGTCGAGATGATTTGATGGTGAATAAGTCTAAGTGTTTCATAAATATCCATG
The DNA here is from genome assembly GCF_002127325.2 of Helianthus annuus. Classification (NCBI taxonomy): domain Eukaryota; kingdom Viridiplantae; phylum Streptophyta; class Magnoliopsida; order Asterales; family Asteraceae; genus Helianthus; species Helianthus annuus. Next base: position 84,429,570 of record NC_035435.2, read on the forward strand.
TTATGTTTTACAACGACAATAAATCACATATATGCACAACCATAACACGTTTCATTAAAATATAACACGTATGGTTACAAATCAAACAAGTCAACTACTAAACAGTCAAGGTCAACGGTCAAAGTCAACGTGCAATAAATACGAAAGTGAAAGTCGAAAGTTCGAGTTGTCACATTATCCCCAACTTAAAAGAAATTTCGTCCCGAAATTTAGTACGTACTCACTAAGGAAGCTAGATAGGTTACATCGTTCACTGGTTTCCTTGGGGTGTCACATCCTCCCCCCGTTGATCTGGAATTTCGTCCCGAAATTCCGTGGTAGTAGCTTCAGCCTCAGCAGTGGTTGTATTGGTTTCGAATAACTGGGGATACTTTTCTGTCATCTGGTCTTCGCGTTCCCAGGTGTACTCTGGGCCACGACGGGAGTTCCAACAAACTCGAACAAGAGGGATTCTCTTGTTTTTGAGGACCTTAACATCCCGGTCCGTGATTTCAACTGGCTCCTCGACGAACTGCAACCGCTCGTCGATAGTGAGTTCCTTAAAAGGAACTATGAGGGTCTCATCTGACAGGCACTTCTTCAGATTCGACACGTGAAATACATTGTGAACTGCACCGAGTTCAGCTGGTAGGTTTAGCTTGTAGGCCACTTTGCCTATTTTCTCAATAATTTCGAACGGTCCGACGTACCGCGGATTTAGTTTGCCCCGCTTGCCAAAACGTACCACACCCTTCCAGGGTGAGACTTTAAGTAAAACCCGATCCCCGACCTGAAATTCCAATGGTTTCCTACGCTTATCCGCGTAGGCTTTCTGACGGTCGCGTGCTGCCGCCATGCGTTGTCGTATTTGTGCAATCTTTTCTGTGGCGTCCACTACAATCTCTGGACCCGTGATCTGACTATCCCCCACCTCTGCCCAACAGAGAGGTGAGCGGCATTTACGCCCGTACAATGCCTCAAATGGAGCGGCTTGTATGCTGGTGTGATAGCTGTTATTGTATGAGAACTCCACCAAAGGGAGGTGCTTTTCCCAGCCGTTGCCGAAATCAATAACACATGCCCGAAGCATGTCTTCAAGAGTTTGGATCGTTCGCTCAGACTGCCCATCCGTCTGAGGATGATATGCTGTGCTCATGTCTAACCGGGAGCCAAAAGCCTTGTGCATCGCTTGCCATAGCTCTGACGTGAATCGTGCATCGCGATCCGAAATGATGGAAGTGGACACCCCGTGCCTCGAAACAACTTTTTTAAGATAAACGTCTGCGAGAGTGGAGAACTTATCCGTTTCCTTTATAGCCAGGAAGTGTGCAGACTTGGTGAGTCGATCCACGATCACCCATATGGTGTCATTCCCACGCTGGGATCTGGGTAGGCCTGTAACAAAATCCATGGAAATTTCTTCCCATTTCCATTGCGGTATCTTGGGTTGCTGAAGTAGGCCCGCTGGTTTCTGATACTCCACTTTGACTTTTGCACATGTCAAACACTTGCCGACGTAAGTAGCGATGTGGGCTTTCATGCTAGGCCACTAATAAGTGGTCCTGATGTCATGGTACATTTTATCCGGCCCTGGATGTACCGAGTAGCGAGCCTGTGAGCTTCGTCCATTATCAGCTCGCGTAAACCGCCAAAAAGTGGGACCCAAATACGCCCCGTTACATAGTAGGCGTCGTCTTCCTTTTGTTCCATTCGTTGCCTTGAGCCGCGTAAGGCTTCAGCCTTGACGTTTTCGGGTTTTAATGCTTCTATCTGAGCAGTTCGTATCTGTGCAGGAAGACTAGACTGAATAGTGAGTTGCAAAGCTCGTACACGCCTAGGTGTAGTATCTTTTCGACTGAGGGCATCAGCCACAACATTGGCCTTGCCTGGATGGTACTTGATGGCGCATTCGTAATCGTTCAGTAACTCAACCCATCGTCATTGACGCATGTTCAAATCCTTTTGCTTAAGGATATGCTCGAGACTCCTATGATCGGTGTAAATTGTGCACCTGGTACCGTACAGGTAGTGTCGCCATATCTTAAGCGCGAAAACAACAGCTCCCAGCTCTAAACAGAATTACTACAATCCCTTTTAGAAAAAGGAAATCGTGCGTCGTGTAATTCGTTCATGAACTTTAAGTTGCCGCGAAGCGTAGGCAATAACTTTATCCCGCTGCATCAATACACAACCAAGCCCCTGTATCGATGCGTCACAATAGACCACAAAATCATCCGTGCCCTCTGGTAAAGAGAGGATACGTGCGCTGCATAGTCTATCCTTTAGGTACTGCAAAGCGGTTGCCTGGGGACCTCCCCAACGGTAGGTGACACCCTTTTGTGTCAGTAGTGTAAGCGGCTGTGCGATCTTCGAAAAGTCTTTGATGAATCGTCTGTAGTAACCCGCCAAACCCAAAAATTGGCGTATTTCCGTTGGTGTACGCGGTACAGGCCAGTTCCTGATCGAATCTACCTTGGATGGATCGACATGAATCCCATCCCTGTTCACCACATGGCCTAAGAAGTGGACTTCACGAAGCCAAAAGTCGCATTTGGAAAACTTGGTGTACAATTGCTCCTTTCGAAGAAGTTCCAAAATCAATCGTAAATGCTGCTCGTGTTCCTCCTGACTCTTGGAGTAAATCAGAATGTCGTTGATAAAAACTATCACAAACTTGTCTAAGTATGGCTTGCACACCCTGTTCATAAGATCCATAAATATGGCAGGCGCGTTCGTTAACCCAAATGGCATGACAAGAAACTCGTAGTGACCGTAGCGAGTTCTGAATGCGGTTTTGGAGACGTCCTCATCCCGGACTCTCAGCTGATGATACCCTGACCTCAAGTCTATCTTGGAGTAGTAACTCGACCCCTGCAACTGGTCGAATAAGTCGTCTATACGCGGAAGAGGATAACGGTTCTTCACCGTCACCTTGTTCAGTTCACGGTAGTCGATGCACATCCTGAAAGTGCCATCCTTCTTTTTCACGAAAAGTACTGGTGCTCCCCAAGGCGATGAGCTTGGACGAATAAAGCCCTTTTCCAAGAGTTCTTGTAACTGCTTCGACAGTTCTTCCAGTTCGGTTGGAGCTAAACGATACGGTGCTCGAGCTATGGGTGCTGCTCCAGGAGCTAACTCAATCTGGAATTCCACTTGGCGGTGAGGCGGTAAACCGGGTAGATCTTCAGGAAACACCTGAGGAAAATCACGTACAACTGGAATATCCTCCAGCTTCTTTTCCTTTGCTGATGCGTCAGTGACAAGTGCCAGAATTGCAGTGTGCCCCTTTCGTAAACATTTCTGCGCCTTTAAGAAAGAGATGATGCCAACCACAGCACCACTCTTGTCGCCTTGAACTTCGAGAGGTTCTTGACTAGAGCGAGGAATACGAATGATCTTTTCCTTGCATAAAATCTCTGCGTGATGTTGGGATAACCAATCCATACCGATGACGACGTCGAAACTACCCAAAACTATGGGTATAAGATCAATCGTGAAGGTCTGACCAGCTAAAACAATGCTACAACCATTGATTACATGCGCGGCTTCTACACTTTTACCATTTGCTAAATCTACGACATGTTTGGTGTTTAGGGGTGTTGGTGTACGTTTTAACAATTTACTCATTTTCAAGGACATATAACTTGTATCAGCACCCGAATCAAATAAGACAGTAACATAAATATCGTCGAGAAGAAACTTACCCATAACCACATTGGGATCATTCATTGCGTCGCCCCGACCCAGCACAAAAGCACGACCCCGAGCTCCGTTGCCATTGTTGTTGTTGTTTCCCCCGTTGTTGTTGTTCCCGTTGCCCTGGTTATTGTTGTTGTTGCGATTCTAGTTCTGGTTCAATTGAGGGCAATCACGTTTGTAGTGGCCTTCAGCCCCACACTGGAAACATCCCCGGTTTCCACGCTGTGGCTGCTGCTGCTGGTTCTGTGGAGCTGGCGGTGGGAGTTGCTGGTTCTGATTTGCTGGCCGTGAGCTTCTACAATCCTTAGCCTCATGACCCATCTTGAGGCATCTTTGACAACGTTCCCTGCGACATCTTCCACTGTGGTGTTTGTTGCACCTACTACACCATGGGTGAATTCCCCGATATCCACCCTGTCCCTGACTGCCTGATGATTGCTGATTCGGACTCTGGTAGTCATTTGTCTTGCGCTGCTGTGCTTGAGACTGAATAGAAACTGATCCCTTGCTGGAATCCCCCTCCCATTTTCTCTTGTTGTCACTGGGAGTAGTAGAAGTAGTGACAGCAGTAGTGGTAGCACTGATGCGTTTTGGCAGCTTGTTCTGTTCCACTGCCTGATCGGTGAGCCGATGAGCGAGACGCTGGATGTCTTGGATGTTGTTGAGGTTAGCCGATGTCACATGGCTCTGGATCTCTGGCGCAAGTCCCTTAAGGTACAACTCAATGCGCTTCACTGGAGGGTCCACCATAGTTGGACACAAGATGGCTAATTCGTTCGACCGTTTCGTGTAAGCTTCGATCTCTGACCCCGTCATTTTCAGATGATACAGTTCCACCTCCAACTTGTGGATGTCATCACGCGTGCAGTATTCTCGTTTGATCAGTTCTTTGAAATCTTCCCAGGGTGTGGCGTTAGCAGCTGCCAACCCTAAGATCTGAACTTGGGCATTCCACCAAGTCAGCGCAATTCCTTCGAGAGTGCCGGTGGCATACTTCACCCTGCGAGCCTCCGGGCATTCGCACATTTCAAATACCGACTCGAGCTTTTCAAACCAATGGAGGAGTCCCACTGCCCCCTCGGTGCCACTGAAAGTACTTGGACGACAGTCCATGAAGTTCTTGAATGTGCAGACAGGTTGCGGAGCGTTTTGACCTATTGTGCATAGAATAGGACAATGTTAAATACAAGGGTTGATTTAGGAATGTAGGATTCAAAGATCCTAGTGTGTGTCCCATCCGCAGGGTATACTACATGCTGGTGCAGCTGCAAGTACCGCAGCTACTCGTTCATTGATAAGTGCCGTTAACTGGGCTTGAGTCATGTTCACACGTCCAGACATGATCTTCATAGTAAAAGTAGAATAAGTGAGAAAGGTTCGCGAGTAGTGCGATGACAGAAGAGCGTAAGCACATAGGTATTCTCATGTAACGACGTATAGTAAGCAATGTAATCTAGCATACTACGAGCAAAGTTCTATATAGTTCTAGCAAGTAGGCAATAAATATTAACCTTATTACCTAGGATGTCGAGTCTTGCACGTGGAGCGAAGCGTCGTTGTGGATCGTTGAGAGCACTGTTCTGGTTATAGTCTGGTTTTAATAAAAACGTTTTTCCCCTATTAAAACCAAGTTCTCTATAACCAATGGCTCTGATACCAATCTGTCACACCCCCAAAATCCACACGCGGAGTACCACCGCTTGGAGGCATGACATGACCAGGATCAAGCCATCAATCATATTGAACATAGCATAATATAAATAAGATAGTTCGTAAAACCCTTGGCAGGTGTGCGAAGTCAGTCATAATATCGCGACCAACCCTTGGCAGGTGTGCGAAGATCAGTTCAATAAGTGTTACTAGTCTAGTCGTATCTTATCATTAGGTTCTATCATCTGAGTATATACAATAAGTCATCCAATCCCATTCCCACCCGGGAACCCCATGCCTTGGCTGTGTAAACTCACCTTGGTTTGCTCGGTATGCTAAGTATGTGCTCACAGTTAATCAATCACGTCCTAAATACGCACGTATGCATAATCCGTTTATATCCAAGTTGATCACATATAGGCATAACCACAGAAGTACTAGCACGTATCCGTTATCACATAAGTCATGTACATCACTTAACAGCAGTTAAATATCTCAGTTAACTTCTAACAGGGTTAAGTCAGGTTACTGTGCAAAATATTCAAGTCGGCGAAACACAGATTGGCGAAACATACTCTGTTTCGTCAATCATCCTTTGGCGAAACACAATACTATTTCGTCGATAACCCTTGGCGAAACACATTCTGTTTCGTCAAGAATTCCATTTCGTCAAGAATTCTATTTCGTCAAGGCATCAGTTACGTCAACATGTCAGTTACAGAAATCATGCAGTCAATTACAGAAACCCTAATCATTCTAGCAGCCGCCGAGAACACCATCAAGAACAATCATCATACTATCATCATCAGTCACCGAGTCATCATCTAATCAACATACAACAATCGAAACCCAGAAGTCATAATCAACGTTTAACAACATTAAACCGACATGAGCATCGTTAGTTCTAGATCTCCCAAACACGTAATCACATCAAGTCGATCAGTTTATTGGTATCCCTAAATCAACATCATATTCCGCATAAACCTATGTAACTGATTATTCATGCATACCGAAAACAAGATCACAACATTCATTATCAACCCTAGTCCATCCTAACGGTTAACAATAAATCATACTAACCATGCATTCACAGATCATCATGATATTCAACAATAATATGCAGACCAATAAACATTAGAAATGACTAACCGGAGAATTAAGCGATTAATACGGACGAAACGGGTAAATTCTCAGATAATGGGGGCTGCCGACGTGCACAGGAGAGCTTCTAGGGTTTCAGTTTTTGTCAAAGTTGTGAAACAGGAGGTCGTTTCACGTTTTAAACACGCATTCACGTTTTGGGCCCGTAATGGGCTTCGGCGAAACTGGGCTCGGCGAAACACTATCTGTTTCGTCGAGATTGAGTTGGCGAAACAGGCTTGTTTCGTTGAGTGGTCCTTGGCGAATCATAAATCTGATTCGTCGAGATGGTTTGATGGTGAATAAGTCAAAGTGTTTCATAAATATCCATGTTATGTTTTACAATGACAATAAATCACATATATGCACAACCATAACACGTTTCATTAAAATATAACACGTATGGTTACAAATCAAACAAGTCAACTACTAAACAGTCAAGGTCAACGGTCAAAGTCAACGTGCAATAAATACGAAAGTGAAAGTCGAAAGTTCGAGTTGTCACAGCTGGCTTTATCAGCATGTTCATTAGGTTATCCGTTCATGGTGCTACTGTGCTTTTGTGCATCATGTTTGTCACTAAAGTTCAGCATGTAAATAATGTAGTGACAGTAAATAAAGTATGATGTAAGTAAGTACATGTATCAGCATTCAAGTAGCAGTTTGTTCACAAGTTCAAGTAAGCACAGTAATTAAGCAGTAATTAATTATTAATTAAGTCGTACGGATACCTGGTTTAGTGAGGGTTGTCACATTATGCGGGCGGAGTTTAATCTACTGATTAGCCTATTTAGCCTAATTTAAATAACAATGCACACGAACTGGGTTAGTAACTAATACAGCATTTATGACAATTCACGAGATTAAACCCTCACAACAAATGACAAAGTGCGATACTTAAACATCCATTGAATTAACAACGAATGACAAAGTATAAACCCAATTTGAGCAGCACTTAAACATTCGTTGGATAGTTTCAATCGATCGGACGTTGAATCGTAATAGCGATCGAGTTATTACCCTGTTTATTGCGGCAGCGTATAGTGTTTCATGTGTGTTTATAGTAATTTACGTATATCTCAGTGTAGAATTAGAAATTGAACGTCGAACTAACACCAACATTCAAGTGCCAACCCCCTCTATTTATAGCTGGAAAATGGTCTCCCCCGCGTGTCGCGACAGGGACACCTGATCCTGTCGCGTGGCGCGACGGGTCTAATTCTAGCATAGGGTGGCTTCGTGTGTTTATAGCCTAGGTGAGTCAGTGAATTGACAAAATTCTCATCCTACAACGAATTATAAAGATAATCGTCAATTAGGGTTTACCCCCCTTGAGTTTTAGGGGCCCTGATCCTGATTCTGATTGTTCTGAAAATTTTAGGGTTTATGCAGAATTACTTGCGTTTCTCAATTAAGGTTTCCTATTGGACAATTAATATAATGAATAATAATTATAGTGAGAGTTGTTACATATTACTAGAGGGACATATAAATAGAAACCGAAATTCGAAATGGGCCTAAAAAAGATAACGGGCCAAACACACGGCCTAAAACAAAAAGCCCAAAATAGTTCAAAAAACATAAAAATGCAAATAAGTAATAGAAATAAGCGTTTTTTGGCCCGGACGATGACCCAAACAGCTGTAGGCATTTGCAGCAAGATGGAGCTCGTTCTCACGTTCATTTCGCCTGGTCGTACGCCCAAAACGGGCCCCTGTAGCCCAAGTTAGAGCCATTTTAGTGAAGCCCCTTTCGTTACACGATCTTGGGCCTCCAAATACAAAATAGCCCGCTCCTCCACACTTGGGCCTGCATCACTGGGACACGTGGGCAATTCTAGACCATGTGATGGGTTTTCATAGTTTTCTCATTTTAAGGGGTTTTCTCTAGAGCGTTACCCTATGTATATATATGTATGTGTATATATTTTATATAGTTTATGTAATAATTCTAAGTTAAATCCGTCAAGAGTATTATAGAAGTGTTGACAAAAATAAGTATACATTTATACGTATTGTTATAAAAATTAATTGAATCCGATACACTTCGTTTTATAATTAAACACGTATTGTTTCACGGATTTTTACGAAAAACGGGCAGAGTTCCCTCTGTTTTTGGACGATCCCGACAATACTAGTTATCGTTATATATTTTTCAAAAATCAACAATAAGGAATCAATGTATATATACATATTTCTACGAAATTTTATAAACAAATTATATAGAGTTTGGTTTTGTGATAACAAAATTAAATATGACACAATATAATTGAATTGTTCGTTACATTGAAATGTTTTACCCAGTCTCTTGTTTAACCCGTTGACCCGACAGTTGACCGGGTTTGACCGGTTGACTGACTTTGACCACATTTGACTGAACCGGGTCCCGAACATCAAACTGTAACCCCAGCTACAATCTGACCCGCCACACATCTTGAACCGAACCCGACCCGTCGAGTGCCTTGACCGAAACCCGAGTCGAGATAGGATCCAAAACTGAACCCGAGCCAAAATTTGAACCACATCAGAACCAACATACGAACCAAACAACCAAAATCTCGTACCTGAACTGAAACAACCGAAACTGAACCAAACACGAATTGAGCCAAATCTAACAGTAAGTGAGAAAAAAAGGACCGTGGCTTACCGGAGTGTCGATTGTCGGACTAAGAACTACCGTCGCCTGGTCCACTCCTGTTGTTCCGCCGTCGAGACATCCCGCCGCCGCAGACGGCGCTGCTGCCGCCGCTCCTTCAACAACCGTCGCCAGCTTGACGCCGACCGCCGCCTGCCTACCGGCTCCACCTCTCTCCTCGGTCTCCTCCTCTCGTTCCCATACACTCTCTATACTTCGCTCTTCTCTTCATTCCTGTGTTTTTCACCGTCGTGTGCCACCACCAAAGGGTGGTGGCCGGCTGCTTTTGTTCATCGGGGTTGTAGGGAGGGAACAAGGGGTGTGAGTATGGTTATCGGAGGGTTACGGAGAAGACGAAGGGGGTGTTGCCGGTGAACCGAGAGGGGGGGTTATGGTGTGTGGTCGGAGAGCCGCTGTAACGGCGCCTGGCCTGGTCTCCAGTGACCGGTTTATGCGAGAGATGGAGGGTGTACAGGTGGGTGTTGCGTCAGAGAAGAAAGGGGTATCAAAGGTCGACCGGAGCCGGCCAGAGTTCACTCCGGTGACCGAAGTAGAGGGAGAGAAAGGGGGCGGCTGAGTGGTTTTATGATTTAGGGTTTGAGTACCCTATTTATACTTAGGGCTTGAGGGTTTGGGCCCGAGGCCCGTTTCTTGTGTTCTTTAGCGGCCCGGTCGTGTCTACAAGATCCGTTTTCGAACCCATGCGTCGGAAAATGTCGTAAAATGTTGTTTTAGGTCCGAAAACATGTAAAATGGTATCGATACTCGATATCAGTCGCGTTCGTTCTTCGTTTCGTTAAAACGCGTAAAATGTGTCATTTGTCGTTTTAAATCTGTTTTTCGATCCGATTTCGACTGCGATTCTAAAAATAGAAGGCGAATACGAATTTTCTAAATATAGAAATACGGAAAGAGCGGAGCGTTACATCTTTTATCCAGTTGGGACAGTCTTTGAAGTCACTTGGGGCTGATCTTGTTTAGATGAAAGCTCAGAGTACCATGCCTGCTCTTCTTGAATGCATTAGTGCTACTAGTGCAAACAAAGTAGTTATTTAGAAGCTCAAATTTGACTGGAATTATTAAAAATAGGGAAACATGCTAAAACTGTCACATTTGTCGAGAAAAAATGGGGCTGAAAGAAGGGAAATTTTAGGATCGATTTTAGGGGTGGGGTTGAAGATGGTGGTGGGTGGGTGGTGTTAATGGAGGAGATGGTGGTTGAAGGGGTGAAGTAGTGTTAATGGCGGAGATGGAGGATGGTGATGCACGGCGGAGGTTGTGGTGGATCTCCGTTGGAGAGTGGTGGTGGTTGTAGTTGATGTTGGTGGATACAGTGAACGAGAGAGAAAGGATGGACTTTTTAGGGTTTTAATTTAAGGAAAGGGTATTTTTGTCATTTCACACCCTTTTAACTGAGAAAACTAACTGATGTTAGGCACAGGGACTATCCGGGAATGAAAATTGAAAAGTTAGGGACTGTAGCTGTAATTTTAGAAAGTTAGGGACTAAAATGAAAAAAAAGGCAAACCACCGGGACTATCCGGGCATTTAACTCATTGTATAATTTCTATACATAAATAATAGTGAAGCTATTTTATTTGAGTTTTAAAATATGATAAGCTAGATAAAAGTATTTACGAAGTGACAGATGTAGTATATTGTCAGGGGTAGCTCCTGCTACCACTTAACTTTTCCGGCGAAGTATAATTTTATTTCAATATTTTATGTTTTTTTTTCTATTACGATACCCCTAAAACTAAATTATGTTACTCCTCAAAATTAAGAGTAAATTGCCATTTTAGTCCCTGAGGTTTGTCCCAAATTGCCATTTTAGTCCAAATAGTTTTTTTCTCCTCTGGGTCCCTGAGTTTTCCATTTTTTGCCATTTTGATCCAACCCACTAACTTTGTCAAAAAAAACTCAGTTAGTCAGGGATATTATGGTCAGATTACATGTGAGTTTTGTTTTTATCATTTTCATCCAAAACCTTTATGATTGCACTACCAGTTTTGACCCCTCTATCTCTCCAAAAGCCCCCTAATTCTCTCTCTCTCTCTCTCTCTCTCTCTCTCTCTCTCTCATTAACTGTGACAAATGGAAAATAACCGGAAATTCTGTACATTCTAATCACTATTTTTAGTATATAATCTCATGCAATTAGCGTAATTTAATTAGGTAACTGGACCGTACATTAGATAACAATGTTAGGGCAAGAGAACAATATTATAACATATGTTGGATTTCATCGTGTCGCGAAACCAATCAAACTATGTCCTAAAAGTGTTGGTAGAAAGTGTTGCGGGCACTATTCCTTACAGCAAAACTGCGAAAACAAAATGAAACGATGAAAAATGACATACGAATAACATAACTGAGTCCGTATATATATGAAAACACTAATGTGGAAACACATCTTGCAAAATACATAACTTTCCGGTACAACGCCCTAATCACAAAATCGTAAGTTCGGTTAAAAATATAACAATTCTAACTCGTCCGAACTGTTAATTTAGCATTTCCGAGACTCCGGAATTATGACAAATGATGACAAATACATGAAAACAATATGAGGATATTAATGGGGTGTCCGAAACATAAGCTTTCGGTGCCACGTTGCAACCCCCACAACTTGTCCGTTTTTGAACCGACAAGCTAATAAATAACATTTCTGACGCCAAAACAACCAAACGAAAGACATGGCGAACTAGTTAAGCTTATTTTGGGACTTGAAATCACTTCATGCATCTTTGGATGGTGGAATTACAACTTGCGGTAAGCCTTCGTCAGTACGAAGTAAAAGTGTCGTTAACTAGCCGACGCCTAAACGGAAAGCATCTAAGGCATCAAAATACAATTTCTACTAGTTTAGTGAACTAGTTAATGTCGGTTAATGATGTGATGTCGTGGTCACAATCAAATTTAATCCAATTACTACTAAGTAGATAGCGGTAAGTGGGTATCGAACACAGGGAGTTTGTGGAATATGTGCTATTTGAGAATTTATCTAGATTAACTAAATTAGACTAATTGCAAGAAAAGTAAATTCAAGAGTTGGATTGATTGTTTGGTTTTTAAAATTAAGACTACCAATTTAATTGCAAAAATGAGAAGTTTTGGTTGTAAACAAATTAGAGACAAAGGATCATCCTAGATTTCCGATTTCAATTGACATTCATGTTATCATTCTACTAGAAAGAACTACATAGACATAGCTCGTGTGTGACTACTTGCAGTGATGAAAGGGAACTAAGTACTCAGATTCCTAGAACGTGAGGTTGTTACCCGATGATCAATCAACCCTTACCCAAGCCTAACTATACCCATGATATCTCGATTGCCAACGGCACCAAGAACGTATGGTTTCTAATTAGTTTAACGCAAGAATTAACAAGTTACTAACAAGCAATCACACACCATAACAAACAAACCATTAAGATAAAGATTGTTATTCTAGAAATTACGAAATCAAACATGAAATATCTAAAGTAAACCTTCAATCCAGGATGATCACAAGCGTTTAGCCACTCATGGCTTGAATCAACATCATGATACTAGTTTTAATGTTCAAGGAAATCTCAAACATAAAACAAAAGATTCACAAGTGTTCTTCAAGCTCCCTATTCTCCAAGATGCCCAAAATTCGTTCCCAAGACAAGTGGTAACCGAAAACATATGATGAGCCACCATAAAAACCCATGAAATGACAATTTAATGCATAAGTTACAAAATTGGATCAGTTGGTGGCGTAACCTACGGCAGAGGGTCGTAGGTTACGGCGGGCAGCTTTCCCTTATGGCGGGTGGCTTCTGTCTTACGGCGAAGGCTTTTTGCAAAGGTTGGGGTCGTAACCTACGGCCAAGTGCCGTAGGTTACGGCGCTGAGTGTTAGTTTTTCCTTGTTTCCTTCATTTAATTCACCATTTCATCAATCCTAACACCAAGCTCCATAAAACCCGCATTATAAGCTCTTTAACACCTGTAACATCAAACATCTTGTGATTGCCAAATTCAAGCTATTAACCGGATAAAGTTTGGTATTTTAGTCTATTTAAAGGCCTTAAGGGTTGTCCTACGGACCACCCATCACATCCCCACACTTACCCGTTGCTTGTCCCAAGAAACTCTTTCAAAAACTATTTTCAACACATACGCGATCAACATAAACTAAACAAAAACATGTCATCCTTTTACTAACCCGTTGTTAACACCCAAAACAATACACCCCTCTCTAAATCTCTCCTCTCGGCTACAAGTAAGTACTAGCAAAGATAAGCTAGACACACAATAGGCAAACGGGTGATTGCACAACTATAGGCTTGTACCTAAATCGGTCCTCCTCCTACAAGTGCCAAACATGAATGCAAATCAAAGGGGCTTTTAAGGTTGTAACGAGGCTAGGCGAATGGGTAGGAAATGGAATATATATGAAGTAGCGAAAACTTAACCCGGTCTTTTATTACCCAAAGAAACAAACGAACAACTATCAAATTAACTACTATATACAAGACAACTAAACATCACTTTTTTTTCATTTTTCATTGCTTTTTCTCTCTTTTTTTTCTTTTCTTCTTTTCTTTTTTTTTATAAAACAAACTAAATCACAAACTACTAAACAACCACTAATACTATAAGAGCGGGTCAAATCGGGTAAATTTTTAGGTAACTAACTAGAGGTAACAAACGATAGGCTTGTAGGCACAAAATTGGGCAACTAAATGTCCAAACCCCCACCCCTCTCACAACCATGCTCATATATATAATTTATGAGGTCCAACCCCCCAAATCCCACACTCACACACACTAAAGATGAGGCTACCTAAATGCCCTTATCCTTTTCACATTCACGTCCAACTAAGGACTCAAACCGCATTCAAGCACAAGTTCTAATGCACCCCCGCCCGTTGCCACTCTCATCAAAGATAAATTTTATTTATGTACAAGTGTGGCTTCAACTCTCACCAAGAACAAAAGGGTATTAAGGGTTGCCGGTGCATCATCTGGGGTTAGACTAAGGTGTTCAAATTTGTCATGTTTTGCTTGATTTAAAAAAAATCAAAAATCTCAAAATTTCTCCCCATCCCCACACTTGGGATACATTGACCCCAATGTATGGTTTTGAGAGACTTTGATCGCATAAATTCTTAAACACCAACTAAAAGCTTATAAACTCAAACCCCAAATTTCTTTTTGTATTTTTTTTATTCTAATTATTAGGAACACCACCAATCCTTCACAACCCATAAACTAAACACATCAAAACACCACCCATCCGCCCAACCATGAACAAAAACATGAATATATACAAAGGTGCACACAATGAGAAAAAGACACGACCTGATCTGTAATCAGTAGTGTTGGTAATGATGCAGCTGTAGTAATCGGACAGGAACATAAAATCTCTTGGATTCGCTGATATCTCAACGGGGATGTTGCCAAACATCCCCACACTTGAATCATTGCATCCGCGAGGATTGAAACATAGTAACCTGCAAAAACACAAACACAACACCAAAACAAAACAAAACAAAACAAAACAAAACACGAATACAATACTCTACATCCTCGGGTTGCCTCCCGAGAGCGCTAAGTTTAAAGGTCTTCAGCCAGACCATACCTGATATGTGTTATGGTGGTCTCAATGCACACTTACCCAAAACATTTCCAACGAATGCCTGGAAATTTACATGCCATCTCCATAGATTTGTCAGTATAATTGGCATGCGGGTTTCACTAATCCACTTCATGATGTATACCCTGATGTCTTGTGGTTTCACCCTTCTCATCTTCTTCCTCGAACCCTCTTCCCCACACTTGTTATTTTGAATGATTGATATGGGAAGAGGTTTGGTACACATATTCATCTCCTCAGACTGTTCTGCCTCATCATCTGCACACACCATCTGATCCACCAGTGACTCTTCATCAGATAAAGGACTCATTGGTGTGGTGTTATCCTCCACAACCTCCTCCTTCATGTGAGAATAATCTCTAATATCATCAGGTAATGGTGAGAGGCGTTGTTCTATCTCTATCTTCATTTTTAAATTATGACACTTAGAAACTAAACAGCTGATTCGATCTTCATCGGACAGGTTGGGTGTTGCTAAATATTGCTCGAGTTTAGACAAAGTCACTTCCAATATAGCAAGCTCTTTCTCTTCTTCGGTCTGATAAGTATAAACACCTTCGGGCTCAGAATACTCTTCGGGATGATATTGTCGATATCCCTGATACGGTCTTAAGATGCGCGCATCCATCATTTTTTTATTCCAATACTTTGGGTTTTCTGAATACACCGTGCACACATCATAATCATAAGTGTGATCGCGACCGCAACAAAAACATAGACTATCCGTCCTTGTCTCATAGTAAACATCCTCGTCCCGATCATATCCATCCGAGTAATAATCATCCTCCATTTCTGATTCATAATCATCAACGTATGATGGAGGTGGAAGCTGTGAAACATAAGACACCGGTTTTCCATGTGCCCTCCTGTAGTGGGCCTCATGGCAACCGATACACGGATGACGTGGACCCCCGCACAGTCTACACGTAGAGAAGCTGAAATCTGTGTAATGCATTGTCATCCTGCACAACACCACTCAACCACCAAGTGTAAATCACGAACATCAAAGAAAATCTTTTTGGGATTTTTTTAAATTTTTTTATTTTATTTTTTTATTTTTTATTTTATTTTTTTAACTAATACACAAGATAACACACATTGCGCACTACTCCCCGGCGACGGCGCCAAAATTTGACGTGATGTCGTGGTCACAATCAAATTTAATCCAATTACTACTAAGTAGATAGCGGTAAGTGGGTATCGAACACAGGGAGTTTGTGGAATATGTGCTATTTGAGAATTTATCTAGATTAACTAAATTAGACTAATTGCAAGAAAGGTAAATTCAAGAGTTGGATTGATTGTTTGGTTTTTAAAATTAAGACTACCAATTTAATTGCAAAAATGAGAAGTTTTGGTTGTAAACAAATTAGAGACAAAGGATCATCCTAGATTTCCGATTTCCGATTTCAATTGACATTCATGTTATCATTCTACTAGAAAGAACTACATAGACATAGCTCGTGTGTGACTACTTGCAGTGATGAAAGGGAACTAAGTACTCAGATTCCTAGAACGTGAGGTTGTTACCCGATGATCAATCAACCCTTACCCAAGCCTAACTATACCCATGATATCTCGATTGCCAACGGCACCAAGAACGTATGGTTTCTAATTAGTTTAACGCAAGAATTAACAAGTTACTAACAAGCAATCACACACCATAACAAACAAACCATTAAGATAAAGATTGTTATTCTAGAAATTACGAAATCAAACATGAAATGTCTAAAGTGAACCTTCAATCCAGGATGATCACAAGCGTTTAGCCACTCATGGCTTGAATCAACATCATGATACTAGTTTTAATGTTCAAGGAAATCTCAAACATAAAACAAAAGATTCACAAGTGTTCTTCAAGCTCCCTATTCTCCAAGATGCCCAAAATTCGTTCCCAAGACAAGTGGTAACCGAAAACATATGATGAGCCACCATAAAAACCCATGAAATGACAATTTAATTCATAAGTTACAAAATTGGATCAGTCGGTGGCGTAACCTACGGCAGAGGGCCGTAGGTTACGGCGGGCAGCTTTCCCTTACGGCGGGTGGCTTCTGTCTTACGGCGAAGGCTTTTTGCAAAGGTTGGGGTCGTAACCTACGGCCAAGTGTCATAGGTTACGGCGCTGAGTGTTAGTTTTTCCTTGTTTCCTTCATTTAATTCACCATTTCTTCAATCCCAACACCGCCAACTTCTAGCATCCATCCAAGCTCCATAAAACCCGCATTTTAAGCTCTTTAACACCTGTAACATCAAACGTCTTGTGATTGCCAAATTCAAGCTATTAACCGGATTAAGTATGGTATTTTAGTCTATTTAAAGGCCTTAAGGGTTGTCCTACGGACCACCCGTCAGTTAACATACCCTAATTACCCCCTAATGGTTCAATTAAAACCCTAATCACCATACTTTGATTGATTACCAAAATATCTAGATTTTTAATAACTTTTATAAAAAGTTACACTTTACCCCCCCCCCCATTTTCTAAACTCGTTCAAAGTGGGTCCCACCCACTAAATATTTGGTTGAAAATTATAAGATTTTAAGTATGGAGGATTGATTGAAGCATGGTCCTTGAAATTTACTAGATCTTGAAAATCATGTGAAATCATAAACATTATCATTCTCATCTTTTTCACAACTTCTTTCAAGACTCAAACCCCCCCCCCCCATTGAAACCTCCATACTCACGGCTCCAAGAAACCACACAAATCCCACCTTAAATCTGTGACAACTGTCAAAATTCCAGGTATCCGTACAATTATTAAACAGTAGTTATGACTTAATGACTGTGCTGATTTACAATTAATGACATGAATTACTTTCTGATTATTGTCATATACATACATGTGCATCATATATTGCAAATGACATACCATTATTGCATGCAAACTTTATTGATTCGGTTAGGAAACTTTATTTGTAAGTATTGAAGAAAATCAGATTCAACTGGATCTATGAAGAAGACAAAAGTCCTGAAGATCACAACAAGAAGAAGAAGATCGGATATGACAACTGAAATAAACAGCATCTACTTCAAAGAATCACAAGTTGATTAAGAGCTGAAGAAGATTATCAGAGAAGGTCATTTCTGATGGATCTGATGATATTTCTGATGAAATATCATCTGTTTCTGACGATTATGATTATCAGATTTTCTGATGATTTGTTCGCCAGAATTTCTGATGAAGTGGTTTATCAGAAATTCTGATGAATACCCCACTTGTCTAAAAATCAACTCTATCCTGCCACAATAACCGAAGCACTTGACATTATTGGATATCATGATTACAAAGGCAACTTGAACATTGGATTCAATGAATATGTCAAATGTCTACTTTATGCAGGACTTATTGCATGAATAAACAATTGTTTATTCATGTATCCAGCCTTCTATAAATAGAAGGCTCACCCAGCAGAAGACAATGAGTCAAGCTTAGCATTCAATACATACTACAAAACTCCATTGCCCTCTCACCCGCAGAATTCAAGATTCATTTGTAATAGATAATAATCTTACAATCACCTTGTAAACCATTTTGTTTCAAAGTGATATAAACTTGATAATTTTGTAGGTTTTGTTTCTTGAAAGTCTGATTTCCATTTCCGCACAACTTTTTCACATCTACTGAAATCACTTGCCATATTACGTGAAAAGAAGTTTTTAAGTCCTAACTGGGATCAACAATTAGTATCAGAGCACATTGAATAAATTATTTTCAAACGATCAATCGCTCATCTTCTTTTCTCTAAATATGGCCAACTTTCAATCATGGAATAATGCTTTTAACATTGGTTCTATGTCTAAACCTCCGACTCTGGTCAAAGAGGAATACCCCCAATGGAAAATCAGGATGGTCAATTTCCTTAATGGTCATGACCGAGCTCTGTTTCAATCCATTGAAAGGGGTCCACATATACCAATGACTGAAATACCAGCTATTCCCGCAACTGACAAATCACCTGCAATCCCTGCCTCCCGAGCTCCCAAAAGTGAAATAAACTGGAGCCCGAAAGACAAGGAAAGGGTGGCTGGGGATGAAAGGGCAAAGTCACTTTTAATAATGGCTATCCCCAATGACATATTTTCACAAGTTGATGCATGTGCATCAGCTAAGGAAATATGGGATCAGTTGGAAAATCTTTGTGAAGGAGGAGAAAGGATGAAAGGAAACAAGAGAACAAACAACTTTTCCTCATATGAGAGGTTCAAAAGTTTACCTAATGAAAGATTAAATGACACATATCAAAGATTTACAAAACTTTTGAACGAGCTAAAGAAATTTGGAATAACAAAATCAAATGATGAAAGAAACATAAAATTTCTGGATGCTTTACCTAGAGAGAGGAGAAGTCTAACCATGACTTTATCATCAACCTTAGAACTAGGTAATATGAGTCTTCATGACTTATACAGCATTCTGGTCCCCAAAGAGGAAGAAATATTTGAAGAAACCATTCAAAGAGGGGGATCTTTAGCTCTTATCTCAAACTCACAAAGAACACCACCTACCAATGATCCACAACCATCAAACAGTCAAAGTCTTGAAATTTCTGATACATCATCAGATTTTTCAGCTTTTGCTGAAGCAATAGCACTGCTCACCAAAACATTTGAGCAGAGGTTGAGGGGAGGAGGCCAAAGATACCAGAGAAGTGACAGAGGGAGGATGGATGGAAGATCTAAGGAAGAAGGTAGCTCTAAGGATAAAGGGAAGGCTGAAGTTGTGTGTTATAAGTGCAAGCAGAGAGGTCACTATGCATCAGAATGCAAGACCAAGAAGCTGAAAGATGTTGCCTATTATGAGAAAAAGCTAGAAGAGGCAAAGAAGCAGCAACAAGTCAGCTTAATTGCTGGGACAGATACATGGCTATCTGATGATTCTTCTGATGAAGAAGAAGAAGAAGAAGAAGAAATGGCTAATTTCTGTCTTATGGCACTTTCTGATGACCTACCAGAAACTTCAGGACAAAAGGTAAATTTAGACAATCTTGATCTTGAACACAAGCTAAACAAGCTCATGTCAGATTTTCTAAATCTGCAAGATAAACAGCAATCAGATAGTAAAAAATCTGATGAGTTGCAAAGGACCATGAATAAAATCTTACTTAAAAACCAATTACTAATAGAAGAAAGTTTAGATCACATAGCTAAAATTGAGTTCTATGAAAATGAAAGAAAAGATCTTTACAAGAAAATTAATGATAAAGAAATTAATGTACGAGGTTTTCAACAAGCAAAAGAATTCATAAACTTCATTGAGTCCACACCAAAGAACAAAGGAGAGGGTTTGGGATATGTAAAAACAAGAAATAGCAAACCCACTGTCTTTGTAAAAGCAACCCATCAAATTTCTGATAAATTTTTATCAGAATCTGATTCTGAATCATGCCAATCAACCTATTCTGAATACTCTTTTGAAAAAACCCAACTTCAAAGCAAAAATGAGTGAATGCAAACAAAAATCTTTAAATATTCCAGAAACAGTTCACTCATCTTTTCAAAATTATCCACTCATTCCATCACAAGAAAGAACATCAGAAATTCTGATAAAGAACCTTGTATGTGTGTTGATATACCGAAGCTTGTTCAACAACATCTCCAAAAGAAAGATGAAAAATCTGTTTATGGCTCAGCATATAACAGAAATTCTGATGAAAGGCCATCAAGAGAAAATAATCTGATTAAAATCTCATCAGAAAAAGTACCCAAGCAAGTCTGGGTACCAAAAACCCTCTAATTTTTCCATTTCAGGACCATCATGTGCAGCAGATCTGGTACTGCGATTCAGGAAGCTCCAAGCACATGACTGGGGACAGGAGCTTACTCAGCAACTTTGTTTCAAAGCTAGGTAAATTGGTAAATTTTGGAAATGGAGTGAAAGGGAGGACCATGGGATATGGATGCATAAGGTATGGATGTTTGACCATAGAGAAAGTAGCCTATGTTGAAGGCTTAAGGTACAATCTGCCATATCTTGGTCAAATCAGTAATATAGGTGTTTCAAATAACCTTATTACCAGAAATATGCTTGACAATTTGTTTCAATGGTAATCAAAAGGAAAGAGGATTATAAATCTGATAACAACAGAAAATCTGATAAATTATTAGAAAATCTGATGTGTCAACAGAAAATCTGATATTTCATCAGAATATCTGTTGAATCATCAGAAATTCTGATAACTCATTAGAAAATATGTTGAAAAATCTGAAATCATCGTTGATCATTAAAACTAACTCATGCATGTCATCATCCTTATTCATATCTCACATTTGCATATTCATAAATAGTTGTGTTTGTATTTTCTTTGCATTTTATATTTTTTGATTAGTACTGATAACGTCATATGCCAGAAAAATGTTCTGGGAACTCGTTGATAGTCGTAAAGCTTTTTCTCACCTTCATTAAATACATTGAAGTGACATATTGGTAGGTAATCATGATATATTATCAGAAAATGGCCGCCTAAATCATTTAATGCAAGAGAGCTTATCACTCTTATTCCTTATGCCATCTGATACAATATTAAATAACAAAGATTGTGGTGAACAAAATCTATAAGTAGGTAGATGTCATTTATGGGAAACTTCAAGTTTACTATAAATGATCATCACCTTGAGCTAGAACTATCACCATCACACAAGAAAAACTCTAAGAAATTACAACTTCATCTTCTTCTTCATCTCACACTCTCTCACACGCACAAAATGCTTACCATCAAAGCTAATTGTTTCCCTCTGCCTTACCATCCGTATCATAACCTCAAACTGAGGGCCAACCTTGAAGGTCCTCAATGGGAAGGATGTCAACTGGTGCTGAATCTGATCATGGCGAGTAAGCCCTCACAGCCAATATAATTGTCTACCCAGACATTCTTTAAATGTTCTGGCAAAATGCAACATTGTCAGAATATGAGGGGAGAGATCAGATGGTTATCAAAAGTACGGTGCTTAACCAAAAGGTTCGGGTAACTGAAGGTATCATCTGGACAGTGTTACAACTCAATGATGATAATGAAGTCTTGATGTTCACCAAGGCAGAAATAGATGAGACACTGGAGCAGATGGGTTACAATCCTGTAAACTCACCACGAGCAATCCACAAAAATGGCTTCATAAAACCATGGCAGTATCTGATCACACAAATGGGTGCATGCTTCTCAAAGAAGATCATCAATCATCATGAAGCATCCCAAAGGTTGATGGAACCATACGAGCACTCGTTCTAGAGACACCTTACAATTTCTCATATTACTTGATAAAGGATTTTGCAAGTAATATGTGGTTTGGCAGGCCATTTTTGATCTATCCTCATTTTCTGATGAGGATAATCACAAGCCAGCTCGACTTTGGAGGTGTTCCTGTAGGTTATCCCAGAGCAGAGATGAGACTTCAACAAAACATGAATCTCAGCATGCTTAGACCTACTAATCATCATACTGGTTTGGTGACTGATCTATGGGTACTACTTGAGATGGATCATGGTGAAGGGATAGACCTTGAATAAGTCACTTTCTGTTTAATCATGGTGTGTGTAAAATTTTCTTTGTAATATAGTATATTTGGGAAAGGAAAAATGGGTAAAGAAAAATGAGAAATATGATCATCAAAAAACAAAAACATTTGACACAAAATTCTGAGTTTCTGATGACAGGAGACAAAATCTAGTAACATAAACTTAAAATGCCCTCTAAATTTCTTTTTCTGTTAAAATTTCAAAAGTGATGGAGAAGTTTTAGAAAATATCAGAAAAAGGTTAAGAGACTTGGATACCACCAGAAAATCATATGTAAGTCTTCTAATCTTATCTCATTCCCTCTCATCTTAAAAAAAAAGGAGGTACTATTATCAAAAAAAAACATCAATATCTGTTGAAAAGGGTCACAAGTTTAGGAGGAATCTCAATTGAAAAATTCTGTTTAAAAACTGTTGACTTCTGTTGACCACATCTAAAAGGTCAACAAAAGTCAAATCAAAAGGAAATACATGTTCTTAATAGAATTTATAATTGAGTTTCTGATGACATCATCAGAATGGAACCTTAAAGAAGAAAGGAGAAAAGCTGATTGGACCTTTGACAAAATGGGGTCCACAAAAAGATGTCATATAACGGATAGTTTTCTCCAATCAAAATTCAGTTTAAAGCTTGTGTGAAGGAATGATTGAAGAAACTACAAGTTGAAAGGACAATTTTACAATCAACCGTCATTAAATGTCTTAATACCCACGATCCAACGGTTACTTTCTGAACCAAAACTCACAGCACACGCACTAACGGTAATAAAGACAATTAATAATCCTTTAACCGCCATTACATGACACGTTCCATATCCCCTCAACTCCATAAACCCATAAATCTCTGCTAAAATACCTCACTATTAGACTTAGCAGAAATTCAAAAATCACTCACCTTCTTCACAAACACTTCAAACCAAAACATCCCCTGTTCTTCACTCAAAATCCAAAAATCCCTAAATTTCAAACCCTAATTCTCAAAATTCAACAATGGCTAAAGTAAACCTCAACATCCCAATTGTTCAAAATGAAGTACATTTTGTTGAAGACACAGAATTTCTACCAATGAAAGAAAACAATCTGCTGATGAATACAGAGCATTCGGAATATGATGTAAGATGTCAACTTCAGGTAGAATATCTTATGAAATGTCCAATCTCAGGAGCACTAACAAAAGGAAGAGAAGTACTAGAAAAATTACTACAACAATTTGTCCACACTTTCACTGAAGATGAAGAAAATCAGGTCTCTGTTAATGTATGGGGAAATGTTTTTGTAACATTAACTCTTGCAAGGGAAAGAGAATGGCTTGAACTTCCAGTTCTTGAAAATTACATTGAAACACCAAGCAAAGAAGATTTGATAAACTTTATCATTGAACTTGGTTACAAGAAAAAGAATATCAACAAAATTAGAGCAATAAGAAGAAATAAAATGCAAGCCATGGCAAGTGATGATGGAAGTGTTAAACAAATGTCTCACATCAAAGATAGGAGGAGCTGATCAAGTCAGTCAAGCTATTCTGACAATCATGTATGGACTCATAACTGGGTTCAAAATTGATTATGGAATAGAAATTTTTAACCTACTCAAAAGATCAATCCTCACCAGAAATGGAAGAATAACCTCACACCTGCCATACCCAAGGTTAATCTCAATTTTTGTTTCTGAAACATTTGTTGAAATGGACATAGAAATTCCAATTTTGGAAGATATCTGGAGTTCAAATACCATGAAGGCCTGGAGCACCAATCATGGTTGGGAATCAGACAGAGATATCCATGAGTTACCAGAAAGCATGCTATGCCTCATTGCACCAGACTCACAATACAGATTACAACATGAAGAACTTCTGCCAAATCAGACTCTCCAACAGAAGAACCAAGCAAAGAAGTTGTTAATTGTTCTTCATCACCAGAAGAAGAAGAAGTTAAAAAGTCCTGGTCATCAGAAGCAGAGGCTGCAAAAGAAGAAGGAGTTCTGAAGATAACTAACTCACCAGAAAACAAGACAGAACATGCTGAGAGTCAACAGATTCATGAAGGAGGAATTCATCATGAGTTTGATATTAATCAACAGAAAGAACATGAACAGTATGCAGAATCTCATATTGCTGGAGGAACTCATGAAGATGCTGAAGGACAACATTATGAAGAAACTCACTTTGCTGGTGCTGCAAATGAAGCCACTGAAGTTATACATAATGATGAGTCTCGGGTTGCTGGTACATCTCTTTTAAACACAGTTTTAATTGGTACTCATTCTAAAGAAACAAACTCAGACGGCTCAATTAATGTTTCGTACAAAATAGAATATAGAAAAACTGATGTTAATGATAAGGTTACTAGTTCTATTCATCTCAACTCTGAATAAGAAAATGAGGAAGAGGATGAGATCCCAACAGATAGAGATCGGGGAACTGATCAAGGAAATCTAGTAAAAGGTAATTTGTTTACCTCAAAAACTTATGGAGAATCATATATTGATATGATTCAAGGACATAAGGAAATCCAGGATGAAAATATGTTTTTCACCTCTGGTGGAGATGATTCTGGTACACTTAAGGTTGCAACAAAATCTGGTAAAGCCAAAAGTGACCCTATCATTTCCAAAACAGCAGTAGGTGTGTTTGCAGCTGGAATGTTAGGAGGAACATCTGTTGTTCCATATGTCCCTGAAACACCAATGAACCAAGAAAATTTGGAAACTGTGCTGGAAAATGTTTACAAAGCATGCAAAAGAAATCCAGTGGAAGAAAAGCTTGATATGTTGCTAATAGAAATACAAGGTCAAAAGGCAGACATAAAGGCTTTATCAAAATCAGTGGAGGTAATAAAGACACAAACTGAAAGAAACACTGAAGCACTAAAGTCTCTTCAAAAGATGAAAGAAAAAGCACCAGAATCCAACATCTCTGCATCAGAAATCCAGATGATTCTCACATAAATAGAAAAGATCAAGACACAAGTTGCAAATGTTGTGGAATTAAGACAATCAAGCAGTGCAAACAGAGTTTTGGAGGAAGTCACCATCCTAAGGCCAAGCAACAACAGTATCACAGATGCCCTTTAGAAGCTGTCAAAAGAATGGGCTGCAATACAGATGAAAGCTCAAACTGAATTTACCAAAGTTTAGAAAATCATAGCCAACAACTCAAATCAGGTAAGAGAGGTGCAACAACTGGTGAAGGAAATGCAATTCAACATTGCAAGAATGGCCAAAGTGGATCCCAAATAAATCATGAAAGAAATTCTTGTTGAAAGTTTACACCAAGAAGCTCCAAAGTCAACCACACAGCAATCATCAGCTACACCAATCACCAAAGTTGGAACCACAATGATGGGTCCACCTCCAAATGTCTCAAAAGATGAAATGCTGAAAAGGTTAGCAACTTCAAAACCTCAAGTTGTTAAAAATTTGAAACTCATAACTTCTCAAATTGTCCCAAAACCAACGTTTTCTAATGACTCTGCCATGAGTAAATTGATGAATCTGCAAACAATGAATGAATGGGAACAAGAAGCTGATTCAAGAAAACCAAATATTGTTAAAAGAAAAATCTCTATAAATCAGTCTGTCATGGTTCAAGAGATTGACAGGGATATAATGATATTCCCTTAGTACAATCTGGTGAAATATTATTTGACAAAAGAAGATGCACCACCAAGACCACTGACTCCTGTCAGACTGGCTTTAAGGGAAGAGAGGATAAAAAGAGGTTCAGGTAGCATTCACTACAAGAATGAGAATCCAGTAAAGAGAATTTTAAAAGTGGATGAAGTAAAAGTTGCAACTGATGATGTTGGAGGAACTTATGTGCAGAACAGATACACCCTTCTAAGAGAAATGGGGAAGAACAAAAGGTGACTGATGAAGAAATTGCTGACAAGTTACATCCTTTAGACATCCTGTTTATGAAGGATCAGTATGAAAAGGAAAAGAAAAATACCTAAGAAGACAGAAGAGCATTAAAGGGCATATCAAAGGCAGGAAAACAGCTGTTTGAAAGAATGGCTTTTTCAGACTTTGATTTATGCATCAACTATGATCATGTGCATAACAAAAAGGTGTATGTCAGATCACCAAAGACAAACGTTCCCCCAAAGATATTGGAAGATGCAAGATCTGGAGACATCATTGAACTACCAAGTAAAACTGACAGACATAACTATGGTGTTATCTTCAGAGATTTTGAAAGAAACAAAGCTCTGTTCAGAAGTGTTAATATTTGAACTACCGAAGCACTTGACATTATTGGATATCATGATTACAAAGGCAACTTGAACGTTGGATTCAATGAATATGTCAAATGTCTACTTTATGCAGGACTTACTGCATGAATAAACAATTGTTTATTCATGTATCCAGCCTTCTATAAATAGAAGGCTCACCCAGCAGAAGACAATGAGTTAAGCTTAGCATTCAATACATACTACAAAACTCCATTGCCCTTTCACCCGCAGAATTCAAGATTCATTTGTAATAGATAATAATCTTACAATCACCTTGTAAACCATTTTGTTTCAAAGTGTTATAAACTTGATAATTCTGTAGGTCTTGTTTCTTGAAAGTCTAATTTCCATTTCCGCACAACTTTTTCACATCTACTAAAATCACATGCCATATTACGTGAAAAGAAGTTTTTAGGTCCTAACTGGGATCAACAGATTCAAATGATGCACGAAACAAGGTTAGCACAGTTATCAGATAAATCAGAAAAATGCTGACAAAGTTCAGTACATGACAGACATGGTATTGAGACACAGAATGAGCCAGAAACCAAGAGTTACACTAGTATAGGGTGTAGGAAAGTAAGGATCACAAAACTGCCTTCCTAGAGATAGTTTAAGCGCCGGGAAGTGCCTAAAACTTACACAAATTGCTGAATTCAGCAAAATTCAGCATTTTAAACACTTTAATATCATGTAGAAATATGGTTAAATGGTCCGGAATGCTTTCCTAAGTGTCGGGAATCAAAACTGTCACAAAAGGTAACATAAAGCACATTAAACTGCATAGTTTAGCACCTTAACGAACCGGTAACCAACCGAACAACCGGACACTACCCGAAACACCAAATTTTCACTAGAAGCATTGTTTTAACATTTCCAAGCTAGTTATGGTCCCCGAACATCATAACACACTATATAACATACTAATAACTAAACACCTAACTATAACACTTAGATTTCAACCATTAAACATAACTAACCATTACAACACAACTAAACACCACCCCCCCCCATCTTACGGTTAGACAAGGTGGTCCCACCTTGGATTTTATTGTTTATTTTAATTGATCATGTCTAGAGCTTTTGGAACACATGAACCTATGGATTATGCACTTGTTGGTGAATTATAAGTTTAACCATAAGGACTTAAACCTTCATTCTCAAACACTCACAACACTTGAACTCTTTCTTCTTCCCCTCTCCCATTCTCGGCCGAGAACACACCCACACTCCATCATCTTAATCATTCAACTCTCATCCATTCCATACATATCCAAAGGTGTAAGAAGCCATATAAGGAAGCTAGGAACTCTTGGCAGTTGAAGGACCCCTCATACAAGCTTTTAACCACCTCTTCTTCATCTTGTGATCATCCCTAGCCTTGAGCTAGTAGTAAGATCATTCTGCACTCCATTTTACATCTTATTAAGTTGGTTAAAAGATGGTATAAGTTGATAATCATGAAGAACACTATGAATCAAGAACATGAAACTTGAACATAAGCTTAAAAATCATAAGAAATCAAGTTGTTTAAGTGTTGTTATGCTTGTTGATTGTTAATTGTTGATTGCTTATGTTAATGATGTTAAACATCATGTGATCTTGCTAGATAGTGATTAAAGACATAATCTAGCAAGATGAGAGGATGATTATGTTAAAGATCAAGAGATCATCCTTATGTTACAACATGAACTTGAAAGATCTAATGTTTTTCTTAAAGTATGATGATCAAATTGTGAAATGAGACTTGTAAACATATGATTTTAAGAATGATTTTTCAAGAAACCAAGTTAAAAATACAAGATTTACTTAAGCTTGGTTCTTAAGGAAATTAACCACATTTTTAGTGATTAATCAAGTGTAGAAATATATATTTAACAAGAAAAACTCAAGAAGAAATATTTTTAGAAAATGTGTTTACAAGTTGTAAACAACTAACTTGTGATAACTCGAGTTTCCGACTTTCACTTTCGCATTTATTGCACGTTGACTTTGACTGTTTAGTTGTTTGATTGGTTTAACTTGTAACTGTACGATTGGATTATAAGTGAAATGAATGTTGAATCTCTATGTGATGAATATGTGTGAAGTACTTGATCGCATGAACTTGTATCTGTTTAAGAGTTTGAAACAACCCGACAAAACAGATTTCTGTTTCGCCATAAGCGTCTCCACGAAACAAGTGTGTGTTTCGTCACACACTTCTCCGATGAAACAAGAATGTGTTTCGCCGGCCCGGTTCACCGCAAAGCCCAGTATAGGCCCAAACCCTTATGCGTAAATATATATTAGTTAGGTTATGTACATGGGGAACGGTTATCAAATTCTCAAACCCTAGAGCCCTCCCCTACCGACGGCGATTTTGTGACTGCGAGACCCTCAAAGAACCATCGTGGTTAGTTGCTAATCATTATCCAATTATATGTTTTTAAAACATTTATTTGAATATTATTCTTGCATATCGACCGTGATGATGATTGATATTATAGTTGTCGGCCACTGTATTCTTTTTGGTCCAATAACATAGTCTGCAATATTCCTTGATATTATGCTTGCATGTGTTTTGTCAGTTTATATGTGATTAAAGTTGAGACAATGTTGGTTGAATTGTTGTGTGCTATTGGTTCAATTATCGGCTGGAACAAATGTTGGTCCAATCAAAAATAGTGGCACATTACATACTCAATCATATCAAAAGTCAATTGTGCAGTACATACAAATTAGTAATTGTCGGCTAGATTATTGTGAACCGACCCACCCTTATAATCGGTCCAATAGCATGAGACTCTCACTTATATTAAGTCAAATATCAAAAATGGTCGGTTCATTATAAAATGATGGTGGGTGAAATAATGAGTACTAAAAGTGGCGGCTAGTAATTTATCTAGAGGTGCAGGTTTCAAAAAAATCAAAGTTAGTAGCAATACATGAGGTCATGTGGTGAGATAAGATAAAGAGCTTGTTGATTGGTGGGGTTGGGCGGCCAAACGAAGAGCATTGGCTGTGGGCTTCGGCCCAATAATACTAGGATGCTACCAATAATTTGTTAGGAATTATTATTGCTTTTGGGTTGCGACGAAACAAAGGTACCGGCGAAACACCGGATGACGAAACCGACATGGCGAAACAAAAAGTGTTTCGCCAAGATCCATTACGACGAAACAACCTTGACGAAACAGAAGTGTTTCGTCGGAGAGGGTCACGGCGAAACAGGGGGCGTTTCGCCGATTGGGTAATCTGCACAGTAACCTGGTTTAATTCTGTTAGAGTTAACTGGATTTATTAACTACTGTTAGCTGATATGCATGACTTGTATGAACTTGAATATGTGTCTTATGTTGCTCGTGATTGCTAGTTCAACACTACTGTGATTGTATATGCTTACATGAACTTAGTGGACATAAACTGATTATGTATACGTGCGTACTCTAGGACTTGATTGATTAACTGTGAGCACATAGCTTAGCATACCGAGCAAACCAAGGTGAGTTCGCACTCTTACTAAGGCATGGGATTCCCGGGGTAGGGAATGGGATTGTTGATGAATTGTACTTGCATGGTTATGGGAAATACTACTAGACTAGTGATACCTGGGGAAACCCCCACTACTCTTCGCACACATGCCTGTAATGGCCGCGATACTGATACTGTTCTTCGCACACATGCCTGGTATGGCCGCGATACTTAAAATAATCTTCGCACACATGCCTGGAGGGCCGCGATACAAATAAACTAGTCTACAATACATGGGAAACCCCTACTAATCTTCGCACACATGCCTGGAGGGCCGCGATGTAATTAATAACGATACATGGGTTACTAAACAAACAAACGATTTATGAAACGAACATTATTACTAAACAACCCACTGTGAACTCGCTCAACTAGTTTTTGACTCTCTGTTACATGCCTTGCAGGTCGTTAGGTACACTAGGATCTTGCACTGGGAGGCGCGGTCGTTGTGGACAAGGATCGTGAATGTTTTGTTAAACGTTTATGACACTACATACTTATAATTATGTTGGGTTTACTTTTATGCTTCCGCTAAACATGGATATAGTACTTATGTTTTGAACACCTTTCATATTGGTTTGGTTAATTTACATTTACTTTTACTTATTATTTACATGTTCAATATGATTGGTGGCTTGATCCTGGTCAGTCACGCCTCCAAGCGGTGATGCTCCGCATGTGGATTTTGGGGGTGTGACATAACTTCTTCAATAATGATGTTTTTAAATAAATAACCACACTTTAAAGGGTAACTAAGCTTACTAAACACACTAGTAAGTTACTACAAATTTTTGTAAATTTTCAAGTTCATGTAGTGATTAATGCCTGATTTTGGCAAATTGGTAAGTATTGATTGGTTTATTGTTGATTGTGATGATTTATAAAAGAAAATGATATGCTTTGAAAGCATGAAAACCTCCATTTTTAAGGGGAAACTATGGCAAAAATTTTCTAAAAATTAAACACTTAGAAAAATATTTTTAAACAAATATTTACAAGTATATTTTAAACCATGAATTTTCATATAAAATTTGCCAAAATTTTTGTTACAAAAATTATAAATATTGGAGGTTGGTTTTTGATAATAAAAGTGACTAAATATGTATTTAGGAGAATATATATTTAGATGTCACCATGTGTGTGATTATTTGTATATTATGTGTATTAGTTATATTATTTTAGGACTTGAAATAATATAACTCACCAAAATACCAAGAAATTACAATCCAAAATATTACCAAAATTCCAAGAAATAAATATATAATTTATACTCAAAATTTTGGACAACCGAACAAGGAATATAACTTACATAAATATTCCGGAAATAAATTCATAAGTATATTTTGGTAATTAGTATTTTGGACATCAAGAGAACAAAAAATATGATTTTTACAATTATTACAAAGATATATCATATTTTTGACAAGAAGAAAATATACTATTTTTTGGTAAATAAAAATATGTGTGTTTTCTAGAAATTATTAAGATGATATATTATTTTTGGGAGAAAATATATATTTTCTTAAATAAACATGAAATACATTATTTTTGGGTGAAAAATAAGTTTATATATATATATATTCCAAGATAAACTTGAAAATATATTATTTTTGAGGTTTATATGAAAATATAAATATTTTTGCCAAGGGAAAAATTATAAATAATTTTTCTATGTAATATTTCTTAAAATATATTTTGAGAATATATATTGATGAATTTTTATTAAAAATATTATTCTGGAAAAATTAACATAAGAATTAAGTATAAAAATACTTAATAAACACAATAAAAATACGTATTCTCGTACGTATGAATATACACCGGAATACACCACCGATACTTGGTAAAATATACAAGTTTTAGAATACGAATATAAATACACCCATCCTTGGGAAGTTATACATGTACAATTACATAAAGGTGTCAAGTTAAAATTTATTATTTTAACTAATATTCCAAAATTAAATAAATATAATTTAAGTTAAAATATTTATTATTTTAACAAATAAGTATATAACTTGGAACAATATTAAAGACACTAATTAATACTAAGTCAAGGCACGACCCGCTCGTCTAATAAACCATAGTACGTTGTAGGTAGTCGTGCACACGAGTAGCAGCTTTGAGTTACATTTGGATTCGAAGAACGCAAGATTGTGAGTTCATGTCCCCCTTTTCTTTTAACTGTTTCGTTTTATAACTTCGGGGGTGAAGTACATGTTATACATTGTTTACAAACGTTTACATATGGTATGGTTAGCTAAGGAATGTACTGCTAGATCATGTGAGTGGTGGATACAACGCTTAAGACCATTAATCCTCGTAGTAGGACCGAGGGACATGAGTGATAGATCTATTTGGGTGTAGCGAGCCCCACCCATGTGGACCGGGATTTGGTCCATTAGGTGACTATGTCTTACAGCCGAAGGCCCGGTACAAAATCTGCTAGGATTGAGCCTTCCTGCATCACGTCACACATATTAATGGCCTTGCAAACCATTAATCGATATGTTTTTCTTGTTTGCTTTCATACCGGAGTTTACAAAACATACATACTTACAATGATTACAAAGATTTATTCGTGTACACTTACAAAATACATGAACTCGCTCAACTTTTGTTGATGTTTTCAAACTACATATATTTCAGGAAACTAAATGTGGATCTGGCGGGCGTTTGGAAGTTTCAAGTCATGTTTCTAATAAAAGATGTCATCCGAAGTCGAAGGGTTTGAGTTATGTATTCTATCTTGGATAAGATACATGGCTCAAAACCTAGTTTATTAGTGTCTTTTGTGAAGTCCTTATGGAACTTAAAACTTGTTAGTATTGTATTTTGAACATGAAGTCTGTGTTTGGATTTTAAGACAATGTTGTTTGTAATGTTTTAAAACTATCTATGGATGAATATCTTGGGTTTTATCATATAGTTTGTTTGTTATGGTTGAATGCAATGATATTAAGCAAGTCACACATAATCACGCTTCCGCAAAAGTCAGGGTGTGACAGTTTGGTATCAGATCTTCGATTATAGTGAACTAGGATTCTTTCTCGAGTCTAGACTACAATCATTAGGGCTCTCACGAAAATATTTTTACAATGTGTTTTCATTGCATACACAAAACGCCCAGATCCATGAAACAAACCTTTTACAAAAGGAAAGACAAGAAACACGATTGCAAGGTCACAGTGGTGGTTTAGTTTACATGGGTAGACTAACATAGATAGAAAGAGTTTCATGATGGATAACATGAATACATGATTGAGTGATAACTATCTTGATTGCATACTAAGTGTTAGTGGTTAATATACGTACACATGTTATGATTGTTATGTTACAGGAATTATGTCTTCTTCAGAGAGCAGGTTATCAGACACTGATGATCCTATGGCTATCGTCTCAGATGATGAGATTGCACCTGAGCCCGAGATACTTACGTCAGACACTGAGAGCGACCCTGACATGCTATCGGATGACGAGGACGACTTCCAGTCGTTCGCGTTGCCCGACTTTGGCGATGATTTACCCCTTGCTGATGTTATTCCAGGCGAGGATCCTTTTCTCATTCCTGTTCCAGTCCATGATCACCTCATCATTGGGCATCCTGATGGTGAGCACATCGTGGCTCTGATCCTCGATCCTGTTCCTCTTGTGGTCATTCCTCCCGAGGATTGGCCTTTCGACGACTTGTTTGATGACGATATCGATTTGTTTGTTGATGGTCCTCCTGTCGACGCCCAGGGTGATGGAGAGATAGAGGAGGATGTTGTGGTTGTCCCACCTCATGAGATTCCTGGCATTGAGTTATCCTCTGATTCTAATTTGCACTCCGTTTCAGACTCCTTTGAGTCTGTGAAGTCTTCAGCTTTACAGGCGGTCGGATTACAGCGTTACGCTACTGATTCTGACGATGACACGGCTATGTCTGCTGCACCATCTCCTCCACATGACCACGAGCCTAGTCCTGAGCCAGATTTTGTTCCTGTTGATCAGCCTGATGTTGCACCTGCTGATCCCGGGCCGATACCTGAGCTTGACCATGTTCCTTTCAGTTTACCAGGCATTGCACCTCTTATTCGTGACCCAGTTCCTGCATCTGTTGACCCTCCTTTTGTTGAGCCATTTATCCCTCCACATGCACCCGCTGATGTTGCTCCTCTCCCTCCTGTAAAGTCCGATGTCCATCGCACTGACTTACCTATCGTTTTCTTACAGGACATCCCTGCACCCCGTCCGGGGGAAGGTACTTCTGGTCAACACCGCTTGACGATCCTTTTGTTTCAGCAGCATTCCCTCCGACCTCACAGGCTGCACTGTTTGCTCCTTTCACTTCTTCGCCACTTGATGAGCCATTCCGATGGTTCCCACCATACTCTATGCAGATTTCAGATCCCTATCATCCCTCCCATTTTGTTGGCTACACAAGGGATGAGTTACTTCTATCACTTCAGCTTCCGTTTGAGATTATGATTCGCAGAGTTTTAGAGCTTGAGCTGACTCCGCGTCCTCTACAGTGTCCTTGTCAGCCTGCTTTTGTTCCCCCTCGTTCGTCACCGTCTCCTTTTGCACATCCACCTGCTCCTCTTACTCCTTTTCTAAAGCTTGATGCTCGTTTCCTTACGGTCGAGCAGCAGATCAGTTACTTGCTTCGACATGTCTTTGAGCTCGAGGAGGAGCTTGCGCATGTTCGCAGCTTGCTTTTCTTCCCTCCTCCTCCTCCACCATCAGCATAGTTGGTTTCTGGTTTTATGCAGATTGCATTACTTTTGGTAAGAGCACCACTATTGAGTCGAGATTGTGAAGCCTTTTGGAGACCACCTTTTGATCATGTGATTTTTGTATATTGATAGACTTATTGGACAAGGGTAGTGTGACCTGTGTCCCTTTTGATGTGATACACTCTGTAAACAATGTAACTGTGGTTGCTGATTAATGAAAGCTCAATCGTCATGTTCTCACTAAACATATTGTTGGATTACTTGTTTATGCTATGATTGTGTTGTTGCATGCTTGCTTGCTGTGATAAATGCTATTATATATACGTACTATTTATTATTTAACGAATAAGACCTGACCTATACAATCTTCTTCTTAGAAGATGCCTCCTCGAAGGAACACTCAACTGCCCACGACCTGGCCTATACAATCTTCTTCTTTGTTATGGTTGAATGCAATGATATTAACCAAATCACGCTTCCGCAAAAGTCAGGGTGTGACAAAATCTTCATAATCACCCTAAATTACACATTTTCTGGCCATTACAAGATCACCTACACATGGATTAAGCATGAGGAAGCTTTAGGGGAGTTCTTGGGAGCTTAATCACTTCTTAATCACCTTGTTTAGCTTGTGCAAAGTTGTAAGCTCTCTTTTAACCAAATTTAAGCTTCTTGATTAGTGTAGTTTACAAAAGTACAAGTTTATTATCTTGAAGATTAAGAAAAAGTTAATCAAAAACCCTAATCTCAAACTTACTAATCTACTAATCATAACTTATTATGTGGTTATTTGTGTAGATTAGTGTAACTAGTTAGTGTTATCTTGTTGATTATGTTAAGATTAGTGTTTAAAGACTAGATTTATGATGATCTTGGGAGCAACATCTACTAATCACCTAGTGAGCAACATCTAATAGCCTAACAAACTCCCAACATATGCTATTAGCCTAACCACCGTTACTATGAAAACCTCTGTTGAGCAGCATATGTTGAATATCATATGTTGTTCTTTAACATTTGTTGACCCATACAGACCTTTGCTTCTTCAGACTTTCTTCATCAGCAGATATTCTCTTTTGGCAGACTTTAACTTTGACAGACCTTTTACAGTAGCAGATATTGACTCTTTCTAATTTGGAGGACCAAATTCTTCAAAAAATTGTTATTCATGATCATATATTCTAGAATATTTTGTCTTTGCAATCATCTGTTCATCCTTAAACCAACCTTTAATCCTATTAAACCTTTGTTGACTTACCAAACATTTGTTCAGGCACAATTAAACATCAACATAATCTAAATCAAACTTAGACACAATTTCACATCTACATCAATATCGATCTGCAATCCTTAGATGATATTCAAAACTATATAATAATACTTATGCTTGCTAAAATAAGTATGATTAAAATTTATTCATGACATTAAAAGATCAACAACTACATCGAGTACTGAACAACGAAACTTTCAAATCTAACAATAACAACCTGCAATTTAAGAATCTAACAGCAAGAATTAAGAAATTTTAGCTTCAACTCCATCGAGTGCTGAACCTCTCGATGTATCTCCTTGAGCATCGCCATGAACTCCACGTCTCTATCACCGCACTCTATATTACTGACAACACAAAGGTTACGAACGGAAGTCGAAGGCATCCGCATCAGGTTTCTGGAAACCTGGTCTCTCGTGAACAGACCAAGGTGCAGTCAATCTCAGCTCTTGAAGAGTAGCCCTATCCTCATACACCTGATCCTCAATTTACTTGATAAAGCGCTACTTTAAATCATCAGATTCTGCAGAAGTGTATGACGCCATTTTAAGTTATATATTACTCAAGTGATGTGAAAGAAGGATATCCAGGTAGTAAAACATGATGAAAAAAAAGGTGAAGTGGCAATGATATTATATAGTGAAATATCTAATAGCCCAAGAGGTCAGATTTAAACTCACTGTACATTTAATAATCTAAGAGGAAAAAACGTGTACATTTAATATAAACATATAAATTTATATTTAAAAACAGCATCCTTCTAATGCAAAACCTTTCAAAAATAAGTTTTCATGGGAAAACTATAAAATTTAAATATCAAGAAACCCAAAGGACAAATTTGAAACCTTCAAAAAAAAAGGTTATCATAATTATGATTAACCTCTTCGTTTACCATAAACACGCATTTTAAACACTATAAAAGACTGATCATTAGTTTGATTCAAAACATCAACA
Organism: Helianthus annuus; assembly: GCF_002127325.2. Taxonomy (NCBI): domain Eukaryota; kingdom Viridiplantae; phylum Streptophyta; class Magnoliopsida; order Asterales; family Asteraceae; genus Helianthus; species Helianthus annuus. The sequence continues at coordinate 84,466,503 of NC_035435.2, forward strand.
ATTGTCTTTTAAAAAACTGTTTGTCAAAAAATAAATCAAAATCAACAACACCAACAATACTCTAGATGGCAAACAGATGCTTCTATCACTGGCCAGACACCAGCAATGTTAAAATGCAATTCTCTATCTGGTCGCTCAAAGAAAAGAGAGCAGATGAAGAACTAAACAGAAAAGTCGGCATCATCAGTGATAATAATTACAAGAAAACCTGGAGCAGCATCGGATTGTTTGATGAAGTCCTCCACTCTCCTCCATCATATTTCAAGAACAATGCAAAAGAATTTATCACACAACTGCTAAAACAGGATCAGAAAATTTGCGACATGCTAGCCGATCTGCAAAACAAAATAGAGAATGAAATTGCATGGAAGAAGGCGAGAGTCTACGAAATCCTAGCAAGTGTTAATTGTAATGTGTAATATTTTATGCGTATTTTATGCATATTGTAGTGTTTATACTGAAACATTTTTTTAATTTAATACAATCAATATCCATATCAACACTTGTTTCTTCATAATCAAATTAAATAAGCATAACTACAGTTAAAAAAATAAGCAACAAACCTAACTTGCAACTCTCCCATCAAAGAAGGTAGCACATGCAACTTTTAACGGCGTTGGAACAATGATGTTGAAACGTTGATTTGTGATGGGAAACTTCGTTGAAACGACGATGTTGGAACGATGATGTTGAAACGATGATATGTAAATGTTCTAACAAAAATCTGTAATCGGAGATTAAGCGGCTGAATCATCGAAAATGTTTTCTGTAATCGGAGATTAACCGGCTGAATCATCGGAGACTTTCTTCTTTTGAGTTGAGAGAGAGACAGAGACAGAGACAGATTGCTCGCGGATATGAATGAGAGAGATAAATTGAAATTTTAATGTAGAGCCAGAATCATGTATGTTATATATATATATATATATATATATATATATATATATGTGTAGGGGCTGCTAGAATGAGAACCACCCCGAGTTGTAAGAACCGCGAGAACCACACCATCCGGGTCGCCGTTTACCATGATTTTTTTTTACAACTAGATGTGTGTATTATAAACACAGCCGTAAAAAAAAAATTTAAATGTCGCGGCCGAGGGGGTAGTTTTTTACATCACAAGTTTGGTGTTTTTATTTTTTTTTCTTTTTTTTTACACCAAACTTGTGGTGTAAAAAACTACCCCCTCGGCCGCGGCGTTTAAATTTTTTTTTTACGGCTGTGTTTATAATACACACATCTAGTTGTAAAAAAAAAATCATGGTAAACGGCGACCCGGATGGTGTGGTTCTCGCGGTTCTTACAACTCGAGGTGGTTCTTATTTTAGAGCAATTCTATATATATATATATATATGGTTTGAATTTTGAATCTGGAGCCAGAATTTTGAATTTTAAATCTGGGCAGAGATTTTGATGACAGATATTTGAATTTTGTATAGATGAATAGATGAATATGGGCAGATGTTTGATGACAGAGCTTTAATGTATTTTAAAGTAATTTTATATTATTCCGATTTATGATGCAATAATAACATAAGAAAGACATTGTTGGACAACCTCTATGGCTACCACCTCAGTTTTTCTTATGTCTTTCTCCTTTTATAGAAAGTATAGATTAGATTGATTTTTATCATGTAATTCGACCCGGTTCGATTCGAAAATTTTGGCCCCGGGTTATTATGAACCCGGGTATAAAAAGCATAAGACTATAGAAAAAAAAAATTCTGACTTCACCACTGATGGTCTAGCTGCTACCTTAAAGGTTTCTATACTATACAATTTTTAAGGTTTCTCTAGCCCTAATATTGAGATAAAAAAACCATAATATTCGAAAAGTTTGGACTAGATTGTAATCAAACTTACTGATGAAACAATGGTTAACCGGGCAGGGTTAACACACTGGTCTCGTCAAGAAGGGTTAATCCCTTCCTCTCGGAGATCGCTGACTGGGTCACCGGTGGATGATCTCCTGCACAAGGGAACAAGCCGTGACTCGTAACAAGGAGGATGGGGTGGGGGGTGCTCCTTGTTACCACTCTCCGGCGTGAGAATCAGTAGTTTGCTTGGGAAGCAAAGTAAGATAGTAGTAGTGAGAGAGTTGTGTAGAGATACCTCAAACCTGGTTTGGGGTCGGTATTTATAGCCGAGGAGTGAAGGAGGAGATTGATGGATGGGCTGACGACGAGCTGCACCGTTGCAGGTGTGTCAGTCTCGCCGGCCGTGGGGGTTACGCCACGTCAACCCATTGCTTTAATAGCTCTGACAGGGGACTGTCGCCGGCGCCACTTGCCTCGTGGTGTCAGCCACTTGCATGGCGTGTCAGTCCACTTGTTGGATATGCAGGATGCGGTGCGAGCCGTATCGCTGCATGCGGTAACGTCTGAAGTTACCGCGTCTCCTACTTGTGATCAAGAAATACGCGAGATGCGGTGTTGGCCGCATCATCGTATGTGGAGACTATTTGCTCGCTTCCCTTGTCGTGACGAAAATGGCCATATGATGCGGTGCCAGCCGCATCGATATGTTCATCTTCTTTCGTACTTAGGTCAAGCTATTCATCTTCGGACCGAATGGGTTCGAAGGATGTGACCGCATGGGTGCGGTTTGCTTACTGGTAGGGGTTTGTTTGATGCGGGTAATGGTCGTTTTGGGACCATACCCCTTCAAGTCCCCCCAGTCTAGTGTTGCTACCTTGTGCAAGTTGCACGTGGGAGGAGTACTGGACTTATGGTGTAGGAAGGTAGTTTGGCAGTCTGGAGTTCTAGGCCAGATCAAACTGGTGATCTGGTAAAAAATCCGGCTATGCCTCTTCCGTACCGGTGAAGGAGTTTCGCTTGATGCGAAATTCTCAGCCGTTGCATGTCATCAGGTGGGTTGCCACCTGTTGTTGTGTTGAAGGCCTGTTAGGGACCTTCATAGTAATGCTGCACAAACTTCGAACCAACACCTAGGATGGTGGTTCGAAGGTTTGCACATGTTTCGAACCTGTTGGAGGTGGTTTCTTCTTCGAACCATTTGCCAGAATGGTGCACGAAGAAGAAAAGAAAAGCTTTTAAACCAACCTTTGCGGTCGGGTTTGAAGGTTTTGGATGTTGTGTTAGAACTTTGCTCAAGTTCTATGTTCAGCATCCTATGATGAGATGACCATCCCTTTTTTGTGGGGTGTTCGTGTTCATCTTGATAGCTCTCAAGTAACCGTACGTTCTTTGCGGTTACCTCGTTGCGTCATTGTTGGCCCTGTTTGGTCGAACAATGTGGATCTAAACTATGGGTAAATAAACATGGTCATAGGCAAGGGGATGCCCATCGTTGTTTATTCCATGCGGTCCATTGGTAGGTAAACAAAGTCCTAAGCAGACTTGTTACCGCGGTCCGTTGGCAGGTAAACAAAGTCATAGGCAGACTTGTTACCGCTGTTCGGACACTTGCTGCTTGATAAGTGCTTGTTTAGAGCACGTATCTGCGTTCTTTCTGGAGCCACTTTCCTTCACGCTCCAATACCGAGTTTACAACGAGGTAGCCTCGTTCGGTGATGTGGAGTGAGCTTTGCTCTACCGTAGCAACCACTCTGCGGAAGCTATGATTATGTCTGTAGCTCTTCATGGGTGTCTGCGATGTTGCAGTCCCATTTTCGCTCAAAGTGTGCGTGTTGCACGGATGTAGCTCTTGAAGGTTCAGGAGTCAGGGCTGCTGATGTGCGGTCGCGTAGATTCCGTTCCTTCTTTTTGCTGAAGAAGTTGTTCATGCACCCTCTGTGGTTGTGAACCGGACAGGAGGGATTTGAAGCTTGAAGAGAATGAAGGCAATGCGCTTTGCCTGTTCCTGAGATGCGGTTCAGTCCAAAGAACAACACTGGTTCTGAGCATCTGACACATCTGAATGGGTTCGTGTGTGTCACTTCCGCATATTCCACGTGTGCTCGTGAGTGATGCGGAAAAGGTAATATATCCCTTTATAGTATAGATAGATATATTTCTACCTATTTTTTAGGGTATATAAAAAAACGACATGCGGTATGGGTTATGGTGCGGTAAACCAGAAAAACCGCATGCCGCTTATGTTTTTTGGATAATGTTGTCGCTTTTTCTTGCCTACGTGGCTTGATCGCACGTGTGAGTTGGTAGAAGTTGGTGAGACGTTTCTGCATGTGCTGAAATGAAAGGACATTTGCACTGCCCGAGGCATTTAAATGCACTGTAGCAGGGAGTGTAAACGTCTTCTTTGTCAGGCGCGTGGGCGGCCACGCGCGCGTGATAACCGTCAGCGAAAACGGCGCTCGACACGTGTTGTTGCAAGATACGCTCTTTTTGAACGTGATGATTTGCTTTCTCCCTCCGCATTAATTGCGATGGGTATATAAGGGGAAAACCGTTCGTGGTTTCCTCTCACTTGGTCGAAAATTCAAAAAATTTGCCGTTTGAGAGAAAGTTGTCATCTGTCTTCTCCGACGATTCTTTCTGACATTCCGGTGAGGTTTCTAGTGTTTCTGTTCACCATCTTCTGTTTCTTTGATATTTTTGATGGCTGAACCATCTAGTCCACACAATGTGGAGGGTGAAAACCCTGAACGGCCTTTAGTGGCCGAAGAAGAAGAAGATGGGGCTGCCGGTAGTGGATTACCGGCGCTGAAGTGGACCAGGAAAAGCTTTGATCGCCTTATGCTTGAGGTCCAAATGCCCTCTGAGTATGGGGCTCGGTACCCATCAGAGGGTGATACTGGTGCCGACGCTCCGGCCGGTTATGTGACCATGTGGTCCGATTTCTTCGGAGATTGTAACCTCCGATTACCGTTGACGGTGTTTGTTGTGGATATCTTGGAGTGGTACAAGGTCCACATTTCTCAAGTGAGTCCGTTGGGGATGATTCGGATTCGTAATTTTGAGTTTACCTTCCGTGCTCTTGGCATAGAGCCTACCGTCGGAGATTTCCGACGGTTTTATCAGATGACAGTGTCCATGGGTTTCTTTTCGTTTCGTCAACGAGATGGTAGCCCAAAGCTGATGACTCCCCCTAAGGGGATGACGATGTGGAAGAAGAAGTTCTTCTATATCAAGTCTGCTGCTCTTGCTGTGGATATGACGTTTCGGAATGTGACCGAGACGATCATAGCAGAGACCATTGCGATGCCCAGTTTGAAATCAGTGCAGTGGTTCCCGCAGCTGCAGACTATTGAGTCTGTGAAGTTGACCAATACGCAACTATGGCTGTTGCGTATGATGTTGAGGAGGGGCAAGAACTCGAAACCCGTGGTGCGGGAAAAGAGCGGTGGTACGTACTTTTTGTTTGTTTACGTTCTTTATCCTTACGTGCGTTACTGACTTTTGTGTCTACTATCAGAAGATGCTCCCGCATGGAGGATGTTTGCTCCGGATTTCGAGGGTACGGTTGAGACCGTAGTTTGTGCGGATGGTGAACAGGATCACAATACTATCATCCGTAGTAACTTCCGGGTGCCTACTGAGGCTGCACTGGCAGTTGAGTTGCCAGTAGGCAAAGGTATACGATCGAAGCTTTGCTACTTGTGTTGATCATGTTGTGTTATTGACGTATTGATTCCATGCAGGTGATCTTGGGGCCTTGGGGGACCCTGAAGCGAAAGGTGTGCCAAAGAGGCAAACTGTGAAGGGCGTGCGCTTTCGCCAAAAGAAGATAAAGGAGGTCACTACTGTGCCTCATCTGGTGCCGCAGGCAGCAGGTATCTCTCATTCCTCTTTTCGTCGACACAAGGATTATGTGATAGTATCTGATACCCTTGAGGGTTTGGGTACAGCCGCGGAGTCACGTTCTGGTGCTGCGAAGAAGCAGGCAGAAGAGGCGGCTGCGGGAGGGACAGCTGCGGGTCCCCCTGTGATTGGTGAGAAGAGGAGGCCAGAGCAGAAAGCTGCTGGTGGTGTTGAAACCAAACGTCGGAGACTAGTAACCAAAAGGTCTGCTCCGACGCAGAAAAAACCTGCGGTTGTCGTTGGTAAGTGTAGGCTATCTAGTCTTAACTGTTGTGTAATTAGTTTTGATAGCTATTTGACTTTTTTGCAGAGCCTCAAGATGAAGATTTTTCTATCTTCGATGCTCCGGAGTCCCCCCCGCGTGCCACGGGTGCGGGTGCAACGGAGGTGCCGTCGACACCTCCCGTCAAGGTGGTACCTGAGTCAACCGTGCAGAAGGAGGGTACCGCAGAGAATGCTGCGGCCCAGATATTTGATACTGTCGACTCGTCCAACAATCTGATCTCTCCCAATGAGGGAGACGATTTGAGTGTGCGGTTCACTGCTATTGGGAAGCAACATTCTGATGCTGAACCGCAAAAAACTGGCGCTGAAGCGCGGCAGCATGATGCTGGGCCGCAGAAGTCTTCGGTTGATAAGGGTACCAGCTCGTCTGCCGGTGGTGCGGGGTATGACGGGCCTCCAATTCAGCCTGGGGAGTCTGAATTGGAGTATTACTACCGCACCTACTCCCAGGATCGCAGTACGGTGTACCATCGACCCCCCTGGACTGTATTGCAGGGGGATGATATTGCTAACGATCCTGCGGCCTGCAGGGAGATCTTGGGCGGTCTGGGGACCCCCTTTGAAGTTGAGCGGGCTCGTGCCGCACCGCGGGAGCTGCGTATAAACCAGCTCTCGACCATGTTGGTAGGGACTTCCATTGTGGCGAATGCCATGTTGGAAGACTATAAAGTTCTGAGCCGCCGTGAAGAAGAGGCTGTCCGCCTGCGGGCAGAGGCGGAAAAGCTGGTCCAAGCTGCTCGTGCGGGTGCAGAGCAGCTGGAAAAAGATAAAGCTGCTTTTGAGAAGCAGAAGCAGACCTCTGAGTGGGCTGCCACTGCCCAACTGAAACAGGTGCGTACCCTTGCTAAACTCCTTGCTGATGAGCGTAAGCGTTGGGAGGAAATTTCATCCAACGAGCGCAAGAAGTGGAACGAATCTTGGGTTAAGCAGAACAATCTTCTGTTTCATACTCGGCAGGAGCTAGCAAATGCCAAGGCGGCAAATGTTGCCTTGGGCAATGAAAAAGCTGCGGCTGAGGCCGCATCGGCTAAAGCGCTGCAGGCGAAGGACGAGGCCCTGAAGGCGCTTGAAGAGGCCAAAGAGGCCGGGGCTCGTGCTGCGAAGGCCCTTGAGGAGGCAAATGTGGAGCGCCTCCGTTTAGACCAAGTCGTTACCAGCTTGCAGGTATGTCTCTTTAACTGTGCTTGATATTTCATCGCTGGTTCGTAAATGTTTACCTTGTGAACTGCTTGCTATTGTTGATAGGCTGATGTTCAAGCCCGGGAGGTCGCGGTTACAGATCTTACTGCCCGCGTGTCTGCTGCGGAGGAACGTGCTGACTCCGCTGTGGAGGCCAAGGATGCCTTGGTGTCCTCCCTTAATCAGTTGGAGGCTGACCGTGAGTGGATGCGGTCATGCGGTATTTCGCGCGTAAGTATCTTCGTGTTTTAGCTTTCTGTAGACTAACACATGGGACTTACGTTCTGGTTTGAATTTGCAGATTGTCGAGGCTATTATGAATGCCCCTGAGACTGCCGCTGGTTTGAATCTGGTCCGGGATCGCGCTCGGGATGCCGGTTTTAAGGCAGGGTACAACCGCTGCATTGGTCATCTGAACGTGATTACCAAGGGTAGTCATACGGATGAGCGATCGGGGTTCCGTGGCGTGGATACCGAGTCGCGCCTGAAAGCAGCCGAGGCCTCCTTCTATGACACGTCCCTTGCCTGTATACAGGAATTGGACAGTTGTTTGGATGCCGCGGACTATGTAGACCGCTTGCGGATGCTGTATCCGGATGTGGAAGAGGACGACGCTGCTGGTAACGCTAGAGATGATGCGGGGACCAGTGGTACAACATAGGGTTTAGGTTGGCCGGTGTGCCCCTTTTTTGCTGTCCTCTTGTATAGAATAGGAAACCTTATGTAAATCTTTGTAAGCATCATGTTGGTGCCTTAATTTTTTGAATATAAGGTGTTTTGTTCCATTATACAAGTATTGTCAGTTCTTGTATGTTTGAAACGTATGTATGCGGGTCTCTACCCATTGTGAATGGGGTTGAGTATACTCTATACTATTGCGGTATGAGCATGTGTCAATTCCATTGTTTGCCTTTCTGGGCTCAGGAATTGTATTAGGTAAGAAATATGTTTATCCGGTTGGATAGCACTTAAGTCTTTTTTGCCTTGTGTTGGCCTATTACAATAGTTGCGTGTGGCTACCACTTTGTATAGGTATCGTAAATGAAGATTTTGCCAATCTGTTTTTTGGATACCGCGAAGTGGAAACACGCATTTGTAATAGTAGTAAACAAACAATAATGTATGAAATGACTTGTTTATTTATTTGCAAATGACCTGCGGTCCGATAGGTTACATGGGGAGTGTAAGAACATAGCTTACATATAGCAGCGTCTAAGCTGTTGTGCGTTCCATGTTCTGGCGATAGGTTCGCCCTCTAGTGTTTGTAACCTGTATGCGCCCTTCCCTAAGACCTCGCTGATGAGGTAGGGTCCTTCCCACTTGGGGGCAAGTTTTCCTGGGCGCTCGGCATTAGATGCCTTGTTGTCACGTAGGACGTAGTCCCCTGGATTGAAAGTACAAACGCGGACTCGCGCGTTGTAATACTTTTCCAGTTTGGATTTGTATTTGGCCTCGTTGATGGCGGCGTTCTCGCGCCTTTCTTCTAGGAGGTCCAAATCGATCCTACGTTCCTTGTCGTTGTCTAGCTTTTCGATAGCCAACATTCTAGGAGATGGGAGGCCCATTTCCGCGGGTATCACCGCTTCAGACCCGTAGACGAGGCTGAAATGTGTTTCCCCATTGCTTGTTTTTGGGCTAGTGCGGTGAGCCCATAAGATGCTTGGGAGTTCATCAACCCAGCCACGCCTGGCTGTTCCCAATCGTGCTTTGATTCCTTCGACTAGGCCTTTATTTATACTCTCGACTTGGCCGTTCCCTTGCGGGTGTGCGACTGACGAGAATATGTGTTTGATGTTCAGCTCTTCTAGCCATTTTTGGAATTCGTCGGCAGCGAAGTTGGTGCCGTTGTCGGTAACAATGTACATTGGTAAACCGAAACGGCAGATGATGTGCTCCCAAATGAACTTTCTTGTTATCATAGCAGTGGTTGAAGCGAGTGGTTTCGCCTCTACCCATTTTGTGAAGTAATCAACCGCCACTATGATAAATTTAACTGCACCTGGTGCGTCCGGGAATGGTCCCACTACGTCGATTGCCCATTTTTGAAAAGGCCATGCAGTAGTGACGGGGACCAGATTGTTCTTTGGCCGCAAAGTTTTTGGTGCATGGCGCTGGCAGTCCATGCATTTGCGTAATTCTTTGACGGCGTCCATGTGCATGCCGGGCCAGTAATACCCGGCATTCATGATTTTTGCCACGACCATGCGTGGTCCGGCATGTATGCCACATATGCCCTCATGTATCTCTCGGATGAGGTATGTGGCATCTTGTGGATTAACGCATCGGAGGAGTGGTCCGAGGTATGACTTTCGGTATAAGATACCGTCTCCCATTTGATAGTGGCACGCTTTGTATTGCAACTTGCGTGCCTCTGTTTTGCTCTCGGGAGTTACACCTGACTGAAGATATGCGATAATTGGTGTCATCCATGACGTTGTTCCGTATTGGATGACACTGACCTGGCGTAGAGGAACCGAAGGATTTTGCAGAATCTCGATACGTACCTCCTTTGCCAGGTGTTGGAAGCTGGTGGATGCAAGTTTTGATAGTGCATCCGCGGATTTGTTTTCGCTTCGATTAATGTGTCGAATATTGAATGAAGCGAATTTGGATTTTAGCTGCAGGGCTTGCTCGAGGTAGAGAATCATGATATCCCCTTTGGCGGCATAGTCGCCGCGTACCTGGCCCGCAACTAACAAGGAATCGACGTGCGCTTCCAGATGCTGCACGCCGATTTTGACTGCTAAACGTAGCCCGGCTAACAGTGCTTCATATTCCGCCTCGTTGTTTGTGCTTTTGAAATCGAGGCGGATGGCGTATGTAAGCTCTTGGCCGTCGGGGCTGACGAGTCGCAGGCCTGCGCCCGCGCCTTCCTCGTTGGATGCACCATCGGTAAATAGTGCCCATACTTCTGAGGAGGGCGGTGGGGGCGCAGGACTTTGGGATTCTTCGCATTCTTGGATGCGATCCGCTGGTACTTCAGCGGCGAAATCAGCTAAGATTTGGCCTTTGATGGCAGGGCGCGGTTTGTAATGTATCGTATGTGCGCCCAGCTCAATTGCCCATTTTGCTAATCTCCCAGAGATGTCGGGTTTGGACAGGATCGGGCCGATCCTGTAATTGGTTAGCACTGTGATGATGTGGTTTACGAAGTAGCGTCGTAACCGTCTTGAAGCATGTACCAGTGCTAGTACCAATTTTTCCATGATTGAGTACCTCGTCTCTGGGTCGTTGAGCATTTTGCTGATATAATAGATGGGTGTTTGAACCCCCGCTCGTTCCACTATTAATACCGCGCCCACTGCGTTGTCTGCAGCGGATAGGTATAAGATGAGTGGCTCGTCTTTGCGTGGTGCGGTTAGTGTTGGGAGTTGTATCAAACACTCCTTCATTTCCCGGAAGGCCTTTTCAGCCTCTGTGGTCCACTGGAACTGTTCTTTCTTTGAACAGCTTCGCAGGGTCTTGATGAAAGGGTATGACTTGGCTGCGTGGTTAGCCAAGAACCTGTTGAGTGCCGCCAGCCTTCCGGCCAGGCGTTGCATATCTTTCATCGATGCAGGCGATGGCATGCGCTCGATCGCCTGCACTTTTTCCGGGTTTACCTTGAATCCATCTTTGGTGACGATGAACCCAAGGAATTTGCCTTCTTCCATTCCAAACGAGCATTTCCCTGGATTGAGCTTCATGTTGACGCTTCGCAGAGTTTGGAATGTTCGTTCTATATCGGTGAGCATGGTATCTTCCTCCATGCTCATGACGACCAGGTCGTCCATATAGATTTCGACACTTTTGCTTATTTGACCGCGGAAAGTGTCGTTCATCAGTTTTTGGTAGGTTGAGCCCGCGTTGCGCAACCCAAACGGCATTTTTGTATAGCAGTAATTTCCGGTTGGGGTCCGGAATGCCGTTTTGTCTTCATCCTCAAGTGCCATTTGTACCTGATGGTACCCTTTGTAGCAATCGAGGAAACACTTCCACCTAAATGGCGCGAGGTTATCGACCTTTTCGTCGATTTCTGGAAGCGCGTAACAATCCTTGGGGCAGGCCTTGTTAAGGTCCTTGTAATCGACGCACATGCGCCAGCCCCCGGATGGTTTTTCTACCATGACCGGGTTGGATAACCAAGTCTGGTACTTGACTTCCCGCAGTATACCTGCGGAGAGCAGTTCTTCGATCTGCTCTTGCATCGCCTGATTTTTAGCTGACCCAAGGTGGCGTTGGCCTTGGATCACTGGCTTGATACCTGGTTTGGTATTCAAATAGTGGTGCGCTATTTCGCGTGGGACCCCTGTCATGTCTGCGGGAGTCCATGCGAAGATGTCTTGGTTCCTGAAGAGGAGCTGCTTCAGGTGCGCTCTGGTGGTCGAGGATAAGGCGTGACCCAATGTGACCTTCTGTTCCGGATGCTTTGGGTTGAGAACCCATTTTTCCGGTTGGCCGACGGGGGTGGGCCTTGCGATCTTTGTCGGACGTGCTTCGTCCGTCATCATGACGTCCTTGCGGGCGTAGATGATTGCAACCCCCGATTCGGTTGGGAAACCAACCGCGGAGTGGGGGACGGATGTGATCATATTGAAATCTCCTTGGGATTCTCTCCCAAGGAGGACGTCATAATTGGAGGTGTGAGGTAAAACCATGAAGTTTACCTCCTCCGTCCGCGTGTGTTTACCATTGGTAAGACGCACGGGGAATGTAATTTGACCTAGGGGAAAGACTGTTTCCCCTGCGAATCCGGCCAGCGGGTAATCTACGGCTTGCAACCGATCTTTGTCCTCTTGGTCAAATTGATTGAAGCATTGCTCGTAGATTATATCGGATGTACTGCCCGGGTCGATGAACAGACGCTCGGTGCAGTAATGGGCCAGCTGTCCTGAAATGACGACGGCGCGTCTGTCACGCGGTCCGCCTCGGACTTTTGGGAAGACGACTTGCTCGTCTTTCCAATCATTGTCCGGTCTTCGTGCCGCTTTGCGCGGCCTACCCTTGCCTCCGTAGATCATGTGGGTGGAAGCCACGTACATGGCTTTCTTCCCGGAGGAGGTACCTTCGTTGTGAGGGGTGATATGCTTGGTGGGCTTTTGTCCACCTGGCAAAAGGTGTTGCAGTTTCCCCTCTTTCAACGCCCGCTCAATCTCCAGCCGGAGACTGATGCAGTTGTTGGTGGTGTGGCCCGAGTCCTTGTGGTACTCACAGTATAGTGTGAGGTCCTGACTTTTCTTGGACTTCATTGGTTGGGCCGGTCGCAAGAATTGTGGGTCTGCGAGGAGGACCTCTCTTGGCGACTGGTTGATCTCGGTCCATTTGCGGTCCCGAGATTCTTTTCTTGGTGCCCGATTGTCTCGGGTAGGGTTGTAGCATTGCGGGTCAAACGTGTTGGGTTGCGGGAAATACGGTTTAGTAATATCCCGATTTCCTGCATCCCGGTTTCGTTTGTTGTTACGTTTGGACCCTTGGTGGGATGTTTCGGCTTGGGGCTTTGCCTTTTTGACGTGCGGTTCGAGCGACCGCTGTGTCTGGGCATATGTCTTGACTGCGGTCATGACATCCTCCCATTTTTTAGGCAAACCCTCCTTGCCAGAGATGGTCATGATCATCTCTCTGTCTTTGACGGCCCGAATAAAATGGTTTCGCGCCATTTGGTCCGCCACGTCGCCTATCTCTAGGCATTCTTTATTGTAACGGATGACGAATGCCTCGAGCGATTCGTCATCCCGTCGCCAGATGTTCATGACGTCCAACGAATCTCGTTCGTGGCGTCGCTGCTGGCTAAAATGGGCGAGGAACTTGGCGCGCAAGTCCTCGAAAGAATCCAGTGATCCCACTGGCAAAGAATCGAACCATGCCCTCGCCAGACCGATAAGGGTCTGGGGGAAAAAATTGCACCAGGTGGGTTCGTCCCACCTGCCATTGACGCCTGCGCCTGTGAAGATGTTCATGTGGTCGTCCGGGTCGGTCGAGCCACTGTATTTCCCAATGTTGACTGGGAATTTTGTCGTGGTGATATCGGCGTTGCCGATGTGCGGGACGAATTTTGAATTTTCGGCCGCGGCCCTTGGCCTGTATGGTTCATGCACAGGGCGCTTTGCCGCCCTGAGGTATGTAGTGCGGGGGTGACTGGGAGGAACATAGTTGCGTCCCCCCGGTCTGCTGCTGGTGTCGTGAGACTCCCCGCGGTAGGTTTGATCGTCAGGGTCGGTATGACCGTACCCTTCCGTGTAAGGTTGCGGGCCCAGTCGGCTCTGGATGCCTGGGCCGCGCCTGGAGGCTGACCGCCTACTATCTTCGCCATAGGGGCCCAGGCGGGTATGCACTGGCCCCCTGGAGCGGGACTCATATGAGGAAGTATCCTCGTTGAGTGTATTGACCGAACAGTAAGATGATCCACGATCGTCATGTCGGCTTCTGGAAGCCGGACGTGAGTGTAACCTGCCATCGTATTGGAGTATACGGTTGGCAGGTGTGTATTGTATTGGAGTAGGCCCAGCTTGTACGTTTGCTTCCGTACAAGCGCGGTTGTAAGCCGCTATCAGCAGGTCAGTCTGCTGTTGGTACCAGGAGTGTAAGTCCACGCCTGGTGGGAGCACAGTTGGGGCCTGTGATAAGTCGTGTCCGAACGCAAAGGATGGGATCCTTTGGGTGGACGTGCCAATGTGTCCGGGTTGGGGGGTCGAAGGGTGGACCCCTGTTGGGATCGGGGGATTTGGATTATCCGCATTGGTGTTTTGGTTATCAGTCATGATCTTGAGAGGGAGAGGGATAGATTAAAAAGTGCTAAGAGTAGCGGTGGGCGCCAATGATGAAACAATGGTTAACCGGGCAGGATTAACACACTGGTCTCGTCAAGAAGGGTTAATCCCTTCCTCTCGGAGATCGCTGACTGGGTCACCGGTGGATGATCTCCTGCACAAGGGAACAAGCCGTGACTCGTAACAAGGAGGATGGGGTGGGGGGTGCTCCTTGTTACCACTCTCCGGCGTGAGAATCAGTAGTTTGCTTGGGAAGCAAAGTAAGATAGTAGTAGTGAGAGAGTTGTGTAGAGATACCTCAAACCTGGTTTGGGGTCGGTATTTATAGCCGAGGAGTGAAGGAGGAGATTGATGGATGGGCTGACGACGAGCTGCACCGTTGCAGGTGTGTCAGTCTCGCCGGCCGTGGGGGTTACGCCACGTCAACCCATTGCTTTAATAGCTCTGACAGGGGACTGTCGCCGGCGCCACTTGCCTCGTGGTGTCAGCCACTTGCATGGCGTGTCAGTCCACTTGTTGGATATGCAGGATGCGGTGCGAGCCGTATCGCTGCATGCGGTAACGTCTGAAGTTACCGCGTCTCCTACTTGTGATCAAGAAATACGCGAGATGCGGTGTTGGCCGCATCATCGTATGTGGAGACTATTTGCTCGCTTCCCTTGTCGTGACGAAAATGGCCATATGATGCGGTGCCAGCCGCATCGATATGTTCATCTTCTTTCGTACTTAGGTCAAGCTATTCATCTTCGGACCGAATGGGTTCGAAGGATGTGACCGCATGGGTGCGGTTTGCTTACTGGTAGGGGTTTGTTTGATGCGGGTAATGGTCGTTTTGGGACCATACCCCTTCACTTACCATATTAAACATCCATAATTCTAAATTCTAAAACAAGATAATTTTCAAATTAAACGTGTGATATTCGTGTCACACACCCACGAATATATGTAACGTGTTTGGTTTTATTTGTCTGAAACAATTTTCAGCATTCCTTCCTCTCAAATTAAAAACACCAAAAATTCAAGAGCCAAACATATACATGGACCACTTATAAGTCTTGTATTTTAAGTAGAAGATAAAGTATTGTACATACAAGTATAAAAGGACTTCAGGTTCTTGAAATGCTTGTGAAGGAATCATTAGGTATATTCCTACTATTTTCCATGAAAATTTATTTTCTCTAAAACATTTTTGATTTTGGTTAGGGACTCGTGGACTCAAAACATTATAAAATAAATGGTTAGAGACTCAGAACGTTAAATATTTTGATTTTGAACTCAAGTGGTTAAAACATTAAAATTAGAACTCGAAAAGTAATTTACTCTTAATTTTATTAAGTGATAAACTCATACGTCTATCAAAGTTATATAAAGTATTTTGTTATTTTTTCATAAATACAGTCAATGTTGCTTTAACGTACCTTAAGATCAAGTTAGATTTAACCTAGCCTTGTTAAAGCTAATTAATGCGTCAACTCGACCTTCATCATCTCTTATTAATTTGTATTTGGTAGTTCTCAAAAGTGATAGTTGGGATAGTATGATGGTAAAGTGGTCTAGTCTCGAAGACCAAGGGCGGACCTGTGTGGTAGTGAGGAGTAGCCCGAGATGTCCCTCAACTTTTTTGGCGGAGTGTAATTTTTTTTCTAAATCTTCGTTTTATTTATCAGGGATACCCCTAAGCATATGTTAGATTACCCATAAGTATAGGTGAATATTAGATGAAATGAAATTTTACCCGAAAAACGAAAATTTCCGATACACAGAACTTGCAGAGCGACACCATTGAAGGAAGAAGATGAAGTTATTTTAAGATAATATAATATTATAGGAGCATTGGGGGAACAAAAGAAAAGTAAACAGGTGTTCCAAATGTCAGAAATAATATTTAATCATTTAATTAAATGCTTATTTAATTTAAGAGTAAAATGCCCGGATGGTCCCTGTGGTTTTGTGAAATAACACCTATAGTCCTCAACTTTTGGAAATTACACCAGTGGTCCCTGTGGTTTGACAGTTTGGTACTTGGATAGTCCCTGGAGTGGATGGAGGTTAGTTTTCTCTGTTAAGTCCATCTGAAATTACTGATTTACCCCTCCCTATAAAAAATAAAAAACCAATATGGATTATTAGAAGTGTGGGCCCACCTTATTCACCCCTCCCTTATAAACAACCTTCCACCATCACCATAGCCACCCACCTCCACCATAGCTACCTACCTCCACCGCCACCCTGAACCCACCATCGCTGCACCACCTCCAACCTGATCCCACCACCGCCGCACCACCTCCAACCTAAACCTACCACTGCATTCACTCAAAAACAGAGAATAGAGAGAGACTTTAAACGATCAACAACTTACAAACACACATACACAGACCCTAAAACAACAAAATATATACATATGATATATACTTTAGAGAAAGAGTTAGTGTCAACAAATACGAATGAATTGTTCTAAGCAGCTACAGATGGAGTGTCGGAAGATGGGGCCGGCCACATGTGCCACCCGTGGAACCACAAATCACCTTCCCACCGTTCGTACATAACAATAATCGTCCATCATCACTCTTATTAATCAAATCTCGTTGTTCTCCGTGTCGTGCGACTTCAACCATCAGCCACTTTTCCGATCTCCTTTTTTATTATCCATCTAATCAAACCCTAGCTCCTTCAATTAACCGTTCACGAACCTCCGTAACCGACTCAATTGTTCCAGATCGAGATTCAAACAGCCAAAAGTTCAATTAATCGATCGATAACCGAATGGATGTTTGGAATTTGGGGGAGTTAGGGTTTTTTGATTGGGGAATTAGGGGTGGGTGGAATTGGGGGGATTAGGGTGGTGGTGGCGGGTAGTGGTGCTGGTGGTGGTTTTCTTGAGAGAGAGAGAGTAGATAGAGTCACAGTGAGTGTGTGTGTGTTTATATGTGTGAATTTTTTCTTATATTTTAATAAAGCAAGGGGTAAATAAGTAATTTCAGATAGATTTAATAGAGAAAACTAACCTCCATCCACTCCAGGGACTATCCGAGTAACAAACTGTCAAACCACAGGGACCACCGGTGTAATTTATAAAAGTTGGGGACTATAGATGTTATTTTACAAAACCACAGGGACCATACGGGCATTTTACTCTTAATTTAATTAACTTATTGTAACCCTTACTTTTCTGTCTTTTTTTCACTGTATTTATTTAGCATTTTATCTATACATGAGTTACTTGAAAATGACATGCACTCACAAATCACAATTTTCACAAAATCACATGTACTTTGTTTTTTTTTAAACTGTGAAAATAATATAAAAAAAATGTAAATAGTTCTTTTCAAATTTTTATTAGAGAGTGACTAATAAAGTATGGATTAAGAAAGACTGATTAATAATTCTGCATTTTAGAAATAGTTTCACAACACCCGTCTGTGACCTAGTAATTATATATACACACGCTAGTCGCACATGGCCCCTAAGGGCTCTCGAATAATCAAGTATGAGTCTAAGTAAAAGAAAATTTAAGGGCCTATTTTTACTAGCTGCACAGGGCCCTTTTGGGGTCCTCGAATTCTCAGGGATGAGTCTAGATAAAAAAATTTGGGATACCCCTGAATATTTTTTCTAGTTCCGCCACTATCGAAGACTCCAACCTAGTGGAGACTCCAACCTAGTGGTTGTGTTCAAATCATATAAAGAGCAAGGGGTTTTGATTTTAGCGGTTTAAAAAAATTGTATTTGATAATACCCTTTAATTTTATTTTTAATATTATTACCCAAATAACACTAATCAGGCTAGCATACCGTTTAGACACCGCTGGCCTATCATACGGACCAAATGACAAGGAGAAAATGAAAAGGGTTATTGGATTTTATCACCACAAATTATTGACGTTTGCGTGCTGCCACCACTAACTATTGACGTTTGCCCGCTGCCACCCCCAACTATTACTTTGACGCCCACCACCCCCAACTAAACATTTGGGTTGCGATAATCCTCAGTTAAATAGACTCTAACTAAGTTAGTTTTTTTAGCTGATGTGACATATTTCTCTGATGTGGCAAGATGATTTGGTGGTTTTTTCATACGTGTCATGGTGAGATGTAAATTTTATCTTTTTTAATATGTATTTATTATTTTTAAAAATCTGATTAAAAAATTAAAGAAAATTATAACTCCCACCCCCCCCCCCTCCCCCCTCTCTTTTTAACACAATCTCCACCATCACCTCCCACCACCACCATCACCTCCACCAACCACCTCCCCGGCCACAACCACACTCACCACCACCGGCCACCAACCACCTCATTCCCCCTTCTCACCACCGATTTTGTACAAGACTCGAACAAAGATGCTGATTCTTTTCACTCTGCACGTAACAAGTTGTCATCCACAACTTAATAAAAATATCTCACTATTTTCTCTCACTCTACAATCACAACCCAAACCTCCTTTGTTGAATCCCTTAACCATTCGCCGACGCCGGAGACTTCTCGTTTTCCGATCATCAACCAATAACCATCTCTCCGTACATCTACTAGCCGAAGAAGGCTCATTGTTCACACATATATGACGTCGTTCACACACATATAAAATCTGTTTTTTTTTCTAATTCTGATTTAAAAAGCAATAAACAATATTATATATACAACATACACACATCTGAATGTATATAAATACATAATCATAGTCTAACACAGTTTTTGTTATAATCTGTATAAATCCGCCACTTAGAACATTCTCATAAACTTTCAATCGCATGAACACTTTCAATACCTCGAGTTCTTGACCTCTGCAAATCGTCAGACACTCACCGGAAAAACTCAAACTCCAGTCCCGTTCACTTGCCTTGTCGGTAATTTCTTGACGCTGTTAATTAGTTTTCATGTCCTACATTAAAGCCCTATGATAATTTTAATAGTGTTTGTCTCCATCGAACTAATTTTGCAAATGTTTGGGCTAGGTGTCACAACCCCCGACCCTACCTTGGGAGCGGGAGCCGTGAACCAATTAGATGGTATCGGTGTTTATTAGATACGCAACGGAAATTTTTTTCATCAGAATCGTAGTTAGAAAATAATTTCAGAGTTTATAAAACACCAACTTTTAATATTAAATAAATTGGCTCAAACCCATATTCAATTCAATTGTTTTTATAGGGATAACCCCAAATAAATAAAACATAAATTTCTTCTTTTATTCAGGTATTTATAGTCATTTTATTTAAGCTTTCAATGCTCCATAGCTGGCTTCTATCATCTTTATAGCAAATTACCTGAAACACATTTTGAAAATATTTTATCAGTAATAAATACTGGCGCCATTTTTATAAAATATAGGGAAAATATCACGTAAATGTAACCAAGTTTGCCCATTGTTCCAATTAAATAATCCAAACATTTTTTGTCTCTCTAAAATGATTAAACTTTAATTATGTGTGCTAATAGTGTGTAAACCACGTCATCCGGTTACACTCATTTCTCTTATTTTTAGTTATTTTTATTATTGATATAATCATAAATCTACAAGAAGAATCTAATATTCCCAAGAATTTTGAACTCTAAGCCTTCGTATCTGAGATTAAATCGTCGATTACAAGCACAAAACCCACAAATTTATATCGAACTCAACATCACGGTGATAGACTGTCGTCGGGTCTATGCAAAAACCTAAAATTACCTATAGACAGGGTAAGTCAGGGTATCGAATCCAGAGGAGTCTGTGGTTAATGCTAATTATTATTTGTTTGTAAATATTTTAATTACTTTGAGAACTTGCTAGAAAACTATAAACAATAACTTTGAGATTGTAAAAACGATGATAGAAAAGACGTGATCACTCCGGGATTCAGATTCTGTAGTTACTAATAACCTAGTTCTGATTTTATTGGATGCTATTGATTGAATAGTAAATCTGTCACATCTACCAATTACCTATGCAGTTCAAAATCTTAATATTAATTGATTAGAGAAATATTAAAACAAACATTCATAAGAATCATTCAATCAACAAAAGCATAATTGGATTCAAAACATAATTATAACTCTGACTGTCACTCAGGATTTGTCTGTCACACAAATAATATAATCATGTAAATAGTCGGCTGTCACCCGACTACAAATCCAAATCTCAATACAAAACAAAAACTAGAATTAAAAATGTCTAACAAGAATCATTCACCCGAAGTGTCCACAAGAGATTTAGCCGCTCATGTTACACGTCTGATCAAAAGCTTTGAAGAAGGTTGAATGCATGATCGATTTGGTTTGTAGTGTGCGGATGACGATGAATCAAGATGCGATCCCCCCTTGCCGTCGAGATGATGATCAATGTGTTGTTGCTCCAATCTTCACGTGATGATGTGTTGGCCCAATCCGAAAAAACCAAGTCCAAAAGTGTGCTCCAATCGGCCCAAATATGTGAATTAATTATCATGATGAATATCATAATACCCCCTCAAGTTTACGTATTGATGATGTCTCGATGATACGATAATCTCCAAAAGTGGCGGCTGCCCTCCTAAAATCTGCCGTCTACTATATGCATATGTGGGCCCACTGTATGCGTGTGTATATCTATTAATATATATTGTGATGATTGCTATTGTTGACACCCAATATCGGCCCAAGTCCACATTCAGTTGTATTTGGCGGCCCAATATGATGACTTTGTTATGTTGATTTCTTGTCAGCCTTCACAAGTCTCCACGTGATGATTCTTTAATGTTGAAGCCAAGATGTTCTTTTATGATGTGACTTGATTTTTTATTAAAACAATAATGGCCTCCAAAAGAAATCATGAGTCTCCCGAAACCCAAAGAAGTCTGCTAGCCGAACTATGTATGCGTGTATAA
This sequence comes from Helianthus annuus, assembly GCF_002127325.2. Classification (NCBI taxonomy): domain Eukaryota; kingdom Viridiplantae; phylum Streptophyta; class Magnoliopsida; order Asterales; family Asteraceae; genus Helianthus; species Helianthus annuus. Next base: position 84,487,279 of record NC_035435.2, read on the forward strand.
ATATGACGGCTTTGTCTATATTGCGATGATGATGTTGACTAAAATTAGTTGCCTCCATTTGTCTTTTGTGCCTAGTCTTTGGGTGCGTGTGTAACAGGGTTTCACCCTTAATCTTTTAATTCCCTCCAACATCAAAACATGCGCTGACCTTTTCTTTATGCGACAACCGTAGCCTATGGTTTAATACCGTAGGTTACGGTTTAAACATTCTGTTTCTTCTCTATTCTGGCCGACCGTAAGCAACACATATAACCCGTAGATTACGTCTCTGTCTTGTCACCATGATTTAAATGCATTTAACTCTCACAAAACGACCGTTTGGCCCCCAGACTTTATACTTTCACGTTTTTCACACATTCAGGCCATGTCTTGATTCGAAACACGTCCCGAACATTGCCGTTCACCTTGTTTATTAACTTCGGACGTCCCACTTCATCTGTAACCTGTCTAACTTCACCGAATTACGCGATTAACCTGTAAATTCACGGAAACTCGTAGTGAACATATTCAAAGTATATAATCACGTAAACGGCAATAAATCACACAAGATAAGCACGTTAACACTTGGATTTCACAACCTCCATCACATCCCCACACTTATCATTGATTGTCCTCAAGCAACCATTACAAACATTACTTACCTTATTAACAAATCACCATTGAATCCCTTACAGAATTAGCAATTTAAGGTCCCAAGTCATACTCGTCCCATAGACTGACACAATCGAGATTGACGATCTGACAAGCAAGTGATATACATTTAAAACAATTTACGACTTACCTAACTAAAGCTAACATGCTTATATTACTACACACATGCCACACGCCCCTCACAATAATCACTCCTCTCGGTTTTATCAAGACTAGCGTGTAATGTGCTAGTATATATTTCGCTCAAAACCAAATATGCTACTTTGTAATCATAAGCTTGTATAGCAATCACACCTCCACTGTATCAAATAACGTTACACATATCAAAAGGACTTACGGGTTTTGGGTTAAGGGTAAAGGTAAGGAATTATTTTTGGCTTTTTATGTTTATTGGCGAACACAAACGAACATACCAAACGATGACAACTTTATTCACAATAACTACTAACACTTGGGTTTTTTTCGACCCATTTATTTAAGACGAACATAATAATAATTTTTTTTTTCTTTTTTTTTTCTCTTTTAATTTTTTTTTCTTTTTTCAACAGATATCTAATACACAATTGTCATTCATGGTTGGTATTCAAACGGGTCAAACAAGGTGTAACAAACGAAAGGTGAAAGGCTCAACATGGTTAACTAAGGTGTGTGGAATCAACAATCAACATATAACACAATGAATGGATCCTAATGCCTTTATCATCTATATGCATACGCTAAACCACAGTCTCGGCATGTATCAAACTACACAAGTTCTAACACAAAGCAACATATGGCCTACTCTCAACAAATGAACATTTATAGCAAATTCAACTATCATTAAGTAGGCTCAAATATCTCACCGAATAAAAGGAATATAGGTTGCCGACACGTAGCATGTGTAATTCCTAAAGCATGTTACCCCTAGTTAGGCATCTCTTTTTAACTATTTTATAAAAACCTGTCAGAAATACTCTCATGAAACTTAAAGGGACAACCATGACTATGGATCTAAGTTAGTTTAATATCAGCAGGAACCCTTTAGCGATTGAAAATGTTGGTTTTCATGTAGTTCAAGCATACTTGAGACAAAAATTTTCAAAATTTTTCAATTTTTTACCAATTTCAACCCTTTCAAGCATTTAAGATCACAATCTTACCAACCCTCTCTCGAGTTACCGCATCCCCACACTTTGGATACATTGTCCCCAATGTATGGTGCAACTTATAATCTAAACTCGAGAAATACAACCCGCAAACCATGAACGGCTAACAACCAGACGACTCGACATATAAAACCACTCCCAACACAAAAATTTCACACCACCAAGTACACAAAAAACAAATAAAACACTAGATAGATAAACACATGCACCTGATCAGAAAACAAGTGAGTGTCTGTGGTGGTGTAACTGCTGCGCTCAAAACTGGAGAATACACATCCAGGGATTCTCTGATATCTCACTGGGGATGTTGCAAAACATCCCCACACTTGAATCATTGCATCCGTGAAGATAGAATTGTATAAACCTGTTAAAACACAACACACCAAACGAAACCAAAACAAAGTACAAATTCTACATCCTCGGGCTGCCTCCCGAGAGCGCTAAGTTTAAAGGTCTTCAGCCAGACCGTACCTGATTAAGCTCATGGTGGTTCAAATGGCATCTCTCGTGCAAAGAACTCTTGCGCTGGTGGAAGGTTAGTATCCCACTGCCATCCATCACTCCATATCGCATCCAAATGATCCGGGTTATCGAAATCTATCGACTGTGAGATGTCACCCTTAATTCTCCTCGCGGGCTTCTTCTTTTCCTTTAACTGTGAGACCTCACCCATATTCATCTCAAGTGGTCTCTTCTTGGATTCGGTTGCATCCTTTGGTGACTCCTTTTCTAACTTGACTGAACGCTTTTTGTTTCTCATCTTGAGCCACCAGGGTGATTTGACCACTTTATCCTTCACGACCTTTTCATCTTTAGACCTGTCAATCATAGCAACACTTTCTTTTGGGACATCCTCATTAATTGGAGGATGACACTTATTAGAAATATTAGAATAAGCACAAGTGTGAGACATAAAGTTTAAGGAAAACTTACGTGACCCGAAGACCATATTCACAGTATTAGCATTGCAATCAATGGTAGCCTTCGCGGTTTTCAAGAATGGTCGGCCTAAGATAACCGGCGGTTGTCCTTCAACATTGGACGGCGTATGGTCCACAACTAGGAAATCTTCGGGGTAATAACAATCCCCTACTCTTACAGCAATTCCTCTCAACATCCCCCTAGATGGTTTCCTTGAACCGTCTGCAAGCACAACCGTGGTGTCCACCTTTTCAAGCTCACCAAAATCATATTCATCAAATACTCGACCCGCCAATATGCTTATGCTTGCCCCATGATCCACCAATGCCCTCTCAGTCTTGAACTCACCCAACTGGACTGGGATCATAGGCACATTCTCCTCTTCATCTTCAACACTTGCAACCAAACGGATTGCACCAATGGTCATATTTAAACGGACAGGTGAATCATTATCATCAACTATTACCCGTGCACGAGTTACTGCCTCTACATCTGGTTCTTCAATACAAACCTCATCTTGGGAATCCGCGATTGACTCAGATATTTGAGATTGTGAGTCCACTTGATTGTTACTTCCTAACCTCTCGGACTCTCTTTTAACTCGCTCATTGCATAGTGCATCTATGAATTCACCTAGCTTGACTACATCTTCATAAATCTGATATATATCAGGGATGTCTTGGGCGTAACTTGATGAGTCATATTCATTAAAATGACCATTGCCTCCATAACCAGAGTCCTCAACATATTCTGATTTTCCATTAAAACCCCAATCTGGCTTGTACCGGTGACCATCATCCATCTCATAACCACTGTATTCCCAATTTGGATCATGATGGTAGTCCATATCATCGATCTTTTCTTGATATCTATCTTGATAAGAATAACCCTGGTAACCCGCATTTTCTTGTCTTTGCATGCGTTGAGACCGTACCCAATCATCAAGTTCAGCCTTACTCTCGAACATTGGGCATATGAATGCCCAATGTCCTTGGCACCCACACCTTGTGCATGTAACATATTCTTTATATTCCCAGCTCATATTTCCTGCACAAGTAGCAAACGAAAAGCAGTACCAAACAAAAAGAAAACAAAGACAAAAGTGGAAAAAAAAAACTAACTAACTAGAAAAGGCAAATACTTTTTGGATTTTTTTTATGTAAAACGAAAGCAAACAAACAAAACTAAACTAAACTAGCACTAAGCGCACGACTCCCCGGCAACGGCGCCATTTTGATAGACTATCGTCGGGTCTATGCAAAAACCTAAAATTACCTATAGACAGGGTAAGTCAGGGTATCGAATCCAGAGGAGTCTGTGGTTAATGCTAATTATTATTTGTTTGTAAATATTTTAATTACTTTGAGAACTTGCTAGAAAACTATAAACAATAACTTTGAGATTGTAAAAACGATGATAGAAAAGACGTGATCACTCCGGGATTCAGATTCTGTAGTTACTAATAACCTAGTTCTGATTTTATTGGATGCTATTGATTGAATAGTAAATCTGTCACATCTACCAATTACCTATGCAGTTCAAAATCTTAATATTAATTGATTAGAGAAATATTAAAACAAACATTCATAAGAATCATTCAATCAACAAAAGCATAATTGGATTCAAAACATAATTATAACTCTGACTGTCACTCAGGATTTGTCTGTCACACAAATAATATAATCATGTAAATAGTCGGCTGTCACCCGACTACAAATCCAAATCTCAATACAAAACAAAAACTAGAATTAAAAATGTCTAACAAGAATCATTCACCCGAAGTGTCCACAAGAGATTTAGCCGCTCATGTTACACGTCTGATCAAAAGCTTTGAAGAAGGTTGAATGCATGATCGATTTGGTTTGTAGTGTGCGGATGACGATGAATCAAGATGCGATCCCCCCTTGCCGTCGAGATGATGATCAATGTGTTGTTGCTCCAATCTTCACGTGATGATGTGTTGGCCCAATCCGAAAAAACCAAGTCCAAAAGTGTGCTCCAATCGGCCCAAATATGTGAATTAATTATCATGATGAATATCATAATACCCCCTCAAGTTTACGTATTGATGATGTCTCGATGATACGATAATCTCCAAAAGTGGCGGCTGCCCTCCTAAAATCTGCCGTCTACTATATGCATATGTGGGCCCACTGTATGCGTGTGTATATCTATTAATATATATTGTGATGATTGCTATTGTTGACACCCAATATCGGCCCAAGTCCACATTCAGTTGTATTTGGCGGCCCAATATGATGACTTTGTTATGTTGATTTCTTGTCAGCCTTCACAAGTCTCCACGTGATGATTCTTTAATGTTGAAGCCAAGATGTTCTTTTATGATGTGACTTGATTTTTTATTAAAACAATAATGGCCTCCAAAAGAAATCATGAGTCTCCCGAAACCCAAAGAAGTCTGCTAGCCGAACTATGTATGCGTGTATAAATATGACGGCTTTGTCTATATTGCGATGATGATGTTGACTAAAATTAGTTGCCTCCATTTGTCTTTTGTGCCTAGTCTTTGGGTGCGTGTGTAACAGGGTTTCACCCTTAATCTTTTAATTCCCTCCAACATCAAAACATGCGCTGACCTTTTCTTTATGCGACAACCGTAGCCTATGGTTTAATACCGTAGGTTACGGTTTAAACATTCTGTTTCTTCTCTATTCTGGCCGACCGTAAGCAACACATATAACCCGTAGATTACGTCTCTGTCTTGTCACCATGATTTAAATGCATTCAACTCTCACAAAACGACCGTTTGGCCCCCAGACTTTATACTTTCACGTTTTTCACACATTCAGGCCATGTCTTGATTCGAAACACGTCCCGAACATTGCCGTTCACCTTGTTTATTAACTTCGGACGTCCCACTTCATCTGTAACCTGTCTAACTTCACCGAATTACGCGATTAACCTGTAAATTCACGGAAACTCGTAGTGAACATATTCAAAGTATATAATCACGTAAACGGCAATAAATCACACAAGATAAGCACGTTAACACTTGGATTTCACAACCTCCATCACACGGTGCGAACGATCTAAAGCTGGAAATCATTATCCTGCTCTCAAACTTTCTTCCCTTACCGGTGTCAGAAGTCATAATATCGGAATCTCCACTCCAGCGAACAGAACGGCGAACTTTTCCGTGTGAAATTGAAGGCTCCAATGCTAGAATATGTTCAGGACAGTTGTTTTGTCAATCTTTGCTATCATGCTATTTGCTGTAAAAGGTTCCTTGTGAAATCAAATTGAACCATAGCTGCTTGAAAATTTGTACGTGGTGAAGAAAGAGTGGAAATAAAGAAAAAGGGTGGACAGTGGATACAATCGGATGGTGTTTAATTTATGTGTTGGTTGTTTTTTATTTAAATATCTATACAATGTTTTAAATAAAGTTAAAAGTAAAATTTAAAAAAAAAAGCTGACACGTCATCATTCTAACCTGTTAACCTGATAATTACATAGTATTAGAACAGTAAATGAAACTTCAGTGATTTTAGAAAGACAAAAAAAGTTTCAGTGACTTAATTGAAACACTTGACAAACTTGGTTACATTTCTACGAAGTTACCCCTAAAATATATTGTTATACTTTACAGCATTAAGGGTTTTTATATTTGTTTATATTTACCCAAAACTCAATCAGTATTTGTCACATGGTGGCAGTTCCGATGTGACAGTAGTCATATCACTCACTGGCTTACTTTCGTCCAATAGTGAAGTTTATCAAGTAATTATATCTTACTATTATTCAAAGTATCTGTCACTAGGCGATTCCCGTGACGGAGGTCAAATCACTGTCAATCATTCTTTCAACTAGTGACTCTTGTCGTATCACTGTTGATCATTCTTTCAACTAGTGACTCTGGTCGTATCACTGTTGATCATTATCTCAACTAGTGACTCTGGTCATAACACTGTTGATCATTCTCTCAACTAGTGCATGTGGTCATAACACTGTTAATCATTCTCTCAACTAGTGCCTTTAGTCATGTCACTGTTGATCATTCTCTCAACTAGTGACACTGAACTTAGTAGTGTCCCATGACATTACTTTGTCAAATATATTTTCTATAGCACAAAACCAATTAGCCTAGAAAATGAAATATATCACTTTCTGTCAAACTAATAGCTATAACTTTATCAAATATAATATATTAATTAAATAATTATGATATTATTATTTAATATATTAACGTGACTAAGATTAAAAATATAATCTTAGTATAGTAGAATATATTATATTTGACATATTTTATTATGGTATGCATTTATATATCAATATGTATACAATAAAACTCATGATATCACTTTATCAAATATATTTTCTATGGAACAATACAATCATGTGAGGAACCGTTTTAAGCTAAATTATCAAGAATTATAACCTAAATCGAATATTTAACCGATGATCTAACAAAATAACACAATGTTTATATTACACATTAAAACAAAATACGTGAAACACACCATGTATTAAAATAATATATTAACTTTGAGATATGAGGTTTAATATTACCATTACCACTCTAATTTGTTAAACAATAGATGTATTTAAATACAATTAATTATCAGAGTTTATTAAACCAGATAGTTGACGTGATGTCGTGGTCACAATCAAATTTAATCCAAATACTACTAAATAGATAGTGGTAAGTGGGTATCGAACACAGGGAGTTTGTGAAATATGTGTTATTTAAAAGTCTCTAAATTAACTAAATTAAACTAACTGCAATAAAAGTAAAGTTCAAGAGTTGATTTGATTGATTTGAGTTTTTAAAACTAAGGTTACTATTCTATTTGCAAAATGAAAGTTTTGGTTTATAAACAATTTAGAGACAAATGATCATCTTTAGTTTCCGGTTTGCTTCAACGTTTGTGCTATCATTCAGTAGAAAGAACTACATAGACATAGTTCATGTGTAATTACTTGTTGTGATAAAAGGGAACTAAGTACTCAGATTCCTAGAACGTGAGGTTGTTACCCGATGACCAATTAACCCTTACCCAATCCTAATTCTACCCATGATATCTCGATTGCCAACGGCACCAAGAACGTATAGTTTCAAAATAGAATAACATAAGAATCAACAATTTACAAGAAAATAAGAACACGCCATAATAAACAAAACATAAATTAAGTTTATCATTCTAGAAATACGAAATCAAAGCACAACCGTCTCAAACAAACCTTCAACTAAAGATGACCACCATAAGTTTAGCCGCACATGGCTTGGACAATCATCATCACAAAACTCTTAATGTTCATAACAATCAAAAGCATAAAACCAATGTTAACAAGTGTCTTCAAGCTCCAAGCAACACCCAATTTCGTCTCTCACTCAATAATAACCGATTACCAATGATAGGTCACCATAAGATCTAATAAGATTGACATTAATTGCGGCTGTTACAAGTTTGGGAACACATGGCGTCGTAAGCTACGGTGCCCGCCGTAGCTTACGGCGGTCAGCAGGTCAACGAGTCAACAAAGGGCGCCGTAGGTGTCACACCCCGATATTTCCACGTATTACCGGTGGGCCCGGCGGGGAGTATCGTGACGTAGTTGATATCATCATAGTCAAACAACACAAATTTAAATGCACAGCGGAAGCAAAAGATAGATTTATTTCGACTGAATAAATGGTAATATTAAGTATCACAAAATAGTTGAAACAGATCCACAAGCGGATCAAAAGAAAAAGGAAATTGTTCAACAGACTTTAACATCTAGAGCTTGCGAGACTTGATTATTGATGCCTGGAGTAGCCAGCCTATTTCGTATAGTACCTGCACTTAGCCTTTTTGGAATATACGTCAGTTTACACTGGTAAATACAACTTAACTGACACATTTTGAAAAGAGTTTGAAAATTAATTTGAATGCACAAAGTATATTTTATAACTTGGGACAATTATTTAAAAATAATCTTGTATACAGTTTTACTTATTTGTCGTCCATTAGGGCCGGTTTGTAGGGCTGGACAAGATTAACTGACACGCCACAGGTATAATGCCCACAAGGTTGATTCCTTTAAGTGGATTACCTGTCACACCCCGAAATTATCAGAGCATGGCGTGACTGGACCGGTATCTTCATTGCACAGCGGAAGCAATTAGCTAAGACTTCTAGAAAATGAACGCCGCTAAGTACTTGAATTCCCATGGGTTCTCCTATTCCAACCGTTCCATAGTTTTGAAAATGCAACCTGAGAAAGAACATGCGAAAAAGTCAACATAAAGTTGAGCGAGTTCATAGTTTGTTTTGAAAAGATTTAAAATAGATCTTTTTGATAACCGGTTTTAAAGTTGCTGAGAAAATATAGTAAAATCATTTTCTTGGCATGATATATGAAAATTGTGAGTCTAGCCCACGAGAGTCTTTGTGCATTGCACGAGAGAGAATGGGCCGAGCCCAAACGAACCTTTGTAAGCAGGATCAGCGTGTCCTCTTACTTAGGTATAGTTTGAAAAACGTTACCAAAATTTGTAAATCCATGTATTTGTGAGTTTACTTCAAATGAATCTTAAAAACATTTGAAAATCTGAGTATTAAAACTGGTATGTAAGCGTCTATGAACAGATCATTAATGTTTTGCAAGGACATTAATATGTGTGGCGACATAGGAAGCACTCAACCCTAGCGGATTTCCCCCGGTCCACCCGGTTAGAACAACAAAAGCACTACATGGGCCACACAAGGACCCAAGAGTGGGGCTCGCTACACCCGATAGATCTACCACTTTTGCCCTCGGTCTTATACAAGATTAATGGCACTTAAGAGAGATTACTATTTGCTCACCTGATCTAACAGTTCATTCCCTAGCTTAACCATACCCTAGTTAACGTATAATGTGAGAGTTATTCATGTCCTTGGGCCTCTGCCCATGTCCTTGGGCCTTTGCCCACGCCATTCGTGTTATTAAAACTCATGCATGTTTCGAAAAACACTAATGTTTTTATAAACCGGTATGTTTAGCATAATCTTTTCGTAAACCATTTGAGTTTGTTAAAATCATGTCGCAAAATGGTTTATAAATATGCAATATTCATTTATCGAAACCTTGTGTGATTTTGCAAAACTTGCATGTCTTTCCACCCCCGAAAACATTTTATAAAAATGTAAAACAGTAAAAAGTGGGGGTTATGAACTCACCTGTATATTCCTGTGCATAGCTAGCTAAATGTGATTCCGTAGTGTCATCCCACGAATGTGAACTCGCTAGCGTGCAACTAAAGCATTCCTAATCAAGGAATAATTATAAGTTTCTAACTAAATTGACGTAGCTAAACTACGTGTCCGAGCTCTACCGAATCGTTAACTAAACGATTCTATAAAGGTGTTGTTAGTTTGACTTAGAATAACCAATCGATGGTTATTTGATCCCGTTTATAATCGGGATAATACTAAGTCGTGGAAACGTCTTAGTTTTCCAGAGGATTTAGGATATATGTTTATATATATGAATATAAATACTTACAAAGTCGTGCTAGTAGTCGCGAATAGAAGGTGTAGATGAAACAGTAGTACGACTTTTCGTAGTTTTCGTAAGACGTAAATAAATACCGTTTGTTATAATCTAACGCTAAAATATTGTATGCCGTTTCGGCGTTCGAAAATAAATATAAATAATTATATTTATTTTATAAAATTATTCGAAATTATCGGTGTTTGAGATAAATGTAAACACTTACATTTATTTTATAAAAGTAATCGAAAGTATTCGAATTATCATGTCTAAAATAAATATAAATAATTATATTTATTTTATAAACTTTCGAGTCGTAAACGTTGTCAATAAATGTATTATTTATTTTAAACAATCGTCGAATAGTAATCGTCGTATAATAGATGTTTGGATTAAACATAAGAAATTATATTTATACGAAATAAGTTTCGGTGCTTTGTTATCTTGAAATTACTTTTGTCGAAATGTTATAAACTCATTTTGTAAAGCGTCGCCAAGATAAATATACTTTTATATTTATTTTATAAAGATACGTCAAAATCTCGTTAGATGTCGTTTTTGTGTTATGAATACGTTTCGTTATACAAATTTTACGAAAATCGAGCAGAGTTTCCTCTGTTTTTCGAATAACCCGACAATAAAAGTCGTTGTATTTTGTCAAAACTCAACAATAAACCAATCACAATTATATATATCTTTCGCAAAATATAACGAGCACCAAAATAAATAAACTAGAGTACGGCGGTTCAAGCTCGGTTCGCGTAGACTAAAAATTCTAACGAATCTATATATAAAGCATAACGCATCGTTAAAACTTTACCGGGTCCTGAGTTGACCGGGTGCTGACCAAAACGAACTGAGTTGACTGGCTTTGACCAGTTGACTCGACGGTTGACTGTGCGTTGACTGAGTCGACTCGGTTTGACCCGAGTCGACCAGGTTTGACCCGCTGACTCGTACCCACGTCTCGACCTGATAACCCGTAACATGAATCTGTGAAGAATAACTTGCTGACTTGTTGACCGAACCTTGACCCGATCACCAAACCCGAGTTGACCAGCATTGACCAGTCAACTCGCTGTGTTGACTCGGTTGAACCGGAACCGAAAACTGACTCGAAACTGAAGCCGTGACCCGAACCATGACTGACCCGCAGCCCAAATCCGACCCGGGAGTAAAACCATCACCCGAACTGTACATCATCATTATTCACCGAAAATCACAACCGAAACCTGTTGAAACAATGTGGGTCGGACCAGGTAAAGAGAGAAAGAAGAGGAAAAAAAATAATAACTGGACATCGCTCACCGGAGTTTCTGTCTCGTTACTGCCGCTGCCGCCGCCGAAGCTCGACGCCGGCTCCGCCGGCCCCTCTTCTCGTCCTCCGATCTTCTCTGATCTCCCTCTCTATCTCTCGTTTCCGTCTCTCTCTATCTGTCTGCTTGTTTTCGTCGCCGCACCACCACCGGATAGTGGTGGTGGTGCTCCGCGTTGTCAATCAGGGGGGGTGCACGAGGTTGTAAGAGAGCTGTGATGGTGGTGTGGGTTATGTGAGTGGCCGGAAATCCACTGGTGTTGCTCCGGTTCGTCGCCGAAGGTAAAAGAACGAGGGAGATGAAGGAGGTTGTCGGCTATGGTTGTGAAGATGTTTAGGGTTTCTTGTTCTTGAAGAAGAAACATCAGAGGGAAAGGATAGGGGCTGTTAACGGCTGGTAAAGTGAAAGGGTTAGGGTTTTTGCACATTTAAATAGCTAGGTTTTCCTCTAATGGGCTTGGGCTTGGGCCCAAGGCCCGCAAGCCCAATCCCGTGTTTTAGGTTGGCCTGATAATAATCCTGAAACCCGTTTTCGCACCCGAGTGTCATATAATGTCGTAAAATAAAATTTTAGAGTCTAAACACTCAAAGTTATGTCGGAAATCAATATTCGACGCGTATTTTGTCGGTTGAGTCAAAAACTCGTAAATTGACTCGATCGTCGCTCTTAACTCGTTTTTCGATGCGATTTCATCCGTGGATATAAAAATTCGAAAACGAAGCCAAATATATCATAATATATTAATATCGAGACGAAATTCAAGTCTGGTGCTTCTGTTTCATCGTTGATTGCCGTTGCGTTACTGTTTCCACGTTTTCCGTTCACGTTTGCGCTCTGTGTCGTTCGAAAGGATAATATTTTGCAAAACCACATTCATAACTATAATTTATGCGTATAAACTTCATATTTGTCGGCGTTGTCAGTAGTTTGTATGGTGTCAGTTCGTTATCGCTTAATATTATGTAGTTTCTCCGCGGATCGTCAAACGCGCACTGTAAAGTGGAATAGGCGTTCATAGGCATTCAAATAGCCTAATTAAGTTAATTGTGCCTTAAACACTACTTATTATCGCCTTAAATGTTTGTTAATTGTGTAATTAGGAACCGTTAATTACCGGTTGTCACATTCTCCCCCTGTTGCAGAAATTTCGTCCTCGAAATTTAGACTATGTTATCTCCTCAGAGTTGTGTTGTTCCTAGGTAAGTCCGAATAATACCAAAGTGAATGACCGCGTAATCGAATCAAGACTTATTCAAATTACGTGAATGTAAGGACATTTTGCATCATTAAGAACCCAACGGTTCAACTGAGTTTGTTTCCAGAAATTGATGACAAGTGAACGAGATGTTGTCATACAATCACCGATGCGACTAGGTTTACTGGGTTCAACAAAAGAGGAATTTTGACCAATAGGATTCCAAATGAACGTTCACAATACGCAAATCAATTTTTGAAATAATAGAATTCACTACCAACGGAAACTTGCGTTGGTTGTTGTATGATTGAAACTCGAATTCAACAAGCTCAAATAAATAGAATCATAAAAATGATTTATCAACTATCGAACCGTAAACGAATAAAATCATGCGTTGACATTATTGAGTTGCAAGGATACACCGAAATGAAATTCAACCGAACCTGGTGTATCATCGTCTTAATACATAGTTGCATTAAGACTACTAAAATGATGTGTCAAACGAAAAGCATATACAGTTTCGCATGAAACGACTGATCGTAATTAGCACAAGCTACAAGTTTATACCGACGCCACAAGGTGTCGTAGTGAATGAAGCAATTCAGCAATAGCGGTGATCGAACAAATATCACCTGTGTTTTGCATGAAACGCTCGATCATGATTAGCCCAAGCTACAAGTTTATACCGACACCACAAGGTGTCGTAGTGATCGAAATAATTCAATAATAGTGGTGACTGAACAAACATCACCTTGTTTTGAAATCAAGTGAGAGATTCAACGAAGTAAATCTGAATGTCTGTTTCAAACAATTCTCATAGGATTTTTAATTGAAAACGAAACAAATAAATAATGTTTTTCGATCGAAAATGAAAGAGCAATAAATATCACAAAATGTTCGATCGATGCTGAAAGAATCGTTAAGAGGTACACTGAAATATTTAACACGAACTTGTGTACCATCATCTTAACACACAATTGCATTAAGACTGATTTAATACAATAAATCGAACAAACGGATTTAATATCAATAATCAAATAAATAAGCAATTAAATCCGTACATGATGTGTGCAAACGAGATTAGCGCAAGCTTCAAATATGTGAGACGCCACCACAAGGTGATCGTGATCAAAGAAACGACTCAATGAAGTCGAAGACCAAACAAGCATGTTATGGTTCAAAGCAAATGAAGTGCTTGTTGGGATTATGTAGAATATGATGACTTCAATCCATCATATTAGACCTTGAATTGAATATATATCATGAGCAAGTTCAAACAATTGAACTTGGTTTAGTCACATTTCAACAATGAATGCACGTATCGATACGAAATTTCAACATAGTTACAACGAAAAAACCATGTATGTAGCTTGAAAAGGAAAAGAGATCCAACAAGTTTCATTGACTCGATATCAAGGAGTCAACGCTTTACAACAATGCAATCGTCCAAATTACAATGCAATAATCAACGTAGAGAAACAATATTGAACGTTGATAAAGCAACAATTTCGCGTGAAGTCACGTGCGTAACAAACGACGCATGTATAAATATGAATTCATCAAGAATGAAACAAATGAGCATTCACTATTACGAAAGAAAATTTTTGTGATGCAATGATCATTAGGGGGAGTAGAAGTATGAAAGTCTACTCACTATATGCAAAAAGTCGAAATTTTAACAAAAGAAATCTAAGGACTTTACCTGGAATTTCGCGTGATAATCGTTTGTTAGTTGACATTACCATGGAATGTCGAACATAGCGTAATCGCCATAAATGAAATAGGGGGAATGCGGAGACGTGTGACTTCTTTTGCAACGCCCATAGTTGTGAGTCTCATTAGACCTAGTATCGATCGTTATGAAACCTTGTTTCAACATACCTCAGCATGATTTGTGTTGCTTGCAGGATCACTTGGCAAATTGCCGCATTTCGATCCGTAGTTCTCCCGCTGACAGGATTAGCATCGTTGTTGTCATGACCATTTGTGGTTTTCCCCAAGGCCTTGCCTCGAAAATCGTGTGTGATGTACTTCGACGTCCACTGACGTATAGTTTAAGTTTCATGTATACCTGTTCACTAGCATTTCGTTCTGCGTAGAATATGATGTGCTCCGACATCCGTTGATGTATAATTTGAGTTTCATGTATACTCGTGTGCACTAGCATTTCGTTCCGCGTAGGTTACCTGCTCTGGTAAGTAAGATAGCATAGACGACATAACATAATGGCGTTTGCGCGAGTTAATAGTCGCAGTTTCTAAGTGAGGACCTCTAATGAGTTTCGACGTAAGTTTTCCAAAGGTCCTAAATGCATGTTATCCAAAACTCTCAAAGTTTTGCTTACTATATGTAATCGGTTCATGTACCGTGTATCCAACACAACACTTGTGTATGTTTAAAGCCAAAAATGTTGACTCATTGTTTTCGGCAACGGTTGGAAACCCATATTCAGTCCTAGGCGTTCTGTATGTGTCCAAGCCTTAATAATCTAAGTTCCCATAGGAAAGTAAGGTTAAAGCCTAGGTATCTCTACAGAAACCTAATTCACTGAAACCTATAGCTCTGATACCAATCTGTCACACCCCGAAATTATCAGAGCATGGCGTGACTGGACCGGTATCTTCATTGCACAGCGGAAGCAATTAGCTAAGACTTCTAGAAAATGAACGCCGCTAAGTACTTGAATTCCCATGGGTTCTCCTATTCCAACCGTTCCATAGTTTTGAAAATGCAACCTGAGAAAGAACATGCGAAAAAGTCAACATAAAGTTGAGCGAGTTCATAGTTTGTTTTGAAAAGATTTAAAATAAATCTTTTTGATAACCGGTTTTAAAGTTGCTGAGAAAATATAGTAAAATCATTTTCTTGGCATGATATATGAAAACTGTGAGTCTAGCCCACGAGAGTCTTTGTGCATTGCACGAGAGAGAATGGGCCGAGCCCAAACGAACCTTTGTAAGCAGGATCAGCGTGTCCTCTTACTTAGGTATAGTTTGAAAAACGTTACCAAAATTTGTAAATCCATGTATTTGTGAGTTTACTTCAAATGAATCTTAAAAACATTTGAAAATCTGAGTATTAAAACTGGTATGTAAGCGTCTATGAACAGATCATTAATGTTTTGCAAGGACATTAATATGTGTGGCGACATAGGAAGCACTCAACCCTAGCGGATTTCCCCCGGTCCACCCGGTTAGAACAACAAAAGCACTACATGGGCCACACAAGGACCCAAGAGTGGGGCTCGCTACACCCGATAGATCTACCACTTTTGCCCTCGGTCTTATACAAGATTAATGGCACTTAAGAGAGATTACTATTCGCTCACCTGATCTAACAGTTCATTCCCTAGCTTAACCATACCCTAGTTAACGTATAATGTGAGAGTTATTCATGTCCTTGGGCCTCTGCCCATGTCCTTGGGCCTTTGCCCACGCCATTCGTGTTATTAAAACTCATGCATGTTTCGAAAAACACTAATGTTTTTATAAACCGGTATGTTTAGCATAATCTTTTCGTAAACCATTTGAGTTTGTTAAAATCATGTCGCAAAATGGTTTATAAATATGCAATATTCATTTATCGAAACCTTGTGTGATTTTGCAAAACTTGCATGTCTTTCCACCCCCGAAAACATTTTATAAAAATGTAAAACAGTAAAAAGTGGGGGTTATGAACTCACCTGTATATTCCTGTGCATAGCTAGCTAAATGTGATTCCGTAGTGTCATCCCACGAATGTGAACTCGCTAGCGTGCAACTAAAGCATTCCTAATCAAGGAATAATTATAAGTTTCTAACTAAATTGACGTAGCTAAACTACGTGTCCGGGCTCTACCGAATCGTTAACTAAACGATTCTATAAAGGTGTTGTTAGTTTGACTTAGAATAACCAATCGATGGTTATTTGATCCCGTTTATAATCGGGATAATACTAAGTCGTGGAAACGTCTTAGTTTTCCAGAGGATTTAGGATATATGTTTATATATATGAATATAAATACTTACAAAGTCGTGCTAGTAGTCGCGAATAGAAGGTGTAGATGAAACAGTAGTACGACTTTTCGTAGTTTTCGTAAGACGTAAATAAATACCGTTTGTTATAATCTAACGCTAAAATATTGTATGCCGTTTCGGCGTTCGAAAATAAATATAAATAATTATATTTATTTTATAAAATTATTCGAAATTATCGGTGTTTGAGATAAATGTAAACACTTACATTTATTTTATAAAAGTAATCGAAAGTATTCGAATTATCACGTCTAAAATAAATATAAATAATTATATTTATTTTATAAACTTTCGAGTCGTAAACGTTGTCAATAAATGTATTATTTATTTTAAACAATCGTCGAATAGTAATCGTCGTATAATAGATGTTTGGATTAAACATAAGAAATTATATTTATACGAAATAAGTTTCGGTGCTTTGTTATCTTGAAATTACTTTTGTCGAAATGTTATAAACTCATTTTGTAAAGCGTCGCCAAGATAATATACTCTTATATTTATTTTATAAAGATACGTCAAAATCTCGTTAGATGTCGTTTTTGTGTTATGAATACGTTTCGTTATACAAATTTTACGAAAATCGAGCAGAGTTTCCTCTGTTTTTCGAATAACCCGACAATAAAAGTCGTTGTATTTTGTCAAAACTCAACAATAAACCAATCACAATTATATATATCTTTCGCAAAATATAACGAGCACCAAAATAAATAAACTAGAGTACGGCGGTTCAAGCTCGGTTCGCGTAGACTAAAAATTCTAACGAATCTATATATAAAGCATAACGCATCGTTAAAACTTTACCGGGTCCTGAGTTGACCGGGTGCTGACCAAAACGAACTGAGTTGACTGGCTTTGACTAGTTGACTCGACGGTTGACTGTGCGTTGACTGAGTCGACTCGGTTTGACCCGAGTCGACCAGGTTTGACCCGCTGACTCGTACCCACGTCTCGACCTGATAACCCGTAACATGAATCTGTGAAGAATAACTTGCTGACTTGTTGACCGAACCTTGACCCGATCACCAAACCCGAGTTGACCAGCATTGACCAGTCAACTCGCTGAGTTGACTCGGTTGGACCGGAACCGAAAACTGACTCGAAACTGAAGCCGTGACCCGAACCATGACTGACCCGCAGCCCAAATCCGACCCGGGAGTAAAACCATCACCCGAACTGTACATCATCATTATTCACCGAAAATCACAACCGAAACCTGTTGAAACAATGTGGGTCGGACCAGGTAAAGAGAGAAAGAAGAGGAAAAAAAATAATAACTGGACATCGCTCACCGGAGTTTCTGTCTCGTTACCGCCGCTGCCGCCGCCGAAGCTCGACGCCGGCTCCGCCGGCCCCTCTTCTCGTCCTCCGATCTTCTCTGATCTCCCTCTCTATCTCTCGTTTCCGTCTCTCTCTATCTGTCTGCTTGTTTTCGTCGCCGCACCACCACCGGATAGTGGTGGTGGTGCTCCGCGTTGTCAATCAGGGGGGGTGCACGAGGTTGTAAGAGAGCTGTGATGGTGGTGTGGGTTATGTGAGTGGCCGGAAAATCCACTGGTGTTGCTCCGGTTCGTCGCCGAAGGTAAAAGAACGAGGGAGATGAAGGAGGTTGTCGGCTATGGTTGTGAAGATGTTTAGGGTTTCTTGTTCTTGAAGAAGAAACATCAGAGGGAAAGGATAGGGGCTGTTAACGGCTGGTAAAGTGAAAGGGCTAGGGTTTTTGCACATTTAAATAGCTAGGTTTTCCTCTAATGGGCTTGGGCTTGGGCCCAAGGCCCGCAAGCCCAATCCCGTGTTTTAGGTTGGCCTGATAATAATCCTGAAACCCGTTTTCGCACCCGAGTGTCATATAATGTCGTAAAATAAAATTTTAGAGTCTAAACACTCAAAGTTATGTCGGAAATCAATATTCGACGCGTATTTTGTCGGTTGAGTCAAAAACTCGTAAATTGACTCGATCGTCGCTCTTAACTCGTTTTTCGATGCGATTTCATCCGTGGATATAAAAATTCGAAAACGAAGCCAAATATATCATAATATATTAATATCGAGACGAAATTCAAGTCTGGTGCTTCTGTTTCATCGTTGATTGCCGTTGCGTTACTGTTTCCACGTTTTCCGTTCACGTTTGCGCTCTGTGTCGTTCGAAAGGATAATATTTTGCAAAACCACATTCATAACTATAATTTATGCGTATAAACTTCATATTTGTCGGCGTTGTCAGTAGTTTGTATGGTGTCAGTTCGTTATCGCTTAATATTATGTAGTTTCTCCGCGGATCGTCAAACGCGCACTGTAAAGTGGAATAGGCGTTCATAGGCATTCAAATAGCCTAATTAAGTTAATTGTGCCTTAAACACTACTTATTATCGCCTTAAATGTTTGTTAATTGTGTAATTAGGAACCGTTAATTACCGGTTGTCACATTACCAGTACATAATGCAACTGTCAGGTGTACGCCTACACCCCGTGCTTAGGTCGTGGCCATTTCTTTGAATGATGCCAAGGATATCCCATGGTCATTTAACCCCCAAAGGCCATACACCAAATAATACAGATTAAAACGAGTTATGTAAATATATCAATCACAATCTGATTTAAATGACTACATACCCGACCAAGCGGTACTTTAATAGTACCGTATCCCAAGCCCGTATAAAGAAAATAAGTTAAGAGTATTTACCTGAGCAAAGTATAAATCAAATACAGCAAGTGCACGTAGCTTTTACTGGGCTCCTAATTTGGAACGAAGGTTTTTAATAACCTATTAGAATCCTAACGGGTCTTTAATTAAGCTTAGACTTAGACCGGTTAGTTTTCAAAAGGAAGACACGGTTCAAACGCATGATACAGCGAAGACCGGTTTAGAATGTGGTTTTGACCCGACAAGCTTGGATACTTGTTTAATATGGGTAAACTAAACACATTCTGGATTTTGAGACAAAAATGTTATGGTTTGACCCGTTTCGGCTAATATATGCAAACTAGTTACATAAGCCGATCTGAACGCGAAAAGTGCATAACGGGTAACCAAATGAGTCATACATAGGTTTCCTAAGTTAATATGCCTTAAATATGTTGTGACATCAGTAAGATATCTTCTATTATGCCCCATATGAATTTAAACTCAAATTATGCCCCGTAAGGGCATTTTGGTCATTTAAAAGGTTATAAAAGGGTTTAAATATAAATCTGAGTTTCTGTAAGTCCCGTAAACCGGATCTTTCAATGATATCAAACAATCACCAAGTTTGTGCGGAATCCAAACTTGGTGAGATTCAAGAAGTAAAACGAAAACCAACAAGAAATATGAACAACGAAGAACAAACCGGAATCACTTTCAAACTTGCACACGATTCTATTACTATCAACTAGCAAAACCGTCTGGTATAAGTTCCTACTCCACCAATCGCCTCTCTCTCTCTAGAGGAATTTTGTAACAATCAAGATCAAACCCTAAAACAAGTTAGAAACTTGTTTATATACTAAGTCAAGCCCACTTCCCTACATGGGCTCCCCTTGGGCCTGCTTGGCCCACATGGCCTAAAGCTTGGCCCAAGTGACCTATAAAGGTCCACAACCTAATATAAACTAACCCGGTAAAGCCCAGTTTGTAACCATAGTCCGTTGTATTAATTTGATGCGTCAGTCTCACACTTTAGGGCCTAACAATCTCCCCCTAGACTGATGCCATCAAATTGTCTTCATAACTTGAATTCAGCAATGTCTTCAACGAAGTCTATGGTTGTCATAATGCTGTAGATGTTGTGGAAGTTCTTCACTTCTGAACTCTCAGCACTGGGTCTCTTTCTTCAGCTTTTGTGGTTTGCTTCATATTAGGAACTCGATCAGCATTTGCTTGAAAATCTTGTCAAAAAGAATGTGAGAGGAGGATTCTCAGCAACTCTTTTCTTCTTCAATCTTCATCTTTCAAGCAGGTTCATGGTACTTCTTCAAATGCACTTTCACTGTCAGACGGCGTTTCGTATCCGGTTCTTCTGACTCAGGTACATCTTGTTGTTGTGATGCTTTGGACTTCTTCAGCAACTAACAGCATCTCATTCTTCATCAACCCCTGTTCTTGATTGAAATCAAGTTCTGCACATGCTCACAAACTCATAAGCAAACATTTCTTATGCAACAGGGAGAGTACCACATGAACACTAGGTACATGAAATTTCACAATTTAAATTCTTTTAACTTTTGATGATCAGTCAAATCTTCAAGAACGGTTACATTTTTAATTTTTAAGAAAAACAAATAAAAACTCTATTTTTGGATTTTTGAATTTTTCTATTTTTTTTTATTTTAAGAACTTAAAACAAAAAAAACAAAATATAAACAACTACGATAATATACAATTACAATTGCAATGGGATCAAAATTCGTTCTAAGGCAGACTAAGGAACACTTTTCAGCACGAGCCTAATCAAACTGGTCTATGCGATTGTCAATATGTTTGTTCACTTAAACTTTAACGCTCAACTTTCAATTTTCAACTTCGTGATATGCTTAAGGTAATATTATACTATTATACCCGTGTGTCCCATTCCGAGGCATATCCCCGCGATCAAGCTAAGCACAACGATTCATCGTAGCAGGTGAGTATACTGATGTCATCCTTTAAGATATCCTGACTGTGTCTAGGTCTGCATATAATCTGTTTTATCATGTTTTTGATTTCTTAACAATGAACACCCAAATAAATACTAATCAAATCCTGGAAATATAAACAGCACACTCTATCATGCAAGTATCTTCCCTACCACATATTTCACAAGTCCAATCCAGATTTCTGAAATCTTAACTGGGAATAGATTGAGAAGAGAACAGAATAGATCTTTTGCAGAGAT
Organism: Helianthus annuus; assembly: GCF_002127325.2. Taxonomy (NCBI): domain Eukaryota; kingdom Viridiplantae; phylum Streptophyta; class Magnoliopsida; order Asterales; family Asteraceae; genus Helianthus; species Helianthus annuus. The sequence goes on from NC_035435.2 coordinate 84,508,849, forward strand.
GGTATAATATACAGATCAAATGAGTTTTTCTCGATTTGATATAGGTTTCTTGGGGTTTCTTTTGGGCACTAGAGGGCCTCTTTCGGGTGTATTAGATCTATAGCGCGACAACGTACAGCTAGGTCAGCATGTATCTGGATGCAGCAGAAGCTGTCGTTGCCTAGCACCTCCAGGTCAGCATGTATCTGGATGCAGCAGAGGAGGTACACGACTTTTTCAAAGAAGATTTCAGAATCAGATCAAAATTGTGTGTATCGGGAAAACATACAAACATTCAAATAGAAATGAGCTAATTCCAAGTGACTTTCTTTCCTGGGGTCATGTACAATTTTAGTTCTGAACAGAAAGACAGCCTAGATATCCCCGGATGATTCAACAATATAAAGACCCGAAACCTCAGATGTTGGCTATCTATCAACGCAAGATTTAAGACCATAAAATCATACGCCTTTGGTATGTTACCCACATGGTACATAGTTCATTATGTTTATATCACTTAGTATCTTTTATCATGTTGAGCGTCAAGCCTATCGACATATCGCAGTAGATCCTAGTCTTTTCAGCTATGACACCTTACATGTGTTAGTCAAACCCTTTAACACGAACATTTATTTCACTTCCCATATCATGCAATTTTTCTTTTTGGCTTTTTCATTTTTTCTAATGTTTTTGTATTTTTCTCATTTTCTCCCCCTAAACACTATATATGTCTCTCTCTCCCCCTAAATTTGTGCATAAATCTTGGATTTTTGCGCAAATTTACCATTTACAAGAGAAAGGACACTTTATATACAAAGTTATAAGCTAAGAAAAAGAGAAAATATTTTTGTTTAACCGTTCTATCATCAGATTAAAGACTAATCAATATTCAACTCAAAATACTGAATTTAAACGGTACCTTTTGCTGATCTTATCTTACTTCTCTACTCTCCTCCAAAGGAAACATATCATCTGTAAAAAAAATTTGAACTTTTTGCAACAGTGAAATGTTACCCGTTTTTATCTCTGGAATAACCGCTATCAACATTCCAGAGATTGTCAACAGCTCCTCCTTGGTTGTTCCTGAAAAGTAAGAAGATTAGTAAGACATGGGTACCCAGGCCATCGTGGTCCTGGGATTTCCTGAAGCATCAAAATAAGACACTTCTTTTAAACACAAGTCCCCTTTCATTTCAAGGATTGGAGATGTAGCTGCTTTTTGTTTTGCTCTCCAAATTTGTTTAGGCTTTTCTAGTTTCTTAGATGCCTTTGGCAAAACATTTGGCTTATCAACCTTGTTATTTTTCGAAATTTTTGTAGGTTTCAAAGCTTGTTTTCTTTTTGCTTTAGCAGCATTCCAATCCCCATCAGAAGGTTTAACCGTGGGATTCACCTTCTTCATTGCCTTAGGTGAAGATACCTTCATCGGCTTAGAATGATAGTTGCCCTTTGGTGTAACCCTCTGAATTTGCATATAGTAGGGTACGTAAGGACGATGTGTGCAATTTCGAGCAATGTGACCAGCAATGCCGCAATTGAAGCATGTTTGTCTCTTTACGTAGAATGCATTCTGATCAGCTGGATTTGCTCTTGAAGACCCTGAAGGACGAACCGGTCCTTTCTGTGCTTGATTTTGTTGCACATTTCTTGCAGACGACGATGAATTTGGATGCCTATACTTGTCGTTTGCAGGGGCCTTCTGTGGTGGAGATTTCTTCTGAGTTTTCTTGTTTTGAGTAGACTGCACGTCATGTTCAGAAATCTCACCAGTCTTTCCGAAAGCTTTGTTAGCACAGTCAAATGCATATTTTTCACATTTGCCATTACTGACTGGCTTAACAAAGGCATTTTTCACATCACGGGCCTTTTGATGACTATTGCTGCCCGTTGAGGACTGTGGAGAGCCTGCTTGTCTTTGATGTTTAGGCTTCTTATTTCCGCGTCCTTTTCCTGCTTGCTTTGGCTCTTGTTGCTTGATCTGAACCTTTTCACCACTAACCGAAGGTTCAGATTGTTCAACTTGCGCATTTGGAGCCTTTTTCACGTCTGTCTTCTCTTCATCCTTCATGTCATCAGCTTTGACAGAATCGGAGAGTTCTGATTTGTCGGAAGAAATACCAGAAACTTTAGTAGAGACTTCAGCTGAATCATTAGACGAATTATCAGCACAAGACGGTTCTGCACATGACACCCTTGAGCTGAATTCACTAGAATCAACTGATTCCGATTTCTCAGAAATAGCTGCTTCAGGTGATTCGCATTTGGAATCAGATGATTCAGCTGGCTCATTCGCTCTATTTGCCGATTCAGTCTCTCTAACACAAGCATCAACATTTTCGCCCAAACCATCAGGCCTGACATTCTTCAACATAGATTGTAAAAATGAGCCAAAAATGTCGCACACATGAGAACTTGACGCTTGTTCATTTTCAACGACACCTTCAACTTTAACTTCATCTGCAAGGGAAGACGAAGCGTTAGGATCAAAAGTACCCTTGGGAACAAGATTTACCGAAGGAGTCGCTCCTTTATCAACAGGTCTGCTGTTGATTGATGACTTATCAGTTTTAGGACCGTAAGTCATCTTTTCCTCATTCATCAATTCCTCCTCAGTCATGGGTAAATATGTGTAATTGTCATTATAAGGAGGAGGAACTTGATTGAATCCCAACCCACACCCCTTCTTTTTCTTGTATGCAAGTTGCTGATCACACAAATTCTTGACCAGTTTGCTGGAAGAATCAAATTTCTTAATGTTAAGTTCGTTAATCTGGTATCTTTCTCTGATATCTTCCAGTTCTTTGGTCAAGATGCATACTTTCTCCTGTGCCTCTAAGAAATGGGCTGTTTTTACACTGACATCGTCCTTAAGTTTGATGATGTCTTTTCGCTGAGCTTCAATTTTATCTTTATAAAGCTTTTCATTCTTTGATAAAGTAAAATTTTTATTTTTTATGTCGTTGTAGTCTTGAATCAACTCAGCGTTGTGTAATCGATATGCCTCATTTCTTTCTCTACACTCAGGAGTGCAAAAGACAGAAATTATCTCTTCGCGATCACGAGTAACTTCTTGAGCCATGGGTTTGTTAAACATAAATGCTGAATTTTGTGATGAGTCAGCATTGCCATAGGATTTGATGAGGGAGATCAGCTCATCTGCCTTCATTTTGTAACAGTTGCCGTCGGTTGTCACTATTATCTGATTAACATTCATAAACCAACTACAGTTCCCCTGATCTGGAATCCCTTTTATAGCCTCCAGAAGCTTTCTGTTGCTTATGTGAGTAGACAGCACCATTCCTGCCTTCTCCATTTCAGAGAGCAGTTCAGCAAATCGACCTGCAAGTGCTTCTATAGATTCACCGTATGAATAACTGAATCCTTCGAATTCCTGCTCAAGCATCTCTCTTTTAGAAGACATTTTTAAGATATGATCCCCAAAAATGTGACCCTTTTTACTATTTTCTCAACACAAACTCAACGCAAGAACCCGTGTACTCGCCAACTTAAATCCTTTGCACACTAATGAACGAACTCGCTTTCGAAACCGCACCTCGAAAATCTGTCAAAACCGAATTCACCACCAAACAAACAAACCTTTTTATTTATTTTTTTTTATTATTTTTTAAAATATTTATGGTTTAATTAATATATTAGTAAACAATTTATTATTATTATTATTATTATTATTATTATTGAAAAACAATGATTAGGCAATTATGACCAAATGATTATTAATTATTATAATTATTATTATTATATCATAAACGACAAACGTTATCTTCTTCGTAAACAATATCGAAACCCTAATTTTCGGCCGACTTCGTCTTCTTCGTTACACAACCAGTAACCAAAACCCTACAGCCGACGGAGAGAATGATGATGATGATCGGAAGTGGAGGTTGTGTTAATCGGTGATAATGGAAGCGGTGACGGATATGGAAACCGGAGATCGTCGGAGATGGACGAAGACGGAGGATAGCGAAGGTTGTTGGAGAAAGATGAACGAAGATGATTCAACGTAGTTGTGTTGATGATGACGATCAACTCGAAATGTGGAACTCGAAGATAAAGGAAATGATTGCACTAAGGTGGTTATCTATCACTTAGATAATGACAGAAATGTGATGATGATCGGAGTTCGGAGAGATGGTTGCGAGTCAAATGCTGATGACTCGGAACCGTGGTTGCGAGTCGAGATGAACGATGATAGCAACTCGAAACAGAGGTTGCGAGTCGAGACTGTTGTAGTGTTGTGTAACGTGAACAATGATCAACTCGGAACCGTGAAGATTGCGACTCGGAATGAATGACTCGAGACCTGTAAAAGGTTGTTGAAAAGGAGTCGAGACCTGCTTGTTGAAGTGGTTGCGAGTCGGACAAGTCGAAACGGTGGTTGCGACTTTGGAAGAGACTCGAGATCTCAATTCTGATTGCGACTGGTGATGAGTCGAGATCACGGTTGCGACTCAGAACGGTGCGTGTCGAGACCTTGATTATATGATGATGAAGCTTTGGTTACAACTCGAGATGAACGACGATGATAATGATGTTGGTGGTTGCGACTCGGAGCAGTGTTTGTCGAAACCGTGGAAGATGAATTGAGGTTGCGACTGAGGAGATTGCGACTGGGAGGATGATTAGTCGAGACCACTGCTGAGAAGATGACCGTTGAATGTGATCTTGTGGTTGCGACTCAGAACGTGATAACTCGAAATCGGAGGATGAGTTGTTATATTTTATAATAATAATATATGGAAAGCTCAATCAACTCAATAACTATCCACCGAAACTTAAGGAAATTTTTGAAAAATCAGAATATTTTTAGAGTAAATAAAAGATTACGCCTAATCTTTTAACAATTTTTTCAAAAATCAAGGTACCAAAATATACTAACTTTTGATAAATTTTCAAAGAACACAACGAAGAACACGAAGAACGCGATGAACGAAAATTCGAAATCTTGAATATTTGATATCACACCGAGCCTAGAAATAGGTTCTAAAGGCTCTGATACCACTTGTAAGTCCCGTAAACCGGATCTTTCAATGATATCAAACAATCACCAAGTTTGTGCGGAATCCAAACTTGGTGAGATTCAAGAAGTAAAACGAAAACCAACAAGAAATATGAACAACGAAGAACAAACCGGAATCACTTTCAAACTTGCACACGATTCTATTACTATCAACTAGCAAAACCATCTGGTACAAGTTCCTACTCCACCAATCGCCTCTCTCTCTCTAGAGGAATTTTGTAACAATCAAGATCAAACCCTAAAACAAGTTAGAAACTTGTTTATATACTAAGTCAAGCCCACTTCCCTACAAGGGCTCCCCTTGGGCCTGCTTGGCCCACATGGCCTAAAGCTTGGCCCAAGTGACCTATAAAGGTCCACAACCTAATATAAACTAACCCGGTAAAGCCCAGTTTGTAACCATAGTCCGTTGTATTAATTTGATGCGTCAGTCTCACACTTTAGGGCCTAACAGTTTCGGGTCTGACGTAATCAGTAAAAATACTTAATTTACTAAGTTATATCAGTAGGGTATAACCTATATGTGAAATTTATCATTTCTAACCATACTATGCACCGAAGGGGCATTTTGGTAATTTCACCTAAGGTTTAAAGGTCAAATCTGGAAATCTGAGTTTAAAACTTTTGCTTACTGCTAAAGTATAAAAATTTACTTAAAAATCAGTAGGTATCAAGTCTTATATATCTAAAATGGTTTTAATACATACTATGCGCTTAAAACGCGTAAAAAAGCGATTTTAAGCGATTTCCAGGTTTTACAAGAGAAGCTGATATTTTTTATTATTCCAGAAGGCTTAAAATATTCTATTTATCATATAAAATCAGTAGCAAAAGGTTTGGGGTCAAAAGGATTTGTAAAACTCATTTTATAGCTCAAAAGGGCAAAACCGGCAATTACCGAATCAAGCTTAGAACTCTAAGTTATGCTCAGCCTAAAAATAAATAACAATCTTCAAAAATCCCAAAATATTATTTTATATCAGTAGGTAAAAAGTTTGGTATTAAAAATTGGGTTTAGATAGGCTATATGCCAATTACGCCGTTTAATTAATAAAAAGCTTCTCATTTACGCTAATGACCATAACTACTAATCTAGACCTCAAACTGATGTCAAATTTTAGGTACAAGTCTATAAATCAGTAATGAAGGTTTCTATTCTTTTACTTTTTCAAAAATTACGTTTTAAGATGTAAAGGGCATAATAGTCAACATTTAAGCATTTAACGGAAGCGTGCATATGAATCGGATAACTAATGAACCAAGTTGTATAATCTCAGAGGGTTATACTTATAGGTAACTTGGTCCTAATAAAGCTCTAAGGCATTCCTAAACTATGCTCTAATGGGTCTGAACTGAAAGTCAAAGCAAAAGTCTACTTTTGCGATTTTCGGTTCCGAACCGAGCTTAAACTGAAAATTGTCGAGTTGAACATGTTTAGACATGTTCTTACATTAATTACCAAGTTATAAGAGTGATAAAACAGGTTGCATAGCTTCTTCATTGTTAATTATGCTTTAATTTGAAAATAAGCTTTCTGTTGACTTTTTATCATTAGCTTTGACCCGACAATTGACCAAGTTAGAGTGGAACCAGAGGGTGCCCTTTTAAGGGTTTATTGCCCATATAATTACCAACTCATAGGTACTTTCAATTTGAATTTTGACTGGACAAATTAAGATTAATGACGAAGTCAAACCTTAATTACGACGGTTTGACCTTAAGCTAATAAACTAAGCAAAACTGAATTAAGGAAGGTTAATGACACTTACCAAGGTCCTATGCACGACTAATGATCACTAGGAAGGGTGCTTGAGCTCCAAAAATTTCCAGAAGAAGAGTTGTGAAGGTTTGCAAGTGAATGATCAAATGGTGCAACAAGTGGGTTCTTATATAGTGAGTTTGATTCATCAAGATCTTGCCACAATAGCCTATAGATGTTCCTTGATCACTTCCAGGTGTCCCTAGGCATGGGAAAACCATCAAACAAGCCCCTAGAATCGAATACAAGGTTTCTAAGTCGGTTTAACTTGCTGAACTCACACCTGTGCATGAATTCTGACCAGCTAAGGCTGTCGCGTAGCGCGACGGCAGAGGGGGTTGCTGGTGGCGCTACGCCAGCATGTGGGTAACCAGCCAAACAAGTTTCAAAACTTGGCAGATTTAACCCCTGGACCTTAAATAGTGGTTTTAACTTATTATTTTGCACTTTTAACCCTCCAACTTGATTTCTAAGGACCCTAAGTTATAAAAAAACTTGGTTAAGTCCTTGGTTAACTTTGTGATCACCCGAAAAGCCTTGAATTTCAACGTTGACGTTTTTAACCCCTCGTATACGAATATTATCATAACTTTCTCATTCTTTATCGAAACCTTGTGAAATTTTTATCACTTATTCTAGTGAGTATAATTTATCGTTACAAAGCTTCGGGTTCGCTAAAAGGTCACTCAGAGGTGTACTTTAAACATGTTGACACATTTAACCCCTGTAGTTTGTAATCTCTCACTTTCTTTCACAATTAGCTTCGTATGATCCATGATTCATTCGTTTAAGGGTATAAACATCGTGTAGGGTTGTTGAAAGATATATTTATCCATTGTTGACACTTTGAACCCTTTTATTCACATACTTTCTCTGCTTTTCAACTTTAGTCCTTCATAAGTAATCTTTTACACGTTTTAAGTCCATGACAACTGTCGATACATTATTGGACATAAATTTACGAGGTGTTACATCCTCACCCCCTTAAAAGAAATCTCGACCTCGAGATTTACTGAAATAAATGAGGGTACTTTTCCTTCATCGTGGACTCTACCTCCCACGTGTACTCGGGACCTCTACGGGCATCCCATTTAACCTTTACAATTGGCACTTGCTTTCTTCGAAGCTTCTTAACCTGTCGATCCTCGATCGACAAAGGTTTTTCAACGAACTTTAAGCTCTCATCAATGTGCACATCCTTATGTGACATGACTAGTGATTCATCAGCTAGACACTTCTTCAGATTGCAGATGTGGAATACATTATGAATACCACTGAGCTCTTCAGGCAAGTTTAACTTATAAGCCACTGATCCGACACATTCGATGATCTCGAATGGTCCTATATACCTTGGGCTTAACTTACCTTTCTTACCAAATCGCATCACTCCCTTCCAGGGTGATACTTTAAGCAGAACCTTATCTCCAACCTCAAACTTTAGAGGTTTTCGCCTTTTATCAGCATAGCTTTTCTGCCTATCCCTGGCAGCTTTCAGGCGCTCACGAATTTGGACAATCTTGTCCGTTGTTTCAAGGACTATGTCAGGTCCTGATAACTGAGCTTCTCCTAATTCTGCCCAACAAATAAGCGTTCTGCAGTTCCTACCATATAATGCCTCAAAAGGCGTCGCCTGAAAGCTTGTATGGTAGCTATTGTTATAGGAGAACTCAATCAATGGCAGGTGGTTATCCCAAGTACCACCTAAGTCAAACACACATGCACGAAGCATGTCTTCCAAAGTTTGGATTGTACGTTCACTCTATTCGTCCGTCTGAGGATGGTAAGCCGTACTAAAATTTAAGCGCGTGCCCAAAGATTGTTGGAAACTTTTTCAAAAATGTGATGTGTATCTGGTATCTCTGTCAGAGATAATTGACACTGGTACGCCATGCAGAGATACAATCTTATCTACGTACAATTGGGCTAACATGTCAGAGCTATAAGTCTCCTTAATGGGTAGGAAATGTGCTGACTTATTCAGTCTATCTACTATCACCCATATAGTATCATTTCCTTTCTTTGTCTTTGGAAACTTGGTGATGAAATCCATTGTCACCATCTCCCACTTCCACGTGAGAAGTTCAGGCTGTTGTAGCAAACCTGACGGCTTCTGATGTTCAGCTTTGACTTGCGCATACGTCAAACATTTAGCTACATAGGCAGCTATAGACTTCTTCAAGCCTATCCACCAATAGTTTGCCTTCAGATCCTGGTACATCTTATCAGCTCCAGGATGAACGGAATATTTAGAACTATGGGCTTCCTAGAGGATAACATCCCGAAGTCCTCCATAAACTGGAACCCATATTCGTCCATTTAACCTTAGGATTCCGTCCTTGCCATAGGATAACTGTTCTTCAGTTACTCCTAGCTTTTCATCAAGATAGTTAGCTTCCAATACAGCTTCCTTCTGCGCAGCTAACAACCTTTCATTCAAACTATTCTTTATCTCAATGCTCTTGCCATTGATTCTTATAGGCTTCACTCTTTCCTTTCCACTTAAGGCATCGGCAACCACATTTGCCTTGACTAGATGGTATCTTATCTCATAGTCATAATCATTTAAAGTTTCCATCCAACGCCGCTGTCTCATGTTTAAGTCCTTCTAACTAAACAAGTGTTGAAGGCTTTTGTGATCAGAATAGATCACACACTTGGTTCCATACAAGTAGTGCCTCCACAGCTTTAGTGCAAATACAACGGCACCCAGCTCCAAGTCATGGGTGGTGTAATTCTTCTCGTGCACCTTTAACTGACGTGAAGCATAGGCAATGACCTTGCCTTTCTGCATAAGCACACAACCCATACCGGTGTGTGATGCATCACAATATACCACAAATTCATCGGTTCCATCAGGCAACGTCAATACTGGAGCGTTGCTCCACTTCTGCTTCAGAATATCAAAAGATTCTTGCTGCTTAGGCCCCCAATCAAACTTGCTATTCTTATAGGTGAGTAAAGTCAGGGGTGCTGCAATTCTTGAGAAGTTTTTAATAAATCGCCTGTAGTATCCTGCAAGTCCTAGAAAGCTGCGAATTTCCGTAGGCGTCTTTGGCTCCTGCCAATCCATGACAGCTTCAACCTTAGCGGGATCTACTTGGATACCACGCTCACTAACAACATGTCCAAGAAATTGGACTTCACGAAGCCAGAATTCACACTTTGAAAACTTGGCATAAAGCTTTTCTTGTTGAAGCAGCTTAAGAATGCAACGGAGATGCTTCTCATGGTCAGCTTGACTCTTCGAGTAAATGAGGATGTCATCGATGAAGACGATGACAAATTTATCTAGATAGGGCTTGCATACGCGATTCATGAGATCCATGAATGCGGCAGGTGCATTAGTGAGCCCAAAAGGCATCACTAGAAACTCATAATGACCATAGCGAGTCCTAAACGCAGTCTTGTGCACATCTTCATCTTTAACTTTCAGTTGATGATATCCTGACCTCAAATCGATCTTAGAAAAGTAGCTTGCCCCTTGCAATTAATCGAACAGATCGTCGATCCTGAGCAATGGATACCTATTCTTGATAGTGACCTTATTAAGCTCACGGTAATTGATACATAAACGCATCGATCCATCCTTCTTCTTGGCAAACAAGATTGGCGCTCCACATGGAGACAAACTAGGTCTAATGAATCCTTTAGCTAGCAAATCATCTAGTTGTGTCCTCAATTCCTTCATCTCTGTTGGTACCAACATATGAGGCGCTCTCGCAACAGGTGCTGCTCCGGGGATGATGTCAATTCTGAATTCTACTTGCCTATCTAGCGGTAAACTAGGTAGTTCTTCAGGGTACTCAGAAATGACGGGAATATCTTCAACCTTGGGTTTCTGTTCATTAATAGTCACCTGTGCCATATAAATGACACAACCCTTCTTCAAACATCTAGATGCCTTGAGCATAGACACTTGCTCAGGCAGTCCATACTGGGTATCTCCCTGAATGGTAAGTGCTCACCAGACGGAGTCTTAATCACCACTTGCTTCTTGTTGCAAATGATCTGGGCTTGGTTATTAGATAACCAGTCCATGCCTATAACTATATCGAAACCGGCTAACTTCAAAGGAAGTAGGGATAATGGAAAAGAGTGGTTCCTAATGGATATAACACATCCATCTAACACAGTTGAGGCTGTTTCTAAGGTTCCATCGGCTAATTCAACCTCATACTTCACACTTAAGGTTTTAACAGGTAAATTCAGCAACTCACAAAACTTATTATCTACGAATGACTTATCAGCTCCTGAATCAAAAAGTACTCTTGCATAGACATCATTTATGAGGAAGGTACCTGTGATCACGTTATCATCCTGAACAGCTTCCTTTGCATCCATCCGGAAGACCCTTGCATTGGTCTTCTTGGCTTCCTCAGGCTTTTTAGCGTATTTAGGGCAGTTGGTCTTAATGTGCCCTTTCTCATTGCAGTTGTAGCATGTGGCATCTTTAATCTTCTTGCAATCTACAGTCTTGTGCTCCTTGGACTTGCATAACCCACATGCAGGTGGTCCTGACTGAGACTTGGTCTCAAGCCTGCATTTTCCAAAGTGATGTTTTTGGCAAGTCGTGCACTTTGGCTTCTCCTTTGTTCGCTGATTACCTTTGTTGGACCCAGGCTCTTTCTTGTGGTCCGTATTACCTTTGTGCTTCTTCTCAGATCTTCGTGAGGTATCATCCTCATGCTTCCTCTTACTCTCTTCAGAGTTCTTGAGCGATCTTAGCCTGACCGCATCTAAAGTGAGGGACAAAGATAGATCAGCTGCCGACCTAAAAGTAGCAGGTCTTGAAGCCTTAACACTGGCTTTGATTTCTGGGGCTAAACCCCCAATGAAGCGAGCAATCCTTTTGGGTTCCGGGGTTACCAGATACGGAACCAGTCTAGAGATGGTATTGAAGCTGGTGAGGTAAGCTTGACAATCTAAATTCTTCATCACCAATGATAAGAAATCTGACTCAATCCTTTCAACCTCATGCTAAGGGCAGTAATTCTCTTTAATGAGAGCAACAAACTGATCCCATGTCAGATTGTAGAGTGGGATCTTCCCAGCAGCTTGAATGAGAGACTGCCACCAAGCTAATGCCTCTCCCTTGAATGATTGGGATACATACTTCACTATATCCCTTTCAGCAAAACCGCTGATGACAACTACTGTGTCCATCTCATCTAACCAGGTCATACAATCAATTGCCCCTTTCTCCCCAGTGAAATTCCGGGGTTTGCAGGAAACAAAGTACTTATAGGTACAGGACTTGGTACGCGGTTCATCATCGAACACTATCCTCTTGGATGGAACACTGTGTTGGTTTGAGGAATGTTGAACATCCTCTTTCTTGGGTTTAGGTTGGGTAGAGGGTGGCTTGCTGTGGGCTTCTGAATGAGTCTTAGGGACAGAGTTAGAGTGGGGTACTGATGAGGTTCTACTATGAGTCCCACTAGATTCCCTAAACTGTCGGTCTACTGCCTTAGATACAACAGTGTCAATCAGCGTACGGAGCTCTTCTCTTGTTATATTGATCCTATCATTATCGTGGTTTTCCACGGGATGACTGTTTACTTCCTCCGACCTAGTTATATAGCTTAATTGCTACATAAAATCAAATAAAGACAAGGTTTATATATAGAAGCTTATACAGTTTTATCGTTCTTGACGATTTATTAACCATAGTTTTTAATAGCCATCTTTATCATAACCCTAAATTATAAGTTAATAATAGCACAAAAAGGCCTAGTCATATAGCCAAGTTTAGTTTATAAGCCCAGATTTTATGGAATCGAGGCATTAAGGTTTGAATCAAAGTTCATTACCTTTTCTTGATAGGGAGTTGTAGGCTACCACTGTCTTTAGTCTCAAAGGACATTAATTATAGCCTGTAGGCACTTCATCTATAAGGGATGATTATTTTAATAAGGAAAATTGGAGTAATCCAATTTAAGAATGACTTATGTGATTTTATCGAATCACATTTTGTCACTAATGTTAACATGTCTTTCAGATGTTAACAAGGATTTGAATCTTTTGAATAGGTTTTACCATTTTGGCCATGTCTGCAACGACATTTAGGCTAGGTTTTACCTTTAAGATTCTTTTTAAAATTTAACGCAGCACAACCCTAAATTGAGATGTTAACAAGGATCTGAATCTAATTGAGGAACTACCATCTTGGCCCTGTCTTAAGGTGACACATGGCTAGGTCTTGTCCTTTTTAGATTTTTTTTATTATGGTAGATCTTATAATAAGAATGTTATTTTAAGTCTAACCGTTCCAAAAAAAATTAAACAAGTACATGGTTGCCCTAAACGGGACCTCTAACTGAAATGACTTGCCCATGCAGGGGCTAATCAGAAAATAACAAAGGAAACAAATAAGGACAAAATAAAACGAATTAGGATTAGTCCTATGTTCTTTGTCTAGACTCGAGAATGTGCAACGGTGTAACTGAGATTAAACACAAAATGCTGGTGTTTAATTCACTCAGTGTTGGCTCTGATACCAACCTATCACACCCCGATATTACAACGTATTACCGGTGGGCCCGGTGGGGAGTATCGTGACGTAGTTGATATCATCATAGTCAAACAACACAAATTTAAATACACAGCGGAAGCAAAAGATAGATTTATTTCGATGGAATAAATTGTAATATTAAGTATCACAAAATAGTTGAAACAGATCCAGAGGCGGATCGAAAGAAAAAGGAAATTGTTCAACAGACTTTAACATCTAGAGCTTGCGAGACTTGATTATTGATGCCTGGAGTAGCCAGCCTATTTCGAATAGTACCTGCACTTAGCCTTTTTGGAATATACGTCAGTTTACACTGGTAAATACAACTTAACTGGCTCATTTTGAAAAGAGTTTGAAAATTAATTTGAATGCACTTAAGCAAAAATATATTTTATAACTTGGGACAATTATTTAAAAATAATCTTGTATACAGTTTTACTTATTTGTCATCCATTAGGGCCGGTTTGTAGGGTCGGACAAGATTAACTGACACGCCACAGGTATAATGCCCACAAGGTTGATTCCTTTAAGTGGATTACCAGTTTTTACATAATGCAACTGTCAGGTGTACGCCTACACCCCGTGCTTAGGTCGTGGCCATTTCTTTGAATGATGCCAAGGATATCCGGGACATGGTCATTTAACCCCCAAAGGCCATACGCCAAATAATACAGATTAAAACGAGTTATGTAAATATATCAATCACAATCAGATTTAGATGACTACATACCCGACCAAGCGGTACTTTTATAGTACCGTATCCCAAGCCCGTATAGGGAAAATAAGTTAAGAGTATTTACCTGAGCAAAGTATAAATCAAATACAGCAAGTGCACATAGCTTTTACTGGGCTCCTAATCTGGAACGAAGGTTTTTAATAACCTATTAGAATCCTAACGGGTCTTTAATTAAGCTTAGACTTAGACCGGTTAGTTTTCAAAAGGAAGACACGGTTCAAACGCATGATACAGCGAAGACCGGTTTAGAATGTGGTTTTGACCCGACAAGCTTAGATACTTATTTAATATGGGTAAACTAAACACATTCTGGATTTTGAGACAAAAATGATATGGTTTGACCCGTTTCGGCTAATATATGCAAACTAGTTACAAAAGCCGATCCGAACGCGAAAAGTGCATAACGGGTAACCAAATGAGTCATACATAGGTTTCCTAAGTTAATATGCCTTAAATATGTTGTGACATCAGTAAGATATCTTCTATTATGCCCCATGTGAATTTAAACTCAAATTATGCCCCGTAAGGGCATTTTGGTCATTTAAAAGGTTATAAAAGGGTTTAAATATAAATTTGAGTTTCGGGTCTGACGTAATCAGTAAAAATACGTAATTTACTAAGTTATATCAGTAGGGTATAACCTATATGTGAAATTTATCATTTCTAACCATACTATGCACCGAAGGGGCATTTTGGTAATTTCACCTAAGGTTTAAAGGTCAAATCTGGAAATCTGAGTTTAAAAATTTTGCTTACTGCTAAAGTATAAAATTTACTTAAAAATCAGTAGGAATCAAGTCTTATATATCTAAAATGGTTTTAATACATACTATGCGCTTAAAACGCGTAAAAAGACGATTTTAAGCGATTTCCGGGTTTTACAAGAGAAGCTGATATTTTTAATTATTCCAGAAGGCTTAAAATATTCTATTTATCATATAAAATCAGTAGTAAAAGGTTTGGGGTCAAAAGGATTTGTAAAACTCATTTTATAGCCCAAAAGGGCAAAACCGGCAATTACCGAATCAAGCTTAGAACTCTAAGTTATGCTCAGCCTAAAAATAAATAAAAATCTCCAAAAATCCCAAAATATTATTTTATATCAGTAGGTAAAAATTTTGGTATTAAAAATTGGGCTTAGATAGGCTATATGCCAATTACGCCGTTTAATTAATAAAAAGCTTCTCAATTACGCTAATGAGCATAACTCCTAATCTAGACCTCAAACTGATGTCAAATTTTAGGTACAAGTCTATAAATCAGTAATGAAGGTTTCTATTCTTTTACTTTTTCAAAAATCACGTTTTAAGGTGTAAAGGGCATAATAGTCAACATTTAAGCATTTAACAAAAGCATGCATATGAATCGGATAACTAATGAACCAAGTTGTATAATCTAAGGCATTCCTAAACTATGCTCTAATGGGTCAGAACTGAAAGTCAAAGCAAAAGTCTACTTTTGTGATTTTCGGTTCCGAACCGAGCTTAAACTGAAAATTGTCGAGTTGAACATGTTTAGACATGTTCTTACATTAATTACCAAGTTATATGAGTGATAAAACAGGTTGCATTGCTTCTTCATTGTTAATTATGCTTTAATTTGAAAATAAGCTTTCTGTTGACTTTTTATCATTAGCTTTGACCCGACAATTGACCTAGTTAGAGTGGGAACCAGAGGGTGCCCTTTTAAGGGTTTATTGCCCACATAATTACCAACTCATAGGTACTTTCAATTTGAAATTTGACTGGACAAATTAAGATTAATGACGAAGTCAAACCTTAATTACGACGGCTTGACCTTAAGCTAATAAACTAAGCAAAACTGAATTAAGGAAGGTTAATGACACTTACCAAGGTCCTATGCACGACTAATGATCACTAGGAAGGGTGCTTGAGCTCCAAAAATCTCCAGAAGAAGAGTTGTGAAGGTTTGCAAGTGAATGATCAAATGGTGCAACAAGTGGGTTCTTATATAGTGGGTTCCTTGATCACTTCCAGGTGTCCCTAGGCATGGGAAAACCATCAAACAAGCCCCTAGAATCGAATACATGGTTTCTAAGTCGGTTTAACTTGCTGAACTCGCACCTGTGCATGAATTCTGACCAGCTAAGGCCGTCGCGTAGCGCGACGGCAGAGGGAGTTGCTGGTGGTGCTACGCCAGCATGTGGGTAACCAGCCAAACAAGTTTCAAAACTTGGCAGATTTAACCCCTGGACCTTAAATAGTGGTTTTAACTTATTATTTTGCACTTTTAACCCTCCAACTTGATTTCTAAGGACCCTAAGTTATAAACAAACTTGGTTAAGTCCTTGGTTAACTTTGTGATCACCCGAAAAGCCTTGAATTTCAACGTTGACGCTTTTAATCCCTCGTATACGAATATTATCATAACTTTCTCATTCTTTATCGAAACCTTGTGAAATTTTTATCACTTATTCTAGTGAGTATAATTTATCGTTACAAAGCTTCGGGTTCGCTAAAAGGTCACTCAGAGGTGTACTTTAAACATGTTGACACATTTAACCCCTATAGTTTGTAATCTCTCACTTTCTTTCACAATTAGCTTCGTATGATCCATGATTCATTCGTTTAAGGGTATAAACATCGTGTAGGGTTGTTGAAAGATATATTTATCCATTGTTGACACTTTGAACCCTTTTATTCACATACTTTCTCTGTTTATTAACTTTAGTCCTTCATAAGTAATCTTTTACATGTTTTAAGTCCATGACACGTGTCGATACATTATTGGACATAAATTTACGAGGTGTTACAGTAGATTACGGTGCCAAGTGATTTCTTACGGCCCTTTTAAACTGGGCTACGGCGACACACATGGACCAAAGTTGGGGCCGTAACCTACGGCCAGAGCCGTAGGCTACGGCGCTCACTGAAGCACTTTTCCTTGTTCTTTTTGTTGCATGTTGATTTCTCCAATCTTGTTTCCACCATCTTACAACTTCCATCCAATCTTCTCAAAAGCCAATCTTTAGGCACTTTAACACATGCAAATACAAACATCTAGTGGTTACCAAGTTCAAGCAATTAACCGTATAAAACATGGGATTTTAATCCTTTTAAAGCACTTAAGGGTTGTCCTACGGACCACCCGTCAATAGTAATGTATGTAAACGGGTAGATTAATAATATATGGTTGTTTAATTATATGATCAGGATATCTAATATCTAAGATTTAAAATATAAATTCTTATTATTACATCAAATTAAATATGATTTTTAAACTATATTTAAACATTAAATATAATACTATTTTTAGATAACAAAGCCATAAATAAAGGTTTAAATATATTATTACTAATATATGGTATTGAATGTTCATGCCTCCACTAAACCATATTAAACCATATTTGTGCTACTATTGGCTAACTCTTTGGCCAACAGGAACGGTGTCAAGTAATGTACAAAACCCCACATACTGGTAGATATTACAGAATCCAAAAACTTAATCACTGTAAGTATAACTGATAAACATTTAGGAGTTTGGAAAGCATTTTTAAATATAACTGTATCATAAAAAGGTGATAAAAAGAGGAATGACTCACTTTTTAACTTTAGGGTTCAACTAAAAGTCTCCTGGTATAATCTTGAGTAAGTATAACTCCTGAGCTTTTTAATATAAATATATAATGCACTCGCGTTAAATATAATAACCCAATTCAACTTTATCCCTACGTCACGAGACAGAACCCTAACGGACTTAGTCGGGAAGAACCTTGACATGCATTACGGGGCCCTAGATCAATCGGACAGGTATCAGTGATCAGGGGTTAAAACACTTAAAACGGGGCAAAGCTTTATTATTATTATTATTATTATTATTATTATTATTATTATTATTATTATTATTATTATTATTATGGGATGAATTAAATTAATATATATATATATATATATATATATATATGAAAAGAAAGAGGGGGCGACTAAGAGACCAAAAGAAAACAGTTTGAGCAATTGTGAAGTTGATCCTATATTTATACTAGAGTTTTTTTAGCTTGAATGTCACGCAATGAATTCTGCTTAGTACACGTACACACTTCAAGTTTTAGTTTTGATTTGACTTTCATCCATGCATATGTACACCCTATGAGATGTTAGTTAGTTTTTTTTATTATATATATATATATATATATATATATATATATATATATATTATAATTAATTCAGCCGCTTCACTTATTTGGCGCTTATAACTTCTGAAATATGACGGTTTATAAAACAACGAATATGTCATTAGAACGAGAATATTTTTGTCTACATTTGGATCTAAGTTTCATTAAAAACGGAATAAGTTCAAATATAATGTATTTTTATAATTAAACTATTAAACGGTTCCTGGGCCCGTCTAGGCACTTCATATTTCTAACGGTCAGCTTACTCGTAATCTTCCCGTTTAATAATATAAGTTTTATATACTTTATTTTAGTATAGAAATGTCATACATATATATTTATACAAGCCAATTAATTTGTATAACACTCCAACCAATTATATATAAAATAGTTTTTAAAACTATATGGGTCAAATAATTATATTAAAAATAAAACTAGTTACTAGTGGTTAATAAATTTAAACAACCTATAACTCTTATATGATAAAAATGGAAAGGTTACACTAGGGTCCGTCTTATTCATGCGGTGGTGGAGGGGTATTTGTGGTGATGGTGGTCGTGGTGGTGGTAGGGTTTCTGTGACGGAGATGTGGTGGTGGTTGAAGTCGGTTTCTGGTGTGAGTTGAGGGTGGCGGTTGTGTATGGCTGAGATGTGGTGGTGGTTGGTGGAGGTAATGGTGGGGTGGTGGTTGGTGGAGGTGATGGTGGCAGGTGGTTGGTGGAGGTGATGTTGGTGGTATAAAGGTAGAGGGAAGGAGGTGGTGGTGGAGTTGATTGTGGCGGTGTTGTAAGATAGAGAAGAGAGAGAGAGAAGGGGGAAGTGATTTTAGAGAGGGGGAGCTTTTATAAAATCTTATTATTGTTTTAAATTAGATTACAAAAAAGCCACGTCAGCTTGCCACGTCAGATAAAAAAGCCATGTAGGATAAAAAACTAACCGAGTTAGTATTTGGTTAACTCCGGGGTGACAGAACAAACAAAGTGTTAAGTTGGGAGTAGCGGGGGTCAAAGTGTCAATTAGAGGTGGCAACAGCCAATAGCGATTAGTTAGGGGTGATAAAATCCAATAACCCAAATGAGAATAGCCTATCGTACAAAATAAAAAATGGCTATAGAGGTCATATAAGGGTTAAATCGTAAGAACGATTAAAAAAACGCTATGTGATACAACTTGTATGAGTAAACATACGAGCTATAAGTTTTATTTTAACATGAGATATTGGATTTAAATAACCCCAACTTTCACGAATTGCCCGATAGCACTCTCAACTTTCGATTTGTACTACACCACTCCCAACTTTCAACTTATTTTCCTCTAACACTCCAATATTAACTGAACCTTAAACCAGTTAGCTGATGGCAGACGCCACATCATCAAAAATGCCACGTCGCCAAATAAGGTCCAAATCAGATGCCACAGTAGCAAAAAAGCCACGTCACCAAACAAAGTGGCATATCAGCAAAAAAAAAAACTAACTGGGTTAGGGTTTAGTTTGTTTGGGAGTGCCAATGAAAAATAAGTTTAAAGTTGGGAATGGTGTGGTATAAATCGAAAGTTGGGAGTGCTATTGGTCAATTGGTGAAAGTTGGGGGTATTTAAATCTAATATCCCTTTTAACATATCAATATCATACTTATATCACAAATAGGGTTAGGCTGTAAAGGAATCGAACGTTCAACGAATAACTCGTGAATCATTTGCCGGGAATTTCGTCTATGTTCGTTCGTGAACGAAAACGAACAGAAAAATTTTGTTCGTTAAGTTGAACGAACGAACATGAACAAGGGTTGCATTTGTTCGTTTACGTTCGTCGTTTGGTAATGTGTTCGTTTATGCTCGCTTATTTATGTCTATTTGTGTTCATTAATTTAAATGTTTTTATTTGTTGTATTTTTGTTTTATTGTTTTTAGTTTTTAAAATATTGAAACCCTAGTTATACTATATGTCTCCCCTAATATCTCTTATTTTACCATTTCAATTAAAATTTGATAAACTTCTTAATTGTTTGTATAATTATGTTAAGTGTTTATTTATTTTTTTGGTAGATTATTCGTAATCTTTGTGATGAATTATGCATATTTTATCATTGTTTGTGTTTATTGGTGTTCATGAACATTTGTTTGAATTCATTTGCGTTTGGTAAGTGAAGAGGTATATGGTCCCAAATCAGTGCACACATGTCACAGGGACCACACCACTTTTCCAACATGGCGTCCACATCACACGAGTGCATCTAGAACGTTCTAGATCCTTCTAGAAGAACCCGTCTAATGACTAAGAAGATGCTCCTGTAGACAAAAAGGATAATAGGTGGCACCAATAGATGGACGCCAACTGTGATTGCAAAATCCATGGAGGACAGGCCGACAACCAGTACTAGCAGGCGCCCAGCTGGAACGAATGATTGTGTGCCACGTCACCCACAGGACTGACGACGTCAGAAGGGACAGAAAGGATATTCTCCCTGGTCGGACAGCTGGCGAGCACTGGCTAGTTGGTAGGCCTCCTCCTCCTTCATTCTTTGGCTATAAATAGAGGACTCCACCTCCAGGTTTAAGGATCCGCTCTCTCACTCTTTTACTCTCAACAGACACTTATTCCTCAGAACAATACTTATTCTCACGCCAGAGGGTGGTCACAAGGAAAACCCCCCTATTCCCCTCCTTATGGTGAGTCACCGGTGTTGCTGTTTTGCAGAAGATCCAACTTAACGACGAGTGGAGAAAGAGATTGAACCATCTTATACGAGACGACCAACTGGGATAACTTAGTGTTAACCAGTATTTCATCATTGGCGCCCACCACATTCTTAAAACCATTTTCATCTTTTCTCTTCAAAAACACTCATCAATGGCTAAACCAAACTCTTCTATTCAAATCGGTGAGGAATGCTCTCCGTTTGGCCCAGCAGTGGACAATACACACGTCCAAAACCACCAAAGAGACGAGCACGTCAGTGGAGAGTTCAGAGATGCTGGAGTCACTAATGTCTTTGGAAGTGCCATTCGGGTGATCCAATAAACGACTCCCGGCGTACAAAACACAAGCCATGGCGCTAGTCCATCAGCACCCGCACCATCAAGTATCTCTGCACTGTTAGGACTACTAGAAGGGGAAACCCTCACATCATGGTATGCAAAGTCTCAAGCAACATTGAATCTAATCTACGCGCAACTGAGCGCACAACAAGCGTTAATTCAAGCGCAGATACTGTCGCGGCCCTCGACCCACCCTGGACGGAGCCGGGGCCCGCGATGCAGATTTCAGTGTGGTACCCGTGGTATTTAATTTATGCGACAGCGGAAGTCTTTTTACAACAGGATCTTTTAACCGTAAAAATATGCTCGTTTAATATATTACACAAAGTTTAAGGGATAAATCCCATAATTTACAATAAGTTGATTTCACATAGAAATCTTTATTTTCCAAAACATGTTTTATTCATTTATTTACACTGAGCCACTTCTCTGAGCTTGATAGTGCTTTTACTGCACTTTTCCTGGATCACACAGATCACCTGAAACATGTTTGAAAAAGGTTTTGTCAGCGGGGAAATACTGAGTGAATCATTCCATTTTCTAAAACGACCCGTTAGTTATAAATTTACAGTATTAAGAGCGATTACAATGTTTCTATCAACCAATTATCAAGAATGGGTATTTGTCACTCGACCGGATCTGTGACTGTGGTCATACCACTATTGGGTCCCGTTGCCCCAAATAGTGACGGCTTACTCACACAGAGTAATGATTACTCACATAGAGTAATACTCACTCACATAGAGTGATAAAAATAGTAATGTGCACAATACCCCACATACCAGCTGTAATTTGGTGATTACAAAGACTTAATCCCTGTAATTATAACCTTGAAAATAATTTGAGGTATTGTAATACTTACTCACAAACTGTGAGAAAACAATTTAAAAAGAAGAATGACTCACATTGCAGATTAACGAGCAATAGATATAAGCCTACTGATTATCCTTGATTAAACCTAATTTAACACAATGCACACACACAGGTTAGTAACTAATACAGCAATTACGTCAATTCACGAGATTAAATCTTCACAACGATTAATCAGTGCAATACTCGATAATTCAATCGGATTCACAACAAATAACAGAGCATAGTCCGAATTCGAACAGCACTCTAATATTCAAGTCGAAATCACGACGAATAATCAAAGTACAAGCTCAATTGAGCAGCACCTGGACTATCGTTGGATAGTTATAATCGATCGGACGTTGAATCGTAATGGCGATCGAGTTATTACCCTGATTTCGGCAGCGATTCGTGAATTGTGTGTGTTGTGAACGATTTCTGCTATAACTCAGCGTATACTGTGAGTTTTTTCGTCGTTCAAGTGCCTAATTTCAAGTCCCAGACTCCTCTATTTATACCCGAAATTTTGACCCCCGTCGCGTAGCGCGAGGGGTACCCCTATGGGCGTCGCGCTACGCGAGGGGTCACCCTACTTCATAGGGTAGCCCTTCGTGCATGTAGGCTGGATGAGTCGACAGTTTCTTAAATTTCGAATTTGACAGATAGTTATGAGGATAATCGTAACTAGGGTTTTGCCCCCCCTGAGTTTTAGGGGACCTGATCCTGATTCTGATGATTCTGAAAATTTTAGGGTTAGTGCAGAATTACTTGGGTTTCTCAATTAGGGTTTTCTTAATAGCTAATTACCATCCTAATTATGGATTTTAGTGACAGTTGTTACATCCTCCCCACCTTAAGAAAAATCTCGTCCTCGAGATTTATTGGAATAAATGAGGATATTTGCGCTTCATTTCTGATTCCAGCTCCCAAGTGTATTCTGGTCCTCTCCTTGAATTCCATTTGACTTTGACCAACACTAGTCGTTTGTGTTTGAGAAACTTGACTTTTCTATCTTCGATCTGTAGTGGTTTCTCTATAAACTTCAACTTTTCGTTTACCTCTACATCTTGAAGCGGTACTACCAGGGATTCATCTGCTAAACATTTCTTGAGATTGGATACATGAAATACATCATGTACTCCAGCTAGTTCTTCTGGTAGTTGTAAGCGGTAAGCAACAGGTCCTATTCGTTGGCTTATTGGAAATGGTCCTACGTATCTGGGACTCAACTTTCCTTTCTTACCGAATCGTACTACTCCTTTCCAAGGAGAAACTTTTAAAAGTACCTTATCTCCTACTTGGAATTCAAGCGGTTTGCGACGATTGTCTGCATAGCTTTTCTGACGATCTCGAGCTGTTTTCAGTTTTTCCTTGATCTGTGTTATCTTGTCAGTAGTTTCTTGTACAATCTCAGGACCTGATAATTGACTTTCTCCGATTTCTGCCCAACATACTGGAGTTCTGCACTTGCGTCCATACAGTGCTTCGAATGGTGCAGCTTCGATACTTGAATGATAACTATTGTTATAGGAGAATTCAATTAATGGCAAATGGCTATCCCAATTACCACCAAGGTCAATTACACATGCTCGGAGCATGTCTTCTAGCGTTTGTATTGTCCTTTCACTCTGTCCGTCTGTTTGTGGATGATAAGCAGTACTTAGATTTAGTCGAGTTCCCATTGCTTTCTGAAAGCTTGTCCAGAAATGAGATGTAAAACGACTATCTCTATCCGATACAATGGAGAGCGGGACTCCATGTAGAGATACTACTTCGTCCACGTACAGTTGTGCTAACCTTTCCATGCTAAAGGTTTCTTTCATTGGTAGGAAATGAGCTGACTTGGTTAATCGGTCTACAATTACCCAAATTGCATCATTACCTCTTTTGGTTTTGGGTAACTTTGTAACAAAATCCATTGTTATGAGTTCCCATTTCCATACAGGCATTTCTAATTGTTGAAGTAATCCTGAAGGTTTCTGGTGTTCTGCCTTAACTTGTGAACAAGTTAAACATTTGGATACGTATTTGGCTATATCCTTTTTCATTCCTATCCACCAGAAATTATTTCTTAAATCTTGGTACATCTTATTGTTTCCTGGGTGCATGGTATACCTAGATTTATGAGCTTCTTCTAAAATCTTATTTCTTAATTCTCCTTGCTTAGGTACCCAAATTCGTTTCTTATGGAATTTCCAAATTCCATTATTTCCTTGTTCTAATTCTTTTAGGTAACCTTTCATTCCTTCAGCATCGTCTTGGATTGCTGTTTTCTGAACTTCTTTAATTTGTGCCATTAAATCTACTTGTAGATTTATCCTCAGAGCACGGACTCGTTTCTGTTTCTCATGGTACTTACGACTTAAGGCATCTGCAACTACATTTGCCTTTCCTTCGTGATATTGGATATCACAGTCGTAATCACTTAGCATCTCCATCCATCTTCTTTGCCTCATGTTTAATTCTTTTTGCCCAAATATATATCTCAAACTTTTATGATCTGTATAAACAGTAAACTTACTTCCATACAGATAATGTCTCCATATCTTAAGGGCAAAGATTATGGCTCCTAATTCTTGATCATGAGTCGTATAATTTTCTTCGTGCTTTTTCAATTGTCTAGAAGCATACGCAATTACTTTCTTGCGTTGCATTAACACACATCCATAGCCTAATTTTGAAGCATCACAATATACTTCAAAATCTTCTGTTCCTTCGGGTAAAGCTAAGATTGGTGCATTCGTCAACCTATGCTTTAAAATCTTAAAGGCTTCTTCTTGTCTAGGTCCCCATTCAAACTTAGCAGCTTTACAGGTTAACTTAGTTAATGGTACGGCTATCTTAGAAAAATCTTTGATAAATCGTCTATAGTATCCAGCTAAGCCTAGAAAACTTCTTATCTCCATAGCTGTTTGTGGGACTTTCCATTTTGTAATTGCTTCTATCTTAGCAGGATCTACATGGATACCTTTGTGATTTACCACATGACCTAAGAATTGTACTTCTTGTAGCCAAAATTCACATTTTGAGAATTTGGCATAAAGCCTTTCTTTTCTTAACAAAGTTAAGAGTGCATGTAAGTGTTCACAATGTTCTTTTTGGCTTTTGGAATAAATAAGTATATCGTCGATGAAAACGATCACAAATTTATCCAAATATGATTTACAGATTCGATTCATCATGTCCATGAATGCTGCTGGGGCATTCGTTAATCCAAAGGGCATGACTGTAAACTCATAATGACCATACCTAGTTCTGAAAGCAGTTTTAGGTATGTCTTCTTCTTGTACTTTCAACTGATGGTATCCGGATCTTAAATCTATCTTTGAGAAATACCTAGCTCCTTGCAATTGATCAAAAAGATCATCAATCCTAGGTAGTGGGTATCGATTCTTAATTGTAACCTTATTTAATTCTCTATAATCGATACACATTCTCATCGATCCATCTTTCTTCTTTACAAACAGTACCGGTGCACCCCAAGGGGATGAACTCGGTTGTATGAATCCTTTGCTTAATAATTCATCTAATTGCTTTTTCAATTCTAGCATTTCGGTAGGTGCTAATCTATATGGTGCTTTGGCTATTGGTGCAGTACCTGGAATTAAATGAATTCTAAATTCTACTTCTCTATCAGGTGGTAATCCAGGTAATTCTTCTGGAAAAACGTCTGGGTATTCTGAGACTACGGGGATGTCCTGGAGTTCCTTATCTTTAGTGTTAATGATTGCGGAAATCATATACACCATTTCCTGTTTTCTCGAATAACTAGCCAATTTCATCACTGATATGAATTTCAAAGGCTTTCGAGGTTTATCCCCAGTAATTAAAATTACTTCTCCTGTAGAGGTTTGAATTTCTACTGCATTTTTATCACATAGGATTCGTGCATGGTTGGCTACTAACCAATCCATTCCTAATACTACATCGAATCCGGCTAAATTCATTGGTAACAAATTTGCAGAGAACTTATGGCCTAATAGTTCTATTTTTCCTCCTTGCCAGATTTTATCTATGTTCACAGAATTTCCTTCTGCGGTTTCAACTGTGAAAATTTGCCTAAGAGTGGTTAAAGGTAACTTAAGATCTTGACAAAATGAAGTATTAATAAAGCTTTGGTTCGCACCAGAGTCAAATAATACTTTTGCAAATACGTCATGTACTAGGAACGTACCAGCTATCACATCTGGAATGAGTTCGGCCTCTTGAGAGGTTAGCTGGAATGCACGAGCATTTTTCTTGGTTGTTCCTTCCGTGGGTTTGGCTTGGTTAACTACAGGTTTAGCTAACTTAGGACATTCAGATTGAAAGTGTCCCCTTTCTCTGCAATTATAACAAACTCTGGTTTTCTTTCTGCAGTCTTCTTCCCGATGTCCTTTCATTTTGCAAAAATTGCAAACCATGTTGCATTGTCCATAATGCTTCTTTTTGCAATTTCTGCAGAAAGGAGGTGATGAGGATTGCCCTGTTCCTCTTTTCTTGGTATTACCCGCACGAAATCCTTGGGTAATCTTCTAAGCTAATTCCTTCTTCCGGTCTTCTTCTCTTGTGCGCACCAACTCATCTGTTAGGGTATTAGCTAATTCTACAGCATCGTCAATAGTACGAGGTCTCGCAGCTTTAACGATGTTTCGGATTTCACTAATTAACCCCCAGATGTATCGAGAAATAAGTACCGGTTCCGGCGAAGCCAGTGATGGCACTACCCTTGCGTATTCAAAGAATGTCGAAGTATAGCCCCGACAATCTACACCTAGCATACGATGACTCAGGAATTTGTTTGCCATCTGTTCCTTCTCGTATTCGGGACAGAATTTTCTTTCTACCAAACTCTTAAATTCTTCCCAACCTATGGCGTATGCTTTCCTTCTTCCTTTTGCCTGGAGGACCGTGTTCCACCATTCGAGTGCCCCTTCTTTGAACAGGTTTGATGCATACATCACCTGGTCTCCTTCGGCACATTTGCTTATTGCAATTACTGCTTCGGTTTTCTCTAACCAACGCAGTGTTGCAGTTGCCCCTTCGTTACCTGCAAATTCAGCGGGTTTGCAAGCAAGAAATTCTTTGTAAGTGCAACCAGACGTTGCAGCTTTCATTCTTTTAGGGAGTGGGGCCTGCTGCAGATCATGATCGTCATGATTGCCGCCTCCATTTATGCTGTTACTGCCGTTATCTTCTGGAATACGTTTACTAGGAATTAATTGTGGTTCGGCAGGTTTCTGAACAGCAGCTACAATTTCTGGAATAGCATGAGCTATCCCTTGGGCGATAAAGTGCTCGATATCTTGTCGAGTTATATATTGATCTTCCTGTTCTTGCTCAGATTGATTTACTTCATTAATTGGTTCATTATTAGCGTTTTCCATCTGCTTATTGGTAAAAATTATTAGTGTCTAACTTATCAATGACAAAATTCACATAGATAAACACATAGATTATCACAACATACAAGCATAACCAAAATTGTCGATTTCTCGACTTTTACTTTGTTATGGTATATTGTATATGCATCCATACACACCGTATTTTACAGAGTTTTATTGCCCATTTTACAGAATTTTGAGTTACTATTATACCATACGACTTTCTGTGGTTTAACTGACGATTCTAGTAACGATGCTCCCTCTCATCGTACTTCCAAGTTAGATGCTCCCCCATTTCCCTGATCCTATTACCTGTACCTATTAGTTCTTCACCGAACTGACGGAGTTCAGCTAGGTTTTCATTACTCATGGGAGGATTTGGGAGTGGTTCTGGGTCAAATTGTGGAAGGAAACTATAAGGACTGTTGACTATGTTTTGGAATTGCCAATCATTGGTCCACCATTCCTCCATTTGGCCTAATGGTCTGGTATGAACTAGTGGGTCTGGAATAGCTGGTCCTAGGTTTAGTGGGAATTGAACTGTAGCCGGGTAAGAGAAGAGATTATCGTTGATAGGCTCTAAAACATCACAATTTTCCAGTAGGCGATCTATTTCGTCCTGGAACGTGATTTCCTCAGATTGTTTAGAGCTTTCACCAATCTCTATTCCCTTTTGTTTCAGATCTATTCCTATTTCCTTTTCAGGTGGTTTTGAACTTTCTCCAGTTTCTATTTCCTTTCCCTTGCTCACACTCACAGGATTTTCTATTTTAGGGAGTTTCCTAGTGGCAGGTTTCCTACGGCGTACTTTCCTCCACCCTACGTATCTTCTCTTCTTTTTAGGTTTGGCTTTTTCCAGCGGTGGAGCTTGGAATTCCACAGGTTCTTCTATGTCAGCAATGTAACCAGTAAAGTCGTGAGAGACTTCGATAGGCACTGGATATAAGTTGAGATTCTGGAATGCTTCCGACATCTCATTCATGCTGCATAGCATATATGCAAAATGCAATGTTAAAACTTTGGAACAAAGTTTAACAAACAAACACTGAAGTTTTATTGCATATTACTTTTAGTACAGAAATAACTGAAATAAACACACTGGGATTTTATTTATTTACGGGATTGTGATTTCTCTTACTAGACCCAACTTATCGAATATTTAGAGATTAGCATTTTCTGCTACAGTAGCTAGCATATAGAGATTTGCCCATTTCCCGTCTATTTTATCTTCCCAAGGTGCACTATTACCCAATTCTTGAACTTCTGGGTTAAACCTAACTCTCTTGGTTCGGGGTTTCTTTTTCTCCTGACTCTTTTTAAGTATCGAATCCCTTTTCTCTGGGGAAAGAGGATTTTCATAATTTGCCTTGCGGACAAAGATTCCTTCTTCTAATTTTATTGGGTTTTTAGAAGAAGATGCCACATCTAGTTTGTGGTAGATAGCAGACAGCTTTTGTTTACCCATACTGTAACTATCAAATAATCAGTTAATAAAACAAATAATCACAGAATGATAACTAGTAGAATTAAGTATTTTGTCCAATACTTAATTCCGAAATAGGCTTAAATCAGTGGCTCGATCAGTGGCTCAATTTAATTATTAGTTCTGATACCACCTTTCTGTCGCGGCCCCCGACCCACCCTGGACGGAGCCGGGGCCCGCGATGCAGATTTCAGTGTGGTACCCGTGGTATTTAATTTATGCGACAGCGGAAGTCTTTTTACAACAAGATCTTTTAACCGTAAAAATATGCTCGTTTAATATATTACACAAAGTTTAAGGGATAAATCCCATAATTTACAATAAGTTGATTTCACATAGAAATCTTTATTTTCCAAAACATGTTTTATTCATTTATTTACACTGAGCCACTTCTCTGAGCTTGATAGTGCTTTTACTGCACTTTTCCTGGATCACACAGATCACCTGAAACATGTTTGAAAAAGGTTTTGTCAGCGGGGAAATACTGAGTGAATCATTCCATTTTCTAAAACGACCCGTTAGTTATAAATTTACAGTATTAAGAGCGATTACAATGTTTCTATCAACCAATTATCAAGAATGGGTATTTGTCACTCGACCGGATCTGTGACTGTGGTCATACCACTATTGGGTCCCGTTGCCCCAAATAGTGACGGCTTACTCACACAGAGTAATGATTACTCACATAGAGTAATACTCACTCACATAGAGTGATAAAAATAGTAATGTGCACAATACCCCACATACCAGCTGTAATTTGGTGATTACAAAGACTTAATCCCTGTAATTATAACCTTGAAAATAATTTGAGGTATTGTAATACTTACTCACAAACTGTGAGAAAACAATTTAAAAAGAAGAATGACTCACATTGCAGATTAACGAGCAATAGATATAAGCCTACTGATTATCCTTGATTAAACCTAATTTAACACAATGCACACACACAGGTTAGTAACTAATACAGTAATTACGTCAATTCACGAGATTAAATCTTCACAACGATTAATCAGTGCAATACTCGATAATTCAATCGGATTCACAACGAATAACAGAGCATAGTCCGAATTCGAACAGCACTCTAATATTCAAGTCGAAATCACGACGAATAATCAAAGTACAAGCTCAATTGAGCAGCACCTGGACTATCGTTGGATAGTTATAATCGATCGGACGTTGAATCGTAATGGCGATCGAGTTATTACCCCGATTTCGGCAGCGATTCGTGAATTGTGTGTGTTGTGAACGATTTCTGCTATAACTCAGCGTATACTGTGAGTTTTTTCGTCGTTCAAGTGCCCAATTTCAAGTCCCAGACTCCTCTATTTATACCCGAAATTTGACCCCCGTCGCGTAGCGCGAGGGGTACCCCTATGGGCGTCGCGCTACGCGAGGGGTCACCCTACTTCATAGGGTAGCCCTTCGTGCATGTAGGCTGGATGAGTCGACAGTTTCTTAAATTTCGAATTTGACAGATAGTTATGAGGATAATCTTAACTAGGGTTTTGCCCCCCCTGAGTTTTAGGGGACCTGATCCTGATTCTGATGATTCTGAAAATTTTAGGGTTAGTGCAGAATTACTTGGGTTTCTCAATTAGGGTTTTCTTAATAGCTAATTACCATCCTAATTATGGATTTTAGTGACAGTTGTTACATATACAACCATCTCCTTTCGTGACCCCAGCCCCTCGTCAGGCAGACAACCAGAACCCGCACCATGCGCACGTGCGGAACCAACAACACGAAAGGTCATCAACGCTAAGAAGGCAGAGTGCGCAAGATATGCGCGATACTTATTAATCACCTAACTAACTCTAATCACTTACTATAAAACCCAACTCACTTCCACACTTCTCCCACTTTACAAATTCACTAATCCACTCTCTAAACACTCCAAATCTGGTGTAAAAATAGTAGCAAAGTCAGATTCATATCAAGTTACAAAAGTGAGTCTAAACTCACTTATCTTCCATCTTTTTCACTTCTTCTTGCTTCTTAGCACTTGGAACAACCCTAGGGATGTTTCCATAGGTTTTCCATGGAAAACCAAAGATGGAACATCACCATAATGAGGTTAAAGTGCAAGAACTTTCTGTTTTGAACAAGAACTTTGTTAAACATACTTGAACTCATGTTTTAATCATACATTCCTATGTCCTTATGCCACTTATCAAGACTATGATTAAGTGTGCTTAAAAACAAGGTTGTAACATACAAATTCAGAGGTTTTAATCCTCAAAACTTTCTGTTTTATAAGGGTTTCTAACCCACAAGTGTTGAACAAGGCTTGAACTTGTGTATGTGTGATTATTTGGATAACTTGGGCTATCCTACTTACAATCCACACTTCACTTGATGATTTCTCTTAGTTAGTATGTATATTTCATTTCTTTATTGTTCATTAATGACCATCCTTGTTGTCTTATAACAACTTGTGCATTGGTGAATATACAAAAGAGTTTTAAAATGGAAGATTTATCCTCCTACCTCTATGCATGACTTCTATGATAATCCTTGTTATATTGTTGGACTAAACTTATAATATACTATATGAAATATATAAGATACATATAATACATGTAAGAAACTGAACCCTTGATGCTAACCAAATGGTTATTTGTCAAGTTACTAAGTTACATCACCTAAGTGCTTAGTTCCTCGTTACGATTCTAATAGGTATTAAACCTATGAAATCATTCCAACCCCTATGGGTTTTCATAGTGTCAAGAACGAGTGCTAAGTCTAAGTGATTATTTTCTTGTATATTTACTTTGTTATACTTTTAATTCCAAATTCCTAATCCTCTGTTATTATACACCTACGTTTCCTCGTGTAGAAGGACTTGGTGTTCCATCATCAAACAACCAACAAACTCCTCACGGATTCACAAGTGGAAGCTTGCAAAACCGTGAGTACACTTGACCCGTTTTACTTTTAAAACACTTTGGGTTGTAACATGTTAATATATGAAACTCACAATCACACACTTAAACATGTTTTATACTCTCAATCCTATATACATGCTACTTGTTTACTTAGGTTCATGCTAGATTATACATGCTTTATGTCATTAACTTTGCTAAGCCCCAACTTTACATATATAGCGTTATAGGAGTAGCACGCCGCCCGTCGGGGTCTTGTTAAGTCTTTATTTATTCTTGAACGGTCTCGTTACTTTTGTGGCGAGGGATGCTAAATACTAGTGGACACTTGGGTTTGACATATTGTGATGCATGCTAGTTACCTTGTTTACAAATTGCCATGTGGATTCGAGAAAATGCTTTTATACTTATGCTATATTTATACAAACCTTGTGTACTCGCCAATGCCTTCGCATTGACACTTTATTTTAAACATGTTACAGGTTGATGATGATGATCGTATGAAATCTAGTAGAGATGACTAGAAACACGCTCAAGAAATTACTAGATTTGATTTATTATGTTATGTTGAACTCGTTGTATTGTCTTTTGTTTGTTGTAATTTGAATTCCATGTGTTATATTTGACAATTTGAATTATGCAATGAAAACGGTTTTGATTTAAATATTATCACAATTAGCGTTATGTGTGATGAGCAATCTATCTTCGTCCCACTCCGATGATTCCGCCATTGGTTGGTGTGTGACAGACGCCAATTGTGATTGCAAGATCCCTTGAGGACAGGCCGACAACCAGTACAAGCAAGCGCCCAGCTGGAACGAATGATTGCGCGCCACTTCATCCACAGGACTGACAACGTTAAAAGGGACAAAAAGGATATTCTCTCTGGTCGGACAGCTGGCGAGCACTGGCTAGCTGGCAGACCTCCTCATCATCCTTTATTCTCCGGCTATAAATAGAGGACTCCACCTCCAGGTTTAAGGATTCGCTCTCTCACTCTTTTACTCTCAACACACACTTATTCCTCAGAACAATACGTATTCTTATGCCGGAGGGTGGTCACAGGGAGAACCCACCTATTCCCCTCCTTGTGTCGAGTCACTGGTGTTGCTGCTTTGCAGAAGATCCAACTAAACGACGAGTGGAGAAAGAGATTGAACCATCTTATAGGAGACGACCAGCTGGGATAACTTCATGAACAGTTTATAAACAAATTCATTCCTTAACGAACGAACACGAACAATACCGAGTAAATATAATATAGGTAAAATTCTATAAAACAAATAAAGAAGTAGATTTGATTTGGTATCGTATATTCTACTGGTTACTCTCTCTGTAAGCTGCTGCCGTTATCCTTCACTCGTATACTAAAACGTGTCCACCATAAACCACCATCTGTCACACACACCACCACTTTCCCGGCGGTGCTCATCCCGCTGCTCCTCTATATCTCGCCGGAAAAAACAACACAACACATCTAACACCAACGCTATGTCTCTAATTCCGGCCGCCGCCTGCAACTTCACACAATATCTTCCATCTCCGCCGTCACATTCTGCCGTTCGGTTTTCCGTCAAATTCACCGTCTCATGCTGCTCTGTTTCGTCTCCGGTGACCGTTGTTAACGGAAACGTCGACTTGAAAGCGATGGAACGGAATGAGATTAGGTTAGGTTTACCGAGCAAAGGTCGAATGGCCTCTGATACACTTGATCTTCTCAAAGTAGGTTTTCTGTTTCAGATCTTGATTTTGTTTATGTAACGGTTTGTTTTGTTGTTTGATTTTGTGTATTTGTTTTGATAGGATTGTCAGTTATCTGTGCGGCAACCTAATCCGAGGCAATACGTTGCCGATATTCCTCAGGTGTGATGTTTCTAATCGATTTTAGTAGTTAAACTTTGAATTATTTAGGGTTTACATGAGTTCTTTATGAATATTATGTCAAAATGTAGTTGCATAGTGATATATACCTTATAACTGTATATTTGATAGCTATTATATCCTTTAGAAGGATGAAATCTGATTTCATTGGGAACCTGATTGCAATGTATGTTTTTTTCCTGAAATGAGGATAGGAAGAATGTTGTTATATGCGCTTTTCGTTTGATACGATGCTACATAACATCATCAAATTGATGAAAATGGGCTATTGCTTTCTGTTTGAATCTTGTTGCTCTTTTTAGGGAGATTCATTTCGAATAAAGTTACGGAGTAGCCGTTGGTTTAAATTAATTTTTTTTTCTCTAGTTAGTGGACTACAATAGCTCATGCATTTATGTTTAGTTCTGGACCACCGATATCTATTTTTTGTAAACTTATTTTACCAAATTAATTACTGTCTTACTCTGAAACATAAATCAATGACATGTAAAGGAATTAGGTGGTTGATGGCATTATTTGAGCTAATATCATTTTCTGTATCTCATTTAGACAAATGATTTTTGCGCAGGCAGTCACCGTTTGTATCCTTTGAACATTTTGTGATTGTTATCCTGTTATGGGATGACATAATTTGTAATTCTGCTAACATAAAATTTTGAAGGAAGTTTAGTCACACTGTATTTGAGATATTAACAAAGTTCTGAGTTCTGACCATGGTCCAGTCCAATTTGTTTCTAAAGTTGACTTATTTACAATATCTGATTGCAGCTGTCAAACGTAGAAGTCTGGTTTCAGCGCCCAAAAGATATCGTGAAGAAGCTGGTTTCAGGAGATTTAGACCTTGGTATTGTTGGTCTTGACACACTTAGTGAATATGGACAGGTAATTCAAGACACACCATATGATATATTGTTTTTTTTTTTTTTTTTTTTTTTTTTGTAAAATTTATAGCTCATTCTTCTGGTTTCATTTCATACAGCATCATTATTGTTGATTTCTTTATGGTATTTATATCACAATTTTGACTAGATTATTTTTACGTGGTAGTAACTTTATTTGTCAGTCTGTTACTTTCTTTTTTCTTGTTAAATCTTTGATATCACGTTTCTCAAAATATAAATTCGTTGTAACAATAACCTTGCCTTGTATTTTAAGATCTTTATCTTGATCTTAAGAGGATTCGGCCACACGAAAGTTCCATGTTGAACCTAAGCTGTAAGTTGATGTATTTTAACTGTAAATTATGCTAACAAGTACTTGGTAGTATGGTCTTCGGTTTTCGTGTGGTTTTTATTTTTTATGAGTGATCAAAGTAAAACCTTTTAGTTGATTTTCATTTTTCAGCACACTGTTCCATGTTTCTTGTTTTGTTCTTTTTGCCAGAAACTTACTTGATTGCAAGAAATAAACTTGACAAATGGAGGATAAAGGGAAAGAATTAAAAGTAGAAAATTACATAAGTACTAAAGTTTCTATAATGTCATTGTGTTCAAAGTATTTGATCATCTCACTGCTTGCCTGTGTTAATAGCATGTAAAGTTATGGTTTTTAATTGTTATTCATAGGGAAATGAAGATCTAATCCTTGTTCACGATGCACTTGCATATGGAGATTGTCGTTTATCTCTTGCAGTAAGTTTTACTTTTTTTTAAAGAACAAGCTAAGAACCAATAGTTGTATTCTATATTGAAAGACACTTAGATGAATTCATTTTCGGTTTTTAACAGATTCCAAAGTATGGGATCTTTGAGAAAATTAATTCAATGAAGGAACTAGCCGAAATGCCTCAATGGACCGCTGAGAAGCCTCTAAGAGTTGCCACTGGTTTCACATATGTAATTTATAATTCGTCTTTCATGGTGCTATTGTAGTTTTCTTTCCTAGTAACCAACTCAGATATTTATATAATTTTCTTTTTTTTTTCTTTCAGTTGGGTCCTAAGTTTCTGAAAGAGAGCGGGCTTCAGCATGTTGAGTTTTCAACTGCTGATGGGGCACTCGAGGCAGCTCCTGCGGTGAGTTATGTTTCAATTCAAGTTTATTTATAATGAGATGCATGAGCTTACAAGAAAGTTGGGATCTTTATGTCATATTTCTTTTTACTTCCCATGGTTGTGTAGTAATAATGGTTAAGTTTTCTAATTGGTTCCTTGAGGTGCCACCACAAATATAATTCAATAAATATCTAAATCCAAGTAATGGTTTGGATCACATAAAATTAGGGGTAATTATGGGTCAGTTTGTTTTTGGGCTAAAACCTAACCTAAAACTAATGTGTCGAGTTTTAGATTTCTTTTAACCGATTGGATTGGTTCTAAATTTTTCGGATTTCGGTAAGTTCATTTATTGGACAAGATGGTTTGGTTAATTCGGTAATTGCTGGCTTTGGATGTAGGTGTATTCAAGTTAATTTCAGTGAATAAGTCCAATTATATCTTGGGTCAAATATAAGATATCGGCAGCCCTTTCAATTTATAAAGTAGCATAAATAACTTATATGTTATTTGTAAATATTTGTAACAATTCTTTTGACATAGAACATATAATTAAAAAACAATATATTTAAAGTTGGGTTTTAATGTAACCTGGGTTAATTCGGTTAGTTATACTATACACATATAACCATTACTGAACCATAATAATCTGTTATAAGAAAACATAACCAGATCATTGATCTCTCAATAGGTTTGGTTTTCTTTTGATATCGTGGTTGTGATTCTGTTTGGTTTTCTCCTAAATATACTTAAGAAAATGTTGAAGAAAAAAATTAAAAGTCCGTACTAACGGGGCATCTTCTACGGTGAGACATTCTTTGATTCATGTTCATGTAATATGCCATGATAAATGGACTTGAACTTGAACAATGTCTCACTGCTGAAGTGCTGGTGCAGCCTCTCGTTCCCCATGAGCAATAAATATTATTTTTTTTTCATCATTTTTCCTCTCAAAATGAAGTTGGGTTTATATAAAGTTAAGTTAACCAGGATAGGAATTACATTATACAGTTATCATGTGACTTCGTATATACGATAGGAGATTTACCTGATATAGCTCACTGTCCTTTTTTAAAGTTGGGTTTGTAAAAAGTTTCATATTTTATTATATCAATTTCATCACATATTTTCACTTGCGTATATAGATGGGGATAGCTGATGCTATCGTAGATCTCGTCAGTAGCGGGACCACATTGAAAGAGAACAATCTCAAAGAAATCGAAGGCGGAGTGCTGTTAGAAAGTCAGGTAAAGTCTGTTAGCCCAACCATGCAACGTTTGTGTTTTTTCCAGATTTCGTTTTTTGAGTAGAATCTTCTTCAGGCTGTCTTGGTTGCTAGCAAGAAGTCTCTACTCCAGCGCGAAGGATTTTTGGATATCACACATGAAATTCTCGAAAGATTTGAGGCACATTTAAGGGCACTTGGTCAGTTCACGGTAAGACAATTACCGTTTTTATTTGCCATCTCTTAATGGCACATATTTTCTGAGTCGAGAATTTTAATAACAGTATTTTATATTTGTTTAAAGTTGTTTAACAGTCAAAGACTTCTTTCTAGGAAGGTGTAATATAGTAATATTACATTACTATTTACTCGTTACCAAGGGTGTGAATTTCTGACACGATCTGAAAACATGACACAAACTTAACACGAAATTCGCGGGTTTGGGTTTAGTCTAAACGGGTTTGGGTCAGTTTCAGGTTGAACCCGCAAACCCGTTTAGCTAAACGGGTCGGGTTCGGGTTAATCCAGTTGGGTTAACCCGTTTTAACTCATGTATATTATAATTTTTGTTACCATATGATTTATATCATAAATTAAATCGGGTGTGTATTTTATGCCATAATTACAACTTCAAAGATAAATTAACATAAGATTTTATAATTTAAATGTAATTGTATTATATACATATGTGTTTTTTTGTAGTAAATTTTAATTATAATATATTAATTTGTGGCAAAAAAATTAAAAAATAAAAAAACTTCAGGTTCGGGTCAACCCGCGAATATTCGGGTCGTGTTCAGGTTCATGTGTGACACAATTTTTTGGATTCGTCTAAAATTTTCGGGTTCAAATCGGGTTAAACTCGCCAACCCGCTAACATGACATGTTTAGCACCCCTACTTGTTACTTACATATATGTTGCATCTCTGCAGGTAGTTGCCAACATGAGGGGAAACAGTACAGAGGAAGTAGCTGAGCGAATTTTGAGCCAACCGTCACTATCTGGGCTGCAGGTAATACTTGTTTTCTTGAATCTTAAAAATAATTAGGCTTATAATATCAACGTTTTTTTCTTCTTTTAAATTCAAGAGTAAAGTAGATAAATGGTCCATATGGTTTACCAAAATTTTGGATTTGGTCCCTAGCTTTCTATAAGTACACAGATGGTCCTTGTGGTTTACACTTTGTAACGCATTTAGTCCCCAGTTTTTTTTTTTTTTTTCCAAAAGTACATGGGTGGTCCCTGTGGTTTGCACTTTGTAACGTATTTAGTGCAAACCTTTAAATTTGTTGGTTGGGGACTAAATGCGTTACAAAGTGCAAACCACAGGGACCATCCGTGTACTTTTGGAAAGCTAGGAACCAAATTCAAAATTTTGGTAAACCTCAAGGACCATCCGCGTACTTTACTTTAAATTTGTTTTATTTTTCAAGCGAAGCAAAATAGCAACTTTTCACAATCTTGGTGAATATTTTAGGTGACAATTTCATATCAACCCTTAAACTCAGAATATCATAGTTACCTGACCAAAAATATTAATATCAAATATACTCATTTCATTAAATACGATTTATCAGTATGCCCGTTATACCCTTATCTTTTTTCTTACACTCCCAAACTCTCATTTTCTAATGCTAGTTTCAATGGAAGGGTATAAATGTCATAAATTTGAAAATGGGTGTATTTATGATATCGTGATTTTTTGTTGTGTTAATATGATTTTATAGTTTATACTATGTTTTAAATTGATATATGAAATTATCTTCTTTATTTATGTGTATATATGATTTATGTGTTTTTTTTATAAGTATTGAGCGAGTAAACCTATTATTTACCTAACGCATATGTCAACAACAGGGACCTACTATAAGTCCAGTCTTCCGCAGAAGTGACAGTGGGGTAAAAGCTGATTATTACGCCATAGTCATTTGTGTACCCAAGAAGTTACTCTACAAATCTGTTCAGCAGCTAAGAGCGGTAAGATATCGTCCTCACAATCTTCAACTTGTTAAGCATGGTTATTATGTTACACCAATCCCGTTAGGGCCTTTACTGGGCCATGCTGAGTGTTGTTGGGCTTGGATCCAGTGGATTTGTGGCCCACTAAAGGTGGAGGGATGCCATACTTTTCAAAAAAAGATTTCAAACCTGAATATGCTTTGAATCATAACTGGACGCGGGCTGCTGCACTATTCTGCATCCACGTTATTGGTATGAGTGGCAAAACAAGTGGGTCGGGACGTCGGGTTGGGTTGAGATGGGTTTGGGTCAAAACTGACCACAAAGGAGGTGGTGGTAAAACGTACACTTGCGCCCATTATTTAGTTATACTTTGTTTTTAATCAACTCTACACAGTATGGCCCAAGATGTTATATTACATACATAAACTAACTCAAATTTAATTGTTTAGTTGTTTACCATGTTATATGAAAGGATGTGATTTAACTGTGTATGCTGATGCAGATTGGAGGCAGTGGTGTTCTTGTGTCTCCTTTGACCTACATCTTTGATGAAGAAACTCCAAGATGGCGCGAACTTCTTTCAAAACTAGGGCTTTGAGGTAATAATATGTTTTGTAATGTTTTGTATCGATTACAACGATTAGTACATTTGTTTATACCAGTTCTTTTTCTAGAACGAGGTGTAGGGGTGTTTGTTATTTTATCGTACGAATTTGGTTAATTTCACCCGCCGTTAATCATATAGATGGTTTGGGACTTCATCAAATTAGTTTGTGGCTCGGTTTGTAGTTTATATTGTCAAATTTGTTGTTTTTTTGCCAAACTGCTGACTGTCGTAAGGGTTATGCAAAAACCTAATTCTATACTTAAAAGACAAAGTCGGTGGGGATACCCACCGGCTTTGCCTTGTCACCCTCAAGTTTTACATAATTGCATTTCAAGCCCCTTAGCTTTGCTACGGCCATTCTACTTTTGGAGCAATTAATTTTAGTCCCTTATCTAACTTTACTATTCTTCTACTTTAATAATTGACATTTTTAGCCCCTAGCTTTTTACTAATTTAAATTTCCTTCGACAACATTCGTTCGTTAATTTCTTTTGTTTACCAATATCATTTTTTTACTTAAAAAAACTATTTTTCCGAGCATATTTTTATGTACGTAACCGTATAAATTTAAGGGTGTCATGTTTTGACATAAACTTTTTATGTAAACAAGTTAGGTCAAATATAACACGTTTTCGTTTAAAAAATCATTTTTACGTGCATATTTTTATGTATGTGTCTGTATCAATTCGAGTTTGTCTCTGGATGTACTTTTTATTTTATTTTATTATAATGCGTTTTCTTACTTATGTTATGTACGTTTTCATAAATTTTATTCTTGACAGAGTGGAGTCAAATTGTTGTTTTTTTTTTCTTTTTTTTCAAAGGTTTAATTCATCCTATAGAATAAGTTATGATTGTACGAGAAAGATTCAGTTTACTTTACGTTGTGATCCAATCGCAATACTTATATAGGTTACATTGAGTTCAATCAGATATGTCGAAACACGCGTTTTCATATGCTTAACGCATTACCTGACACTTGAACAAATCTATTCGATACTTGTGATGTCCTCGTGCCGCAACACGCGCGGGTCTTATTACTAGTTAAACTAAATAGATAGCGTAGGTAGGGTATCCTATCCGCGGGGAATATGTGGTTAGTGTTAAGCTAAATTATTTAATTAACTACTACTAATCTAGAATTGGGGGTTTTGATTGATTTGAAGAATAGCTTTAAACTAACTACGAGAAAATATATCAGATTTATAAAATGTAACTTCCTCCAAACTTTAGGTTCTAGATTTCACAAAACTCAGTTTCCTTGGTTAATTTGCTTCACATAGACATGATGTTGGAAAGTTTATTATTTAATATGGTAATAAAAAATAGGTCTTTGTCATGATATCTTTTATAATTTTAACACTAGTAAACACTATTTACTAGTGTGAGTCAACCTACTCTATGTCACTCAACAAATTACTAGGTTTTGTCATCAACCGAACAAGTTATAAAGCAAGAACTCAAAACACATGCAAATAGTTCAAATAAACCAACACATCAATGAATTCATACAACGTTGTCAAAGTCAAAAATATATCCAAACTTGAGTATAAACTGAGAAACGTAAAAACTTAACTGAACCGTTCGCCTGGAGGAAGCCACGAAGAGCCTAACTGCTCATGGTCATCTTCATAGCATCAGTTGTGTCATCCTGAACCGATCCAACATGCCAAAGTAACTTCAAAGATGAAAAAAATAATAATAATTTGTCCCTTGATATATGTTGACGGATGCGAATTATATCTTATGAAAAGCGATTCCTCAACATTTGCATGTATACTATTTTTTGCCCCGCCCGCGTTGCGGGGCAATAAGTCGAAAATTTCTCTCTCATAACATGTATGTCTGTGTTTCGGTTACTTGTACGTACTACTCATAACACGATATCAAAATAAAAATTACATCGAGTCAACCAATTAAAACAAAAACACTACCATACTTTTACTAAAAAATAACTAAAACGATGGAAGACTATAATTTTAAACTGGGAGCAAAGTTGTAATTTTTCAGGACAAATGAGCATGTACCAGGCATGCCTGGACGAATAAAAATTACACCTATGCCCGCCCGCGTTGCGGGGCGTTAAATCAAATATTTCTTAGTTTCATAACATGTATGCATGTATTTAAGTTACTTGTACCTACTACTTATAACACGATCTAAAAAAATACATCGAGACAACCAATTAAACGAATACACTACCATGTTTTGCTAAAAAAAATTAAAACAATAACAGGTCTGTAATTTTGAGTTAGGGGTAAAATACTAATGTGTCAGGACCAATGATCAAGTGTTAGACAACTGCATGACACAATAAAAGTTGCATTGAGTCAACCAAGCAAAATAAAACAGTACTATAGTTTTGCACAAAAAAAAAAGTAAAACGATGGCAAGATCATAATTTTTAACCGGGGGAGAAATCGTAATTTTTGAAATGGGAGCAAAATCATAATTTTGAACAGAGTGCAAAATCGTAAAAATATTTTGAACTGGGGCAAAATCATAATTTTAAACTGAGGGCAAAATCATAATTTTGAGCTATGGGGAAAAATATAATTTTATTTTGAACTGTGGGCGAAAACGTAAATTTGAGTTGGGGGGCAAAATCGTAATTTTGAGCTAGGGGCAAAAAGATATTTTTATTTTGAACGTGGGGCAAAAGCGTAATTTTAGACGGAGGGCGAAACCGTAAATTTAAACTGAGAATAGAATTAGAAATGGGTTTTTGAACTGAGGGCAAAAGTGTAAATTTTGAGCCAGGGCAAAAATATAATTTTATTTAGAATTAGGGGCGAAAACGTAATTTTAAACAAATGACGAAACCGTAATTTTAAGCTAGGAATAAAATGAAATTAAAAATTGGTTGGTCCAGTAGGGGAGTGCCAGGCAAGTTGCCTGGCACTATT
Source organism: Helianthus annuus (assembly GCF_002127325.2). Taxonomy (NCBI): domain Eukaryota; kingdom Viridiplantae; phylum Streptophyta; class Magnoliopsida; order Asterales; family Asteraceae; genus Helianthus; species Helianthus annuus. The sequence goes on from NC_035435.2 coordinate 84,551,195, forward strand.
CCCTTAACTCTTTTTTGTATAATAGTAATAGTAATAGTAATACTAATAATAAAATAATATACAGGGGAGAAACAGGACGACGACGACGACGACGACGACGACGACGACGACGACGACGACGACGCGACGACGACGACGACGACGACGACGACGACGACGACGACGACGACGACGACGACGACGACGACGACGACGACGACGACGACGACGACGACGACGACGACGACGACGACGACGACGACGACGACGACGACGACGACGACGACGACGACGACGACGACGACGACGACGACGACGACGACGACGACGACGACGACGACGACGACGACGACGACGACGACGACGACGACGACGACGACGACGACGACGACGACGACGACGACGACGACGACGACGACGACGACGACGACGACGACGACGACGACGACGACGACGACGACGACGACGACGACGACGACGACGACGACGACGACGACGACGACGACGACGACGACGACGACGACGACGACGACGACGACGACGACGACGACGACGACGACGACGACGACGACGACGACGACGACGACGACGACGACGACGACGACGACGACGACGACGATATACAGGGGCATTTTAGTCTTTAAGGAAAAACTAAAAAAAAATTCAAACAAAGTTAGAAATTTGGACTCAAATGGTTAAGAAAAATGGCTATAGGGACTGAAGACGTTAAACATTTTAATTTTGAACTCAATTATTTAAAACCCTAAAATACGAGGACTCAAAAAGTAAATTTACCAAAAATTTAAAGCACAAAAGTTGTAAATTACTATGCTACCCCTTATGATTAAAAAAATAAAAAATATAAAACACAACCCTATCCCTCTTTTTTGATCATCTCTCTCACTGTCAAACCTCTGGCCAGAAACACAGATGATCTGATCATGCCTCACCTCTCCAAACGGTCATACTTTGAACACGGGGCGGGCGGGATGGGGGTCCCGTCTACCCCGAAAGCTCACCGGAAGCTCCTTCCTGAAGGTATAACATATAGCCTTGGTATTATTATCCACAAACGAAAAATACATATAAAGTAAAAGAGTATTATTATCTGATGTATAACACAAATCTTACCTGAATACGAAAGAAAATGAGAAGGGTAGAAAACCTAAGGAAGATGATTTATACATACGAAAATTACGTTAATATTATAATAAAACTACCAAACGCGATGTTAGCCCTATCATCAAGAAACATGTGAAGAAGTTGCATGTATCAACCTTATATTCACGAATCATTATAAATGTTTTTCGAATCTAATAAACCTAACATGCTTTGTAATTCTAAAATATTTAGGATTTATAAATATCTTAAAAAAAGGAAAAGTTGAGAAAATGTCAAACTTTTGAAATAAATATTGTATAAAGAAATTGTATACATATACATGAATTTCTTTTACGTACATCACTACTATCCTCAAGACCTGAGCTTGAACCATCATACAAACACCTACCACATCAGAAAACAAAAGAATATAAATAGCAAACAACAATAAAAACTAAGGTTCTTAATGATAGTTCTGCTATAAAAAAACCATAATGTTTTTAAACGTTTCACGGATATGAATAGGGGTGTGAATTTCTGACACGACCCAAAAACACGACACCTGTCTAACACGAAATTCACGGGTTTAGGTTTAGTCTAAACGGGTTCGGGTCAGTTTCAGGTTGAACCCGCGAACCCGTTTAGCTAAACGGGTCAGGTTACGGGTCAACCCGGCCGGGTTAACGGGTTGACCCGTTTAACCCATTTTACATGTATTGTTTGTAAAGGACGATGAATAGTAATTTTAATTTTATAATAATACATTGCTTTTTATTATTTTTTTATTTTTAATAACATATTTTTAAGTTTTTTTCCTTTTTAAAACCATATATTTCCTATACAATTTTTAAATAATTCTCTTTTCTTTTTTTAGAACATATATTATCGATTAATTTGATATTTCTTTAATAATTTACGTTTATAACTTTTTCTAAAAACTTACGTAGTTATGCTTGATTTTTTCCCGGACATTCCGTTATAAGTTTTGTTAAAAACGAAATTGTACTTATAATAAAGTATTTATTTGGTATCATAAAACAGTACGATGATAAACTAAACCGTTCTAATGGTTTGACTTTCTAAACAACATGTTTTATTTTCAAAATCACGTTTGTTTTAAATTATCATTTGCTCGGTTGCGTCGCAACGCGCGGCGACAAAAAAAACTAGTTTATATTATATGTCTTCCTTTTTTGCGTTCTTCAATTGGCTGACGGCATAAAATGTAACAATCCCAAAGAATAATATGAAACTAACACTACACATAACAACAAACAATACATGAGTACGATGGAACAAATATTGGTGATAATGTGAAAAGTGTACACGTAACTGTCGAAATAAAAGTTTATTTTGGATTGGTTTGGTATGTAATTTTTTTAATTTTGTGTATTTTTTAGTAGAATTATTATTGTCTTTATTGGTTCAATTATTATAAATGTCTTTTTTAAATTTACTTGATTTGTTTTCAAAAGAAAAATTAAAAAGAAAACGTCCTCTTCAAGCCCCTTTGACCCCATGGTTATGGGGCTTGAAGGTCAAAGTTCCCTCTGCTGACGTGACAGACAAATGTTGCTCACATTCAAGCTCCTTCCACACCGTGTAGTCTAAAACCAAACGATGTAGGGGCGGCAAGATGATGTGAAAGCCTCCTCCAGCCGGAGCACCGCCCCCGTGAGGTGGCATGGAGGCGGCGTGGGGCAAGGGGCGTGGTATTCTTCAATGGCCTGGCCGAGGAAGGGGGGGGGGATGGTGGGTGATGTGGAGGTAGGCGATTAAGACGAACATCGAGGTGGCGGAGATTGGTGAGGTGAGAGGTGGAGGAAGGGAGGAAGATGAGTTTGTTTGAGTTGACTGAGAGTTTCTTGAGGTTGACCAGCTCAAATCCAATGGTGTCCGGCAGTGTTGTCAGCCGGTTTAACTTTGCATTTAAATCTTCCAGTGCCCTGAAATTTCCATGTAAAATTTTCATGTTAGAAAGATTAATGTGTGTTTAAATATTACACACGAACATAAGCACTAGGGATGTGTGAATATTTACACCTTCCCCTATTTCTATTAAATTGGAACTAAAGTGCTAAATGCATGAACGCAGTTTTTGTAATATAAACCCTTTATAAAAAATGATTTTTTATAGCTTAATTATAGGTACTTTATAAAAAAAGACTTTTTATAGCTTAATAATAGGTACTTATTTACTTCAATATTTATTATTGAAGAAAATAAAAATGGCAATGATGGAAAACTCATAAAACCAAAGGGTAGAAATGTCAATTACAGGTCAGGTTAATAAAGGGCATTTTTCTGTTGCCAGCACTAACCAAACAATCTCGTCTATAAATTAGATAGGACAAACACTGTTTCTCTTCAAATTCCTTTTCTTCTCTCCTTTTTCTCTTCAATTCCTCTTTTCTCCTTCCTAATTTCCTCATGGATGATATTTGTGGCGTTTGCCCAGGGTTGAATAGGGCGTACTTAGAAGACTGCCCGTTTAAGTGGGTTATTAACCGGGGTCTGTTCACATTCGAAAATATCACCCGGGTGGGATATACATATGATTTGAAGCATTTGGACAGTATGTTAAGGTCAATTTCTACCCCCGAGGGAAGAATTGATTGCCTCGCAACTCATTTGGAACAACATAAACTTAGTTACTTACGTTGTAACTTGGGTGTTGCAGCAGAGACAGCGATCACAAACCGCAAGTTACCGCATGGGTATTTCTCACTTCATCAATGTTGCGGTTTGTGATCGTTGTCTTTGCTGCAACACCCAAGTTACCACGTAAGTAACTAAGTTTATGTTGTTCCAAATGAGTTGTGAGGCAATCAATTCTTCCCTCAGGGGTAGAAATTGACCTTAACATACTGTCCAAATGCTTTAAATCATATGTATATCCCACCCATGTGATATTTTCGGGTGTGAACAGACCCTGGCTAACAACCCACTTAAACGGGCAGTCTTCTAAGCATTCCTATTCAACCCTGGGCAAACGCCACAAATATCAGCCACAAGGAAATTAGGAAGGAGAGAAGAACAGGAATTGAAGAGAAAAAAGAGAGAAGAAAAGGAGGAAGGAGAGAAGAACAGGAATTGAAGAGAAAAGGGAGAGAAGAAAATGAATTTGAAGAGAAACATTGTTTGTCCTATCTAATTTATAGAGGAGATTGTTTGGTTAGGGCCGGCAATAGAAAAATGCCCTTTTTTAACCTAACGTGTAATTGACATTTCTGCCCTTTGGTTTTATGAGTTTTCCATCATTGCCATTTTTATTTTCTTCAAAAATAAATATTGAAGTAAATAAGTACCTATAATTAAGCTATAAAAAGTCATTTTTTATAAAGGGTTTATATTAAAAAAAAAATCTGCATTCATGCATTTAGCACTTTAGTTCCAATTTAATGGTTGGCTTAGCTTAAAAGCAAACTAACATTCTAGTTTCTTTTTAATGGCAATGCTTGTTCTACTCTATTACTATAATACGAAGTTAATCATCCTTATTCAGATTTTGAACCTGCAACGCAACTAACATTCTACTAATTTACTCTTATTGACTATCAATTACCTGTATATAGAGACGATAGGATTTAAACCCTCTATATTACTTAGGAAGTGTGTAAGGTTTGAAGATTAATAGTTCATGTTGGTGAGTTGAAATCTTTAAAATCCTAAATGATCTATATTGACCTATTACCTATATTTTTATTTGTGTCGTATTCATGTCATATCAGACTTACTTAATATTATGTCATGTTCGGATTGACATGTTTAATGTTCGATTGTGAATTGTAAGTAATAACTGACGAGTTAATAAATAATTAGTTACTCCGACTCAACGTAACACTTGTATTATTTTAATTGTTTTTGTTTTATCTCTCATTTCCAAGTCATTTAGCTTGAGATTATAATTGATGAATAGCTGTAAAACGCAATGGAAAAAAAAACCTAAAAAATGACTTTTTTTTAAAACGCAATGCACAAAAAACACAAAGAAATGTCTTATTTGTAAAATGCAATGGCCAGAAAACACAAAGAAATGTCTTATTTCTAAAACGCAATAGCCTAAAAACACAAAAGAAAGTATACTTTCTAAAACGCAATGGACTGAAAACACATAAAAATGTGTTTTACCTAAAACGCAATGCACAAAAAACACAAATAAATGTCTTATTTCTAAAACGCAATGGCCAGAAAACACTTAAAATGTCTGTTTCGGGCGATGGCCGAATAATGAGCGAGTGTTAGGCAGCTCATTGACACGAAAAACAATTAAATTGAGTCAACCAATTAAAACAACACACTTACATAGTTTTGATTAAAAAAAACTTAAACAATGGCAATATTGTAATTTTTAAATGAGGGAAAGTTGTATTTTTTTACTGAGGTAAAATCGTATTGCCAAAAGCTAAAGTGATGGTAGTACTGTAAATTTGAACCACCGGTAAAATTGTAAATTTTCACAGGGGCAAATTCGTAATTTTGAACTTGGGGTAACAACGTAATATAAATTTGAACTAACGACACAATCGTAATTTTAAGCTGGTGGCAAAATCACAATTTTATTTTGAACCGAGGCAAAATTGTAATTTTGAGTTGGGGGCAAAAGCATAATTTTATTTTGAACTGCGGAAAAAACGTAATTTTAAACTGAGTGCGAAATTATAAATTTTTAAACGGGGAAAAATCACATTTTTTAACAGACGGCAAAATCGTAATTTTTAGCTGGGGGCAAAAACAAAATTTTATTTTGAACTGGGGGCGAAAAGGTAATTCTGAGTTGAGGGGAAAACCACAATTTTATTTTGAATCGAAGGAAAAAGAGTAATTTTATTTTGAGCTGGGGGCATAACCGTAATTTTAAAGAGGGGCAAAAACGTAATTTTAAATTGGATATAAAATAGTAAACTGGTTGGTCCAATAGGGGAGTGCCATGCAAAATCGTAATTTTGAAGTAAGGGCAAAATCGTAATTTTGAGATGGGGACAAAAGCGTAATTTTATTTTGAGCTGGGGGCAAAACGATAATTTTAAACAGGAGCAAAAACATAATTGAAGATGGATATAATATAGTAAACTGGTTGGTCCAATGGGGGAGTGCCAGGCAACTGCCTGGCACTATTCCCCCATTTACTAAATGTATGGATAGGAAATATGACTGTGCATGAATGAATTTGAAAAGGTATCAAAAGCCTCCTTAGGGTGTTAGGAGTGGTTAAACACTTTGGAGTGGCAAACCAAAAAACCGACCAATCAGAGTGCGCCATGTCAATCAGTCAAAAGTGTTTAAACTTTGCTGAAAATTGTTGTCAATGGTTTAAACACTTGCTAAGTGGCAAACTTTTTTTTTATTTTCTGTTTTTTTTTTTAAATTTAAGATAAAACGGAAAAAAACATCAACTTTTTATAAATAAAAATAAAGCATTACATTTTAAATAAAAATAAAGCATTACATTTTAAATAAAATCTAACTTAAAAAAAAATCTAAAAATCACAAGGCCATCCATATTTTTTTGCAATCTCACGTTTTCTAACGAGTGTGATTTCCAACATCGCAGGGTGAACATTGTCGGTAGGCCGATTATACTTCTCCAAGTCCTTGTCGAACATTGTTTGTCGCAACGCCTCTCGTTGCTCATCCGCCAAGGTCAAGTATTTTTCTTCTCGTATACGTTTAATTTCCATTATCTCTTTTTTCATGGCCTTGTACTCTTCGAATTTGTGTGTTATATCACTTGGATCTTCGTTTCTTGAAGACGGCCCTTTGTCCTCTCCTTTCTCGTCTTGGTGGTGGTGAAGGATCCTCGTTTATGTTGGGAATACCGAATCCGCTCGAGATTTCGACATTCGATGATCCTCGTGTATAATTTCCTGAATCCGGAGACTTTCTTTTTAGACCCGAGCCGGAGCTTTCTTCATTCAACAAAGGTACCGGCGACCACTTTTGATTTGTTCTAACAATCTCCCAAGCCGCAATATGAGCAAAATCAATTTTTTCTTTGCTTTTGTAATCCTTTAGCACTTGCTTCATTACATAAGCATCGTCTCTCCCGCTAGGACGTAAACGATCCTAAAATAATAAATTATCAACAAATTAATCCAAATATTTCGTTAAAAAATAAACCATATAAAAAAAATTACCGCTTGATGATATAGACCGTTGAATATGTTAATTTTTGTTTGCATCGTCATCCATTTTGAGCGAACTTGGTGGTGGGTTCGGTTACTTCCTCCGACCGTTTCATTGTAGTGGTTTAGAACTTTCTTCCAAAACCCATCCGCCTTTTGTTGATTACCTTTCTTTTTATTCAAAGTGCAATGAACAAAAGCCTTTGCCAACGCCTCTTCTTGTCTAGGCGTCCAAGTTTCCCGTTTCACTTTTCCTTTTCTTTCCGGCTCGGCTACATTTTCGTTCACGGGATTTTCTTCAACTGCAACATCTTCATCTTCATCCTCATCTAACTCTTGTTCTTGGGTTTCCGGCACGAACTCCTCATCGGAGTCATCTTGTACGTCTCTCGGTGATTCTGACATTGGGGTTTGAAAAGGTCTCGGTGATAGTGAGCTTGGGGTTTGAAAAGCAAACGGGTCAAAAGCATTTGGGCTTCTAGGGAATAATCATAATAACCGGGTCGAGTCATCGTCAGACCGTGTTGCATCCAATTTTGGTTGGGTTGGGTATCATAACCGAAAGGTTGATGCATGGGTTGGTTAAAATAAAATGGAGGTTGGGTTTGATTCGCAAACCCAAGGTGCGGATGAAACGGGACACTAGAACCACCCGAACCACGTTTATCTTAAGCCCTCGACTTCGAACTGGACCCTACCATTTCTTTCTTGCCTTCACCCTTGTTTGAGCCTTCCATTTTTTATTTTTTTGAAAAGATTTAAAAAAAGAGAGTGGAATGTAGTAAAATTGGATGAGATTGATGTTTGCTAAAAATGGATTTGAAAAAGTTAATTTATAAAAGGTAAAAATGATTTTTTTTAATAAACCAACGGCATTTTAGTCGTTTGAACCTCGTTCCCAGCGTCGGCATTGATCCCCCGATTCATGTGTTTGTCGGCAACGGCAAGCTGTTGGCGGCGGTGTTTGCCGATCAGCAAAACCGTTTGCCAACAAGTTTGCCGTTCCACTCCTAACACCCTTAAATAACTTTATTTGACCGACATAAACAACTTTCTCGTAAAGAAACTCGGTCGCGTGTCGCGGACAAGATCGTACACACCCCCGCGTGTTGCGGAGCTTGTCTGCTTAGCCGACTTCCATTTTAATTGTTAGATGTTAATTCATGATCTCTAACAGTTCCCGGAGCTTAATCCTAGTCTTGTCATGTGTCACCTAAAGTATCCATCTGATCTTCTTTCGTTTCGCATCTCGCGTCAACTTGTCGAATCTATTTTTGAGCTCGTTAAACCTTTTAACACATGTTACCCACAAAACCAACACTTAATAAATATATACAATTTAGACATGTTTAACAATTAACATAATATATATATATATATATATATATTTGGAATGTAAATATCCTATGGGATTGTGTCAATCTATTGATTAGAATAGGATATCATGTATGCATGTATATATACTAAACATTGTAAATGAAGGTGTAACACCCCGTGTTTTCAAAAGTCAAAATCAAGATTGACTTCTTTGACTGTAATTAGTCTATTTTATGTTTTTATATTATGTGGAGTAAGTGTTGTATAATCAAGGATCAAAGTAATCGAATGTTTAATCAATGCAACCGGTTAACGACCTTGAATAGCAGGAAGTAACAGTGCGATAAAGTCAATTAATCAATAATCAAGCTAATCAAATCATCATCGAACTCGAGACTCGAATTATGCGACCTTGGTATTATTATACGTGTGTGTGTGCCTTATGTGTTATTTGTGCATGTTTACTTTATGCAATGTGTATGGTAATCAATCAAATCGAATCGAAACCCGAAACCCAATCGAACTCAATCGAAATGGAAGTATGATAAATGGTGGCGAAAAGATAGTGTGAAATATAGATGCTTATTTTCTTATTTGGGATACGGTATGGGACGTATCATTTAACTGAGTAATATTAATAGTTATTATGGAAACTTCTGCACAATCTGTTTCCCTCAGTGCCATGCCCCGATAATTCCGCCATCGGTTGGGTGTGACAGAAGGAGGCGAGGTTTCAATCCTAATATGGTATTAAACCATTAACAACCCTAATCGATCCTAACCCTAATCGGCCCCCCTTCTTCCCCATCTGCGCAACTCTGCTTTCTTGCCCTCCTTCATCGACTACATCATGTCGACTCCTATTCACCCTACTGTTACAGTCTCTAACATCAAAGCTCTTATCCCCATAACCCTTGATATCGAAAACGGGCATTACACGGCTTGGTCCGAACTGTTCAAAATACACTGCATCTCCTATGATGTCTATGATCACCTTCAGCCTAAGAAAGCTTCTGATGCTTCTTCCTCAGCCGACAAGGATCAAGCAAAGGACAAGGTCACAACATCTCTATCGTGGGAACGCCTTGACTCCATTGTCTTACAATGAATTTATGTGTCACACCCTTACTTTTGCGGAAGCGTGATAATTGGTGTGACTTCTTAATACCATTGCATATGATCATAACAAAACTATATGATAAAACCAGTAGATGTACATCCATTAATTTTAAGTTTAAAAGTAGTACAACATAATTGTCTGAAATGACGAGACCAAATTCAAGTTACCAACCATAACATGTTTTAAGGAGTTCAAAAAGACTCAACAAAAGATGTCACACCCCCAAAATCCACATGCGGAGTACCACCGCTTGGAGGCGTGACTGACCAGGATCTTAACCATCAATCACATTGAACTCATAAGTATAGGTGAATAATACTTTCATTTATAAACAACAAGTGTTACAATATCACAATATTTCACAGTTTACAGCGGAAGCTTATTTAACTCAATGAGTGTTTATAAAACCACATGTAAGTTCTTAGTTCTTGTGTTGCGTTTCCATGTGTCTCGACCCATGACCACTCCAGCTTCCCAGACAGCAAGTTCCTTGGATATGCACCTATAAGCCTGCAAGGCATGTAATAGAGAGTCAACAACTAGTTGAGCGAGTTCACAGTTAATAGTTCAGTAATAGTATAATGTGAGTAGTAGTATGTTCGTTCGTTATGTCATGTATCGTTTTGGTTTCCATCGCGGCCTCCCAGGCAGGTATGCGAAGATTAGGGGATGTTTTTCCCAAGTGTTCTAGACTAGGTTTATGTGTATCGCGGCCTCCCAGGCAGGTGTGCGAAGATTAGTAATTTTAGTTCGCGGCCTTCCTAAGGCAGGTGTGCGAAGTCAGTCATAATATCGCGGCCAACCCTTGGCAGGTGTGCGAAGATCAGTTCAATAAGTGTTACTAGTCTAGCCATATCTTATCGTTGAGTTCTATCATCTGAGTATATGCAATAAGTCATCCAATCCCATTCCCACCCGGGAACCCCATGCCTTGGCTGTGTGAACTCACCTTGGTTTGCTCGGTATGCTAAACTATGTGCTCGCAAGAAATCAATCAAGTCCTATCGTATGCACGTATAATCAATCAGTACATGTTTTTAAAGTTTCACATGTAATTAGATCACTAAGTGTACTGGACGATTAACCTCATGTAACGCGTAAACAGTTAATCAAGTTCACATAATTCACATTCAACATAGTAGATTACTCAGTCTATTACATCCATTAGTATACTTAACAAAAGTAGCACACTTAACGGAGTTAAGACGCTTGACAGAATCATACTTAACAGTAATTAACATTCTTAGCAGAGTTAACATATTTAACTGGATTAACCCTCTGACGGAGTTAAGAACTTACATACTAACAAGTTTAATAACTAACAGTGTTACAGTACACAAGGCAGATGTGGCGAAATCACTTGTTCAACGTAAACACTTGTGCAGCGAAATCCCTTGGGCCGAAATCCCTTTGGGCCGAAAACACTTGGGCCACGAAATCCCCAAGGTGTTTTCGTTGGGATGGGGTTTTCGGTGGGTACATCATCATCATTAACAGTTTCACAAAATCCTAATGATTGTCTAATAATTATAACACTTGCAACAATCATGAACTCGATCAGATTTATTCACACATTCATCATGCAAACAAAATCATCATTCCATCCACAAACACATCACATAGCAACATACATGATCATCATTCGACATCAGCAAGTAATCGACATGTGTTATAACATGAACCATAATCTGCCAGTCATCTGTCATCATAACAAGATCATCGAAATTATTCGAACATAGACAACACGCATCACACAACCGATCTTGCATCAGCTTAAACGGATCCCTAATATCCAAACCACTTCAAAATCATATGCTCATCATCATTACTTTTATCAATTCCAACATTAATGGCTGACAATTGTTAATGTTCTGATGCTGTGATTAGACCAAAATATGTAGTGGGCTGCCACTATTAAAACTTGTGTTGGACTGCTCAAGACACTTTATAGACAAGCAACCTTGGAAAACTCACTTATTTCACGTGAACTAACCTTGGACCTTCTTTAAAAGTAGTCAGACAACAAAATGATCATGTGGACTGCCATCTCTTCGATATATAAGCACATGGGTCTTTAAAAGTAACCGAACACCTTTAGACAAAATGATAGTATTGAGACTTTAATGCTTATTAGCAATCACATGCAACTATCATCTATCTACTCATATGAAATCCTAATCCGTTTCATCATACATAATTAATGCTAGCAGGAACCCTAATCCGTTTATTCATCAGTTATATGTAACCACGTATACTCCTTATCAATACAGTTTATACGTTTTCTATACATGATCAAAGAAGTTAATAAGAATCACATAGTCCATATCGACAAGATCATTCATAAGTAGCAATTCAAACAAAACACAATCAACTAGCATAAAATATTATAAACACAACAGATTGAAGGCACAAGAACTAACCGAGGGCACCAATCAAATCAAGCGAGATAGAGTCTTGAAGAGGGGGGGGGGTATCCTGCTGCCGTTCGCACCAAGGTGAAAGGTAGGGTTTGGTGATTGATTTTTCTTAATGATTAATATCGAAACATATAACTGATATTTACTGGGCCGAAGCCCATAATGTTTTCGTTGGCCCCTTAGTAGACGAAAACACTTAGTGTTTTCGTGAAGTGTGTTTTCGAGAGGTGTGTGGGTGTTTGACAAAAGTTCCATCTTTTTATTAAGTGTACTAACATTATAATCATACAAAACATATATCAGTTAACACACTTACATTGCACATCCAACATATATAAGAGCACACTCATATATATACAATATAACAAGCGCAGTACGATTTAACAATTTACGAACGTGTACAGTTGTGAAACAAACAAGTAGTGTTAACAAACAGCTTAAACAATTAGCGCGCAATTAATGCGAAGATGGAAATCTTGGAAACTCGAGTTGTCACATTATCCCCAACTTGAAAGAAATTTCGTCCCGAAATTTGGTACGCACTCACTGAGGAAGCTAGGTAAGTTGTATCGTTCACTGGTTTTCCTGGGGTGTCACATCATCCCCCCGTTGATTTGGAATTTCGTCCCGAAATTCTGTAGTAGTAGCTTCAGCCTCAGTAGTGGTTGCACGGTTTTCGAATAACTGGGGATACTTTTCTGTCATCTGGTCTTCGCGTTCCCAGGTGTACTCTGGGCCACGACGGGAGTTCCAACGAACTCGAACAAGAGGGTTTCTCTTGTGTTTGAGGACCTTAACATCCCGGTCCTTGATTTCAACTGGTTCCTTGACGAACTGCAACCGCTCGTCGATAGTGAGCTCCTTCAAAGGAACTATGAGGGTCTCATCTGATAGACACTTCTTCAGATTCGACTCGTGAAAAACGTTGTGAACTGCACTGAGTTCTGTTGGTAGGTTTAGTCTGTAGGCCACTTTGCCTATTCTTTCAGTGATTTCGAACGGTCCAACGTACCGTGGATTGAGCTTGCCTCGTTTACCAAAACGGACCACACCCTTCCAGGGTGAAATTTTGAGTAGCACCCGATCCCCAACTTGGAATTCGAGCGGTTTTCTGCGTTCATCACTAAAGGGAGACACTTTTCCCAGCCGTTGCCGAAACCAATAACACACGCCCGAAGCATGTCTTCTAGTATTTGGATCGTGCGCTCAGACTGCCCATCCGTCTGAGGGTGATATGCTGTGCTCATGTCTAACCGTGAGCCGAAAGACTTGTGCATCGCTTGCCAAAGCTCTGACGTGAATCGTGCATCCCGATCCGAAATGATAGAGGTGGGCACCCCGTGCCTCGAAACAACTTCTTTCAGGTAGATGTTTGCAAATATGGAAAACTTGTCTGTTTCTTTGATAGCCAAGAAATGAGCAGACTTCGTGAGTCGATCTACGATCACCCAAATAGTATCATTCCCGTGCTGGGATCTAGGCAGGCCAGTAACAAAATCCATGGAAATTTCTTCCCATTTCCACTGTGGTATCCTGGGTTGCTGAAGTAGGCCTGAGGGTTTCTGGTACTCTGTCTTGACTCTCGCATAAGTCAAACATTTGCCGACGTAAGTTGCAATGTGGGCCTTCATACTAGGCCACCAATATGTTGTGCTGATGTCGTGGTACATTTTATCCGACCCTGGATGTACCGAGTAGCGAGACTTGTGAGCTTCATCCATCACTAGCTCACGCAAGTCGCCATATTGTGGGACCCAAATACGCCCCGTTACATAATAAGCACCGTCTTCCTTCTGTTGTAATCGTTGTCTTGAGCCGCGTAGGGCTTCAGCCCTTACGTTTTCTGGTTTCAGTGCTCCTACCTGAGCATTTTGTATCTGAGCAGGAAGACTGGACTGGATAGTAAGCTGTAGGGCTTGTACGCGTCTAGGTAGAGTGTCTTTTCGACTGAGGGCATCAGCCACAACATTGGCTTTGCCTGGATGGTACTTGATGGCGCATTCGTAATCGTTCAGAAGTTCAACCCATCTTCGTTGACGCATGTTCAAATCCTTTGCTTAAGGATATGCTTGAGACTCCTGTGATCGGTGTAAATTGTGCACTTGGTACCGTACAGGTAGTGTCGCCATATCTTAAGCGCGAAAACAACAGCTCCCAGCTCTAAATCGTGCGTCGTGTAGTTTCGTTCATGAACCTTGAGTTGACGAGAAGCGTAGGCAATAACTTTATCCCGTTGCTTCAATACACAACCAAGTCCCTGTATCGATGCATCACAATAAACCACAAAATCATCCGTGCCCTCTGGCAGTGAGAGAATAGGTGCGCTGCAAAGCCTATCCTTTAGGTACTGAAAAGCGGTTTTCTAGGACTCTCCCCAACGGTAGGTGACACCCTTCTGTGTCAGTAGTGTGAGTGGTTGCGCGATCTTGGAGAAGTCTTTGATGAATCGCCTGTAATAACCTGCCAATCCCAAGAATTGGCGTATTTCTGTTGGTGTACGCGGTGCAGGCCAGTTCCTGATCGAATCTACTTTGGATGGATCAACATGAATCCCATCCTTGTTTACCACGTGGCCTAGAAAGTGGACTTAACGAAGGCAGAAGTCGCATTTTGAAAACTTGGCGTACAACTGCTCTGTTCGAAGGAGTTCCAAAATCAATCGTAAATGCTGCTCGTGTTCCTCCTGACTCTTGGAGTAAATCAGAATGTCGTCGACGGATACAATCACAAGCTTATCTAGGTAGGGCTTGTACACTCTGTTCATAAGGTCCATGAAGACTGCCGGTGCGTTTGTTAACCCGAGTAGCATGACAAGAAACTCATAGTGGCCGTAACGAGTTCTGAAAGCATGTTCTGAAGACGTCCTCAACTCGGAGTCTCAGCTGGTGGTAACCTGGCCTCAGGTCCATCTTGGAGTGGTAGCTTGACCCTTTACAACTGGTCGAATAGATCATCAATTCGTGGAAGAGGATGACGGCTCTCCACTATCACTTTGTTGAGTTCCCCGATAATCGTAACACATGTTGAGTAACTTCTCTTCTTGCGTATAACGGGGGCTCCTTAAAGTGAAGCACGAGTCCAAAAATTTTTTTTGGAGTTGATTAGGCAGTTCCTGCAACCTTCCTGGTGTATGGTAGTAAGATATACCAATAACGAGGGTTACTTCTAGCATGATACTGGTCTGACATCCCACCTGTCAATGTGTAGATAAACCTGACAGTTCTTCAGGTAACATTTAGGGAGAAGTCACGAATAATTGGTGGATCCTCGATCCTCCTTTCCTTAGTCTTGACATCCGTGCTGAGGGTTATCGTCGCTGGGTAATCCTTCCGTAGACACTCCTGGTCCTTCTTGCTGAAATGAAGTAAACCGTTGTGCCACTCTGACACGCTGCAGTAGGTAATGTTTCTCCGCACAAAGTTTTCTTCTCACTGAGTGTATGCATACGATACCTGGGTAGCCAATCCACATGGCTACCGCATCAAATCTATCAAGGGTAGCAGAAGAAGGGTCGACGTTGATCACTTGTCCCACAAGGTCGAGTTTGCATTCCTACACCCATATAAGGTTTCAAAAGGCTCGCCATCTGCCGTTTCCATAGCAGGTTCGGTTTCGAGATGTACCAGGGTTGAGCCGAACTGTGACGAAGTGGTTTATTACTAAGGGCACGAAGGCCACCATGTTGTTACAATCTTAGCGTTGTCCACACCAATCCTAAATGCCCATCGCGAGTACCACATCCAGTGTTGTTGCTACTACTACTAGAGTTCCCAAAACTGTCATTGTTCCTTGGGTTGATGACGTTTTAACTTAATCCGTGCTGAGATCGGTAGGGGGTTACGCTCATCCTCCGGCCCGTCGTCGTTGCGTGTGGTTCGAGTAGTTCACCGTCCGAGGCGAGAGTATTGCAGAAGTGATCACGCTTCGGGACCGGAGACGTCAATCCATGAGTTTCAATAAACGAGAAGGAGTAGGAAAGGTATCGTTCAATCATTCGACGCGGGGACACCCAACTCAGGGACGTTCGTATAAGCACCTAGCATTCTACACGGTTCGCTAGGTGTTCTGATGGGTGTTCGGGTAACACTCGACAGCATCGAGTTTTGAAAGAATCCAACGATAAATGAGAAGTTCGCGTTTAAGTTTGAGTAGGGAGACAATTACTGCTATGGCCCCTATAGGTTGGTTATGTTTCACACTGATCAAATAACGGGACAGAACCCCTTTTTCCACTTGTTAAGCCTTACTGGGACTCACATGCACCCCACAATATTATTATGTGTGCACCCACAATAATATTGTGATTTGCATGTTCATCTCAGCTCCTCTTAACTCATGTCAAATACACTCGAGTAGATTTCAAAGAGTATCAAGTAGTGTAAGTTATGAAGGTTTAGGGAATGACCACCCTATCGGTCTCTTATTACGTGAAAATGTACATGAATTCGTATCGTAGTGCTAAGCGTGCAATCACATGCAATATCGTATGTAGGTGTTCACTAGTTATGTAGCACAATGAGTATAAGAGAGACGAACCTTGCAATCTGGAGCTGAGTGTCATGGTCGTATTCTCGTTTTCAGAATTGTCTGGTTATAGTCTGGTTTTACAAAAACAGTTTCCCTTTTTAAAACCAAGTTCACTATAACCAATGGCTCTGATACCAATCTGTCACACCCCCAAAATCCACATGCGGAGTACCACCGCTTGGAGGCGTGACTGACCAGGATCTTAACCATCAATCACATTGAACTCATAAGTATAGGTGAATAATACTTTCATTTATAAACAACAAGTGTTACAATATCACAATATTTCACAGTTTACAGCGGAAGCTTATTTAACTCAATGAGTGTTTATAAAACCACATGTAAGTTCTTAGTTCTTGTGTTGCGTTTCCATGTGTCTCGACCCACGACCACTCCAGCTTCCCAGACAGCAAGTTCCTTGGATATGCACCTATAAGCCTGCAAGGCATGTAATAGAGAGTCAACAACTAGTTGAGCGAGTTCACAGTTAATAGTTCAGTAATAGTATAATGTGAGTAGTAGTATGTTCGTTCGTTATGTCATGTATCGTTTTGGTTTCCATCGCGGCCTCCCAGGCAGGTATGCGAAGATTAGGGGATGTTTTTCCCAAGTGTTCTAGACTAGGTTTATGTGTATCGCGGCCTCCCAGGCAGGTGTGCGAAGATTAGTAATTTTAGTTCGCGGCCTTCCTAAGGCAGGTGTGCGAAGTCAGTCATAATATCGCGGCCAACCCTTGGCAGGTGTGCGAAGATCAGTTCAATAAGTGTTACTAGTCTAGCCATATCTTATCGTTGAGTTCTATCATCGGAATATATGCAATAAGTCATCCAATCCCATTCCCACCCGGGAACCCCATGCCTTGGCTGTGTGAACTCACCTTGGTTTGCTCGGTATGCTAAACTATGTGCTCGCAAGAAATCAATCAAGTCCTATCGTATGCACGTATAATCAATCAGTACATGTTTGTAAAGTTTCACATGTAATTAGATCACTAAGTGTATTGGACGATTAACCTCATGTAACGCGTAAACAGTTAATCAAGTTCACATAATTCACATTCAACATAGTAGATTACTCAGTCTATTACATCCATTAGTATACTTAACAAAAGTAACACACTTAACGGAGTTAAGACGCTTGACAGAATCATACTTAACAGTAATTAACATTCTTAGCAGAGTTAACATATTTAACTGGATTAACCCTCTGACGGAGTTAAGAACTTACATACTAACAAGTTTAATAACTAACAGTGTTACAGTACACAAGGCAGATGTGGCGAAATCACTTGTTCAACGTAAACACTTGTGCAGCGAAATCCCTTTGGGCCGAAAACACTTGGGCCACGAAATCCCCAAGGTGTTTTCGTTGGGATGGGGTTTTCGGTGGGTACATCATCATCATTAACAGTTTCACAAAATCCTAATGATTGTCTAATAATTATAACACTTGCAACAATCATGAACTCGATCAGATTTATTCACACATTCATCATGCAAACAAAATCATCATTCCATCCACAAACACATCACATAGCAACATACATGATCATCATTCGACATCAGCAAGTAATCGACATGTGTTATAACATGAACCATAATCTGCCAGTCATCTATCATCATAACAAGATCATCGAAATTATTCGAACATAGACAACACACATCACACAACCGATCTTGCATCAGCTTAAACGGATCCCTAATATCCAAACCACTTCAAAATCATATGCTCATCATCATTACTTTTATCAATTCCAACATTAATGGCTGACAATTGTTAATGTTCTGATGCTGTGATTAGACCAAAATATGTAGTGGGCTGCCACTATTAAAACTTGTGTTGGGCTGCTCAAGACACTTTATAGACAAGCAACCTTGGAAAACTCACTTATTTCACGTGAACTAACCTTGGACCTTCTTTAAAAGTAGTCAGACAACAAAATGATCATGTGGACTGCCATCTCTTCGATATATAAGCACATGGGTCTTTAAAAATAACCGAACACCTTTAGAAAAAATGATAGTATTGAGACTTTAATGCTTATTAGCAATCACATGCAACTATCATCTATCTACTCATATGAAATCCTAATCCGTTTCATCATACATAATTAATGCTAGCAGAAACCCTAATCCGTTTATTCATCAGTTATATGTAACCACGTATACTCCTTATCAATACAGTTTATACGTTTTCTATACATGATCAAAGAAGTTAATAAGAATCACATAGTCCATATCGACAAGATCTTTCATAAGTAGCAATTCAAACAAAACACAATCAACTAGCATAAAATATTATAAACACAACAGATTGAAGGCACAAGAACTAACCGAGGGCACCAATCAAATCAAGCGAGATAGAGTCTTGAAGAGGGGGGGGTATCCTGCTACCGTTCGCACCAAGGTGAAAGGTAGGGTTTGGTGATTGATTTTTCTTAATGATTAATATCGAAACATATAACTGATATTTACTGGGCCGAAGCCCATAATGTTTTCGTTGGCCCCTTAGTAGACGAAAACACTTAGTGTTTTCGTGAAGTGTGTTTTCGTGAGGTGTGTGGGTGTTTGACAAAAGTTCCATCTTTTTATTAAGTGTACTAACATTATAATCATACAAAACATATATCAGTTAACACACTTACATTGCACATCCAACATATATAAGAGCACACTAATATATATACAATATTACAAGCGCAATACGATTTAACAATTTACGAACGTGTACAGTTGTGAAACAAACAAGTAGTGTTAACAAACAGCTTAAACAATTAGCGCGCAATTAATGCGAAGATGGAAATCTTGGAAACTCGAGTTGTCACAAAAGATTTTAAAACAACCCCGAGTTTAGGACCACGTATCTCATCCAGGATTAAGATACGCCTCCTAAGCCCTAATGACTTGGATAACATCTTTATTCACAACGCAGCTTAAAAACTCCAACGCCCGCCAGATCCATTGACTAATTCCCTAAAATACATGTAGTTTGAAAAATCAACAAAAGTTGAGCGAGTTCATGTGTAAGTGAGTATGTATAAACCTTTGTAACGTGTCTGTATGTATGAAAATCCCTGGTATGTAGCAATAAGGAAAAAGAGACCAACATTGGGTTGCAAAGCCAATGATAAGTGTGAAGTGATGCAGGAAGACTCAAACCTAGCGGATTTGTGCGTCGGGCACTTAGTCATCTCATGGTCCACTCGGCGGACTCAGGAGTGGGAGCTCGCTACACCCAAATAGATCTATCACTAATGTCCCTCGGTCCTACAACGAGGATTAATGGCCTTAAGTGTCATGCCCACCACTCACATGTTCGCGTAATAAAAACCCTCCTTAAGCTAACCATACCATGTAAATAAATGTCTGTAATGTCTGTAAATGTCTGTAAATGTCTGTAACATGTATTTCACCCCCGAGGTGTAAAACTGAAAATAGTTAAGAGAAAAGGGGGACATGAACTCACTGTATTGCGTCTTCGGTACTTGTAACCCAAATCTCCTCAGCAAACACGACTACCTACAATGGTCTAACGTCTATTAGACGAACGGGTCGTGCCTTGTCTCAGTATTTATGTTTTTGAGTTACGTTTCTTATATTATTTCGAGTGATAATTATTTGTCAAAATAATTAATATTTCAACTTAATCATATGTCGTGTTGGAATATTTGTTCATTCCATATTCTAGTATCAATACTTCTAAAGTATCTTATATACGCGTTTCCTTCCCAAGGATGGGATGTCGGAAATATATTTTTAAGTCCCTTTTAGAGATTATATACATTTAACCATGTTCGTG
This sequence comes from Helianthus annuus, assembly GCF_002127325.2. Lineage (NCBI taxonomy): Eukaryota > Viridiplantae > Streptophyta > Magnoliopsida > Asterales > Asteraceae > Helianthus > Helianthus annuus. Next base: position 84,571,579 of record NC_035435.2, read on the forward strand.
TATGAAACCAACCTCCGATACTTTGTATTTTGTGATAAATATTATGACGAGTTTTATCTTTGAAAACAAAATCTAAAGTATACTAGTAAACACCCGACTCAAAACATATTTATCAAGTGTTAGGATTTTCGGAAAATTTCGTCATAGTCTCCTTTGTAAACGGAGGTGTCCATGCTTAATTAGCATATCATTTTCTTTTACACATATCCCGTAATTCATTTTCAATAATCAAACCGACATATAAACGTACAAAGCATTACTTACTTTATTTCAGCTTTATAAATCAAAACCGGACTGTTTTCGAGGTTTTTTATAAAATAGTTAACCTTTTCCAGAAATTCCCAAATTTTTACAGAGTGTCTCATACGATCCAAATTTTATTGTGTAAAAATATCAAGGTCCAGTTCATTACCAATATTTTATAGAAATTCATTTACCCGACTGCAATCAGATTTGTTACTTTCTGATTTCAGTTTACGAAACAATTCACTAAAAATTAACCGTAAGTCCGATTGACGAAATTCCAGTTGGAGGATCATCGTGACTACGGTGACCATCTACTGTAAAAATTCCATGAGTTGATTCTACTCAGGTTTCAAGTTATGACTCCGAATACAACACACTTTTTCTGCAGTAAAAACACAGCTTAAGCTGCTGTCCAAAAACAGTCCTTTAAAAATAGTAAACGACCTCGAAAAATTACGATTCCAGTGCCATTTGTTCGGTTATTCCAAAATACATATTTTAGGCTTCAGAAAATCAGTTTTTCAATTTAAAATGGTCTAGTTACAGCATGTTGAAGTTGGCTGAAAATGTAAATCAGCATGTTTCTTGTTCATATTTCTTGTTTAAACTTTTAGTGTTCTTGTAAATTTCATCATACTACCTATCTTAACCATGAAACGAGATGAACAAGAGTTTAAGCAAGGAACTTACTACTAGCTTAAAGCTAGGGATGATTCTAGTGCAGAAGATGATGAGAAATGATGGAAAAGCAAGAACAAAGTCCCCTTTGAAGTTCCACAAGTTGTAAGTCTCTAGCATCCATCTTCTACACTTGAAGGAAGCTTGTAAATGGAAGATGGTGGTGTCAAAATGGTAGTGATGGTGGCTGCTATATTGTGGCCGAAAATCAGAGAGAGAGAGTGAGGGTGGAGTGTGATCTTTGATGTTATGATGAAAATCCTTGGAACCATGTGCACCCTAATCCTATAGTCATCATTAGATAATTTTTGGCCAATCAAGGATCAAGGGAATATAAATCATATGTAAACAAAATATTTAGTAATCATTTGGCAGAATTTTAGGTTGGGGGGGGGGGGGGGTAAAATGAAAAATTTTGGTAACTAATAGGTATTTAATTAGAAGGTTAAGGGTATTATCAAGAATAGTGGGTGTATGCCATGTTTCTATAGTGTATGGGGATTTTTGCGACTGTAAATAATTAAGAATGATAAATAATATTTCTGACAATATTTTGGTGTCCCGGGTAATGTCTGGTTGTTTGGTTACGTACCGTTCCGTTAAAGCGTTTAATTGTACCGCATAGTGTCTTCTGTGCATATTTTTGTAACGAAATTAATTCCAACACTTAGGAAAGCGTTCAGGACCATTTAGTCAATACTCTGTATATTACGAGTGTGTTAAAAGCTGAATTGTTACTAAAAATGCAGAATTTTGTATTTAAAATGAGTTTTAGGCACTTTCCGGCACTCAAACTATCACCTAGTGACACAGTCTTATGGTCCTCACTTCCCTACACTCCATACTGGTGTAGTACTTTATCCCTGGCCCATACTGGCCTCAATATAGTGTCGGTCTATGTGCTGGCATTGTCAGCATGTGTCTGAGTTATCCGCTCACTGTGCTAACTATGCTTTGTGCATCGGGTTTGTCACTATGAGTCTGTATGAGATAAATGGAGCGACTGTATGTAAAGTGATGCACATGTATGTATGTAACATAAATCAGTAAGCAGTTTAAAGTGTCAGTTGTAATCAAGAACAGTCATTAAGCACATAATTAGAATTAATTAATTTGTACAGTACCTGTAATTGTGAGGGTTGTCACATTCTCCCCCCATTAAGAAAATTGCGTCCTCGAAATTTGTACTACCTTAACTCCTAAGGGTTTCGTTATGCATGTATGTATATGAATAGTTCCGAGGTAAATAATCACCAAACCGAATCAAACCTTATTCACATCAAGTGAGTCCAAGAATATATATAACAACACACATCCAATGGTTAAAAGGTATGTGTTTTCGTCATTTAGTGTCGAGGGTACAAGACGTATCGACGTATAGTCTAGTGTAATCCATTTAACAGGGGTTCCACAAAAGAGGAGTTTTGTCCAATAGGATTCTCAAATGATTGGTCATAGTATGCAAATTTTCACAAACCACAGCATCCGCTACATGAACTCAAAATCAATAACCCCAAAAGTAGTAGTAAAGTGATCTGTAAATCTCTCCGACTAAACGAACGGAAAGGTTTAGTGTGTTGGCACTCTTAAGTTTCGTAGGTACACCGAATGGAATACAAGCGAATTTTGGTGTATCACGGTCTTGATTCGTAGTTGCATCAGAAATGTTTAAATGACAAGTCAACAAAAGTAAATGTAGTTTTGGGTGAAACAGTTTGACCATGATTACCACAAGATAATGACACCACAGGGTGTCGTAATGACGAGATTCAATAATGGTGGTGACTAAACAAGTTTACCGTGTCTGAAATCAAATGAACGTGTACTGAGACAACCCGAAGGTTTGATTTACACAATGTCGTAAAGCTTCCAGTTGAACAAAGAATATCAAAGAGCCACTGTTTTTGATCGAAGGTGAAAAGTATTAAGTACCGCAAGGTATTTGATTGACAATGAAAGTATCGTCAGGAGGTACATTGGGCTTATGAAATGAATCTATCTACCATTGCCTTAACACACAATCGTGTTGAGACTGCTTTAATTGTGATAAACGAGATGGATTTAGAGCAAATAAATAATTTAAATCCGTGTATGAAGTGAGTAACCAACTTAGCGCAAGCTCAATTTTGTGAAGATATCACCGCAAGGTATTGAAACCAATCAAATGATTTAGTGGAGTCGTAGACCAACCGAATCTACTACGACTCGTAATGAAAGAACTTTTGCAAGAATATTTGAATATGGTGCTCCCAATACATCATATTGCGTCTTAAATCAAACGTGTGAAATGGATAAGTTCAAACAATTGAACTTAGTTTCAGCGTAACCCGACAATAAACGTATGTATCAACAAGGGAAATCCCAACATGGTTACAAAAATAAACCATGAATGTATCTTGAAACAAAAGAAGTTTTCGAGAAGGTGTGTTGACCTGATAGCAAAAAGTCAACTGTTACAATAATGTAGGTCATTCGAATCACAAACCAGTAGTTAGATTTAGCAACATAATATTCGAATTTCAATGAAGCGTTCGAAATGAAACCGCACGCGTAGCAAAAGGTGCATGCGTAATATGTGAATTTCCAAGTAATGACACAATGAGTGTTTGCTAAAATGGAGAAACGACCAAATATTCGAAGCAAATGTGTGCTCGCTCTTAGCGAAGAAAATCAAAGCGATGCAACTACTTTAAGGGGAGTAGAGATGCAAACATCTACTCGGCTGGAAGCAAAAGTGAAGATTTTAACGAAAGAATTTTCAAGTACTTTCTGTTCTGTTAACTAAAATGGCATATATGTTAGGTTAATGGCGTTCGATTGAGTTAACAGATATGGTGTCTAAGTAACAACCTTTACAAGTTTGGACCTGGGTTCCCAAGGGTCCTAAGCATATGTTTTCCAGATCCTCAAGGTTTTCGCATTCTATGCAACTTGGTTTTGTGCATTGAGTAGGAAACACCATCTTGTGTGAGTCTAAAAACAAGTTATCGTCCCACGATTTCCCCTGTATACTTTCTTCTTGAATTCATTGCTAACAACACTCGATCATCAATCAGTCATGTAATAGTAGTTGGATCCTCACAATTGGTTAAATAAGAAATTCGTTAGTTCTCAGCAAGAGTTACTGACTCTTGTGGGTTAGCTCGTTCGGCTCTTGATAGTTGATGCCCATTTGAAAATTTTCGTCCTCCTTCTTGACGAGCAGAAATCTGGGTTACCCAAAAGGGAATTTTTGGTCTGTTATCTTCCTTCTCTATCAACTTCTGAGGTTGCACTGCCAATTCTTGCATCTCTGAAGGTGTAAGTCGCTAATGTGCACCGACTACAGGCGCTACGCCTGGAATCAAATCGATGCGAAGATTCATCTTGTCGTTGAGGGGATAATTCTAGCAAGTCTTCAGGGAAGATTTCAGGATATTTCCTTATCACAGGAATATCTTCGAGTTTTGGTTCTTCTGCTCCCTTGTCCCCGATATGAGCCAAGAAAACAACACATCCTTTACGCAACAACTTTTGTGCCTCCCTGCAATTAGTAATTTGTAGAGGCGTATCCTGCTTCATGAGCCACGGTCGTTCCTTCGTTTGCCATTGTGATGCGGTTATCAATCTCTGCTTGAACACTCGGCAGTTGATCCATCCCAATTACCTTGTTGAAGCTTTCCAACTCATCTGGCAGTAGATCAAGCGTAAATTCACGCTCTCCGGGTTCTATCTTGTCGTTTCTAGTCACTGCGTTGGCTTCCACTAGCTTCGCCTAGCTAGTTCCATCGAGTGCAAGTTATCTAACTTACGTGCTACTATATCAAGTGCACTCTCGAACTCTAGAGATGCGAAACCGAAAATTTGTAACAGTATTTGGCAACACAGATGCATAACGTTGAGTGATATGGAACGTACCAATATCCATGCTTGGATTCCTGGTGTGCTCACCTAGCTCTGCTACTGAGCTTTTATCCTCATGTCTAATTCTTCTGAGGGCAGTATTTTCTGAAATGCTTCTTGCCCCCACAGTTAAGACAACCTTGAGCACGTTTCTGTCTGTCACTTGTCCTGCCTGGATAATCGTCACTGTCGTTCCCACCGTGATTCTTGCTTCCTTCTTGGCCTCCATTCCTACTTTCAGTAACTTACCTACAAGTTTCCTTAGGATGCCCTCTCTTGCCACAGTTATCACATTTCCCATATTTACATCGCCCGACATGATAGCGTAGACAATTATCGCACTTAGGGAGAATACCCATGTAGTCCTTTCCCTTTTTGGCCTTTTTCTTGTTACTTGCCTGAGTAATCTTCTTGAAATTTGCGATCTTTCTCTTATTATCCCCAGATGACTCCATAGGAGTCTCCTTTTTCCCTTCCGAAGTGGAAAATTTTCCTAGTCTAACCGCTTCTTCAGTGAGCGCCACGCTTATGTCGATAGCCTCGGTGATCGTTGAAGGTTTAGATGTTGTTACTAGGCTTAGAATCTGAGGTGCCAATCCCCCTATGAAACGTTCGACTCTCTTAAACTCTGGTCCCACCAGATGCGTAGCAACTTGTGATAAATCGTTAAATCTCTGCACATACTCAGCTATCTTTGGTCCTTCCATTTTCAAGTTCCACAGTTCAGTCTCCAACTTCTGCACTTCTGCCCTTGAGCAATATCTCTTACGCATCAGTTCTTTCAGTTCGTCCCACGTCAAAGCATACGCGGCGGTCTCGCCCATTGTCTGAACATGAAGGTTCCACCATGACAGAGCCCCATTGTAACACCTCGAAATTTTGCGTCCAATAATGTATCGACACGTGTCATAAGTTTACACGTGGCATTAGATACTAAATAAAGGACCAAAGTTGACAAACATTGAAAGTATGTAAAATTCGAGGGTTAAAAATGTCAACAAGGGATAAATATACTGTACAGTAACCCTAAATGATGCTCGTACCTTCAAACGAATAAATCATGGATCGAACGGAACGAAATACGGAAGAAAGTGAGAGATTACAAACTACAGGGGTTAACTGTGTCAACATGTTTAAGTTATACCACTGAGTGACCCTTTAACATACCCGAGGCTTTGTAACAGTAAATTACGCTCACTAGAATATACAATATAAATTTCGCGAAGTTTCATTTTAAAACGAGAAAGTTATGATCAATTTCGTATGCGAGGGGTTAGAAGCGTCAACAACGAAAGTTAAGGCTTTTCGGATAGTAATTAAACTAACCGGGGACTTAACGACGCGGGTGAAAGTCACGAGGCCCTTATTCGTAAATAAACGAGGCCCAAAATGCAAAGTTACCCCTTCGAAACCGAAAGGTCAGGCTAATGATGGCAAAAGATTTGAAAATCTTGAATTACAGGCCTCAGGCGGGCCGCGTTAGAGAAACAAGGAAGCTAATGCGGGCCGCGAGCCATATGAAGATTCGTTGCCTGACAAGAGGATCCAGGCGGCCCGCGTACGAGTAACCTGATCCTTAATGCGGGCCGCGTCAAGGCCCCAGATGCAGAAATCATGCACAGATTCACTGTTTGCTATTTTGTACGACTTGGGGAGCAATTATGAGTGCATGGGCGCCCCCTACATGACCCCTAGCACTCAGGGACAGCTGCTGATCATCCATGAGCAATTATAGACTGAGTTGTGATGATCTTGTGTTCAAATTTTCACTATAAAAGGCAATGTAATGCACACACTTGAAACACACCTCAAACCTGCTTTCTTGAACACTTCTGGAGCTCAAAAGCATTCTTCTAACATCTCTGGTCATGTACCAAGCTTCTGTAAGTATGCCTAACCCTTTGTGGTTTAGTTTTTACATAGTTTTAGCTTAAAAGTCAATCCGTCGTAATTAACGATTGACTTAACGATAAATCACAAATGGTCCAGTGGTTTGTCGAATCAAGAGTAGTTATATGTTGGTAATCATGTGGGCGTCAAACCCCAGAAAGGGCACCCTCTGATTCCCACTCTAACTAGTCCGATTGTCGAGTCAAACTTGCTTAGAAAAAGTCAACAGAATGCTATTTTGCGATTTTATGCAAAATCAGTAATGTAGATAGAGTGTAACATGTTTTAACACTCATATAACATGATAATAAGTATATTAACTAGTCTAAGCTTGTTTGATCCGACCATTTACTATATTAACCCGGTTCGGAACCGAAAGTCGCAAAAATTTGACTTTCGCTTTGACTCCAGTTCTGACCGGGTTTAGTACAATTTAGATATGCCTTAGGACTCTCTAAGGACCAGGTTACATGATGATATAACCCTCTGTGACCGGTTCATCGTTTGTCCGAGTCTTTAGCACATTTCCGTTAAATGCTTAAAAGTTGACCGTAACGCCCTTTTTACTTTAAAACGAGAATTTTGAATATGTGAAAGGACAATAACCTTAGTTACTGATTTCTAAGCATGTCCCTAAAATTTCACGTCAATCCAAGGTCTAGAATAGGAGTTACGCTAAATAGCGCAATTACGGAAACTTTAGGAATTAAACGGCGCATTTAGCATAAAACCTATCTAAACCCAAATTTCGACACCAAACCTTTTACACACTGATGTAAAATAATATTTTGAGATTTTTAAAGATTTTTAATTATTTTTAGCCTGCTCATAACCTGCGGTTATGGCATCGGTTCGGTAAATACCGAATATACCCTTTTCGAGCATAACTTGAGTTCTACAAGGTCTTTTGACCCGATTCTAGTTGCTACTGATTTTAAATAATAAATAGAGTATTTTGGACTTTATAAACTGTTCAGAAAACTCATATTTCCTGTAGAACTCAGAAACCTCTTTTATAATCTTTAAAATAACCGAAATACCCCTACGGGCATATAATGGATTTAAACTCGTTACGGGCATTATGGAAGGTATCCTACTGATACCACAACCTCTTTAATGCATATTAACTTAGGAAACTTGTGTAGGACTCTTACGGCTTCTCGTTACGCCTTTGCGCGCACGGTTCGGTTTATGTAACTAGTTTACATAAACTAGCCGAAACGGGTCAAACCTTATTGTTTTGACCTCAAAATCCAGAGTGTGGTTATATTACCCATATAAGACAAGTCTTCAAACTTGTTGGGTCCAAACCACATTCCATTCCGGTTTTCGCCTTTCACGCGATTAAACCGTAAATTATCCTTCGAAACTAACCGGTCTAAGCTAAGGCTAAATTAAAGACCCGTTAGGATTCTAATAGGTTGTTTTAAACCTTCGTTCCAGAATAGGAGACCAGTAAAAGAAACTTGCATTGTTTATTAAGGATTATTACTTGCTCAGGTAAATACTTTTATCTTATTTTCCCTATACGGGCTTGGGTTACGGTATATAAATTACCGCTTGTTCGGGCATTAAATATTCCATCATATGGTGGTTAATTGAATAATTTAATTGGCCCGTTTAAATACGTTTTGTTGGCTTTACGCCTTTGGGAGCTTAATGACCATGTCCCGGATATCCTTGGCATCATTTTACGAAATGGCCACGACCCCGACACACGGGTGTAGGCGTACACCCGTAATGTGTCTATATTATAAAAGGTATAACCGTTGGTTTTCCCGCCACGGCTTTATGCTTTGTGGCGTGTCTATTAACCTTAAACCCGACACGACCCGGGCGACCGAACGCATAGTGAACATGTAATTCTTTCACAAGATTTAATTATAAATTATCCCAAGTTATAAAGAGTTTGTGCCTTGTGCATTCAAATCAATTTTATTAAACGTTTTACAAAAGTGTCGGTTGAATGTATTTACCAGTGTAAACTGACGTATTTTCCCCAAAAAGATTAAATGCAGGTTCTAAGCGTAATTGGCTGGATGTTTCTCCTTAGCATCAATAAAGAGTCTCGCAAGCTTAAGATGCCTACGTCTGTTGAACAATTATTTTTCTATCTTTTATTTTGATCCCCTGTGGATTTGTTCGACTACTCGTGATACTTAGATATTACAATCAAGTGGTTGAAATATAATTTATCTTTATGCTTCCGCTGTGCATTTAAATATTGTGGTTTGACTATATTGTTGCCAACTACGTTACGGTAATCCCCCACCGGGCCCATCGGTGATACACGTGGAAATCAGGGTGTGACACCCATCTACAAATAGCCCAGCTATGTACGTGACCTAGTGCCCTGGGGCACATTTGCTCAATCTTAAGACAGAATCCGTTTTCTCAACCCAGCGTACGAAGGCTAAGGCACCGCTAGTGCCGTCAAATTCCCAAGGTTTGTGGTCTAAGAACTGCTTGTAGGTGCAGCCTTCGCTGTGTTCAGAGCGAAGGGCCTCGAGCTGTGCAATGGCCCGTGAGATGCGCACTTGTAGTTCTGCCGCTGTTGTTGGCGGAAGGTTGTTGGCATCGACGTTCCCTTGTGCCGACATCTTCTCAGAAGAAGATTAGTTAAGTCAAGTTATATTTGTTCAGGGGACACGTTTAGTTGTTTAGTGGTCATACGTACATACACATAATAGGTTATCATACCAACCAATCAAGCAATAACATAATCATAGCATAACCAAGCAATTTGGTAATTATGTTTAACGAGAGCATAGCAAGTAAGCACGTAGCATTAAAATTATAGCACACACATATAGATCAATAACGTGCTTAACGAAGACATAGCGTCTGAGCTTTGATGGTCATTGGCCACAAAGTATTGTCGCATGTTCTGTGATGGTTGGGCTCTCATTATTCTCCAACCACAATTGTATCGTCTTTCAAAATGTATCACATCAAGGGGGAAACAGGGTCACCCTACCCTTGCCCAACAAGTATATCAGTGTATCAAAATCACGTAGTCTGAAGTGGTCTTTAAAAGTCTCCATAATCCCGACTTATCATTAGTGTCTTTACCCAAATGTAATGCAATCCGCAAAATCCAGAAATTAATTATATTTATGACTGAGGTGGAGGGGGAAAGAAAAGTAAACTATTGACATGCGTGGACTTCCTCCTCGGGCTTGTGTGTACGTTGAAGTAATTAACCGATCTGTCGCTCGACAGTAAAGAAACGAGCCTTAATAACCAAGAAGGTGTAATGGCAGCAGGTGAGTGTGCCAAAGGAGACAATGATGAATGTGGAGGATCAAAGTATACTGGCACTAGACAGGGTGGAGGACGTGGTGTCAGCTCAAGCTCCAACGTTCTGCGACTCATATCCTCAAACTGTAGTTGTGTAGTCTCCATAGTGTGAGGGATGGTAAGGGTCTAAAGTTAGCATAGTGTATTATAGGGACCATCGAAATGGCTCGTCCAGCGCTGTAGGGTTGAAAGTAGCAACGGTGTGGCCTGTGAGGTCGTAGAAAATGTTGCAGCAGCAATAGGGATCGTTATGCGGGTGCCGTCCTGGAGTACCTTTCGATGGTGTGGATGAGTCCTAAGAGGAGGCGATAGGCATGCTGATGCAATGGACGTCGGTCTCCATAGGAGAGAAGGAGCAATCATCATCGGTTGCGAGTGTAAAAACAAACGTCTCAACCAATAAGGGGATTGTCAGGTGCAGGTACTTGGTCAGATATAAGGGGTGCAATGTCTGGTAAACCAAAAGGAAACAGGGTTATGATTAATCAAGGGTGCAGGATCAGCCGGTGCAACATCAAGTTGTCCCACAAAGGTGCAGAAGCTAGCTCAGGGGCAGTCTCCGGGTCATGTAACGGTGTGGCGCCTTGAGCAAGTGATAGTCAGCAGTCATAACGGCGTCGTCGTCCGTGTCAGTAGTAGAAAGTTGCAATCCGGTCATCTATAAGGCTGTAAATGTCACAGACTCAGAGGAGTCTGAAATCGTGTGTATTCCAGGCGCAGAGGATAGCCTGATAACAGGGGTCTCAGATGTGAAATTTATAGTAATGTTCTCGTCTAACTTTCCATCACCACGGATGTCGTCAGAAGGACCATCAATAGTTATGTCAACGTCATCGACTATTCGTCGAGTAGCCACCCTTTGGAAGGAAAGGTCCACATGTTGCGTATTGTCAAGGATTAGAGCCATGGTGTGTTCACTATCAGAATGTCCAATGATGAAGTGGTCATGGACATAAACAAGAGTGACAGGGGAATTCCTGTCGGAGAAGCCATCTGTAGGGGTAGTTCATCGCCAAAGTCTGGCAGCGCGGCCGGTTGAGAGTCGTCCTAGTCCTTGGTCAGCGTGTCAGGGTCACTCTCCGTGTCTGACGTAAGTATCTCCGGTGCAAGTGCAGACTCATCATTTGTGGCGGCGGCCATAGGATCGTCAATGTCGGACAACCCGCTTTCTAATCAAGCGACATGTGTATCGGTACATGGTAGTCATTGTATGTATTTCCATAGTAATTACTATCAGTTATCGTATGCAAACAGTTTCCACATATGCACGTTTATCAATAATCAGCAATTAAGCATGTATGTGATAACAATGTAAGCAAGTAATCATCCTAGTCTTCCCTAGACTATCCCACCCAGTCTCTTAGACCGAACTCCCTAGTTTCTCAGACTAACTCCCTGGTCTCTAAGACCAACTCCCTGGTCTCTAAGACCAACTCCCTGGTCTCTAAGACCAACTTCCCCAGTCTCTAGGACTAAATCCCTGGTCTCTAAGACCAAACCTCCCAGTCTCTAAGACTAAATTTTTCCCCAGCCTCTAAGACTGAACCTCCCCAATCTCTAAGATTGAACCCCTCAGTCTCTAAGACTGAACCTCCCCAGCCTCTAAGGCTGAACCTCCCTCAATCTCTAAGATTGAATCCCTCAGTCTCTGAGACTGAACCTCCCTCAGCCTCTAAGGCTGAATTATAAACATATATTTTGGAATGTGTATTTGTGCCTTTTGTTTGTAAAAATGTTTGTTCCCTGGATCTGGGCGTTTTGTGTATGCAATGAAAACATGTTTGTAAAAGCGTTTTCGTGAGAGCCCTATTGATCGTAGTCTAGACTCGAGAATGAATCCTAGTTCGCTACGATCGAAGCTCTGATACCAAGCTGTCACACCCTGACTTTTGCGGAAGCGTGATAATTGGTGTGACTTCTTAATACCATTGCATATGATCATAACAACACTATATGATAAAACCAGTAGATGTACATCCATTAATTTTAAGTTTAAAAGTAGTACAACATAATTGTCTGAAATGACAAGACCAAATTCAAGTTACCAACCATAACATGTTTTAAGGAGTTCAAAAAGACTCAACAAAAGATTTTAAAACAACCCCGAGTTTAGGACCACGTATCTCGTCCAGGATTAAGATACGCCTCCTAAGCCCTAATGACTTGGATGACATCTTTATTCACAACGCAGCTTAAAAACTCCAACGCCCGCCAGATCCATTGACTAATTCCCTGAAATACATGTAGTTTGAAAAATCAACAAAAGTTGAGCGAGTTCATGTGTAAGTGAGTATGTATAAACCTTTGTAACGTGTCTGTATGTATGAAAATCCCTGGTATGTAGCAATAAGGAAAAAGAGACCACCATTGGGTTGCAAAGCCAATGATAAGTGTGAAGTGATGCAGGAAGACTCAAACCTAGCGGATTTGTGCGTCGGGCACTTAGTCATCTCATGGTCCACTCGGCGGACTCAGGAGTGGGAGCTCGCTACACCCAAATAGATCTATCACTAATGTCCCTCGGTCCTACAACGAGGATTAATGGCCTTAAGTGTCATGCCCACCATTCACATGTTCGCGTAATAAAACCCTCCTTAAGCTAACCATACCATGTAAATAAATGTCTGTAATGTCTGTAAATGTCTGTAACATGTATTTCACCCCCGAGGTGTAAAACTGAAAATAGTTAAGAGAAAAGGGGGACATGAACTCACTGTATTGCGTCTTCGGTACTTGTAACCCAAATCTCCTCAGCAAACACGACTACCTACAATGGTCTAACGTCTATTAGACGAACGGGTCGTGCCTTGTCTCAGTATTTATGTTTTTGAGTTACGTTTCTTATATTATTTCGAGTGATAATTATTTGTCAAAATAATTAATATTTCAACTTAATCATATGTCGTGTTGGAATATTTGTTCATTCCATATTCTAGTATCAATACTTCTAAAGTGTCTTATATACGCGTTTCCTTCCCAAGGATGGGATGTCGGAAATATATTTTTAAGTCCCTTTTAGAGATTATATACATTTAACCATGTTCGTGTATGAAACCAACCTCCGATACTAGTAAACACCCGACTCAAAACATATTTATCAAGTGTTAGGATTTTCGAAAATTTCGTCATAGTCTCCTTTGTAAACGGAGGTGTCCATGCTTAATTAGCATATCATTTTCTTTTACACATATCCCGTAATTCATTTTCAATAATCAAACCGACATATAAACGTACAAAGCATTACTTACTTTATTTCAGCTTTATAAATCAAAACCGGACTGTTTTCGAGGTTTTTTGTAAAATAGTTAACCTTTTCCAAAAATTCCCAAATTTTTACAGAGTGTCTCAAACGATCCAAATTTTATTGTGTAAAAATATCAAGGTCCAGTTCATTACCAATATTTTATAGAAATTCATTTACCCGACTGCAATCAGATTTGTTACTTTCTGATTGCAGTTTACGGAACAATTCACTAAAAATTAACCGTAAGTCCGATTGACGAAATTCCAGTTGGAGGATCATCGTGACTACGGTGACCATCTACTGTAAAAATTCCATGAGTTGATTCTACTCAGGTTTCAAGTTATGACTCCGAATACAACACACTTTTTCTGCAGTAAAAACACAGCTTAAGCTGCTGTCCAAAAACAGTCCTTTAAAAATAGTAAACGACCTCGAAAAATTACGATTCCAGTGCCATTTGTTCGGTTATTCCAAAATGCATATTTTAAGCTTCAGAAAATCAGTTTTTCGATTTAAAATGGTCTAGTTACAGCATGTTGAAGTTGGCTGAAAATGTAAATCAGCATGTTTCTTGTTCATATTTCGTGTTTAAACTTTTAGTGTTCTTGTAAATTTCATCATACTACCTATCTTAACCATGAAACGAGATGAACAAGAGTTTAAGCAAGGAACTTACTACTAGCTTAAAGCTAGGGATGATTCTAGTGCAGAAGATGATGAGAAATGATGGAAAAGCAAGAACAAAGTCCCCTTTGAAGTTCCACAAGTTGTAAGTCTCTAGCATCCATCTTCTACACTTGAAGGAAGCTTGTAAATGGAAGATGGTGGTGTCAAAATGGTGGTGATGGTGGCTGCTATAGTGTGGCTGAAAATGAGAGAGAGAGAGTGAGGGTGGAGTGTGATCTTTGAAGTTATGATGAAAATCCTTAGAACCATGTGCACCCTAATCCTATAGTCATCATTAGATAATTTTTGGCCAATCAAGGATCAAGGGAATATAAATCATATCTAAACAAAATATTTAGTAATCATTTGGCAGAATTTTCGGTTGGGGGGGGGGGTAAAATGAAAAATTTTTGTAACTAATAGGTATTTAATTAGAAGGTTAAGGGTATTATCAAGAATAGTGGGTGTATGCCATGTTTCTATAGTGTATGGGGATTTTTGCGACTGTAAATAATTAAGATTGATAAAATAATATTTCTGACAATATTTTGGTGTCCCGGGTAATGTCTGGTTGTTTGGTTACGTATCGTTCCGTTAAAGCGTTTAATTGTACCGCATAGTGTCTTCTGTGCATCTTTTTGTAACGAAATTAATTCCAACACTTAGGAAAGCGTTCAGGACCATTTAGTCAATACTCTGTATATTACGAGTGTGTTAAAAGCTGAATTGTTACTAAAAATGCAGAATTTTGTACTTAAAATGAGTTTTAGGCACTTTCCGGCACTCAAACTATCACCTAGTGACACAGTCTTATGGTCCTCACTTCCCTACACTCCGTACTGGTGTAGTACTTTATCCCTGGCCCATGATGGCCTAAATATAGTGTCGGTCTATGTGCTGGCGTTGTCAGCATGTGTCTGAGTTATCCGCTCACTGTGCTACCTATGCTTTGTGCATCGGGTTTGTCACTATGAGTCTGTATGAGATAAATGGAGCGACTGTATGTAAAGTGATGCACATGTATGTATGTAACATAAATCAGTAAGCAGTTTAAAGTGTCAGTTGTAATCAAGAACAGTCATTAAGCACATAATTAGAATTAATTAATTTGTACAGTACCTGTAATTGTGAGGGTTGTCACATTATGGAACGATGTCCACGGATCTTATCCACACTATCTTGAAGTCCAATACTAATGCTCATGCGGCTTGGACGACTCTGGCAAATATTTTTCAAGACAACAAGGCCACGCGTACTATTGACCTCAACAACAAGTTTGCTAATACTCGTCTCGAGCAATTCCCTTCCATGACAGCTTACTGCCAAGCCCTCAAGGTCATATACGACCAACTTACTAATGTTGGTTCTCCCATCACCGAAGAACAATTGGTCTTGCAACTCCTTATGGGGCTTTCGGAACAATATGAGAGTACCGCCACAATTATCCAACAAACCACTCCTTTGCCGGATTTCTATGAAACACGCTCTAGGCTATGCATGGCGGAGACACGCAAGGTTAATCAAGTTCGTAGCGCGGCTCAGGCTGCCGGTATTGCCCTTGTGGCAACCCCGGATACTCGTGCTTCTTCTTCACCAGACACGTATGAGAATCGGACCACTGCTACTCGCTATGATAATCGGAATGATTCGGGCCGTGATAATTCCACTTGTGGATGCGGTCACGGTAGCGGCCGTGGCCGCAGACGTGGTGGCTCCACAGGTCGGGGTCGTGGTAACTTTTCTCAACAGGCTCAGGTTCCTCCCGGTTACCCACAGTGGCCGTTCGGTTTTAATCCATGGGCCTGCCCATCTCAAAACTTCACTCCTTGGGCTCCTTGGGCACATGTGCCGCCATGTCCCTACCCTACGGCTCCATCACGGTCTAATAACAACAATGCAGGCATTCTTGGTCCATGCCCGACAGAATCATATGCAGCGAGTTATCCACCCACTGAAGTAGATCAACCAGTTTACACTATGGATACAGGTGCGACCTCGAACATGACATCTCTCCCTGACAATTTCTCCTCTTTTTTTAATAATGGCATTTTTAAAAATATACTTGTGGGTAATGGCAACACTATTCCGGTACTTGGACAGGGCAATCAAACTCTTAAACCACCTTTTCCACCGTTTAAATTAAATCACGTCTTATATGCTCCCTCACTTATTAAAAACTTGATTTATGTTCGTCGATTTACTACTGATAATCATGTTTCCATTGAATTTGATCCGTTTGGTTTTATTGTGAAGGACCTCAAGACCCGGACCCCTATCCTACGATGCAATAGTCCGGGGGATCTCTACACCCTTGATCTTACACATATTACCAAGTTCACCACACCATCTACTTTTGCATGCTAAAAACCGACGCTAATCAATATAAAGTATACTTGTTTTGACCCGATATCACAAACCGAATCATATAGAGTTTTCATGTATATTGGCCAAAAGTAAGGGTGTAAATGTGCGTAACTAAGCTGGAGCTTGAATAATCAAGCTCGAGCTTGGGTTGTTAGTAGTTTTAGAAGCTCGCTTTTGGCTCTTTTATATTATATTCGTGTATTTTTAATTTTATTAATATAACCTAATGTATATTAGGTATTTCTTTAATATTTTTATATATAATAATTTTTTAAAATTATATATTAAATAAGCATTATTGATTTTATATAATTAATAGACCTGTTTAGGCTCGCGAGTTTAGTTAAGCTTGGTATATGAAGCTCTGAATATTAAGCTCTGAGTTCTTTTAAGCCGACTAGATGAATTCAGCTTTTAATAATATGATTTCTAGCTGCTCACAAACTGACCAACAACATGACTCGTTGATATCCCTGAGTTGAAGTTAACCACTGTCCTCACTCTTGAAACCCTGTTAAGAGTTAATTATACATGCTTATTTTGTTTAGTTTCCAATGTCCAGAAACCCGAATCAAATAACCCTATGACCAACCAAATTAAACAACCCGAGTGACATCCCTGTAGTATAATTAAGTCAACGAACTTGTTCGTTTCAGCCAAAACTAAATCCTAGCGGGGGCTGAGCCGGCACTTTCCTACCCTTAAGTCATCCGAGTGACATCCCTGTAGTCTAAGCCAGTCATCCAGCTTGCATCCAAAAGCTGGGCTGAGCCGACACTTTCCTACCTGTCTCAGGCAAAACTAAATCCTAGCTGGCAAAGTTGATGTAGCGGCTTTTGATCGGAGGAAATATAAAATTTAGAGTTAAATGCCTTTTTAGTCCCTGTGGTTTGGGTCATTTTGCCACTTTAGTCCAAAGGTTTCATTTTTAACATCTGGATCCAAAAAGGTTTCATCATTGCCATTTTGGTCCAACTGACTTAACCCTATCCATGCTTCTCAGTTAGTCAAGGGGTAATTTTGTCATTTTGCCTATTAAATGTATTGAAACTCAAACATATATCTGCGACACCCTGCAATAGTATTTAACTCAAACATATATCTGCATAAAATGTATTTAACTCAAATCTGAATTTGAAACACATAGTCTCTCTCTACTTCCTCTTTATACCTTCACCTACCGCCAACCACCATCACCGGACCACCATAACTATCACCAGGAACCGACCACCACAACCATCACCACCACCCGACCACCATGGAACCCCCACTACAACACGACCAGATCCAGAACCCGCCACCACTACCATATTCCGCCACCATCACCACCACCCTCATAACCTACACATTACTGCAACTACCACCACATTCGACCACCATTTTGACTACAAATTACCCCCATTTCGACAGTTGATTTATGCATCGAAACCCGGCCTAGATCTGGGTCAAATCATCACCGGCGACGGCTAGGTCTTTTAAGCCGGAACCCTAGCCGCCAACCCTCGGCTCTCTCTCTCTCTCAATTCAGAGTGGTCTTTTTCTTACCATCTAAACCAGATCCATCAAAACTAACATAAAAAACCCTCTTTTACCCCCTGCAATATTATTATTCACCACATGACTGTTTTTGCGTGCATTTTCTTCCAAATCTTGGCCTAACCCATGTAACCCAAGTCTTAACTCAGTGGCTTTGAGGTTAAGAGCATTCTTGTTGTCACTTTCAGATTAAATGTTCAGAGATTTGGATGGTTTTTCCATTGAAGAAGCTTCTGATAAGCCTATGTAATCGTGTTCAAGTAGTGCAGACATTAGTGAAGGTTAATGCATTGGAAGACTGAGAGGATGTGAAAGTGGAGATAGATGGTTGTGGTGGTTTTATACTAGATTTTTTTGAAAGAAACAGGGTATAAAGACAGAGGGAAGAGGGAGAGACTGAAAGTATCTTTGAAGGAAACAGGGTATAAACTTTGATAAAAATAAATATTTAATAAAAATAATAGAAAAATGACAAAAATACACCTGGACTAACTGAGAGGCATGGATGGGGTTAAGTCAGTTGGACCAAAATGGCAATGATGAAACCTTTTTGGATCCAGATGTTAAAAATGAAACCTTTGGACTAAACTGTCAAAATGGTCCAAACCACAGGGACTAAAATGGCATTTAACTCTAAAATTTACAATGATTTATTTCATATACATCGTGCATCCAAAAGTTGGGCCGAGCCGGCACTTTCCTACCCGTCTCAGGCAAAACTAAATCCTAGCTGGCAAAGTTGATGTAGCGGCTTTTGATTGGAGGAAATATAAAATTTATAATGATTTATTTCATATACATCATGCATCCAAAAGTTGGGCTGAGCCGACACTTTCCTACCCGTCTCAGGCAAAACTAAAATTTATAATGATTTATTTCATATACATCAAATATTATTATCTCCCCAAATAAGAATTTTTATCATTTGCGTTTTTATTTATGCATATGTTTTTTTTGTTTTTATTTTATGCATATGTTTTTTTTGAACGACTTAATTTTTGTCATCAATGGGATTTGAACTCTCGCCATATAAAAAGGGAAACATTTATCCAACACCTTGATACCATTAGACGAAAAGCCCTTTGGTTAGATTTTAAACTCAGTTGTTTATCATATATGATATGATGATACGTAATGGGTAACGGTGTCATGTGCCGTTCTATAAAAAGTAACGTAATCAATGTGTTGTATCATTGGCACATATATATATATATTCTTAGGTGTATGAATAAGGGCATACCCATCACACGTTGGTGCACGGGCTAGCAACTTGTTCTTCTTTATATTTACATGGTTATGGTTATTTCGGATACAGGTATTTCTTGATGATAGTTATTTTGACGTTCTATTTTAGCGTATCAACTTATATTAGTACACTTGATTATATTTTTATCATATGTTTTCTTTTCTGTTATCCAATAAGTGACCAATCGTTTAATCATGTATTCTTGTCGTTGATTTTATCATATTCATTATTATGTGACTTAGATATTTTATAATTTTATTCGTTTTAAGAATATATATATATATATATATATATATATATATAATAAAATTATATTCTTATGTATAGAAATTATTTAAAGATATAATATTCTTTTTAAATTTTAATCTATTATAAAAAACAGTCATTCCTTGAGTCACCGAATTTGGAATTGATTTTTTAATTTGGTTTTCTTTTTCGTTTAATCTAGCAAATCCACACAAATAAACCACCTAAATCCCGTATATGCCGCAACGCGCAAGGACAACTCCTAGCATGAATAAAAGAAGAAGTTGATAGCTACATGAACTTTTTTTCATTTATGTTTTGACATCAATTTTTCTTGTTGCTTTGGTTTTACTTTTGTATTTTTACAACAAATTTTTGTTACTTTGGTTTTTAGTTTTGCACGAGTTAACGCTACCCGCGCGTTGCAGCGGAATGTTGAAAAAGCTAAAATAAAATATGTTTTATAATATTATATGGTTTACAATAATGTGCAATTTAACAATTGTCTAAAATATAGCACGTTTACTTTTTTTAAATCAAACTTACAATACTTTCAAAAGTCTTTTTTATCTGTTGTGTCTTCAAATACGTTTTCTCAATGCCTTATGTTCCGCGAGAAAGGTAAGCCTTGAATGAAAATGGGGTAACACAACCCAAGTGCACTAATAATTTAATATATAATGCTGCATTATATATTGGTTGTTAGTACAATATATCTTGACGAACGTATTGATTAATTTGAAGTATTAACAAAAAATCTGGATTGAATCGGAAGGTGTAATCTGGAACTAATTGATAAAAAGTGAGGAAACCACAAACAATTGACATCAGTTTTCTGTAATTCATTCATATTCCTTGCTATCCACATTGGCATGTTGGTCTCCTGTTTCGGTATCCGTTAGTTTACGGTACCAAACACAAATTCCCGGCAAAAAGCATGATCCCGGTTCCAATGTCCGTTATTTTTTGGTACCAAACAGAAAGGATCAGCATAAATTGTAATTTCGGTTATGATGTAAACATTTTTCATTAGCAAATTAAACTTTGGAAGACATTTGTTGTTCGCAAATTGTTTCTCAACAGAAAAGTTTTGAATTCGAATATCAAAATTAGAAGATCTTTTTTTGTTTTGATGGTGATCGTCTAAAAATATAAAGTAAGCGAATGTTTTCACTGGGCAAATTATTTTCAACAGAAAGTTTTAAATTCAGTTTTCCTTTATGATATTACAAATAACACACATGTTCTCTCATAACACACATGTTCACTAATTGATATCGTACTTTATGTCCACCAATTACACACAGAAACGGGTCAAGGAACATATAAAAAATTCATACAAAACAAAAGAAACTGAGTCGATTGAATGAGAATCGCGATTCAATGTGTAAATACAAAAATAAGAGAAAACAAAACAGATTGAATCAATTGAAAAAAAAAAAAGCAATATGACCTTGGAAGGCGATCGAAACTCTTGTTCTTGGTTTACGAATGACGATTTGGGGATTAGAAAGGAATCTCGGGAAAAGGGTGATGAGGGGTTTAGAAAGGGATTTGGGGAGTCTGTCGTGGCGGTTCGTAATAGATTCGAAGCATATTTTAGATTAATTAATTTGATTTGTGGGCACAAAAAGGTACGTGTGTTTAACAAAGGGGCATGTCTTAATCAAAGGGATATGTTTGTTAAACAAAGGGGTACATGTGCTTATATAATATAATGAAAGGGTGTGAGTAAAATGAACTAAAGGGTGTGACTTTTAAACAAATTAGACATAACCCAAGTTGCTAATTGTATAAGGGTATAATTTAGCTACAATTTTTTTTTTTTACTTTGGGTTTTAGATATGCCGTTTTCAAAAAGGTAGGCAAATCAACTTTAAACCATGTTCAAAAAACAGAAATGACTTTTCGGTTTGAAGAAAATATTTAGGAATATAAAATATTAAAGGTAAAGTTTAAACAAAGTATTTAAAATCATTGTCATGGCCTTTTGAATCTTCAATCGTAAACTTTATTTCATTATGAACCATGTTTCTTTTATTTTTTGAACACCAAATTTTTTCACATTTAAAGACCATTTAATTTCACAAAGGTGGCCATATCAGTGTTAAGGAGCGGCCCGTGATTCAAGGCATTATCTATATTTCATGCTGGTGTACTTGGTCGACTCGCAACAAAGTCATATTTTCTAATTTGGATTTCAAGGTCGACAATGTTTTTAGTGACGTTAAATCTCTTGGGTTTCTTTGGTTTAAACATAGATCTAGACGTAGCGCTTTTTCTTGGTTGGATTGACGTAAATTTGTAAATATGTAAGGTGTGTCTGTTTGTTTTGTCCCGGCTCGGTTTTCGGGCTTGGGGTTGTGTTTTAATGAAGCTTTCCTTTCAAAAAAAAAAAAAAAAAGACCATTTAATTTTGAATTTGCAAATGTTAAAACTCATACCACTTTTGTAAAAGACACGCATCACACATTATGAATCATGTTTCTAATCCTACTAAGTTGGGTGTTACAATGGGAATCCACAATGGCTTTCACGTAGTAACTGAAAGAATTAATTACTAAATTTCAGTTTTCTTAAAAGTATTTTTGCTTTTCCGGCTGGTTGAGACATCTTCCTTAGAATAGGGATGAGCAAATGGTACCAGATATCGGTTCAGAACCGGTTTGAATTTCGGTACCGACATTTTTTGTTTCTTGTACTCAATCAAGAACTACTCATCGCATGCATAACACCCTTTACATTTATAAAAGAGATTTCACTCGTACACAATTTACACCCCATGCATGCATGAAGCTTGGTTGTCAAGTCTTTTAGTTATTACATGCATGTACAATTATAGATTCAGTAGCGAATACCATTCTTCCATGCAAACAAATCTGTTACCAACGGAATCACAGGCTTCTTCTTCTTCAACGCTTTCTTCTCATACAAGTACCTTCTCTCTCTCTCTTCACCAAAACCATTTAGCACTTGACGCATAGTCATTGATGACCGTGCTTTCCCCGCCACCTCCGCCTCGGCTTTCGCTATCTTCGACATGTTCTTGTGGAGCTCAGCGTTCAAAGAGGCCAAAGCCACCTCCGTCTCGGCCTCTCTTTCTTTCAGTACGTTCAGCTCTCTCTTGGTTTCCTTGAGCTCGAACTCGAGCTTTTTGAGGGTGTTCATGACCACAGGAGAAGGTGCTTGATGTTGATCGCTTTGATTGGGTGATTTCGACAAGATAATTTGGGTAGAACTTGGTGTATGTTTCCATATTGGGGATTCTTGTTTTGGTAGGGTGAAAGGGTGTTTTGGTGAGGGTGAGTAGGTTTCTGAGACTTGTAAGCGGTCTCCGAATATGGCTATCGCTTCTTTGACGGAGCGGAAAGGGCGGGTGGTGTCTACGGTGGATTGCTCTTCATCGCCCGGTAGCGGGTTTTCATTTAGGTCCAGAATTTGATGACTTTGACCCATGGACATAGTTGTGGGAAATATGGCTGGGAAAAAGAATTAAGAGAGAATGTTGGTTTTGATGGTTGAGGGGTGGGGGTGGGGTTGGAGGTAGTCTTTGCTTGCACTTCAAATTAAGATTAATTTGGTGCTTGTTGAGATACTGTGGTTTGAAGGTTAAGACTGAAGGGATTCTTGAGTTCTAGAGATATGGACTCCTCAACAACTTCAGTTTGGCCAATTCATTTGCAATGTGTTGGGTGGATTATCAAATGGAGATAGAACATTTGTAGTGGTGAAACAAAATAATGCCCCATCATGGGGCATTATTCGATACGTGTCATCCTAATCAGTAAGGGGCATTATTCCAAAAGTGGCGTAGTGGAGCATTATTCCAATAACGGCCAAACAATCATTTCCCAATTATTTTTTTTAATTTAAAACATAAAAATCTTCATTAATTTAAAATTAAAATTACACTACTTGAAATAAAAAAAAACCGAAAAAAAAACTGAAAATTAAAAAACCGAAAAAAAAAATAAAGTTTAAAAAAAAGGAAGATGATCTAAAGTCCATATTTTTCTCGAATTTTTTGGCGACGCATTTGCGCAAGGATCAACGCGTCGCCTTGGAGGTGGTCGATCGGTTTGGACAAAAACTCAATGTCTGTTTCCATTTGTCTCGCCTCTTGCATCTTCTTAAACTTTTTGGTTTCGGCCACTCGTTCTTTCATAATCTCATAACATTGGTGGCCGAGGTCGCGAATGTCTGGAGACGACAGTTCATCTCATCGAAATCTTCCTTTAACTCGAGATCGCAAGACGACTCGACCGTTTTTTCCTCGTTCACTTATCCTTTCTTCTACCGGGCGGTCGGGTCAACTCTTCTTCAAGTTCCTCGTCAACGTCCACACCTCATTTAGATCGACATTGCGGGCATCCGAAGTAGGTGTTTCAGGGTCAACGGAGGATGATGTTTTTGACCGTTTAGCTCGACGTCTACCACTAGTCGTCATGGTACCTACTCGCACCCACTTTGGACTTTTTCGTAGTAGATCCCAACACTTATAGTACGCGACAGGGCATTTCGTTTTCTCGAACTCGTCCAAAGTCCTCGTTAAAACCCCAATGTCACCTTCACCGCTCGGGCGATTATCGAAGTTACGTTTTACACATCTTGGAATGCATGACACTTGTTGTTGATGTCGGTCCATTTGCTAGAAATGGAATCTTTGTCCCGATGTTCGTCTTGACCCTACATGCTATAAAAGAGTGCACGAACCCTATCCCAAAAAACGGGGCCCGTTTGAAAGTTTGCTACAAATTTAAAAAATAAAAGTAAAAATATAAGTTGTATGTTAAAAATAAAAGTAAAAATATAAGTAAAAAATAAGTAAAATAAAATATAAAAGTTACCGGTTTCGTGGTCCTCCGAAATGTCGAGCCACGCCCGAGTCAACGCGAATTCCTCATCCTTCGTCCATTTAAGGTGAGTTTTTGTACGTCGAGTTTCGTCCTTTTCCTTCTTCTTATGCGACCTTCTGCCGCGTTTCGATTTCTCTTGCACCGGTTCGGTTTGCATCTCCGGCACGACATCGATATCGGGTTCGGGTTCGTCTTGTTGTTGTGACGGTTGCGACCCGCCGGCTTGACCATAGCCGAAGGTGGGAGGCACGAACAGAGTGGCACCACTCAAGTAAGCCCCGTACGTTAAAACGCTCGGGTCCATGTCTTGAAGGTTATACGGGTGTTGCGGTTGGGTTGTGTTCGGGTTCATGGGTCTTGCGGGGACACCAAAGGAGGGGGCGGTATGGATGCATGCTTGTATAAAATATAAAAAGTAGGAGAAAGTGTGAGGTTTTTATAAAAAAGTAGGAGAGAAAGTGTGAGTTTTTAATAAAAAAAAGTAGGAGAAAGTGGGTGATATTTATATAGTGGGTAAATTTTGGAATTAAAAAAAAATAAAAATATTTGAACATTTTCACCGTTGCCAACGGTATAATCTCGCCCCCTAAAGCATTTTCAGCGTTTTAAATAAAACGCCAAACGGAATTTTTTTCAAAAAAAAACGCCTAATAACCCCGGCCGTAATTGTGGGGGGGGGGGGGTTGCGGCGTTTTTTTTTTTGAATTTTTTTTTTTAAAAACCACGCCCCACTACGGATGGTCTTATATGTTTAGTTGTTTTGTGGAAACAATAGAGTATGACTCTATGAGTAAAGTTTACATGGGATAAGATACAATAAAAACACATGCTCTCATGTAGATTTTATTTATTGAAACATTTTGTTGACAAGGATTTGAGATTAATACCGTTAAAAATGAAATTAAATTGTTTCGTTTTCAAAACCAATATAATAGCTTACTTTATCCATTTCCTCCCACTTTATAAAATAATAAATTAATGTATATATCAGTTTAGTATAAATAATTTATTTAGGGTCTACATATTTGCATACTAACATGGCTATTTGCACACCAAACTCTATTTTTACCTTCGCTGTGTATAGACCTATACGTAACGTAGGTACAGGGTCCGTACACGACCACTCAGTCAAACCTCGTACACTGTCAAAACATGCATATATACGCTACGTGTAGAGTCATACACAGTGTATAGAAGTAAGTCTATACGCTGCGTATAGGTCTATACGCAGCATATGTACTGGGCGGGTACATGACAACCTACTACATTGTTAAATCTGTCTGACATACGCTGCATATAGAGCTATACGCGAAAAGTATACGAGCCATCTATACGCTGCGTATGGAGCTATAAACAATGTATGTATGACATATTTGACATTGATACGATGTTATCTAGGCACGTGAATAAAGGTATACGTCGCGTATAGATCTATACGCGGCTGATAAATGTGAAATCAAATTCCTATTTAGACATCATCTGCCTTGCCTACGAATTCAAAACAAAACAATTCTTTTTGTTCATTTCTTCTCTTATAATATCTTGATTGACTGTGGAGCTAAAATGTCATCATATTGACGCAACAATTATTTCGGTAAGCAGTATTCTAAGGACTCGTAGGGAGTGAATGATGCTAATGAGAAGGATGAGGTTGTGTCTGGCGTCCCTGTTGTTCTCAAAATTTTAATAATAGTAATGGTTGAAGAATCATGTAAGATTAAATATATTTATTTTATATTTAATCTGGTAGCCATTATAATCATTTACATTATATGGATCAAAATATATAACAATCCTATTAAATAATTAGTTGGTAATTGTTGATGGGCCCAATTACCCTTATTAACTAATTAGGGTTTCCTCCTGGGTGCTTATATAAGGAGAATTATATGGAGGTTAAGGGGTTAGACAGTTACACAATCAGACACCCTATTAGCCATAACATCATAATGTTCGACCTCCCTCTCCTACGGCCGATACCCTTTTCGGTTTTCTTAGCCACCATCATTAGATTGCACCCTAAGGAGGAACCAGACCAAAACTGACAACTATGTCAAACACTATTGCTGCATCTACATCTGGATTCTCTGCTGGCCTGTACTGATGCAATCAAAGGTATGTTTTCATGTTTTCCTTCATGTATAAACAGAACTAATCCAACATGTGGTATCAGAGCATATGTTGATTAGTCAGTTCTGTTTTTCGTATCCATTAATTCTGGGATTGAAATCTGGAAAACAGAAATTTTAAAAGCCTAATATAATCAATCAGCATGGTTTCGAGTCCCTCATGAAGTCATCGATATCACTGTTTCGGAAATTTAATTGGTTTATTACATTACTCGAGACCAATATGGTTAAAGTTTGTCACGACCCCCGACCCACCCTGGACGGAATCGAGAGCCGCGAGCAGTCCAGTGGTACCCGTGGTATCTGATTTATGACGCAGCGGAAGTTTTTTTTTTATTACAGGATCTTTTCACCGTAAAAATGCTCGTTTAATATATTATACAAAGTTTTAGGGATAAATTCCCTAAATTTACAATACGTTGATTCCACACAGAAATCATTATTTGCCAAAACATGTTTTAT
Organism: Helianthus annuus; assembly: GCF_002127325.2. NCBI lineage: Eukaryota > Viridiplantae > Streptophyta > Magnoliopsida > Asterales > Asteraceae > Helianthus > Helianthus annuus. The sequence continues at coordinate 84,598,324 of NC_035435.2, forward strand.
TTATTTATTCACAATGAGCCACTTCTCTGAGCTTGTAGTGCTTTACTGCACTTTTCCTGGATCACACAGATCACCTGAAACATGTTTGAAAAAGGTTTTGTCAGCGGGGAAATACTGAGTGAATCATTCTGTTTTCTAAAACGACGCGTTAGTTATAAATTACAGTATTAAGGGGAATTACAATGTTTCTGATATCAAACCAACTACCCACAGTATTTGTCACTCGACCAACCATTAGCTAGCCCATTTGTCCAACGGTGTCTGTGACTGTGGTCAGATCACCCCTTGGCCACCCGTTTGTCCAAGTGTGACGGGAAATAAGTAATGTATACAAAACCCCACATACCGGCTGTAATATGGTGATTACATAGACTTAATCCCTGTAATTATAACCTTTGAAAATAACTTGGAGTTTTGTAATACTTACTCACAAACTGTGAGAAAACAGTTTAAAAAGAAGAATGACTCACATTGCAGATTAACGAGCAAGATATAAGCCTACTGATTAGCCTTGATTAAACCTAATTTAACACAATGCACACACAGGCAGGTTAGTAACTAATACAGCAGTTACGTCAATTCACGAGATTAAACCCTCACAACGATTAATCAGTGCAATACTCGATAATTCAATCGGATTCACAACGAATAACAGAGCATAGTCCGAATTCGAACAGCACTCTAATATTCAAGTCGAAATCACGACAAATAATCAAAGTACAAGCTCAATTGAGCAGCACCTGGACTATCGTTGGATAGTTATAATCGATCGGACGTTGAATCGTAATAGCGATCGAGTTATTACCCTGATTGTGGCAGCACCTCGTGATTAGTGTGTGTGTGTTGGACTATTTCTGTAATAACTCAGTCTACGTAACTCGAATTTTCGTCGTTCCAAAGACAGATTTCAAGTTCCAAGGCCTAGTATTTATACGTGAAATTGGACTCCCCCGCGTGTCGCGGAAGAAGTCGTGACCCCTGTCGCGACTCGCCTGGGGTGCACATCTAGCCTAGAGTAGCCTTGTCGTAGGTATAGGTCTGCTGAGTTGCCAGTTCGTTAATTTTTAGTTTGTACAACGCGTTTTAGAGATAACTATCAATTTAGGGTTTAACCCCCTTGAGTTTTAGGGGCCCTAATCCTGATTCTGATTATTCTGAAAATATTAGGGTTAGTGCAAAATTACTTGGGTGTCTCAATTAGGGTTTTCTTATTGACTAATTATTGTCCTAATTATTGACTTTAGTGGCAGTTGTTACAAAGTTCATGTCCGAAATCTGTTTAGAAGCCTTAATTTTCAGATTTCGGGTTCCAGAATTATTATTTTATTTTTTAGGGTTCATCATGTGTTCTTAGAAAATTTGAAAATTCCTTTATGTTTTGGAATGTAATTAGGATTATTGAGTGTTTTTCCTGTTTTGATCCAATTTTATCATCTAAGTTTATTCGAAAACTGTTAATTGATAATCAGATAAAAATTTTCGAAATATTTTGACAAAATTAGATCATCATTAAAACAGGAAAACATATCTCAAAATCCCTTAGAATTCGATTTTTCAGTTATTATCACTAACAGCTGTAACAGGAAGTTTCGAGATCCCTTTAACGAGCCGAGACCAAGATCTCGACTCGAGACCATAAGGTCTCTACTCGAAATCATAAGTGTTCTCAAATCTTCATAACTCGAGACAACGATTTCGACTCGAGACCACAGGGTCTCGACTCGAGACCACTGAGGTTTCGACTAAGGGCTTAAATTTGTACAACTCGAGACAAAGGTCTCGACTCGAGACCATAAGGTCATAACTCGAGACCATAAGGTTGCGACTCGAGACCATAAAGGTCACAACTCGAGACCATGGTTGCGACTCGAAATCTCATCAAGCACTCGAGATTTCATAAAACACAGTAGTCGAGACCATGATTTCGACTCGAGACAACAAGGTTACGACTCGAGACCTCATAAGTGACTCGAGATCTCATAACTCAGTCGAGACTTGACTCGAAACCTCATTATTTTAGGCTGTTTAATGTGAACTAAGATTTAGCTTGGGGCTCCGCCCCGAACCCCGTGCGGGGGCACGCTGTCGGGTGGTTTGCTATTAAATGATGTGTTCGATCCGCGCTAACGGGTGGTTTGCTATTAAATGATTGGTTTTTGTAATTAATTAGTTAATTAATGAGGATCAAATAATGTTTTACAAAACCAAAATGGCTTAACTTGAATGAGTTTTTGATATATCATTTCTGGCCAAAGCTGACTTGATACATCTACTTATCGTTCAAGTATTACGAAAGCTATGTTAAGTGTGCATCATAAGCATGAATGTTTTAATATCTGGCCAAAGCTGATTTAATTCCTTCATAGATGGCATACTTAACAAGTGCATAACTAAAGTGATTGTCTCAATTTCTGGCCAAAGCTGATTTGTTACAACCACTTTGCACACATGCTTAAATGATTACACTTCTGGCCAAAGCTGTTTTGTCTTCGTTTAAGTAGAACTTTAAGTAGTCTATTATTTTGATGTTAGTAATAGACGTATCACAATCTCTTCACATAATGATCCTTATATTAATGATCCTCAATTAATTTTTTGTGATCATTTTGTCTGCCTTATTCTTAGTACCCATAATTTTACTCACTATAATTTTCTTCTATAAATCTCATCCACTCTAATTCCTAAACCTAAAATGTTTGCTCTATTTAAAGTTTCTATAAGAATTAGCTCTTAAGTTAAATCCTTGATTATCTCTTAAGACACGATAATTCTATTGCTCTCTTCTGATAAAGCACTACAGAAGAAAAGTAGAGCATGATGATTAGGATAAATCGAACATGATGTCTCTTATGATAATCAAGAACTCTGTAGTATAAGTGCTGTCACTAAAAGGTTATTCCAGATTAGGTCTTTCCTAAGACTAATCTATAATTGTGAAATAATCACTAGAACTCCTAAGATGCATGCCTTCATTTAAAATTATAAATTATAAAGCTAAGTGGTATATGTGAATACATAACTATGTACAATACCATGACCCATAAAGTTAAGGGCTTACACATGGAAATAAGTATATTTTTCCAGTACATTACATACTAAGATTTTCACTTGTACAATTTGATGCCTTATAAATCAACTATAACACTCAAAAATACCAAAGTATAACGAGTGTGTTGATAAGCAACATATGTACATAGAAATAAATGTTTGAAACTGGAAAATAAGATGTTATTCACCTTACAATCACTAAAACTTTAAAAGAGGATTGTTCTAAGGTCCATAGACAAATTACAAGTGTTAATTCCACCTCTAAGGTTCTTCAAGGGAAAAATCTCACTGCATAATTATGCCATTAGACTAGGCATAAGCAACGAGACTATCCATTATTCTAAAGAACAGTTGGATAAGTTAATTATGTAGTCATTTCCTAATGATATTTAAGTCTGATAATTTTTTAATATTCCAATTAATACATGATTAGTTGACTCTAGTTCCATACGTTTCCTTACCAGAATTCGACAAATAACTAACATGAGAGTTAGTGACAAAATTAGTTGTTAAGGCTATAAGAACCATAATAAGCAGTCTTCTAACAACGCCTTTCGATACCTTATATATTCTGAAGATTAATCAGAATATAGTATCATAATTAAGCAATGTTATGAAGGTTGTGAGGTTTGCATAGTCAACATAAAGTCACACTTATCTTAAACTCTCCTCTTATTTGTTCTAAATATCTAGATAGAAACATTACTAAGATGAAACTAGATGATACCTTACTTTTTCACAACTTTTGTCATCATGCTAATGAGAATCTGACAAAAGATAAATGAGACTTATAAATTTCATCCATTAGAACCAAAATTCATGAGAAATCATGACATAGTTAATGAGGATGATTTTTTTTCATCTAATCTCATTTTAAGTGATTTTAAATCATGGCGTTAAAGCCCTAAAATATGACTTGGCTTAAGGAATAAGCATGGGTCCATCATAAGTCATTCATTGACATTTGTGGAACTTATTCCAAAAGGAATATTCAGACATAATTCATTTATCATTTAACAGACTATCAACTTGTATCTAAATTTTGTCACATATGGCCCACGGTCTTAGAAGAAATTTATTCATACATATACTTAATAAGATTTCTATTAGATATGTCCCTAAAGTTTCTTATGATATCTGGACATTAAAGAAATCAATAAAGTCTAACGTATATGTGATAGGTTCCTACGTCACGTAGCTCACTGAAACTTCTCTTGTAGCATTCTAGAGATATTAAAGATCAGTGGGAGCATTAAGTGTCTTAATAATAACTTGCAATAGTTGCAAGAGGTGGGGGAATGAAAATTTTACATTACCTAAATTTGCACCTCTTGTACAAGACACCGCTCCATCATGACACTGTTCCATCAATACTTGTCTCCTTAAAATCTAATGCTACCCTTACAAAAGGTTCATTGTTGCTTAATTGTGGGCACACTTAGATTTCTTACCTAAACTAACATAATCCTCAACAAGAGAAATCACAACGACTAACGTCATTAACTTGTTTCTCTATTAGAATTTGTTGGTCATTACATATTGACCCTACGCATGCTGAGTTCCTAAAGATTTCTATGGTCGGTGGGAGCAGTCAAAGTCCTTATCATGATTTGCAAGGAATACAAGAGGCGGGGGGAAGAGTGTCATTAAATTTCACTCCGAATTTAACTCCGATTACACCTCTTGTATACCATACTGCACCAACCCTTACAAACTTAGAATAAAAATGATAGCAACCTAACCAAGAGCTAATCCATAAAACTGAAACTTCTAATGAACCCAATAATCAACTCAGGAGGTCATCTAGGTTTAAAAGCCTACTAACTTTGATGATTACATAACCTCCCTAATTGAAGTTGAAATGGATTTTGGAAAAGTTTACTGATCCTATCTCTTCAAATTAAGCCATTAGTGTCAATCAATCCTCTGAATGAAATAAAACTGTTTTCTAGTAAAACTGATTTTATGTGTTCGTGTAACATTTGGGATTTGATTGAATTACCTAAGAGTGTTCATAACTAAATCAAATCCTAATATAAGCGTTAAGACACAAAGAGGCATGATTGGTTGTCAAAGGTTGTACTCAGGAAGAGATAAATTATTAAAGAATCTTTATTACATATCTAACAAAAGATTTCTTTGATGATCATCATTGTTCTAGTAGCTTATAATAATTTAAAGCTACATTAGATGAACATTATAAATAATTTTCCATGACAAATGGCTGACACATTTACATGTTCATTAGATAACAACCTAAAGTTTCAAACTGAAGGTTAAAGAACAATTTATTTGTAAGCCAATAATATCCATGTACGGATTAATGCAAACATTATAATATGATGAAATCTTAACGTAATTATTTTCATCAACAATCAAGTGGATTAATGTACCTACCTCAAGATGAGTGGGAGCAGCTAAGATAAACTTGTCTATATAGATGATATTCTCTTGACAAGTATATGTTACATAAGTCAAAGCATTGTTAACACAAACTTTGATATAATAGATCTCAGAGATGTCTCTTATGTAATAGATATCATAACGTACCGAGATAGACCCAATGGGACAATAGTTCGTTCTATAAGTTTAACGTTAAATGGGTCCTTACATATGTAACAAAATACTGCTCTCCTTTAGAGGATAATAGGATAAATGAGATTATTTCCTTACGCTTCATTAATTAGAAGCCTTATGTAAGTTTAAGTCTATACTCGTTTAGATATTACTCAAATTGCAACACACTAGATATGTCTAGATTAATGTGTAGCATCTAATGGAGTATTACAATATCTTTAAAAGAAACGAGAGACTACAATTTAAAGAAGAAGTGAGAATTAAAACCGGTTTATTACTCTAACTTTGTGATATTCAAAGATTATAAAATGTAATTTCGGGTATATCTTTATGTCAGCAGACAAAACCTGTTTCATGGAGGAGTCATAATGCACTGATATAAACAACCTAAGTTATAACGACATAATATAGTCACTAAATGTTGTTGGAAATTTATCAGTGGACTCATAAGTTTATTAACTCCATATAATTAATGTTTTGAAGAATTAGTGTGATAAAGTCAGCTACCATAACTCCTTGAACAGTAACAGTTCAAGAGGTGCTGCATTAAGTTTCGATACACAATTAATTATTCGTTTATGAACGAATTGAGGAAACTAAGTTTTGTATCGAATACATTCATGATATGCTTAAGGATCCTATAACTGAAGGGCTATTACCCATAAGTCTTATTAAGAGAGCTCATAGACGGGTATTAATTAATAGTCGTGCGCAATTGCATATCGTACTATGAATGACTAAGTATTAGTTAATTTTCCTCATCAGTTTGATTTTGTATGTCTCTAAGAATATGTCAAGCTAGCATAATGGCATATAGACAAATATAGTTACAAATCAAACAAAGGGCTTACGCGTATTTTGATCATAACGATTAGGTTTTAAATTAAGGCTATAGTATGATTAATGGGGGTCCTGAGTCGCATAATGATTCAACGGTGTATTTTTCTGCTATAGTACTTGTTTAAGGCTAAAATGAGTGTTAACTCCTGATCAGGCTTATCTAACACTCATAGTAAATGATTACTCGGCTAAGTGGGAGAATGTAAGATTAAATATATTTATTTTATATTTAATCTGGTAGCCATTATAATCATTTACATTATATGGATCAAAATATATAACAATCCTATTAAATAATTAGTTGGTAATTGTTGATGGGCCCAATTACCCTTATTAACTAATTAGGGTTTCCTTCTGGGTGCTTATATAAGGAGAATTATATGGAGGTTAAGGGGTTAGACAGTTACACAATCAGACACCCTATTAGCCATAACATCATAATGTTCGACCTCCCTCTCCTACGGCCGATACCCTTTTCGGTTTTCTTAGCCACCATCATTAGATTGCACCCTAAGGAGGAACCAGACCAAAACTGACAACTATGTCAAACACTATTGCTGCATCTACATCTGGATTCTCTGCTGGCCTGTACTGATGCAATCAAAGGTATGTTTTCATGTTTTCCTTCATGTATAAACAGAACTGATCCAACAAATGTTGTGGTTGCAGGCAAAATAATGGAAAGATCTTCAAGTCTTCAAGTTCAACCCTTGGTCAAGAAATTTTCCTAATTTGTATTTTATTGGTTAGGATTGAAGAATGTACACAAAGATGGTTGGTCACAATCTAATCTATTTGCGTGAAAGAATAACCGTACATTGATTGATTGCCACATTTAAGTTAAAATTTTATATCTTAATAACAAAAACAGAAAAAGAATTCAGAAGCTAAAAGAAATTTCAAAACGTGGGGTCTATACATATTTACAACCGGACCTGATCACCAATCGGTCGTATTAACAGTTTCCACTATTTAGTTTCTTCTCTGTTTATTTTCTACAACATATTATTAATGTTAAAATAATGCTTATTTTTATTTATGTTTATACGTAAGTTTTGTTTAAACTGAGTTGTGTGTGATAATGTACAAGTTATCTAACCATAGACAAACAATGTCATTAAATTTTTACGTGAGTTTTGTTATCAACATTTTTATGTATACTATATTTTAAAATTTTAGCTGGGGAAGACGCAATAAGAAGTGGCGCATCTAGCCGGCGATCAACCTTCGAGAGCCAAGCCACAACCTTGATCAAAGATCGAGGAGGAGGCATTAGGTAAGGCGTGGATTAGCACGTCAAAATGCCCCATTGTTGGTATGTAAAAATATATAAATTTTATACTAAAAATATATAAACTTTACATTTTTTAATATATAGCTTTTGTTACATTCTAAAAATATAGGTAACAACCAAACCAGCGATGGTTTTTGTAAAGAAATATTAGCAAAGTTCCTTGTGATTATGGAACAATGTTCGTATCGCGATCTCGATTCCGTCGCTTTAAAGTGGCGAAAGATGCAACCGATCGTGAACCGATTTGCCATGACATATAATGATTTATATGTTAATCATCCTAGTGGGTGGAGTGATGAATTTTTTTAAAGGGGCGATGCATAGATACGAAGATGAGCATCGGGTCATTTTCCCATATGTCCGGGCATGGGAGGTTATGTAAACCAATAAGAAGTGGGTGCCGGTTCCAAACGAGGTTGCAAGCGCTAAACGAACAAAAACCTCGAAGACCGGAAGGTATAATGCAGGGGCTACAAAAAAAACTAGCCGCAACGGGGGCGATTGGAAAATGGAAGACTTGATGGCCCAGTTCAAAGCATACACCGAAGTCACAGCCCAAAAGGTACAAACGAAGCAACGTGAAGTGGACGAACGGGTTCAGTTGAAGCAAGAGGCGGTAGAACTAATGGAATGGGAGATAATGACAGCCGATATCAACTCGTATCCCAAAGAAGACCGTCCAATTTTGCGTAAAATGAAAGAAAAGATCGCTAAGAAATGAAATTCTTAAGATTTTTAATTTTTACCAATCTAGTATTTTTTTAAGTTATTAATGTTTGTTTTTTAATATTAATGATTTTATTTTATAACTTATTAAATGTTAATAAACATGTCGACTTTAAAAAAATTAAATAAAATAAATGGGGGGAGATGCATCCTCCATTTCCCTTGGTTCATCATCCTCCTTTGATGGTGATGTTGCGATGACGTGAAGGGGCATACTCTAAGGACTTGCCTCCTCCAAACCCATAGTTTTAGAATTTGGGATTTTGAAAAGTTCTAAACCAAAGACCAATGTATAAGTTGACAAAAGATTAATACAAATAACTTTAACGTACAAAACGTACGAACTGAAGGTTTTGCTGAAAAAATACGGTGACATTTTTCGTAATTATTAGTAATTATCAAAATTACTCTACAAATGATCCTTTAAAGTAATTTTGATGTTTGTAGTGTAATTTTGTAAAATGTTCTTGTAGAGTAATTTTGATCTTGTAGGGTAATTATCAAAATTACTCTACAAGTGTATCAATATTACTCTGCATCAAAATTACTTTACAAGTAAATCAAAATTACTCTGCAAGTTTATCAAACAACATGCAATTCAAAATTACCCTAAAAATAATCTTGTAGAGTAATTTTGTAATTTATCTTAGCATTTAGTTAAGGGGTTTAGCTTTATGGTTTATATTTTAGCATTTAGTTTTGTGTGTGTGTGGGGGGGGGGGGGGTTGGGTTAAGTTTTTTTTAGGTTTTTGGTGGTGGGGTTAGGTTTTAGGGGGGTGGGGGGTTAGTTTTTTTTTTTTTTTTTTTGGGTGGGGGGGGGGTGGTTTAGGTTTTTTGGGTGTTTTTTTGGTGAGGTATAATTTTTTGATCAAAATTACTCTACAAGATTAAAATTTATTTTATAAAAACTTTAGAGTAATTTTGATAATTACCCTACAAACAAATATTTACGAAAATGTCACCGCGTTTTTTCTTGACTTTTTCATGCTTTTCATACGTTTAGTACATTAAAGTTAATTGTACGAAAATTTTACTTTTATTAGTTTGTATTCGATCAAGTTCCGGGTCGGTTTCAAGTCGGATTTTTGTTCCTTTTAATTAAAACCAAAAGGTGTCCAACTCTATTTACAATTTTACACGGAAATATTATTTTATAAAATTTGTTCCTCAATCGAGCCTTGGTAAAATTGCACGAAAGTGTGCATGACGGCAACAAATTAATTTAAAGATTAAAAGATGTGATATAAAATCACTCTATAAAAACAAAAAATGAAGGACAACACACATTGTTATCAGGATAAACAAATTACTGGCAAATTGTACAATTTGTGCTTACTAATATGTACATGGATAAGTTGTTTTTTATAGACAAACTATTTATCTAAAAGTATATTTTATTATTTTTAGGATCATGCTAATCACACACGGCCAAAATTATTTTCACACCCCAAAGCGCCCCGCTATGGCCAAAGAGGGGCGCTTTGGTGTAAAGTCAACAGACAAGGTCTGAACCGGTCAGACCTTGTCTGTTGCTTTACATCAAAGCGCCCCGCTTTGGCCTAAGCTGGGCGCTTTGGGTTTTTTTTTTTTTTTTTTTTTTTTTTTTTTTACATTTTGGGGCAAAGCGCCCCTCTTAGGCCAAAGCGCAGCGCCTAGGGTCTTTTTTTAATTTTTTAAAATTGTTTTTAATTCACAAACGCGTCGATAATAGCCTAAATTTTACGCTTTTTCCATTATACATCATTTTTTAATATATATGGACTATACTGCAAGTTCCGAATCAAATCGATTACGTGTGATGTCGTATTCCATTATATCGTATCATTTTGATTTGAAAGCACAAGTACTCCTATGAGTAGTTTTATGTGTATCAGCCGCCTACCGTACATGTATATGACGTATTTTTTCATTAATTGTAGTATTATGATGTATATTGTCATTTTGGGTCGTACAAGTGCGTATTGAATCTGATTGGGTCGTGTCGGTGACATTCGGTTTTTAACGTGATGTAACGCATATATTGAACAAACACAAACGTACTTTTGGATTGTAAAAGAATTAACGTCAATATTATTAAACACATTTAACTTTTCGTTCAGTAGTGGAGAGTATGTATTTCGTATAGAAATTTTTGGGTATATACGTTTCCGACCCCCTAGTTTTATAGAAATTTTAGGTACGGTGACTTCCGCCCCCCAGTTAGAAATCTCAAGCTTCGCCACTAAAAGCACTTAACCATTATATAAACTAGAAGATTTCACTAAATAATGTTGGGATCTAATACATTAAAAAGGTAGAGTAGCTTCAGCATCGACAAAATATTTTCCTGACAATGTCGTCGGGATAGGCCGTCGAAAAAAGTCGACTTGTCAGACAAAATTTCTTGTAGTGTCATTCATGGACCCTCACCTCTACTATCTAGCTATCATCTTACTATATTAGTCAAATATAGCTAGCAGTTATATTTCAAACATATTAATTTTTCGTGTCGGCATTATAGATGAATTTTGTTTTCAAAAAATGTTAACAAGAACTCATTTAAGCTCCGTCGGTAGTGGGGTCCATGCCATCTTTAACCAATCACACCTTTTTTTTTTTAAAAAGTTTACCACTTCACCAAGTGTCTAACCATTGCCAACCCTTTTCAACATAGGGTCTGTTTGGTATGTGGTAATGGAATGAATGAGGGAATGGAATGAACGAGGTAATGGAATGGACAATGGAATGAAATGGATCATTCCATTCCATTGTGATGTTTGGTTACTTATACGTGAATAGAATGATGTTTGGTTACGTATAATAAAATGAATTATTACTTTGTACAATTTGATAGACAAAAAAAGACAAGGAATAGAAATTGTTATATATGGAAAGAGTTACATTCCTTTGGAATGCTCTATTCCATTACCACATGATAACCAAACATGTTTCTTTTTATTCCATCAGAATGATCCATTCCATTCCACCATCTATTCCTTCATACCAAACGCTACCATAGTTTAAACACTTATGACTGAATGACGTGGCACACTCTCATTGGTTAATTTTGAAGTTTACCACTTTCAAGTGTCTAACCACTCCCTACACCCTAATGTATACTATATTTCATTGTGGCAAGTGGCATTGTGGAGCCCACAAGAACTGCTAAATGTATACTATAGCACGGATGGGACTAGTCAAAGAGTTGGAAAGAGTTGTACATGACAGTGAGATGCCTCAACAAATTAAATATTGAGATTGAGACTTCACCTTTAGATATATGTGCACAAACAAATTAAATATTGTAAAATTTGGACCAAAAATGTAAAATTTGAACTTAAACGTAGACCAGTCACCAGTCAAAAATACGCCCAAAATGTAAAAAAAAAAAAAAAAAAAAAAAAAAAAAAAAAAAACCAAAGCGCCCAGCTTAGGCCAAAGCGGGGCGTTTTGAAAAAAAAAAAAAAAAACCAAAGCGCCCAGCTTAGGCCAAAGCGGGGCGCTTTGATGTAAAGTCAACAGACAAGGACTGAACCTGTCAGACCTTGTCTGTTGACTTTACACCAAAGCGCCCCACTTTGGCCATAGCGGGACGCTTTGGGGTGTTTAAATAGACCAAGAGCGTGTGCGAATAGACCAGACCTATTTTTATTTTTTAATATAGCCAACTAAATTTCTTGTTTCTCACTCAGCAATCTTTTAACTATGGGCATCAATTTACACCCTAGCAATTATTGCACGGCATTTAAAAAAAAAAAAAAATTATTGCACGGCCAATTTCACGTGTTATACGCAAGATTTCTGAAACCAAAAAATCAAGTTTGACCAAGGAATAGCATTGTACCATACAACTTTAATGCATGCTTGTACCATGCATCTCAATTCTTGTAAGAATAGCATTGAAGACAGACTTTAAGGACCTAGTGTACAATCACTTGTAAACTATGCAACATTGGGTGTACATCAAAGAACTACATTCAACTCGTTTAAGATTGTGGAAATGCCACGTTCAAAAAAAATGTGGAAATATCATATTAAAGTAACGAAAAAAAAAACATATTTTGAGAGGAAAAATAAGTACTAGAAAAGTTTATTTGAATGTCTAGGATTCTTATTGTAAGTAAAATAATGAGGGTTGTAATTCATGCAATATTATTTGTATCCCCACCATAAAAGTAGAGTAATTTGAACTTACATACCACCTAGTGAAAAACGTCTTATATTTGATTAGACTTGTTTTCAAACAAAATTTTTGACAAAACGTAAATTATTTACGTAAAAACGTTAAACAACTTGAATCTATATCGACATACTAAAAAAAAAATCACCTCGCTGGAGTGATTTGGCTTTTGAGTATTGTTATATATAGAATGTCTAAATCAAAACGAAAAAAAAAAACAATTAAAATACTTTATAAATTGTAGAAAGCAAAATGTTTGTTTGCTTATTTCATTGTCGTGACGTTTGGAAAAAAAATATTAATGAAAATTGTTAGTATTTTCTTAAGTACAAATAATTATGTAAATATTTTAATAATAGTAATGGTTGAAGTCTTCAAGTTCAACCCTTGGTCAAGAAATTTTCCTAATTTGTATTTTATTGGTTAGACTAGAAGGTATGGAGTGAGAAGGATGAGCCGTCACGTCACCGGAAGTAAGGATGGGCTTAAAAGGATGGACCAAGGGGGTGGAGAATTGGGCTATATATATATACATATATATATATGTATATATGTATGTATAGGTATGTGTGTGAAGAAGTGGCCCGGGCATTGACTGGAGGACGGGGAAGACGGGATGGACCACAGGGAGGCGGTGTGGGGGTGCGGCGCCGGGCCTCGCCAGGCCAAGGCCGTCCTCCATACCCTCCAGTCTTAGGATTGAAGGATGTACACAAAGATGGTTGGTCACAGTCTAATCTATTTGCGTGAAAGAATAACAGTACACTGATTGACTGCCACATATAAGTTAAAATTTTATACCTTAAGGGTGTAAGGGGCACTCACCTAAGAGGTGAGTCCCCTCTCTTACGCCCAACCAATCAACTAGTGCCACGTCAACTCCCCTCTTAAACTCCCCTAACACCCTATTTTGATGGCGGCACTCCCCTCTTAGGGGAGTTGGGTTTTTTTTTTTTTGTAAAATTATGCATATTTATAAATTAAAAAAATATTAATAAAAATAAAAATTAAATAAAAGACATTTCATTAAATTAAAAAAAAATACATTCAAACTAGAAAAATAAAAATACATTCAAACTAGAAAAATATAAAAACAAACTACTCGTCGTCCGAATCAACTTCAAGGTGAGGCAGATCTAAACTTCCGAGATGCTCAACGAGATCGTGTTTTAGTCTCCAGTGCGTGTCTTCGTCAATGAGCTCCGTATAAGCTGTATCATCGAAGACGGGTTCGACTGGAGGATCTTGAATATGTACCGGTGCTATCGCCCTTCCGTCGTCTTTTATAATCATGTTGTGTAAAATAAGGCACGTATACACGATGGACCTTATCTTTCTCACCGTTTTCGAACGCATTGGACGATTTAGTATTCCCCACTTCGCCTTTAACACACCAAACGCCCGTTCCACATCTTTTCTTGCGGCCTCGTGTTGCCTCTTGAACTTTTTTTCATTCGGGTCGTGAGGATATGTAAAAGACTTCACAAACACAGACCAGGTAGGGTAGATCCCATCAGTAAGATAATACCCGCGTTTGTATAAGTGGTTGTTCACTTGAAATGGACAATTTGGCGCCGTTCCGTTTCGTTGAGCAAGAAATAATGGAGATTGTTGCAGCACGTTGATGTCGTTTTGTGAACCCGTCGGGCCACAAAAAGCATGCCAAATCCACAAATCTTGAGACGCCACCGCTTCTAACATAACCGTCTGGTATTGATGATCGCCTCTCATGTATTGTCCACGCAATTCTGTGGGGCACATTCTCCAGACGAAGTGTGTACAATCCAGACTACCCAACATACCAGGTAGGTGATGCCTCTCCTCATGAGCCTGATACAATAGCGCAACGTCGTGGCTCGTTGGTCTACGTAGGAATTCACCGGCATACCTTTTACAGACCGTCTCGCAGAAATATTCAAGGCACTCACGAGAGGTCCTTTCAGACATATTTAAATACTCGTCCCCCTCGTCTGGTGGGTTACCGGTTGCAAGTTGTTTAATCGCCGAAGTAACCTTTTGCAACGCCGTGAAACTTTTCTTCATTCTCCTGTCTAAGCCTTCTTTAAACCACTCATCATACGCTTCCACGTCACTAACAATTTTTAGGAACAAAGACTTGGACATACGAAATCTGTGACGAAAAGTATCGTCATTAAATTTTGGATTTTCAACAAAATAATCGGCCATGAGTGTCTCATGGCCTCCCTCACGATCTCGACGGACAACCTTTTTTTTACTAGACGATGCCGTGTCTAGTAGCTCCGCTTGTTGGATGAGATTTTGGAAGAAAATTAAGCTACCATCGCTTGACGATGCATCTTCATCGTCGGGAAAGTCGGGTAGGGTAGAAAGAAACGGAAACTTGGAATCCATTTTTGTGTTGTATTTGAAAGATTTAAGAGTTTGAGAGTGGTGGTGTGAGTTTGAGAGTGGTGGGTGTGGTAAAAAATTTGATTTAGGTTGGTTTAGATTTATATTGTTTAAAAAAGTTGATTTTTTTTTTATAAAATTGACCGTTGAACAACGGTCTTGTCGAACATCGTGCCAAACCAAGCGGTGACTCTACACCGATCCCCATCACCGATTCGGGTCCCCGCTTTGATGGCGGCGGTGTTCCCGATCGGTGACTAGGGTCACCGATTACCTCCCCGAGTGGCGCTCCATGCACCCTAATAACAAATACAGAAAAAAAATTGAGAAGCTAAAAGAAATTTCAAAACGTGGGGTCTATATATATTTACAACCGGACCTGATCATCAGTCCGTCATACTAAACAGTTTTCACTATTTATTTTCTTCTCTATTTATTTTCTACAACATATTAATGTTAAAATAATGCTTATTTTTATTTATGTTTATACATAAGTTTTGTTATCAGCGTTTTTATGTATATTTTCAGTTATATTATTAAATTTTAGCTGGAGAAGATTCCAATCATAAGTTTAAGAATATAAACCATATAGAAAACCAATAAATCTATGTGTTACCCGTCGTTCATTGCAACAAAATTATATACTCATAATAATATTCACCATATTATACACTAGTAGTAAACACACATCATCTAAATCCGTCATACTTAACTAACTTGAAAATGTACACATTGGTTTTTAAGGACAAGTGTCAGCTACCATATTACCATAAAATTCATGAAATAGCAAGTTATAGTCCAGGCAACACAACATAATCAAGTAAACAGTCTTAAGGTCGTGCCTCTTAGGGGTAGAGGGTGGTGATCACTTATCATTCACAACATCCAATCGAGTTCCACCATGTCATCAACCATTATTCCATCACTCACAACCTTTTTTAGTGGAAATGTCCATC
Source organism: Helianthus annuus (assembly GCF_002127325.2). Classification (NCBI taxonomy): domain Eukaryota; kingdom Viridiplantae; phylum Streptophyta; class Magnoliopsida; order Asterales; family Asteraceae; genus Helianthus; species Helianthus annuus. Next base: position 84,614,294 of record NC_035435.2, read on the forward strand.
ACTCACAACACCCAACAATAAACCCTCACACCTCCTCACATCCTTTCCTCCATCATGCGTTGATTTTATCATTGAATCCATGTATCACTCGTGAAATTTGATGGGTGGCGGTGGTCTGTTTTCATTTTCCACGCATGGAAAACTTCATCACGCACAAAAAATGGCACCACCCCTCCTGCCCTTATTCTCACCAGTCTTATCCTCTTTATATTTTTCCTCTTATCGTATTCATATCATCTTTATCTTTTGATCATTGTAAAAACCACATAGGTGATAGGTCATCAGATTTTTCGTGGCTAAACCATACGCAGAGGGTAGAGCGTTCGAATGAAAGCCTACTCCATCCGACTAAGTTAAGGAGCACAAAAGTTGTTCATCGTTGTCGTTAATTGTCATCCCCAAACAACAGGTGGGCATGCAAGAATGTACAAACACCTAGGGGTGTAGCTTTGTAGGAGCGGGGGGGGGGGGGGGGGGTCGAACTTTTCGCTCAATTGTGTCCGGTATGTAGTTTTCGTATAGAATTTTTAGGTATATATGTTTTCGACCCCCCCCCCCCCCCCCGGTTTTATAATTCTTTAAGGTATATACGTTTTCGACCGCCTGATCGGAAATCTCAAGATTCGCCACTGCAAACACCATATCCATGTGCGATGTATCAGCTTAGGGTTCGTTCATTATTATTAAGTCCTTTATCTCTTTGAAAATATTCCATTGATCTTTTAAAGACCCTTAACATGATGCATGTGTCTTACGAGTTAAAAGTCTAGGGCCATCTGGATTGTTTAGAGTGGCATATGAGGCATAGACTTATCATGGCAAGGCGAACAAAATAAATATCAAATGAACATTGCTATCAACACATAATAACTTAGTAACCCGACCCAACATCAAAATAAATCCAACATGTATACCACATGAATCATAAATAACCTTCAACATTAACAAAAACATTTTTCATGTGTATCCGAGTTTTCAGAACCAATATCTTACCTCATGTCCTCCTAATACATATCAAACATATTCCAAACGCATATTGCGGTCCAGTACCCGTTAACAAAATTTGAATAGAAAATTAATAGCATTGACATCCCGTATCAAAATTTGAAAATAATAATAATAATAATAATAATAATAATAATTATAATAATAATAATTATAATTATAATAATAATAATAATAATAATAATAATAATAATAATATGTATATTTAAGTTCACTAATCCACCCTTAACAGTAAATTGTTGAATTTGTAATTCATTATTTTCTCATAATCAGCTTATAACCCATATCTAACCACTATGCAGTGATTTCCCTTATGATTTTTATACCATATGTAACTTCAAATAATATAACTGTTGGGTATATATGTATAGACAAATATACACTATTCCTGTTTTGTTCGTTAGAGAAAATATTTGATATAATAATAGTTGATCGAACATTTAGAAACTGAAGAAAAATACTTGATATAGATAAAAACAAGCAGCACACTAGTTAACCTTAACATATGGAGTTTGATTACAAACTTATAACGATGAATGAAAACTACACATGGTTTTCACCAGCAGCAGCTTGTTCCTCCTCCTCCTCCCTCATCTCTGCAAGTTTTGCTAGTAGTTGGTCCATGTCCTCGGCAGACAGGATCGGGTTTTCCATTCTTTTACGGAATGTAAACATGAAAGAGTCGATCATAGCCGGCCTCTGATGAGGTCCTACGGTGGTCATAAACCCATGAATGTACGACGGTTGGTAACTAGAGAGGAGACAGTTGAGCTCAAGAGAGGTCACTACCCCTTGAGCCACAAGGGGGGCGTACAGACACCCCGCAACACAACCGGTGGTGTTCTCTTCATTTAACGCCTCACACATCACGCACGATTGAGCCATTCTATGATTTCGTTGCTGTTTAAGATTGGAGAAAACAAACACAAAAGAAACTGTGTTAGTTACATATATACTTATCTTGATAAACTATAAATAATATAACATGTGATTATAAGGTATAACAGTCATGCATGGTATTAAACTGAAGTATTAAAATGGCCGGAGTGTTTGATTTTGCATAAAAGCCATTATGGTTGGATCCTTAATTTAAAGTTTTGTACTGTAACTAATATTTCAAGGAAGAAGGGTGATGGTTGAGTAAAATAAAATGGAACCTTAGAGAAGAAATGGGTGGTAGGTAGTATGGTCTGTGTAGAATGTATGCTTGATTGATTTATAGAGATTGAATTGTACTAGCTAGTATGGTATATATCACTTTAATGCATGCTTGCTTGTTCAATGAGACTAGTGGAGAGACTCATCCCTAAGAGGATGGGCCGTCACGTCAGCACTACGTAGGATTGGTTTGGAGGGGATGGACCTAAAGGGTGGAGGATGAACCCCTTTATATATATATGTATGTATGTATAGATGTGTGTGTGTTAGGAGAGAGGAGAGAGGCACGGCAAGTCCGTCTGTGGGAAGCCGATGTTGCCGAGCCGACCCTATGGAGGGCGGGTCCTAGCCGGGCCTCAGCCGGCCCTCACACCCACTAGTAAAGCACGGCTTGATTTTAACTTTTCCTCCTGTACTATGTAAATATGGTGATAAAGACAATACATCCATAGGAAGGTGTGTATTATTAATGACATTTACATGCTGTATCTTATTCCTTTAATTTTTAATTATGTTCGTGATATATGCAGGAAAAGTGCAGATCGTTTTTTCAATTTTTTTTATTTTTTTCGTTTTTTCTTTAATTTTTTATAATTTTTCTTAGTTTTTATTATTATTGATTTATTCTCAACCCATCTTAACCCAAACCTATCTTGATCCGAACTCATCTTTACCCAAACCTATCCTGACATTTTTCTTTCTTTTACCCATCTTGACCCAAACCCATCCTAACCAAAACCCATCTTGACCCAAACCCATCATGACCCAACAACCAATCCAATCCAACACATCCATTTTGCCACCAATAATTAATGTTATAGAAACGATTTTCTACCTCAAAGATCTTGTATGCTATGCAACATTGAGTGTACATTAATAAACTCATTTATTAATGTGTAAATGTCATTTGATGCGTGTAAGGAGAAAAACATATTTTAAGAGGAAAAAATGTACTAATTGTTAATTTGAGTGTCTAGGACTTTTATTTATTTTTCAACTTAATGTAGATTGCTTCTACTGTTCCACATGATTGTAATCCACACATTTAAAAGAACCAATTATTTATTTTCGATCAAGAAGCATTTGTTCTAATTAGTGAAATGTACCCATATCTTAAATGGAGTTGTTTTCACTTGGAGCCATAAACAAAGATAACAATGAATGTTTCACTGGAAAAGGAACTATGAATATCCCCTACATAGGCATATGAAATGATAATATTTCAGATTTATATACTTATATATGCAAGAAAACTTAAGTATGAACTACAAGGGTATGATTTGCATATCTATAAATTTCATATGAAAAGTGAGTTTTTAACTTCTCTCTATGCAAATATGTAAACTACACATGACCTAAATGCAAAGGTATATAATATTTAGGTGTAGAACTAGAAGAGTAACCCGTCGCGATGCGGCAGGGGGCTAGATTTATATTTACATTAAGCTAGTTGTCATTGAGTTACATCCATTAGGTTAGATAGATTAGCTACAGCCAAGATAGATTATTACCCGCCGTGCGTTGCGGCGGCGCGGCGACATAAAAATATAGATGATAATCAACCCATCTTGTTTCTGAACTACAATGCAGCGCAAGTCCATTGAAAATGGTAAAACTTCTTAGAGAAAAAATGCAAATGGTAAAACTTCTTAGAAAAAAAAACAATGAATATAGCAAATAAAGTTGGGGGACAAACTAACCTTTTACGAACTACAGGTTTATAAATAAGGCTCCTTAACAAACACTTCAAAATCAGTAAAAAAAAACCCTCTGATAATTTTAGATCTTGGCTTTTCCTACTCCTTGAAGAGAGCCAAAAGAGAAACACCAAAAACATTAACCACCTTGACCCTAACTGCAGGAATATCACCAACAGCATGAGCCTTTCACCCAAATCTTGGGCTCAAAACGTTGCCGTGACACAAAAACAATTAAAGATTATAGATTTAAAAAAAACACCCAACATTATATAAATACTCTTTCCAATACAAAAAAAAAATATATATATATATATATATTAGAACTTACAGTATTTAGTTCAAGGAACCATCATTGGCAAAATGGGAACAAAAGAGACAATCTTCTTGTTGTTCTTGATAAGTTGAACTCTAATAGCAGAGTTAGGCTACAAACATAATACGACCAATTGTTAAAAAAAAGTAATAAAAATATGTAACTTAAAATGAGCAAAAAAGGCCAGACATGTTAGATAGAAGAGCATTGGAATGTAGCCTAATTCAAAGCTCAAGTTCCATACACAATGTTTTAAAGTCTAACATATAGTTCAAGGATAACCAAGTCAGCATTTTCAAATGAAACTACCTGTGAAAGGAATAGGTATGTATTAATATCTAAAAATTCATTTCATCACCAGAATTAACGCTTGGCAATTATATAATATCTTATTACATGTTGCTCTTCTTTTCAGAGTTATATTGCTGATGAACAAAGTTTTAACATTAATAGACCTTAAAGCAGTAAGTTTACCATACATACAACATATCATGACCTTCAGTCCTTCATGCAACCAACTACTTGTTACATAAAGTGTTGGTTCATGGATTCAGTTTTCATTAATGAGCTATGAACAATTAAAAGTAAAACCTCACCTCCAAACATTGTAGACAAGAAACAAAATGACCATAGCCAAGAAATAAAGCATTTCTCAAGTCTCCATAATCGTAACACTTAGGACTGGCAAACGGGTCGGGTCGGGTCAGAACGGGTTAGAGTCGGAACGAAACTTGTCCCGTTTCTTTAAGACACTAACCCACATTGATCCATTTCTTTGAAGTTGTCGACACGTTTTGACCCGAAAATATATGAGATGGAATTTTAATTGACCCATTTTGACCAATTGAGTGAAAATATCTTACCCAAACCAACCCATATAATTTAAAAAGCAACCTGAAGTGACCCACTTAGAAGGATTTGGGTCAAGATTGCCCCCTCTAGTAACACTTGAAATATCACACACTCAAAATATTACACATTGGTGAAGGAACACCAGCCAGTTTGATTCGATCAAATCATTGTCGTCTATCCTTCAAACATCCTTCAGAAGTGAACCCCATGATGCCCAATAAAATGAGTTTTAGAGGTTTGAGAAATGAATATGATGTTCAATATGCTCTAAAGGTTCATGTTTTTCAAACATATCACCTTTTAAAAGGCCTAACCAGTTTTGATCCAATTTCAATATCAAGTTGTTTAGAAAAAAAAAAAGATCAAAGTTCAAAAAACTTTGATTTAAGATCGGTAAATTTCATAAATATTGATTAATAATATATTACACCAAATTATCCCTTTCTAAAGCAGAAAAAAGCCTAAGAGATCAAGTAAAATTACCACATAGTCTTCGGGTGACATCCAACTATCTCCCAGAGAAACTTCTGATCATAAACCATAAAACCAAATCAAAACCGAGCGCTGATTTTTCGAATCAATGTGCTTAGCTTTTGGCTACATACAACCCATCATTTTTGTGAAGAAACTGGACAAAGTAATATTTTTCGGTAACTTTCGAATTAATATGATGTCTATAACTCCAAAATTAGCTTTAACTTTTTATCTTCAATGGTTTTGAGCGTAGATAGTCCAAGAATGGCTGCATATGTTCTGCTGACGGAATTCTGCCGGAGTTCACCAGAATAATCCGAAAACGCAGGCAAGTTTAGACTTGACGGAATTCTCCGATTTAGCAAAACTCCGAACACGCAGGCAAGTTTAGACTTGACGGAATTTTGCCGGAGTTCACCAGAATAATTAAAAAATCGTAAACTGGTTTTGCATACCTTTTAGAGGACCGACCTACTCAAATCTTGAACATACATCCATAAAACTCGATCACCGGAACCTTGACGGAATACTGAAACATGCAATAGAATCGAACCTTCCCTGAGTTTGGCCGGAACTGTACCAAAAGACATCGCGGAACCCTAATCTTTGTCTCCACCGCCACTTCTTAACAAAAGAAACACCATCGTCTTCTGTCAAACCCTAGCACCACCACTGTTGTTTATTTCTCCAACCCGACACCAGCTACACCACCACTGTTGTAGCTCCATCTAAAGGCATCATGCTCCGTCATCACCGGCGACCGGAACCCATCGTATCCCTTTTTCTTTGCTGCTCTCTCTCTCTCTACTTTCTCAAACTTTTACTTTCTCTCTCTTAGAAGTACGGGTCATGGAAAAGTGAAGGTCAATACCAAAAAAAGTGGTACATGAGTTTAAGCAGGGTGTACAACCTTGACTGTATGAGACATCAACAAAGCTTAATGTACAACCTCTAATGCAACGAAATGTTGCAAATTAGAGTATATATAAATTTGTTTTAAAAATAGGGTTTAACTATTCATTTTTCTTATTAAACAAAAAAATGTAGGGGCTATTTTGTTAAAAAAAACAATTACAGTACACCATTCAACAACAACGAAAATAATAAGGGTACTATTTTCACACCCCTATTTCCTTATTTTCACATCCCTAGGTGCGTATAAAATGTTCTTGCACAGAAATAGATACAATGGAATGTTTTTTTTACATGTATACGGGCCGTAGAACATTATACGAGTAATATAATGTTATACGATCAAATGTATACGGACCGTATAACATTATACGAACATTATATATGACTACCCTAAAAGCTTATCTCACATGGTGTATACGAGCAGTATAAGGTTATACGGCTCATAAACACCATGTGAGAATAAGCTTTTACTATGTGTGATTATTAGGACCCAATAATAATAATAACAATAATAATAATAGAAAACTGAAAAAGAAAAAGAAAGCAAAAACAATTGCAGTACGATTTACAACAAACAAAAACAATGCAAAGAAAGTACGATTTACAACAAAATAATAAAGCAATGCAAGTACGATTTACACCTGCAAAGTTTGGTTCAAAGTTTCGACCTACTACTCTCCAGTATGCTAACTTTAATTTAATGCACTTCTTGGATAAGTTCAATTTAATACCATAAAAAAATTCGTAAAACAATACTTTTAAAACTTGTAATCTGTTACAAAATTTTAAAAAATCTTCAAAAACGAAAGTTAAAAGAATTACGTTTAGTGTTTTGAGTTTGTTTATGAAGGGTTAAGGGAAGGGATTGCAAAAATTTATGGCAAGCGCTCAAGATTTTTCATAGCGGTATAACACTAAAAAAACTTTAAGGTAGCGTTCGTTTCATGGAATGGAATGGAATTGGGAAGCTTTTCTTTGTAAAATTGATCTTGGTTTGGGGGAGGGAGGAATTTGAAATCCAATGAATTTCTTTAATCAATGAAATTTGTGACTATTTCAACATTCCATTCCATTCCTTCATTAGAGTGAAGGATTTCTAAGGAATGTTGAAATAGTCACAAATTTCATTAGAGTGAAGGATTTCAAATTCCTCCCTCCCCCAACCAAGATCAATTTTACAAAGAAAAACTTCCTAATTCCATTCCATTCCATGAAAATGCTACCTAAGAGGAGGACAAATTATAACAATTAAGAACAACAAATTAATCAAACATAAAACTAAGCTAATACAAGATGTCTAACACAGAATGTTAAAACTTAGAAAAAAATTAAGTGTTGCATGCAATTTCTTCTTCCATTAATTCCACGTCACCACAAACATGCTAGTTTCCTTACGTTACTATGCACCTACGTATTCCGGTTTATTTTTTATTGTTGTTGCCTTCGAGTTAGTAGTTGTGTATATTGGGTTAAGAGTATTCACATTGGATCTTTCATCTTTATCTAATAAAATAACACTAAAAAACACATATTTCTCTAAAAAAAATTATTCCTCGAAAACCACTCACATCCAACTCTCTATCTTTATCTCTATCATACTCACAAACACTTATTTTTTTAGTTTTTTTCTTTCCTATGTGAGCCTCTATATGTAGAGGTATACTTAAGTTTCTATATATTTTTCTCTATTTTAGAGATTTCAATGTAGTACTGTTTTTATTGTTTTCTCTTTTTTCATTTAAATATTATATAGAATGCGTGTATATAAAGACTCCAATGTGAATACTCTAAGTTAATGGTCTTATGTATGTTTCTCTTTGGTTGTAACTTGTAAGCCTATTTATAGGCAAGCATGTTTTATCTTTTGATTACGAATGAATATATGAACAACGTGTTGGGAATTTTATAAATAATATTATATTATGAGATAATATAATGATTATTTAATAATTAAGCCAAGATAAATGAGAGATCTTGTGCATTAAGTTTGTGTGTTGGAACCATAAATATGTGGGAAATTGAGCTTGTCCCACATAGGTGGAGAGATAAATCTTTTGGGGATTTATAATTAGAATTCTCTACAAGAATGTATTCTTGTATGACAACTCACACCCAGTGGTAGCCAGGAGGGTGCGAAGCACCCGACCCGTGCCCGGGCCCGGGACCGGGACGAGGGCGATGGGCGCAATGTGGCGCTTTGATGCGTCTTGGTTCGTGTGACTTGAGCAAGTAGTCTGGTGACTGTTTAGATTTCTACTGGTTAAGGTGAATTAAGTTCTCACTGAATATGAGACTTAATTTTTATTGAATTCAGTATTCAATATGACCATCATTGTCATTGAATTCGTTATTGAATTTTGTATTCAATATAACATTTCAGTTAGAATTCTAAATAGGAATATATACAAGTTGTGTGCTTGGTCTAAGACACACTGAAAATTACACATTCGTATGGTTCATAGCACCCACGGAGAATTTCCTAACTTCGAATCCCTGAGAACTCTTGTTTCAGGTATTTTTTCAGGTGCTATGCTAATCCCGGCAGTACAATCTGCTTAGGCTGTTGTACCCTGGGAAACAGACGGGTTCACCTGGGTGGCCCGAAAATCTGTTTTAAGGGAAGCGTGATCTTCACGTGCCTCAGTCACCATTGGTTTTCGTTTTATTCCTTATTTTTCCTTGTAATCTGTTCTTAGTTTAATTTAAATTTCTTGTATGGTCATTTCTTTCAGTTTACTTCTGTTCTTCTTTATGTATCGTAATCAGAATGTTTATTAATAAAATTTGTTATTTTATTTATTTTGTGAACGGTCTCCTACACAACGTAAGTGTATGGTCTCATCAAAAGTTCACAACAAGATGTCAACCAACAATTAACCAAAGTAACCATCAAAAATTAACAAATTATTAAGGTATTAAGCAATAATAAACAAAAGCAAACAAATTAATAGAACAAGAAATTGAACTAACCTGAGGTAGAAGAGTCGAAGGCTCGAACAATTGAGTCCAAGAGGTTCGTCGTTCAACTCACTTCCGTGTTTTAGCCCTAGATTTTTACTTTAGTAAGTTTTAGTATATAATTCTTTTAAGAAATTGGGGCCGGGGCCCTATTATTTACTTGGGCCACCCTGCCTACATGGATGACACATTGTCACCCCTATATAATTTTTTACCGGTCAACAATTCATTATAGAATTAGTAGATGTATAAAAAGAATTACGCTAACTCATTTTAGTCACTCTGTACTTTATTTAAAATCATCAGCTGTGTGATAACTCTCTACTTTTTGTAGCATAGAAATTATTATTATTACTATTAGTATCTATTATTAGTATCTATTAATTTACAAATTGAATGAACAGTGTTCATTATTCATATATATTATTAATTTACAAATTGAAGTAGAACTTATAATGATATTTTTATATATTTATATAAGTTTAAATTTGATTTTTAGTGTTAACTTTTTAACAAAAACCGCATCTATGTTTATTTTTTTAACATTACAAGTTATTTGCCTATGCGATGTGGTGGTACGTTACCGTTTGCATTAGATCGGTGTCAGTTCGGTTCGTTATAGTACCAGTGCGATACATACACTTGGTATAGAAATCAACACATGTTTTACATGACAAAAAACGATAAAAACGAACACCGAATTGTCACCGATATTGTTTGTATGACACTATGACACCGACCTGTTCAGAGTGTCACGATACTGGTAATGTTATTCATTTATCGTCATAGAGAGGGTGGTATAAATGAAAATTTTTTCAAAAATGAAATTTTTTTCAAAAATGAAAATCATAAAAATAAATGCATTTACCTGTATCGATGTTCGGTATGGTACGGTTGCACTACGATGTCAGTTTATCGTTAGAAAAAACAATATAAAGAAACTCTTGTACCGAAAATGATGTTTTTCGGTACGGTATGGTACCGATATGGTGTCAATTTACCGAAAGGAAAACAATTAAAAATATATACTGGTACCAATACAGATGTTGCTCAGTTGGTTTCAGTTCGGTTTGGTATGATAGCGGCACATCATTTGTTATCAATAAAATTTATATCGCAATATTAAAAAGATAAATAAACATAGAATGCAAACCAACCGAACCGATATTAACTGAACAACATCTGTAGCGGTATCGCTATTCATTTTTATTGTTTTCAATCAATAAAAGGCCTTCCATTTCGATTACAGTAGGCTATTGTGGGTACCAATACCGTAATGAAACGAATAGATACCGATCGAGTTCCCGCCGCAAAGCGCGGAGGGAATCTTACTAGTTTGTATAGTAAAGATTTTATGGCATGGGACGATTTATATAAAAGAATGGGGTGTACCAGCTAGCACCATTTTGCCACATGCCCACATACAAACACATTATGATCCGGAGACGTAATTTGGGTTTCGAAATATTGAGAATTCGATAAATGAACGTCTAACGACACTGATCCGGAGACGTAATTTGGGTTTCTTATGGATAGTGACGGATCTAGCACAAAAATTAGAGGTATCCCATTTTTTTTAAATCAGGAGTATCATTTGTATAAAAGCGGAAAAAATACAAAATTTTAAACTACGTAGACGGAGTTGAGGGGTATTTTTATACTACGAATACAGGATTGAGCCGTAGCCCGTGCCACCCCTACTAACACATTACCTCCGCCACTACTTATAGGTCTTAATAATAACCCTTCGGGTGAGTTTGGGCATAAGCAAATATGTGCGAAAGTGTCTACACAGTTACACTTAGACTTTATCAAAATGCATAAACAATCCAATACATGCATGCATACGTTATACTTGATTCGTTGATCTGGGTTTGTTCATTTTTTGATAAACTTGTCATTAACTTCGTACGAGCCTACCCTTAACATGTATAGCGCTATAGGAGTAACGCACCGCCCGTGAACGTGAGGTCATGTTAAGTCTTTAATCATTGAGTTAAACCTTGAGTTGACTTGAATATTCACATGCCAGTTTAATGTTAATCTTGATAATTTAGTTGGCCATGTGGATTTGTTTTAAAACTTTATACTTATGCTATATGTTAAACTTGTATACGCGCCAATACTTTTGTATTGAACCATGTATTTTTGACATATTGCATGATGATGATGATATTAAAATGGGCGTTGCGAAGATGGTTTAGATACACACTTAGAAATCTTTAGATCATGTTGTTGTATCAAATTTTGAACTATGTCGTATTGTAACTTGTTTTGTTGTATTTGAATCAACTTGACTATTTGTATCAATGAAATGAAATCAGTTTATTCAAATTATTGTCGCTTTTAGTGTTATGTTGTAATGAGCAATCTCGTTTTCGTCTCACTCCGATGTTTCCGCCATCGGTTGGGGTGTGACAGTAAATTCCTAGAATATTTTTGCAATTCGATTATTATATGGTAAAAAGTTTTTACGTAACCGACTAGCCACGACATTGCACGTTTGTATAATGCACATGAAGCTTAATAGGGCCTTCCAAGGATGCCTTGTAGCATCGCTGTACACATATCATTTGGGCAATGTGTCTCACGAGTTTAAGATGCTAATTTTCGAGAGCTGATCACAAATACCCTTTGATCATGCTTGAAGTGGTTATGTGAAATGATTTATGGTTTTGACATGTATACTTTGGTGTTGCTAGTTCGAACAACGACCTCAATGTTTTCTATCAACCCCCCATTATTCACGAATGAAGTGCATAGAATTGTCCCAAGGTATCCATTTTAGGTTAATGGCGACAATACAAATAGTCAGACGTGGCTACTATCTTATTGATGAGATTTTCCTGACTTGGTATGTTTTTGTGAAACCTTTTGCATGGCCAACCGAAGAGAAAGAAAAAAATTTCAAGAAGGTGCAAGAGTCTTTGAGAAAATATGTGGAGTGAGCGTTTGGTGTTTTTCAATCAAAATGAAGTATACTTAATCGACAGGGACACACATTAAAGCACGAGAAAGTAAGGAATGCGACATATGTTAGTGTCATATTGCACAACATGGTTTTAAAGGATGACGGGAATGAAATATCACCAGATTACGTAATGAACCCTCCGAGCGATGCAGTCATTGCTTATGATATCATAGTGGATTTGTGGAATCAAGACACATTTGTCCGACCAGGCACGGCCCGTGCTGAGCTCTGCAGAAGCTGAAAAACTAAAAAAATCCTAAAAATTAAAAAGAAAAATAAAAAATATGATTAGGCCGTTGATTCCTAACTTTCTTAAAATCCTTGTGTCCCCGGTAATGGCGCCAAAAACTTGATGCGTGTGTAGTGTAATATATTTTTAATGTATAATTAAGCCCTTTTTACACCTTTAGCCAAGTTTTAAATTTATAAAACACGATATTCACTAACACTAAACACACATATGGGAAAGTGCACCCATCGTGGACGTAGTATAGTGTTGGTAAGATACCGAGGTCGTCCAAGGACACAAGAGCTTTTAATACCGGTTTATCCTCAACGTCTAATCAAATCAAAAAGTGAGAAAAATGTTTTTAAACTAAGAAAATAAAAACTAACTAAATGCTGAAAAATAAAATAAAAATAAAAACAGATAGACAAGATGAATCACTTGGATCCGACTCGTGTATTAGTATAACCTTTGATTATTTTCGCACTTTTGCACTTGTTTAAGAGATTATCTTAGTTATTGTAGTAGGCCCCTCTTTTGAAGGCGACGTTACCCTCAACCCAGTAGTTTGAGTCAGCAAGGATACAATCCTAAAGGGTTGGATTATTGGAAGATAATGAATTAAGTTATTAATGCAAATTATGGTAGGCTCCGCTTTTGGCGGTGACGTTACCCTCGGCTAAGTAGTCTGAGTCAGCAGGGATACAGTCCTAAATAGCCGGGTTATAGTATTAATAGTAGTTAACTTATGAGGGGGTCAAAGAGTTTGGATCCCCGCCATCCAATACCTATGAGCATTGAAGGAGATCCTACTAAATTTGACCCAGGTCCCAAGCAGGACCTCTAAACGCTGAACAAGGGCAAGACCCTTACCAAACCGTTCCCTTAACCCCCGACCAGGTAGCCAACATACCTCCATATAGACCGTGGAGATATGAATGGTGAAAATCTTTTATTTTATATAGACAGGCCAAGACACCACGGACAAACGATAAGGAAAGATCACCTTCAACATAAGCAACTAGTTATTAAAGTCATTAATACAAAACCAAATAAAAAGTGCAAAAGATTAAAAATAAAAAGTATTATACTAAACACTTGTCTTCACCAAGTGATGTAAGAGACTTAGGCAAACATGGCCTTGATTGTCAAGAACTCTTACTATCAATCTTGGATCCCGAGACGACTCACACACTCTACGATGGACAATGGATGATGGTGGTGGATGATGGTGTTATGGTGGTGGTGGGTGGTGGATGAAGTGTGAGAGAGGTGGTGTGCCAAGGGATGAGATGGAATGAAACCAAGCACTCCTATTTATAGGCTGAACAGAAGGCTGGGCACGGCCCCGTGTCCGTTGGACACGCCCCCGTGCCATTCTGACACTCTCTCTCCTCATTAATTGTAATTCGCAATTACAATTAATGCGCCTGCTGTACTTTCACCACGCCCCCGTGCTCACTGGACACGGCCCCGTGGTGGGCAATAGAAGCTTCTACAAGTTTGTCTTTTCTGCTTCTTCTTGGGCACGGCCCCGTGCTGGCTGAGCACGGGGCGTGTTCAGGCTTCTGTTTTCTCTTCTTTGCTTTGGAGGATGCCGTTGAGGGTTCGGGCAGTCTACTTTTATTCCTTTTCTTGTATTTATGCTAGAATTAGTTGTCTTTTTGCTTCTTTTGTGAATTTGAGCTCATTTCATCCTGAAAATACGAAAGGAAGACAAACACACTCTTTTTCCAACATTAGTACTTAAAAAGGGTTAGTTTTATGCCTTAATTGATGTAATTTATATGTTACATTTTACACACACCAAATACCCCCACACTTGAACTTTTGCTTGTCCTCAAGCAAAACTCTTTTAAATGTGGCTTTCACTCCCAAATGGAATGGGTAGAAGAGAAGGTTTTTGGCTTGTCATAGAGTGTCGGGAATCCAAGATCTTTTTGGGTTTTATTTTTATTTATTTACAATTCTATTCGTTATGATTTATTTAGAACGTTTCATAGGATAAATTACTTATTTGGGCATAACATGCCTTTTTTTAAAATTCCATTTATATAGCTTTGTTTGTTTTTAACTTCATCATCATTTTTTTTAGTTTTTTTAGTCACATAAAAGAACGAGCTTGCGAAAAACCGAGCTTGTTACTAAAATAAAGGGTGAAAAATAAAAAGGGTTTTTTGGTGGGTAAAAAGGTTTTAGGGTAATGAAATGAAAGATTTAGGCTCAAAGGGGTTAACTAGGGGGATTTTGGGTAGGTGGTAAAAAAAATGAAAAATAATGGTGTAGAAAGAAAAATGGTTAGTCCTAATGCCTCCATCATTTACTTACTTGGGTTTAAGTTGGTAAGGACCAGGAATGAATCGTCGTGGCAAGTTCTAGAGTTGTAAGAACCAAGCGGCTATTCACACAAGAAACGAAAAATAAGCATTTAGTCTAAAGATGTAATTTTGTATGCTCAATAAAGGCTCGAAACTCACTTTTGTGGGAATGGGTTTTTTTATGTGATCAAGTATATATAATCGAATTTTAACTAGACTTGTTATGCTGTTTCATAATTTTCTTATGTTGGTTCTTGTTATCACGACGCTCTCGGTTGTAAATTTCATAAAATATAACCTTATTAATCTTGTGATTCCTAACTTAAACTTTAGACAAGTAAAAAAATGAAAAAATTTTGAAAAAATTTGGGGTGTTTATAGAGTTTTGTGTAAGGCTTGTTGTTAGGACTTGCAAAATTTCAAAGTGTTAGCTTCCCCCCCCCCACACTTAAATTACACATTGTCCTCAGTGTGTCCCAAAAATAAATTTTTAGGTTGATTGGATGTGTAACGTGGTGTTAAAAAGCAAAGATTTATGTTACTGGCAGTCTGGACACGGCCCCGTGTTCAGGTGCCAGTAACAAAAATTAAAGAAATGAGACAGAAGCCTGGACACGGGGGCATGTCTGGTGAACACGGCACGTGTCCAGTTACCTGAACTGGGCGTTTTTCTGCAGGTGGCTCAGCACGGGGCCGTGTTGGTTGAGCACGGCCCGTGTTGAGCCTTCTGTGATGGAGATTTGTGTCGGGTTGCTCCGTTCGTTGTGCATGGGGCCATTTTTCTCGTTCCCTTTTTCATCCATTACCACTACGAGTGTGTTTTATTCCTGCAAATTAAAACTAAAAGATTAAACTAAACTAAGGATAGTTCCGCGGAATGCCTCCGTGGTGCGCCACGTTTATAAGGGTCCTTGGCTAGACCCAATGCGAGGTTATATGTTTTCTGAGTGGGATGCTTGGCGTCCCATGTTACACCGTCGGAGAGCAGCATCCAAGCTCGAATCAATAACATTCATGTAGTTGACCGGGTTGTCGTCCTCTATTATCTTCCCAACTCCGAATTTTACTTCATCATCCCCATACCTCAAGGTGAGTGTTTAGTCATTCATATCTACCACCGCTTGGGCGGTGGCAAGAAAGGGTCTTCCTAGTATGAGGGGGACCTCAGTGTCTTCCTCCATATCGAGTATGACAAAGTCGGCTGGATAGACGAATCTGCTTACCTTTACCAAGACGTTTTTGATGACACCTTGTGGATATTTGACGGAGCGATCAGCGAGTTGTATGCTCATTTTTGTAGGACTCGTGGTTCCCAAGCCGAGTCTTTTAAACATTGATGAGGGCATGAGGTTAATGCTAGCCCCAAGGTCGGCTAGGGCATTACGAACGGGGGATTCCCCTATTGAGCAGGGAATCGTGAAGCTTCCGGGATCGATTTTCTTTTGGGGAAGTTTATTGAGTACGAGGGCAGAGCATTCTTCGCCTAAATTGACTAATTGCAAATTTTCAATTTTCTTTTTATGCGTAAGGAAGTCCCTCATGAATTTAGAGTATTTGGGCATTCGGGTTAGGACCTCGATAAAAGGAATATTGACATGCAATTGCTTTAATAGACTTTCGAACTTTGCGAATTGCTCATTGGTCTTTTGACGAATTAACCTACCGGGGTACGGAACTCGAGGAGCTTTGGTAGGCTATGGTGACGGAGGGGAGTTCTTCTCCTGCAGTGGTGTGGGTACTGTTTCTTCTGTTGGCGGCGGCGCTTCTGCAGGCCCTACGGTGCGGTTTCGTAGCATGATGAGGTGAACTTGCGCTTTTGGGTTTGTTTCGGTATTGCTAGGTAATGCGCCTTGCGGTCTCTCGGCAAAATTTTGAGCTATTTGATTTAATTGTTTTTCTATGTTTTGAATACTAGCTTGTTGATTTCTAAAATTTGATTCTAATTGTAGAAATCTTTCCGAGTTTTTCTTTTCAGTGTCGGAGATGAGGCGAGATACAGTATCTTCAAGCCTTTCTCGTCCACTTTGTTGTTGTGTGAAATTTTGTGACTCATTTCTTGGTTGTTGAAAGTTTGTTCGTTGGGTTTGTTGGTTACTACTATTGCCGGGTTCTCTCCAACCAAGGTTTGGGTGGTTTCGCCATCCTTGGTTGTAAGTTCCCGTTGGGGGACCCGACGGCCTAGGTCTATTATCAATGTAGTTTACCATTTCTTGTTGATCGTCCGTCTCTTTCATACAACTCCAATTTTCATGTGACCCACCACACCCTTCACAAGCCATAACCGAGACTGTTTTTGTCATTTCCAATTTTTTTATTTTTGAAGAAAGGGCCTCGATTTGGGCTTGTAAAGAAGTGCTTTCATCGACCTTATGGGCGCCTGGGGCAATAGATTTATTCCCCCGGGGGGTGTGCCATTGAAAATTGGTTTGAGCAATTTCCTCAATTTGATTATATATTTCGTGCGGGCGTCGATTACCTAAAAGTCCCCCGGAGCTAGAATCAAGTGTCTGCCTTGTGTGTGGCAACAATCCATTATAGAAAGTGGATACTTGTTGCCATATCGCAAGGCCGTGATGTGGACACTTGCGTAATAACTCCTTGAACCTTTCCCAAGTTTCATATAAGGATTCCCCGTCCTCTTATGAATATGTATTAATTTCAGTCATTAATTTAGCAGTTTTAGCGGGAGGGAAATACTTATATAGAAATTTTTGGGCTAGTTCATCCCAGGTGTTTACCGATCCAGCTGGGAGGGCGTTGAGCCAAGCTTTCGCTCGGTCTTTCAGTGAGAAAGGAAACATACGGAGGCGGATGGCGTCATTTGATGCTCCATTGATCCGAAAGGTATCACATATTTCTAAGAAATTAGTGATATGTAGATGGGGATCCTCGTCCGCAAGCCCATGGAAGGTTGCGGAGTTTTGGAGCATTTGTATCAAATGCGGCCGAAGTTCGAAGTTATTAGCTTCAACATTCGGAGCATTGATAGCGGCGCCTAGGTTACCTACGGTGGGTCGTAGATAATCCATGAGGGTACGTTGGTCCGCCATTGGAGGTGGATCAACCGAAACCTTCTCTTGGTTTTTAGCTTTTAATTTTTTCTGAGAAAGCGTTCGGGTTCTTCTAGAGGTTCTTTTATGTCCTTATTAGAACTGGAGCTCATACACTATGTAAGATTGGCGTCAGTTTATCGTTAGAAAAAACAATATAAAGAAACTCTTGTACCGAAAATGATGTTTTTCGGTACGGTATGGTACCGATATGGTGTCAATTTACCGAAAGGAAAACAATTAAAAATATATACTGGTACCAATACAGATGTTGCTCAGTTGGTTTCAGTTCGGTTTGGTATGATAGCGGCACATCATTTGTTATCAATAAAATTTATATCGCAATATTAAAAAGATAAATAAACATAGAATGCAAACCAACCGAACCGATATTAACTGAACAACATCTGTAGCGGTATCGCTATTCATTTTTATTGTTTTCAATCAATAAAAGGCCTTCCATTTCGATTACAGTAGGCTATTGTGGGTACCAATACCGTAATGAAACGAATAGATACCGATCGAGTTCCCGCCGCAAAGCGCGGAGGGAATCTTACTAGTTTGTATAGTAAAGATTTTATGGCATGGGACGATTTATATAAAAGAATGGGGTGTACCAGCTAGCACCATTTTGCCACATGCCCACATACAAACACATTATGATCCGGAGACGTAATTTGGGTTTCGAAATATTGAGAATTCGATAAATGAACGTCTAACGACACTGATCCGGAGACGTAATTTGGGTTTCTTATGGATAGTGACGGATCTAGCACAAAAATTAGAGGTATCCCATTTTTTTTAAATCAGGAGTATCATTTGTATAAAACCGGAAAAAAATACAAAATTTTAAACTACGTAGACGGAGTTGAGGGGTATTTTTATACTACGAATACAGGATTGAGCCGTAGCCCGTGCCACCCCTACTAACACATTACCTCCGCCACTACTTATAGGTCTTAATAATAACCCTTCGGGTGAGTTTGGGCATAAGCAAATATGTGCGAAAGTGTCTACACAGTTACACTTAGACTTTATCAAAATGCATAAACAATCCAATACATGCATGCATACGTTATACTTGA
Organism: Helianthus annuus; assembly: GCF_002127325.2. Taxonomy (NCBI): domain Eukaryota; kingdom Viridiplantae; phylum Streptophyta; class Magnoliopsida; order Asterales; family Asteraceae; genus Helianthus; species Helianthus annuus. The sequence goes on from NC_035435.2 coordinate 84,633,319, forward strand.
TTCGTTGATCTGGGTTTGTTCATTTTTTGATAAACTTGTCATTAACTTCGTACGAGCCTACCCTTAAAATCCTTGTGTCCCCGGTAATGGCGCCAAAAACTTGATGCGTGTGTAGTGCAATATATTTTTAATGTATAATTAAGCCCTTTTTACACCTTTAGCCAAGTTTTAAATTTATAAAACACGATATTCACTAACACTAAACACACATATGGGCAAGTGCACCCATCGTGGACGTAGTATAGTATTGGTAAGATACCGAGGTCGTCCAAGGACACAAGAGCTTTTAATACCGGTTTATCCTCAACGTCTAATCAAATCAAAAAGTGAGAAAAATGTTTTTAAACTAAGAAAATAAAAACTAACTAAATGCTGAAAAATAAAATAAAAATAAAAACAGATAGACAAGATGAATCACTTGGATCCGACTCGTGTATTAGTATAACCTTTGATTATTTTCGCACTTTTGCACTTGTTTAATAGATTATCTTAGTTATTGTAGTAGGCCCCTCTTTTGAAGGCGACGTTACCCTCAACCCAGTAGTTTGAGTCAGCAAGGATACAATCCTAAAGGGTTGGATTATTGGAAGATAATGAATTAAGTTATTAATGCAAATTATGGTAGGCCCCGCTTTTGGCGGTGACGTTACCCTCGGCTAAGTAGTCTGAGTCAGCGGGATACAGTCCTAAATAGCCGGGTTATAGTATTAATAGTAGTTAACTTATGAGGGGGTCAAAGAGTTTGGATCCCCGCCATCCAATACCTATGGGCATTGAAAGAGATCCTACTAAATTTGACCCAGGTCCCAAGCAGGACATCTAATCGCTGAACAAGGGCAAGACCCTTACCAAACCGTTCCCTTAACCCCCGACCAGGTAGCCAACATACCTCCATATAGACCGTGGAGATATGAATGGTGAAAATCTTTTATTTTATATAGACAGTAAAATAATGCCAAGACACCACGGACAAATGATAAGGAAATATCACCTTCAACATAAGCAACTAGTTATTAAAGTCATTAATACAAAACCAAATAAAAAGTGCAAAAGATTAAAAATAAAAAGTATTATACTAAACACTTGTCTTCACCAAGTGATGTAAGAGACTTAGGCAAACATGGCCTTGATTGTCAAGAACTCTTACTATCAATCTTGGATCCCAAGACGACTCACACACTCTACGATGGACAATGGATGATGGTGGTGGATGATGGTGTTATGGTGGTGGTGGGTGGTGGATGAAGTGTGAGAGAGGTGGTGTGCCAAGGGATGAGATGGAATGAAACCAAGCACTCCTATTTATAGGCTGAACAGAAGGCTGGGCACGGCCCCGTGTCTGCTGGACACGCCCCCAAATTAACACACATCAAATTAACTTAATTAGGCTCTTGGTATGCCTAGGAACGCTTATCGGACGTTATAGTACGCGTATGAGGATTTTCGGGAAATCTACTGAATATTAAGCGATAACAAACTGACACCGTACAAAATTTTGTCTACGCCGACAAATACAAATCTTATACGTATAATTTAAACATGTGAATGCGGTTTTGTGAAATATTATGCTTTCGAACGACACAACACGCAAACGCGACCGAAAAACGAATGCGTCTATCAACGACTTACGGTATAACCCTATATACTTTCGACGCTAAATAGACGTTATACAACACTTTACGAAGTTCGGGTTTGAAAAACGGGCTTTAAAAACGAACATATGCTATACCTATAGATGGGTTAGGCCAGCATATGTCGCCGGTGGAGTACCGTACTATCCTTAAGTATCGCCTCATGATTCCTTTATTCCCAGTTGACGAGGTATGCCCAGTTTGTCATAAGGCGTGTTTGGATTCTTTTGGTGAGCATGCAATTCATTATAGAGAGCTCCCGGGGTTCAAATACCGACATGATTTGGTTAGAGATGTCCTTTTTGACATATTCAGGTGCGCTGGTATTTCTGCTAAGAAAGAGGCACCCGTTAATTTCTTAACAGACCCGTTGGAAGGGAGATCTACCCTTCGACCAGCCGACATTCTTGTCTTTGGATGGGTAGGAGGAAAACACGCCTGTGTGGATCTAACAGGGGTTTCCACGCTAGTGGGCTTAGGGAGTAGTGCTTTCACAGTGGGTCAGGCTGCTTTAAAAGCTGCTTCGGGTAAAGTGATCAAGCATGAGAAAGTGTGCCTTGACAACCAGCACGTGTTTATCCCATTTGCTTTTGATACTTTTGGTTTTCTGGCGCCAGAGGCTGTGGACCTACTTAGTCGAGTTCAAAGGGTCATGCATGGTAATGTTATGACCCCGAGATCTATGGACGTAGTTTTTAAAAGGCTTAGTTTTGCTATTCAAAAAGGGGTAGCGGCGCAGCTTGTTGCCCGTTTACCAACTATCTCGATGTAAATTACCTGTTTATTAATAAACTAATATTAATAGAAAACGAATCGGGCTGTGTATAACGGGCTTGTGGGCCTTGGGCCCAAGCCCACTTATAAACCTAGCTATATAAACAAATCTAACCTGCACCCCCTCATTTCAAAAACCCTAGATCAAATATGCGCACACCAGGCCTCCATTTCCCTCTGCTCCTCTCGATCTCACACCGATGACCGACTGGTTTCTGTGGTACCAGCGCCGCTATGGTGGTGTTGGCCACCATCTCCAGTGACAACCACACTCATAGCCCCCCACCCCACTCCGATGATCTCCAGCGACGGCAGGCGGAGCCGTCGCCTCTCACTCCGGCGGCGGTGGGTGTCTCGACAACGACGGCGGTGTGTCGTTTTTCCGACGGTCGACGGGCGAGGGGTCTAGCAGCCGCTGTTTCTTTGGTAAGGATACTCATTTTCTTCGATTTCCTGATCTGTGAATTTTTCACGGTTTCCCTCATATTTCTTCATCCTGTAACAAGTGAAGATGATGATGGCCAGTCGATGATGATGAGATGATGCGGTGATTGATGATGATCTGCTGTTGAAGTCGGTGATGTTGATGACGATGATGTTGCTGAAGATGTGATTTTCTTCGGTAAGAATATTGTATCTTCTTTCTGTTCAATAAACATGTCCTCACGTTTCTTTTTTTTACCGGTGACAGTGGTGGTGCGGCAGGTCACGGCCGATTGAGGATCAGGTTGGGTTTGTTTTGAGTTTGGTTCGGGTAGTAACGAGTCAGTGGTTGGTGATGGGTTCAAGGCAGCAGCGTTGGTTGTGGTCGAATAGGCTCGGGTTTCGACTCGGGTCAGATTTGGTCGAACGGGCTCGGGTCAAAGATGGTGTACGGTCAACAGGTCAATTTCAAGTTCTTGGTTCGCGTGCGGTTATAATGATCCAGATTCATGTTACGGCTCGGTTCACATTTTTGGCTCGGGTTTGCAGTGGATCGGTTCAACTAGTGAACGGTTCAGCCTAGACTTAAGTTCGGGTGTCGCGACTCAGTTTAGTTTCGAGTTCCGGCTAACTTTAGTCAACTCCAGCCTACAATTCAGTTCGGATCAGATCTGTTTCAGGTTCGGTCAACTCAGTCAAAGAAAGTCAACTGGTCATAGCCAGTCAACTCAGTTAGTTTTGGTCAACACCCGACCAACTCAGGACCCGGTAAAGTTTCGACGTAGCAAATATTTATTACGTTAGCTTAGATTTTTAGATTACGCGAACCGAGCTCGAACCATCGTATTATAGTTATTACGTTTAGTGAGTTATTACATTTTCAACGTATTTTCCGAAAATTATATATATGGTTTATTGAATTGTTGAATTTTGACAAAATGACGACAACTTGAGTCGTCGGGTTATTCCAAAAACAGAGGAAACTCTGTTCGATTTTCATGAAAATCTGAAGCACGACACGCGATTTTATTCTAAAAACGACATTTTTGTTTATGCATATTTTGTCTATCGCCTTCGTCAATCCGAGTCATAGTGAAATGCCGGGAAGAAATCAAGTGCATATTGTCATATTTAGTTAGAAATGGCAAGGTGGCAAACTTGTAATTAATGAGAACTTTCATTTAGTTGCCTTGACCATATAAATAGGAGGATATGTCATGATTTTAGTTAGACTTTAGAGAGATTGTTAGAAGATTTGGAGAAGACTTTCTAGAGAGAGAAAGTAGAGAGAGAAAGTTGTAGATTTGTGATTCTTGTATCGTTCTTGTCAAATTCAGCAATGGAATCACATTAGTAGTACGTTATCGTGTGTTCGGTCACGTTCGTTCACGGATTCCGCACGTGAAACGTTCGTTACGCAATCGAACGGTGCCAAAACCGGTCCTACAAGTGGTATCAGAGCTAGGAGCTCGATTGCTTGATCAAACACATCATTTTCGTACCGATTCAGAGCCAAATCAGATCCGATTTTGTCAATTTCATCTCTTTCTACTTATTTCTTACGTTTTTTACGGAAACACGTCAAATTGAACAAGTTTTCACGGTCCAAATCGTCTGATTTTTGGATATGTTGTGCGTTTAGACCCGATCTACAATCCTACCAAATTTCAGCTCGAAACTCCAAGCCGTTTTGGAGAAATCTCGATTTTTCGGTCCGAATTCGCGTAAAAGTTTCAGCTGTGAACCGCTTTTGTGGCACTAGTATGGATCGCTCATTGGAAGTTTCTTGGATCGCTCGTAATTAATGAGTGTGAACCGCTCCAAAAGGACACTTTGAACCGCTTATAAGACCTCAGGAGGATCGCTCATTGGTTGAGCTTTGGTCCGCTCAAAAGTCAAAGTGTGGAACCGCTCTTTTGTCATCGTTGTCAGCAGGTTGTGCCGCCCAACCATATAAAATTACCGCCCAAAAGAAACAATTCAGTTGTTGTTTTGGACTATTAGTTCACCGCCCACTATCATTTATGTAGATTGTTGGATATTGACAAAAAGTGCCGCCCCACTTAGTTTGATTGTTGTTATCAAAAACCAAATTTCCACCGACCCACGTGATAAAGCCAATCCATAGACTTGTTACCCACTTTATAAAACCGTTCCAATACCCAATCACTGAAGCCCATTAACCACCCATATTAACCTTGTTATGAACTGTCGGTGATTCTTGGAAGAGTATTGGTTCAATCTTGTGGCCCTATAAGAATCAAATATCACCTGCCGCCCCATTTGCTAAAAACAATCCCCTTCTATTAATTTTCCACCTGCCGCCCCCATTCAAAGTTGTGGCCCAATAGTGAAGCCCATGTTCACCGCCCCATAAAACATTAAACAATCATTTTTCTTTCACCGCCCCTTTAAAGTTTTGTTTACCAAATCACTTTTGTTGCCATCCACTAAACGAAGCCCAATATTGACCCACCACCCATTGAAACCCAACCATTAAACCCACTTACTTTGAAGTCCATATCCAGCCTTTTTCACTTTGAGTTGTCGTTTGTGCAGCCCAAGGCCCAATTATTGATTAGTGTAGTGGACTGGTGGTGCCACCATTTGAAGGTAAACACGTGTCGGGTTTGTTTTTGCGAAAAAAAAATGGCAATGGTATTTGATGAACAAGAAAACATTATGCTAGAGGATTTTAACAATTGGTATATGAGAACGATGGATACCGGTTATAGAAATGTGAGTACGGACACTTGGACTAAAAGTTTTGAATTATTCATTTGCCAAAAGGAGGAGACGTTGAAAGAAATAGAAAACCGGTTTAAAATTTTAACAGATATTATGTGGAATAGGGGTATTAAGTTGTCAAATGAGGAATATCTTTCAAAATTGACAACTGCATTACCTGCTAAATGGGATGAGTTTATGATTGAGCTAAAACAGAAAGATTTCTTTCCCAAGCTTTCTCCACATCAGTTCTTTAATGAAATTAGATCAGAGTGGTATAAGGAAGAAAAGAAAAGGAGGGAATTTTTGTCTGAGATGGAAAAGAATTTACATAGATTGGAGATGGATGAACTCATTGAAGTTGATCGAAGAGTTTGTGGTTTTCTTGCAACAAAGAGTATTCTGAAATATGATATCAAAAGGAAATGTTATATTGATGATAATATGAATCCTTTTGACTTTGTCAAACTCTTTCGTGCAGGAATCGACAAAATGGAAACAAAGGATACGCCAAAGATTGAAGAATCTGTAGAGTTTGGATCTTCAAGCTCAGCATCAGCATGTTCAAAATGTGACAACTTGAAGACCGATAATGACAAACTTGTCAAAGATGTGGAAAGTTTGGCATTGGAGATCAAGAAGTTGAGAGATATGAAGCAAGCTGATGATAAACAGATTCTTATGGTTCAGGAAAATTGCAAAAACCTGAAAATGACAAACTGTTTAGTAATTTGAACAGTTTGACATTTGAAAACAAGAAATTGAAAGAAAAGGAAAAGTTTTTTGAAGAGAAAATTAAGAATTTTGAAATTGAAAAAGCAAAAGGTGAAAAAGAATTTCAAAATCAACTGAAAATTCTTGAAGATGGGAGAAATGTTTTTAGCCAAAACAACATTGAAAAGCAAAAACTGATCAATTCACATCTTCAGAAAATTATAAATTTGGAAAAGGAATGTGAATGTGCTCGAAAGAAAATCAAAGAGTTAGAAAAAGAGTTTGAAAGCAAGAAGAAATCGTCAGAAGATGAGGATTTCTGGGTCAAGCTTGAAAACAAAAATCTGAAAGCAAATGAATCAAAATTTCAGGAACAGATAAAAGTTCTGATGAATGAAAAATCTGTTCTTGAAAATTTGAAAAATGAAAATGAAAGTTCATTCAAGTCTCATCTTGAAAGAATATCTCAGTTTGAAAAAGAAGCTGAGAATTCCAGAAACAAGATTGATGAACTAGAGAAGAAATTGATAGGTTTTGTGACTTCATCAGACAATTTGAAGTTTCCTTGTCCAAAACCGATCAATTCTGTTCCAATAAGTGACAATGTCACAAACTTTGACAATGTCAAAGTTGAAGATTGTGATAAGAAATTTGATGATGAAAAAGAAAAAATAGAAAAACCAAAATTGTTTTTGAAATTAAAAGAAAAATTTCAGAAAACTGTTTTGCAATCGACTGAAAAGGGAGAATGCTCTAAGCAAAAACCTGTTAAGAAGATTGTAGAACAGAAACAAAAAGTTAAAAATTTGAAAAATGCTCAAAAAGAAAATAAAAGCTCATCAGATCGATCATCCAATCGAAATCAAAAACCACAAAAATTGAAAAATGAAAACTCAAAAAATGTTGGTAATAAGTGGTGCAGGTTTGACCACAGTGTTCAAAAGCCAAATCCAGCAAACTTGAGGAAAGAATATCACCAAGCCAGACAATGCTATGATCTGAGCGTTTGGTGTGAAGGTGGTATACGGTACGATAACAGAGTGTGCTACAGCTGCGGCTATCATGGACACATTGCTGTTAACTGCCAGTATTGGAGTTATGAGACCAGGAGGTGCTTTAATTGCAACATCAAAGGTCACATTGCCAGAGATTGCCCAAGGAAATCTAGTGAAAGATTGAGGGTTAACTCTCAGAAAATGGCAAAGATTCCAGTCAAAGTCAAGCCCCAGGAACAGAAGGTTTTGAAACCTAAAGTTCAAGAACAGTCAATTCCGGAAAAGAAAGTCAAACTTTCACAGGGGCAGAAAGACAGACTGAGGAAAAAGAGGAAGAAGGCGAGAGAGTATCTCGAGAAGATTTTGTCCTCGGATTCACCAAATAGAAAGAGTAAAAGTTCTGATGAATCAATTTCCTCGATTGCAAAGTCTAGCAAGACAGATTCATCAGATACAAATCTGAGGACTAAAGAGGAAAAGAAGAAAAAGGAGAAGGTCGGCGATGAATCTGACAGATCAAAGTCGGACAAGCCACTTTCAGGCAATGATTCTGGTTCGTTAAAACTAGAGGAGCCTTTGGTTGAGGTAAAAAAGGAGAATTCAAGTTTAGCAATGGATGATGCAAATTTTCCACCATTGTTAAATAAGAATTCGAAATCACCCAAGGACCGTCAGGCTTGGGTGAATCTGTTTAAATGAAAAACCTGACTTGCCGGAGATCCCAAGATGGTATCGTGGATCATGAATCGGCACATTTCTTGAGAAATTTCACTTTGGTGATTTTTCGTCTCAAATGTGGTAAATCAAGGACATTAAGTTGTACTTGATTTTCTACAAATGGTTTATGTTAAAACTGGAAATGATAAATCTTTAAAAGGTTTGAAGAAAACAAGATGATGAGATAACCCCAAATCTACAAATGGTTGGAACACAAACTAATTTTTTCCGGAAAAACCATTTTGATTGAAACAAACTTGAGTGTTTTGAAATCATTATGGGAAAATAGTTTGTTGTGAGGGGGAGTTCTGATTGTTTTTGCACAAGAATGGTGAATTGAGGTAATTCACATAATGTTGTCAAATTTTTGTATAGTTTGTTTTTTCAATTTTTCCTCAGAAAATCAAAATTGAAACATATTTTGATTTTAGGGGGAGTAAGAAAATTTTGAAAAATTTAAAAAAATTGAAAAATGAAAATGAGTTTTGTTGCAAAAAGAGGAGATGATAGTACATTGGTAGACTATCACAGCATGCTAAAGATTTGTAAATTCAAAAATGTTTTAAACAAGTCTTACTAATGATGTGTCAGTAGTCTTCGCACAGTTAGTAAATTGTATTCAAGATATAAACCTAAAATCAAACTTACTTATTTTGTGGGGAACACTACTTGGATATATAGGTAACCCCTGAAATCTCGTTTGAAAGGTTTCTTATTTTGAAATACTAGGTTCTTATACTCAAATGATGTCTGGGGTATTATTCCGGGACTTCTGCTGAACGGTGGTTCTGACCTAGTCCCTGACTAATACTTGCTTCAAAATGCTTGAAACACAGCATTACGCCCTCAGCTGATTAGACAATAAAATTGATGATCAGTTGTTGTAGCTGAAAAGATCCTCTAAAGGGGACACACTGCTAAGTCGAAACTGATATCTCTCTGCTGAACGGAAATTCTGACCTGAGATCCCTCAGTCTTCGCATTTTTCCCCTAATTTATATACAGATATCATTCGTAGTATAATTACCTGTAAATCAGAATATTGAGATCTGGATACGGGAGTATATTCAAGAAGTGGGACACTCAAATAAGTCTAAGTTCTAAAACATTAAATACGTATCTTGAATCAATTGAAAATTTGTGTAGAGGTTTAAGTGGACAACAATACTGACAATCAGAAGTAAATTTGTTTTTAACATTTGCTGATTAATCAAGATCAACGGTGTTGGTGATATGTCTCAAAAAAAAAAAAAAAACCGATATGATCCTCTTGCACAATCTCTCAAAAATAGTGTTCATTTTTGTATTTCATTAAATTCAAAAATCCAAAAAATATTGTATTTTTGTTTGATATTTGAAAACTTCAAAAAGATTTTCGACAACAGAGTGTGAAGAACTGATTTTCGACATTTCAAGTGTAAAACATGTTGAACTTGTGGTTTGGAAGAGAGTGTTAAATTGTGAAGATTTGAAATGCAAAATTGGTTCATTAACTTGATGACTAAGTTGAATGTTAACCTACAATTTGATCTTCATAGTTTTTCTTATACGATTAGTTGATTCATTAAGTTGAATTACAAATTGTGTTGTTTTGTGATAGTGTGTTTGAGTTTTGTAGGTTTCTGATCCTGTCGCTACGGATAGCCAGGAGACTCATCAGAACCAGAGAAGAGCTTAAACAGAGAAAGCCAGGAGTTGATTTCAATGGTGATAACGATTTCCAGACAGAGATCCCAGCATGATGATAGGGGGAGTCTGACGAAAGTTAGAGCCAGAGAAAGATCCAGGCATATGATTCCAGGATGAGTTCCTGAAGAAGATCGAACAAGATTGAGGTGCTGTGAATGATTGAAGACTCTCACTAAAGATTCCGTCAACATTCAAGGGGGAGTTTGTTAGTGCAGTTGTCTGTCGACTACATCTTTGTTCGTGTCTTAGAGAGAGAGAAAGACAAGTCGTTACGAGTTTCACTACGAGATTGACTACGGCAATATCCAAGGGGGAGATTGTTGATGCATATTTTGTCTATCGCCTTCGTCAATCCGAGTCATAGTGAAAAGCCGGGAAGAAATCAAGTGCATATTGTCATATTTAGTTAGAAATGGCAAGGTGGCAAACTTGTAATTAATGAGAACTTTCATTTAGTTGCCTTGACCATATAAATAGGAGGATATGTCATGATTTTAGTTAGACTTCAGAGAGATTGTTAGAAGATTTGGAGAAGACTTGGAGAAGACTTTCTAGAGAGAGAAAGTAGAGAGAGAAAGTTGTAGATTTGTGATTCTTGTATCGTTCTTGTCAAATTCAGCAATGGAATCACATTAGTAGTACGTTATCGTGTGTTCGGTCACGTTCGTTCACGGATTCCGCACGTGAAACGTTCGTTACGCAATCGAACGGTGCCAAAACCGGTCCTACAATTTTTCGAAGTCTAAGTTTCTTATAAAATAAATATGAAAGTAAAGTTTATTTTTGGCGACGTTTTACGAATTACAAAACAAAGTGTAACGTTCCGACAAACTTGATTTACAAATCAACGAAAACTCGAAAACTTTTATAAAATAGATATAATTATTTATATTTATTTCAAACGCCCAAAACTCGAAAATATTTTATAAAATAAATATAATTGTGTATATTTATTTCAAACGTCGTTACCCGTATAACTTTTATTAAATGAATATAATTGTTATATTTATTTCAAATGCCATTGATTCGTATACTTTTATAAAAATAAATATAATAATTTATATTTATTTCAAACTTCTAAACGAAGTACGACACCTTTGCGTAAGATTTTAACAACGATATTATTAATTCGATAACAACGAGCTCATATAATTATATGCATATACATTTATTTATCTCCATCCTACAAAAACTACCACCGTATATTACCTTACCACATACGACATTTCGAATACGTACCGTTATCGATCCACGTATTTCTAACTCACGACAACTAACACGACTTCGTAAACATAGTTATGTTTTTGTATATAAATATATATAAACATATATATATCCTTAATCTTTCGGAAACTAAGTCATTCCGAGACTTAGTTTTATCCCGATTATAAACGGGATCAAATAACCATAGATTGGTTATTCTAAGTCAAGATAAAACTACCTTAGGGTCGTGTAGTTAACGACTCGGTAGAGCTCGGACACGTAGTTTAATTACGTCGTTAAACTAGAAACTGATAAGTTATTCCTTGTTAGGAATACTATAGATGCACGCTAGCTACTTCACGTTCTTGGAACGACATCACGGAATCACGTTAAGCTAGCTTTGCACGGGAATGTCATGGTGAGTTCATAACCCCCATTTTTTACTGTTTTACATTTTTATAAAATGTTTTCGGGGGTGGAAAGACATGCAAGTTTTGCAAAATCACACACGGTTTTGATAAATGAATATCACATATTTATAAACCATTTTGCGACAGGATTTCAACGAACTCAAATGGTTTACGAAAATATTATGCTAAACATACCAGTTTTGTAAAAACATAAGTGTTTTTCGAAACATGCATGAGTTTTAATAACACGAATGACATGGGCAAATGCTCAAGGACATGGGCAGAGACCCAAGGACATGAATAACTCACACATTATACGTTAAAGGGTATGGTTAAGCTAGGGAATGGACTGTTAGATCATGTGAGCGAATAGTAATCTCTCTTAAGTGCCATTAATCTTGTATAAGACCGAGGGCAAAAGTGGTAGATCTATCGGGTGTAGCGAGCCCCACTCTTGGGTCCTTGTGTGGCCCATGTAGTGCTTTTGTTGTTCTAACCGGGTGGACCGGGGGAAATCCGCTAGGGCTTAGTGCTTCCTATGTCGCCACACATATTAATGTCCTTGCAAAACATTCATGATCTAATCATAGACGCTTACATACCAGTTTTAATACTCAGATTCTCAAATGTTTTTAAGATTCAATTGATGATAACTCACAAATACATGGAGTTGCGAATTTTGGTAACGTTTTTCAAATAATACCTAAGTAAGAGGACGCGTTGATCCTGCTTACAAAGATTCTTTTGGGCTCGGCCCATTCTCTCTCGTGCAATGCACAAAGACTCTCGTGGGCTAGACTCACAGTTTTCATATATCATGCCGAGAAAATGATTTTTCTATATTTTCTCAACAACTTTAAAACCAGTTATCAAAAATATTTATTTTAAATCTTTTCAAAACAAACGATGAACTCGCTCAACTTTATGTTGACTTTTTCGCATGTTCTTTCTCAGGTTGCATTTTCAAACTATGGAACGGTTGGAATAGGAGAACCCATGGGGATTCGAGTACTTAGTGGGCGTTCGTTTTCTAGAAGTCTTAGCTTATTTCCTTCCGTTGTGCAATGAAGATACCAGTCCAGTCACGCCAGTTTTGATATTTCGGGGTGTGACAAATAACAATCTTGTATCAGATTTACATGTTTGTCCAACATTTAGGGCCGGTGATTATACAAACCGATCAAGATTAATCGACACACCACAAATATATCTCACAAGAAGTTACCTGACGAGTGAGTATATCTTTTACATACGCAACAGGAGGTGTTATGCCTACACCTTGTGCTTAAGTTGTGGTCATTTACACTTTTTAAATGAGCCAAGGATATCCAGGACACGGTCATTAACCCCCAATGTTATTTGTTATCAAGCAATACTGATTAAAATAGGATTATGCAATTTAATCATCTCCGATTAAAAGGTTTCTACTCCCGACCAAGCGGTATTTTTATAATACCGTATCCCAAGCCCGTATAAGGGAAATTAAGTTAAAACTATTTACCCGAGCTTAAAATGCAAATTATACTCAGCCGTATATTCTAATCAGCAAGCACAAGTACCTCTACTGGGGCTCTCAATCTGGAACGAAGGTTTTATTAACCTATTAGATTCCTAACGGGTCTTATTTAAGTTGAAACTTAGACCGGTTAGTTTTCAGGAAAGGTTTACGGTTCAAAACGCAAGATTAAGCGAAGACCGGATTAGAATGTGATTTAGACCCGACAAGTACGGATACTTGTATAATATGGGTAAACTAAACACATTCTGAATTTTGAAGTGAAAATGAGAAGGTTTGACCCGTTTTGGTTAATTTATGCAAACTAGTTACATAAACCGTACCGAACGCGAAAGATGCATAACGGGTAACCAAATGAGTCATGAACATGTTTCACAAGTTGATATACCTTAAATATGTTGTGATATCAGTAAGATACCTTCCATTATGCCCAAAACGAATTTAAAATCAATTTAAGCCCTGTAGGGGTAATTTGGTCATTTTAAAGATTATAAAAGAGGTTAAATGACAATCTGAGGTTCTGGTCTAAAATAATCAGTAAAAATATTTATTTTATCAAGTTATATCAGTAAGATATCTCACATATGTGAAATTTACCATTCATGGCCAAACTATGCACCGTAGGGGCATTTTGGTCATTTCACATATGCTTTAAGGGTTAATTTTGGAAATCTGAGTTCAAAACTTTTATTTACTGTTAAAGTATAAAAACTTATCCATAACATCAGTAGGTATCAAGCTTTAGGTGCCTAATATGGTTTTAAACCATACTATGCGCCTAAATCGCATAAAAGTCGGTATTTGACGATATTCGGTTTAAATAGGGAAATCTGAGATTTTAACCAGCCTTTACAGTTTAAAATAACTTATTTATCATATAAATTGGTAGAAAAAGGTTTGACATGTAAAGGATGTATAAAACTCATTTTATTAGCAAAAAGGGCGTTATCGTCAATTACCGAGCCTATGCGAGAACTCTATGTTATGATTATCTTAAAATTTAATAAAAATTTCCAAAAGTCCCAAAATTATATTACATCAGTAGGTAAAATGTTTGATGTAAAAATTTGGGTTTAAATAGACTTTATGCCGAAAATGACGTTTAATTAATAAAAAGCTTTCAATTTACGCTATTGCGCATAACTCCCATTTTAGACCACGAACTGATGTGAAATTTTATGGACATGTTTATAAATCAGTAATAAAGGTTTTTGTCCTTTCACATTTTCAAAAATCTCGTTCTAATATCAAAAGGGCATAATAGTCAACTTTAAGCATATAACGGAAACATGCATATGAACTAGGATTACTATGGAACTAAGTTGTATAACCTCAGAGGGTTATACTAACCTATAACATGGTCCTGAAGGAATCCAAAGGTATATCTAGACTAAGCTAAATCGGGTCAGAACTGAAAGTCAAAGCAAAAGTCTACTTTTGCGACTTTCGGTTCCGAACCGAGCCTAAACTCAGGATTGTCGGGTTGAACATGCCTAGACATGTTCAATTAATATTTACCAAGTTATTAAAGTGACAAAACTGATTTTATTGCCTTTACATCATTAGTTATGAATTTTGTTTAAAAACCGACTCGCTTGACTTTTATTTTAATTACTTTGACCCGACAATTAACTAAGCAAACGTGGTAATTAGGAGGTGCCCTTTTGAGGGTTTAATACCTACCTAATTACGATCACGTAGCCATGTTCGTTGCGAACAATGGCTTGACCGTTTAAATGTCAAAGCGTTTATCGCAAACACTTGACTTTTCGGCTTTAAGAGTCAAACAATTTGTCACACCCCCAAAATACCACATGCGGAATCACCGTGGGGCGTGTGACGTACCAGGATCCAAGCCATCAATGAATGTCGAACTCATAACAATTATTCCAAATAAACTTTCATTTATTATAGATAGAAGTGTTACAAAACTTAATTTTACGTTCAGCGGAAGCATAATACATTAATTAAGAAATTCATAAACCAAGTGTGTGAAAGCCATTAGATTCATCTCACGTTTCCATGTATCTCGACGCATGACCACTCCAGCCTCCCAGACAGCAAGTTCCAATGATATGCACCTAAAGGCCTGCAAGGCATGTAACAACGAATCAACAACAAAGTTGAGCGAGTTCACAGTTGGGTGTTCGTTTTAAGTTGTTTCAAAAACATAGTTTTTCTTTAGCTGGCTTACTTGCCGTGGGGGTTACCCCATAGTTGAAAATACGATTAACCACTTCCTTCTTTCCCAAACCATAACTAGTGGGGGCTTCCCCATGTTGTAAACCACTAGACCGTTACAATATCGACTACTGACGAAAGTAAGCTGTGCCCTAAGTCAATGTCTATCATCATTGACTGTGTGCCATGATCCATTAGTACACGCCCGTCCTACCGGCACGGTGTGAGGTTTGTCAAACCTAATAGCGCTATTAACTAATGACCCGCTCGCCATTGGCCTCGGCGATTAAGTATATAAAAATGAGGGACTTAATGATAGAGTTTTGTCTAGTAAGTTTAAGGTTGTTGTCCTTGTCGTGATGTCGTGGTCACAATCAAATTTAATCCAAATACAACTAATTAGCTAGCGGTAAGTGGGTATCGAACACAGGGAGTTTGTTGAAAATGTGTTATTTGAGAGAGTATCTAACTTGACTAAATTAATCTAATTGCAAATAAAATAAAATTCAAGAGTTGATTTGATTGGATTGGTTTTAAAACTAAAATTAACTAATAAAATTGAAAAGATGAAAGTTTTGGTTGTAAGCAAATTAGAGACAAATGATCATCCTAGATTTCCGGTTTCAATTGACATTCATGTTATCATTCCACTAGAAAGAACTACATAGACATAGCTCATGTGTGACTACTTGCAGTGATGAAAGGGAACTAAGTACTCAGATTCCTAGAACGTGAGGTTGTTACCCGATGATCAATCAACCCTTACCCAAGCCTAACTATACCCATGATATCTCGATTGCCAACGGCACCAAGAACGTATGGTTTCTAATTAGTTCAACATAAGAATTAACAAGTTACTAACAAACAATCACACACCTTAACAAACAAATCATAAAGATAAAGATTGTTATTCTAGAAATTAGGAAATCAAACATGAAAACCTTCAATCCAGGATAATCACAAATTAGGAAATCAAACATGAAAACCTTCAATCTAGGATTTAACAAGCATTCATGCACAAGTTCTATTAACACAATACACACACCGCCACTCAAAACAACGAAAGCATCTTTAATAATCATGTGTGGCTCAAACACTCACCAAGAAATGACTAAAAAGGGGTGTCGGTGTGTCAAGTGGAACAATATCAAGTGTTCAGATTTCGACAATTTTTCGTTTGGTTTCACAATTTTTTTAAAATTCTCAAAAATTTCCCCCCCATCCCCACACTTGGGATACATTGACCCCAATGTATGGTTTTGAAAGGAATTGATCGCTAAAACCCATTCAAACTTTTTTTTAAACAAAACATAAACAAACTAACTACCAAAATTTCAAAGCTAAAGAACATAACAAGACTAAGGAAAGAGTACAATGACCTGGTGACGTTTGACACAACAGATGTTGTAGACATCCGACTTCCTATCACCACCTTCACACAAATATCCGCACATCTTCCCCACACTTGAATGTCGCCAAGGCCCTGAAACATAGAAAAATAAACACAGCAAGATCAATATAAAACCCCGGGTTGCTTCCCGAGCAGCGCTAAGTTTCGAGTCTTTAGCCAGACCATGCCACCCCTATTTATGGTGGCTCAAAGAATCGATTCCTCTCACCTCCCCCACCGTAGCTTGTCATTGGTTGAAATGTATCCATCAAATGTCCATTCGATGGATAGTCAACTACATACCTGGTCGAACCTTCATACTTCTTTTCACACCCCGGTGGTTTGTTTGTTTTTATTCTCTGATGCACACTTTTCATATGGTTACTAGACTCTCTACCCTTCTCTTCAATAGGTTCATAACTAATCTCCCTAGTATGAACATCAAAATACAACTTACGGTTCTTTTCGGTCATAGTAATGATCCCGTCTCTACAGTTGATTTGAGCACTTGCCGTATAAGGAAACGGTCGACCCAAAATCACCCTTTGTTGTGACGCCATCATGGTAGTAGCATAATCTAAAACCAGAAAATCTACCGGGTATTCGAACTCTCCCAACCGAATCATAATATTCTTAACCATTCCCCGTGGATGCCTCCAACTTTCATCCGCCAAACTCACCATGGTGTCTACATCCTGAAGCGGACCAAAATCATACATGTCGTATAGATCACCTGGTAACACACTCATGCTCGCCCCATAATCCAATAATGCATGAGGAATTTTTAGTTTCCCCACTCGGATAGGCACGATTGGCGCTCCATACTCTTTATCATTCTCGACTTCGGCATCTTTTTCCAAACCTGCATTCACTCGATACGAAGAAGTTAACAATGTTTCATTAGATTTTGAATTTGGAACGGTGCTTACCACATTGATGTTGATGCTTTTTGTGTTCTTGGGATTTATCACCGTGTCACTTGGTAATTCACCTTTTGCTTTCTTCAATAATGCCACGTCACTTGCAAGTTGACCCATTTGAGTGGTCAACGATTGAATAGCTTTGTCATGGATTTCATCTTTTTGCATGCGAACATCATCCATTCGATTTCTTCGCTGCATCTCTAGTTGCATTGCCTTGAGCATCTCCATGACCTCATTTCCACCAGAAGAACTTTGACCCGAAAACCCACTTTGATTATTGAACGGTTGGCGTGGAGCAAAATTACCTTGGGCTCCTTGAAAATTTGGGTTAGCTTGATTCGACGGGTTCCCGTAACGGAAGTTAGGATGGTTTCGTAACCTGGGGTGGTAAGTGTTAGAATTCATGTTGTAATTTCTACCACCCTCTCCTTGCCTTTGGAAAGCATTCACCTCCTCATATTGCCCTTCACCTCCTTGGCAATTTTCAGCCGCATGCCTTATCTCATTACAAATTGCATAAACATCATAAATTTGATTAGAAGATTGAACATTACCATCGTCTACCGCATGCACTTGAGTTCGGGTAATGGCCGGTCGTGCTCTCCTTGATGCTTGAGCTTTTCTTTTTGATGTGATTGCCATTTGCTCCAAAAATTCCCAATCGTCATGCTCGTAGTTTGTACCAAAAGTACCATTTGTAATAGACATTAAATCGCGAGCATCTTCAGCACTACCCCTCATGGAAAGCATTCATCAATTCCCAAAGTTCTATCCCATGGTGAGGGAAATTCTTGATCATCATGTTGAATCGTTCAAATGCCTCATGAAACATCTCACCTTGTTGTTGTTGAAAACTTCTCAACCCTTTTCTAGCATCATTGGTCTTTTGAGCGGTGTAAAATTCATCTAAGAAAATTTGTTGCATCTCCGCCCATGTATAGATAGATGCTGAAGGTAGAGTGTAAAACCACTTCTTCGCCTTGTCTTCCAAGGAAAATTGGAATAGTACCAATTTGACATCATCGGCCGAAAATCCTTGACTCCCAAGAGTGTTGCAAATCGAGTCATAAGCCTCCAAATGAAAATAAGGCTCCTCCGTTGCTAGACCCTTATATTTTGGCAAGCTTTGTAATGAGTTGGTTCTCACTTCAAATGTCCTCCCTTGATTATTGTGAGGAATAACTACCGGTGAAGGATTGTGAGTGATTACGGGCCTAATATGTGCTTCAATGCCTCTTGCATGTTCTCGAAGATGTCTTCGTGGTACACCCAACCGACCCCTTGGACGAATAGGACCCATTGGTCTTTGAATAGGTCCTTGAGGTGCAAATGGTGGTTGAAATTGTTGTTGAATCGGTTGTTGTTGAATTGGCCTTTGAAATTGATGTTGTACATTTTGCGTACGAATTTGTTGTAATGGTGTAGGACGTTGCAATTGTACCCCTTGTGGTCGGACATGTTGTACTCCAACCGGTAGCCTACCCACATCTTGAATTCTTTGCACTGGTTGATTTTGTTGAATCACTCCTCCTTGAGGTCCTAAATTACCTCCATCACCCTCATAATAAAATCCATCTTCTTCGTATCCCTCAAACTCTTCATACCCTTCTTCATATCCATCTCTTCCTGTACCCGAAAATTGCCCAAATGGATAAGATGAATATTGAAAACCAGATTGGTTAGGTGGTCTAAATGAAGAAGTGGCATGAACAGTTGAACTTTGTGGTAGTGAATGAGTTGAAGATGATTGACCCGTAGCTGGAAAGAAATGGGAAGATGGTGGCATTATGGTAGAAGGGTTAAAAGTATGTGTAGGTTCAACTTGGGTAGTGATAGGTAATGTGGTGTTGGTTGGTGTAACATCATGCGGTGGAGTAAGGTCGGTAGTGGTGTTAGGCATGGTGGTATTTGGTGAAGGTTGTGTTGTTGATGGTATGAAAGGTGGTATAAGTTCGCCCGTAGTGGGTGGTGGTGGCGGTGGATCCATGTATCTCTGTGGTGTAATTGGTGTAGTTGGTGTTGTTGGTGATCCGCTGATTCTGTTTTCCCTTAACAAAATCTGTTTCCTCTTAATGTTCGCTCAATTTCCGGATCAAATGCCAATGGTGATAGCTTGTGAGAGCTTTTAGTAAGCACGCACCTGTAAATACCTGCACACTAACACACCCAACATAAACCAGAAAAATAACAAACTTAAAAAGAACAAAAATAACACACGTTGCGCACTACTCCCTGGCAACGACGCCAAAATTTGACGTGATGTCGTGGTCACAATCAAATTTAATCCAAATACAACTAATTAACTAGCGGTAAGTGGGTATTGAACACAGGGAGTTTGTGGAAAATGTGTTATTTGAGAGAGTATCTAACTTGACTAAATTAATCTAATTGCAAATAAAATAAAATTCAAGAGTTGATTTGATTGGATTGGTTTTAAAACTAAAATTAACTAATTAAATTGCAAAGATGAAAGTTTTGGTTGTAAGCAAATTAGAGACAAATGATCATCCTAGATTTCCGGTTTCAATTGACATTCATGTTATCATTCCACTAGAAAGAACTACATAGACATAGCTCATGTGTGACTACTTGCAGTGATGAATGGGAACTAAGTACTCAGATTCCTAGAAAGTGAGGTTGTTACCCGATGATCAATCAACCCTTACCCAAGCCTAACTATACCCATGATATCTCGAAGCCAATGGCACCAAGAACGTATGGTTTCTAATTAGTTCAACATAAGAATTAACAAGTTACTAACAAACAATCACACACCATAGCAAATAAATCATAAAGATAAAGATTATTATTCTAGAAATTAGGAAATCAAACATGAAAACCTTCAATCCAGGATAATGACAAAGTGTTTAGCCACTTATGGCTTGAAACAACATCATAATACTAGTTTCAATGTTCAATGGAATCACCAACATAAAACAAGAAATTACAATTATTCTCTAAGCTCCCAAGTCTCCAACAATGCCCAATATCGTGTCCAAAATGATTTTGTAACCGAAAACCAATGACAAGACACCTTTAAACTTCATCAAACGACCATTAAATGCAGTAAGTTACATATGGGAGCACTCGGCGCCGTAAGCTACGACGCCCGGCCATAACTTACGGCGGTCAGAAAGGTCAACAGGGTCAACATTGTGCCGTAACCTACGGGGCCAGCCGTAGGCTACGGCACCCATTAGTTCCCTACGCCAATTATGTACTGTCTTACGGCAAAGGGTTTGTGCACAAATGGAGGCCGTAACCTACGGCAAGAGCCGTAGGTTACGGTGCTAAGTGGGGCTCTTTTCCTTATTTCTCCATCAAAACTTGCTTTCTTCAAATCTTTAACTCCCCAACTTCTAGCATCCATTCATGCCTCCTAAAACCCGCATTTTGAACGTTGTCACACCTGCACATCAAATTATCTAGTGATTACCAAATTCAAGCAAATAACCGGACAAAGTACGGGATTTCAATCTATTTAGATGCCTTAAGGGTTGTCCTACGGACCACTTGTCAGTCCTACCCAAGGAGGACGAACGTACGTATTCTACCCAAGGAGAATACGCAGGATTAATATTGGCATCCTACCCATGGAGGATGGAGGTACATATCCTACCCGAGGAGAATATGTAGGTTCCGTTTTAGTTCTTTAACCCATTCCCAACCACCGGGAATCCCATGCCTTATAGAGAGTGTGAACTCACCTTGGTTTGCTCGGTAAGACTTAGTTACTTGTTTGTCAATTGGTCAAACACGTCCTAGAAAGGTTACCGACAATAGTCAGTTCTACATGCACACGAATCACAACTTTGTAGCACAATTATTGTTTATGTAATACACCAAGTAATCGAATTCATGATATTTAGCTCAATCACATAATGTCAGCGATAAACCACCCAATATGCAACAAGTCAATCATACCACATACATACATTCATGATTTATTAGTATACATCTCAAACCCACCTACTGAACACATGCGACCGATAAGTCATACAAAGTCCAAAATAATTCCATTCGGGCTGTATTATGGACTCCAGTTTGCGGCCCAACAACACCAACATGTTTATCTCCTTATTGTTACCTAGGACCTTATACATTATAACTCTGGCCCACTTGTGCATCCCAATTAAAAGTTACAGCCCAACGACTCAGTGATTTAGCCAAATTGCATGGTCCAGATTTAAGAAACTAATTCATTCATGTTTGTTCAACAATTATGTGCGGCCCATATACTGCCCCAGCCCAGTCTTTTACACAAACATGCCCAATACTCTTTGGTATAACCCAACTAATAAACATGCAGATCCGAATTATATGCAAACCCCTTGCACCCTTTTTGATTTATCTCAGTGGCCTATTTTTATACAATTACACATAATATCCTTTATCAACAGCCTATGATCATCGCATAACATCAGCAATAATTCCCCATTCACAACATTCAACGTAAGGTTCTCAAACAGGTAATATTTCATCAAATATCCGCATGCTATCTATATTAATTTCAATAAAAACCTCAGCCATATGACAAGAACATCAAACGTGAACACACACACACACACATATATATATATATATATATATATATATATATATATATATATATATACACATGTGTATATGCAGTCCATTTAGCACATAATAACCCAATTACATGTATGCGATATGGTAGAGTGTTCGGCCCAGATTGTAAGGTGAAACCCACCGAATTCTTGTGTTAATGGCTTCCAATTAACCGGTTCCATTTATCATATATTCATATTATAAACAACATCATGATCATATAAAAATCAACATAGCAATTATCATTCACATGAGTCTAGTCTGATCAGTTATATCCTACCAACACCTCTAGTAACCGGTTATCAGAATGTGTATTCCTAATCCACATCGCACACAAGATTATATCATCACATATCAACTTCAATTGCACGTTTATAACCATATCAAGACCATGTAATTTTCAAGAACAATAAACATACTAATAATAGAGATCCCATATACTAACCAAAGTCCAGGACACAAGACTGAAAGGCTTCGACGAAAGGGGGGCTCGGCTAGAGGAGATGATGCTCGAACAAAGTTTGTTACTGTTGATGGTTCTAGAGGGAATAGGGTTTGCAAAAAGAGTTGTGGTATTTATGATTGTTGTACGTAACTAATAGAGAGGAAAGGTGGGTTGTGGGCTCGGTTTTGGGCTGGTGACAACACAAAAAGGCCAGTTACGTGGGCCACAAGATAAGTAATTTACAACATAAAAGGCCACATAAAAATATTTGGTGAACACATAGCAGCTGGCCCAAGTCCCTTATTTCTATAATTGTCACACCCTGATGTGCGTGAAGTGTGTTATATTTTTGATGTATATTTAAGCCCCTTTTTACACTTTTAGCTAAGTTTTAAATTTATAAAACACGATATTCACTAACACTAAACACACATATGGGCAAGTGCACCCATCGTGGACGTAGTATAGTGTTGGTAAGATACCGAGGTCGTCCAAGGACACAAGAGCTTTTAATACCGGTTTATCCTCAACGTCTAATCAAATAAAAAAGTGAGAAAAATGTTTTTAAACTAAGAAAATAAAAACTAACTAAATGCTGAAAAATAAAATAAAATAAAAACAGATAGACAAGATGAATCACTTGGATCCGACACGTGTATTAGTATAACCTTTGATTATTTTCGCACTTTTGCACTTGTTTAAGAGATTATCTTAGTTATTGTAGTAGGCCCCTCTTTTGAAGGTGACGTTACCCTCAACCCAGTAGTTTGAGTCAGCAAGGATACAATCCTAAAGGGTCGGATTATTGAAAGATAATGAATTAAGTTATTAATGCAAATTGTGGTAGGCCCCGCTTTCGGCGGTGACGTTACCCTCGGCTAAGTAGTCTGAGTCAGCAGGGATACAGTCCTAAATAGCCGGGTTATAGTATTAATAGTAGTTAACTTATGATGGGGTCAAAGAGTTTGGATCCCCGCCATCCAATACCTATGGGCATTGAAGGAGATCCTACTAAATTTGACCCAGGTCCCAAGCAGGACCTCTAAACGCTGAACAAGGGCAAGACCCTTACCAAACCGTTCCCTTAACCCCCGACCAGGTAGCCAACATACCTCCATATAGACCGTGGAGATATGAATGGTGAAAATCTTTTATTTTATATAGACAGTAAAATAATGCCAAGACACCACGGACAAACGATAAGGAAAGATCACCTTCAACATAAGCAACTAGTTATTAAAGTCATTAATACAAAACCAAATAAAAAGTGCAAAAGATTGAAAATAAAAAGTATTATACTAAACACTTGTCTTCACCAAGTGATGTAAGAGACTTAGGCAAACATGGCCTTGATTGTCAAGAACTCTTACGATCAATCTTGGATCCCGAGACGACTCACACACTCTACGATGGACAATGGATGATGGTGGTGGATGAAGGTGTTATGGTGGTGGTGGGTGGTGGATGAAGTGTGAGAGAGGTGGTGTGCCAAGGGATGAGATGGAATGAAACCAAGCACTCCTATTTATAGGCTGAACAGAAGGCTGGGCACGGCCCCGTGTCCGCTGGACACGCCCCCGTGCCCGTCTGACACTCTCTCTCCTCATTAATTGTAATTCGCAATTACAATTAATGCGCCTGCTGTACTTTCACCACGCCCCCGTGCCCGCTGGACACGGCCCCGTGGTGGGAAATGGAAGCTTCTATAGATTTGTCTTTTATGCTGCTTCTTGGGCACGGCCCCGTGTCCGCTGGACACGGGGCGTGTTCAGACTTCTGCTTTCTCTTTTTTGTCTTGGAGGATGCCGTTGAGGGTCCGGGCAGTCTACTTTTATTCCTTTTCTTGTATTTGTGCTAGAATTAGTTGTCTTTTTGCTTCTTTTGTGAATTTGAACTCATTTCATCCTGAAAATACAAAAGAAAGACAAAAACACTCTTTTTCCAACATTAGTACTTAAAAAGGGTTAGTTTTATGCCTTAATTGATGTGATTTATATGTTGTATTTTACACACATCAAATACCCCCACACTTGAACTTTTGCTTGTCCTCAAGCAAAACTCTTTAAATGTGGCTTACACTCCCAAATGGAATAGGTAGAAGAGAAAGTTTTTGGCTTGTCATAGAGTGTCGGGAATCCAAGATCTTTGTAAGTTTTGTTTTTATTTATTTACAATCCTGTTCGTTATGATTTATTTAGAACGTTTCACAGGATAAATTACTTATTCGGGCATAACATGCCTTATTAAAATTCCATTTATATACAAGTTCACATACCTCACGGGAGATCACTCAACACTCGGCCGAAGGTGTAATTTTTTAGTGAATCACTCGAGAGCGGCATGGAACTTATGCCTTCCATAGGCTTGCCAAGCAATCAATCCTCCTCCTTTTTAACTTTTTACCTTTGTAAATATCAAGAGGACTTTTTGGGTGAAGGGTTAGGCTTGGGTTAAAGGTGGGTGGTTGGGTTAGTGGTTAGTAAAAGGGCGAAAGTCGTAAAAAGCGTCGGTTTTCGTGACACACCTTGTTTTTAGTTACTTTTTATTTTGAAGTATTTCTCCAAACAAGCTTTTATATAGCTTTTGTTTGTTTTTGACTTCATCATCATTTTTTTTAAGTAGTCACATAAAATAGCGAGCTTACGAAAAACCGAGCTTGTTACTAAAATAAAGGGTGAAATAAAAAAAGGTTTTTGGTGGGTAAAAAGGTTTTAGGGTAATGAAATGAAAGGTTTAGGCTCAAAGGGGCTAACTAGGGGGATTTTGGGTAGGTGGTAAAAAAATGAAAAATAATGGTGTAGAAAGAAAAATATGGTTAGTCCTAATGCCTCCATCACTTACTTACTTGGGTTTAAGTTGGTAAGGACCGGGAATGTATCGTCGTGGCAAGTTCTAGAGTTGTAAGAACCAAGCGGCTATTCACACAAGAAACGAAAAGCATTTAGTCTAAAGATGTATATTTGTATGCTCAATAAAGGCTCAAAACTCACTTTTGTGGGAATGGGTTTTTAATGCGATCAAGTATATATAATCGAATTTTTAACTAGACTTGTTATGCCGTTTCGTAATTTTCTTATGTTGGTTCTTTTTATCACGACGCTATCGGTTGTAAATTTGTAAAAATATAACCTTTTTAGAACTTGTTATTCCCAAATTAAACCAAGACAAGTAAAAAAAAGGAAAAGTTTTTTAAAAAAAATTTGGGGTGTTTAGCGGTTCCAATAGAGTTTTGTGTAAGGCTTAGGATTTGCAAAATTCAAGGTTTTAGCATCCCCCCCACACTTAAATTACACATTGTCCTCAATGTGTCCCAAAAATAATATTTTCGGTTGATTAGAATGTGTAAAAGTGGATTAAAAAGCAAAGATTTATGTTACTGGCATCCTGGACACGACCCCGTGGTGACCGGGCACGGCCCCGTGGTCAGGTGCCAGTAACAGAAATTAGAGAACTAGGACAGAAGCCTGGACACGGGGGCGTGTCCGCTGAACATGGCCCGTGTCCAGTTACCTGAACTGGGCGTTTTTCTGCAGGTGGCTCAGCACGGGGCCGTGTTGGTTGGGCACGACCCGTGTTGAGCCTTCTGTGATGGAGATTTGTGTCGGGTTGCTTTGTTCTTTGTGTATGGGGCCATTTTTCTCGTTCCCTTTTTCATCCATTACCACCATGAGTGTGTTTTATTCACTAATTACTATCAATCTTAGAAACCATCATATTATTGTAAACATAGAGAGACATTACATAAAACTAAAGATGAAAACACATAAATATGGAGTTCTAGCCCTATGTTTTATTTTAATTAGCAAAATTTCCAAGAAACTACTAATCTTTGTTAGATAAGGCTTTTAGAAACTCCTTCTTCCGGGCGTGGTCCTCCTCATATGTCGGCGAGCCACTCCTCCACCTCCCTTGGAAGGAGAAAAGAGGGCTCATTTGCATTAGTTTGAGGAGTTTCGATTTCCGCTGGAATTTCTTGTGGGTGTTCCATGGGAGGTTCCGCGGGAAAGTCTTCCCACCCGGTAGGGTTGTTAACCCCGAGTGCCAAGTTCCAGTCCTGTTGTGGAAGGACTGGTTCCATTGGAGGTGCTACAAGAATGTTTAACCTTTGGTGCAAAAGGTTAATTTCTTGAAAGCTACTTTCGAGTCCCACCTTAAGATCGTTAATACGGTCAATTAGGACCTCCTCTACTGACGTCATTTCGTCGAGAGCTTCCCTCAATGCTATCACATAGTGCACAAGCGTAGCTTCAACGGAGGGCCTTCTTCCCCTTCTGCTGTTTGATGAATGAACGGATGATGTTTCACTGTTTTCACTCGCCATTCTACGAAAAATAGACCGAAAAACAGTTTATGTGATGAAACAGTTTCTGGACACGGCCCCGTGCTCATTAAGCACGGCCCCGTGTTCATCTTTCTGCAGAATTTTGAAGCAAGGAATTTTGGGCTTTTAAGTTATTTTCTGAATTTATGTAGGCTTTTTGGTCATAAATAACTTTAAATAATGTTACACAACATGTTTTTACCAAGATTCCATGAACAAAACTCATTGTTTCCTACCACATAGGTTGAAGGATTCAAACTTTTGATGGTAGTTCTTGGAGAAAGATGAAAAAAAAGAAGGAAATGTCTAGAAGAGGAAAGGACAAGATGGGTTGTTGGAACCTTCTTTTAGACTTACCTAGGATTGTTTGAGAGAAGATTCCTTCAAATCTCTGTCCCAAGTTGGTCCAAATGTGCAGAATTCTTGGCTGCATTTATAGAAAACGACAGCCTTCTGGACACGGCCCCGTGTTCGCTGGACACGGCCCCGTGTGCAGATGAAATTCTGACACAGTTTGTCCGTATTCTGACGTTCTGATCAGAAGGAAATCTTTTGGTGAACACGGGGGCGTGTTGGCCGGGCACGGCCCCGTGTCGAGTGGACTTTATCTTTTTATGAAGTTGTCTAGTCTCTTTTATGGGACTTATATGTTATCGGGTGGCTCTTGATTTGTTGGAACAACCCCAAAGTGCCTAAGATACCTTAATTGTCCTATACTAAGGCGAGAACGCAAGAGGTTATCGGTGAGGGTAATTCCTATTTTCATTCTAGGTGGACAAGTCCAACCCTTTTCCGGGCTCTCGTTAAAGAAGGTGTATGCCGAATCGCTCAGGTCTATGTATGCATCGAACGAAGTCGATGGGGAGTCCTTCACGACACAATCGGCACAGGGACGACTATCGTCCAAGTCTTTTCTAGGTACGAAGGTATTTTCGGGAGCAACGAGGTTGTCGGAATGCGGTTCCAACATTTCCTCATGGTCATCATCTTGGGGCGGATCAATAAAATCCTTCCTAAGTTCTTTTGACCAATTTAGAATTAGTTCTTCTAGTTGAAATAACTCGTCAAGGAGCATTTCCCCTAGAATATCTGGCTGGGCGCATTCGAGGGAGAGATAGTGCTTATTTTTACTTTCGCCCCTCTTAAGGTTATAAGGAATCGGTGGGTCTATATAGTGGGGCCTATAATTTAGAAAATAACATTTTAATTCTTCATGTTCGCCTCCACATAATCGACACCACATACCATAAGAGTGCCGAAAGTAAAAAATTACTATCACCCATGTTTGTGTCAGAAATTACCAACCGCCGGGATCTAACGGTTCTGTTTTCAGTAAGAGAATCTTGGGCAAGAGGGCGTGTTGAGTGGACACGGCCCCGTGTACAGCTTACTGTCTGACTTAAAACAGGATTGCCAGTTCCAATGATTGAGCACGGGGGCGTGTCCAGCAGGCACGACCCCGTGTTGAGCTCTGCAGAAGCTGAAAAACTAAGAAAAATCCTAAAAATTAAAAAGAAAAATAAAAATATGATTAGGCCGTTGATTCCTAACTTTCTTAAAATCCTTGTGTCCCCGGCAACGGCGCCAAAAACTTGATGGTGCGTGAAGTGTGTTATATTTTTGATGTATATTTAAGCCCCTTTTTACACTTTTAGCCAAGTTTTAAATTTATAAAACACGATATTCACTAACACTAAACACACATATGGGCAAGTGCACCCATCGTGGACGTAGTATAGTGTTGGTAAGATACCGAGGTCGTCCAAGGACACAAGAGCTTTTAATACCGGTTTATCCTCAACGTCTAATCAAATAAAAAAGTGAGAAAAATGTTTTTAAACTAAGAAAATAAAAACTAACTAAATGCTGAAAAATAAAATAAAATAAAAACAGATAGACAAGATGAATCACTTGGATCCGACACGTGTATTAGTATAACCTTTGATTATTTTCGCACTTTTGCACTTGTTTAAGAGATTATCTTAGTTATTGTAGTAGGCCCCTCTTTTGAAGGTGACGTTACCCTCAACCCAGTAGTTTGAGTCAGCAAGGATACAATCCTAAAGGGTCAGATTATTGAAAGATAATGAATTAAGTTATTAATGCAAATTGTGGTAGGCCCTGCTTTCGGCGGTGACGTTACCCTCGGCTAAGTAGTCTGAGTCAGCAGGGATACAGTCCTAAATAGTCGGGTTATAGTATTAATAGTAGTTAACTTATGAGGGGGTCAAAGAGTTTGGATCCCCGCCATCCAATACCTATGGGCATTGAAGGAGATCCTACTAAATTTGACCCAGGTCCCAAGCAGGACCTCTAAACGCTGAACAAGGGCAAGACCCTTACCAAACCGTTCCCTTAACCCCCGACCAGGTAGCCAACATACCTCCATATAGACCGTGGAGATATGAATGGTGAAAATCTTTTATTTTATATAGACAGTAAAATAATGCCAAGATACCACGGACAAACGATAAGGAAAGATCACCTTCAACATAAGCAACTAGTTATTAAAGTCATTAATACAAAACCAAATAAAAAGTGCAAAAGATTGAAAATAAAAAGTATTATACTAAACACTTGTCTTCACCAAGTGATGTAAGAGACTTAGGCAAACATGGCCTTCATTGTCAAGAACTCTTACGATCAATCTTGGATCCCGAGACGACTCACACACTCTACGATGGACAATGGATGATGGTGGTGGATGAAGGTGTTATGGTGGTGGTGGGTGGTGGATGAAGTGTGAGAGAGGTGGTGTGCCAAGGGATGAGATGGAATGAAACCAAGCACTCCTATTTATAGGCTGAACGGAAGGCTGGGCACGGCCCCGTGTCCGCTGGACACGCCCCCGTGCCCGTCTGACACTCTCTCTCCTCATTAATTGTAATTCGCAATTACAATTAATGCGCCTGCTGTACTTTCACCACGCCCCCGTGCCCGCTGGACACGGCCCCGTGGTGGGCAATGGAAGCTTCTATAGATTTGTCTTTTATGCTGCTTCTTGGGCACGGCCCCGTGTCCGCTGGACACGGGGCGTGTTCAGACTTCTGCTTTCTCTTTTTTGTCTTGGAGGATGCCGTTGAGGGTCCGGGCAGTCTACTTTTATTCCTTTTCTTGTATTTGTGCTAGAATTAGTTTTCTTTTTGCTTCTTTTGTGAATTTGAGCTCATTTCATCCTGAAAATACAAAAGAAAGACAAAAACACTCTTTTCCAACATTAGTACTTAAAAAGGGTTAGTTTTATGCCTTAATTGATGTGATTTATATGTTGTATTTTACACACCCCAAACAATGACGGAAACATCGGGATGAGACGAAGTGTGAAGATTGCTAGAGACATCATAACGCTATTTGTGACAATATTTAATAAACCGATTTCATTCCATAATTCATTTGTCAACATTACAAAGAAATCAATTAACATCAAGTTCAAGGGAAATACAATACAACATAATCAAAAATTGATACAACGATTAAACCTAACGTCTATATGTGTATCTAGGCATCAACGCTACTTCATTTCATAGCATCATCATCCTCAACCTGTAACATGTTTAAAATAAAGTTCAATGCAAAAAGCAAAGGCGAGTATACAAGTTTGGTACATACGTATCAAAAGATAAGTTTAAACAATTCCATGTGGCAAGCTATTGATACGAGATAAACAATAAAATTGGCATGTGTCAAGCATATCAAACCAATAATGAAACGCAATATGCTCATGACATAACCACAAGTCTACGGGCGGGTCGTTAATCCTATAGCGCTACATATGTCATGGTTTGGCTCGTACGAAGTTAATGATAAATCTAACACATAATGTCCTCAACCCAAGTTTAAAGTATCAAGTAATCAAATAAGCATGCGTGTAATAGGAATGTTTATGTATTATGATAAAGTTTGTGTGTAATTTATAAATAACATGTTACACCCCAAAAAGTGGTAAACGAAAAAGGGGTTCAAGTATACTCACATTGGTTGCGTATGAGAATTCCTTGAATTATCGCACGAGTAAGGATTGGAGAAATCCAATAGAACGAACGAATGGTTTATCCTAGATGATTAAAATAATTCATAACGAACTCGTTAATAGTTGTAGGTTAAAATGTATAATTCTAATATCTATTATTTATAACTTAATAATTTGTATATTACATTTTATCTTGCTATAAACTTTTATGGTTATATAAAGGAATAAAATTGACAACTTATTTACGTTAGGGGTTTTTGTCATAAAGGAGGAAGAATTAAAATGAAAGTGATAAATATTTATGTTAGTGGATTTAAGGGCTAAGTTTTAAGAGAAAAGGAATTAGAATTAAAACCGTTAGTTAAATATTATAGATATTGAGGTAAAGTTTTATTATAGAAAAAAAATAAAGAAATGGATTAATAGTCATATGAGGGTTACACGAATTTTTTTAGTGATTTAGAAAAGACATTAAAACAAAGAGAATCATTGATTCAAACATAACAAACATAAACCAATTTCCTACAAATTCGTTTTGGTATTTACTCAGTATACGTTTAGGATAAAGGGAAGGAAAAGGTATATGGTTTAATCTTTTAACTGTTTATTTCAGAAAATATGGATAAAAGTAGTTCACTATATGAAAGTTAATAAGAAGGAAAAAGATTAAAAAAATATAATTTGAATCGAAAGATAAAGTATACCGAAAAGATGAATCAGTCTCGTGGTGGCTTCGGTCGTCTCCTACGTAGCCTCCGGTCTTCGGCGATAACTCGTAGCTCCGGCAAGCGTGCAAGTTACTCCGGTTGCTTTCTCGAACTCCGGCGACGTCCGTATATCTCCAGTGGGGTGGCGAAACGAGAAGAACCGTGTCCCGTCGTAAATCGATGAACTCCGGCGATGGCCGTGTCTCCGGTGGGTTGTTTATCGAAACAGAGAGGTGAGGGAGAGGTAGGCGAATGGTTGTGAGGGTGCAGGAGAGTAAAAACCGAGATGAAGGTTTGTAGGATTTGGCTCCGATTTATAGCCCCATCGATGCTCGATTCTTTTGGTAAGCATTAAAGTTTTCGTATTGGTCGAAGCATGGGCGGATCTGCCTTTGAAGCAGGGGTAGCCCCCGCTACCCCTCAACTTTTCGCTGGAGTGTAAGAAAAATTATATTTTGGATGTTTTTCGTATTTCGCTGCCCCTAAAAATATATTGTGCTACCCCTCCTCTCTAGTCATCGGTGGAATCAGACTAAAGTTTGAATAAATGGAGCCTGTTCGGTAAACGCCCGCACCGGCAATTGTTGCAGCGGCAATGGCTCTATAAATGGTAACAAGAAGAAGAAGAAACGAAAAAAGGGCCTAACCTAATATGATGAAGTGGGCCTTTTGTAAAAGTTAATAGCCCTATTATGAAACCTGAAAATGGAACCTTTTATTTTAGTTTTTAATGTAAAGGGTAAAAGAAGTAAATTTCATTGACCAAATTTCGGTCATAGTAAAAAAAAATACTTCTGCCTATTATTTAATAATTTATGTAACCTAATATAAAATATCTTAAATTTTTATGTTTGATTTTTCCTTTTTTTAATTTATTATCATTCTATAGTTTTACGGTTCTTTTATCATAGTAAAAAAAATACTTCTTTATGTTTACATTTATTTGCCTATTACTTAATAATTTATTTAACCTAATACAAAAGATTTTGATTTTTCGTTTGATTTTGCCTTTTTTTAATTTATTATCATTATATAATTTTACGGTTCTTTTATAATAAAGAAATTTAATCACATAAATATATGATTGATATCTTGATAAAAACGTTCTCATGTATGTAAGACGTAGAGTGTTAGTTAAAACTAACCAACATACGCTTGAGAATGTAAAATATTTCAACTCTTAGTTAAAAAGTTCTGGTTCCGTCACTGTCAATAGCACAACACCCTTATTCTCTGAAAGTTTAACTTTTAACTAAAATCCCAACCTAATTAAAAGCCCAACCCCACAACATAACACAATTATTCAAAGCTCATTCTGTTGATGCAGATTTTGTGTCCGATGCTTGTCGAATAGATTAGTTATTATTTTACGCTGAATTTGTAATAGTTAGTGAAACGGTCTATCGAACGTGTATAGACCCGCTCGTTTGAAGTGGTCAAACGAGAGGGTTATTCGGTTGACCGTGTGTTGTTGCAAGACAAGTTATGGTTGTTAATGTTGGTGTCGAAGGATAAGGCATCGAAGGATTGATGATATCCTTCGATGAGCTCGAAAGATATCCATCGAAGGATGGACCTCGAAGGATATGTGATCCTTCGAGGTATGTATGTGTCTTTCGAAAGCTAGATGGTCGACAGATGATCTGTCGACCAGTCAGCTTGATCCTTCGACTGTGCAACCTGTGTTTGGTATAAATACCAACACCTTGTCTTGTAAAACACAAGAGTGAGAGCACAAGTGTGTGCTAGAGAGTGATAGGAGGTTGGAGTCCTCACCGGGAGAAATCACCACTTGATTTCTCCCTGGATGTATACTTCTTTGGTATTAGTTCGGTTATCATGTAATCGGGCCGACTTGTAATGTTTACTACCGGATTAATACAAAGTTTGTTTGTTTATCATCTCTCTTATCTCTTCCATCTTTGAACATGAACATGAAAATCACGGTTTCGGTCCCGAAACCTGGACCTACAATTGGTATCAGAGCCATGGTGCCCGATTTAGTAAAACTAACCGTTTACTAAGTCACATGTGCTCTAGATCTGTGATTTTTATGGGTTTTTGTTCAAGATGTAAAAAAGGTGAAAATGAGAAAAACTCAGATCTGAACCCGAATATTCAGATCTGTGATAAAACGAGTGTTGGGTTTTATGTTTTTCTCCTAAATCTTCAAGTTTTCTTCATCAAAATTCGTGTACAAACGTTTTCATTGAATCTGCAAATTTACCCAGATGTCTGTGTTCTTGATGTTCTTCACATCTTCATGTGTTGAAAGATGTGAAGAACTTCGAAAGGTCTGCCATTCATTCGAAGGGTCAACCCAACTATCTTCGAAGGATCATTCTTGTTTCGAAGGGTCAAATTTTTGAAAGATCAGTTCTGACAGCAGCAGATGTGTGTCAGATCCAGACCTGACATGTGCCAGAAAAGTCAACTTCACAACCTTCGAAAGATCATTCTTTTCTCGAAGGATTATCTCACAACCTCGAAAGATCATATCTGTTCGAAAGACAGAAACTGATCTGTGGATCATCTTTCGAGACCGAAAGATCTGTGCTCGAAACCCCCAACAACTTCGAAGGATAATCATTTCAACAACTTCGAAGGATATCTTTCGGTTGTGGAAACATCTGTCACAGGAGGTTGTTTTTGTTGTTTTGTTCATCGCAGACAAAGATGTCGGCTGTGATGTTTAAATAAATAAAAAAGGGGGGGCGATTGTTGACTTTTAATGAGAAAGAATCATGGCTGCTGCTACTTGTTGATTTAAAAAAAAAAATAAAAAATAAAAAAAAAATAATAAAATAAAAAAAAAGGGGTCAGACATGTCATGATGGTTGTCGGCTGATCTTGGAGTTAGGGGTGTTGACCATTGGGCCTTGAATACCCACAACAAACCAACGAATTTCATTTGATAATTTGGTGGTGCATTGGGCCTTGAGTTGGACAGTTAGCATACAACAAACAACTAAGCCTTGAAGCACATGGCGGTGCACATCAAACAACCATCAAATGTTATTGGCCTTTTGGGGCGGTGCCTTGGGCAGCAAACCCAAACAATAAACAACAAAATTTATTGGTCACATTGGCGGTGAAAAGGTTGTTTATGTGATGAGTGGGCCACGAAAGTTCAAGAAACAATGAAATGATGTGAAAATTTATTTCTATGAACTTGTTGGTGTGGGCTTCTATAATTAGAATGTATTATTTGGGCCAAGGATTTTACCTGGTTTGCAAAGTGAGATCGGGTATTTGCGGAGTTGATCTGAATCGCGCTCCTAATATCAAGGTCAAAATTCGTATGGTTTTGGGAGCGCGCGGAATGATTCGGAACGATGAAAACAGAAGATGATGAAAGCTTGATGTTTGAAAATTGTGGGGTAGTCACGGTTACCGATGCAAATGTCAAAAATGGTAACGCGACTATTATGGGCCAAAAACAACACGATATGTTCGCTTCCGCGCATCAGTATTTATGATTGTTACCGGTTATTCGGAAATGTTCGAAAGGATTTTGTTTATTGTCATATTCTCGCATTTGAAGACGAACGTATGAACCTGGAACGTCTATACCGATCCTAACGAGTTCACAAAGTCTTTGGAGGGATACAAGTCGGATCCTACGGGGTACTAGGCGAAATTTCTTTATCAACTAGAATATGCAACGAAGAAATCTTTTTGTTTATTGTCATATTCTCGCTTTTGGTAACGAATGAATGAACCTAGAATGTCAATACCGGTCCTAACGAGTTCACAAATTCTTTGGAGGGATACAATTCAGATCCTACGGGGTACCAGGGGACGTTCTTATTCAACTAGATTATGCAAAGAAGAAAGTCATGTTCGTGAATTTTCGGAACCGAGAACATTCAATGAAGATTGATGACAGTTCCGCTCAGTGGAGGGAATTGGTGAACATTTGACGACAGTTTCTTTGAAGTGGAAAGAATCTGTTAAGGTTTAGAGATTTTACCAAAGAAATGGGGGGATAAAAATTTTCATTTGTTGAATTTCTTCGGTAAATTTCTAAACGCAATCACAGGTGGTAGAGTTTGTGATTTTCTGGTGATACATACGGTTCTGCGTGGAATGTTTTGCACAGACACATATTTGAGGATTTTAATTAATTCTCCAGCTAGCGTGAAGGGTTTTGCACGGAAACATACAGGTATCTAAAGTCGACAGTTGTTTCAAAGCGCTGTTTACTGAAGACCTGGGGGAATCTTTATGGAAGTTGATAGTTCAAGGCTGAAGACCTGCAGGATTCGGTTTTGGGTTTGATGTTTCTTTGGGATTTTACAGGGATCTGGGGGTAACTCAATTCGTTGAGTTTGCAAACGATGTACTTGGTCAAGCTGACTTCCTGAGTACTGATGCTGAAGATTCGTAGTGCATTACGTGGTCGACTTCACAAAGGCGAGACAATGAGATCTGGATGTAGTTCAACTAAGCGTGCCGTTTGGTTGAGCTTGCAAGGGATACACTTGGTCAAGCTGACTTTCCTGAGTGTTGATGCTGAAGATTAAAGTGCATTACTTGGTCGATTTCACAAAGACGGTTTACAGAAGACAGTTCACCAGAAATCTCTATCAATGTAGTATGCTTGAAGATCAAGACTTGATGCAGCTTTTAAAGAATGGAACCCTTATCAAATGCCGGTTGGAGTATTGGAAGATCAGCGGAAGATCGGTCAATTGAGCCTCTTGAGGAAATTGCACAACACTCAACACGGATACGCGTACTTTAAGGGGGAAACATTATACAAGGAGCATCAAGATACTACTTACCTGGATCATCGGTCAAGGGGGAATTGGTTAACACAGAGAAGATGAATACTTGACTGAAGATCGATTGCAGTTGCATGTTCAGCATTCGACAGCAACGGACAAGGGGGAATTTGTTGATGCAGATTTTGTGTCCGATGCTTGTCGAATAGATTAGTTATTATTTTACGCTGAATTTGTAATAGTTAGTGAAACGGTCTATCGAACGTGTATAGACCCGCTCGTTTGAAGTGGTCAAACGAGAGGGTTATTCGGTTGACCGTGTGTTGTTGCAAGACAAGTTATGGTTGTTAATGTTGGTGTCGAAGGATAAGGCATCGAAGGATTGATGATATCCTTCGATGAGCTCGAAAGATATCCATCGAAGGATGGACCTCGAAGGATATGTGATCCTTCGAGGTATGTATGTGTCTTTCGAAAGCTAGATGGTCGACAGATGATCTGTCGACCAGTCAGCTTGATCCTTCGACTGTGCAACATGTGTTTGGTATAAATACCAACACCTTGTCTTGTAAAACACAAGAGTGAGAGCACAAGTGCGTGCTAGAGAGTGATAGGAGGTTGGAGTCCTCACCGGGAGAAATCACCACTTGATTTCTCCCTGGATGTATACTTCTTTGGTATTAGTTCGGTTATCATGTAATCGGGCCGACTTGTAATGTTTACTACCGGATTAATACAAAGTTTGTTTGTTTATCATCTCTCTTATCTCTTCCATCTTTGAACATGAACATGAAAATCACGGTTTCGGTCCCGAAACCTGGACCTACACATTCCCTTAAGGGTTTATTTGTAAATTGATTAGGGGTTTGTGTAACTGATTAAGGTTTATAACTTTATGTGGAATTGAATGATTGATTACGATCTTTTATCACACTTTGAAAGAAGATGATACATTTGCAAAGTTGAATGGATTGTATGACCTTGCTCGTGTAATGGTGGAAACCGGAAAACATAATACTTTTCCTTTGGTTTACCGAACATTGAAGCTAGCATTGGTTTTACCGGTTGTAACCGCAACCATTGAAAGATGTTTTACTAAAATTCAGTTTATCAAAATGGATTTACGCAATCGAATGGGTGAGGAGTATCTGAACAATGCTCTAATTTGTGTAGTCGAAAGAGAAACTTTTGATAAAGTAAAAGAAGACGATGTAACGACTCAATTTCAAGCTTTCAAAAACTGAGGCGGAGAAATCCATTATGTATGTGTTTAAATTTATTTATTATCGTGTTTCTATTAATGTTTGGTTTCTAATTGCATGATGTACGGTAAAAAAAAATTTTGAACGTTACCTCTAAAATTTTGGTCTAGATCCGCCACTGGGTCGAAGATGTATGAGGACATGCATGAGAACTTGTTCGTGATTGGAATCGAAAAGTAACCGCCGCATCGTATTAATTACCGAAAAATCGGAAAGGGGAGAAAGGATATAATGTTGTCGGTTCTGCGCGGCAAGTTGTTACAAAATCAAGACTCAATATTTGACTAATTTTACAAACAAGTCCTTGTTCATATTTCATTTTTGAAGCCAAGTTTCTTTTATACTTTCAAGTAAATACATAAATAGTCCCTCAATTTTGACTAACTTATTTACCTTAAGACTTTTCTTTGAAACTCAACTATTTTATTATCCGAAATGATTTTTCTCAATTTATTTTATTATCTTAAATCTCTATGGTTTTTCTCAATTATTTTATTATCTGAAACGAATATGATTTTTTTTAGGTTCTATTATTTTATTTTTTGTAAATGGGCAATAGTTCACAAAAGATTAAGCCATGAAGCCATCGATTATGGATTGAGCCTTTTTAGGCCTCACAATCCGTGTGCTAAAGGCCACTTTGAAACTCAACCGAACTAGTCGGGTTGTATTACCATGTTGATAGTTTTAATTGAAATATCAATTAAATAAATTAAACAAGTAATTAAATAGTTAAATAGTTAAATCGATATGGAATTAAATTAGAGAATAATTCTTTCGACGGTTATTTATTTCGCGAAAAAAAAATCCGTGGTTTCAATGTTAGGATCCGAATTTCAAATCGGGTAGAATTTTGGATATCCGTTTTTTTAATCCGATTTCAACCGTGAATTCCAAAAATAGAAAAACAGACACGTATTTTCTAAAAATGGAAATACGGAAATACGGGGCGTTACAATAATGACAAAATATGAGTGTGAATTCAGGTTGGGCCCCAGTTACTGTAACATCTTGAAAATTCATGTCCAATAATGTATGAACACGTGTCATAAGCTCTGAACGTGTGAAAGAATACTTTAGAGGGACTAAAGTTGACAAACAAGGAAACTATGTGAATATAAGGGTCCAAAGTGTCAACAATGGATAATTATATTTAAAAATAGCCCTACATGATGTTGATACCTTCAAACGAATAAATCATGGATCATACGAATCTAAATATGAAAGAAAGTGAGAAATTACAAACCATAGGGGTTAAATGTGTCAACATGTGTAAAGTATACCTCTGAGTGACCTTTTAGCAGACCCGAAGCTTTGTAACGATAAATTATGCTCACTAGAATATGTGATAAAAATTTCATAAAGTTTCGTTATCATATGAGAAAGTTATGATCAAATTCATGTACGAGGGGTTAAAAACGTCAACGTTGAAATTAAAGGTCTTTCGGGTGGTCACAAAGTTATCAAGGGACTTAACAAAGTTAGTAAAGGTCCTAAAGCCCTTAAAAATAAGGTTAGAGGGCTGAAATAGCAAAAATAAGACTTAAAACCACGTTACAAAGGACCAGGGGCTGAAATGCAATTTTTAAAAACTTGTTTGGCTGGTTCTGACAGGCCAGGCGGCCCGCGTAAGAAACCCCTAAGGGTTATGCGGTCCGCGAGAGAGACACAGTAACAGAAAAATGTGCACAGCTACCAGTCAGGTCTGTTAACCGACTTAAATGGGTTGTTTTGCATACCAGGGACTGCCCCAATGGTTTTTCACGCATAGGGGCACTTGTCTTGATTTGGAAACATTGATAGACCTCCTTGGTATCATCTTGTTGAATCAAAATGCATATATAAGGAGCTTTAGTTGTAACCATTTAGTTCATTCATTTGCAAAAGTTCACAACTTTATCTCTGGAGCTCTCTGGATATCAAGCCAACTTCTTAGTGATCCCTAATCATAGTTAGGACTCTTGTAAGTGCTCTTAACCTTTCTAAATTCGTTTTAGCTTAGTTAATTAGCTAAAAGTCAAACCGTCGTAATTAAGGTTTGACTTCGTGATTAATTAAAATTTGTCCGGCCAAATCACGAATTAAAAATACCTTTGAGTAGGTAATTATGTGGGTAATAAACCCTTAAAAGGGTATTTTCAGATTCCCACTCTAACTATGTTAATTGTCGAGTCAAAGCTTACTTTAAAAAGTCAGCAGAATGCTTATTTCAAAACTAATGCATAATTAGCAATGTAGGATACATGCAACCTGTTTGATCATTAATATAACTTGGTAATTAATGTAAGAACATGTCCCAACATGTTCAGCTCGACAATTTTCAGTTTAGGCTCGGTTTGGAACCGAAAGTCGCATAGTTTGAATTATGCTTTGACTTTTAGTTCTGACCCGTTTAAGCCAAGTTTAGGATTGCCTTAGACCTATTTTCATGTTAGCATAACCCTCTGTGATTATGTAACTTGGTTCATTAGACATCCTATTCACATGCATGTTTCCGTTAAATGCTTATATGTTGACCGTTATGCCCAAATGACCTTAAAATATGATTTTTGAAAATGTAAATGGGTAGACACCTTAGCTACTGATTTATAAGCTTGCACCTAAAATTTGTCATCAGTTTGAGGTATAGATTAAGAGTTATGCTCATTAGCGTAATTAGAAGCTTCTTTAGTAATTAAATGGCGTAAATTGCATATAGCCTATCTAAACCCAAATTTTGTATTCAAAACTTTGTACCTACTGTTATAAAATAATATTTTGGGATTTTTAGAAATTTTTATTTAGTTTTAGGCTGAGCATAACTTAGTGTTCTAAGCTTTATTCGGCTAATGTCGGTTTTGCCCTTTTGGGCTATAAAATGAGTTTTATAAATCCTGTTGACCCCAAACCTTTTTCTACTGATCTAATATGTTAAATAAAGTATTTTGAGCCTTCTAGAATTTTAAAAATATCAGCTTTCTATACCAAACCCGGAAATGGCTCCAAATCGCCTTTTTAAGCGTTTTTAACGTATAGTATGTAATAAAACCTTTTTAAACATATGGGGATGATATTTACTGATGTATTCAGTAAAATTTATATTTTAACAGTAGGTGAATATTTTAAACTCAGAATTCAAGTTTTGACCTTTTAGGCCTATGTGAAATTACCAAAATGCCCCTACGGAGCATAGTATGGTTATAAGTAATAAATTTCACATATATATGATACCTTACTGTTATAACTTATTAAATTAAGTATATTTACTGATTTAATCAGACCTATAACCCAGGTTATTATTTAAACTCTTTTACACCCTTTAAAATGACCAAAATGCCCTTATGAGGCATAGTTTGAGTTTAAAACCATTTGAGGCATAATGGAAGGTATTTTACTGATATCACAACATGTTTAAGGCATATTAACTTAGGAAACTTGTATATGACTCTTATGGTTACTTGTTACGCACTTTACGTGTTTAAATCGGCTTATGTAACTAGTTTACCCGTTTTAGCCGAAACGGGTTAAACCATATAATCTCTGTCTCAAAATCCAGAATGTGATTAAGTTACCCATATTAAACAAGTATGCAAGCTTGTCGGGTCAAAATCACATTCTAAAACGGTCTTCACCTTATCGTGCGTTTAAACCGTAATCTTCATTTAAAACTAACCGGTCTAAGCTTAGGCTGAATTAAAAGACCCGTTAGGATTCTAATAGGTTATTATAAACCTTCATTTCCAGATATAGGAGCCCAGTAAAAGCTATCTGTACTTGCTGATTTGATACGGCTGGGATTAAATTTATATTTAGCTCAGGTAAATGCATTTAACTTATTTTTCCCTTATACGGGCTTGGGGTACGGTATATAAAATGCCGCTTGGTCGGGTAATTGACCTTAACCGGTCGGTGGTTAAGTGTGGTCAAAATGACCCGTTTGAAAATGTTGTTTTGTTTGTTTAACGCCTTTTGGGGTTTAATGACCATGTCCCGGATATTCTTGGCATCATTCAAAGAATGGCCACGACTTTAGTACACGGGTGTAGCCGTACACCCGTAGTGCATTCAAATCAATAAAGTATAATCGTCGGTACGAGAGAAGTCTCGCGGCAGAATTATACTAAGTGGTGTGTCTATTAATCTTTAACCCGGCACGACCCGGACAGCTGAACACATAACAAACATGTAATTCTTTTACAAGATTATAAGCAAATAATGATCCCAAGTTATAAAAAGTTTTGTGCCGCGGGCATTCAAATCAGTTTTAAACCTTTTCAAAATGAGTCAGTTAAATTGTATTTACCAGTGTAAACTGACGTATTTTCCAAAAAAGGCTAAGTGCAGGTACTACGCGTAATAGGCTGGCCACTCCTTAGCATCAATAAAAGTCTCGCAAGCTTAGGATGCATGATGTCTGTTGAATAAAAGTTTCCTCTTTGTTTTGATCCGCCTGTGGATCTATTTCAACTGTTTGTGATACTTGATATTACAATTTTATTTGGTTGAAATAAATCTATCTTTTGCTTCCACTGTGCATTTATATTTGTATTGTTTGACTATGACGATATCAACTACGTCACGGAACCCCCATCGGGCCCACCGGTCCCACCGGTGACACGTGGAAAATAGGGGTGTGACAGGTTGGTATCAGAGCCAGCGCTGAGTGAATTAAACACTAGCCTTTTGTGTTTAATCTCAGTTAAATAAATGCACATTCCTCGAGTTCCGAGTCTAGACAAAGAACATAGGACAAACTCTATTTTGTTTTGTTTTATTTGGTCTTTATATTTGTGTTGTTATCTTAATCATGTTTGCAGGTTAAGAATGCCGCCAAGGTTTTTGAGAGGAAGAGGCAAGGGCCCAGTCACGGGCCATGACCATGAAGTCGAGCCTTCGCAGCGGCGTACCCCATCTATCACAATGAGAACTAGCCCCCAGGAGCCATGGAGGGTTTACGTTGAACCCGGGAGGCGACCAGTTTCCTTAAGTTCCTCACCGTCCTATTTGCATTCTTTCGGGCCGCAATCCGAAAACGAGCCCGACAACCCTCCACCTTCCTTCATACCGTTGCAGCGGTCAAACTCGCACCATTCCTTTGGTGACCCTACCCCTGCTTTCCAGAGCCGGTTCAATCCGGCTAATTTTATTCAAGAACCCGTGGGTTTTAACCCACTAGGACCCGAGGATCACTTCTCGGGTGAAAATGACATGGATGAAGATACAGATCCCGTAGAGCCTACAACCAGGACCCCGAACCACCCCATCTTAATCTCCAATGGGTCATCTTTTCATGGATCACCTTACCGTGGTCCTGACAGCTACGAGGCGAGGTTCAGGCAGATTGACTGGTATTTCACTCCCTCTCACCACTCGTCTCCTAACCAGCAGCAGCAACAGCAACAGCAGCAGGATCCTTCCGAGGATTCCCGATTTGTGGCAGTCACTCAGTCACCACCACCACCAGTAGAGCAACCGCCTCCGGAGCCACCGAGGCGGAGAAGGTCAAACACACGGATGTCCGTGCAAGGAGGAGTCCGCATTAGCACTCCTCAGCCCTCGAGTGGCAGTCATTATCCGCCACTCTAGGAAGAAGAAGACCCGCAGATGGGGGACCATCAAACCCCGTCATGGAGGCGAACTCTGCACCTGTGGTGCCACCATTGGGTTTTGATAACCCAATTCCTGCCTACGGCGGTTCAACGGCGTATAACCCTTTTGAGCAGCCAACTCATATCCAGTACGACTATGCCAATGTGGACCCATACCAGGAAGCATGGGACTACAATGCTCGTCACCCAGAGGGACCCTATGGTGGTCTTTGGACCACTAGTTACCCAACTTATGGGTACCAGTGTCCGCCACCTCCTCAACCTCTGTACCAGCCGCCGCAGCCGCAGCTAATCCCGCCGGAACGTCAACAAGAGGTCCTCGATAGATTGGACCGATGTGAACGGGAGATTCAAAACGAGCGTAGTAACACTCGAGGCTTCTTCAAGGGGTTGTCAGACCTGATCAAAGGGAAGTCCAAGAGAAGGGGCATTGAAGAGCTTTGTTGTTTATTTTTTGAGTTGTAATCAAGTCCCTGGGCGGACTTTTTGTTTCTGTACTCAGCCCCTGCGTGGGCTTGTCTTTTAATAATCTGTCCCTGCGTGGGCATGTCTTTTAGTTAACCCCTGCATGGGTTTGTTTGTTTGTATTTCGCCCCTGCGTGGGCATGTTGTTTCTTAGAAAGTCCCGTTTAGGGCAAATGTTGTACTTGTTAAATTTTAGTAATGAAATGGTTGAATTTAAAATTTTCATATTTGTTTATTATTAAGTATATGTATAAACTTAAAACACAAAGTAAAATGAAAATAACATTCCTATAAAAGATCTACCATTATATTAAAGTGGCAAAATCTAAAAAGGACAAGACCTAGCCATGTGTCATTTTAAGACAAGGCCAAGATGGTATCTCCACAATTAGATTCAGATCCATAATTAACATCTCAACTTAGGATTGTTCTGCGTTTAATATTAAAAGAGAATCTTAGGGGTAAAACCTAGCCACGAGTCATTGTAGACATGGCCAAGATGGTAGAACCTGTCCAAAGGATTCCAAATCTTGTTAACATCTGTAAGTATGTTAACATGCTGGGCAAATTGTGATGCAGTAAAAATCACACAGGCCATCTTTAAAATGGGTTAATTTATTTTCCCTATAATTATATGATCATCCCTTAAGGATGAAGTGCCTACGGGTAATAATTAACGTCTTCTGGGACTAAGAGACAGTAGAAGTCTGCAACTCACTGTCTAGAAGGGGTTTTGAACTACGATTCAGACCCAAATACCTCGATTCTGTGAAAATCCTGGTTGTAAATTAAAACCGTCCTTGGGACTAGACTTTTATGCTAACATTAAAATGTGATATAGGATCATAATAAAGGTCCTGAATAAATAAATGAATAGCAAATTAACCAGAAATGGCTATTAAAACCATGGTTAATAAATTATAAAACACTGTAAAAGCTTCCAAATAAAAACTTG
This sequence comes from Helianthus annuus, assembly GCF_002127325.2. Classification (NCBI taxonomy): domain Eukaryota; kingdom Viridiplantae; phylum Streptophyta; class Magnoliopsida; order Asterales; family Asteraceae; genus Helianthus; species Helianthus annuus. The sequence goes on from NC_035435.2 coordinate 84,677,621, forward strand.
CCCATTATTTTCTATATATAGCATTTGAAGCTACATGGCTGGGTCGGACGAGGTGAACAGTCGTCCGGTGGAGAACCACGAGAATGCTAAAATACAGGTTACTGGCGCGGAACTGCAAGCATTAGTTGACAATGCTGTTGCAAAGGCTATGGAACGCCAGTGTAGTGAAAATAGTGAGACCCGAAGTAGGACCCTATCTACACCGCATTCCAAGCCTAAGACCCATTCTGAGGCTCACAGCAAGCCACCACCTACCCCACCAAAGTCTAAGAAAAATGAGTCTAAGAAAGATGATGACAGACATTCTTCCAACGAAAACAACATTCCATCCAAAAGGATTGTATTGGATGATAAGCCTCATGCCAAAGGTTACACATACAAGTACTTTGTTTCATGTAAACCCCGAGATTTTACTGGGGAGAAAGGGGCGGTGGATTGCATGACTTGGTTGGATGAGATGGACACGGTGGTAGAAATTAGTGGTTGTGCTGAAAGAGACATTGTGAAGTTTGTGTCACAGTCTTTCAAGGGTGAAGCCCTAGCATGGTGGAGATCGTTGATTCAAGCCACCGGGAAGGTACATTTGTACAACATGTCTTAGGAACAATTTGTTACCCTCATCAAGGAAAACTACTGCCCTCAGCATGAGGTTGAAAAGATAGAGTCTGATTTTCTATCTCTGGTTATGAAGAACCTGGATTGCCAGGCTTATCTCACAAGCTTCAATACTATGTCAAGGTTAGTTCCTTACCTTGTGACACCTGAACCGAAAAGGATAGCCCGTTTTATTAGGGGTCTGGCCCCAGAAATAAAAGCAAGTGTCAAGGCCTCTCGGCCCGCTACATTCAAATCATCAGCTGACATATCTCTGTCCCTCACGCTGGACGCAGTTAGACAGATATCGCTGAGAAATGCGGATGCCGAGAAAAGGAAACTGTCACACCCCGACCACGTAAAACAACAAAACGTGGCGGAAACGTCGGGGAGTGTTGTAACAGAATCATTGTTTCACAACCATGGATCAAACAAATTTCGTTTTATTGAATTAAATGAGTTACAATGTCTTAACAATAAAGAAACATAGCAAAATGAACTAGTCTTGTATCTTTTAATGTCACTAAGGCCTCGTCCAATCCTATGTGAGCATGCATCAATATCATCATCAATAGTCATCAACTATAATACCTGAAACACATGTGAAAATATATCAGCATAAAAATGCCGGCGAGTACATAGGTTTTATTATTTTAGGATTCATGACTTTAAATTTGGAGAAAAAGTTGTTTAACAAAAGCCAGTCATGATCCTTGTAAAATGTTTTGTTTTATAAATCGTTTGAAAATCGATAATAGATATGTATAGTTAAAAGAATGATGTAAGGTTAAATGAATAACCAAGTAAAAATGAGTTTGTATATAACAAACTGTTTTGTAAAACAATGTCTTGTGAAAAATATGTTATTTGTGTAAAAATGTATAAATCCAAATGAATGATTCAAATAACGCTACGACATGTAATATAATACAAGCACTTATATATAGGAAGTACCAGCGGCGTATCCACCATGCTCGTATCATATTACACACGCCTCGTTACCTAATCACTTCCCTAACCCAACGGCTCAAATAATTACAAGTGGTTCATGAAATCAACAGATACAAACGGTTCACACGGTTCAACAGATACATAATGTTCACATAACTTCAGTGGTTACAAACGGTTCACAGAATCAAACGGTTACAAACGGTTCACATAGTCAAACGGTTACAATGGTTCAAAATGTAAAACAATGTGTCCATATGCTGGATGAGCATGTGCGACAAAATGTAATGTAAAACAATGTACTAAGTATGCACACAATGGACATACATAGCATAAAACATAATGAAATCATGTACTAATAGTGTACTAATGAAAACAACGAGTATATGTTATAAAACATTGAAAGCACGAAAGTAACAAGTAGGCACATGTGTTTCACCCCAAAATGTTTGGAAAACAGTAAAAGAGGGGACTATGTACTCACTTGAGGGTGCTTAGAAGTCTTGACTAACAACCAAGCAAAGCAAGAGGGATCACAGAAATCAAACGGCACCTAATATAGGTAACTACATTAATAACCGGACCTAAATCGGGGGATCGGATAGTATGAGGTTTCGTAAACCAAATGAGTATTGGAACTCATATGATATGGTTTAACAAAGCCTATATACTAAAACGAAACTTAACCTAAGTGCTTACGACCCATTACGACCCGTTTAGGTAGCTTACGCTACTTTAATGCGTCGTTTGCGTAAAACGCGTTCGGAATGCCTAACTAGTCCTATGAAAAGTAATATATGCCTTAACATGTCTAATATTATTGTCTAATCAGTTTAGATGTCAAAATTTAGGTTACATATGCTTAAAATGAATTTATGCGTAAAAAGGGCATTTTGGTAATTTTCCTAAGGCATAAGAATTACTTATCATACAACTACTTAAACGACGTGACCATAAGGTATAACCTCGGAAGGTTATTCCCTATACAACTATGGTCACCTAAAGTGTTTGGTCGGATCCTAATGATCGACCAAATGGGTCGGGTTCGAAAGTATAAGCGATTGATTAGATCGCTTACCTTTATGACCCTAAACAAGCACAATTCTAAAAGCGACGAGCTAAACATGCTAGAACATGTTTAGTAAGGTTAGAAAACAGGTTTGGTATCAAAACAAACGGTTTTGATACCCTAGAGCAGTTTGGTTACAAAATACGCGAGGAAACGCATTTTGGCCGAAACTACGACTCGTCACTGAGCCTAGATAACGTGGTAATCAGTGGGTATAGTCACTAGGGACTATAACCATCGTGATTACGCTCACGTTATGAAGTTCAAACGAACTTCGCATTGACCATAAACTGGTCAATGCAGAAAGTCAAACGCAGTTTAACTTTAACGATAAAAACGAATGAAAAACGCGAAAGAATACTTACAAAAGGTCCCCGCAAGATTTGAACCCGATTCTCTCTCAGGTAGGAAGCATATACTTCCACTTAGAGAGCTTGAATCAGATTCAAATGTGAGGAATGAATGAAAACATGGTGGGTATTTATAGGAAATCTAGAACCGTTAGGATCGTTCATCGTAAAACGAGCTTCGATCTCATCCGTACACATGTGCCCATGGTTTTGTGAAACCATGGGAGCCCATAGTTTCATTAAAACCATGTGCAAATGAGGGGAAAAGCTGAAAAAAGCTGGAATTTAGATTTTTCATTTTGGTCCCTTCCTAAGATAACTATGGCAGAATGTCAATTTTGGTCCCTGAACTTCAGAAACATGCGTTTCGGCTCATTTTTGACACGTTTAAGCCCCGTTAACCTCATTTCGAGGCTCTAAAATGAAGTTAAAGTATAGGAAACTCAAAAAATGTTCAAAAATATGTCGGATGTCGGTTCGTTTGGTCGTACGGTTGCGTTGTTCGGTTAATTACGATGGAAGTCGTAACGAACGCCACAACGATCCAAATCAAGCGACGAATGGAATTTTCTTATGCCAAACACTAAAATAAAATATTTTAATGCTTACATAAATTTTTGGAAGAACGGAAGTATTCAGAACGTAAAATATGCGCGAAAATGCAAACTTATGCATTTTTTGACGCTTTTAGTCCCTGAATGAGCATAAAGTTTATTTTTGCGCACCAAACACCTCAAAGCCTATTTCTAAGCTATGTAAAGGATATTTAGGGCATGTTTAACTTATGATCATGTTCCGGAAGGTTTGTTACAGTTCAAATTGGTATACTTTCGCAGTTTGTCGAATTTAGTCCCTGTAAGTGAATAAACTTGATTTCGGCATACCATAACCTTCCAAAACTTATTTCTAAGTTATGTAAAGGTTATTTAAGGTATGTTAAGCCTATTTCACTATTCCAGAGTGTTTGTTTCATTAAACTGGTTATATTTACGCATCAGGTCGCGTATAACCTTCCAGAAAGCGATTTAAGGCCCGAAATCGAACAAGAATCAATATGTGCAAACGATACACATATTTATACAAATCCCAAGTATGAAATACAATATTTAATTGGATTGGTATTTGTTTGATGGTTGAAGTGACACATGTGTCACAGTCTCCCCTACTTTAGGAAATTTCGTCCCGAAATTTATTCGTAGGAGTCTGTTTGTGACTTTGTGTCAAATAACCACCAGAGATTTGCAAGGCATAATCCTGTCATTTCCTTAACAGAAACTCTTCAGAAATGAAAATGAACGGACGGGGTCATTTTCCTCAACGAGTATCCTTCAGAAGCGGAAATGAAGGAATAAACAAACGGATATTCATTTCCTCAACGGACAATCTTTAGAAACGAAAATGAACAGACGGAGTCATTTTCAACGGATGCTTCATCAGAAACGGAAATGAAAAGGATAAACAAACGGATATTCATTTCCATCAACGGATATTCTTCAGAAGCGAAAATGAATGGATGATCCATTTTCCTCGACGGATTCTTCATCAGAACGGAAATGAAGGGTTAAACGAACGGATATTCATTTCCATCAACAGATATTCTTCAGAAGCGAAAATAAATGGATGATCCATTTTCCTCAATGGATTCTTCATCAGAACGGAAATGAAGGATTAAACAAACAGATATTCATTTCCATCAACGGATACTCTTCAGAAGCGAAAATGAATGGATGATCCATTTTCCTCAACGGATTCTTCATCAGAAAGGAAATGAAGGGTTAAACAAACGGATATTCATTTCCATCAACGGATATTCTTCAGAAGCGAAAATGAATGGATGATCCATTTTCCTCAACGGATTCTTCATCAGAACGGAAATGAAGGGTTAAACAAACGGATATTCATTTCCATCAACGGATATTCTTTCAGAAGTGAAAAATGAATAGCTAGGTCATTTTTCTTCAACGGGTGCTTCATCAGAATTGGAAATGAACAGGGTTCACTCAAGGCATATGACAAAACTCGATGTGGTTTCTGTGCACTAAATTCCATAATTATGTAGGCCTCCATAATTACGTAATTCCTTGCATAGTCCGCACTGTCTGTTTTGTGATGTGAAAGGGATTGAATTTTGAACAAACTTGAGACAGCTTTGATTGGGTTAACATATAAACACATAGGCACATAAATGTTTCCCTTGGATTTTTATTATCTTGTTATTGATTACTATTAACTTGACGTCGATTTGAACATGGGTATTCAAGGTATACCAGGAACCCAGTCGATGGACTTCAATGATCTGAAGCATTTATCTGAAAAGATAGGATGATCTTCCAAGAATTCGATTTTTTTTATTACAAGGAATCATTACATTCGAATTAAGGTATACAACAATTAAGGACTTACGGAAATACCCTTAGGTATCCCATCAAGGATTGGGTATTCGTCCAGAGTTGTAACTTGCGCTTTGTACTTCGTTTTCTTTGGAGGAAACGGATACTTATGATTTTCGTGTAAAAACGCAAGAGATCAAAAAAAATGGAAGAAATTTGGGGGTAGTTTGATCTTCAAGGAATACGATTCCTTGATTGTCGGTATTGTAGGGGATATATTGTTTATAATGCAACCACATCAATATATATATTGCGATGTAAAATAAAAGATTTATTTATAAACAACAATTACAACTGTTTCGTGGACCATGACAACAAAAGAAATAATACATAAGGCTAGTTTATTTCAAAACAGTGTTGTCTTCCAATAGGTCGGTGCTCATCCCTGCGCTGGATTCGCATTAGCAAGCCTTGGGCAATTTCTTCGGAAATGGCCCATCTCGCCACAGTTGAAACAAGAACCTGGTGGAAAACGACCTTGAGCAGGATTGTTGCCAGCTTGATTGGGTGCAGCTGCAGCTGGGCAAACTCTTGCTGCATGGCCTATAAGTCCACAAGTTTGGCATTTGCGGCACATTACATTGGCATGATGATGGAGGCTACATTGGTTGCACAAGGGTGCAGTTCCATTGTAGGGCTTCCTAGCAGGGGGTTGAGCTGGTTGGTTGGGGACGGCTTGATCATTGAGAGCGATCACGGCGAAGTTCTGAGAAGCCTTTCGCTTCTTTGACTTCTTAGGGGATCCAGTCTGTTCCTCCTTGGGTTTCGATTCCTCGATTGGTTTCTTGTCACCCTTTCGGAAAAGCTTACGTTTCCTGATCTGAGATTCAGTCAAAGTTGCAGATAGCTCAATGGCCTGCCTAACCGTAGTGGGGTTACTACCAGTAACAATGTCCTGAACTGAGTCAGGGAGACCATCAATGTATTTTTCGATCGCCTTATCCAAAGGCGTAACCATGGAAGGACATAACAAGCTCAGTTCCTCATATCGATCAGTGTAGGCTCGATGTTCACCGCTGTCTTGTTTAAGATCGTCGAATTCCCTTTCGAAGGCCCTGATCTCATGACGAGGACAGAATTCCTTCATCATCAGAGCTCGAAGCTCTTCCCATGTTTGAGCTAGTGCCACATCGGCACCCCTATCTCTCATCACACCGTTCCACCACGTCAAAGCTCGCTTCTCAAAGACACTAGAAGCGAAGTCTACCTTTCGCTCATTTGGGCATTGAACATGTCTAAAGGTGCTCTCTAGACTTTCGAACCATTGCAGAAGTGCAGTCGCTCCTTGAGTCCCAGAAAACTTTGATGGCTTAGCTGAGTTGAACATCTTGAAGTTACAGGGGGCATTGTTGTTATTGAGAGCTTGGTTACATTGAGCAACGATGTTCGGAATTGCAGCAGTCATTTGCTGCGTAATGATAGCTGCAAGTTCTTCATTAGGTATCTGATTGTCACGTCGTGGAGGCATTCTAAAAGGGAAATAAGAGAGAGAAACAAGTGAAATGGCATTGGGTAAGAATAGGAAATTACCGACCAAAAGCATGGGTGATGGTCATTTGTTTGAACCACGAAGCAAACAAATGACACACAAAGGCTGAATCAAAGTAAATAGGTCCCCATAGTGTATCGCGAAGACATGCTCGCCTATAAGTGGACACTCACCCCAAGAGTTCCCAGGTAAGAGTGACTGGTCCGATACTGCGGATTTGTACGAACACTCTAGCCTTAGACAGAAAACTCAGGGTACAGGCACCCACTCTTCCAGTTTGCACGTGTTCACATTATTTAGACCCAAACTTTGACGAGTTTGAAAACTCAAAAGGCACTTAAGCCAAATATGAGTCAAACTGGAAGGGTTCAAAACCATATAATAAATCATCCTAGAACAGATGATTAGTTTTCAAGGCAGATCAAATTTATGTTTTTATTGTGGTTGTCACTTAAGGATAAGTGACGGTATTGTTTTATGACTAAACGCAAGTCAACTCGCGTTAGGGTCCTAGGAAGGTTATAGACTAGGTCAAAGCATTACTAATAACCTAATTCCCTATAACCATTGGCTCTGATACCAACTTTTCTGTCACACCCCGACCACGTAAAACAACAAAACGTGGCGGAAACGTCGGGGAGTGTTGTAACAGAATCATTGTTTCACAACCGTGGATCAAACAAATTTCATTTTATTGAATTAAATGAGTTACAATGTCTTAACAATAAAGAAACATAGCAAAATGAACTAGTCTTGTATCTTTTAATGTCACTAAGGCCTCGTCCAATCCTATATGAGCATGCATCAATATCATCATCAATAGTCATCAACTATAATACCTGAAACACATGTGAAAATATATCAGCATAAAAATGCCGGCGAGTACATAGGTTTTATTGTTTTAGGATTCATGACTTTAAATTTGGAGAAAAAGTTGTTTAACAAAAGCTAGTCATGATCCTTGTAAAATGTTTTGTTTTATAAATCGTTTGAAAATCGATAATAGATATGTATAGTTAAAAGAATGATGTAAGGTTAAATGAATAACCAAGTAAAAATGAGTTTGTATATAACAAACTGTTTTGTAAAACAATGTCTTGTGAAAAATATGTTATTTGTGTAAAAATGTATAAATCCAAATGAATGATTCAAATAACGCTACGACATGTAATATAATACAAGCACTTATATATAGGAAGTACCAGCGGCGTATCCACCATGCTCGTATCATATTACACACGCCTCGTTACCTAATCACTTCCCTAACCCAACGGCTCAAATAATTACAAGTGGTTCATGAAATCAACAGATACAAACGGTTCACACGGTTCAACAGATACATAATGTTCACATAACTTCAGTGGTTACAAACGGTTCACAGAATCAAACGGTTACAAACGGTTCACATAGTCAAACGGTTACAATGGTTCAAAATGTAAAACAATGTGTCCATATGCTGGATGAGCATGTGCGACAAAATGTAATGTAAAACAATGTACTAAGTATGCACACAATGGACATACATAGCATAAAACATAATGAAATCATGTACTAATAGTGTACTAATGAAAACAGCGAGTATATGTTATAAAACATGGAAAGCACGAAAGTAACAAGTAGGCACATGTGTTTCACCCAAAAATGTTTGGAAAACAGTAAAAGAGGGGACTATGTACTCACTTGAGGGTGCTTAGAAGTCTTGACTAACAAACAAGCAAAGCTAGAGGGATCACAGAAATCAAACGGCACCTAATATAGGTAACTACATTAATAACCGGACCTAAATCGGGGGATCGGATAGTATGAGGTTTCGTAAACCAAATGAGTATTGGAACTCATATGATATGGTTTAACAAAGCTTATATACTAAAACGAAACTTAACCTAAGTGCTTACGACCCATTACGACCCGTTTAGGTAGCTTACGCTACTTTAATGCGTCGTTTGCGTAAAACGCGTTCGGAATGCCTAACTAGTCCTATGAAAAGTAATATATGCCTTAACATGTCTAATATTATTGTCTAATCAGTTTAGATGTCAAAATTTAGGTTACATATGCTTAAAATGAATTTATGCGTAAAAAGGGCATTTTGGTAATTTTCCTAAGGCATAAGAATTACTTATCATACAACTACTTAAACGACGTGACCATAAGGTATAACCTCGGAAGGTTATTCCCTATACAACTATGGTCACCTAAAGTGTTTGGTCGGATCCTAATGATCGACCAAATGGGTCGGGTTCGAAAGTATAAGCGATTGATTAGATCGCTTACCTTTACGACCCTAAACAAGCACAATTCTAAAAGCGACGAGCTAAACATGCTAGAACATGTTTAGTAAGGTTAGAAAACAGGTTTGGTATCAAAACAAACGGTTTTGATACCCTAGAGCAGTTTGGTTACAAAATACGCGAGGAAACGCATTTTGGCCGAAACTACGACTCGTCACTGAGCCTAGATAACGTGGTAATCAGTGGGTATAGTCACTAGGGACTATAACCATCGTGATTACGCTCACGTTATGAAGTTCAAACGAACTTCGCATTGACCATAAACTGGTCAATGCAGAAAGTCAAACGCAGTTTAACTTTAACGATAAAAACGAATGAAAAACGCGAAAGAATACTTACAAAAGGTCCCCGCAAGATTTGAACCCGATTCTCTCTCAGGTAGGAAGCATATACTTCCACTTAGAGAGCTTGAATCAGATTCAAATGTGAGGAATGAATGAAAACATGGTGGGTATTTATAGGAAATCTAGAACCGTTAGGATCGTTCATCGTAAAACGAGCTTCGATCTCATCCGTACACATGTGCCCATGGTTTTGTGAAACCATGGGAGCCCATAGTTTCATTAAAACCATGTGCAAATGAGGGGAACAGCTGAAAAAAGCTGGAATTTAGATTTTTCATTTTGGTCCCTTCCTAAGATAACTATGGCAGAATGTCAATTTTGGTCCCTGAACTTCAGAAACATGCGTTTCGGCTCATTTTTGACACGTTTAAGCCCCGTTAACCTCATTTCGAGGCTCTAAAATGAAGTTAAAGTATAGGGAACTCAAAAAATGTTCAAAAATATGTCAGATGTCGGTTCGTTTGGTCGTACGGTTGCGTTGTTCGGTTAATTACGATGGAAGTCGTAACGAACGCCACAACGATCCAAATCAAGCGACGAATGGAATTTTCTTATGCCAAACACTAAAATAAAATATTTTAATGCTTACATAAATTTTTGGAAGTACGGAAGTATTCAGAACGTAAAATATGCGCGAAAATGCAAACTTATGCATTTTTTGACGCTTTTAGTCCCTGAATGAGCATAAAGTTTATTTTTGCGCACCAAACACCTCAAAGCCCATTTCTAAGCTATGTAAAGGATATTTAGGGCATGTTTAACTTATGATCATGTTCCGGAAGGTTTGTTATAGTTCAAATTGGTATACTTTCGCAGTTTGTCGAATTTAGTCCCTGTAAGTGAATAAACTTGATTTCGGCATACCATAACCTTCCAAAACTTATTTCTAAGTTATGTAAAGGTTATTTAAGGTATGTTAAGCCTATTTCACTATTCCGGAGTGTTTGTTGCATTAAACTGGTTATATTTACGCATCAGGTCGCGTATAACCTTCCAGAAAGCGATTTAAGGCCCGAAATCGAACAAGAATCAATATGTGCAAACGATACACATATTTATACAAATCCCAAGTATGAAATACAATATTTCATTGGATTGGTATTTGTTTGATGGTTGAAGTGACACAGGTGTCACAGAAACGCGAAGATGACGGTTCGCGACGCTCAGATAAGAAGCACAAGGGAAACAACGATCACAAGAAAGGGTCGGGATCCAAGAAAGGTGATCAACAGACGGGTGATAAACCCAAATGTAAGGTTTGCAAGAAGCACCATTTTGGGAGGTGCAGGTATGAGTCGAAGTCCCAGTCCCAGCCGAAAGCGTCTGGGATTTGCAAGTCATTATACCACAAGGCATTGGATTGTAAGAAAATCAAGGATGCTACGTGCTATAACTGTAATGAAAAGGGGAATCTTAGGACTAACTGCCCAAAGCTTGCAAAGAAGGCTGAGGAGGGAAAGAAGACCAATGCAACGGTCTTCCGCATGGATGCGAAGGAAGCTGTTCAGGATGACAATGTCATAACAGGTACTTTTCTTATTAATGATGTCTACGCAAGAGTATTATTTGATTCAGGAGCAGATAAATCGTTTGTAGATGATAAGTTTTGTGAATTATTAAAAATGCCTCTTAAGACCTTAAGTGTGAAGTATGAAGTGGAATTAGCTGATGGAACCATAGAAACCGCATCAACTTTATTAGACGGATGTGTCATATCCATTAGGAACCACTCTTTTCCCTTATCCCTCCTACCATTTAAGTTAGCTGGTTTTGATATAGTAATAGGCATGGATTGGTTATCGCATAACCAAGCTCAGATAATTTGCAATAAGAAGCAAGTGGTGATCAAGACTCCGTCTGGTGAGTCGCTTACCATTCAAGGAGACACCCGGTACGGGTTACCTGAGCAGGTGTCTATGCTCAAAGCATCTAAATGCTTAAAGAAGGGTTGTGTCATTTATATGGCACAAGTGACTGCTAATGAGCAGAAACCCAAGATTGAAGATATTCCAGTCATTTCTGAATACCCTGAAGTTTTTCCGGAAGAACTACCTGGTTTGCCACCAGATAGACAAGTAGAATTCAGAATCCACATCATTCTAGGAGCTGCACCTGTTGCAAGAGTGCCTTATAGATTAGCACCAACAGAGATGAAGGAATCGAGGATGCAGCTAGACGATTTGCTAGCCAAAGATTTTATTAGACCTAGTTCGTCTCCATGGGGAGCACCAACTTGTTCGTCAAGAAGAAAGATGGTTCCATGCGTTTATGCATTGATTACCGCGATCTTAATAAGGTTACTATCAAGAATAGGTATCCTTTGCCTAGGATCGACGATCTGTTCGATCAATTGCAAGGAGCAAGCTACTTTTCCAAGATCGATCTGATGTCAGGCTATCATCAACTGAAGGTCAAAGACAAAGATGTTCACAAGACTGCATTCAGAACTCGCTATGGTCATTACGAGTTCCTAGTGATGCCTTTTGGGCTCACTAATGCACCTGCCGCATTCATGGATCTCATGAATCGCGTCTGCAAGCCTTATTTGGATAAATTTGTCATCGTCCTTATCGACGACATTCTCATCTACTCGAAGAACCAAGCTGACCATGAGAAGCACCTCCGTTGCATTCTGAAACTGCTTCATCAAGAAAAGGTCTATGCCAAATTTTCAAAGTGTGAATTTTGGCTTCGTGAAGTCCAATTTCTTGGACATGTTGTTAGTGAGCGTGGTATCCAAGTAGATCCCGCTAAGATAGAAGCTATCATGAACTGGCAAGAGCCGAAGATGCCTACGGAGATTCGCAGTTTCTTAGGATTGGCAGGATACTACAGACGCTTTATCGAGAACTTCTCAAGAATTGCAGCACCCCTGACTCTTCTCACTCGCAAGAATAGCAAGTTCAATTGGGGGCCTAAGCAGCAAGAATCCTTTGATATTTTGAAACAGAAGCTAAGTAACGCTCCAGTGCTGACGTTAGCTGAAGGAATTGAAGAGTTTGTAGTATATTGTGATGCATCACACAGCGGAATGGGGTGTGTGCTTATGCAAAAAGGCAAGGTCATTGCCTATGCTTCGCGACAATTAAAAGTGCATGAGAAGAACTACACCACCCATGACTTGGAGCTGGGTGCCGTTATATTCGCACTAAAACTATGGAGGCATTATCTGTATGGAACTAAGTGTGTGATCTATTCTGATCACAAAAGCCTTCAACATCTGTTCAATCAGAAGGATTTGAACATGAGGCAACGACGCTGGATGGAAACTTTGAATGATTATGATTGTGAGATAAGATATCATCTAGGAAATGCCAACGTAGTCGTAGATGCCTTGAGTAGAAAAGAAAGAGTAAAGCCGATAAGAATCAATGCTAAGAGCATTGAGATCAAGAATAGTTTGAATGAAAGATTGTTAGCTGCACAGAAGGAGGCTGTGTTGGAAGCTAACTATCCTAATGAAAAGCTAGGAGTGACTGAAGAACAGTTATCCTATGGCAAGGACGGAATCCTAAGATTAAATGGATGAATATGGGTTCCATTTTATGGAGGACTTCGGGATGTTATCCTTCAGGAAGCCCACAGTTCCAAATATTCCGTTCATCCTGGAGCTGATAAGATGTACTAGGATTTGAAGGCAAACTATTGGTGGATAGGCTTGAAGAAGTCTATAGCTGCCTATGTGACTAAATGTTTGACGTGCGCACAAGTCAAAGCTGAATATCAAAAGCTGTCAGGTTTGCTACAACAACCTGAAATTGCCACTTGGAAATGGGAAATGGTGAAGATGGATTTCATCACCAAATTGCCAAAGACAAAGAAGGGAAATGATACTATATGGGTCATAGTTGATAGACTGACTAAGTCAGCACATTTCCTACCCATTAAGGAGACTTACACGTCACACTTTTGGAAAAGTTTCCAACAGTCTTTGGGCACACGCTTAAACTTCATTACGGCTTACCATCCTCAGACGGATGGGCAGAGTGAGCGTACCATTCAAACTTTGGAAGACATGCTTCATGCATGTGTAATTGATTTAGGTGGTAGTTAGGATAAGCATCTGCCATTGGTCGAGTTCTCCTATAATAATAGCTATCATACCAGCATTCAGGCTGCGCCTTTTGAGGCATTATATGGTAGGAAGTGCAGAACGCCCATCTATTGGGCAGAAGTAGAAGACACTCAATTATCAGGTCCTGATATAGTCTTTGAGACGACGGACAAGATTGTCCAGATTCGTGACCGCCTAAAAGCTGCCTGGGATAGGCAGAAGAGCTATGCTGATAAAAGGCGAAAACTTCTCAAGTTTGAGGTTGGCGATAAAGTTTTGCTCAAGGTATCGCCCTGGAAAGGGGTGATGCGATTTGATAAGAAAGGTAAGTTAAGCCCAAGGTATATAGGACCATTCGAGATCATCGAATGTGTAGGATTAGTGTCTTATAAGTTAAACTTACCTGAAGAGCTCAGCGGTATTCATAATGTATTCCACGTCTGCAATCTGAAGAAATGTATAGCTAATGAATCGCTAGTCATACCACATACAGATGTGCACATAGATGAGAGCTTGAAATTTATGGAAAAACCTGTGTCGATTGAAGATCGACAGGTAAAGAGGCTTCGAAGGAAGCTTGTGCCTATTGTCAAGGTGAAATGGGACGCCCGTAGAGGTCCTGAATATACATGGGAATTAGAGTCCACAATGAAAGAGAAATACCCTCAATTGTTTCCATAAATCTCGAGGACGAGATTTCTTTTAAGGGGGTGAGGATGTAACACCTTGAAAATTCATGTCCAATAATGTATGAACACGTGGCATAAGCTCTGAACGTGTGAAAGAATACTTTAGAGGGACTAAAGTTGACAAACAAGGAAACTATGTGAATATAAGGATCCAAAGTGTCAACAATGGATAATTATATTTAAAAATAGCCCTACATGATGTTGATACCTTCAAACGAATAAATCATGGATCATACGAAGCTAAATATGAAAGAAAGTGAGAAATTACAAACCACAGGGGTTAAATGTGTCAACATGTGTAAAGTATACCTCTGAGTGACCTTTTAGCAGACCCGAAGCTTTGTAACGATAAATTATGCTCACTAGAATATGTGATAAAAGTTTCATAAAGTTTCGTTATCATATGAGAAAGTTATGATCAAATTTGTGTACGAGGGGTTAAAAGCGTCAACGTATTTAAGGTCTTTCGGGTGGTCACAAAGTTATCAAGGGACTTAATAAAGTTAGTAAAGGTCCTAAAGCCCTTAAAAAAAGGTTAGAGGGCTGAAATAGCAAAAATAAGACTTAAAACCACGTTACAAAGGACAAGGGGTTGAAATGCAATTTTTAAAAACTTGTTTGGCTGGTTCTGACAGGCCAGGCGGCCCGCGTAAGAAACCCTTAAGGGTTACGCGGCCCGCGAGAGAGACACAGTAACAGAAAAACGTGTACAGCTGCCAGTCAGGTCTGTTAACCGACTTAAATGGGTTGTTTTGCATACCAGGGACTGCCCCAATGGTTTTTCATGCATAGGGGGCACTTGTCTTAATCTGGAAACATTGGTAGACCTCCTTGGCATGATCTTGTTGAATCAAAATGCATATATAAGGAGCTTTAGTTGTAACCATTTAGTTCATTCATTTGCAAAAGTTCACAACTTTATCTCTGGAGCTCTCTAGACATCAAGCCAACTTCTTAGTGATCCCTAATCATAGTTAGGACTCTTGTAAGTGCTCTTAACCTTTCTAAATTCGTTTTAGCTTAGTTAATTAGCTAAAAGTCAAACCGTCGTAATTAAGGATTGACTTCGTGATTAATTAAAATATGTCCAGTCAAATCACGAATTAAAAATACCTTTGAGTAGGTAATTATGTGGGTAATAAACCCTTAAAAGGGTATTTTCAGATTCCCACCCTAACTTTGTTTATTGTCGAGTCAAAGGTTACTTTAAAAAGTCAACAGAATGCTTATTTTCAAATTAATGCATAATTAGCAATGTAGGTACATGCAACCTGTTTGATCATTAATATAACTTGGTAATTAATGTAAGAACATGTCCCAACATGTTCAACTCGACAATTTTCAGTTTAGGCTCGGTTTGGAACCGAAAGTCGCATAGTTTGACTTCTGCTTTGACTTTCAGTTCTGACCCGTTTAAGCCAAGTTTAGGATTTCCTTAGAGCTTCTTTTGGACCTACTTTCATGTTAGTATAACCCTCTGTGATTATATAACTTGGTTCATTAGACATCCTATTCACATGCTTGTTTCCGTTAAATGCTTATATGTTGACCGTTATGCCCAAATGACCTTAAAATATGATTTTTGAAAATGTAAAAGGGTAGACACCTTAGCTACTGATTTATAAGCTTGCACCTAAAATTTTTCATCAGTTTGAGGTATAGATTAAGAGTTATGCTCAATAGCGTAATTAGAAGCTTCTTTAGTAATTAAATGGCGTAAATTGCATATAGCCTATCTAAACCCAAGTTTTTATTCAAAACTTTGTACCTACTATTATAAAATAATATTTTGGGATTTTTAGAAATTTTTATTTAATTTTAGGCTGAGCATAACTTAGTGTTCTAAGCTTTATTCGGCTAATGTCGGTTTTGCCCTTTTGGGCTATAAAATGAGTTTTATAAATCCTGTTGACCCCAAACCTTTTTCTACTGATCTAATATGTTAAATAAAGTATTTTGAGCCTTCTGGAATTTTAAAAATATCAGCTTTCTATACCAAACCCGGAAATGGCTCCAAATCGCTTTTTTAAGCTTTTTTAACGCATAGTATGTAATAAAACCTTTTTAAACATATGGGGATGATATCTACTGATGTATTCAGTAAAATTTTATATTTTAACATTAGGTGAATATTTTAAACTCAGAATTCCAGTTTTGACCTTTTAGGCCTATGTGAATTTACCAAAATGCCCCTACGGAGCATAGTATGGTTATAAGTAATAAATTTCACATATATATGATACCTTACTGTTATAACTTATTAAATTAAGCATATTTACTGATTTAATCAGACCTGTAACCCAGGTTATTATTTAAACTCTTTTACACCCTTTAAAATGACCAAAATGCATAGTTAGTATGAATAAACAATCTGATAGAACGACCTCGAAACCCTAATGCTCTCTCTCTAGCTTGGCGATTTCTTGATCATCATGAATCCTCAGATTTCTTTCATAATTCTCTGTATAACAGTCTGTGATTAGGGATTAAGCCATTAATCTCTATAACGAACTCGTTTGCAGGTTTGACCGAATTTCATCTAGGGTATTTCGTTTCTGTTTCAATCGCCGCCGTATTTTTGTGTTAGTCTAACGTGGTGTATAGTTTCTCTTGGTTTATCGATCACTTCAGGATCTTGAATAACCAGATTTACTATATGTTGCCTACGGCTGCATGGAATAGGGTTTGCTAGAATTAGGGTTTTGTTTTCTCTTTTGTCGGCTTTCTCGTGTTGCATAGTTTTCTGAGTTTTCATTGGTTTTGAGAGAGAAGTTTTCATTTCCAGGATGGATGTTCGTAAGAGATCCGATGTCCAGCCTGATCGTGGTAAGCCTCCGTTGGCTGCTAAGAGTGGTGGTAGCCGTGGACTGAATGATGGTAACCTGTAAATTGCACGTAGAGGAATTTTTAAGTCGAATGCTGGATCAAAACCGATTAATGTAATAGATGAGCTTGAAAAGATCTCTGTTCTGGTTCCTGTAGACTTTAATGTCAAGGAATCTTCACCGGACATGGAGGGTTTATATGATAACATGCAAGATGGTGGGAATATTCAGGTGATGTTTCATCAGGATTCGGATGTTGGTGGGAACAACCCGGCTAAGTCTCCGATTACAGAATCAGCTGTGGGTATTTCAGATTTGAAGCTGGAAGGTATTAATTTGAGGAAGCCGTTGTCTTATGCAGACTCAGTTCTTAGGCAGGAGAAAAAGGTTAACTTCCGTGCTCTTGCGTGTACAACTCAACACGAGGGATGTGATGTTGTGCTCCCAAAGGAATTCGTTCGAGTGGTCCAAGAGAAACTGTCAAACACGCTGTATGGGTATTTTCTGGATGACCGAGTAGCTTACCCGGTCGTTGATTATTATGTCAAGAACAATTGGAAAAGATTTGGTCTACAGAAAACAATGATGAATGCTAACGGAATTTTCTTTTTTAAGTTTACGGATCAGAAAGGTATGCGGGATGCTCTTGCTTCAGGCCCTTGGATTATTAGGTCACAACCTATGTTCCTTCATGAATGGACACCTACTGTCAAGCTTGAGAAACAGGAGGTAACGAAACTTCAAGTCTGGGTGAAAGTACACGAGGTTCCCATTGCTGCTTATACAGAGGATGGTCTTAGTATGATAGCTACGACCATTGGCGAATCTAAGCTTCTTGATTCTTACACATCTTCAATGTGTATGGAGTCGTGGGGGAGGAGTAGCTATGCAAGAGCTCTGATAGAGATATCCGCGGATAAGGATTTTAAAGAGGAAATCACTTTGGCGATTCCTGAGATGGAAGGTGATAGTTTTATTAAGGAAACCATGTATGTGGAATACGAATAGAGCCCGCTTAGATGTTCGTCTTGCTGTGTCTTTGGACATGATAATGATTCGTGTCCAAAGATGCCAAGGAAAAGGGCTGATAATGTTAAACAAGACCGTATGCTTGCTAATCAAGGAAGTCGAAAAGGGAAAGAGATACCGAGAGTTGATGACGATGGGTATATGGATGTGCCGAGTAAGAAAATTGCAAGGAGAGGAGGTATTCAGATAAACAAGCAAAAGCCAAATTTGAATATAGAACCGTCATTACAAAACGTAAAGATGAGTCTAAAGGGCAGCCGAATTCTTCTAGTTTTCTTTCTTCTAATCCGTTTGAGGTTTTGAATGAGAGTCATGTTGAAAAAGGCCAAAGTAGTAAAGGGGGAAGTGGTAGTCAAGAGGGCTCTGATGATGAAGAGGTGGTTAAAGTTTATAATGAAACGGATGACTTTCTAATGGAAGGGATTCAAAATGCTAAAAGGGCAAGCACTCCTTCATCCGGGGTTTCCAATGGTTAGTCTAGCAGCATGGAACATAAGGGGGTTGAATCGCCCGCTTAAACAAAAAGAGGTTCGTCAAATTCTAAAGGATAGTAATCTTTCTTTCTGTGCTATTTTAGAGTCTCATGTTGATGTTGGTAACCTTGCGAAAGTTTGTAATTCTGTTTTTCGTCATTAGTCTTGGTCTTCGAATGGAAATTGTTGTGATAAAGGGACGAGAATCATTGCTGGGTGGAACTCGGATATGTTTGATGTTTTTGTGATGGCTCAAACCGATCAAGTTATGCATCTTCAACTTATCTTTAAGCTTGATAAAAAGGTCTTATTTTGTTCGGTTGTATATGCAGCGAATTATTATGTCAAACAAAAAGAGTTATGGCATCAATTAACGTTACATAAGGCTCTTATAGGTGATAAGTCTTGGATAATCATGGGTGATTTTAATTCGGCTCTTAATTTAGAAGATCATTCTATGGGTTCGTCCTCTATTTCGATTGGCATGAGAGAATTTCAAGATTGTGTTTCGGATATTGAGGTATTCGATAGTAATAGATCGGGTTGTCATTTTACGTGGACTCAAAAGCCAAAAAATGGTGTTGGTGTGCTAAAGAAAATTGATAGAGTTATGGGTAATAATTCGGTTGTGTCTGAATTTCCAAACTCGGTTGCTTTGTTTCATCCTTATAGACTTTCAGATCATTGCCCGTGTTTGTTAAATATTCCCACCCCCGGAAAGCCAAAATCTAGATCGTTTAAATTTGCTAATTTCTTGGTCTTTAAACCGGGTTTCCAGGAGAGTGTTAAGTGTGTTTGGGATACCCAAATCGATGGGGTTCTTCAGTTTCAAGTGGTGAAAAAACTCAGGTTGTTAAAGTCGCCTGTTCGGGGTTTATTATTTCAACAAGGGAATTTGCACAAGAAAGTTGAATCCATTCGGCAGGATTTGGATTCGATTCAGCTAGAGATTGATATTAACCCGATGAATGCGGACCTTCGAATACAGGAAGCTAAACTTTCAACTAATGATCTCTACAGAGAATCAGCTTAATGATCCAGGCTAAATGAGTTAACTAGAGTCTTGAGTTGTCTAGTTTAGTTGTGGCCGTTTTTTTTTGCTTTGTTGTTCTGGTTTGTTTCTGTAGTTGGTTGTGTTTGTTTTTGGATTGCCTAGGCTTGGTATGCCAAGTCTAGAAGTGTGTGCCAACTCTTGTCACACCCTGTTTTGATTTTTGATGATATATAAAATTCACCGGGGTAACCCTTTACCCAAAAAAAAAGCTAAACTTTCAACTGATCTTCAGGTCGCCTGTTTAGATGAGGAACGGTTCTTGAAGCATAAATCAAAAGTGGAATGGTTATGTACCGGTGACGCTAATACAAAGTTTTTCCATGCTTCGATAAAGACTAGGAACCACATGACCCGTATTGAGGCTATTTCTAACTCTCAAGGAGTTTTATTTCAGGGTGAAGAGGTCCCGAAGGTTTTAGTCCATCACTATGAGAACTTTTTGGTCTGGAAGAAAACATTACTATGCAGCCTTCTCATGATCTTTTTGATAAAAGCATTCGTATTGAAGATGCTAATTATATGGCTCGCCCGGTTAATACCGAAGAGGTTAAATTGGCGATGTTTTCCATTGGTAACGATAAAGCTCTGGGCCCGGATGGATACACGGCTGCGTTTTATAAGCATGCTTGGCAGATTGTTGGCTCGGATGTGTCGAAGGCTGTCATTGATTTTTTCAGCTCTGGTAAGCTTCTTAGGGAACTTAATAACACGTTAATTGTTCTTATTCCGAAGAAGCCTACTCCGTCGTCTGTCACGGATTATCGTCCTATTGCATGTTGTAATGTTTTTTACAAGTGCATTAGTAAGATCATTGCAGACCGTATAAAGAATTATCTAAATCAGGTTGTTAGTTGATGTGTGTAAAATGCAACATATAAATTACATCAATTGAGGCATAAAACTAACCCTTTTTAAGTACTAATGTTGGAAAAAGAGTGTTTTTGTCTTCCTTTTGTATTTTCAGGATGAAATGAGCTCAAATTCACAAAAGAAGCAAAAAGACAGCTAATTCTAACATAAATACAAGAAAAGGAACAAAAGTAGATTGCCCGAACCCTCAACGGCATCCTCCCAAGCAAAGAAGAGAAAACAGAAGACTGAACACGTCCCGTGCTCAGCCAGCACGGGGCCGTGCCCACGAAGCAGCAGAAAAGACAAACCTGTAGAAGCTTCTATTGCCCACCACGGGGCCGTGTCCAGTGAGCACGGGGGCGTGGTGAAAGTACAGCAGGCGCATTAATTGTAATTGCGAATTACAATTAATGAAGAGAGAGAGTGTCAGACGGGCACGGGGCCGTGTCCAGCGGGCACGGGGCCGTGTCCAGCGGGCACGGGGCCGTGTCCAGCGGACACGGGGCTGTGCCCAGCCTTCTGTTCAGCCTATAAATAGGAGTGCTTGGTTTCATTCCAACTCATCCCTTGGCACACCACCTCTCTCACACTTCATCCACCACCCACCACCACCACCATAACACCATCATCCACCACCATTATCCATTGTCCATCGTAGAGTGTGTGAGTCGTCTCGGGATCCAAAATTGATCGTAAGAGTTCTTGACAATCAAGGCCATGTTTGCCTAAGTCTCTTACATCACTTGGTGAAGACAAGTGTTTAGTATAATACTTTTTATTTTTAATCTTTTGCACTTTTTATTTGGTTTTGTATTAATGACTTTAATAACTAGTTGCTTATGTTGAAGGTGATCTTTCCTTATCGTTTGTCCGTGGTGTCTTGGCATTATTTTACTGTCTATATAAAATAAAAGATTTTCACCATTCATATCTCCACGGTCTATATGGAGGTATGTTGGCTACCTGGTCGGGGGTTAAGGGAACGCTTTGGTAAGGGTCTTGCCCTTGTTCAGCGATTAGAGGTCCTGCAAGGGACCTGGGTCAAATTTAGTAGGATCTCCTTCAATGCCCATAGGTATTGGATGGCGGGGATCCAAACTCTTTGACCCCCTCATAAGTTAACTACTATTAATACTATAACCCGGCTATTTAGGACTGTATCCCTGCTGACTCAGACTACTTAGCCGCGGGTAACGTCACCGCCAAAAGCGGGGCCTACCATAATTTGCATTAATAACTTCATTCATTATCTTCCAATAATCCAACCCTTTAGGATTGTATCCTTGCTGACTCAAACTACTGGGTTGAGGGTAACGTCGCCTTCAAAAGAGGGGCCTACTACAATAACTAAGATAATCTCTTAAACAAGTGCAAAAGTGCGAAAATAATCAAAGGTTATACTAATACACGAATCGGATCCAAGTGATTCATCCTGTCTATCTGTTTTTATTTTATTTTGATTTTTCAGCATTTAGTTAGTATTTATTTTTCTAGTTTAAAAACCTTTTTCTAACTTTTTGATTTGATTAGACGTTGAGGATAAACCGGTACTAAAAGCTCTTGTGTCCTTGGACGACCTCGGTATCTTATCAACACTATACTACGTCCACGATGGGTGCACTTGCCCATATGTGTGTTTAGTGTTAGTAAATATCGTGTTTTATAAATTTAAAACTTGGCTAAAAGTGTAAAAGGGCTTAAAATATACATAAAAAATATAAGATACTTCACGCACATCAAGTTTTTGGCGCCGTTGCCGGGGACACACGGATTTTAAGAAAGTTAGGAATCAACGGCCTAATCATATTTTTATTTTTCTTTTTAATTTTTTAGGATTTTCTTAGTTTTTCAGCTTCATGCAGTGTCACACCCCAACCGATGGCGGAATCATCGAGGCGCGGGACTAGGCGAATCAGATTGCTCAAGAGAATCCATAACAACTATATTGCGATAATATTTATTACATTTGTCATCCTATACTAACAAACAATACAATCACGTAAGTTATGACAGATTTCTTGTCCTCTCGAACAATTCTAATCCGACAACCTAGATTTTAGATGAGTCTCTAGACTTCCCAGCTCGATTTGATGTAAACTTCGGCTAAACCTGCAACATACGTTAAAACATTGTCAATACAAAAGTATTGGCGAGTATACAGGTTTGATATGTGATAGTATAATAGGTTAGAAGTGCTGCGAATTTCCACATGCATAAACGTAATACACGACATATATACTTACAAAACTGATACTACCAGCTAAGTCCTCGATGCTCGACTCTTCGATGGCATAACTAGACCCCGTCGGGCGAAATAGTACTATACTAGCCTTGGTGGGACGTCACGAGTATAAGTCCTAGCATACATGCGACTAGCATCACGTATATCTATGCAAACAGTTATTCGCAAGTGATAAATTGTCCAATTAAAGGGGTCAAGTATACTCACAGTGCGTGTTCGGTTGGATTTGCGGAACGGTGCCTGAGAATGTCCTGATTTTAGATAATTTACGTGAGTGATGGATTACGCGTTAAACGGTATTGAATTGCGCGAAATTGGGCGAAAATCGAATTGAAATCGGATGAAAAGTGGAACTGGGCTGGCCCAGTCGAACAGGCCACTCGATCGAGTGGGCCTGATCGATCGGATGGGCCTGGTCGATCGGACGGGCCTGGTCGATCGAATGGGCCTGGTCGATAGAATGGGCCACTCGATCGATTGACCTGTTCGATCGAATGGGCCACTCGATCGAATGGGCCACTCGATCGACTGGTCCACTCGATCGACTGGTCCAGTCGATCGATTGGGCTGCTCGATCGATTGGGCCGCTCGATCGGCCATCCTGTCCAGCTGTTTTTGATGATTTTCGAGCGTTTTTCGGTGTTTTTGGTCGAGACGTTATGGTGACATGTTAAACAACTGAAATCCCATCAATTCCGGCCTGTTTTAACGGCCGATAATCACCTCGTTCATCAGAACCGGCCGTTCTTGACGGTTTTTCCGCGTTTAACCCGAATTTGGTCGTCTTTTCAGTAGGAATCAGATCTTTGACCAACACGACACTAAGAATGAGTATAAGATCGGTCTAAGTTCTGGTTTTACCATTTTTATGTATAGATCTGATGTAGAAACCTTGATTTTCCTTGAGGAGTTCCTTAGATCTGAGTTGTTCTTGGTGGTATGAGGCCAACACTTTGAAGTTCATAAGAACCTAGTGATGGAATCAATCAGGACATCTCAAATCCACGGCCTCTTGATTAGAAAACATTGATTTGATTGAGATTCATGAAGAATCGTATGGAAATCATTCGGATCTGAGTTGTTCTTCATAGGATGACATCACCTTTGAAGAACTTTATGGTGACATCACCTTAGAACACTCCAAATCCGTTGATTTCACGGTTAAAGATTGAGATTTGAAAGGTAGAAAGGTGAAGGATTGCATAAAGATCAAGGAAGTACAAGATTCGGGTTGAAAACTTACAAGAATCGGGAGAAATCGAGAGATTAAGGGGCTGGAACGTCTTGGTCGGGTAGCAGCAGCAACAACAAGTGTTTGGGGGTGAATGAGGGGTATTTATAGGCAAGAGAGGTGAGAAAAGAGGAAAACACGGACTAGATCGATTGGCCCGTTCGATTGGACGGCCCGTTCGATCGGACGGCCCGTTCGATCGGACGGCCAGTTCGATCGGACTGGTCCATCCGATCAGACTGGCCCATTTGATTGGGCTGGTCTGATCGATTGGACTGGTCTGATCGATTGGACTGGTCCGTTCGGAAGCCTTTCGATCCTGTTTTTGGTGCGATTTCGACTGTTTGGGCCATATTTTCATATATTTATATAATTACTTAATTATTTATTATAATTGATCACAAAAGGGCCGTATATACGTATTTATGTATCCAATACGTGGTGCGGTGATCGAGTTACGCGTTCCTTCGAGTGCGTTCTTCGATGTGATGTGCCACAATGATTATCGGGGCACTACTTGCTCGTATTGCCATCATCGTCATGACGGCTGGAGGCATAGTACTCACCCGATAGTCCATGTTAGCGTTGATTGCTTACGTTTTGACACTTCACGCTTATCGAGGAAGGTAGATTAAGCCCTCACTCAACATCATCGTGAGTGTTATAATTTATGAAAATAGGTTTGTAATAGCGATAGAATATGCGTAATTATTCGATTATACTTCGATTTAGCGATATAACTGGTATAGTCACATTATGATCCGAATCTCTGGTGCTAGGCGTAACGAGTGTACCGAGTAACAACGCACGGAAGTGCGGGTTGTTACAGTATCCCCTCCTTTAGGAAATTTCGTCCCGAAATTAATCCAGTAGTAGGGTTGTAAGAGTTGATGCGATTGAGAGTAGAGATTAATAGCGTCAAGATAGCGAGCGATCGGTTAAGATTCGACGAGTGAGAGTGACAAGAAGATAGGATTCAAATAATCAACAGTGATAACACACACAAAAGCGATTCCATCGCGTTTTAAACTTACCGATAATTGATTAATCTTCGAAGTCATTATTAGGAAAATCTCCTCATGGCGCGGTGTTGACTGTATCGATGTCCACACTAGCGCTATGGGGAGGGTTTTGTTAGTTGATAATAGGTTTTGAGTTATATATTTTAAAAGAATTCGAAGGCAAAATAAGTTTTAGGAAAGCTTTCCTACAACGTGGGTTCGAGTTGAAACTCGGTTGTCGAACCCTCGTTCTCAGGAAGATTCCTTTCTGTCATTGCAAAAGTTTTTAAGGAAAAGGACTGGACTTATGAAACTTCCATTGGGCACGGAGCTAAACTGATTCGGTGTTTTCTCCATGTTGTAAGAAATTTTTCACTTGTCCGACGGTTTTAATAAAATTTTATAAAAATTGGTTTTCTTAATAATATGGAGAAATAATTTACATCGGGCCCCACATGGCACTTTCCCACAAAAAGTTTGTTAATATAACTAAAACACTTATATATAGGAAGTACCAAGGGCGTATCCACCATGTTTTACCCATATTACCTCTGTTTCATGAGGCGGTGTCACGTGTGCCGATATGACACAGATAGAATTTCGATTCTCTTGGTCCAAGCGATAGGGTGCTAGACTGAGTCTTGAATAGAAGCGAATTGGATGCTGACAAAGCGTTGATAGCGAGTAGTTCGTAACATTGATATAGTATGCTGGGTTAGGCGATGATTGATAAGCGATGCCGAATGACGCGATTCTTGATTCGATTAGTGCGATTTCGATTGAGTTGAATACACTACAACAGTAACTATTGCTAGCCCGCATGGCCTTTTTCCACGAAAGTCTGCTAATACGGTCAAAACACCACCATGTTCCGACCCTATTAGTTTTGTCTCGTGAAGTGAGGTCGTGCCTGCTAAGATAGCACAGATAACACGAGCACCGATGAATGATAGCGACACGCGATGAGAGTATCGAGTTTAATGGATTGGGTGCGATATGCGTTAAGGTGAAAGGCGGCGAGTGATTTTCGATACTCGACTAGCGATCCACAATAGGCGATCCACACCAGCTGATAGAGGTTCACACAATAGACAATAACCAATGTTAGAGATTGCGAGACAAACACATGATGCGATTGCGATTTCGAGCCATATATCGAATGATTTGATTGCGAGATAGATCAAGCAAAACTGCGATTGAGTTGCGTTCTAGACTTTACGACCAGTCTTGCGTTGCTCCAATTGCTCTTCGGGGTGAACTTACCTAAGTCCATCGATGTGGCAATTGTGTTGCGTACGCGGACTTACGAGAAGTCTCGCAGTGATGCGATTTAGTTTTGTTACGCCTTGCGATCGATTGTAGGGTGTCAAATTAACCATAATAATATAATAGGTCTAATAACGTCCAACTCCACATGGCACTTTCTTCACGAAGCTTCGGTAGTATGGCAAAGCGTACCTCGCGTTACCCCTACTACTTATGTCCCGTGCCTTGGTGTCACACTTTGTTGACACGGCCAAGACTCTTGACCATGCTTTTAAACGTTAAGGCACCATTAGAACTTCACTAGGATCCCCGTGCACTGACCAAGTTAATCCCGTGTGCACCCGTGATTAGTTGTCCCTTGCACGTATACCGTACCTCGTTCTAAGAGTGTTATAGGGATAAAATACATAATATAGTGCATAGTGCTAGCGTTTGGGTGGTGCTCGAGTATAAGAGGAATTGAATTCACATACGACAGTCGATGAAATAAGTTCCACATACAGAAGAAGACGGTAGCGATAAGTCATATTATTACAACAACATTAGAAGCAAAACAACGTTGCTGTGGAGGACACTTGCGGTGTCTGCGGCTGTTGATGTCTTCCTTCAGTGTTGCGGTCCTGCGTGGCAGTGCGGTGTATGATGACCATACCAGTTGCAATTTGTGCAATAGCGACAATTTGCTTCTGGCGGATGATGATACGTGCACGTGAAACACAGGGGATGAGGTCCATTGTAAGCACGTTTTGACTGAACTGGGACTGATCGGAGAGGTTCGGGTTGTGGCGGTCCAGTTGTTGAGGAGTCTGGGCTCTCGGTCTTTCTTTTGCGGCTAGGTTGAGCTTCCTGAGTTGATGCAGTGTCGTCTTCGGATTCACCCGAAGATTTGACGGAGACATCGTCGGAGCAATCCTTAGAAGAACCATCAGAGGAGTTGTCAGATGAACCATCGACCGATTCTTCAGAGGAATCGTTGGATGAGTTGATGATGATCGCTTGACGAGCTTGTTTGACAGGCTTCTTGGAGAAGGACCCGTCCAAGACTCGTTTGCTGTTGATTTCTGCGGCTAAACGGTAGGCTTCTTCGATAGTAGCAGGTTTTGCAGCTTCGACAAAATCGCCCACACTCTCAGGTAAGCCGCGGATGTACTTCGCGATGGCTTTCCTTGGAGTGTCAACTTGACTTAGGCAGATTACGCTAAGCTGTTTGAACTTTGCTGTATAGCCCGCGTTGTCGCCGTCGGTTTGTTTG
Organism: Helianthus annuus; assembly: GCF_002127325.2. NCBI lineage: Eukaryota > Viridiplantae > Streptophyta > Magnoliopsida > Asterales > Asteraceae > Helianthus > Helianthus annuus. The sequence goes on from NC_035435.2 coordinate 84,705,064, forward strand.
ATTTCCCAAAATTCGTTTTCTAGCTTCTGGACTTCGTGAGGAGGACAATATTCCTCCTTCATGAGTTCCTTCAGCTCGTCCCATGAGAGGGCGTAAGCTGCGGAGATCCCACGTTTGTTGCGTTCGGCGGTCCACCAGTCGAGTGCTCTTGATTGGAATACTCTGGTAGCACAGGTGGTACGGAAATTATCGGGACACCCACTTTGTCGAAGAGTGACTTCGATAGAATCGAACCACTGGAGTAGTTGGGCCACACCTCCTTCACCTGTGAATTCCATCGGATCACAGGCTTTGAAGTTTTTGTAGAGGAAAGTAGATTGCGGCTCTTTCGTCTCAGAGTCCTTCGCAGCTCGAGTGTTGCCGAGAGAGTGCACTTGCGCGACAATTTGAGGAATGAGCTTGACCACTTCTTTGGTCACGATCGAGGCAATCCTTTTATCGGCGCGTCGTTTGGCCCTTCTCCTAGCCATTTGTCTCGAGATTGAGTTGTTGGAAGGCATCTAGACAGAGAGAGAGAGAGATTGGGAATGAGATTCGATCATAATGATTTTGAGTTTACGATGCGATTGAGTGCGATCGAAACTTGTAAGGTGCAATATATATATATATATATATATAGACTTCACATAGGAGCCACATAGGAGACACGAAACTTCCTAGACTCATACATCATAATTTGGTTGTACGTGGGTATAGATAGTTGTAGTTTTATACTTACACACACGTTTTATAGTTTAGAACGCGCGAGGACGCGTTAGGAGAGAGAATGCGAGAGAAATCGGACAATTTAGACATTAGTTTTGTTGCGATCATTCGGTCTTTGTTTTGGATTGCGATGGCTGTGCGAGTTGTGCGTTTTGTAAAATAGGAAGCGAAAATTGATATTCACAATTGAACATATGAACGTATTTGGGTCTCATTAAATCGTAAAATCCGTCGAGTTGTAAGCTTAGTAAGATGCTCGGAGTGCCTCGGGTGTTTAGGCGTCGACTACCCAAGGTAACTCAATCACACCCAACAAGTTCGTGCATACGCGTTGACTCCGGAGACCCATGCTTCCACTGGGATGCAGCTCATGGCATTCCTCTTCTTAGTCATCGCGTGGCTCGAGTCATTGTGATGGTCGAGTCCCTGGTGAGAGCTTTTGAAAAATAATTTAGGGAGTGGAACGGTTCATTAAGGTACGGGTTTCACCCCTGACTTAACAGTTTCGTTCCAATTTGTGGTTATGCTCATCGAATGAATTCGAGAGTTCCATTAGAATTTCGAAATGGAGGCTTTCGTCGAGATATGGATGTCACTCCTAACTCAACGAAAGATTCTCGTGCTAGAAAAATGCGCTGAGTGAACAATCCTATCGAGAGTTGCTGGTTTTCACACCTGGTCTCGACTGGATCGCTCGGTTGTGAGATGCGAGTATTTTTGAAAACATGTGTATTTTGTCCGCCTTAGGAAAGGCTAAGTAGCATTCCAGCCTTATGAAAGGCTTCTTCGTGTGAAGTTGTAGTATGCGGGGTTCACACGAAGTCGTAGTTTTTTGCAATTTCGATCCGATGCATCAGGTAGGTGCGATACGAACCCCACTGGGTTCGTACGAGTCAGCCTGTAGGTGCTTAGACTATAGACTAGGTCAATTTCTAAGACATCGACCCGGACTAGGTCGAGTCTTGCCTAATTCCATATAGTTATGGCTCTGATACCAATCTGTCACACCCCAACCGATGGCGGAATCATCGGGGCGCGGCACTAGGCGAATCAGATTGCTCAAGAGAATCCATAACAACTATATTGCGATAATATTTATTACATTTGTCATCCCATACTAACAAACAATACAATCACGTAAGTTATCACAGATTTCTTGTCCTCTCGAACAATTCTAATCCGACAACCTAGATTTTAGATGAGTTTCTAGACTTCCTAGCTCGATTTGATGTAAACTTCGGCTAAACCTGCAACATACGTTAAAACATTGTCAATACAAAAGTATTGGCAAGTATACAGGTTTGATATGTGATAGTATAATAGGTTAGAAGTGCTGCGAATTTCCACATGCATAAACGTAATACACGACATATATACTCACAAAAGTGATACTACCAGCTAAGTCCTCGATGCTCGACTCTTCGATGGCATAACTAGACCCCGTCGGGCGAAATAGTACTATACTAGCCTTGGTGGGACCTCACGAGTATAAGTCCTAGCATACATGCGACTAGCATCACGTATATCTATGCAAACAGTTATTCGCAAGTGATAAATTGTCCAATTAAATCATTCGTTTGATAAGTTCGGTTTTTATGGAACGTATGTTACACCCAAAATTCGATAAAAGGGGTCAAGTATACTCACAGTGCGTATTCGGTTGGATTTGCGGAACGGTGCCTGAGAATGTCCTGATTTCAGATAATTTACGTGAGTGATGGATTACGCGTTAAACGGTATTGAATTGCGCGAAATTAGGCGAAAATCGGATTGAAATCGGATGAAAAGTGGAACTGGGCTGGCCCAGTCGAACAGGCCACTCGATCGAGTGGGCCTGATCGATCGGATGGGCCTGGTCGATCGGACGGGCCTGGTCGATCGAATGGGCCTGGTCGATCGAATGGGTCACTTGATCGATTGGCCTGTTCGATCGAATGGGCCACTCGATCGAATGGGCCACTCGATCGACTGGTCCACTCGATCGACTGGTCCAGTCGATCGATTGGGCTGCTCGATCGATTGGGCCGCTCGATCGGCCATCCTGTCCAGCTGTTTTTGATGATTTTCGAGCGTTTTTTGGTGTTTTTGGTCGAGACGTTATGGTGACATGTTAAACAACTGAAATCCCATCAATTTCGGCCTGTTTTAACGGCCGAGAATCACGTCGTTCATCAGAACCGGCCGTTCTTGACGGTTTTTCCGCGTTTAACCCGAATTTGGTCGTCTTTTCGGTAGGAATCAGATCTTTGACCAACACGACACTAAGAATGAGTAGAAGATCGGTCTAAGTTCTGGTTTTACCATTTTTATGTATAGATCTGATGTAGAAACCTTGATTTTCCTTGAGGAGTTCCTTAGATCTGAGTTGTTCTTGGTGGTATGAGGCCAACACTTTGAAGTTCATAAGAACCTAGTGATGGAATCAATCAGGACATCTCAAATCCACGGCCTCTTGATTAGAAAACATTGATTTGAATGAGATTCATGAAGAATCGTATGGAAATCATTCGGATCTGAGTTGTTCTTCATAGGATGACATCACCTTTGAAGAACTTTATGGTGACATCACCTTAGAACACTCCAAATCCGTTGATTTCACGGTTAAAGATTGAGATTTGAAAGGTAGAAAGGTGAAGGATTGCATAAAGATCAAGGAAGTACAAGATTCGGGTTGAAAACTTACAAGAATCGGGAGAAATCGAGAGATTAAGGGGCTGGAACGTCTTGGTCGGGTAGCAGCAGCAACAACAAGTGTTTGGGGGTGAATGAGGGGTATTTATAGGCAAGAGAGGTGAGAAAAGAGGAAAACACGGACTAGATCGATTGGCCCGTTCGATTGGACGGCCCGTTCGATCGGACGGCCCGTTCGATCGGACGGCCAGTTCGATCGGACTGGTCCATCCGATCAGACTGGCCCATTTGATTGGGCTGGTCTGATCGATTGGACTGGTCTGATCGATTGGACTGGTCCGTTCGGAAGCCTTTCGATCCTGTTTTTGGTGCGATTTCGACTGTTTGGGCCATATTTTCATATATTTATATAATTACTTAATTATTTATTATAATTGATCACAAAAGGGCCGTATATACGTATTTATGTATCCAATACGTGGTGCGGTGATCGAGTTACGCGTTCCTTCGAGTGCGTTCTTCGATGTGATGTGCCACAATGATTATCGGGGCACTACTTGCTCGTATTGCCATCATCGTCATGACGGCTGGAGGCATAGTACTCACCCGATAGTCCATGTTAGCGTTGATTGCTTACGTTTTGACACTTCACGCTTATCGAGGAAGGTAGATTAAGCCCTCACTCAACATCATCGTGAGTGTTATAATTTATGAAAATAGGTTTGTAATAGCGATAGAATATGCGTAATTATTCGATTATACTTCGATTTAGCGATATAACTGGTATAGTCACATTATGATCCGAATCTCTGGTGCTAGGCGTAACGAGTGTACCGAGTAACAACGCACGGAAGTGCGGGTTGTTACAGTATCCCCTCCTTTAGGAAATTTCGTCCCGAAATTAATCCAGTAGTAGGGTTGTAAGAGTTGATGCGATTGAGAGTAGAGATTAATAGCGTCAAGATAGCGAGCGATCGGTTAAGATTCGACGAGTGAGAGTGACAAGAAGATAGGATTCAAATAATCAACAGTGATAACACACACAAAAGCGATTCCATCGCGTTTTAAACTTACCGATAATTGATTAATCTTCGAAGTCATTATTAGGAAAATCTCCTCATGGCGCGGTGTTGACTGTATCGATGTCCACACTAGCGCTATGGGGAGGGTTTTGTTAGTTGATAATAGGTTTTGAGTTATATATTTTAAAAGAATTCGAAGGCAAAATAAGTTTTAGGAAAGCTTTCCTACAACGTGGGTTCGAGTTGAAACTCGGTTGTCGAACCCTCGTTCTCGGGAAGATTCCTTTCTGTCATTGCAAAAGTTTTTAAGGAAAAGGACTGGACTTATGAAACTTCCATTGGGCACGGAGCTAAACTGATTCGGTGTTTTCTCCATGTTGTAAGAAATTTTTCACTTGTCCGACGGTTTTAATAAAATTTTATAAAAATTGGTTTTCTTAATAATATGGAGAAATAATTTACATCGGGCCCCACATGGCACTTTCCCACAAAAAGTTTGTTAATATGACTAAAACACTTATATATAGGAAGTACCAAGGGCGTATCCACCATGTTTTACCCATATTACCTCTGTTTCATGAGGCGGTGTCACGTGTGCCGATATGACACAGATAGAATTTCGATTTTCTTGGTCCAAGCGATAGGGTGCTAGACTGAGTCTTGAATAGAAGCGAATTGGATGCTGACAAAGCGTTGATAGCGAGTAGTTCGTAACATTGATATAGTATGCTGGGTTAGGCGATGATTGATAAGCGATGCCGAATGACGCGATTCTTGATTCGATTAGTGCGATTTCGATTGAGTTGAATACACTACAACAGTAACTATTGCTAGCCCGCATGGCCTTTTTCCACGAAAGTCTGCTAATACGGTCAAAACACCACCATGTTCCGACCCTATTAGTTTTGTCTCGTGAAGTGAGGTCGTGCCTGCTAAGATAGCACAGATAACACGAGCACCGATGAATGATAGCGACACGCGATGAGAGTATCGAGTTTAATGGATTGGGTGCGATATGCGTTAAGGTGAAAGGCGGCGAGTGATTTTCGATACTCGACTAGCGATCCACAATAGGCGATCCACACCAGCTGATAGAGGTTCACACAATAGACAATAACCAATGTTAGAGATTGCGAGACAAACACATGATGCGATTGCGATTTCGAGCCATATATCGAATGATTTGATTGCGAGATAGATCAAGCAAAACTGCGATTGAGTTGCGTTCTAGACTTTACGACCAGTCTTGCGTTGCTCCAATTGCTCTTCGGGGTGAACTTACCTAAGTCCATCGATGTGGCAATTGTGTTGCGTACGCGGACTTACGAGAAGTCTCGCAGTGATGCGATTTAGTTTTGTTACGCCTTGCGATCGATTGTAGGGTGTCAAATTAACCATAATAATATAATAGGTCTAATAACGTCCAACTCCACATGGCACTTTCTTCACGAAGCTTCGGTAGTATGGCAAAGCGTACCTCGCGTTACCCCTACTACTTATGTCCCGTGCCTTGGTGTCACACTTTGTTGACACGGCCAAGACTCTTGACCATGCTTTTAAACGTTAAGGCACCATTAGAACTTCACTAGGATCCCCGTGCACTGACCAAGTTAATCCCGTGTGCACCCGTGATTAGTTGTCCCTTGCACGTATACCGTACCTCGTTCTAAGAGTGTTATAGGGATAAAATACATAATATAGTGCATAGTGCTAGCGTTTGGGTGGTGCTCGAGTATAAGAGGAATTGAATTCACATACGACAGTCGATGAAATAAGTTCCACATACAGAAGAAGACGGTAGCGATAAGTCATATTATTACAACAACATTAGAAGCAAAACAACGTTGCTGTGGAGGACACTTGCGGTGTCTGCGGCTGTTGATGTCTTCCTTCAGTGTTGCGGTCCTGCGTGGCAGTGCGGTGTATGATGACCATACCAGTTGCAATTTGTGCAATAGCGACAATTTGCTTCTGGCGGATGATGATACGTGCACGTGAAACACAGGGGATGAGGTCCATTGTAAGCACGTTTTGACTGAACTGGGACTGATCGGAGAGGTTCGGGTTGTGGCGGTCCAGTTGTTGAGGAGTCTGGGCTCTCGGTCTTTCTTTTGCGGCTAGGTTGAGCTTCCTGAGTTGATGCAGTGTCGTCTTCGGATTCACCCGAAGATTTGACGGAGACATCGTCGGAGCAATCCTTAGAAGAACCATCAGAGGAGTTGTCAGATGAACCATCGACCGATTCTTCAGAGGAATCGTCGGATGAGTTGATGATGATCGCTTGACGAGCTTGTTTGACAGGCTTCTTGGAGAAGGACCCGTCCAAGACTCGTTTGCTGTTGATTTCTGCGGCTAAACGGTAGGCTTCTTCGATAGTAGCAGGTTTTGCAGCTTCGACAAAATCGCCCACACTCTCAGGTAAGCCGCGGATGTACTTCGCGATGGCTTTCCTTGGAGTGTCAACTTGACTTGGGCAGATTACGCTAAGCTGTTTGAACTTTGCTGTATAGCCCGCGTTGTCGCCGTCGGTTTGTTTGATTTCCCAAAATTCGTTTTCTAGCTTCTGGACTTCGTGAGGAGGACAATATTCCTCCTTCATGAGTTCCTTCAGCTCGTCCCATGAGAGGGCGTAAGCTGCGGAGATCCCACGTTTGTTGCGTTCGGCGGTCCACCAGTCGAGTGCTCTTGATTGGAATACTCTGGTAGCACAGGTGGTACGGAAATTATCGGGACACCCACTTTGTCGAAGAGTGACTTCGATAGAATCGAACCACTGGAGTAGTTGGGCCACACCTCCTTCACCTGTGAATTCCATCGGATCACAGGCTTTGAAGTTTTTGTAGAGGAAAGTAGATTGCGGCTCTTTCGTCTCAGAGTCCTTCGCAGCTCGAGTGTTGCCGAGAGAGTGCACTTGCGCGACAATTTGAGGAATGAGCTTGACCACTTCTTTGGTCACGATCGAGGCAATCCTTTTATCGGCGCGTCGTTTGGCCCTTCTCCTAGCCATTTGTCTCGAGATTGAGTTGTTGGAAGGCATCTAGACAGAGAGAGAGAGAGATTGGGAATGAGATTCGATCATAATGATTTTGAGTTTACGATGCGATTGAGTGCGATCGAAACTTGTAAGGTGCAATATATATATATATATATAGACTTCACATAGGAGCCACATAGGAGACACGAAACTTCCTAGACTCATACATCATAATTTGGTTGTACGTGGGTATAGATAGTTGTAGTTTTATACTTACACACACGTTTTATAGTTTAGAACGCGCGAGGACGCGTTAGGAGAGAGAATGCGAGAGAAATCGGACAATTTAGACATTAGTTTTGTTGCGATCATTCGGTCTTTGTTTTGGATTGCGATGGCTGTGCGAGTTGTGCGTTTTGTAAAATAGGAAGCGAAAATTGATATTCGCAATTGAACATATGAACGTATTTGGGTCTCATTAAATCGTAAAATCCGTCGAGTTGTAAGCTTAGTAAGATGCTCGGAGTGCCTCGGGTGTTTAGGCGTCGACTACCCAAGGTAACTCAATCACACCCAACAAGTTCGTGCATACGCGTTGACTCCGGAGACCCATGCTTCCACTGGGATGCAGCTCATGGCATTCCTCTTCTTAGTCATCGCGTGGCTCGAGTCATTGTGATGGTCGAGTCCCTGGTGAGAGCTTTTGAAAAATAATTTAGGGAGTGGAACGGTTCATTAAGGTACGGGTTTCACCCCTGACTTAACAGTTTCGTTCCAATTTGTGGTTATGCTCATCGAATGAATTCGAGAGTTCCATTAGAATTTCGAAATGGAGGCTTTCGTCGAGATATGGATGTCACTCCTAACTCAACGAAAGATTCTCGTGCTAGAAAAATGCGCTGAGTGAACAATCCTATCGAGAGTTGCTGGTTTTCACACCTGGTCTCGACTGGATCGCTCGGTTGTGAGATGCGAGTATTTTTGAAAACATGTGTATTTTGTCCGCCTTAGGAAAGGCTAAGTAGCATTCCAGCCTTATGAAAGGCTTCTTCGTGTGAAGTTGTAGTATGCGGGGTTCACACGAAGTCGTAGTTTTTTGCAATTTCGATCCGAAGCATCAGGTAGGCGCGATACGAACCCCACTGGGTTCGTACGAGTCAGCCTGTAGGTGCTTAGACTATAGACTAGGTCAATTTCTAAGACATCGACCCGGACTAGGTCGAGTCTTGCCTAATTCCATATAGTTATGGCTCTGATACCAATCTGTCACACCCCAACCGATGGCGGAATCATCGGGGCGCGGCACTAGGCGAATCAGATTGCTCAAGAGAATCCATAACAACTATATTGCGATAATATTTATTACATTTGTCATCCCACACTAACAAACAATACAATCACGTAAGTTATCACAGATTTCTTGTCCTCTCGAACAATTCTAATCCGACAACCTAGATTTTAGATGAGTTTCTAGACTTCCTAGCTCGATTTGATGTAAACTTCGGCTAAACCTGCAACATACGTTAAAACATTGTCAATACAAAAGTATTGGCAAGTATACAGGTTTGATATGTGATAGTATAATAGGTTAGAAGTGCTGCGAATTTCCACATGCATAAACGTAATACACGACATATATACTCACAAAACTGATACTACCAGCTAAGTCCTCGATGCTCGACTTTTCGATGGCATAACTAGACCCCGTCGGGCGAAATAGTACTATACTAGCCTTGGTGGGACCTCACGAGTATAAGTCCTAGCATACATGCGACTAGCATCACGTATATCTATGCAAACAGTTATTCGCAAGTGATAAATTGTCCAATTAAATCATTCGTTTGATAAGTTCGGTTTTTATGGAACGTATGTTACACCCAAAATTCGATAAAAGGGGTCAAGTATACTCACAGTGCGTATTCGGTTGGATTTGCGGAACGGTGCCTGAGAATGTCCTGATTTCAGATAATTTACGTGAGTGATGGATTACGCGTTAAACGGTATTGAATTGCGCGAAATTAGGCGAAAATCGGATTGAAATCGGATGAAAAGTGGAACTGGGCTGGCCCAGTCGAACAGGCCACTCGATCGAGTGGGCCTGATCGATTGGATGGGCCTGGTCGATCGGACGGGCCTGGTCGATCGAATGGGCCTGGTCGATCGAATGGGTCACTTGATCGATTGGCCTGTTCGATCGAATGGGCCACTCGATCGAATGGGCCACTCGATCGACTGGTCCACTCGATCGACTGGTCCAGTCGATCGATTGGGCTGCTCGATCGATTGGGCCGCTCGATCGGCCATCCTGTCCAGCTGTTTTTGATGATTTTCGAGCGTTTTTTGGTGTTTTTGGTCGAGACGTTATGGTGACATGTTAAACAACTGAAATCCCATCAATTTCGGCCTGTTTTAACGGCCGAGAATCACGTCGTTCATCAGAACCGGCCGTTCTTGACAGTTTTTCCGCGTTTAACCCGAATTTGGTCGTCTTTTCGGTAGGAATCAGATCTTTGACCAACACGACACTAAGAATGAGTAGAAGATCGGTCTAAGTTCTGGTTTTACCATTTTTATGTATAGATCTGATGTAGAAACCTTGATTTTCCTTGAGGAGTTCCTTAGATCTGAGTTGTTCTTGGTGGTATGAGGCCAACACTTTGAAGTTCATAAGAACCTAGTGATGGAATCAATCAGGACATCTCAAATCCACGGCCTCTTGATTAGAAAACATTGATTTGAATGAGATTCATGAAGAATCGTATGGAAATCATTCGGATCTGAGTTGTTCTTCATGGAATGACATCACCTTTGAAGAACTTTATGGTGACATCACCTTAGAACACTCCAAATCCGTTGATTTCACGGTTAAAGATTGAGATTTGAAAGGTAGAAAGGTGAAGGATTGCATAAAGATCAAGGAAGTACAAGATTCGGGTTGAAAACTTACAAGAATCGGGAGAAATCGAGAGATTAAGGGGCTGGAACGTCTTGGTCGGGTAGCAGCAGCAACAACAAGTGTTTGGGGGGTGAATGAGGGGTATTTATAGGCAAGAGAGGTGAGAAAAGAGGAAAACAGGGACTGGATCGATTGGCCCGTTCGATCGGACGGCCCGTTCGATCGGACTGGTCCATCCGATCGGACTGGTCCATCCGATCGGACTGGCCCTTTTGATTGGGCTGGTCTGATCGATTGGACTGGTCGGATCGATTGGACTGGTCCGTTCGGAAGCCTTTCGATCCTGTTTTTGGTGCGATTTCGACTGTTTGGGCCATATTTTCATATATTTATATAATTATTTAATTATTTATTATAATTGATCACAAAAGGGCCGTATATACGTATTTATGTATCCAATACGTGGTGCGGTGATCGAGTTACGCGTTCCTTCGAGTGCGTTCTTCGATGTGATGTGCCACAATGATTATCGGGGCACTACTTGCTCGTATTGCCATCATCGTCATGACGGCTGGAGGCATAGTACTCACCTGATAGTCCTTGTTAGCGTTGATTGCTTACGTTTTGACACTTCACGCTTATCGAGGAAGGTAAAGCCCTCACTCAACATCATCGTGAGTGTTATAATTTATGAAAATAGGTTTGTAATAGCGATAGAAATATACGTAATTATTCGATTATACTTCGATTTAGCGATATAACTGGTATAGTCACATTATGATCCGAATCTCTGGTGCTAGGCGTAACAAGTGTACCGAGTAACAACGCACGGAAGTGCGGGTTGTTACATGCAGAGCTCAGCACGCGCCGTGCCTGGTCGGACACGGGCCGTGCCCAGCATCGTTACTGGCAATTTTTAGTTTTCCAAGTTACAGAAGGCTGACCACGGGGCCGTGTCGGTGCAACACGGGGTCGTGTCCAACTTTCCAGTAACTGGGATCTGGAAAACAATCACTGTAACTCCGACCACGGGCCGTGTTCGCTGAGCACGGGGCCATGGTGAACCTTCAGACCAACATTCTTTTCTATTTTTATTACAGGACTTGGAACCAGACGCCAATCCTACATAGTGTATGAGCTCCAGTTCTAATAAGGACATAAAAGAACCTCTAGAAGAACCCGAACGCTTTCTCAGAAAAAGATTAAAAGCTAAAAACCAAGAGAAAGTTTCGGGTGATCCACCTCCAATGGCGGACCAACGTACCCTCATGGATTATCTACGACCCACCGTAGGTAACCTAGGCGCCGCTATCAATGCTCCAAATGTTGAAGCTAATAACTTCGAACTTCGGAGGCATTTGATACAAATGCTCCAAAACTCCGCAACCTTCCATTGGCTTGCGGACGAGGATCCCCATCTACATATTACTAATTTCTTAGAAATATGTGATACCTTTCGGATCAATGGAGCATCAAATGACGCCATCCGCCTCCGAATGTTTCCTTTCTCACTAAAAGACCGAGCGAAAGCTTGGCTCAACGCCCTCCCAGCTGGATCGGTAAACATCTGGGATGAACTAGCCCAAAAATTTCTATATAAGTATTTCCCTCTCGCTAAAACGGCTAAATTAATGACTGAAATTAATACATATTCACAAGAGGACGGGGAATCCTTATATGAAACTTGGGAAAGGTTCAAGGAGCTATTACGCAAGTGTCCACATCATGGCCTTGCGATATGGCAACAAGTATCCACTTTCTATAATGGACTGTTGCCACACACAAGGCAGACACTTGATCCTAGCTCCGGGGGACTTTTAGGTAATCGCCGCCCGCATGAAATATATAACCAAATTGAGGAAATTGCTCAAACCAATTTTCAATGGCACACCCCCGAGGCAATAAATCTATTGCCCCGGGCACCCATAAGGTCGATGAAAGCACTTCTTTACAAGCCCAAATCGAGGCCCTTTCTTCAAAAATAAAAAAAATTAGAAATGATAAAAACAGTCTCGGTTATGGCTTGTGAAGGGTGTGGTGGGCTACATGAAAATTAGAGTTGTATGAAAGAAACGGATGATCAACAGGAATCGGTAAGCTACATTGATAATAGACCTAGGCTGTCGGGTCCTCCAACGGGCACTTACAACCAAGGATGGCGAAATCACCCAAACCTTGGTTGGAGAGAACCCGGCAATAGTAGTAACCAACAAACCCAACGAACCAACTTTCAACAACCAAGAAATGAGTCACAAAATTTCAGTCAACAACAAAGTGGACGAGAAAGGCTTGAAGATACTGTATCTCGCCTCATCTCCGACACTGAAAAGAAAAACTCGGAAAGATTTCTACAATTAGAATCAAATTTTAGAAATCAACAAGCTAGTATTCAAAACATAGAAAAACAATTGAATCAAATAGCTTAAAATTTTGCCGAGAGACCACAAGGCGCATTACCTAGCAATACCGAAACAAACCCAAAAGCGCAAGTTCATCTCATCACACTACGAAACCGCACCGTGGGGCCTGCGGAAGCGCCGCCGCCGACAGAAGAAACGGTACCCCCGCCTCTGCAGGAGAAGAACTCCCCTCCGTCACCAGAGCCTACCAAGGCTCCTCGAGTCCCGTACCCCGGTAGGTTAATTCGTCAAAAGACCAATGAGCAATTCTCAAAGTTCGAAAGTCTATTGAAACAACTGCATGTCAATATTCCTTTTATTGATGTCCTAACTCAAATGCCCAAATACTCTAAGTTCATGAGGGACTTCCTTACTCATAAAAAGAAAATTGAAATTTTGCAATTAGTTAACTTAGGCGAAGAATGCTCTGCCCTCGTACTCAATAAACTTCCCCAAAAGAAAATCGATCCCGGAAGCTTCACGATTCCCTGCTCAATCGGGGAGTCCCCCGTTCGTAATGCACTAGCCGTCCTTGGGGCTAGCATTAACCTCATGCCCTCATCAATGTTTAAAAGACTCGGCCTAGGAACAACGAGTCCTACAAAAATGAGCATACAACTTGCTGATCGATCCGTCAAATTCCCGCAAGGTGTCATTGAAAATGTCTTGGTAAAGGTAAGCAAATTCGTCTACCCAGCCGACTTTGTCATACTTGATATGGAGGAAGACACCGAGGTCCCCCTCATACTAGGGAGACCATTTCTTGCCACCGCACAAGCGGTGGTAGATATGAATGACGGAACACTCACCTTGAGGTATGGGGATGATGAAGTAAAATTCGGAGTAGGGAAGAGAATAGAGGACGACGACCCGGTCAACTACATGAAGGTTATTGATTCAAGTTTGGATGCTGCTCTCCGACGGTGTAACATGGGACGCCAAGCATCCCACTTAGAAAATATATAACCTCACATTGGGTCTAGCCAAGGACCCTTATAAACGTAGCGCACCACGGAGGCATTCCGCGGAACTATCCTTAGTTTAGTTTAATCTTTTAGTTTTAATTTACAGGAATAAAACACACTCGTGGTGGTAAAGGATGAAAAAGGGAACGGGAAAAATGGCCCCATGCACAAGAACGAGGCAACCCGACACAAATCTCCATTACAGAAGGCTCAACACGGGTCGTGCCCAACCAACACGGCCCCGTGCTGAACCACCTGCAGAAAAATGCCCAGTTCAGGTAACTGGACACGGGCCGTGTTCACCAGACACGCCCCCGTGTCCAGGCTTCTGTCTCATTTCTTTAATTTCTGTTACTGGCACCTGAACACGGGGCCGTGTCCGGTCCCCACGGGGCCGTGTCCAGACTGCCAGTAACATAAATCTTTGCTTTTTAATACCACGTTACACATCCAATCAACCTAAAAATTTATTTTTGGGACACATTGAGGACAATGTGTAATTTAAGTGTGGGGGGGGGAAGCTAAAACCTTGAAATTTTGCAAGTCCTAACAACAAGCCTTACACAAAACTCTATTGGAACCGCTAAACACCCCAAATTTTTTCAAAAATTTCATTTTTTTTTACTTGTCTAAAGTTTAAGTTAGGAATCCTAAGATTAATAAGGTTATATTTTTACAAATTTTACAACCGAAAGCGTCGTGATAACAAGAACCAACATAAGAAAATTATGAAATGGCATAACAAGTCTAGTTAAAATTTGATTATATATACTTGATCACATTGAAAACCCATTCCCACAAAAGTGAGTTTTGAGCCTTTATTGAGCATACAAATTTACATCCTTAGACTAAATGCTCATTTTTCGTTTCTTGTGTGAATAGCCGCTTGGTTCTTACAACTCTAGAACTTGCCACGACGATCCATTCCCGGTCCTTACCAACTTAAACCCAAGTAAGTAAATGATGGAGGGATTATGACTAACCATTTTTCTTTCCACACCATTATTTTCATTTTTTTTACCACCTACCCAAAATCCCCCTAGTTAACCCCTTTGAGCCTAAACCTTTCATTTCTTTACCCTTTTCAGCCACCAAAAACCCTTTTTATTTTAGAAACAAGCTCGGTTTTTCGTAAGCTCGTTTTTTTTCGTGTGACCAAAAAAAAAACGCTATGCAAACAAAAGCTTGTTTGGAGAAATACTTCAAAGAAAAAAAAAGTCACCAAAAACAAAGTGTTTTACGAAAACCGACGCTTTTTACGCTTTTCGCCCTTTTACTAACCACTAACCCAACCACCCACCTTTAGCCCAAGCCTAACCCTTCACCCAAAAAGTCCTCTTGATATTTACAAAGGTATAAAGTTAAAAAGGAGGAGGATTGATTGCTTGGCAAGCTTATGGTAGGCGTAAGTTCTATGCCGCTCTCGAGTGATTCACTAAAAAAATACACCTTCGGCCGAGTGTTGAGTGATTTCTCCCGTGAGGTATGTGAACTTGTATATAAATGAAATTTTAAAAAGGCGTGTTATGCCCGAATAAGTAATTTATCTTATGAAACGTTCTAAATAAATCATAACGAATAGGATTGTAAATAAATAAAAATAAAACCCAAAAAGATCTTGGATTCCCGACACTCTATGACAAGCCAAAAAACCTTCTCTTCTACCCATTCCATTTGGGAGTGTAAAGCCACATTTAAAGAGTTTTTCTTGAGGACAAGCAAAAGTTCAAGTGTGGGGGTATTTGATGTGTGTAAAATGCAACATATAAATTACATCAATTGAGGCATAAAACTAACCCTTTTTAAGTACTAATGTTGGAAAAAGAGTGTTTTTGTCTTCCTTTTGTATTTTCAGGATGAAATGAGCTCAAATTCATAAAAGAAGCAAAGAGACAGCTAATTCTAACATAAATACAAGAAAAGGAACAAAAGTAGATTGCCCAAACCCTCAACGGCATCCTCCCAAGCAAAGAAGAGAAAACAGAAGACTGAACAGGCCCCGTGCTCAGCCAGCACGGGGCCGTACCCACGAAGCAGCAGAAAAGACAAACCTGTAGAAGCTTCTATTGCCCACCACAGGGCCGTGTCCAGTGAGCACGGGGGCGTGGCAAAAGTACAGCAGGCGCATTAATTGTAATTGCGAATTACAATTAATGAAGAGAGAGAGTGTCAGACGGGCACGGGGCCGTGTCCAGCGGACACGGGGCCGTGCCCAGCCTTCTGTTCAGCCTATAAATAGGAGTGCTTGGTTTCATTCCAACTCATCCCTTGGCACACCACCTCTCTCACACTTCATCCACCACCCACCACCACCATAACACCATCATCCACCACCATCATCCATTGTCCATCGTAGAGTGTGTGAGTCGTCTCGGGATCCAAGATTGATCATAAGAGTTCTTGACAATCAAGGCCATGTTTGCCTAAGTCTCTTACATCACTTGGTGAAGACAAGTGTTTAGTATAATACTTTTTATTTTTAATCTTTTGCACTTTTTATTTGGTTTTGTATTAATGACTTTAATAACTAGTTGCTTATGTTGAAGGTGATCTTTCCTTATCATTTGTCCGTGGTGTCTTGGCATTATTTTACTGTCTATATAAAATAAAAGATTTTCACCATTCATATCTCCACGGTCTATATGGAGGTTTGTTGGCTACCTGGTCGGGGGTTAAGGGAACGGTTTGGTAAGGGTCTTGCCCTTGTTCAGCGTTTAGAGGTCCTGCAAGGGACCTGGGTCAAATTTAGTAGGATCTCCTTCAATGCCCATAGGTATTGGATGGCGGGGATCCAAACTCTTTGACCCCCTCATAAGTTAACTACTATTAATACTATAACCCGGCTATTTAGGACTGTATCCCTGCTGACTCAGACTACTTAGCCGAGGGTAACGTCGCCGCCAAAAGCGGGGCCTACCATAATTTGCATTAATAACTTAATTCATTATCTTCCAATAATCCAACCCTTTAGGATTGTATCCTTGCTGACTCAAACTACTGGGTTGAGGGTAACGTCGCCTTCAAAAGAGGGGCCTACTACAATAACTAAGATAATCTCTTAAACAAGTGCAAAAGTGCAAAAATAATCAAAGGTTATACTAATACACGAATCGGATCCAAGTGATTCATCTTGTCTATCTGTTTTTATTTTATTTTTATTTTTCAGCATTTAGTTAGTTTTTATTTTTCTAGTTTAAAAACCTTTTCTAACTTTTTGATTTGATTAGACGTTGTGGATAAACCGGTACTAAAAGCTCTTGTGTCCTTGGACGACCTCGGTATCTTACCAACACTATACTACGTCCACGATGGGTGCACTTGCCCATATGTGTGTTTAGTGTTAGTAAATATCGTGTTTTATAAATTTTAAACTTGGCTAAAAGTGTAAAAGGGCTTAAAATATACATAAAAAATAGAAGACACTTCACGCACATCATTAGTATTAACCAATCCGCTTTCATTCCTGGAAGGAAAATTTCAGATAATATCTTGCTTACGCAGGAATTGATGCATAATTATCATAGCAACATTGGTCCTCCAAGATGTGCTTTTAAAGTCGACATCCAGAAAGCATATGATACTGTTGACTAGAGGTTTCTCAAGCATGTTCTTATTGGTTTTGGCTTTCATTCGAAAATGATAGGTTGGATTATGATGTGTGTTTCCACTCCTACCTATTCGATTCGTGTTAATGGGGAAATTCATGGTTATTTCAAGGGGAAGCGTGGCTTAAGACAGGGTGATCCGTTATCCCCATATTTATTCACGCTTGTTATGGAAATATTGACATGCATCTTGCATCGGGCTACTCAGTTAGATTCTTCTTTTAGATTCCATAACAAGTGTGAAAAGCAAAAGATTATAAATCTCTGTTTTGCAGACGATTTATTTTTATTTGCTCGAGGTGATGTTCGGTCGTCTCAATGTATCATGGAATCTCTTTCTCGGTTTTCTAGCATGTCAGGTTTGGTCCCTAGCATCCAGAAAAGTACAGCTTTCTTTTGCAATATCTCTTCTCATGTCAAAGATGCGATATTGGATATCCTGCCATTTGAGGAGGGTCTGTTGCCTGTTAAGTACTTAGGGGTTCCCCTTATTTCAATGAGGCTTCGTGTTAAAGATTGTAGTGTGCTTCTTGAACGATTGGATCAAAGGATTATGAACTGGAAAAACAAGTTGTTATTATTTGCGGGCAGGTTACAGCTAATCTTATCGGTTTTGTCTTCTATGCACGTATACTGGGCTTCGGCATTTATTTTACCCACTCGGGTTGTTAATGAGCTAGAGGCGAAAATGAGGAATTTCTTATGGGCTCAGAAGGGCTCTTTTCATAGAGGGAAAGCAAAAGTTTCATGGAAAGCTATTTGTGTGCCTAAATATGAAGGGGGTCTTGGGATTCGTCGGGTCGGAGATGTTAATAAGGCCCTCATGGTTTCTCATATATGGAGTATTCTTAAGCAGAGAGACTCTTTGTGGGTGCAATGGATTCATTCTTATCGCCTTAGAGGGCGGAACTTCTGGAATTGCAAGGAAACGAATACATGCAGCTGGAGTTGGAGGAAAATCCTCCAACTGCGACCGTTGGTTAAGGAGCATATATGGTCTTCGTTGGGAGCTGTCAATACTATATCAGCCTGGTATGACTTGTGGTGCCATCTTGGGCCCCTTTCAACTGTTTTATCGCCTAGGGTTATCACTAATGCAGGTTTTCGGCTGGATGCTATGGTTGCGGATGTTTATAGAGGTGATTCTTGGGCATGGCCGGCTATTTGGAGGGATTTGTTTCCGGTTTTTAATCAGCTAGATCACCTTTGGTCGGATCAAAACAAGCGAGATCGTTTGCTTTGGAAGGATGGAGATAACTTGTTGGATCATTCGTCCTTTACGGTTTGGGATACCCTTCGGATTAGGGAGCAGGAAGTTGCTTGGGCTTCTATTGTTTGGTTTCCGCAATGCATTCCTAGGAACGCTTTTTTGGTTTGGCTTATAATGCGTCGAAAACTTTTGACGCAAGATAAAATCTTAAAGTGGGACTTATCTAGGAGGAAGAACATGAATATGATGTGCTGTCTCTTATGCTATGCAGATGTCGATTCTCTTGACCATCTCTTTTTTGAATGCAAGTTCTCATCACAGGTGTGGAAATCGGTTCGTGTGAAGGCTGATATGGTTGATGTTGATCCTAAATGGTCTTCGATTGTCAACTGGTTGATGACGAGAAGTCGCTCGAAGACGGCATCTAATTATGTGGCTCGTCTGCTTGTAGGTGCAACAGCTTACATAATTTGGCAAGAACGTAATGCGAGGCTCTTTAAAAATCAAACTCGCCCACCGGAGTCAATATGTGAAGTAATCCTAAAGATAGTTCGATACAAAATGATAGGCGTGAAGTTCAAACCATGTGCGAATGTTAAGCGTTTACTTGGGAAATGGGGGATTGACGAAGACGCAATGAAAGACAATGGGGGCTGATTAAAGCTTGTTTGTGTCTTTTCTTTGTTTCTAGATGGTAGTCTAGTCGCTATGTATTGGGTTTTGTTGAGTTGTTTTGGTTTACGCTCTTGAGGCATGTCTCTTGAGTGAACTAGTGAGGATGTCCCCTCTCTACTTGTTTTTGTGTTTGTGAATATATAAAATCACCGGGGTAACCCTTTACCCAAAAAAAAATGACCAAAATGCCCTTATGAGGCATAGTTTGAGTTTAAAACCATTTGGGGCATAATGGAAGGTATCTTACTGATATCACAACATGTTTAAGGAATATTAACATAGGAAACTTGTATATGACTCTTATGGTTACTCGTTACGCACTTTACGCGTTTGGATCGGCTTATGTAATTAGTTTACCCGTTTTAGCCGAAACGGGTTAAACCATATCATCTCTGTCTCAAAATCCAGAATGTGATTAAGTTACCCATATTAAACAAGTATGCAAGCTTGTCGGGTCAAAACCACATTCTAAAACGGTCTTCGCCTTATCGTGCGTTTAAACCGTAATCTTCATTTAAAACTAACCGGTCTAAGCTTAGGCTGAATTAAAAGACCCGTTAGGATTCTAATAGGTTATTAAAAACCTTCATTTCCAGATATAGGAGCCCAGTAAAAGCTATCTGTACTTGCTGATTTGATACGGCTGGGATAAAATACATATTTAGCTCAGGTAAATGCATTTAACTTATTTTTCCCTTATACGGGCTTGGGGTATGGTATATAATATACCGCTTGGTCGGGTAATTGACCTTAACCGGTCGGTGGTTAAGTGTGGTCGAAATGACCCGTTTGAAAATGTTGTTTTGTTTGTTTAACGCCTTTGGGGGTTTAATGACCATGTCCCGGATATCCTTGGCATCATTCAAAGAACGGCCACGACCTTAGTACACGAGTTTAGGCGTACACCCGTAGTGCATTCAAATCAATAAAGTATAATCGTCGGTACGAGAGAAGTCTCGCGGCAGAATTATACTAAGTGGTGTGTCTATTAATCTTTAACCCGGCACGACCCGGACACCTGAACGCATAATAAACATGTAATTCTTTTACAAGATTATAAGCAAATAATTATCCCAAGTTATAAAAAGTTTTGTACCGCGGGCATTCAAATCAATTTTAAACGTTTTCAAAATGAGTCAGTTAAATTGTATTTACTAGTGTAAACTGACGTATTTTCCAAACAAGGCTAAGTGCAGGTACTACGCGTAATAGGCTGGCCACTCCTTAGCATCAATAAAAGTCTCGCAAGCTTAGGATGGATAATGTCTGTTGAATAAAAGTTTCCTCTTTGTTTTGATCCGCCTGTGGATCTTTTTCAACTATTTGAGATACTTGATATTACAATTTTATTTGGTTGAAATAAATCTATCTTTTGCTTCCGCTGTGCATTTATATTTTGTATTGTTTGACTATGACGATATCAACTACGTCACGGAACCCCCACCGGGCCCACCGGTGACACGTGGAAAATAGGGGTGTGACAGTTATGTGGGCCTAGGGTACAGTAAGCGGGATGTGGCCGCAGGCCCAAGCGTGTGAGTGTTAAGCGAGTTTGCAGCCCATTTACGTAAATTGACACGTAAAAATGTATAGCGGTTTCGTGTTAACATACACACATAAACAATCCGTAGTGCACAAGATAAGTAATTAACGCAGAAACACACGCTAGGGGTTTGTGGAATTTAGGCAATGCTAACCTTGGGAAAACGGGTTGTCACATCATCCCCAACTTGAAAGAAATTTCGTCTCGAAATTTAGCACGTAGTTATTGAGGAAGCTAGTTAGGTTGCGTAGTTTTCCTGGGGTGTCACATCATCCCCCCGTTGGTTTGGAATTTCGTCCCGAAATTCCGCAGTAGCTTCAGCCTCAGTAGTGGTTTCATAGTTCTCGAACAACTGGGGATATGTGTGTTTCATTTGGTCTTCTCGTTCCCAAGTAAACTCTGG
Source organism: Helianthus annuus (assembly GCF_002127325.2). Taxonomy (NCBI): domain Eukaryota; kingdom Viridiplantae; phylum Streptophyta; class Magnoliopsida; order Asterales; family Asteraceae; genus Helianthus; species Helianthus annuus. Next base: position 84,726,092 of record NC_035435.2, read on the forward strand.
GCCACGACGGGAGTTCCAACGAACTCGAGCAATAAGTATCCTAGTGCGTTTGAGAATCCTGACCTCCCGGTCCAAGATTTCCACTGGTTCTTCGACAAATCGCAACTGATCGTCGATGGTGAGCTCCTTGAAAGGAACTGTGAGGGTTTCATCTGAAGACACTTCTTCAGATTCGACACATGGAATACGTTGTGAACTCCACTAAGTTCTTCGGGTAGATTCAACCTGTAGGCCACCTTGCCAATTCTCTCAGTGATTTCGAAAGGTCCAACATATTGCGGGTTGAGTATCGGTCCAAAATGAACCACACCTCTCCAAGGTAAGATTTTAAGTAGCACCCGATCCCCAACTTAGAACTCGAGTGGTTTCCTGCGCTTATCAGCGTAGCTTTTCTGACGGTCACGAGCTGCCACCATTTGTTGTCGTATCCAAGCAATCTTCTCTGTTGTGTCTACGACGAGCTCTGGGCCAGCGATTTGACTTCTTCCAACTTCCGCCCAACAAAGAGGTGATCGGCACTTCCGTCCACACATTGCCTCGAACGGAGTAGCCTGGATGCTGGTGGGGTAACTGATGATATACGAAAACTCCACCAAAGGAAGGTGTCTTTCCCCAACCATTGCCAAAAATTGATTACACATGCTCGAAGCATATCTTCAAGAGTTTGGTTGGTGCGTTCAGTCTGCCCATCCGTCTATGGACGTATGCTGTGCTCATGCCTAGACATGAGCCGTAGGATTTGTGCATCGCTTGCCACAAGTCAGATGCAGATCGTGGGTCGCGGTCAGAGATAATGGAGGTTGGCACCCTGTACCTAGTAACCACTTCTTTCAGGTAGATAACTGCAAGTGTAGAAAACTTCTCCGTTTCCTTGATGGCTAGAAAATGTGCTGGTTACGCGAGAAAATCAACGATCGTCCAGGTGATATTGTTTCCGTTTCGAGGTGTAAGTAGACTAGCGACCAAATCCATGGCAGTCTGTTCTCATTTCCATGTGGGTTTTGCTGGTTGCTGATACCTCACTTTGACTTCCCATAAGTCAATCCATCATTCACATACCTAACTAGGTGGGCCTTCATGCCCGATTACTAGTACAAGGTTTATAAATCCTGATGTCTCTCATCAAAACCCAGACGACTAGAATATTGAAGCTGGTGTGCTTTGCTAAGCACGAGTTCCCTACAGTTGCCATATAATGAGACCCACATTCGTTCTATGAGGTAACGAGTATCGTCCGACCAGTCAAAGGTTGCTTCTCCATGCCCCGCATGGGTTCAACTTGAAAATCCTCTTCCCTCAGTTCTCTAGTTTGAACACAGCGAGTCTGATCAGGTAAGTTAGAGTCGATGGTGAGCTGCAAAGCTCGTGCACGTTCAAGTTTCATAGTTGAAATCATCCTAAAGTTTCCTCCAGCAATGCCATCAGCTGATTTAGCTCTGTCGAACTCAAGGTACACGGGAGGCCCTTGCGATCGGTCTAAATAACGCATCTGGTACCGTCCAAGTAATGCCTCCAATTTATATCCAAAGACCACGGTTTCCACCTCATATTATGTGTCGGGTAGTTCTTCCTTGTAATTCCATTACGTAAGTCATCACCTTCTCGCGTTGCATCGACGCATAACTGGGACTCTGAGGATCTTTGAAAATCCTGAGATGATTCTGCGGTAGCATCTAGTGAGACCAATAAGTTGCTGTATCCTTGAAGGGATCTTTGGTGTCGATCTGTTTCTCGAATTCAGACGTTACCGTTTAACAAGTCTTTGCGTGGAGTGGCTCCTCCCCCAGAGTTCCAAAATAGAATACATATGCCGCCCATGTTGTTCCTTGCTCCTGGTAATGATTCTAAACGTCAACAACAAACACGGTCAATTCCTGTGGTCCATAAAGCTGCTGGTGTGTTGATCAATTCAATGATCAGTGTGTACAAAGTCGAAGTGGCCGTATTTGTGTTCGATGTGTCGTCCTAAGAGCCTTCTCCTCTTGGACCTTCTTCTGATGGTAGTTCGGTCATTAGTCAATCCTCCAATGGAAGCTTGTTCCTTGTAACTGGTCGACAGGTGGCCAATGCATGGTCGAGACAAGCGGTTCCTAACTAACACATTGTTACGTCCTCGATAATCGATACACATACGAAAGGCTTATCTTTACTGGTATAACTGGGGCTCCCCAAAGCGAAAAAGAACTAGGTCTGACAAACTCCTGCCCAACAATTCTTGAAGTTGATTAGACAGTTCTTGCAACCTTCCTGGTGCAAGACAATAAGGAATAAAAGTAAGAAGGGATGCTTCTGACATGATACCGATCTGATATTTCATCTGACGATGTGAAGGTATACCAGATAGTTCTTCTGGTAGCACTTAGGGAGAAATCACGAACAATTGGTGGATCCTCGATCCTCTTTTTCCTTAGCCTTGACATCAGTAACAAGTGCTATCATAGCGGGATAATCCTTCCGTGGACACTCCTGTCCTTCACTGCTGTATTGATGCGAACCTCTGCACCACTCGGATACTTCATGACAGACGAAAACTTTCCCTTCACAGGGTATAATTGCACGATGTCTGGTTAACCAAAACTTTCTGACTACTACATCAACACCATCGCGGGTAGTAGAAGACGAGACAACTAGCTTCCAAAAACGTGCTGGCCACCATGTTGCTGAAATCCTGGCGTGGCGTTGCCCACGCCAATCCTAAATTCCCTTCCAAGAGCATCATTTCTGGTGTTGTTGTACTCGTTGCGAGATTTTCCAGTACGGACATCGTTTCCTTGGTTGTTGTCGTTTTGATTTAGCAACAGCTACTCCATGTCGTAGGCACCTTCATTTCTATGCTGTTGGTTGCAATTTCAAGTACCTTGATGTTGCCGTGACTGTTGCCTCCGATGCTGTCATTTGAAACGGAGCTCTACAATCTTTCGTCAACAGGGTCCATCCTTTCATATTCCATGCCACGCTCTAAGGCGCTACTCACTGTGCTGGCAGTTACCCACTCCACGTTTAGTCGATTGACATTACTTATTCTCCGATTGATTCGTAAGAATTGACTCCCATGAGTCGCTGACAAGGGTAAGGATTCGATTGAAGCCAATTCGCTGGTGCTCGTTACCGATAATCAGGGTCGTCAAAGTACTGAGATCGGTAAAGTATTATGCTCATCCTTCGGTGCATCGATGTGTGCAAGTTGTTTGAGCACTACATGGTATGTTACGAGAGTGTTGCAGAAGTGATCGCACTTCGGAATCTAAGGCGTCAATACGTTAAATTCCAGCAAGCGAAGAAAGGTGAGAAAGATATCGATCAATCATTCGACGCTGCGACATCCAACACATGGACGTTTGTATAAGCACCTAACATTTTACGCGGTTCGCTGAGTTCAGATGGGTGTTCAGGTAACACTCGATACCATCGAGATTCAAAGGGATCCAAAGATGAATGAAAAGTTCACGTTCGAGTAGGGGACAATTACTGCTATGACCCCTATAGGTTTGTTATGTTTCACATCGATCGAATGACGGAATGGAACCCCTTTTCCACTTGTTAAGCCTCACTGGGACTCACATGCACCCCACATTATTATTATGTGTGCACCCACAATAATATTGTGATTTGCATGTCCATCTCAGCTCCTCTTAACTCATGTCAAATGGTTCCTCAACTCGAGTAGCAAACAAAGAGTATCACGAAGCGTAAGTCATAAAGGTTTAGGGAAATACCACCCTATCAGTCACATAACACATGCAAGTATACATGAATTCATACTGTTGTGCTAAACGTGCAATCACATGCAATATCATATGTAGGTGTTCACTAGTTATGCTGTATAATGAGTATACAAGAGACGAACCTTGCAATCTGGAGCTGAGTGTCATGGTCGTATTCACGTCTTCAGAATTGTTCGGTTATGGTCTGGTTTTACAAAAACATTTTTCCCCTTTTTAAATAAAACCAAGTTCACTATAACCAATGGCTCTGATACCAATCTGTCACACCCCCAAAATACCACATGCAGAATCACCGCGGGGCGTGTGACGTACCAGGATCCAAGCCATCAATCAATGTTGAACTCATAACAATTATTCCAAATAAAACTTTCATTTATTATAGATAGAAGTGTTGCAAAACATAATTTTAAGTTCAGCGGAAGCATAATACATTAATTAAGAAATTCATAAACCAAGTGCGTGAAAGCCATTAGATTCATCTCGCGTTTCCATGTATCTCGACCCATGACCACTCCAGCCTCCCAGACAGCAAGTTCCAATGATATGCACCTAAAGGCCTGCAAGGCATGTAACAACGAATCAACAACAAAGTTGAGCGAGTTCACAGTTGGGTGTTCGTTTTAAGTTGTTTCAAAAACATAGTTTTTCTTTAGCTGGCTTACTTGAAGTGGGGGTTACCCCATAGTTGAAAATACGATTAACCACTTCCTTCTTTCCCAAACCATAACCAGTGGGGGATTCCCCATGTTGTAAACCACTAGACCGTTACCATATCGACTACTGACGAAAGTAAGCTGTGCCCTAAGTCAATGTATATCATCATTGAATGTGTGCCATGATCCATTAGTACACGCCCGTCCTACCGGGACGGTGTGAGGTTTGTCAAACCTAATCGCGCTATTAACTAATGACCCGCTCGCCATCGGCCTCGGCGATTAAGTCGATATAAAAATGAGGGACTTAATGATAGAGTTTTGTCTAGTAAGTTTAAGGTTGTTGTCCTACCTAAGGAGGACGAACGTACGTATTCTACTCAAGGAGAATACGCAGGATTAATATTGGCATCCTACCCATGGAGGATGGAGGTACATATCCTACCCAAGGAGAATATGTAGGTTCCGTTTTAGTTCTTTAACCCATTCCCAACCACCTTGAATCCCATGACATATAAAGAGTGTGAACTCACCTTGGTTTGCTCAGTAAGACTTAGTTACTTGTTTGTTAATTGGTCAAACATGTCACACCACCAAAATACCACATAGGGAGTGTCCCTGATAGGCATGTGACGTACCAACAATGAGCCACTAATTACATAGAACCCATACATGTTTCTAAAATATAATTCTTGATTATTAATAAAACACCATTCAAGTTCAAAAGGAAACCAAAGTATTCAGCAGAAGCAAAAATTAAACAAAGTTAAATAGTTTAAAAACCAAGATATAGTATCAAGAAAACAATAGCATTAATTTCCCCCAATCGACCCATGACCTCTCCAGCTACTCCAGACAGCAAGTTCCAATGCAAACAGCTAACGACCTACAAGCATGCAAACAAGGGTGTCAGACTACGCTGGTGAGTTCAAAGTTTGGTTACCGAGTTTAGTTACCAGATACATAAAACAGTTTAACAATTTGATTTGATGTTGTTATTAACTCGATTACCGAAATGGCTACAAGATGTGTTTGCCCAACCCCAATGTCTCTATCAAAACATTGGTCATGCTTTAAGGAAATTACTTCACGCCCGTCCTCCCAGGTACGGTGTGAGGGTGCCAAACCTAATAGCGCTATCAACTAATAACCTGGCTGCCTTCCCGGCAACTGTCGGTAGATGTAAGGGGTCTTATGTGATAGAAACTGAGTAATAATAACAAACATCCCAAAAACTAGCGTTCATCCTTGGAACGTTACCCGATATCCCTCCCCGGGATGCATGCTTGGAAAAGAGCAGTGAGCTCACCTTGGTTTGCTCGGTTAAATATTGTACTTCTAATGTTAATTACCGCTAGGTCCGTTTACACACGACCTAAGGTATGATGAATGTAAATAGGTATGTGAGTATAAGGTTACGCAATACCCTAACGTGTATCCAAACAACCAAGCATTTAGATGTGATCACTCAGTAAATTGAATTGAGTTAAATGGGTTTCGTTATAGTTTAAAAGCATTATAACATATGGGAGACCCAATAAATAAACAACATTTAACGGTTAAGTTGCACGCAATCAGGATGAACAAATTAAACGACTAACACAATTCGAACACATACTACAAATTATAGAACTCGCCTAATCATCCATTATTTAAACAAACACCTAAAATTCATACCACACTGTTATGCATATATTCGGCCCACATTTAAGAAATATTGATGTGTTGCAATATATCATGCTTGTTATATATATCTACTCGCCCACATGCCTACGTCTATACTGACATGAATCACCAAGTTGTATCTCATTACATAATTGAAAAATAGAGTTCTGATTATATATATTCAATTAGGTCATGCATATAATTGTCCTTTAGGATTGCGGCTGCATATTAGCAAAACATGTGGGGACCCCTTTCAACACCTATGCGCCGCCACCTAGGGTCACATGATGTGCCTTTTCATTGCTAACCTCATATACCCTTAACTGATTTAATTCAAGAACTAAATTATGACATACAATTCATGGGGCCCTAATTACTACCCAATGTACAACAGCATCTTTATTAGAATTATTGTACGTATTAAATCATGACATCTTCCAATTAATTCTAATCATGACACCTTATTAGTTTATTATTTGTATATCATTAATAATCTTGACTAACCTGACAACACACATGGGCCGCCCTTTGACTAACCAAAATATCACCTAGCATATCATTGGACCAACCATCCTACCATATCATTGGACCAATAAAACCACTAATATGTTGGTTCCCTAGAATTTCATGTGCTTACCACTATTAGTTTACTAGTCAACAACAATCATTAAGACCCACAAAATCATGCTATTCATATTCGTTTATTTATTTATTTACTTTTTTATTGTTTTTGAACGGCAAAATATGATGCCATTATCCGCGTGTCACTTTTTTAACATATTCGATTCATATGAACAATATCATTAAACACAGATCGCAGACAACACGTGATAATCATCAAATAATACATAGCAAACAACCTAATAATTAATATTACTAACCGGTTACTGATGGAGCCAGATTATGTTTCTAGGACCCTCTCTGCCGTACGAAGGAGATGGAGAAAAGTAGGGATATTACTTGAGTTTTATGTTTTCTTGTTACGCAACCTTGGTGTGCAATTAAATAACCCAACCTTATAACCGACCCCCATCCCAAGGCCCACTATGTCCTTAATCTAATACAATTTCAAAGACTTGGGGGCGGTGACTTTAAACTTGGTCTAATACTATGTCCTTAATCTAATACAATTTCAAAGACTTGGGGACGGTGACACAGAACTGGAATGGGCTTGAGCCCATTTACACAAGGTACTTGGTTTATGCTAAGGAGTGGGTTACAAGTCATCCAATACCTGCCCCACATTGCTAACATATAAGGTTCGGGCCCATTACCAACATATGTGGGCCAGACGAGAGAGAGAGACCCATACGGCTATGGAGTGTGTTACGAATGGGTTTGTGGCCCAGTCCAAAGACTAACAGGTTTCATGAATGATTACGCACACACAAATACTTAATGAATCAAATTTAATGAGTCAAACGCAAGGATATACGTTGAAGGGTTGTGGAATTTATGTAGCGCTAACCTGAATATTTGGGTTGTCACATGATCCCCAACTTGAAAGAAATTTCATCCCGAAATTTGACAAGTAAGCATAAAGGAGTGAAGTGATAAATCAAGATTGTTGCGGATTTTCCCCAGGTGACACATCATCCACGACTTGAAAAGGAATTTCGTCCCGAAATTCACCAGCTTTACTAGATTCAGGTTCACCAGGCTTAGACTTGTCCTTTGGGAATAAATGTGGATACTTGAGCTTCATCTGATCCTCGCGCTCCAACGTGAACTCCGGTCCACGCCTTGAGTTCCAACGAACTCTTACTATCGGAATACGGCTGTGCTTACGGACCTTGACTTCCCGATCCATAATTTCTATTGGTTCTTCGACAAACTGCAGCTTGTAGTCGATCTTCAGCTCTTGAAATGGCACAACCAGTGTTTCATCCGACAAACACTTCTTCAACTGCGAAATGTGGAAGACATCGTGAACATTACCCAACTCAGCAGGTAACTCGAGCTTGTAAGCGACTTTATCGATCCGCTCCAGGATTTTAAATGGCCCAACATAACGCGGATTAAGCTTTCCACGCTTCCCGAAGCGTACAACACCCTTCCACGGCGACACTTTCAACATAACACGGTCACCCACTGCAAACTCTAACGGTTTCCTGCGCTTGTCAGCGTAGCTTTTCTGACGGTCACGCGCCGCTGCCATACGATTCCTGATCTGAACAATCATTTCTGACGTTTCAAGAACAAGCTCAGGACTTGTGATCTGGCTATCATCCACCTCGGCCCAACAGAGAGGAGAACGACATTTCCGCCCGTATAATGCTTCGAACGGAGCTGCCTGAATACTAGTGTGGTAGCTGTTGTTGTAGGAGAACTCTATCAACGGCAGATGTTTCTCCCAACTCTTGCCAAAGTCAATAACACATGCCCGCAGCATGTCCTCAAGTGTCTGAATGGTGCGCTCGCTCTGACCATCCGTCTGTGGGTGATAAGCGGTACTCATATCGAGTTGTGAGCCAAACGATTTATGCATTGACTGCCACAATTCAGAAGTGAAACGCGGATCTCGATCTGAAATGATAGAAGTTGGCACCCCATGCCTAGAAACCACCTCCTTAAGATAAACTGCCGCCAGCTGTGAAAATTTATCCGTTTCCTTGATTGCCAGAAAATGCGCTGACTTCGTGAGACGATCAACAATCACCCAAATAGTATCGTTTCCAGCCTGAGTTCTCGGTAACCCTGTAACGAAATCCATGGCGATATGCTCCCACTTCCACGTGGGTATCTTTGGCTGCTGAAGAAGACACGAGGGCTTCTGATGCTCTGCTTTGACTTTAGCACAAGTCAAGCATTTACCCACGTACGTGGCGATGATAGCTTTCATGTTCGGCCACCAATACAAAACTTTAAGGTCCTGATACATCTTATCCGATCCCGGATGAATAGAGTATCGTGACTTGTGCGCTTCATTCATCTCAAGTTCTCTGAGATCACCAAACAGAGGAATCCATACTCTCTCCATAATATAATAGATGCCATCAGATCTCTGCTCGAGCTGCTTTTTTATACCCCGCAAACCCTCAGCTTCAATGTTTTCTTCCTTTAATGCCTCAGTCTGAGCCGTACGAATCTTATCAGGAAGGTTCGAATGAATAGTAAGTTGCAATGCGCGAACCCGTTTAGGCTTCGTCTCCTTTCGGCTAAGTGCATCAGCTACTACATTAGCTTTACCCGGATGATACTTGATAGCACACTCATAATCATTCAAAAGCTCTATCCAACGACGCTGCCGCATATTTAATTCCTTCTGGTCGAAGATATGCTGGAGACTTCTGTGATCGGTGTAGATGGTGCATTTGGTACCGTACAGATAGTGCCTCCAGATCTTCAACGCAAATACCACAGCTCCTAACTCCAAGTCGTGAGTCGTATAATTCTTCTCGTGCACCTTCAACTGTCAAGAAGCATATGCTATCACCTTGTCGCGTTGCATCAACACACAACCGAGACCTTGAATCGAAGCATCACAGTAAACCACAAAATCTTCCGTACCCTCTGGTAGAGACAAGATCGGTGCGCTGCACAATTTCTGCTTCAACAGTTGGAAAGCATCCTCCTGCTTCGCTCCCTAAGAATAAACTACGTTCTTCTGTGTCAAGGAGGTAAGGGGTTGAGCGATCTTTGAGAAATCCTGAATGAACCGACGATAGTACCCTACAAGACCAAGAAACTGTCGCACCTCCGAAGGATTCTTTGGTGCCGCCCAATTCCTAATAGCATCGATCTTAGCAGGATCCACATGTATCCCCTTTTCGTTAACAATATGCCCAAGAAAGTGTACTTCTCGAATCCAGAAATCACACTTAGAATACTTCGCGTAAAGCTGCTCCTTCCTCAGGAGCTCCAAGATAAGACGTAGATGCCGCTCATGGTCCTCCTCGCTCGTGGAGTAGATCAAGATGTCGTCGATGAAAACAATAATGAAGTCGTCGAGATACGGTTTGCACACGCGATTCATAAGATCCATGAAAACCGCTGGTGCGTTAGTCATCCCAAACGGCATGACCAAAAACTTGTAATGCCCATAACGCGTCCTAAAAGCCGTCTTTGGGACATCCTCCTCTCTGACTCTCACCTGATGATAGCCCGACCTTAAGTCGATCTTAGAATAAAAACTTGACCCTTGCAGCTGGTCAAACAAGTCGTCAATGCGTGGTAAAGGGTAGCGATTTTTTATTGTCACCTTGTTGAGCTCACGATAATCTATGCACATCCGAAAGGACCCGTCCTTCTTCTTCACAAACAGTACTGGGGCTCCCCAAGGCGAAGAGCTAGGTCGGATAAAACCCCTATCCAAGAGCTCTTGGAGTTGATTCGACAACTCCTGTAACTCCCCTAGCGCAAGACGATAAGGAGCACGAGCAATCGGGGCTGCTCCTGGCGCGAGGTCGATCTGAAATTCCACCTGACGATGTGGAGGTAAACTAGGGAGTTCTTCAGGAAATACATCGGGAAATTCACGAACCACTGGAAGATCCTCGATCCTTCTCTCATCAGACTGCGAGTCAGAAACAAGAGCTAAAAGAGCAGGGTAGCCCTTACGTAAACACTTCTGAGCCTTCATTGCCGAGATAATACCAACAATGGCACCACTATGATGACCCTGAACCGATAAGGATTCTCCGCTAGGGAGAGGAATACGCACGATTTTCTCCGTGCAAAGAATTTCCGCCTGGTGCTTGGATAGCCAATCCATGCCAACGACTACGTCAAAACTTCCAAGAGTAACAGGGAGTAGGTCAATGTCGAACACTTGACCCATGAGATCGAGTTTACAACCAAACAGAACATGAGAAGCCTCTATCGAATTACCATCAGCTAATTCTACTACATGCTTATTTACAAGAGGTGCGGGAGTCAACCCTAACTGACGCCTGAACTCCAAGGACACATAACTCCAATCGGCACCAGAGTCGAATAGAACAGAACCAAATAAATCATTTATAGAAAACGTACAAATCACTACATTGCCATCATTCCTAGCTTCCCCAGCGCCAATAGTGAACACCCTCCCGTGTGCACCATTTCCCCCATTGCCCCCATTGTTGTTGTTCCTGTTGTTATTGTTCCGAACATTGTTGTCGTTATTGGCATTCTGATTCAGCTGAGGGCAATCCCGCTTGAAGTGGCCCTCTCCCTCGCACTAAAAACACCCTTTCTTAAAACCCTGATTCTGTTGAGGTTGTTGCCTTTGCTGTCGCTGGTGCTGCTGATTCTGTTGTTGCTGCTGTTTTGGCTGTGGGGCTCTACAGTCTTTGGTCTCATGGCCCACTTTCTCGCATCTACGACAAGTTCGGAGGCACTGTCTATAGTGATGATAGCCACACTTGTTGCACTATGGCTTCTTCCCAACATAGGAGCCCTGATTCTGATTGCTGCCCTAGCCTTAATTAACTGAAGAAGACTGACTGAAACTGCGGTTGTGGTTGTTATCGGACCTTTTCTGAGATTGACCTGCACTGGTTGCTTTATCATTATTGTTCCACTTGTGTTTATTATCACTAGCAGGTGTGGTGGCTGTAGCAGTTGAAGTAGTAGCAGAAACACGTGGCGGCAAATTGCCACGTTCGACCTCTTGGTCCGTAATCTTATGTGCTAAACGGACGATACGGGGCAGATTGTCTAAGTTTGCAGCAGTAACGTACCCCTTAACAGCTGGTGCTAAGCCCTTGAGATACAACTCGATTCGCCGGGGTGAGGGTCGAGACAGGTTAGGGCACAAGGTTGCTAAATCATTAGACCTCCTCGTGTATGCTTCAATCTCAGATCCCTCCATTTTCAGATTATAATACTCGTTCTCCAGTTTCTGAACCTCATCACGAGGACAATACTCCACCCTCATCAACTCCTTAAGTCATCCCAAGTGGTGGCATTCGCCATTTCGATACCCAACATCTGAACCTGGGCATTCCACCACGTCAGGGCACCATCCTCGAGCGTGCCCGTAGCATACTTCACTCTGTCCCCAGCAGGACAGTTACACATCGCGAATACCGATTCTGATTTCTCAAACCATCGCAAGAGTCCTACAGCCCCTTCAGTCCCACTGAAGGTCTGTGGCTTACAATCCATAAACATCTTGAATGTCCAAGCGGGTGGAGCAGGTGGATTGTTTTAATTTTCAGGTTGACCTAAAACGAAAGAACGTACAACGCACCGGTAAGTTTCGAGTTTACGACACAAGGATAGAAAGTAATTGGAACATATCGTACCAGCCTGGTAAGCCGCTAGGGCTTCAGCTACGCGAGTGTTGATCAAGTTAGTTAATTCGGCCTGCGTCAAAGCAATGTGGCCACGTCCACCACCTCGGCCTCCTCCACGTCCACTCATGGTTCTATATAAGAGAAAGGGAACTATCTTAAGGGTCGAAACGAGGTGAAAATCAAGTGTTACGTTAAAATCTACAATTATCAAGTTTACACACAATAGGGTAGAACCCTTCTCACGCTCGTTAAGCCTCACTGGGACTTACATGCACCTCACGTTATTATTATGTGTGCACCCATAATAATAAGGCGATTTGCATGCTCATCTCAGTGCCTCTTAACTTGCGCTAAAAGTTTCCCCCGCATTCAAATAGCCAACAGTGGGTACTATAGGATTATGATTCACAAAAGTCAAAGAGTAGTGTCACACTATCAAGTCACCATAGTAGCTAATATATCGTTTCGTGCAAACTGTAAGTGTATGACTACTAAACAAGTAATGCAGAAAGTAAACAGAAGACGATCCTTGCAATCTGGAGCTGAGTGTCATGGTCGATTTTCGAAGTTGTTCGGTTATAGTCTGGTTTTATAAAAACGTTTTAAAAACCAAGTTCACTATAACCAGTGGCTCTGATACCAAACTGTCACACCCCCAAAATACCACATAGGGAGTGTCCCTGATAGGCATGTGACGTACCAACAATGAGCCACTAATTACAGAGAACCCATACATGTTTCTAAAATAGAATTCTTGATTATTAATAAAACACCATTCAAGTTCAAAAGGAAACCAAAGTATTCAACGGAAGAAAAAATTATACGAAGTTAAATAGTTTAAAAACCAATATATAGTATCAAGAAAACAATAGCATTAATTTCCCCCAATCGACCCATGACCTCTCCAGCTACTCCAGACAACAAGTTCCAATGCAAACAGCTAACGACCTACAAGCATGCAAACAAGTGTGTCAGACAACGCTGGTTAGTTCAAAGTTTGGTTACCGAGTTTAGTTACCAGATACATAAAACAGTTTAACAATTTGATTTGATGTTGTTATTAACTCGATTACCGAAATGGCTACAAGATGTGTTTGCCCAACCCCAATGTCTCTATCAAAACATTGGTGATGCTTTAAGGAAATGAGTTCACGCCCGTCCTCCCAGGTACGGTGTGAGGGTGCCAAACCTAATAGCGCTATCAACTAATAACCTCGTTGCCTTCCCGGTAACTGTCGGTAGATGTAAGGGGTCTTATGTGATAGAAAATGAGTAATAATAACAAACATCCCAAAAACTAGCGTACCTCCTCGGAACGTTACCCGATATCCCTCCCCGGGATGCGTGCTTGGAAAAGAGCAGTGAACTCACCTTGGTTTGCTCGGTTAGATATTGTACTTCTAATGTTAATTACCGCTAGGTCCGTTTACACACGACCTAAGGTATGATGAATATAAATAGGTATGTGAGTATAAGGTTACGCAATACCCTAACGTGTATCCAAACAACCAAGCATTTAGATGTGATCACTCAGTAAATTAAATTGAGTTAAATGGGTTTCGTTATAGTTTAAAAGCATTATAACATATGGGAGACCCAATAAATAAACAACATTTAACGGTTAAGTTGCACGCAATCAGGATGAACAAATTAAACGACTAACACAATTCGAACACATACTACAAATTATAGAACTCGCCTAATCATCCATTATTTAAACAAACACCTAAAATTCATACCACACTGTTATGCATATATTCGGCCCGCATTTAAGAAATATTGATGTGTTGCAATATATCATGCTTGTTATATATATCTACTCGCCCACATGCCTATGTCTATACTGACATGAATCACCAAGTTGTATCTAATTACATAATTGAAAAATAGAGTTCTGATTATATATATTCAACTAGGTCATGCATATAATTGTCCTTTAGGATTGCGGCTGCATATTAGCAAAACATGTGGGGACCCCCTTCAACACCTATGCGCCGCCACCTAGGGTCACATGATGTGCCTTTTCATTGCTAACCTCATATACCCTTAACTGATTTAATTCAAGAACTAAATTATGACATACAATTCATGGGGCCCTAATTACTACCCAATGTACAACAACATCTTTATTAGAATTATTGTACGTATTAAATCATGACATCTTCCAATTAATTCTAATCATGACACCTCATTAGTTTATTATTTGTATATCATTAATAATCTTGACTGACCTGACAACACACATGGGCCGCCCTTTGACTAACCAAAATATCACCTACCATATCATTGGACCAACTATCCTACCATATCATTGGACCAATAAAACCACTAACATGTTGGTTCCCTAGAATTTCATGTGCTTACCACTATTAGTTTACTAGTCAACAACAATCATTAAGACCCACAAAATCATGCTATTCATATTCGTTTATTTATTTATTTATTTTTTTATTGTTTTTGAACGGCAAAATATGATGCCATTATCCGCGTGTGACTTTTTTAACATATTCGATTCATATGAACAATTCGTTTATTATTTATTAACATATTCGATTCATATGAACAATATCATTAAACACAGATCGCAGACAACACGTGATAATCATCAAATAATACATAGCAAACAACCTAATAATTAATATTACTAACCGGTTACTGATGGAGCTAGATTATGTTTCGAGGACCCTCTCTGCCGTACGAAGGAGATGGAGAAAAGTAGGGATATTACTTGAGTTTTATGTTTTCTTGTTACGCAACCTTGGTGTGCAATTAAATAACCTAACCTTATAACCGACCCCCTTCCCAAGGCCCACTATGTCCTTAATCTAATACAATTTCAAAGACTTGGGGGCGGTGACTTTAAACTTGGTCTAATACTATGTCCTTAATCTAAAACAATTTCAAAGACTTGGGGGCGGTGACACAGAACTGGAATGGGCTTGAGCCCACTTACACAAGGTACCTGGTTTATGCTAAGGAGTGGGTTACAATCATCCAATACCTGCCCCACATTGCTAACATATAAGGTTCGGGCCCATTACTAACATATGTGGGCCAGACGAGAGAGAGAGACCCATACGGCTATGGAGTGTGTTACGAATGGGTTTGCGGCCCAGTCCAAAGACTAACAGGTTTCATGAATGATTACGCACACACAAATATTTAATGAATCAAATTTAATGAGTCAAACGCAAGGATACACGTTGAAGGGTTGTGGAATTTATGTAGCGCTAACCTAAATATTTGGGTTGTCACAAAACACATCCTAGAAAGGTTACCAACAATAGTCAGTTCTACATGCACACGAATCACAACTTTGTAGCACAATTATTGTTTATGTAATACACCCAAGTAATCCAATTCATGATATTTAGCTCAGTCACATAATGTCAGCGATTAACCACCCAATATGCAACAAGTCAATCATACCACATACATACATTCATGGTTTATTAGTATACATCTCAAACCCACCTACCGAACACATGCGACCCACAAGTCATACGAAGTCCAAACAGAAAATAGGTGATCAAATCTCCAAACCAGCCTATGTGAAAACGTTACCCAAGATTATTACCCAGCCCAACTATTAAATTGTGACAACCTGTGATTTCGAGGTAAGAACTGTTCGTTTCGCTTTTACAAAATGAATATACACTTATCTTATCCGACGAATTAAATTTATATTTATTTAATTTATAGTGTGCAAACATGTAGTCAAACCAAATCCATGTTGTGTTGAATCAACCTAAACCGTTTGAACCAAAGTACATGTCTCACTTGTCAATTCAACCCACTTGCTTAGCTCGGAATTTATGAGTCCCGAACCATAGCATATTCATTATATTTTATATCAATTTATTAATAGCATATGTTTACTAGTTGATATATGTATAAAAAGGAGATATAATAAAAAAACAACAACAATTACGTATGTATGTAATTGTATGAAAGCACTTTTCCCCCCATAACTTCTTTAATTCTTGGCCCAGATTTAGGTGTCTACGGCCCAAGTCATTTAACCCCAAAACTGCCACATGTGAGTTATAATTTTAATTATGACGTAGTGTTGCATGTTCTCTACCACTTTCAACAAACCCTAATAGTACATACGGTTCCTTCTACTCCCTCTCCCTCTCTTCTGTGTATGCAAATCAGGAGCTAGGACTCCAAGTAATCTGAGATTTCAAGGCTAAATCTAACCCCTGCAGCACTAGGTACCCACATCTTATGTTTTTATTAATAGTTTTATTAGTTCATGCACGTTTTCGGTTAAAAATTGCTTGCAACTTCGCTGCGTTTATTTGATATACATGGTGATTGGATGTTATATAAAGTGTTAGGTGATAGAAGTAATGGGTTACAATGTTTAGGTCGTTACTTGATCGGTTAAGCCACTAGGGTTTTAATTGTGGGTTGTATATTGTGTTGTGATGATTATAAATATTCAACAATGATTTTAGCATGTTAACTAGGTGGTGTTTTCTAGTTAGTTAATGAATCTTGAGGTTTGATGGTTACCTGGGCTGTTAAAAATCACAATTGTTGGCTTTATGGTCGATCATGGGTTCGGGTATGTGTCTCGGGTGTTGTTTAAGAGTTTAACCCGGTGGTTAGTGATAAATTAGTTATTATATGATCCTATTTATGATATAAACCTGCTGTGAATTAATGTTCATGTGTCACGGGTTCGCTACTCAATCGTTTGCGGGATCGGGTAATGAAAACGGTAAGCTGTCAAGCGTTTACAGCCAACTTCGGGTGGCTGTAACGGGGTCAGAATTTAACGAAATATGGATTTTATTGAGTCTATAACGTGTTATTTCGAAATACGCTTCTAATGGCGCTGGAATCATGATTTTTGGACATCGTTTACTATTTTAAACATATTATTTCGTTTCAGCAATTAAAGCTGCATTTTTCTGCAGAAAACGCAACTCATGTTTCGTGTCATAACTTGGTATGTGTTTACTGTTTTTGCTTGAAATATTTACTGTGGATGCTCTTAAGTGTCCGAGCAAACCTCCAACTCGAATTTCGTCAATCGGACTTACAACGAATTTTAAATGAACTTTTCCGTGGACTGCAGTCAGAAAGTGACGAATCTGATTGCAGCCCGGTAAATGAATTTTATAAAATAATTGGTGATGAATTGGATCCCGAGGTTTTGACACAATAATATTTGGATCGTTTAACACATTCTATAATTTTTTGGAAATTTTGTTGTACACGAACTATTCCGGATAACAATCCGAAAATACACTATATTGCTGAATTTTATTGAATTGTATTTTGAACCTTTTATGACACTTGTGTCGTCGCTAAACTATGTTGTGATAATTAGCATTGTATGATTAAATGTGCTACGTGCTAGATACGTGTAGGAACTTTGTGCCCTATTTGAAACCACTAATGGACTAACTGGTAATTGTACTAGGACGTGATTGACCGACCTTGACTGTTAGCTATTTTTAAGAGTCAAATCGAGCAACCAAAGGAGAGTTCACACTCTTTCCAAGGCATGGGATTCCCAAGGGTTGGGAATGGGTAAATGAACTAAACGGTAATTACAACTATCCTCTGGGAGAAGGATGCCAAGTATTCACACTGGACCAAACCTCTATCATTGAAGTCCCTCACTTTATCGACTTAATCGCCGAGGCCTATGGCGAGCGGGTCATTAGTTAATAGCGCTATTAGGTTTAACAAACCTCACACCGTGTCGTTCGAACGGGCGTGTACTAATGGACTATGGGCAAAGGGTCAATGCTGATAGACATTGACTTAGGGCACCTCTTACATTTTCGTAGCAGTCGATACACTCGGTCTAGTAATACATGGGAAGCCCCCACTAATCTTCGCACACATGTCTGGGAGACCGCGATACGAATTAATACGATACATGGTTTACAAAACGAACATATGGTTTACGAAACGAATACTATAACTAAACAATCAACTGTGAACTCGCTCAACTTTGTTGTTGACTCGTTGTTACATGCCTTGCAGGTCGTTAGGTACTTTTGGAGCTTGCACGAGGAGGCGTGGAAGTTGTGGGACATGGATAGTCTTATGCCATGTTAAACATTTATCATACTTTTGAAGTTATGCTTTGGTTTTAAACATTATGCTTCCGCTGATTACTTAAACTATGTTTTGTTGGACACCAGTTATTTTGTGGTTGGGGTTTTATATTTACTTATACGTTATATTCAATATGATTGGTGGCTTGATCCTGGTCAGTCACGCCTCCATGCGGTGATACTCCGCGAGTGGATTTTGGGGGTGTGACAGATTGGTATCAGAGCCATTGGTTATAGTGAACTTGGTTTTAATAAGGGAAAAAGTTTTTATTAAAATCAGACTATAACCTGTACAGTGCTCAACGATCCATAACGACGCTTTGCTCCACGTGCAAGACTCAACATCTTAGGTAATATGGTTTGTGTTTGTATTACCTACCTATTAGTTCAAGTAGTGCATTTGATCATGGTATGCTTAGTTAGCGTAACAACTGTTTACTTGAAACTTGACATGTAGTGTTCAAATTCTTTTCCTGTTTTCTCCTCACCCCACTACGACAAGTGTTTTATGCGTTATATTTATCCATACGATTGTCTCGACATGACGTCGCCGTTAAAACTAGAATTCAGATCTGACCCTCCATGTATTCGGATTGCACATCGACATGCACGTAGGCCAGAACCGGCCCAAACGAACTCGGGTTTAGGAGAACTATGCCCACGCATCCCTGTTGACAAACCTTACCATCTCCACCGGTCGTCGCACCAGAAACGAAGCAGTCACAATCACACGCATTCGTCGTTTTGCAACTCGAAACCCTACCAACCAAAATTTGTTTTGGACAAGTGATATACTTCTGCGACCGTGATGCAACGAACTTCCCTTTTTGTGTCGTGCCGCCATACATCACTACTAGAATTGCTTCTAGACAACATATTACTTGGTTGAATTCTTCGGTTATTGTTGAACCCCTATTTTCACTCGATTCGATTCTTCGTATGAACCTCACTAATTTACTGTTCCTTCGATCGGCAACTGATATAATGAAACGCTAACAACCATACCGCAATTTCCACCGAACACAAGATTTCTTTCTCCATCACCCTGTTGGGTGGATAATTCTTATCCCACTTCGATCTACACCTTCGTATACCTAACTTGGCAAATGGATGCTTTTTGATGACGGGATAGCCTTCGGGACACTCGGGAACGGAGATACGGATCACTCAACCCGTGATATGTCGGACCTTTCGAAATTATTGAGAAAATTGGCAAGGTGGCCTACAAGCTGAATCTACCTGCAGAACTCAGCGGAGTTCACAACGTATTTCACGTGTCGAATATAAAGAAGTGTCTGTCAGATGAGACACACATAGTTCCTCTCAAGGAACTCACTATTGACGATCAGTTGCGATTCGTCGAGGAACCTGTAGAGATTATGGACCGAGAAATTAAGACTCTCAAACGAACCAAGATACCAATTGTTCGAGTTCGTTGGAACTCCCATCGTGGCCCAGAGTTCATCTGGGAACGACTAAATCAAAGGAAACGCAAGTATCCCCAGTTGTTCAAGGAACGTAAGCCCACTACTGAAGCTACAGCGGAATTTCGGGACGAAATTCCCAATCAACGGGGGAAGGATGTGACAGCCTAGGAAAACCATGAAACTACGCAACCTAATTAGCTTCCTCGGTGACTACGTGCTAAATTTCGGGACGAAATTTCTTTCAACTTGGGGATGATGTGATAACCTGTAATTTCGAGGTAAGAACTGTTTGTTTCGCTTTTACAAAATGAATATACACTTATCTTGTCCGACGAATTAAATTTATACTTTTTTAATTTATAGTGTGCAAACATGTAGTCAAACCAAATCCATGTTGTGTTGAATCAACCTGAACCGTTTGAACCAAAGTACATGTCTCACTTGTCAATTCAACCCACTTGCTTAGCTCGGAATTTATGAGTCCCGAACCATAGCATATTCATTATATTTTATATCAGTTTATTAATAGCATATGTTTACTAGTTGATATATGTATAAAAAGGAGATATAATAAAAAAACAACAACAATTACGTATGTATGTAATTGTATGAAAGCACTTTTCCCCCCACAACTTCTTTAATTCTTGGCCCAGATTTAGGTGTCTACGGCCCAAGTCATTTAACCCCAAAACTGCCTCATGTGAGTTATAATTTTAATTATGACGTAGTGTTGCATGTTCTCTACCACTTTCAACAAACCCTAATAGTACATACGGTTCCTTCTACTCCCTCTCCCTCTCTTCTGTGTATGCAAATCAGGAGCTAGGACTCCAAGTAATCTGAGATTTCAAGGCTAAATCTAACCCCTGCAGCACTAGGTACCCACATCTTATGTTTTTATTAATAGTTTTATTAGTTCATGCACGTTTTCGGTTAAAAATTGCTTGCAACTTCGCTGCGTTTATTTGATATACATGGTGATTGTATGTTATATAAAGTGTTAGGTGATAGAAGTAATGGGTTATAATGTTTAGGTCGTTACTTGATCGGTTAAGCCACTAGGGTTTTAATTGTGGGTTGTATATTGTGTTGTGATGATTATAAATATTCAACAATGATTTTAGCATGTTAACTAGGTGGTGTTTTCTAGTTAGTTAATGAATCTTGAGGTTTGATGGTTACCTGGGCTGTTAAAAATCACAATTGTTGGCTTTATGGTCGATCATGGGTTCGGGTATGTGTCTCGGGTGTTGTTTAAGAGTTTAACCCGGTGGTTAGTGATAAATTAGTTATTATATGATCCTATCTATGATATAAACCTGCTGTGAATTAATGTTCATGTGTCACGGGTTCACTACTCAATCGTTTGCGGGATCGGGTAACGAAAACGGTAAGCTGTCAAGCGTTTACAGCCAACTTCGGGTGGCTGTAACGGGGTCATAATTTAACGAAATCTGGATTTTCTTGAGTCTATAACGTGTTATTTCGAAATACGCTTCTAATGGCGCTAGAATCATGATTTTTGGACATCGTTTACTATTTTAAACACATTATTTCGTTTCAGCAATTAAAGCTGCATTTTCTGCAGAAAACGCGGCTCACGTTTTGTGTCATAACTTGGTATGTGTTTACTGTTTTGGCTTGAAATATTTACTGTGGATGCTCTTAAGTGTCCGAGCAAACCTCCAACTCGAATTTCGTCAATCGGACTTACGACGAATTTTAAATGAACTTTTCCGTGGACTGCAGTCAGAAAGTGACGAATCTGATTGCAGCCCGGTAAATGAATTTTATAAAATAATTGGTGATGAATTGGATCCCGAGGTTTTGACACAATAATATTTGGATCGTTTAACACATTCTATAATTTTTTAGGAATTTTTTTGTACACGAACTATTCCGGATAACAATCCGAAAATGCACTATATTGCTGAATTTTATTGAATTGTATTTTGAACCTTTTATGACACTTGTGTCGTCGCTAAACTATGTTGTGATAATTAGCATTGTATGATTAAATGTGCTACGTGCTAGATACGTGTAGGAACTTTGTGCCCTATTTGAAACCACTAATGGACTAACTGGTAATTGTACTAGGACGTGATTGACCGACCTTGACTGTTAGCTATTTTTAAGAGTCAAACCGAGCAACCAAAGGAGAGTTCACACTCTTTCCAAGGCATGGGATTCCCAAGGGTTGGGAATGGGTAAATGAACTAAACGGTAATTACAACTATCCTCTGGGAGAAGGATGCCAAGTATTCACACTGGACCAAACCTCTATCATTGAAGTCCCTCACTTTATCGACTTAATCGCCGAGGCCTATGGCGAGCGGGTCATTAGTTAATAGCGCTATTAGGTTTAACAAACCTCACACCGTGTCGTTCGAACGGGCGTGTACTAATGGACTATGGGCAAAGGGTCAATGCTGATAGACATTGACTTAGGGCACCTCTTACATTTTCGTAGCAGTCGATACACTCGGTCTAGTAATACATGGGAAGCCCCCACTAATCTTCGCACACATGTCTGGGAGACCACGATACGAATTCATACGATACATGGTTTACAAAACGAACATATGGTTTACGAAACGAATACTATAACTAAACAATCAACTGTGAACTCGCTCAACTTTGTTGTTGACTCGTTGTTACATGCCTTGCAGGTCGTTAGGTACTTTTGGAGCTTGCACGAGGAGGCGTGGACGTTGTGGGACATGGATAGTCTTATGCCATGTTAAACATTTATCATACTTTTGAACTTATGCTTTGGTTTTAAACATTATGCTTCCGCTAATTACTTAAACTATGTTTTGTTGGACACTAATTATATTGTGGTTGGGGTTTTATATTTACTTATACGTTATATTCAATATGATTGGTGGCTTGATCCTGGTCAGTCACGCCTCCATGCGGTGATACTGCGCGAGTGGATTTTGGGGGTGTGACATAAATCCCCAAAGTCCTTCCCACTCCGATATGTGGCGGCCCACAAGTACCCGTAGCCCAGTCCCTTATGACATGTGATTGCAATTACGTGTAGTCCAAAACAATTCCATTCGGGCTGTATTATGGACTCCAGTTCGCGGCCCAACAACACAAACATGTTTATCTCCTTATTGTTACCTAGGCCCTTATACATTATAACTCCGGCCCACTTGTGCATCCCAATTAAAAGTTACAGCCCGACGACTCAGTGATTTAGTCAAATTGCATGGTCCAGATTTAAGAAACTAATTAATTCATGTTTGTTCAACAATTGTGTGCGGCCCATATACTGCCCCAGCCCAGTCTTTTACACAAACAGGCCCAATACTCTTTGGTATAACCCAGCTAATAAACATGCAGGTCCGAATTATTTGCAAACCCCTTGCACCCTTTTTGATTTATCTCAGTGGCCTATTTTTATACAATTACACATAATATCCTTTATCAACAGCCTACGATCATCGCATAACATCAGCAATAATTCCCCATTCACAACATTAAATGTAAGGTTCTCAAATAGGTAATATTTCATCAAATATTCGCATGCTATCTATATTAATTTCAATAAAAACCTCAGCCATATGACAAGAACATCTAACGTGAACATATATATATGTATATGCAGTCCATTTAGCACATAATAACCCAATTACATGTATGCGATATGGTAGAGTGTTCGACCCAGATTGTAAGGTGAAACCCACCGAATTCTTGTGTTAACGGCTTCCAATTAACCGGTTCCACTTATCATATATTCATATTATTAACAGCATCATGATTATATAAAAATCAACATAGCAATTATCATTCACATGAGACTAGCCTGATTAGTTATATCCTACCAACACCTCTAGTAACAGGTTATCATAATGTGTATTCCTAATCCACATCGCACACAAGATTGTATCATCACATATCAACTTCAATTGCACGTTTATAACCATATCAAGACCATGTGATTTTCAAGAACAATAAACAGACTAATAATAGAGATCCCATATACTAACCAAAGTCCAGGACACAAGACTGAAAGGCTTCGATGAAAGGGGGGCTCGGCTAGAGGAGATGATGCTCAAACAAAGTTTGTTGCTGTTGATGGTTCTAGAGGGAATAGGGTTTGCAAAAAGAGTTGTGGTATTTATGATTGTTGTACGTAACTAATATAGAGGAAAGGTGGGTTGTGGGCTCGGTTTTGGGCTGGTGACAACACAAAAAGGCCAGTTACGTGGGCCACAAGATAAGTAATTTACAACAAAAAAGGCCACATAAAAATATTTGGTGAACACATAGCAGCCGGCCCAAGTCCCTTATTTCTATAATGACAAAATATGAGTGTGAATTCAGGTTGGGCCCCAGTTACGTGGGCCTAGGGTTCAGTATGCGGGATGTGGCCGCAGGCCCAAGTGTGTGAGTGTTAAGCGAGTTTGCGGCCCATTTACGTAAATTGATACGTAAATATGTATAGCGGTTTCGTGTTAACATACACACATAAACAATCCATAGTGCACAAGATAAGTAATTAACGCAGAAACACACGCTAGGGGTTTGTGGAATTTAGGCAATGCTAACCTTGGGAAAACGGGTTGTCACACAATTGAACAAGCACGAAAGGACACATACAAAGTGTCCAAGCAAGGATGGAATTGATCTAGAATGCTCAGGTATGAAGCACAAATGCTCCAACTTAGAACAATTCAGATCAAGTGTGAAATGAGAACAAGAACAAGTGGGTTTATATAGGATTTTGAGAACCGTTAGGACCGTTTCTCATAACCCGTGATTCAATCTGGACCGTACAAGTATTACCCATTGTTTTGGTAATCTATGGGTGCCCAAAATGGCCCATAGAATGAAGAAAACAATGTGCGAAAACCAGAAACCAGCTGCAGAATTGAAAAATCTGGTTTTTGCAAGTCTGATGGGGTCTCGCGCCCCACGTAGGAAACCCAGGGGATTTAACGCAGCCCGCCTGACTTCTGGTTCTGATTCAAAGTTTGGCAATATTATAGAAACAGCCCCTGCACTTGATAAATGTCATTTCTGACACCTTTAAGGCCCGTTAAACCATTTTTAAGGCTCTACAAAGATGCCCAAACATAGGGAACATGAAACATGCCGGATGTCGGTTCGTTTGGTCGTACGGTCACATTGTTCGGCTAATTACGACGAAACACGGACGGACGCGAAAAACGATCCAAATTACGCGACGAATGGAATTTTATCATGTCAAACACTAAAATAAAATATTTTAATGCTTACATAAACTTTTTGATGTCCGGATATATTCAGAACGTAAGATATGCGCGAAAATGCAAACTTATGCACTTTTTGACGCTTTTAGTCCCTGTTGATCAAATAAGTTTATTTTTGCGCATTAAACACCTCTAAGCCTATTTATAAGCTATGTAAAGGATATTTGGGGCATGTTTAACTTATGATCATATTCCGGAAGGTTTGATATCATACAAATCGATAGACTTTTGCATTTTGACGCAAATAGTCCCTCTAATGCGCAAACTTGCGCATATCATCGTTTAATAGCATTGAAGCCTTATCTAATCCATATTAGGAATTCTTGAGAGTATTATAAAACATCATAATGCTTTGGGTTCATAAAAAGGTCATGCAGGGGTATAATTAAACATATTGACGCTTTTAACCCCTTAAATTTGCAAAGTTGCGCGTAACGTCGCTTAAAGGCATAAAAACCTTAGACGGCCAATAATTGGCATCCCCGAGAGTATAATCAAATATCATGAAGCTCCCGGTTTGTTAAAAGGTCACTCAGAGGTAAGAATTAACATGTTGACGCTTTTAACCCTTCATTGCACAAACTTTCAATTAATTACGCAAACGGCTACACTTGATCAACAAGTGGCTCATTTGTGAATATAAATATCGAGTGAGGTTATTCAGAAACTTATTTTAGGTATGATAACACTTCCAGTCCTTTCAAAATCAAATTTTTCTATTTTTTCGCAAAATTTGTCTCAAATTCAACGTTTGACTTTATTAGGGTTTATTACACGTGTCAATACATCATTGGACGTGATTTTACGTGGTGTTACAATATGATCTTGTGAAACACATTGCAAGCCTATCAAATTAAAACTTCAAGTAGTTTAATTTTATTGTAATTGTACTTTTAATTATTTTAATTGTTTTTATTAATTAATGATACATACTTTATTTATTTGATTTGATATTTACTTTTATTTAACAAAATTAATGTTGTTAATATACGTGATTTAGATTTAATTGCAACGATTGAAGGGTTCAAATGATAGGTGTCTCATGTTTTTAATTTATGTGATTTTATATTTATTTATTTAGATTTAGTTGAAAAGATTAAAGAGGTTCAAATGAATGGTGCCCCATGTAATTCTAGATGAAAGAGGTTAAGAGGTGGGAACATGTATTGGTTGGGCTTTAAGGGATAAAGAGTCGGGTTTAAGTGATGGGTGTCCCTCGACCCTCACTCTAATTATAATATATAAAAGCTGAAGTTCTTAGCTATAGAGTATAGTATATGAATTGTCTTTCAAAAAATTTAAGAAAAATATCATCTAATGCCAATTTTTTACATCAAGGAGTCAATTGCTATGAAATTTTGTTTCATTTGTAAAGATAAAGAGTGTTATTGTGAAGGTAATGATAGAGTGTTTAGTTTTGAGGCAATTGGAGTGTAGGCATGTTTAAAATTGAGTTGCCTACTAATGATTCCGAGTATAAAAAATTGTAGAAAGAAGAGCTTGGTAACAACTACTAGATTTTGTATAAATTTTGGTAATCAGAGAGGTATTGTGATGTGTGTAAAATGCAACATATAAATTACATCAAATGAGGCATAAAACTAACCCTTTTTAAGTACTAATGTTGGAAAAATAGTGTTTTTGTCTTCCTTTTGTATTTTCAGGATGAAATGAGCTCAAATTCACAAAAGAAGCAAAAAGACAGCTAATTCTAACATAAATACACGAAAAGTAACAAAACTAGACTGCCCGAGCCCTCAACGGCATCCTCCCAAGCAAAGAAGAGAAAACAGAAGATTGAACACGCCCCGTGCTCAGCCAGCACGGGGCCGTGCCCAAGAAGCAGCAGAAAAGACAAACCTGTAGAAGCTTCTATTGCCCACCACGGGGCCGTGTCCAGTGAGCACGGGGGCGTGGCGAAAGTACAGCAGGCGCATTAATTGTAATTGCGAATTACAATTAATGAAGAGAGAGAGTGTCAGACGGGCACGGGGGCGTGTCCAGCGGACACGGG
This sequence comes from Helianthus annuus, assembly GCF_002127325.2. NCBI lineage: Eukaryota > Viridiplantae > Streptophyta > Magnoliopsida > Asterales > Asteraceae > Helianthus > Helianthus annuus. The sequence continues at coordinate 84,753,123 of NC_035435.2, forward strand.
GCCGTGCCCAGCCTTCTGTTCAGCCTATTAATAGGAGTGCTCGGTTTCATTCCAACTCATCCCTTGGCACACCACCTCTCTCACACTTCATCCACCACCCACCACCACCACCACCATAACACCATCATCCACCACCATCATCCATTGTCCATCGTAGAGTGTGTGAGTCGTCTTGGGATCCAAGATTGATAGTAAGAGTTCTTGACAATCAAGGCCATGTTTGCCTAAGTCTCTTACATCACTTGGTGAAGACAAGTGTTTAGTATAATACTTTTTATTTTTAATCTTTTGCACTTTTTATTTGGTTTTGTATTAATGACTTTAATAACTAGTTGCTTATGTTGAAGGTGATCTTTCCTTGTCGTTTGTCCGTGGTGTCTTGGCATTATTTTACTGTCTATATAAAATAAAAGATTTTCACCATTCATATCTCCACGGTCTATATGGAGGTATGTTGGCTACCTGGTCGGGGGTTAAGGGAACGGTTTGGTAAGGGTCTTGCCCTTGTTCAGCGTTTAGAGGTCCTGCAAGGGACCTGGGTCAAATTTAGTAGGATCTCCTTCAATGCCCATAGGTATTGGATGGCAGGGATCCAAACTCTTTGACCCCCTCATAAGTTAACTACTATTAATACTATAACCCGGCTATTTAGGACTGTATCCCTGCTGACTCAGACTACTTAGCCGAGGGTAACGTCACCGCCAAAAGCGGGGCCTACCACAATTTGCATTAATAACTTAATTCATTATCTTCCAATAATGCAACCCTTTAGGATTGTATCCTTGCTGACTCAAACTACTGGGTTGAGGGTAACGTCGCCTTCAAAAGAGGGGCCTACTACAATAACTAAGATAATCTCTTAAACAAGTGCAAAAGTGCGAAAATAATCAAAGGTTATACTAATACACGAGTCGGATCCAAGTGATTCATCTTGTCTATCTGTTTTTATTTTATTTTTATTTTTCAGCATTTAGTTAGTTTTTATTTTTCTAGTCTAAAAACCTTTTCTAACTTTTTGATTTGATTAGACGTTGAGGATAAATCGGTATTAAAAGCTCTTGTGTCCTTGGACGTCCTCGGTATCTTACCAACACTATACTACGTCCACGATGGGTGCACTTGCCCATATGTGTGTTTAGTGTTAGCAAATATCGTGTTTTATAAATTTAAAACTTGGCTAAAAGTGTAAAAGGGCTTAAAATATACATCAAAAATATATTACACTACACGCACATTATATTGTTTTGGAAATAATTCTTCACCTTAGACCATGTGTAGTGGTTTGGGAGAATAATGCCTCTACCCTTGGGCGTTTTCCGCCTTGTGACAGTACAGTAAGCAAGGGGCATTATTGGGTGTTTTCTAAAATGGGTGTAGTGGGGATGTGAGTATTATGTTAAAAGGGTGTAAATAATTAAATAAAAATAAAAAAAATCAACAAAAAAACCTATTGGATTAAAAAAGGGAATCTTAAATGCTATTGGCCAAAAACATATGTTGAGGGCGTCGTTTAAAACACGCCAAGGGAATTTTTTTTCAAAAAAAATCGCAAAACAACGCCCCATGTAATGGGTCTTCGGCTTTATTAGGCGTTTTATGGTGGGTTTGGTGTTTTCCGGCAAGGATCTGATAACAGGGTAAGAATTGAAGAAGATGACCTACTCTTTTAAAGTTTAATTATATATTTAGAGTAAACTGTCATTTTGGTCCCTGTGGTTTGGTCACTTTTGCCACTTTAGTCCAAAACTCAAACTTTTTGCTTCTGGGTCCCTGTGGTTTCAGTTTTATTGTCATTTTGTTCCAAAAATAAAATGAAATCAGATCATATTTGTCTTATAAAATCCTACAATGTTGTCATTTTCCTCAGAGGCAAATCAGGTCATATTTGTCTTATAAAATATGGTATTTATTTATAAAAAGAAATGATAATTTTGCCCCTGCGGAAAATGACAAAATAGCAGGATTTTATAAGACAAATATGACATGATTTCATTTTTGGACCAAAATGGCAATAAAACTGAAACAACAGGGACCCAGATGCAAAAAGTTTGAGTTTTGGACTAAAGCGGCAAAAGTGACCAAACCACAGGTACCAAAATGGCAGTTTACTCATATATTTATGTTTTGGAAAAAGGTGATACGGATGAAAGTTTCTGACAGCACGCATTGCTTTATGTATTTTATGATTTATTTATTGTTTATTAATATATATTTTATAATGAATTTTTGTGTTAATTTTGTACCATGTAATAAACTAATAAAGTTTTTGTTGCGTACTTTATTTTACATTATCTATAGATTGTAAGGGTGTAAGGGGCACTCCCTTAAGAGGGGAGTCCCCTCTCTTACGCATAACCAATCCTCGTGTGCCACATCAACTCCCCTCTTAAGATCCCCTAACACCCTAAATTGATGGCGGCACTCCCCTCTTATGTGACTTGGTTTTTTTATTAAAAAAAAGGAAATTTTTCATTGGTCCACTCCTCCCTCTCTCCTCCCTCTCTCCTCCCTCTCTTCGGTGAATTCCCACCGATTTTAATCCCCGATGTTGGTCCCCGATTGAATGGCGGCACCACCCCTCTTCGGTGGAGGAGGTCCCCGCATGGGGTCACCGAGGGTGCCCCTCACCCTAATATTGTTATCTTTTATGTTTTTTATGTAATATGTTTTTTTAGTATACATGTATCTTATAATTTGTTTTTATCACGATTTACTCTTTTTAGTATATTAGAAACCCTAGTTAAAATTTTATGGTTGTTTATGGTTCTGGCCTTATTTAGCATAGAAGGAACAAAATAGGATTTTAAGTTAAGGATTACTTACTAATTTTAGTTGTTATTATGTAATTGATTGTATGAATGTGCAATAAAGAATTAAATTTAATGTACCATAAAAAAATTTAGATATCCTTAAAAGTTTTTTCTAGTTCCGCCACTGATGATTATGCAAACAAATTAGGGAATAATTTAAAACTAATACCAATACCGCTATATATATTTGGTTTTTGAACACATGTAACATTCAAGCATATAAAGTTATATATTTTTAAACCCTTTTTAATGAAGTTTTGTGTGATCTTCGAGCATGACATGTGTCCATCTTTCGAAAGTATTAATTTTATAGTTTTAGATCTATGACATGTGTAAAAGACATTAATTGAACAATGAGACATGGATCAGATTCAATCTCACATGGCATTCAATCATTATCGTTCTCGTTCAAGAATCAAAGTGGTCTAATCAAACACGCAGTAAGTTTGGGTAAGACCTTACACTTCACCAGTTTGAATCAATGAGGGCGCCCTGATGTCTAACTCTTACATATAATGTAAGAGTACAGAATCCCATCTTGACTACATACAACTCCCACTGAACTTCAGAACCACTCCCAACCAATGCCTTTATGACTGGCAGTTACGCGACAGTGGTTGACACTGATCAAAGAAAAGTCTTCAGTAAATGAAAGTTCTAGTATGTATCTCGGGTCAGAGGATACTAAATGAGTATACCTAAATCAAATACATCTTATGACCAAGATCCATGAAGATGATTTGATGCGAGTTACATCCAACGTCATTCATAATGAGTTTTGTGAGTTTGGAAGTCAACTCCTTGAGTCCAAAGTCAGAATAGTCTTAATTCAGAGTCGTTCGCACGAGTCTGGCCGACTACGGATAATTTAGAATACAAGATTCATGGATAAAACGTATCAAAATTGAACACAGCTGTAGATTCAGACTTTGCATTTAACCAGTAAATCAAAGGTGAATTAAAAAGGTACAACTGATTGAATGTTCGTACATCCAAATACTAAATCAAAACAAATGGCTAGCCAATTTTAAGACCGATAGCATTCCCATGTTGGTCATGCTTGTCCTGAGTCATCGGTTTAGTGAACGGCTCTGCTAGGTTTTGATCTATGTCTACTTTGCTTATTAAGATTTCTCATACTTTGAGCACTTTGAGCACTTTTTACAGTATCCTCTACCTATGATACTAAGTGTCGCTACATAACGAACCATAATAAAATGAACCAATACAGATTAAATTCCCTGTGCAACGGGCAGGGGAATTCCACTAGTTAATTGATATATCAAACACAAGATTGTTTGCACATTAATTGATATGTCAAACACAAGATTGTTGATATGTCTAAGAACTCTAAAATTTATGGAAATGTCATGCTGGATTCATGAACTCACAAACCCAACATACTTGACATTAAAATTAAAAGATGAACATAGATAGATAGGTCTGATGCATGCAACAAAGGAAACCAAAAGCAAATTGAAATAACACAACCAACTACATGAATCTAACAAAGCCTGGTGCAGAAACAACGGCGGCGGAAGCCTCGGCACCTTCCGCCGGAGAAACCCTCGTTACGGCAGACGAGAGCGCAGTTATGGTTACGCATACAAGTTCCATGGAACATATGACTTTGCGACTGGCACATTCGAGCTTCTGCAACTGGGACTCTAGTCTCTAGATTCATCACACCACAATTGCAGTTATGAAGTTAATGTAAGTTTAAAACAAATCAACACTTAACTTTGGCATAAACGTATTTATTTTTCTAGTTGGTTTAGTAAAACAGTAAGTGTTTCTAGTGCGGAATCAGAACTTACTTATCGTGAGGACATAATAAGACAATCTTCTCTACTGACTACAACTAGAGGGTCCAAATCATAATTTTCCTATAAAAATCTCATATTTTATATATACAAATCCAATAAATTATGCGATGAGGACATAATAAGACAATCTTCTCTACTGACTACAACTAGAGGGTCCAAATCATAATTTTCCTATAAAAATCTCATATTTTATATATACAAATCCAATAAATTATGCGACTGGGGTGTGGTTTAAAGACCCTAGGGGCGTTATAGTGTCACGTCCGATACACATCAGCGTGATGTCACATAGGGGGCTTTAAAGCCCCCTATTAAACAAAATACAAAAAGTAATAAAAAACAAAAGGCTTGATTGGTTGAAAAGAATGACCCCCACCTGCACACCCTCCTTAGCGCTCGTTACTACAATGAAGCCCTCTCCAAAGCGCCCAGGGGTGGCTATGGGGCGCTAAAGGGCGCTATACCACACTCCTAGTCTTAGAGTATTTCTGTAAGGTTTTTGAAAGCCAAAAATGTTTTGGTTCACAGATAGTTCGTTACTAGGGTAGTGGACTCTAAAAATTATGGACTACTCTAAAAAAATACTCACGTGACAAAACTAAAAAAATGAGTCTCGCTATTTATATTAACTCTTCTAAAAACCAAAACAAGTTCAAAACCTTTTAGAAACGTTAACTAGGGTTGCAAATGAGCCAAGCTCGAGCTCAATTAGGCTCGTTTGTCTCATGTATTGTTCGTGGAATATCATTGAGAAATAGGAATCCGTGTTATCAAAGGATTTCCTGCGATTATTTCTAGTATGGAATGAGTCAATCATCCACTTTGGTAGCTTGAGCTCGGCTCGGGCTTGGCTAATTTATATATATTTGATATATTGAATATAAAGAATATATATAATAGACTCGTTTAGGCTTGAGAGCTCGATAAGTGAAGCTCGGGCTCGGGCACTAAACGAGCTTATTTTAAGTTCGGGCTTGGCTCGTAAACAAGTTTAAATAAACTCGGCTAGACTCGTTTAATAGACAACTTTAAATAAGGGGTAAATGTTATAATATATTAATAAAATTACTAATACTATACTAAAGCTCGATAAGGCTCGACGAGCCTAACGAGCTTTACATGTCAGGCTCCAGCTCGGACTCGATAAATAAACGAGCTCAAATTTAGGCTTAAGCTCAGCTCAGGCTCGATCTCGAGCCTTTTCTCGAGCCGCTTGGCTCGTTTGCACCCCTGTATGTAAACCTTCTAGAAAAGCTTGCAATTTTTACCAAAACAAGTTTTGAAACACTTTATTAACGCTTATGATTTTGCTAGACAGGATAGAAACACTTAGATGGAGTATGAGATACTAACGAGATGCAAAGAGGATAAGAAGTGTGAAAAGAAGAGCGAAGAAGGTCTTGGATGCCATGTCTAGAGTGATGTTGGATATGGGGATTGCTTATACATATATATATATATATAGAGAGAGAATCAAGAGAGAGAAAAAGAGGGGTGTGTTTATGATGTCGGAAGGAGGTGGTGTGGATGATGGAGGTCACTTGGTATTCACCGCTTTGTCAGTTTTGTTGGTGTGGTGTTATGCATGTCAGTATGTCACAAGGTGGTGGAGTTGTCGTTAGTCACCATGGACATACGCACCTCACTTTGAAGTTTGAATTCCAATTTTTTTTAAACGGCAAGTATCGACGTAACAATCATCGTGATACCGGGCGTTGTGGCGAAGGTCGATTACTCGACCGCAGCCATCCCCTTGGCTCTCCCATATGAGCGGAAACCCGACCTCCACCCTCCCGAAGGCACGACAGTGGAATAATCGGTAAAACCTCGTCTCCCATCCAAGACGAACCAGCGCCACCTGTATTCGCCCTTCACCTGGATGCCACAGAAAATAATAGGGAGAGTGGGAGTCATGTTGGATGTAACACCTCGAATTTTTGTGTCCAATGATGTGTTAACACGTGTCATTTGATTACACGTGGCATCTATAATAAATAAAGGACTAATTTTGACAAGCCTTGAAAGTATATAAAATTCGAGGGTTATAAATGTCAACAAGGGTAAATATACTGTATAGTAACCCTAAATAATGCCTGTACCTTCAAACGAATGAATCATGAATCATACGGAAGCGAAACACGAAAGAAAGTGAGAGATTACAAGCTACAGGGGTTAACTGTGTCAACATGTTTAATTATACCTCTGAGTGACCCTTTAACGTTCCCAAGGCTTTGTAACAGTATTATACGCTCACTAAAATATAATATATAAATTTCGCGAAGTTTCGTTATGAAACGAGAAAATTACGACCGAATTCGTAGGTGAAGCGTTAAAAGCGTCAATCATGAAAGTTAAGGCTTTCTGAACAATTAATAAACTAACCGGGGACTTAACAACGCGGGTAAGTAACACGAGGTCCTTAGTTGTAATTAACCGAGGCCCAAACCGCAAAGTTACCCCTTCAAACCCGAAAGGTCAGGTAAATCATTACGAAAGATTTCGTTATTAATTACCAGGATTTCGTAATCATGACAAAAGATTTAAGATTTCAGAAAATATAACCTCTCGCGGCCCGCGTGAGGTTTAGGCTTAAGTTGAGGCGGGCCGCGAGCCACCTCATTTACGCGTCTGATGTTTAAAACTCAGGCGGCCCGCGTACAAAACGCATGGATCTTCCATGCGGGTCGCGTGGGACGCCCAGATGCAGAAACATTGTGTTTTCTTGCCTTTTGAGAATTATGAACGATCAAACCTCAATAAATGAGGCATGGGCACCCTACACTTGACCCATAGCTCCAGGGGACACATGCCCATCATCCATGCTCAGCTGTAGGCTGTTGTGTGATGATCTTGAGCTCATTTTTCACTATAAATAGCCACATTATGCACACAACATTCACACAACTCAAACACTTCCATCTGATCAATCTAAGAAGCTCTCTAGCATTCTCTTCTGCTCTCTAAGCAAGATACAACTTCCGTAAGTCGTTCATACCTATTTTGGTCTTACATTTCCGTAGTTTTAGCTTATAAACTCAACCGTCGTAACTAACGGTTGTCATAACGATAACTCACAAAAGATCCAGTGAATTGTCGGATCAAAAGTAGTTTTGAGTTGGTATTTATGTGGGTAATAAACCTCTAAAAAGGTTCCCTCTAATCACCACTCTAACTATGTCAAATATCGAGTCAAACGCGCACTTAAAAAGTCAACAGAAAGTCGTTTTGCCATTTTATACATAATCTGTAATGTATATGCTATGGAACCTGTTTCGATAATCGTTTGAATCGACCATTTGCTATATTGAACCGGTTCGGAGCCGAATGTCGCAAAAGTTTGACTTTTGCTTTGACTTCAGTTCTGACCCCTTTTAGTGAGGTATAGATATGCCTTAGGACTCTCTTAGGACCAGGTTACATGATGGTATAAACCTCTGTGATCGGTTCATGAGTTATCCGAGTCTTTTGCGCATTTCCGTCATTCGCCTAAAAGTTGGCCGTAACGCCATTTTGAAAATAAAACGAGTATTTCGGACACGTGAGCGGACCATAACCTTGCTTATTAAATTATAAGCATGTCCTTAAAGTTTCACGTCAATCCGAGGTCTGGAATGAGAGTTATGCTAAATAGCGCAATTAAAGTAAACTTTTGTAATAAACGGCGCAATTAGCATAACACCCATCTAAACCAAGATTTCGTCACCAAAACTTTTACCCACTGTTATAAAATAATATTTTGGGAATTTTAAAGATTTTTAATAATTTTTACCTTGCTCATAACCTGCGGTTATGGCTACGGTTCGGTAAATGCCGAATATGCCCTTTTCGGCCAAAACATGAGTTCTACAAGGTCTTTTGACCCAATTCCAGTTGCTACTGGTTTTAAATAATAAATAAAGTATTTTAAGCTTTATAAGCTGCTCGGGAAACTCAGATTTCCTGTAGAACTCGAAAAACCCTTTAAAAGTCTTTAAAATGACCGATAAACCCCTACGAGGCGATATTTTAACTAAAACTCGTTACGGGCACCACGGAAGGTATCCTACTGATACCACAACCTCTTTAAGGCATATTGACTTAGGAAATAAACGTAAAACTCTCATGGTTAACCGTTTCGCCTATTTCGCGTCCGGTTCGGCTTATGAAACTAGTTTTCATAAATTAGCCGATACGGGTCAAATTATATTATTTGAACCCCAAAATCCAGAGTGTGAACCATAAACCCATATAAAACAAGTCTCTGAACTTGTCGGGTCAGAATCACACTCCATTCTCGGTTTTCTCCTTTCGCGCGATTGAACCATATCTATATATATATCGGAACCAACCGGTCTAGGCTACGGCCAATATAAAGACCCGTTAGGATTCTAAGAGGTTAATTAAAACTTTCGTTCCAGATTAGGAGCCCTGGTAAAAGCTATCGACGATTTAATCAAACTAAGGAATAATACTTGCAAAGGTAAATACTTTTGACTTATTTCCCCTATATGGGCTTGGGTTACGGTATATTAATACCGCTTGATTGAGCATTATAAAATTCCATCGCTTAGGTGGTTAATTGATTAAATATGATCGGCTCATTTAAACAGTTTTGTTTCTTAAAAGCCTTTGGGGGGTTATTGACCGTTGTCCCGGATATCCTTGGCATCATTTTACGAAATGGCCACGACCATCGACATCCCGGTGTAGGCGTACACCCGGTATATATTGTCGACATATAAATTTAAAAGACGTAGCCGTTGGTTTTTATACTACGGTTTTACGCAATGTGGTGTGTCAATTAATCTTTAACCCGGCACGACCCGGGCTACTAAACGCATAAAAGAACATGTAAAACGTTCACAAGATTATTATGATTTTCCCAAGTTATAAAAGAATTTGTGCCTTGTGCATTCAAATCAATTTTAATAAACATTTTCAAATGTGTCAGTTGAACGTATTTACCAGTGTAAACTGACGTATTTTTCCCAAAAAGATTAAATGCAGGTACTATACGAAATGGACTGGTATTAGCTTCCTAAGCATCGTAAATAGTCTCGCAAACTCGATGCAATGTCTGAATGAACAATATTTTCTTATTTGATCCGCTGTGGATATTCGACTTCTGTAATACATTTGATATTACAACCAGAGGTTGAAATATATATTTATCTTTAAAGCTTCCGCTGTGCATTATATAATTGTGTGGTTTGACTATATTGTTGCCAACATCGTCACGGTAATCCCCCACCGGGCCCACCGGTGAAACAGGTGGAAATAGGGGTGTGACAGGTTGGTATCAGAGCCAACATTGAGTGAATTAAACACTATCCTAATGTGTTTAATCTCAATAACACAGTTGCACATACTTGAGTCTAGACAATAACTTAGGACAAATTCGGATTAATACTCCTTTTTGTCTTTACTTTCATTATGATATTTAATAAGTTTTGAAGCAGGAAAATGCCACCTGTTATCTTTCGCGGACGAGGAAGGGGAAGACGAGGCCGAGGAGAAATCGTTACCCGTAACGATCATGAAGCTGGACCATCAGGTACACAACCTCCTTCAATGACGAGGAGCGAAGAACCCCAACGACGAAGAGACCTTTATGAACCAGCAAGGCATTCGACCTCGCACAGCTCAACGCCATCCTACCGACACTCGTTCGGGCCAGACTCCGAGAACGACCCGAACAACCCCCAGCCATCCTACATACCTCTACAGCGCTCGGTGTCTCACCGTGCATTTGGGGATCCTACCCCGTACTTCCGAGGTCAGTTCAATCCGGCTGACTATACTCAGGAACCTTCTGGATTTGTTCCGCTTGGTCCACAAGACCACTTTTCTGAAGATCCCATGGATGAAGACGAAGATCCTACTGAACCAGCACGTGGTACGCCCACGCACCCGATAGAGATCTCCGATGGATCATCATATCATGGTCCACAATACCAAGGCCCAGACAGCTTCATGGCCTTGTTTGATCAACATGAGTGGTATTATACACCATCTCAACATGGATCGCAGCAGCAGCAACAACATCCGCGAGATCCTTCTGAGGATCCGCACTTCGAGGCAGTGACGCCACCGCCTCCCCCAGCTACTCAACCAGTAATGCCCGATCCGCCAAGGCGAAGAAGATCAGGCGCAAGAATGTCTACCCGTGGAGGGGAATTCCACTTTAGCACCCCTCGCCATTCAAGTGGTAGCCACTATCCATCCGTACCAGAGGAAGGGCCTTCAAGCCCAGCTCAAGAGGCGAACTCAGCGCCAGTTGCACATAATTCGCCACCATTTGGGGACGACCGCCCAGTACCTCCGTACGGAACGACTTATAACCCGTTTGAGCCAACGTCGCATGCGCACTACAACTACAACTACGAGCGCGACCCATATGTGGTAGCGGCCAGGTATGACGCCCGCTATCCAGACAGAGCTCATGGACCTCCAAGAGCGCCAGACTACTCAGCTCATGGGTATCCAGCGCCACCAGGACCTTCAGTTCCTCAACCACAACCACGTTTCTCTCCTCCTGAGCAGGAGGAGATACTCCAGCGATTAGATCGCGTGGAGAGAGAGTTTGAGGAAGAGAAGAAGAGCCACCGAGGATTTCTCAAAGGCTTAGCAAATCTACTAAAGGGCAAAAAGAAGAAGCGTGACCATTAGCCCTTATGGTTATATTAATGTAATTTCTATATTTGAAATAAGTCCCTGCGTGGATACTTATCGTATTTTAGTCCTTACATGGACTTATCCGTTAATCCTTACAAGGGCATATGTCGTGTACTAGTCCTTGTACGGACCTATCTTTTATTTTAACCTTATTAAAGGTATGTACTGTTTAAAAGACCCGTTTAGGGCAATATGTACTGATATTTGAAAAATTTGGAATGCATGTTATAAATTTTATTTTGAAATATGAAATGATCAAAACCATTCCTTTTAATTGATCTGCCTAAGTAAAGAGTCTTAAAAGGTGAAACCTAGCCTGGTGTCTTTTAAGATCCGGTCATGATGGTACGACCTAATCATAAGATTCAGATTCGCCGTTAACCTCTACAAACATGTTAACACTCATGGCAGATGTGATTCGTTAAAATCGCAAACGTCATTCTTATACAATAATCCTTAAAGGATTTCTAAACCCAAATAAATGATTTATGAATCATGGGTCGAATCATCAATAAAGATGATCATTTATAAAACATCCATTAGTGGTGTAGTGCCTACGGGCCGACTTAGATAAAAACATCCATTTGTGATGTAGTGCCTACGGGTCGACTTATATAAAACATCCATTAGTGATGCAGTGCCTACGGGCCGACTTACTTAAAACGTCCACTGGTGACGTAGTGCCTACGGGCCAATCTTATTGAAACATCCATTTGTGGTGTAATGCCTATGGGCCATAATAATTGTCTTATAAAGACAAAAGACAGTGGTGGTCTATGACTCCCTGCCAGAAAGGAGATGAAAGAACTACGGTTCAAATCTCTATGCCTTTGATTCTCTGTAATCCCGGCTAATATTATAAAACATCCTCGTGATTAGGCTTTATGCCGCCAATATTATTGTTATAGCTACAATAGGATGTATTCAAATCCTAATATTAAATGAGCGATAAGTTAACCCGATATGGTCTCTGTTACCATGGTTAACAAATTGTCATAAAAGACAATTCCATAATAAGCTTCTAAATAAAATTTGGTTATCTTCTGTAACAGATTCAGGTTACATATGGCGGATCCTAACGAAGTAAACAGCCACACAAATGAAGACGATTACGATAATGCGCAGGTGCATCTGACCGGCGCACAATTAAAGGCTCTAATTGACGAAGCTGTTCAGGCAGCTCTGAATCGTCAATATACTGAGTCCAACAGCAGGTCTGTAACAAAACCACTCTCCAAACCCAAGTCACAACCCAAACCACCTTCTCAACCCAAGAACGATGACGACAAGCACTCGTCAGCTGAAAACAGTGTTCATCGCGATCGCGAGTACACTGATGCATCTGGTGCAAAGGGTTGCACCTACAAATACTTTGTATCTTGTAAGCCCCGGGAATTTACAGGGGAGAAAGGTGCTGTTGACTGTATCACCTGGCTCGATGAGATGGACACGATTGTGGACATCAGCGGGTGCGCAGAGAAGGACGTGGTGAAGTTTGTGTCCCAGTCATTTAAGGGCGAGGCCCTGGCGTGGTGGAGAGCTCTGGTGCAGGCTTCAGGTAAGTCTGCTTTATATAAAATGACATGGGGGGAGTTTATTGCCCTCATAAAGGAAAACTACTGCCCTCAACATGAGGTTGAGAAGATAGAGGCTGACTTTGTGTCACTGGTTATGACGAACCTGGACTGCCAGGCATATTTGACAAGTTTCAATACAATGTCACGCCTGGTACCATATCTTGTGACACCGGAGCCCCGAAGGATTGCCCGTTTCATTGGGGGCTTGGAGCCTGCGATAAAGGCCAGTGTGAAGGCCTCTAGGCCGACGACCTTCAGGTCAGTTACTGACCTCTCCTTGTCTCTTACATTAGAAGCTGTCCGTCTGAGGGCACAAAGGAGCAAGGAGGCTGAGAAGCGGAAACGTGAGGATGATACCTCACGAAGGTCTGGGAAGAAGCACCGTGGAAACGGTGAAGGCAAAAGAGGGTCAGAGGCGAAGAAAGAGGGGCAAGCTGGTGAGAGACCCCACTGCAAGATCTGCAAGAAACCCCACTCTGGGAAATGCAGATTTGCATCGAACTCACAGTCTCAATCAAAGACTCCTTCCTGTGGACTATGCAAGTCCAAGGATCATAAGACTGTGGAGTGCAAAAAGATCAAGGATGCAACCTGCTATGGTTGTAACGAAAAGGGGCACATCAAGAGCAACTGCCCTAAGTATGCTAAGAAGGCGGAAGAGACTAAGAAGTCAAATGCGAGAGTTTTTCGCATGGATGCAAAGGAAGCGGTCCAGAACGACAACGTGCTTACAGGTACTTTTCTCGTAAATAATATATTTGCAAGAGTACTATTCGATTCTGGCGCTGATAAATCCTTTGTAGACCAGAAATTTTGCCAACTACTAAATATGCCGATCAAAACCTTAAATATAAAATACAAAGTAGAACTGGCAGACGGCACGATCGAAACCGTCTCCACTGTCTTAGTGGGATGCGAGATATCCATTAAGAACCACTCTTTTCCTTTATCTCTACTTCCCTTCAAATTAGCAGGTTTCGACATTGTGCTAGGCATGGACTGGTTATCCCATAATCAGGCCCAAATCATTTGCGGCAAAAGGCAGATAGTTTTAAAGACTCCGAGTGGTGAATCACTTACCATTCGAGGAGATACGCAGTACGGATTGCCCGAAGACGTATCTATGCTCAAAGCTTCTAGGTGTTTGAACAGAGGCTGTGTAATTTACATGGCTCAGGTGATAATAGAAGAACCAAAGCCGAAGATCGAGGATCTTCCTGTCATTTCTGAATATCCCGAGGTTTTTCCCGAAGAACTACCTGGTCTGCCACCAGATAGACAAGTGGAGTTCAGAATAGACATTATTCCTGGAGCAGCTCCTATAGCTAGAGCGCCCTACAGACTAGCTCCGACAGAAATGAAGGAACTGAGGACCCAGTTGGAAGAACTGTTAGCCAAAGGTTTTATCAGACCGAGTTCATCTCCCTGGGGAGCACCGGTCCTATTTGTAAAGAAGAAGGACGGGTCGATGCGGTTGTGCATCGATTATCGAGAGCTAAACAAAGTTACTATAAAGAATAGATATCCTTTACCAAGGATAGATGATCTATTTGTCACACCCCCAAAATCCACCTGCGGATAACACCCGCTTCGAGGGCGTGACTGACCAGGATCCAGCCACCAATTATACTGAATAATTAAATTGTTAACAAAAGTAATACTTACTATTCATAAGCTTAGCAAATATTAAGTCCAGAGTTTAAAGTTTTAGTTCAAAACAGTAATAAGTAGCGGAAGCATAAGTAAGGTAGTTTAAAACAAAGTTCATGATTCAAAATGAGGTAACACCCAACACAAGGGTGAACAGACACTACACGTTCCCAAGCTGCAAGCTCCTTCGTCACTGGTTACCTGCAAAGCATGCAGTAAGGGGGTCAACAATAATGCTGAGTGAGTTCACTAGTTGTCCAGTTTTAATTACCAAAAACTTTGTTTCACCGGTTAATTTATCCGTTTATACATGCCCTGGGGAGCTACCCCAAAAGTTAGCGACTAAACTGTTTTTCCAATACCGAACACTAGGTAACCGTTGCGTATCCGCAGGATGCCCCGATGTCAATGTTCTATCATCATTGACGGATTTCTGAGTACATTAGTTCACGACCGTCCCAAACCAGGGCACGGTGTGAGGCTGGTAAACACCTAAATAGCGCTATCAACTAATAACCCGCTCGCCTAACCCGGCGACTAATCGGTATTTGTAGTAGGGACTTGAGTGATAGAGTTTCGTTTAGTGCCGTTAGTTGCAATCCGTATAAACAGTAATTAACCAAAAGGTTTCCCAATACTCGGGAAGGAAAAGTAAGTTTTGTTCCCAATAACTAGGGAAGGTATGTAAATGGTATCCCCTTTTTCCAGGGGATAGGATTGTTTCAGTCTCGTGTCCCAAACCACCGGGACGCATGCTTTTAAGTTGTGAACTCACCTTGGGTTGCTCGGTAGGTTTAGGTTACTTGTCAATCACGTTGGTCACCACGTCCTAACATGGTTACCGGTATAGGTCAGGTTCGGTGCACAAGCATTCACGTAAAACACATACATGCATACAAATAAATAGTCATGGGGTTATTGGGCCGGCCCTAACAGTAACACAGTCAAACAGAACACATCAACACATGGTCCACTTAACAGATAGCCCAAGTTAACACAGAATGGCCCAATAACCAGAATGGACAGCCCACTCGCAACCAGCTGGTCTCGAGTCGCAACCAGGTGGTCTCGGCTTGTCACGCTGTGGTTGCGAGTCGCAACGGCGTGGTCTCGAGTCGCAATCTCGTGGTTTCGAGTTGTCCTGCTATGGTTGCGAGTCGCAACCGTGTGGTTTCGAGTCGTAATGCCGTCGTTGCGAGTCGTAATCTGTCACTTTCATACACACGTGATGATGCAGATATGACAGTCCAAATTGTACATATGAAATCAGACCCAGATTAGGAAACAACCAATAATATTTCTCTAACACTTTTCCTCATTTGACTAGTAGTAAAAATAGATCAAACTTTGCCTTTTTAAATCTTCAAACCATCTTCAACTAGTTCATCAAATGTTCATAGTTTTCTAGGGTTTTATATCTATCATAACCATACATTTTTATGAACCAAAACTTACATTTATCAACAAGATCATCATGCAAGAACAAAGAAACATACACTTTATAGCCGAAATCTTATCAACATCATTTTTGCAAGAAACTTTAAAGCATAGTGTAGTTGGCTATGAACACTTGTAAACTACCAATATCATGTCATTTTAGTCATGTTAACACATATTCACAAACTTTACAAAACAACCTAATAATCATGCATAAACTACTAACCAAGCATTTTTCTATTTCATAAACATATCATTCAAGCAAGCATAAACAAGGCATTTACTACACACTAACCGGTTATGAAAAGGAGGAGCCGAAAACAAAGAGGAGAGAATGAGAGAAGATGAAGTGTCCGAGTGATCCGAGCTTGACCGAGTCCTTGTCCGAGATCCTTGCTTGAACCGAAAAGGGGAGAAGAGTGGTGTTGTTGTTTGGGGTTTTCTTAGTTGAGAGAAAGTAAGGAGTGTGTGTGTTGGTGTGTTGTGCCAAATGAAGGGAATGAAGGAAAGTGGGGATTATATACCAAGTGTCAACAAGACTAAGAGGGTTTCGGGTTGGGCTTGGGGGTTTCGGCCCAAACCGGTTTCGGCTCAACGGCCCACTCGAGACCGAGCGGCCCACTCGCAACCGCCCGGTTGCGAGTCATGGTCTCGGGTCGTGGTTTCGGCTCTCATATATATATATATAATACATACATACATCATATATCATGCACAGAGGTCACGTTTTCATTTAATAATATTTATATACACAAAATATTACAAAGTGTTCGTATGGAAAAACCTCGAGTGTCACATTATCCCCAAGTTTTAAGAACTTTCGTCCCGAAAGTTGAAGCAGCCACTGCCAAGCTAGCGTGTTTTAACGGGGTGTCACATCATCCCCCCGTTGGTTTGGAATTTCGTCCCGAAATTCGGTTGTAGCTTCAGTGCTGGGGTTTTCGTTTGGGAATAACTGGGGATACTTGGACTTCATCTGGTCCTCCCGCTCCCAGGTAAACTCTGGGCCGCGCCGTGAGTTCCAACGAACTCGCACAAGGGGTATCTGGCTACGTTTGAGGGTTTTGATTTCTCGATCCGTGATCTCAATCGGTTCCTCAGTAAAGTGTAGCTGTTCATCAATCGTCAGTTCCTTAAAAGGAATCACAAGTGTTTCATCCGACAAACACTTCTTTAGGTTAGATACGTGAAAAACGTTGTGCACTGCACTCAGCTCTGCAGGCAGGTTCAATCTATAAGCTACCTTACCGATTTTCTCGGTAATTTCGAATGGTCCAACATACCGTGGATTCAGCTTGTCTCGTTTACCGAAACGAACCACACCCTTCCAGGGTGAGACTTTAAGTAGAACCCGGTCCCCGACCTGGAATTCTAACGGTTTTCTACGCTTGTCGGCGTAGCTTTTCTGACGGTCACGAGCTGCCGCAATGCGTTGCCTGATTTGGGAAATCTTTTCTGTTGTATCTACCACTAGTTCTGGGCCTGTGAGTTGACTATCACCGACTTCCGCCCAGCAGAGAGGTGATCGGCATTTACGACCGTACAATGCCTCAAAAGGTGCCGCCTGAATGCTAGTGTGGTAGCTGTTGTTGTAGGAGAATTCCACCAACGGTAGATGCTTCTCCCAGTTCTTGCCAAAATCGATCACACATGCTCTAAGCATGTCTTCCAGGGTTTGGATGGTGCGTTCAGACTGCCCATCCGTTTGCGGGTGATAAGCGGTGCTCATGTCCAAACGTGAGCCAAAGGATTTGTGCATAGCTTGCCACAACTCGGAAGTAAAACGAGCGTCTCGGTCAGAAATAATAGAAGTTGGCACCCCGTGCCTGGAGACTACTTCCTTCAAATAGATTTCTGCTAAGGTAGAAAACTTGTCCGTTTCCTTAATGGCCAAAAAGTGTGCAGACTTAGTCAATCGATCTACTATCACCCAAATAGTATCATTCCCGCGTTGGGATCTAGGTAGCCCTGTAACAAAATCCATGGAAATTTGCTCCCATTTCCACTTCGGGATTTCCGGTTGCTGTAGTAGGCCTGCTGGTTTCTGATACTCGATCTTGACTCTTGCGCAGGTCAAACATTTGCCAACGTAGGCTGCTATGTGGGCTTTCATGCCAGGCCACCAGTAAGTGGTTTTCAAGTCGTGGTACATCTTATCTGCACCAGGATGTACTGAATAACGGGACTTATGGGCTTCGTCCATCACAAGCTCTCGTAGATCTCCGTAAAGTGGGACCCAAATGCGCCCTGCCACATAGTAGGCGCCGTCCTCTTTCTGTTCTAGTTGCTGTCTCGATCCTCGCAGGGACTCAGCCCTGATGTTTTCCGGTTTCAAAGCTTCAATCTGAGCATTTCGAATCTGGGTAGGGAGACTAGACTGGATGGTAAGTTGTAATGCTCGCACGCGCCGTGGTATAGTGTCCTTTCGGCTGAGGGCGTCCGCCACGACATTGGCCTTGCCCGGATGATACTTGATGGCGCATTCATAATCATTCAGAAGTTCAACCCATCGACGTTGTCGCATGTTTAACTCCTTCTGCTTGAAGATATGCTCGAGACTCCTGTGATCGGTGTAAATGGTGCACTTGGTACCGTACAGGTAATGTCTCCATATCTTAAGCGCAAATATCACTGCTCCCAGTTCCAAATCGTGTGTTGTGTAGTTCCTTTCGTGTGTCTTGAGTTGTCGAGAGGCGTAAGCAATAACTTTCTCTCGTTGCATCAACACGCAACCGAGCCCATGAATAGACGCATCGCAGTAGACCACAAAGTCGTCAGTGCCTTCAGGTAACGAGAGAATAGGAGCACTGCAGAGGTTATCCTTAAGCCTCTGAAAAGCAGATTCCTGTGCTTCATTCCACTTGTAGGTGATGCCTTTCTGAGTGAGCGTAGTGAGGGGTTGTGCAATCTTTGAGAATCCTCGAATGAATCTGCGGTAGTAACCTGCCAATCCCAAGAATTGGCGAACTTCAGTCGGAGTCTTAGGGGTAGGCCAATTCTTTATAGAGTCGATCTTAGCTGGGTCGACGTGGATTCCATCCTTGTTAACCACGTGCCCAAGGAAATGGACTTCTCGAAGCCAGAAGTCGCATTTCGAGAACTTGGCATACAGTTGCTCATTGCGAAGGAGTTCGAGGATAAGGCGTAGGTGCTGTTCATGCTCTTCCTGACTTTTCGAGTAGATCAAGATGTCGTCTATAAACACGATCACAAATTTGTCGAGGTAGGGTTTGCATACCCGGTTCATGAGATCCATGAACACTGCAGGGGCGTTGGTCATTCCGAAGGGCATAACGAGGAATTCATAATGACCATAACGAGTTCTGAATGCAGTTTTGGAAATATCTTCGTTACGGACCCTTAACTGATGATAGCCTGATCGCAGGTCAATCTTAGAGTAGTAGCTTGATCCTTGCAATTGATCGAATAGGTCGTCGATTCGAGGAAGAGGGTAACGATTCTTGATGGTAACCTTGTTCAACTCACGATAGTCAATACACATTCGGAACGTGCCATCCTTCTTCTTAACAAAGAGTACCGGTGCTCCCCAAGGTGATGAACTAGGACGGATAAATCCTTTATCCAAAAGTTCTTGTAGTTGCGTCGAGAGTTCCTTCAATTCTGCGGGGGCTAGTCGATAAGGTGCACGAGCTATAGGCGCTGCTCCGGGAGCTAGCTCGATTTGGAATTCGACCTGACGGTGGGGAGGGAGTCCAGGTAATTCCTCAGGAAATACCTCGGGATAGTCACGCACTACTGGAAAGTCTTCAATCCTCTTTTCCTTTTCCTGCGTGTTGGTGACAAGTGCTAAAATAGCGGTGTGCCCTTTTCGTAAACACTTCTGGGCTTTCAAGAAAGAAATAACGCCGGAGATTTCTCCACTTTTGCCACCTTGTACAATGAGGGGTTTGCCAGAACGGCGAGGAATACGAACTGCTTTCTCTTGACAAAGGATCTCAGCGCGATGCTTGGATAACCAATCCATACCAATAACGACGTCGAAGCTTCCAAGAGTAACAGGGAAAAGATCGATACTAAATGTCTGACCAGACAACTCTAGTTTGCAGCCTTTGACAACATGTGAGGCCTTGATGTTTCTACCATTAGCTAACTCGACGATGTGAGGAGAACTTAGTAACGAAAGCGGACGCTTAAGCTTCTTACTAATACGTAGGGATACATAACTAGCATCGGCACCGGAATCAAATATCACAGAAACATAACGATCATCGAGTAGGAACTTACCCGTCACAACATTGGGGTCATTCCTTGCTTCACCAGCTCCAATCACGAAAGCTCTTCCTCTAGCACCATTCCCAGCATTGTTGTTCTGATTGTTGTTCCCAGCTCCCTGATTATTGTTGCGGTTCTGATTCAGTTCAGGGCAATCCTTCTTAAAGTGCCCCTCAGCTCCACACTTAAAACATGCCCGGTTGTTTCCCTGCTGCTGTTGCTGTTGGGGTTGTTGCTGATTCTGTCTTGCTGGGAACTGACTTCGACAATCCTTGGCGTCGTGCCCCATCTTGTGGCATCGCTGACACTGGCCCTTGTTACATGCCCCATTGTGGTGCTTGTTACACTTGTTGCACTTAGGGTAGCTTCCCCGGTAGCCACCCTGTTGCTGAGTGCCCTTGTTGTTTTCAGTTTTCCTTTGCTGTGCTGGGGCCTGAATGGGGTTAGCATCCTTGCCTTGACTTCCTTCCCACTTACGCTTGCTGTCACTAGAAGTTCCGACAGTAGCACTGATCCTTTTGGGCAACCTGCCCTCTTCTACGGCCTGATCAGTAAGTTTGTGAGCAAGTCGAACAATCGGCTGAATGGTAGTGTGGTTGGCTGAAGTGACATGGCTTCGAATTTCTGGAGCTAAACCCTTGATGTACAGTTCGATCCTTCGGTACATTGGTCGAGACATGTTTGGGCAAAGAGCAGCATAGTCATTGGACAGTTTGGTGTAGGTCTCAATCTCCGACCCAACCATCTTGAGCTCATAGTACTCGTTCTCAAGCTTGTGGATGTCATCCCGGTGACAGTATTCCTCCTTAATCATGTCCTTGAAATCCTCCCACGCAGTAGCATTTGCAGTTTCTAACCCAAACATCTGAATCTGCGCCTTCCACCAAGAAAGCGCGCTTCCTTCAAGCGTAGCAGTAGCAAATTTTACCCAATTTGCAGGAGGACACTCGCAAACAGCAAAGACAGCTTCAATTTTCTCAATCCAATGTAGAAGACCTATGGCACCCTCAGTGCCGTTGAAAGGGAGAGGCTTGCAATCCATGAAAGTTTTGAAAGTACACACCGGTGGTTGCGCAGGTGCATGCTGACCTATAGGGTGAGAAGCGAAACGTATAGGTTTAGAGGCGAAAAGTCGATGTGGCGGTAGGATCTAAACATCCTAAAACAACGAGCTTACCTATAGGGTGAGCTGCAAAAGCCGCAGCCACTGTGTTGAGCAGGTTAGTGAACTGAGCCTGCGTCATGTTAATGTTTCCTCTTCCACGTCCACTCATTGTCTTCATAACCAGAAAACACAGTATGAGTGTGATGCCGTAGTGTAACGAGAATGAGATAGAAGAGAGAGGTGTATCTATCTAGTTTAGGCACACTAGTACGTATAGCATAACAGGAAACATAAAGCAAACAAATAAACACTGGTCCGAGCTATGAAGTCAAATGTGCCGAGCCTTGCACTTGGAGTGTAGTGTCGTTACGAGTCACGGGTTATAGTCTGGTTTTCTCCAAAAAGATTTTTCCCCTTTTTAAAACCAAGTTCACTATAACCAATGGCTCTGATACCAATCTGTCACACCCCCAAAATCCACCTGCGGATAACACCCGCTTCGAGGGCGTGACTGACCAGGATCCAGCCACCAATTATACTGAATAATTAAATTGTTAACAAAAGTAATACTTACTATTCATAAGCTTAGCAAATATTAAGTCCAGAGTTTAAAGTTTTAGTTCAAAACAGTAATAAGTAGCGGAAGCATAAGTAAGGTAGTTTAAAACAAAGTTCATGATTCAAAATGAGGTAACACCCAACACAAGGGTGAACAGACACTACACGTTCCCAAGCTGCAAGCTCCTTCGTCACTGGTTACCTGCAAAGCATGCAGTAAGGGGGTCAACAATAATGCTGAGTGAGTTCACTAGTTGTCCAGTTTTAATTACCAAAAACTTTGTTTCACCGGTTAATTTATCCGTTTATACATGCCCTGGGGAGCTACCCCAAAAGTTAGCGACTAAACTGTTTTTTTCCAATACCGAACACTAGGTAACCGTTGCGTATCCGCAGGATGCCCCGATGTCAATGTTCTATCATCATTGACGGATTTCTGAGTACATTAGTTCACGACCGTCCCAAACCAGGGCACGGTGTGAGGCTGGTAAACACCTAAATAGCGCTATCAACTAATAACCCGCTCGCCTAACCCGGCGACTAATCGGTATTTGTAGTAGGGACTTGAGTGATAGAGTTTCGTTTAGTGCCGTTAGTTGCAATCCGTATAAACAGTAATTAACCAAAAGGTTTCCCAATACTCGGGAAGGAAAAGTAAGTTTTGTTCCCAATAACTAGGGAAGGTATGTAAATGGTATCCCCTTTTTCCAGGGGATAGGATTGTTTCAGTCTCGTGTCCCAAACCACCGGGACGCATGCTTTTAAGTTGTGAACTCACCTTGGGTTGCTCGGTAGGTTTAGGTTACTTGTCAATCACGTTGGTCACCACGTCCTAACATGGTTACCGGTATAGGTCAGGTTCGGTGCACAAGCATTCACGTAAAACACATACATGCATACAAATAAATAGTCATGGGGTTATTGGGCCGGCCCTAACAGTAACACAGTCAAACAGAACACATCAACACATGGTCCACTTAACAGATAGCCCAAGTTAACACAGAATGGCCCAATAACCAGAATGGACAGCCCACTCGCAACCAGCTGGTCTCGAGTCGCAACCAGGTGGTCTCGGCTTGTCACGCTGTGGTTGCGAGTCGCAACGGCGTGGTCTCGAGTCGCAATCTCGTGGTTTCGAGTTGTCCTGCTATGGTTGCGAGTCGCAACCGTGTGGTTTCGAGTCGTAATGCCGTCGTTGCGAGTCGTAATCTGTCACTTTCATACACACGTGATGATGCAGATATGACAGTCCAAATTGTACATATGAAATCAGACCCAGATTAGGAAACAACCAATAATATTTCTCTAACACTTTTCCTCATTTGACTAGTAGTAAAAATAGATCAAACTTTGCCTTTTTAAATCTTCAAACCATCTTCAACTAGTTCATCAAATGTTCATAGTTTTCTAGGGTTTTATATCTATCATAACCATACATTTTTATGAACCAAAACTTACATTTATCAACAAGATCATCATGCAAGAACAAAGAAACATACACTTTATAGCCGAAATCTTATCAACATCATTTTTGCAAGAAACTTTAAAGCATAGTGTAGTTGGCTATGAACACTTGTAAACTACCAATATCATGTCATTTTAGTCATGTTAACACATATTCACAAACTTTACAAAACAACCTAATAATCATGCATAAACTACTAACCAAGCATTTTTCTATTTCATAAACATATCATTCAAGCAAGCATAAACAAGGCATTTACTACACACTAACCGGTTATGAAAAGGAGGAGCCGAAAACAAAGAGGAGAGAATGAGAGAAGATGAAGTGTCCGAGTGATCCGAGCTTGACCGAGTCCTTGTCCGAGATCCTTGCTTGAACCGAAAAGGGGAGAAGAGTGGTGTTGTTGTTTGGGGTTTTCTTAGTTGAGAGAAAGTAAGGAGTGTGTGTGTTGGTGTGTTGTGCCAAATGAAGGGAATGAAGGAAAGTGGGGATTATATACCAAGTGTCAACAAGACTAAGAGGGTTTCGGGTTGGGCTTGGGGGTTTCGGCCCAAACCGGTTTCGGCTCAACGGCCCACTCGAGACCGAGCGGCCCACTCGCAACCGCCCGGTTGCGAGTCATGGTCTCGGGTCGTGGTTTCGGCTCTCATATATATATATATAATACATACATACATCATATATCATGCACAGAGGTCACGTTTTCATTTAATAATATTTATATACACAAAATATTACAAAGTGTTCGTATGGAAAAACCTCGAGTGTCACACTATTCGACCAGCTGCAAGGAGCAAGCTATTTCTCGAAGATCGACTTAAGGTCGGGCTATCATCAGCTAAGGGTCAGAGATGAAGATGTACACAAGACAGCATTTAGGACTCGCTATGGTCACTACGAGTTCCTAGTGATGCCTTTTGGGCTCACAAATGCACCGGCTGCGTTCATGGACCTCATGAATCGCGTTTGCAAGCCGTACTTAGACAACTTTGTCATCGTCTTCATCGACGATATCCTGATATATTCCAAAAGCCAAGCTGACCACGAGAAGCACCTCCGTTGCATTCTCGAATTACTACAACGTGAAAAACTCTGCGCCAAATTCTCGAAATGTGAATTCTGGCTAAGAGAGGTTCAGTTTCTGGGTCACGTTGTGAGTGAGCGTGGTATCCAGGTGGATCCCGCTAAGGTAGAGGCAGTCATGAACTGGCAAGAGCCGAAGACTCCTACCGAAGTTCGTAGTTTCCTTGGATTGGCAGGATACTACAGGAGATTTATAGAGAATTTTTCGAGGATTGCTGCGCCCTTGACTTCCTTGACCAAGAAGAAAGAAAAGTTTATTTGGGGCCCAAAGCAGCAAGAGTCCTTCGAAATCCTGAAGCAGAAGCTAAGCAACGCTCCTGTGTTGGCATTACCGGAAGGTACTGATGAGTTCGTAGTCTACTGCGACGCATCACACACAGGCATGGGGTGTGTGCTTATGCAGAAGGGCAAGGTGATTGCCTATGCTTCAAGGCAACTAAAGGTGCATGAAAAGAATTACACCACCCATGATTTGGAGTTGGGTGCCGTTGTATTTGCACTAAAGTTATGGAGGCATTACCTTTATGGCATTAAATTTGTGATTTATTCTGATCACAAAAGCCTCCAGCACCTGTTCAACCAGAAGGAGTTGAACATGAGGCAGCGCCGTTGGATGGAAACCCTGAATGACTATGATTGTGAGATCAGGTACCATCCCGGTAAAGCGAATGTAGTCGCTGATGCCTTGAGCAGAAAGGAAAGGGTAAAACCTATTCGGATCAATGCCAAGAGCATTGAGGTCAAGAACAATTTGATTGAACGGATCTTAGCTGCACAGCAAGAGGCTGTGTTGGAAGCTAATTATCCTATTGAAAAGCTAGGAGTAACGGAGGAGCAGTTGACTCTTAGCAAGGATGGAATCTTGAGGCTGAACGAACGTATATGGGTTCCGATTCATGGAGGACTACGAGATGTTATCCTCCAGGAAGCCCATAGTTCCAAATACTCAGTCCATCCTGGTGCTGACAAGATGTATCAAGATTTGAAGGCAAACTATTGGTGGATAGGCTTGAAAAAGTCTATGGCCGCCCACGTAGCAAAATGCTTGACTTGTGCTCAAGTCAAAGCCGAGCACCAAAAGCCATCCGGCTTGCTACAACAGCCTGAACTTCCCGAGTGGAAGTGGGAATGTGTAACTATGGATTTTATAACCAAGTTACCAAAAACCAGGAAAGGGAACGACACGATATGGGTCATAGTCGATAGGCTGACTAAATCAGCTCACTTCTTACCCATCAAGGAGACATATAGCTTCGATATGCTAGCCCAACTTTATGTTGATAAGATTGTAGCCTTACACGGCATACCTGTGACTATTATCTCCGACAGGGATACCAGGTACACATCTCATTTCTGGAAGAGTTTCCAGCAATCTTTGGGTACTCGCTTAAACTTTAGTACGGCTTACCATCCACAGACGGACGGTCAAAGTGAGCGTACTATCCAGACGTTAGAAGACATGCTTCGTGCATGTGCGATCGACTTAGGTGGTAACTGGGATAAGAACCTACCCCTAATCGAATTCTCCTACAATAATAGCTACCATACCAGCATAAAGGCTGCGCCTTTCGAGGCATTATATGGTAGGAAATGTAGATCGCCTGTTTGTTGGGCGGAAGTAGGAGAGGTCCAATTATCGGGACCAGAGATAGTTTTCCAGACGACGGACAAGATTGTCCAGATTCGGGAACGTCTCAAGGCTGCCCGTGACAGGCAGAAAAGCTACGCCGATCCAAAACGTAAGGATCTTCACTTTGAGGTAGGTGAAAAGGTGTTGCTTAAGGTATCACCCTGGAAAGGGGTAATGCGTTTCGGCAAGAAGGGCAAACTGAGTCCGAGGTACATAGGACCTTTTGAGGTCATTGAACGTGTCGGATCAGTCGCCTATAAATTAAACTTGCCTGAAGAGCTCAATGGAATTCATAATGTGTTCCACATCTGCAATCTCAAAAAGTGCTTCGCCGATGAATCATTGGTGATTCCACACACAGATGTGCATATAGATGAGAGCTTAAAGTTTGTAGAAAAACCTTTGTCGATTGAAGATCGGCAGGTGAAGAAGCTTCACAGAAAACACGTACCGATTGTAAAAGTCAAATGGGATGCTCGTAGAGGTCCTGAATATACGTGGGAAGTCGAAGCTACAATGAAAGAAAAGTACCCCTATTTATTTGAGTAAATCTCGGGTCGAGATTTATTTTAAGGGGGTGAGGATGTAACACCTCGAATTTTTGTGTCCAATGATGTGTTAACACGTGTCATTTGATTACACGTGGCATCTATAATAAATAAAGGACTAATTTTGACAAGCCTTGAAAGTATGTAAAATTCGAGGGTTATAAATGTCAACAAGGGTAAATATACTGTATAGTAACCCTAAATAATGCTTGTACCTTCAAACGAATGAATCATGAATCATACGGAAGCGAAACACGAAAGAAAGTGAGAGATTACAAGCTACAGGGGTTAACTGTGTCAACATGTTTAATTATACCTCTGAGTGACCCTTTAACGTTCCCAAGGCTTTGTAACAGTATTATACACTCACTAAAATATAATATATAAATTTCGCGAAGTTTCGTTATGAAACGAGAAAATTACGACCGAATTCGTAGGTGAAGGGTTAAAAGCGTCAATCATGAAAGTTAAGGCTTTCTGAACAATTAATAAACTAACCGGGGACTTAACAACGCGGGTAAGTAACACGAGGTCCTTAGTTGTAATTAACCGAGGGCCAAACCGCAAAGTTACCCCTTCAAACCCGAAAGGTCAGGTAAATCATTACGAAAGATTTCGTTATTAATTACCAGGATTTCGTAATTATGACAAAAGATTTAAGATTTCAGAAAATATAACCTCTCGCGGCCCGCGTGAGGTTTACGCTTAAGTTGAGGCGGGCCGCGAGCCACCTCATTTACGCGTCTGATGTTTAAAACTCAGGCGGCCCGCGTACAAAACGCATGGATCTTCCATGCGGGCCGCGTGGGACGCCCAGATGCAGAAACATTGTGTTTTCTTGCCTTTTGAGCATTATGAACGATCAAACCTCAATAAATGAGGCATGGGCACCCTACACTTGACCCATAGCTCCAGGGGACACATGCCCATCATCCATGCTCAGCTGTAGGCTGTTGTGTGATGATCTTGAGCTCATTTTTCACTATAAATAGCCACATTATGCACACAACATTCACACAACTCAAACACTTCCATCTGATCAATCTAAGAAGCTCTCTAGCATTCTCTTCTGCTCTCTAAGCAAGATACAACTTCTGTAAGTCGTTCATACCCATTTTGGTCTTACATTTCCATAGTTTTAGCTTATAAACTCAACCGTCGTAACTAACGGTTGTCATAACGATAACTCACAAAAGATCCAGTGAATTGTCGGATCAAAAGTAGTTTTGAGTTGGTATTTATGTGGGTAATAAACCTCTAAAAGGGTTCCCTCTGATCACCACTCTAACTATGTCAAATATCGAGTCAAACGCGCACTTAAAAAGTCAACAGAAAGTCGTTTTGCCATTTTATACATAATCTGTAATGTATATGCTATGGAACCTGTTTCGATAATCATAAAACATGATAATAAGTATATAAACTTGTTTGCGCTCGTTTGAATCGACCATTTGCTATATTGAACCGGTTCGGAGCCGAATGTCGCAAAAGTTTGACTTTTGCTTTGACTTCAGTTCTGACCCGTTTTAGTGAGGTATAGATATGCCTTAGGACTCTCTTAGGACCAGGTTACATGATGGTATAAACCTCTGTGATCGGTTCATGAGTTATCCGAGTCTTTTGCGCATTTCCGTCATTCGCCTAAAAGTTGGCCGTAACGCCATTTTGAAAATAAAACGAGTATTTCGGACACGTGAGCGGACCATAACCTTGCTTATTAAATTATAAGCATGTCCTTAAAGTTTCACGTCAATCCGAGGTCTGGAATGAGAGTTATGCTAAATAGCGCAATTAAAGTAAACTTTTGTAATAAACGGCGCAATTAGCATAACACCCATCTAAACCAAGATTTCGTCACCAAAACTTTTACCCACTGTTATAAAATAATATTTTGGGAATTTTAAAGATTTTTAATAATTTTTACCTTGCTCATAACCTGCGGTTATGGCTACGGTTCGGTAAATACCGAATATGCCCTTTTCGGCCAAAACATGAGTTCTACAAGGTCTTTTGACCCAATTCCAGTTGCTACTGGTTTTAAATAATAAATAAAGTATTTTAAGCTTTATAAGCTGCTCGGGAAACTCAGATTTCCTGTAGAACTCGAAAAACCCTTTAAAAGTCTTTAAAATGACCGATAAACCCCTACGAGGCGATATTTTAACTAAAACTCGTTACGGGCACCACGGAAGGTATCCTACTGATACCACAACCTCTTTAAGGCATATTGACTTAGGAAATAAACGTAAAACTCTCATGGTTAACCGTTTCGCCTATTTCGCGTCCGGTTCGGCTTATGAAACTAGTTTTCATAAATTAGCCGATACGGGTCAAATTATATTATTTGAACCCCAAAATCCAGAGTGTGAACCATAAACCCATATAAAACAAGTCTCTGAACTTGTCGGGTCAGAATCACACTCCATTCTCGGTTTTCTCCTTTCGCGCGATTGAACCATATCTATATATATATCGGAACCAACCGGTCTAGGCTACGGCCAATATAAAGACCCGTTAGGATTCTAAGAGGTTAATTAAAACCTTCGTTCCAGATTAGGAGCCCCGGTAAAAGCTATCGACGATTTAATCAAACTAAGGAATAATACTTGCAAAGGTAAATACTTTTGACTCATTTCCCCTATATGGGCTTGGGTTACGGTATATTAATACCGCTTGATTGAGCATTATAAAATTCCATCGCTTAGGTGGTTAATTGATTAAATATGATCGGCTCATTTAAACAGTTTTGTTTCTTAAAAGCCTTTGGGGGGTTATTGACCGTTGTCCCGGATATCCTTGGCATCATTTTACGAAATGGCCACGACCATCGACATCCGGTGTAGGCGTACACCCGGTATATATTGTCGACATATAAATTTAAAAGACGTAGCCGTTGGTTTTTATACTACGGTTTTACGCAATGTGGTGTGTCAATTAATCTTTAACCCGGCACGACCCGGGCTACTAAACGCATAAAAGAACATGTAAAACGTTCACAAGATTATTATGATTTTCCCAAGTTATAAAAGAATTTGTGCCTTGTGCATTCAAATCAATTTTAATAAACATTTTCAAATGTGTCAGTTGAACGTATTTACCAGTGTAAACTGACGTATTTTCCCCAAAAAGATTAAATGCAGGTACTATACGAAATGGACTGGTATTAGCTTCCTAAGCATCGTAAATAGTCTCGCAAACTCGATGCAGTGTCTGAATGAACAACATTTTCTTATTTGATCCGCTGTGGATATTCGACTTCTGTAATACATTTGATATTACAACCAGAGGTTGAAATATATATTTATCTTTAAAGCTTCCGCTGTGCATTATATAATTGTGTGGTTTGACTATATTGTTGCCAACATCGTCACGGTAATCCCCCACCGGGCCTACCGGTGAAACAGGTGGAAATAGGGGTGTGACAGGTTGGTATCAGAGCCAACATTGAGTGAATTAAACACTATCCTAATGTGTTTAATCTCAATAACACAGTTGCACATACTTGAGTCTAGACAATAACTTAGGACAAATTCGGATTAATACTCCTTTTTGTCTTTACTTTCATTATGATATTTAATAAGTTTTGAAGCAGGAAAATGCCACCTGTTATCTTTCGCGGACGAGGAAGGGGAAGACGAGGCCGAGGAGAAATCGTTACCCGTAACGATCATGAAGCTGGACCATCTGGTACACGACCTCCTTCAATGACGAGGGGCGAAGAACCCCAACGACGAAGAGACCTTTATGAACCAGCAAGGCATTCGACCTCGCAGAGCTCAACGCCATCCTACCGACACTCGTTCGGGCCAGACTCCGAGAACGACCCGAACAACCCCCAGCCATCCTACATACCTCTACAGCGCTCGGTGTCTCACCGTGCATTTGGGGATCCTACCCCGTACTTCCGAGGTCAGTTCAATCCGGCTGACTATATACAGGAACCTTCTGGATTTGTTCCGCTTGGTCCACAAGACCACTTTTCTGAAGATCCCATGGATGAAGACGAAGATCCTACTGAACCAGCACGTGGTACGCCCACGCACCCGATAGAGATCTCCGATGGATCATCATATCATGGTCCACAATACCAAGGCCCAGACAGCTTCATGGCCTTGTTTGATCAACATGAGTGGTATTATACACCATCTCAACATGGATCGCAGCAGCAGCAACAACATCCGCGAGATCCTTCTGAGGATCCGCACTTCGAGGCAGTGACGCCACCGCCTCCCCCAGCTACTCAACCAGTAATGCCCGATCCGCCAAGGCGAAGAAGATCAGGCGCAAGAATGTCTACCCGTGGAGGGGAATTCCACTTTAGCACCCCTCGCCATTCAAGTGGTAGCCACTATCCATCCGTACCAGAGGAAGGGCCTTCAAGCCCAGCTCAAGAGGCGAACTCAGCGCCAGTTGCACATAATTCGCCACCATTTGGGGACGACCGCCCAGTACCTCCGTACGGAACGACTTATAACCCGTTTGAGCCAACGTCGCACGCGCACTACAACTACAACTACGAGCGCGACCCATATGTGGTAGCGGCCAGGTATGACGCCCGCTATCCAGACAGAGCTCATGGACCTCCAAGAGCGCCAGACTACTCAGCTCATGGGTATCCAGCGCCACCAAGACCTTCAGTTCCTCAACCACAACCACGTTTCTCTCCTCCTGAGCAGGAGGAGATACTCCAGCGATTAGATCGCGTGGAGAGAGAGTTTGAGGAAGAGAAGAAGAGCCACCGAGGATTTCTCAAAGGCTTAGCAAATCTACTAAAGGGCAAAAAGAAGAAGCGTGACCATTAGCCCTTATGGTTATATTAATGTAATTTCTATATTTGAAATAAGTCCCTGCGTGGATACTTATCGTATTTTAGTCCTTACATGGACTTATCCGTTAATCCTTACAAGGGCATATGTCGTGTACTAGTCCTTGTACGGACCTATCTTTTATTTTAACCTTATTAAAGGTATGTACTGTTTAAAAGACCCGTTTAGGGCAATATGTACTGATATTTGAAAAATTTAGAATGCATGTTATAAATTTTATTTTGAAATATGAAATGATCAAAACCATTCCTTTTAATTGATCTGCCTAAGTAAAGAGTCTTAAAAGGTGAAACCTAGCCTGGTGTCTTTTAAGATCCGGTCATGATGGTACGACCTAATCATAAGATTCAGATTCGCCGTTAACCTCTACAAACATGTTAACACTCATGGCAGATGTGATTCGTTAAAATCGCACACGTCATTCTTATACAATAATCCTTAAAGGATTTCTAAACCCAAATAAATGATTTATGAATCATGGGTCGAATCATCAATAAAGATGATCATTTATAAAACATCCATTAGTGGTGTAGTGCCTACGGGCCGACTTAGATAAAAACATCCATTTGTGATGTAGTGCCTACGGGTCGACTTATATAAAACATCCATTAGTGATGCAGTGCCTACGGGCCGACTTACTTAAAACGTCCACTGGTGACGTAGTGCCTACGGGCCAATCTTATTGAAACATCCATTTGTGGTGTAATGCCTATGGGCCATAATAATTGTCTTATAAAGACAAAAGACAGTGGTGGTCTATGACTCCCTGCCAGAAAGGAGATGAAAGAACTACGGTTCAAATCTCTATGCCTTTGATTCTCTGTAATCCCGGCTAATATTATAAAACATCCTCGTGATTAGGCTTTATGCCGCCAATATTATTGTTATAGCTACAATAGGATGTATTCAAATCCTAATATTAAATGAGTGATAAGTTAACCCGATATGGTCTCTGTTACCATGGTTAACAAATTGTCATAAAAGACAATTCCATAATAAGCTTCTAAATAAAATTTGGTTATCTTCTGTAACAGATTCAGGTTACATATGGCGGATCCTAACGGAGTAAACAGCCACACAAATGAAGACGATTACGATATTGCGCAGGTGCATCTGACCGGCGCACAATTAAAGGCTCTAATTGACGAAGCTGTTCAGGCAGCTCTGAATCGTCAATATACTGAGTCCAACAGTAGGTCTGTAACAAAACCACTCTCTAAACCCAAGTCACAACCCAAACCACCTTCTCAACCCAAGAACGATGACGACAAGCACTCGTCAGCTGAAAACAGTGTTCATCGCGATCGCGAGTACACTGATGCATCTGGTGCAAAGGGTTGCACCTACAAATACTTTGTATCTTGTAAGCTCCGGGAATTTACAGGGGAGAAAGGTGCTATTGACTGTATCACCTGGCTCGATGAGATGGACACGATTGTGGACATCAGCGGGTGCGCAGAGAAGGACGTGGTGAAGTTTGTGTCCCAGTCATTTAAGGGCGAGGCCCTGGCGTGGTGGAGAGCTCTGGTGCAGGCTTCAGGTAAGTCTGCTTTATATAAAATGACATGGGGGGAGTTTATTGCCCTCATAAAGGAAAACTACTGCCCTCAACATGAGGTTGAGAAGATAGAGGCTGACTTTGTGTCACTGGTTATGACGAACCTGGACTGCCAGGCATATTTGACAAGTTTCAATACAATGTCACGCCTGGTACCATATCTAGTGACACCGGAGCCCCGAAGGATTGCCCGTTTCATTGGGGGCTTGGAGAAGTCCAAATCAGGAGATTTCACACAACAGTTCTTGATGAGATGATGCCACACAACAGTTTGCATAAGAAACTGTGATGACGTCACCTTCAAGAAGTCCAAATCAGGTGATTTCATGGTGGAAATCAGTGATTTTGATGGAGAAGATGATGAGAATGTGTGTAGTGATGATGGAAGTACAAGATTTAGGAAGAATTACTTACGAAGTAGCCTTGGATCGAGTGAAAAGTGCTTGAAAGGGACTTGAGAGCGTCTGGTCGAATGGAGCTGTCACATCAGTAAATAGTGATGTGACAGGCGGGTATTTATAGTGTGAGAGGGAGGTTAAGGTGGTGCAAGTGAGGGTCGGATGGCTAGTCGATCAGATGGCCATCCGATCGGATGGTCATCCGGACGAATGTCCATTCGATCGGGTGGTCATTCGACCAGCCGAATTGCGTTTTGTTGGTTTCCGACTTTCATTTCGTGCGTTAAGCGTTGCGTTGCATTTAAGAGAGTTGCGAGTAAGCATTGCGATGAGATAACCACATAACATTAAACAAGTAATCACACAAGTAACACACATAACACATAAATGCATAAAAGCAAATCTGCGCTTCGAGTTTGTGATGAAATTGCGGTGCGATAGCGTGTAGTATAAACATGTGATGTGATAATGCGATAAAATGCGTTAAATAGCATGCGTTGTAAAGTGTGTTATGATTAAGCGTTGTGAAAGCGTCGTAAAACATAGTTTAAAATAGTTAACCCGTAGCGATAATCGGAATCTCGAGAGTACAAGTCAATTAAGCAATAAATGAAAGATCTAAGTAAGAACCCGAAACGTCGGGTTGTTACACCGGTTACATGCAAATACGAGCAGAGTGAAAAGTATATTTAACTACCGATGAGAAAGATATACCTCGGTTAATGACTAACCGGTTGAGATACCGAGGTTCGACGAACACGTGCTAGTGTTACGAATCAATGAAACACGGTGAAGGGGGCCGCAGCTGGCAGGCGCCTAGCGGCAAGATGACGGCAGCGGGCTCACGGCTCACGGAGGCGGAGGGGGCCGGGGGCCGATCATGTATTTTGAGAGCATTTTTTTGTTCTCCATCCAACATTTGCAAGACCCAAAATTCTTTATTAAATTGAAGATGGAGGCTATGCATGTTTTCCAAGTGGCGGACATGCATAATGCATGTGCGACAAGTGGCCAAGATTCTTTGCCTACGCGACAAGTGGCGATGCAAGAGTGCATGTGCGACAAGTGGCGCAGCTTGGGTGCATGTGCGACAAATGGCGCAGCAAGGGTGCATGCGCGACAAGTGGCGAGGTGGGTGTGGTTACCTAACCCGGTCCTTGTACCCGTCTCTCAGTTAATACCCGCACATGATCATAAATATAATTATGATATGTTCCGTATATCGTTCGTAATTACCAGTTAAACAGATTAAGTGGATTTTAGTTCGTTACCCATGGTGTAACTCTTACAGGTTAAGACCCGGTCGGTAGCGTTGACTTATCGAACCGAACATAAATATCCAACAGCTCCCACTTGGACGGTTTCTGATAAGATCTCAACGCAGACAGCCAGCGGTGCTCTAGCTATACATAGCTGCCCCCAACATGTCATGACACTTTAAAGTCATTAACCAAGGTATCTGCTCTTTAGCAATGGCTTGCTTCTTGAAGACAGTAGACTTA
Organism: Helianthus annuus; assembly: GCF_002127325.2. NCBI lineage: Eukaryota > Viridiplantae > Streptophyta > Magnoliopsida > Asterales > Asteraceae > Helianthus > Helianthus annuus. Next base: position 84,787,983 of record NC_035435.2, read on the forward strand.
TGGCGATCTTCGTCATCTATCCTTTCTGTAAAAGACATTAATTGAACAATGAGACATGGATCAGATTCAATCTCACATGGCATTCAATCATTATCGTTCTCGTTCAAGAATCAAAGTGGTCTAATCAAACACGCAGTAAGTTTGGGTAAGACCTTACACTTCACCAGTTTGAATCAATGAGGGCGCCCTGATGTCTAACTCTTACATATAATGTAAGAGTACAGAATCCCATCTTGACTACATACAACTCCCACTGAACTTCAGAACCACTCCCAACCAATGCCTTTATGACTGGCAGTTAGGCGACAGTGGTTGACACTGATCAAAGAAAAGTCTTCAGTAAATGAAAGTTCTAGTATGTATCTCAGGTCAGAGGATACTAAATGAGTATACCTAAATCAAATACATCTTATGACCAAGATCCATGAAGATGATTTGATGCGAGTTACATCCAACGTCATTCATAATGAGTTTTGTGAGTTTGGAAGTCAACTCCTTGAGTCCAAAGTCAGAATAGTCTTAATTCAGAGTCGTTCGCACGAGTCTGGCCGACTACGGATAATTTAGAATACAAGATTCATGGATAAAACGTATCAAAATTGAACACAGCTGTAGATTCAGACTTTGCATTTAACCAGTAAATCAAAGGTGAATTAAAAAGGTACAACTGATTGAATGTTCGTACATCCAAATACTAAATCAAAACAAATGGCTAGCCAATTTTAAGACCGATAGCATTCCCATGTTGGTCATGCTTGTCCTGAGTCATCGGTTTAGTGAACGGCTCTGCTAGGTTTTGATCTATGTCTACTTTACTTATTAAGATTTCTCACACTTTGAGCACTTTGAGCACTTTTTACAGTATCCTCTACCTATGATACTAAGTGTCGCTACATACCGAACCATAATAAAATGAACCAATACAGATTAAATTCCCTGTGCAACGGGCAGGGGAATTCCACTAGTTAAATCAATACATTAAACCTACATCAAACATTTATATTTAAATCCCATCCCGCACTGTTTGCACATTAATTGATATGTCAAACACAAGATTGTTGATGTCTAAGAACTCTAAAATTTATGGAAATGTCATGCTGGATTCATGAACTCACAAACCCAACATACTTGACATTAAAATTAAAAGATGAACATAGATAGATAGGTCCGATGCATGCAACAAAGGAAACCAAAAGCAAATTGAAATAACACAATCCAAAACACAACCAACTACATGAATCTAACAAAGCCTGGTGCAGAAACAACGGCGGCGGAAGCCTCGGCACCTTCCGCTGGAGAAACCCTCGTTACGGCAGACGAGAGCGCAGTTATGGTTACGCATACAAGTTCCATGGAACATATGACTTTGCGACTGGCACATTCGAGCTTCTGCAACTGGGACTCTAGTCTCTAGATTCATCACACCACAATTGCAGTTATGAAGTTAATGTAAGTTTAAAACAAATCAACACTTAACTTTGGCATAAACGTATTTATTTTTCTAGTTGGTTTAGTAAAACAGTAAGTGTTTCTAGTGCGGAATCAGAACTTACTTATCGTGAGGACATAATAAGACAATCTTCTCTACTGACTACAACTAGAGGGTCCAAATCATAATTTTCCTATAAAAATCTCATATTTTATATATACAAATCCAATAAATTATGCGATGAGGACATAATAAGACAATCTTCTCTACTGACTACAACTAGAGGGTCCAAATCATAATTTTCCTATAAAAATCTCATATTTTATATATACAAATCCAATAAATTATGCGACTGGGGTGTGGTTTAAAGACCCTAGGGGCGTTATAGTGTCACGTCAGATACACATCAGCGTCATGTCACATAGGGGGCTTTAAAGCCCCCTATTAAACAAAATACAAAAAGTAATAAAAAAACAAAAGGCTTGATTGGTTGAAAAGAATGACCCCCACCTGCACACCCTCCTTAGCGCTCGTTACTACAATGAAGCCCTCTCCATAGCGCCCAGGGGTGGCTATGGGGCGCTAAAGGGCGCTATACCACACTCCTAGTCTTAGAGTATTTCTGTAAGGTTTTTGAAAGCCAAAAATGTTTTGGTTCACAGATAGTTCGTTACTAGGGTAGTGGACTCTAAAAATTATGGACTACTCTAAAAATATACTCACGTGACAAAACTAAAAAAATGAGTCTCGCTATTTATATTAACTCTTCTAAAAACCAAAACAAGTTCAAAACCTTTTAGAAACGTTAACTAGGGTTGCAAATGAGCCAAGCTCGAGCTCAATTAGGCTCGTTTGTCTCATGTATTGATCGTGGAATATCATTGAGAAATAGGAATCCATGTTATCAAAGGATTTCCTGCGATTATTTCTAGTATGGAATGAGTCAATCATCCACTTTGGTAGCTTGAGCTCGGCTCGGGCTTGGCTAATTTATATATATTTGATATATTGAATATAAAGAATATATATAATAGACTCGTTTAGGCTTGAGAGCTCGATAAGTGAAGCTCGGGCTCGGGCACTAAACGAGCTTATTTTAAGTTCGGGCTTGGCTCGTAAACAAGTTTAAATAAACTCGGCTAGACTCGTTTAATAGACAACTTTAAATAAGGGGTAAATGTTATAATATATTAATAAAATTACTAATACTATACTAAAGCTCGATAAGGCTCGACGAGCCTAACGAGCTTTACATGTCAGGCTCCAGCTCGGACTCGATAAATAAACGAGCTCAAATTTAGGCTTAAGCTCGGCTCAGGCTCGATCTCGAGCCTTTTCTCGAGCCGCTTGGCTCGTTTGCACCCCTGTACATAAACCTTTTAGAAAAGCTTGCAATTTTTACCAAAACAAGTTTTGAAACACTTTATTAACGCTTATGATTTTGCTAGACAGGATAGAAACACTTAGATGGAGTATGAGATACTAACGAGATGCAAAGAGGATAAGCAGTGTGAAAAGAAGAGCGAAGAAGGTCTTGGATGCCATGTCTAGAGTGATGTTGGATATGGGGATTGCTTATACATATATATATAGAGAGAGAGAGAATCAAGAGAGAGAAAAAGAGGGGTGTGTTTATGATGTCGGAAGGAGGTGGTGTGGATGATGGAGGTCACTTGGTATTCACCGCTTTGTCAGTTTTGTTGGTGTGGTGTTATGCATGTCAGTATGTCACAAGGTGGTGGAGTTGTCGTTAGTCACCATGGACATACGCACCTCACTTTGAAGTTTGAATTCCAATTTTTTTAAACGGCAAGTATCGACGTAACAATCATCGTGATACCGGGCGTTGTGGCGAAGGTCGATTACTCGACCGCCGCCATCCCCTTGGCTCTCCCATATGAGCGGAAACCCGACCTCCACCCTCCCGAAGGCACGACAGTGGAATAATCGGTAAAACCTCGTCTCCCATCCAAGACGAACCAGCGCCACCTGTATTCGCCCTTCACCTGGATGCCACAGAAAATAATAGGGAGAGTGGGAGTCATGTTGGATTGATCGGTTAAAATTTTATTTATAAAACCCGATTCAGTAAGTAATAGTCAATTAGTTAAGCGAGTTAATTAATAAAACGCAGCGGAAAAATAAACAAGTGATCAACAATAAACAAAACCCGACAGGATCCGGTTGTCACACCCCAACCGATGGCGGAAACATCGGGGCATGGCACTGAGTGAAACAGATTGTTCAAGAGAATCCATAACAACTATTAAATTACCCAAATCTTTAATGTTAATATCCCATACTACTAACAGACATAGTAAAAACAGTCATTACAGATATTGTCTCAAAAACAAATAAGCTGTTCCGACAACTCAGATTTATTTAGTTTGTTTCTAGACCTCCTAGCTTGTTCATCACAGCAAAGTTTCCTATCAACCTGTCATATACGTTAAATTAAATTCCATACACAGAGTGTAAAGGTGAGTACACAAGTTTGAGTAGCATATAGTATAGCGAAAGCGTTTACCCATAACCGGCATGTAACACGTAGAAATGTGAATCAAGTAAGCTATCGACAATAACGTATGCAACCGACATGACTGCGAGTTGTAGATTGCGCAACACATTATCACCACTGTGACCATGTGAAGTAAAGCCCTTAACAACCCCTGTCCACGACAGGTGCTGAGTCCAAACTATAGTACTATCGTTGCTAAGGTGTCAGGCCACAATCACTATGTAAACATAACATACAAGCATTCATCGAGTCACGTATAACATGCAAGGGCGGTTAACGTTTTAAAGTGTTTGCGTTGTGTGTTGATGTGTTTTGATAGAGAACGTATGTAACACCCAAAGTGCATTAAAAGAAAATGGGTTCGAGTATACTCACAGTATGTGGCATGTGCTTAACGAATAAACACAGTCTTAGATTGAAGGGAACGCGTTGGAGTTTAGCCTGAGCATAAAATAACGTAAGCGTTGAACGGTGCGTAACAGAATGAGTGTCGAATGGTCAGTCGGGCGGATGGTCATCCGGACGGATGGTCATTCGGACGGATGGTCATCCGAACGGATATCCATTCGAATGAGTTGTGGTGTTTGTAAATCGTCTCGAAATTCGTTGTAGTATTTAATCAATTCATCCGGTCGGATGGTCATCAGGACGGATGGCCATTCGATCGGATGGCTATTTGTTTGAGAGTTTGGTAGTTTGAAGTTTGGGTCAAATCGTTTTGAATCAAGGATTAGTATAAAAGACCAGTCTTCGTTTGAGAGTTTGGTAGTTTGAAGTTTGGGTCAAATCGTTTTGAATCAAGGATTAGTATAAAAGACCAGTCACCTGGTCGAATAGTCATTCGATCGGATGGTCATCCGATCGGATGGCTATTCGATTGGGCGATCTGATGTTTGAAAATTTCACAAAGTTTTCTAAGTTAAAGAGTTTTGCGATTTAACGGAGACGACGTGATGACGTGTCAAACAACGGAAACCACACCAAGCCCAGCTCATTCGATCTGATGGGAATCACCCCATTTGACCAGAATAACTGTTCTTGTTGGAACTTCATGTTTAGCCCGTGAATCGGTCGTCTCTCCAATGGAAACCCGTTTTCAGACTGGTTCTCAACTAGAGAATGGGTAGAGAGTCTGAGTGAATCTAGATTCCATCGGTTTTGAGTGAAAAGTGAAGAAGTTTGAAGAAAAGTGTGAAAACAGTTGGAAAATGTTGAATCTCGTTGAGATTCGTGTAAAATAGTGTAGAAATCCCTTTAGATCTGAACCATTCTTGATGAGATGATGCCACACAACAGTTTGCATAAGAAACTGTGATGACGTCACCTTCAAGAAGTCCAAATCAGGTGATTTCATGGTGGAAATCAGTGATTTTGATGGAGAAGATGATGAGAATGTGTGTAGTGATGATGGAAGTACAAGATTTAGGAAGAATTACTTACGAAGTAGCTTTGGATCGAGTGAAAAGTGCTTGAAAGGGACTTGAGAGCGTCTGGTCGAATGGAGCTGTCACATCAGTAAATAGTGATGTGACAGGCGGGTATTTATAGTGTGAGAGGGAGGTTAAGGTGGTGCAAGTGAGGGTCGGATGGCTAGTCGATCAGATGGCCATCCGATTGGATGGTCATCCGGACGAATGTCCATTCGATCGGGTGGTCATTCGACCAGCCGAATTGCGTTTTGTTGGTTTCCGACTTTCATTTCGTGCGTTAAGCGTTGCGTTGCATTTAAGAGAGTTGCGAGTAAGCATTGCGATGAGATAACCACATAACATTAAACAAGTAATCACACAAGTAACACACATAACACATAAATGCATAAAAGCAAATATGCGCTTCGAGTTTGCGATGAGATTGCGGTGCGATAGCGTGTAGTATAAACATGTGATGTGATAATGCGATAAAATGCGTTAAATAGCATGCGTTGTAAAGTGTGTTATGATTAAGCGTTGTGAAAGCGTCGTAAAACATAGTTTAAAATAGTTAACCCGTAGCGATAATCGGAATCTCGAGAGTACAAGTCAATTAAGCAATAAATGAAAGATCTAAGTAAGAACCCGAAACGTCGGGTTGTTACACTGGTTACATGCAAATACGAGCAGAGTGAAAAGTATATTTAACTACCGATGAGAAAGATATACCTCGGTTAATGACTAACCGGTTGAGATACCGAGGTTCGACGAACACGTGCTAGTGTTACGAATCAATGAAACACGGTGAAGGGGGCGGCGGCTGGCAGGCGCCTAGCGGCAAGATGACGGCAGCGGGCTCACGGCTCACGGAGGCGGAGGGGGCCGGGGGCCGGGGGCCGTTCATGTATTTTGAGAGCATTTTTTTGTTCTCCATCCAACATTTGCAAGACCCAAAATTCTTTATTAAATTGAAGATGGAGGCTATGCATGTTTTCCAAGTGGCGGACATGCATAATGCATGTGCGACAAGTGGCCAAGATTCTTTGCCTACGCGACAAGTGGCGATGCAAGAGTGCATGTGCGACAAGTGGCGCAGCTTGGGTGCATGTGCGACAAATGGCGCAGCAAGGGTGCATGCGCGACAAGTGGCGAGGTGGGTGTGGTTACCTAACCCGGTCCTTGTACCCGTCTCTCAGTTAATACCCGCACATGATCATAAATATAATTATGATATGTTCCGTATATCGTTCGTAATTACCAGTTAAACAGATTAAGTGGATTTTAGTTCGTTACCCATGGTGTAACTCTTACAGGTTAAGACCCGGTCGGTAGCGTTGACTTATCGAACCGAACATAAATATCCAACAGCTCCCACTTGGACGGTTTCTGATAAGATCTCAACGCAGACAGCCAGCGGTGCTCTAGCTATACATAGCTGCCCCCAACATGTCATGACACTTTAAAGTCATTAACCAAGGTATCTGCTCTTTAGCAATGGCTTGCTTCTTGAAGACAGTAGACTTATGGCGATCTTCGTCATCTATCCTTTCTGTAAAGACATTAATTGAACAATGAGACATGGATCAGATTCAATCTCACATGGCATTCAATCATTATCGTTCTCGTTCAAGAATCAAAGTGGTCTAATCAAACACGCAGTAAGTTTGGGTAAGACCTTACACTTCACCAGTTTGAATCAATGAGGGCGCCCTGATGTCTAACTCTTACATATAATGTAAGAGTACAGAATCCCATCTTGACTACATACAACTCCCACTGAACTTCAGAACCACTCCCAACCAATGCCTTTATGACTGGCAGTTAGGCGACAGTGGTTGACACTGATCAAAGAAAAGTCTTCAGTAAATGAAAGTTCTAGTATGTATCTCAGGTCAGAGGATACTAAATGAGTATACCTAAATCAAATACATCTTATGACCAAGATCCATGAAGATGATTTGATGCGAGTTACATCCAACGTCATTCATAATGAGTTTTGTGAGTTTGGAAGTCAACTCCTTGAGTCCAAAGTCAGAATAGTCTTAATTCAGAGTCGTTCGCACGAGTCTGGCCGACTACGGATAATTTAGAATACAAGATTCATGGATAAAACGTATCAAAATTGAACACAGCTGTAGATTCAGACTTCGCATTTAACCAGTAAATCAAAGGTGAATTAAAAAGGTACAACTGATTGAATGTTCGTACATCCAAATACTAAATCAAAACAAATGGCTAGCCAATTTTAAGACCGATAGCATTCCCATGTTGGTCATGCTTGTCATGAGTCATCGGTTTAGTGAACGGCTCTGCTAGGTTTTGATCTATGTCTACTTTGCTTATTAAGATTTCTCACACTTTGAGCACTTTGAGCACTTTTTACAGTATCCTCTACCTATGATACTAAGTGTCGCTACATACCGAACCATAATAAAATGAACCAATACAGATTAAATTCCCTGTGCAACGGGCAGGGGAATTCCACTAGTTAAATCAATACATTAAACCTACATCAAACATTTATATTTAAATCCCATCCCGCACTGTTTGCACATTAATTGATATGTCAAACACAAGATTGTTGATGTCTAAGAACTCTAAAATTTATGGAAATGTCATGCTGGATTCATGAACTCACAAACCCAACATACTTGACATTAAAATTAAAAGATGAACATAGATAGATAGGTCCGATGCATGCAACAAAGGAAACCAAAAGCAAATTGAAATAACACAATCCAAAACACAACCAACTACATGAATCTAACAAAGCCTGGTGCAGAAACAACGGCGGCGGAAGCCTCAGCACCTTCCGCCGGAGAAACCCTCGTTACGGTAGACGAGAGCGCAGTTATGGTTACGCATACAAGTTCCATGGAACATATGACTTTGCGACTGGCACATTCGAGCTTCTGCAACTGGGACTCTAGTCTCTAGATTCATCACACCACAATTGCAGTTATGAAGTTAATGTAAGTTTAAAACAAATCAACACTTAACTTTGGCATAAACGTATTTATTTTTCTAGTTGGTTTAGTAAAACAGTAAGTGTTTCTAGTGTGGAATCAGAACTTACTTATCGTGAGGACATAATAAGACAATCTTCTCTACTGACTACAACTAGAGGGTCCAAATCATAATTTTCCTATAAAAATCTCATATTTTATATATACAAATCCAATAAATTATGCGATGAGGACATAATAAGACAATCTTCTCTACTGACTACAACTAGAGGGTCCAAATCATAATTTTCCTATAAAAATCTCATATTTTATATATACAAATCCAATAAATTATGCGACTGGGGTGTGGTTTAAAGACCCTAGGGGCGTTATAGTGTCACGTCAGATACACATCAGCGTCATGTCACATAGAGGGCTTTAAAGCCCCCTATTAAACAAAATACAAAAAGTAATAAAAAAACAAAAGGCTTGATTGGTTGAAAAGAATGACCCCCACCTGCACACCCTCCTTAGCGCTCGTTACTACAATGAAGCCCTCTCCATAGCGCCCAGGGGTGGCTATCAGGGGCGCAGGATTTAAGGGGCGGGAGGGGCGCCCGACCCCCGAACTTTTCGGCCAGTAGTGTTATATATGTACGTTTCGTATAGGATTTTGTAGGTATATACGTTTTCGACCCCCCGTTTTTATAAAAAAAATTAGGTATATATGTTTTCAACCCCCCGAACTTTTTTTTTCAAGCTTCGCCACTGGTGGCTATGGGGCGCTAAAGGGCGCTATACCACACTCCTAGTCTTAGAGTATTTCTGTAAGGTTTTTGAAAGCCAAAAATGTTTTGGTTCACAGATAGTTCGTTACTAGGGTAGTGGACTCTAAAAATTATGGACTACTCTAAAAATATACTCACGTGACAAAACTAAAAAAATGAGTCTCGCTATTTATATTAACTCTTCTAAAAACCAAAACAAGTTCAAAACCTTTTAGAAACGTTAACTAGGGTTGCAAATGAGCCAAGCTCGAGCTCAATTAGGCTCGTTTGTCTCATGTATTGATCGTGGAATATCATTGAGAAATAGGAATCCGTGTTATCAAAGGATTTCCTGCGATTATTTCTAGTATGGAATGAGTCAATCATCCACTTTGGTAGCTTGAGCTCGGCTCGGGCTTGGCTAATTTATATATATTTGATATATTGAATATAAAGAATATATATAATAGACTCGTTTAGGCTTGAGAGCTCGATAAGTGAAGCTCGGGCTCGGGCACTAAACGAGCTTATTTTAAGTTCGGGCTTGGCTCGTAAACAAGTTTAAATAAACTCGGCTAGACTCGTTTAATAGACAACTTTAAATAAGGGGTAAATGTTATAATATATTAATAAAATTACTAATACTATACTAAAGCTCGATAAGGCTCGACGAGCCTAACGAGCTTTACATGTCAGGCTCCAGCTCGGACTCGATAAATAAACGAGCTCAAATTTAGGCTTAAGCTCGGCTCAGGCTCGATCTCGAGCCTTTTCTCGAGCCGCTTGGCTCGTTTGCACCCCTGTACATAAACCTTTTAGAAAAGCTTGCAATTTTTACCAAAACAAGTTTTGAAACACTTTATTAACGCTTATGATTTTGCTAGACAGGATAGAAACACTTAGATGGAGTATGAGATACTAACGAGATGCAAAGAGGATAAGCAGTGTGAAAAGAAGAGCGAAGAAGGTCTTGGATGCCATGTCTAGAGTGATGTTGGATATGGGGATTGCTTATATATATATATGGAGAGAGAGAGAGAATCAAGAGAGAGAAAAAGAAGGGTGTGTTTATAGAGTGATGTTGGATATGGGGATTGCTTATACATCAGTAAATAGTGATGTGACAGGCGGGTATTTATAGTGTGAGAGGGAGGTTAAGGTGGTGCAAGTGAGGGTCGGATGGCTAGTCGATCAGATGGCCATCCGATCGGATGGTCATCCGGACGGATGTCCATTCGATCGGGTGGTCATTCGACCAGCCGAATTGCGTTTTGTTGGTTTCCGACTTTCATTTCGTGCTTTAAGCGTTGCGTTGCATTTAAGAGAGTTGCGAGTAAGCATTGCGATGAGATAACCACATAACATTAAACAAGTAATCACACAAGTAACACACATAACACATAAATGCATAAAAGCAAATCTGCGCTTCGAGTTTGCGATGAGATTGCGGTGCGATAGCGTATAGTATAAACATGTGATGTGATAATGCGATAAAATGCGTTAAATAGCATGCGTTGTAAAGTGTGTTATGATTAAGCGTTGTGAAAGCGTCGTAAAACATAGTTTAAAATAGTTAACCCGTAGCGATAATCGGAATCTCGAGAGTACAAGTCAATTAAGCAATAAATGAAAGATCTAAGTAAGAACCCGAAACGTCGGGTTGTTACACGGTTACATGCAAATACGAGCAGAGTGAAAAGTATATTTAACTACCGATGAGAAAGATATACCTCCGTTAATGACTAACCGGTTGAGATACCGAGGTTCGACGAACACGTGCTAGTGTTACGAATCAATGAAACACGGTGAAGGGGGCGGCGGCTGGCAGGCGCCGAGCGGCAAGATGACGGCAGCGGGCTCACGGCTCACGGCTCTCTTGCACAACAATGGAATGCCTCCCTGGATTTGTTGCAGTCCACGAGGTTCGAATGATAGTTGTAGAGCCACATGCGCATACAACCTGATTGATCATGATGAAGATCTAGGGTTTTAATTTTGGGGAAGAAGATGAAAGGGAGAGATCATGTTTGAAGAATTAGGGTTTTTTGGAAGAAGAAGAAAGGGAACATTTATAAAGACAGGCAGGGGAAGTTAAATGGACGAAAATACCCCTCACGTGGACTGCACGTGGGGGGACTTAACGGCACAGTTAACAGACATCCAAAAAATGGACTCAAATGGTTAAAGAAATTGCTTATAGGGACTCAGGTCGTTAAACTTTTTGCTTTTGGACTCAACTAGTTAAAACACATAAAACACAGGGACTCAAAAAGTAATTTACCCAAAGATATATATGTTCAAGTCCGGTAACATCATGATCAACTATATAATAATAGAGTTTATGCATGTCCATGAGATGAATATAAAGGTCCTATAAGGAACCACCATGTCTTCATGATCGTCTCATCTGACCTTAATCTAGATCTTAACTACTTTTATAGAGAAGGAAGTGAGTCATATTATATTTTTTTTTAAGTATTATTCACAAGGCATCTTTTACATAAGGTAGTGAAAGATAACCAGTAAAAGTCCACTTTAATAGACATTTCCTTTATATTTTGATGTCTAAAAACTTACTCATTGATCTGATTTCGAATCGTTCGTTGAGTGTTGATCTCACCTAGATATTTTGATGTTTTAAAAACTTACTCGTTGATCTTTCTGATTTCGAATCCTTGAGTGTTGATCTCACCTAGGATCCCGGATTAAACTTAAGATATTTTTTTTTTCTGCTTTACTTCATGTCCACTCCAAACAAGACCTGGCAAAATAAAACCATTCATTCCATTTTGGATGGTATTGGTATTTTAAATTTTAAGATGGGTTAAGATGGGTCAAACAAAATTAGTCATTAGGTCAGGTTGGGTAATGAAGTGGTGGAAAAAAAAAAAAGTAGGTCAGGATGAGTATGAGATAAAACCCAAACGTGTCAGAATAGGTATGAGATAAAATCACAAAACTAATTACTACTCGTAGATATCTATTAATAACTGCGACTTCACCAATCGCCGACGTAGTACTCTCCCGTCATTCTTCGTTTAAAAATAATAAGAATTTTAAAAATAATAAAAAAAATTCTAAAAATAAAAAAATTGTAAAAAATCAGAAAATTTCTAAAAAATCAAAAAATTCTAAAAAATCAAAAAATCAAAAAAATAATAAAAATAAAAAATAATAAAAATAGAAAAAATAATAAAAAATCTAAAAAATCTAAAAAATAATAAAAAATCCAAAAATTCAAAAAAAATCTAAAAACTAAAAGAAATCTAAAAAAATCCAAAAAATAATAAAAAACCCAAAAAATTCTAAAAAATCAAAGAAATAATAAAAAAAAGCCAAAAAGTTCTAAAAAATCGAAAAAATCAAAAAAAAAATCTAAAAATCCAAAGAATAATAAGAAATCCTAAAAATTCTAAAAAATCAAAAAACTCTAAAAAATAAAAACAAATCTAAAAAAAATTCTATTAAATTAAAAAATTTCTAAAAAATCAATAAAATTCTAAAAAAATAAAAAATAATAAAAATTCTAAAAAATCTAAAAAAATCTAAAAAATCAAAGTAATAAAAAAATCAAAAAAAATCTAAAAAAGTCTAAAAATTCAAAAAACTAATAAAAATCAAAAAAATTCTAAAAAATCAAAAGAATTAAAAGAAATCCAAAAAATTAAAAGAAATCCAAAAAAAATCTAAAAAATCAAAAAAATTCTAAAAAATAATAAAAAATCCAAAAAATTCTAAAAAATCAAAATTCTAGTAAATCAAAAAATAATAAAAATCCAAAAATCTATCTAGAAAATCATAAGAATAATAAAAAATCCAAAAAATTCTAAAAAATCAAGAATTTTTTAGAATTTATTTGATTTGTTGGATTTTTTTTTTTTTTGGTTTTTCTTATTTTTTAGAATTTTTTTGATTTTTTCAGAAATTTTTATTTTTATTAGTTTTTTTTGTATTTTATGTTTTTTTAATTTTTTAATTATTTTTTCATCTCATTTTTAACCAAACTTATATTAACCTAAACTCATCTTAACCCAAACTCATCTTGACCCATTACCCATCCAACTCTTTTTTTAAAATACTGATTCTGACCTATACCTATTCTAACCCAAAGCTATCTTAACCCATTACCCAAACCATCCAACTTGCCCACTTTACCACCACTACTCTATACTATTGGTTCTAGGGATGAGCTCGGTACCGTCCGGTACCGGTACCGAAAGAAACGGTACCGAAAATTCTCAAAAGTGGGTACTGGTACTGGTACCGAATATACCCAGTACCAGTGGCGGATCTAGGATTCCGACCAAGGGGTAACGTTATATAAATAAGCCGTAACGAAATCGAAAAAACGTCAAATTTTTCCAAAATTTACACTAATTTTTCCAATTTTTTTCCGACCAAGGGGTAGCGGGGGTTACCCCTACCAAAGAGGTAGGTCCGCCCCTGCCCAGTACGGTTCGTTACCCGTACCGTACCAGTTCGGTACCGAAAATCCTAAAAGACGGTACCGAATCGGTACCGAAAAAGTGCCTGGTTCGGTAAATTTAGTACCGGTACTGATACCGGGAACGATTTGTTCATCCCTAATTGGTTCAACAAACTTCCATTATCTTTTAACCAAACAACTTTTTTGTTTAAAAAAAACATAGTTAGATGTTTCCTGTTTGAATCCTCTTACAAAAAATATTGCATGAGCAACAAGTACAATACACTTTAGATAGTTGGCGAGCAACAAGTACAATACACTTCAGGGAGTGGTTACCTATTTAGAATAGGTAAACTGCTCATTCAACCAATCAAATAGTGTCATGTTAATTCACCTAATTAGTTTACCTATTCCTCAAAAATATTGGTAGTGGTTTACCTAATGAGGTTTAGGTAAACTATTTAAAAAAAGAGAAAAATGTGGTGATTGGTTGAGAAGGAATGGACCCCACCACACACCCATCTCTCTCCCCCCTTCCCTCCCTCTCACCTAATCGGTGAAGGTTCACCGCCCCACTTCATTACCGATTGGTAAACACGGTACAGCGGCGGTGTTACCGCACGGTACCGACGTGTTTACCGACCCACTCCGCTCACACAAATATCCAATTGATAAATTTTTCGCCAGTTGTCATTCTCAACTTTATAGACTTTATTGACCCATCATTCATGTTCTACGTATCGAACTATGACTTTCGTTCTATGCAAAAAAAAAAAAGTGAAACGGCTCAAAAAAATAAAAATAAAACAACAACAAAGTTTACTTATTGCTCAAAAACGTTGGCGGTGATTTACCTAATGGGGTTTAGGTAAACGATTTAAAAAAAAAAAGAATGTGTGATTGGTTGAGAAGGAATGGACCCCACCATACACCCATCTCTCTCTCCCCTTCCCTCCCTCTCACCTAATCGGTGAAGGTTCACCGCCGCACTTCATTACCGATCGGTAAACACGGTACGGCGGCGGTGTTACCGCACGGTACCGACGTGTTTACCGACCCACTCCGCTCACCCTAATATCCAATTGATCAACTTTTCGTCAGTTGTTATTCTCAACTTTATAGACTTTATAGACCCGTCATTCATGTTCTACGTATCGAAATCGTTCTATGCAAAAAAAAAAGTGAAACAGCTCAAAAAAAGTAAAACAAAAAATAATATGATTTTGAAGGTAATTCAGATGGTTCGAAATTAACTAAAATTGTGATTTTTTTAACGGTCAACGAAATAAAATCCTGGCCACCCGGGGTAACCCAATGGCAAAAGGTGAACTGCGGTAAAACTTGATTGTGATCAGATTCAACCTAAGACCAAACCCAAATCTTCACTTCACCCAAATGCCAATGAGCTATAGTCATTGCCATTAAAGTTGTGATCTTAAAAGTGAAACACACACTAAAGCATATATTCAGGAATAAGGGGATTCTACCAATGAAATTGATTGAAGTCACAATGAAATCTTGAGTTTTAGAAATGTTGGTCCCAATGGGCTTGATTGATTGACATCCAGAACATATACTTAACCGAATTGACCTCAGGGTAACTAAAATAAACTAACCGTTTATAACTGAACCGACTCATGTTCACCTGTCGTTTCGATTATAAATAAAAAACCTTAACTTGTTACCAATATCCATATCACACTTCGCCCTTGTAAATGACTGATTGTTATTATCAATTGCATCACCTATGCAACTCCTAAATCTCTACAGCATTCTGTCTCAGATTGTCATGGGATTTGGTCAATGTCACCCCACCCGTCACAACACAGTTCACTCTCTTTGGTGCGTGTGTATCCTAATAACCTGTGCGGTTAATATCGCCAATATATCACCGATATATATCAGTTATCGGTCCCCTGGTGAGATATCGGTACTGATATTATCGGCGATATTGACTGATATATGACTGACATATCACCGATTTTCCCAATATCAGTACATTTCTTCTTAGTTCTACCATTAGTCTTTCTTCTTATCGCTCCTATAATGCTATTAGTGTTTTAAGTCTTAATTGTTAATTGCTAGTGTTAAATGTTAGTGTTTTAAGTCTTAATGAGTCACTGCTTGCTACAATTGTTGTATTTTGCAAGTTGCAAAAGGTTAATTTGTTAATGGTAGGAGAGCATAGTGAAATGTTAGTGTTAAATTGCTATATATATAAATTTAGCATGATATTAAAATTACCGACATCCCACTGCGATAACCGATATCTCAAATATCGGTCCTTGACTGATATCTAAATTTTTTACCGCATTAACTGCATAGCTAATAACCGAGGTTTTGAAACTGCTTATTCAGTTCAATACAGTACAAGTTCAATACAGTACAGTGTCGTACAATAGTAAAATGCTTATGTTATGAACTCAAAGCACTAAAATGATCCCGGCGGCTTTTAAATGAACGATGACACAAGAGCAATAATCGACCTTAATGTAGATACTCATAACAACAAACAATTGCATACTATGAAGAGGAAAAAAAAACAAACCAAAACTTACTTTTCACTGATAGCCACTAAACCCTAGACCCTACTCTATGAACAGGATATTACTGGGTACGTTTGTTTGTTTGTTTGTTAGCTAATCTAAACGAACAACAATATCATCCTACCTAATTCATGATGAAACAAACCCTAGACATCAACATTGATTCAAGCCATATAAACAAACACTACACTGCAGACTATACATGATTCACAAAGTTTAAACCTCATAAAACATAAATATATCTAAATGAGGGGATGATCTGCATACCCAATATTTGAAATGACAAAACTACCCCTTCATAACCCATTGCACCTCTAGTTAGAACTCTTCTCGTCAAGAACATGCAAGCATTTATATATGATCTCAACGGAAGAATCAAGTTCCTGCTCCGAGATTATCAATGGCGGGACCAGTCTAACAACGTCTCCTTTTCCAGCTGTCAAAATCAAAAGCCCGGATTCTCGACAAGCATCAACAAGCGGGGTTGCAGCAACATCCAGCTCGATTCCAACAATAAGACCAAAACCTCGTATTTCTTTCACGTGTTTGTTTCCTTGTAGTTTTTTCTTCAACAAGTTTTTCAAGTAGTCGCCTTTTTTGGTGACTTCGGCTAAAAAGCTAGGGTCTGACACTTTATCAAAGACCGCGATTGCAGCAGCGCATACAAGAGGCCCGCCTGCAAACGTGCTTCCGTGATCCCCGTTGTTGATGGCTTCGTTGACTCTTTCGGTCACTAGTGTAGCTCCTATTGGTAAACCACCAGCTAGAGGCTTGGCAAGAGTCATTATATCGGGGGTTACATCATAAGCTTCATGGGCCCAAAGATAACCGGTTCGACCCAACCCACATTGAACCTACGGTTAGAAACATTAAAAACTTGCATATCACTAATATGAACAACATATGCACTTAAAAGACTAAGGGTGCAAATGAGCGGAGGGGCTCGAAAAAAGTTCGAAACGAGCCGAGCCTTATCGAGCCCGAGCCGAGCTTGAGCATAAAATAAAGCTCGTTTATTTATCGAGCCCGAGCCTGACATGTGAAGCTCGTCAGGCTCGTCGAGCTTCATCGAGCCTTAGTGTAATATTAGTTTTTGTTAATATGTAATAACATTTACCCCTTATTAAACGTTGTCTAGTAAACGAGCCGAGCTTATTTACTCTTGTTTACGAGCCGAGACTGAACCCAAAAATAAGTATTTTTTTTGTAAACGAGCCCAAGCTTCACTTATCGAGCTCACGAGCGTAAACGAATCTTTTATTTATATAATTTTTATTTAATATATTAATTAATAGATAATAAACAAGCCGAGCCCGAGTCGAGCTCGAGCTTGAAAAACTGTCAACGAGTTGCACCATTAAAAGATTTAAGGATTAACATGAATTCAAAATCAGGTTTGAAACTATGACATAGAACTTAAACTAAAAACTCACTATTTTTTGGGTCTAACTAGGCGTTGGGCTTTAAACGGGCTGACACCAAGCTACGGTTAGAAACATTAAAAACTTGCATATCACTAATATGAACATATGCAATACAGCTTACCTCATCAAAAACCAGCAGAGATCCAGCTTTATCACAAGCACTACGTAACGATTTCAAGAACTCTTTTGTAGCACCGTATATTCCACCTTCACCCTGAATCATAGTTACCTAATTCGCGGTTCGCTCCGGTATGGGTACGTGGTTCGGGTACGCGATTCGCTAGAGGTGACGTTTTCGGTACGAAGGGGGGTAGGTTCATTTCGGTACGAACCGGTACAGTGTACCATGGAGTCCCGTTCAGTATACACAGATTAAAACATAAATTGAAATTGAATAGGAGTAGAAATTGATGTAATTTGGTTAAATGTTATATATATATAATGTTAATTTATACTTTTTTATGTATAAATTTATAAGTTTAAGGATCAAACGTAAACTAGTGAAGATAGAGGGGGTTAAATGTTTACATACACAAATTACTTTTACACTTTTTATGTAAAAACTATAAATTTTAGGGTTTAAATGTAAACTAAAAAACATAGAGGGGTTAAATGTTGAAATAACTAAACTTCTTTAAACCTAAAAAGCCTACACACAGACGCAGCCGCAGCCGCTGGTCTTCTTCTTCCCCTTTCTTCCTGTTTCCCGCCTAAAAAGCCTAAAACAGCCTGATAACACACAGACGCAGCCGCTGGTCTTCTTCTTCCCCTTTCTTCCTGTTTCCCGCCTAAAATAGCTGTGGATGTTGTACCCCAATCGATTTGGAATGTCGACCTTGTCTATTTGGTTTGCTGAACCGGATCAATTTGGATCGCCGTACCTCCGCAATCAAGAACACCGTACCGACGCAACTCGGTTCGCCGGACCATGTCGTTCCGGTACGCTTACGATTTTCGATTTGGTACACCACGATCCAATACGTGGATCGTGGCTACCCTAGCGATTTAGGTAACTATGCCCTGAATAGGTTCCACAAACACTGCAGCGATTTTGCCACTAGATAATAACTCTTGAACAGCCTCAATGTCACCGTATTTCAAGAAAGTAACACCTGGCATCACAGGCTCAAAAGGTGTTCTGTAATGTTCCTTGCTGGTCAACGCAAGTGAACCGATTGTCCTTCCGTGGAAACTGTTGGTGAACGAGATAAACTCCGTAGGTGGGTCCACCTTATTCGGGTGTGAAAACCTTTGGAATTTCCGTGAGAACTTAATAGCAGCTTCATTTGCTTCTGTTCCTGAGTTGGAGAAAAAAACACGATCTGCAAATGAACTAGCAACAAGACGTCGAGCAAGATTCACCTGCAACAATGAACACATATTTCGTTTGCATAATAAGGTTTGAGAACTTCGATTTTAGGTAAACAGGTAAAAAGTTTCTAGCTACATTGGGTGACAATTATAGCATGTAATAAAATAAAGTGAAACTGTGAAAGTTTACAAAAAAAAAAAAACTAGTATTTACAATCAAGAAAGCACGAAAATAACCTTTTACCTGATGTGGTATACCTATATAGTAGGGGTGCAAATGAGCCGAGCGGCTCGCGAGCTACTCGAGATCGGCTCGAGAAAAAGCTCAAAACGAGCCGAGCCTTATCGAGCCCGAGCCGAGCTTGAGCCTCAAAACAAAGCTCGTTTGTTTATCGAGCCCGAGCTCGAACCTCACATGTGAAGCTCGTTAGGCTCGTCGAGCCTTATCGAGCCTTAGTGTAAACGAGCCGAGTCAAGCCGAGCTTATTTAAACTTGTTTACAAGCCGACCTCGAACCTAAAAATAAGCTTATTTAGTAAACGAGCCCGAGCCCGAGCTTTACTTATCAAGCTCGCAAGCCTAAAAAGTCTTTTATTTATATAATTTTTATTTAATATACTAATTATAGATAATAAACGAGCCGAGCTCGAGCTTGATAAAATACAAACGAGCCAAGCTCGAGCTTTGAAAACAAAGCTCGAATCAAGCAAAGCTCGAATCGAGCCGAGCTCGAGCCCGAGCTCTCATAAGTTAATGGAGCTCGAGCTAGAGCCTGGCCGAGCTCGGGCTCGGCTCGTTTGCACTATATAGCCATTTCAGAAACAAATTACTCCATTAACCATGAATTACACGACTCTGTCTACTGTTACTTGCATACCAGACTTTTTTCCATCAATTTAAACTAGTGTGACACGTGTATGCTTATTATTCGTGTATACAGTGAAACATTTAGGGTTTATGTGAGTAAAAGTAAAGATTCATGACTTTCTATCAAGATCAGGAACTGAAAACAGAAAATTCTAAAAATGCTATTAAGCTCAAATAACGGGTATAAAACCTGCGGAACAGTGTAATATATGTTGCTAACATGCGCAAGCACATTCGCCTGATCGGTAACCGCCCGAACCCAATCGGGATCCCCATGGCCCAAAGCGTTAACAGCAATACCCGAGGTGAGATCAATATACTCTTTACCATCAATATCATACAACTTACACCCCTTTCCACTTGTAAGCACAAGAGGAGTTCTACCATATGTCCCAACTATAACTTCTTTATCATCGTTAATCACATCCTCCTGACTGACCAGCGTATTAACAGCCCGTTGTTCCCCTAACTCGGTCGTTAGCTGCTCCCGTAACTCGGTTCTACGAGAACTCGTTACATGAATCTTGTATCTAGCATTGTGAGGCTTTGCATTAAGATTGTTATAACGATTTGCGAAGAATACAGGGTTGCATAAATTGAAAACTGATGACATTGTGGGTTTACAGCTGCAAAACATGAAATAAAAACATATTATCTTGAGCATAAAATAGCTAGCAGTAGACACATATTAATCATTCAGGAATCAATGATGAATCTTTTTGTAAAAAGTTAAAAACTTTAAAAATCAAGACTTTAGAATTTAGAAACATATTAATTATTCAGTAATCAATGATGAATCTTTTCTATAGAAAGTTAAGAACTCTGAGAATCAAGACTTGTATGTATGCTACAAATTTATCGTTTATGTATTGGAGTTTGATGTATTAGTTTACAAATTGGAATGATTATATAGCAATTCAATATTATGAAATACAAAATGTGAATAACAACTACAAATATGAATAAAAATTAGGGTTTAGAAGTAGATTTGGGGATTTAGGTTTACCTGTGAAAGCTCTTGAGGTGGGATTCCAAAGTTATGTTGTATTCGACTTTACATCACATTTAGGCTTAAGGACCATCAAGTGTTAGGCTGCACAAAACTTTCCTAGGCCTTTTCACACTTCTACAAAATGCTGTCATCCTATTTCATTAAATTCAGGATGTGTATGGTTTCAAAGGAGAAAAAAAAAAAAAAAGATAGAATCGAACAACCGTACGGGCATTGTGTACCTCGCCCTATTTTACCACTTTAACTTAGGGATATTGGATTTAGAGTAAAGAGTAAACTGCCATTTTGGTCCCTGAGGTTTGGTCACTTTTGCCACTTTAGTCCAAAACTCAAACCTTTTGCATCTAGGTCCCTATGGTTTCATTTTTATTGTCATTTTGGTCCAAAAATAAATCAGATCATATTTGTCTTATAAAATCCTGCAATTTTGTCATTTTCTTCAGAGGCAAATAAGGTCAAATTTGTCTTATAAAATCTGGTATTTATTTATAAAAAAGAAATGACCATTTTGCCCCTGAGAAAAAAGACAAAATAGCAGGATTTTATAAGACAAATATAACTTGATTTCATTTTTGGACCAAAATGGCAATAAAATTGAAACCATAGGGACCCATATGCAAAAGGTTTGAGTTTTGGACTAAAGTGACAAAAGTGACCAAACCACAGGGACCAAA
Source organism: Helianthus annuus (assembly GCF_002127325.2). Lineage (NCBI taxonomy): Eukaryota > Viridiplantae > Streptophyta > Magnoliopsida > Asterales > Asteraceae > Helianthus > Helianthus annuus. The sequence continues at coordinate 84,809,311 of NC_035435.2, forward strand.
ATGGCAGTTTACTCTAGAGTAAATTGCTATTTTAGTCCCTAAGGTTTGGTCCAAATTGCCATTTTTGTCCAAATAATTTATTTTTCTCCTCTGGGTCCCTGACTTCTCCATTTTCCTGCCATTTTGATCACATTGCCTCACCCAGTCTAAAAATCTGGTTATAACATGTGATATTTTTTGCATAACTATTGTGTAGTGATAACCAGAGGTAGTTTTGTCACACCCCAACCAATGGCGGAAACATCGGGATGAGACGAAGTGTGAAGATTACTCGAGACATCATAACGCTAATAATTGTGACAAGTATTTAAATAATCCGATTTCATTTCATAAGATAAATTGTCAACATTACAAGAAATTCAAATACAACAAGTTTAACGAAATACATAACAACATAACAAAATTGATACAACATATTAAACCTAAACGTCTATATGTGTATCTAGGCATCAACGCTACTTCCTTTCATAGCATCGTCATCATCAACCTGTAACATGTTTAAAAATACAATACAATTCAATGCAAAAGCAAAGGCGAGTATACAAGTTTGGTACGTACATAACAAAAGATATGTTTTAAACAATTCCTCATAGCAAGCATGTGATTCAAGATAAACATTTAAACATGGCATGTGTCTAACATATCAAACCAAGGAAACGCAATATGCTCATGACATTACCGATGATAAAGGGCGGGTCGTTAATCCTATAGCGCTACATATGTCACGGTTTGGCTCGTACGAAGTTAATGATAAATTCAACACATAAGTTTCACCCAAGTTTAAAGTATCAAGCCATCACGTATACAAGCATGTTATAGGAATGTTCATGTGTTTAAGCAAAATGTTCAAGTGTAAGTTTGTTGATAGGTAAACATGTTACACCCCAAAAGTGATAAAAGTAAAAAGGGGAAATACGAGTATACTCACAAGGCTTGCATATGCTTTCCGATTATCCAATTGTTGACGAGTAGAGATTTAGAGTCCGAATGTATAAGGGTTAAAGTTCAAGTATGTTTAGAGTCGAGATTCGGTGTTTAAAACAACATAAAAATAAGATATGAGAATAACATGGAAAATAATCATTTAGTACATATGATGCTTGTTCTTGACACTAGGAAACTCGAAGGAGTTTAGATGTTTTCATGGAACAAGGTTCCATTAGAATCGTGACAAGTTATCATAGTCTAGGATGATGTAATCTAGTACCCCGACATATGAACACTAGTTCATCATCAAAGATTCGATTATTCGAATAATATATTTAGGTTATATAATATATGTCCAATAGTTCAAGCATGAGGTAGAAGATTAAAATCTTCATTTTGGTACCTCTAAATGTCATAGAAATCATGTAGGAGGTAGGAAGATCAAGTCTTCCATTTAGGCACCTCTATGTGTTCACCACTACACTTGATGTAAAAAAAAAAAACAACCAAGGAGGGTCATGAACATACAATAAAGAATAAGAAATATACACACTAACTAAGAGAAATCATCAAATCATGTGAGGATTGTATGTTTGGACAACCCAAGTTGTTCCATAATCACTCATGTATCAAAGACAAAGTTTGACATGACTTGTGGGTTAAAAACCCTAAACAAAACACCAAGTTTATGAGGTTTAATCCTCTGATTTTTAAGTGTCTTAACCTTTTTTTTAAGCCTAACCAACCACTAAAGTGTTGTAAGCATTAGGACATAGGTTTGAGATGAGATAGACTCAAGTTTGGTAAGAAATAACAAGGATTTCATGAAAACAAAAACAATCAGTGGACTTTGGAGCCTTTTTTCCGGAGTTCCAGAGACTTATTTACTGTGAAAAACCCATGGAAACGTAGATAAGGTCAATACAAAGTAGTAGGAAAAAGAATCGAATGAATCGGATAAGAATTGAGTGAGTTATGCTCATTTTTGTGAAGGGGTGTCAATCTGCTCGAACCTTTGCTTTCAGCTACGGTTTGGAGGATGTTTTGAGAGTTTTTAGTGTTGCAAAAGTGGTAGGGAGGCTGGTTATAAGTGGTATTTATAGGGGGAAGGATTAGGGTTTCAATTGGTTGGGCTTTGGAAGTGTTTAGAAGGGGTTACACCTTGAAACTAGCCCACAAAACCCAACTATATGGGGCTGAATTTTGCTAAATTGGGGCTGCCATATTTCTTTATTTTTTTTTATTTTTTTAAAACATTATAATGAGTAATTTTGTTAATTAAGTTGTGTAATAATATGCAACAACGTTTCCCCTAACTTGTAACAAGGTGAAATATGAAATAAAACATGATTTAACTAGGTAAAAAGTGTAATGTACAAGTATGTAACATGTTTGTAAGTGACAAGTATATGTCACATATTAGATGATTAACCGTTGTATAAATAAGCATATTATTAGGGGTTTTTAGGTATCAACAATTTAAGGACAAGCATGGACATGCATCGTGAATAAGTATCGTATAAGTATGAATTACAAATAAGGATTCGATGTACAATGAATTCCAACGTATGAACATGTATGAATATGTACATGGTGAATTTAAAGAAATACGAATTTTATTTATGATCCAAGTCTCGGATTTTACAACGAAAAGACGACTACAATAATACAAGATTTCCAAAAATAGCATTACAAGGCGAGCTTTCTAATTATGGAAAGTATGAAAAAGCAGGGCGTTACAAGTTTACAACATAAATTATAAACCTCATAATAATTTAATGCCAAAAATACCCCTGATTATAATCTGGTTTTTAGACTAAGTTAGACAATGTGATCAAAATGGCAAGAAAAAGGAAAAGTCAGGGACCCAGAGGAGAAAAAAAACTATTTGGACTAAAATGGCAATTTGGCCAAAAACTCAGGGACTAAAATGGCAAGTTACTCTTGGATTTAAATAACTCAAAACTTTCACCATTGGTCAATAGCACTTCCAACTTTCGATTTGTACCACAACACTCCCAATTTTCAACTGATTTTCTTTTGGCACTCCTAAACCAACTGAATCTTAACCCAGTTAGCTTATGTCAGCTGCCACGTCACTAAACACGTGCCACATTGATGCCACGTCAGCAAAAAATGCATTTCAGATGCCACGTCAACAAAAAACTAATTTAGTTAGGGTTCAGTTAGTTTGGGAGTGTTAAAGGAGAATAAGTTGAAAGTTGAGAGTGTTGTGGTAGAAATCGAAAGTTCCGAGTGCTATCGGCCAATTAGTAAAAGTTGGGGTTATTTAAATCCAATATCCCTTTATCTTAACCAATATATACCATAGTTGTTAAAAGCCATTGCCTCTTGCGCCTAGGCCCATTTTTCAGGCGAGGCGAGGCAGTTGCGCTTTAAGTCGAGGAATTTTCGCTTTAATTCTCCAGGTGATGGTTCAGGCGCATATTCCGGCGAGATTCTTAGATTCCGGATAGTTTCCGGCTCTAAATTCCAACAAGATTCTAGCCAGATTTCTACTTTTATCTAAGGAAAACTACTTTTCTAAATAGATGACATATATAGTTTTATATAATAGATTTTGTTTATTTAATTTGAAGAATAGTATTCTTTTGCTAATACATAATATATTTTTAATTTTTTTTCATTATGTGCTTAATTTTTCTTAGGCCCTCGCTTTTTTTTGCGCTTTGCGCCTAGGCCCCACGCGAGGCCTATGAGCCTTGAGTGCGCTTAGCGCCTTTAATAAACTATGATATATACCATATTTTATCACTTGATCTAGACAAAATACACCAAGGGTGATCAATAACAGAATCATTAATTAAAACTGAACCGAAGTTAACCGAATAAAGAATCAACCCAAGATTGGTTATCGATTTTCTTTGTACCCTCGGTTAACCAAACCCAAATGAATCATTCATATTTTCATATTTTAGCTTTTATAAATCCATTTCATGTATTTTATGTTCTATACCTCTGTTTCATGTATTAAACAAAATTAATCGAACTGAAGCAAAAATCGATAAACTGATAAAATAAACCGAACAAACTAACCGAAAACAGAATGATGAATAAAATAAATTAATCAATAACTTAACGAATAAGTAATAACCGAACCAAACTGAACCGTACACATCCTGTGAATTTATAAAATAAAACATAAAAAAGTCCCTCATAGCCCTAAATCTCTCTTACCCACCATTTCTGCTACCCTTCAACAGGTATTGGTTCAATTTGTGTTTTTTTTTATTATTATTTTCTTGTTCATAACTGCTATGCTACTTCTAAAGTTTGTTTCGATTTGCTTATTTTTCAAAATATAATTCATATTACTTTGATTATTGTTCGATTTTTGGCCTAATTCGGTGATCTGTCAGTTTCCCCCAAATTATGGTTCATCCTCCAATTATAGTTTTTATTAAAATTTTCATATTATAAATTATTAACATCTTAGTGCTTTGTGAACTTGTACTCAAAGTATAGGGAGTTTTTTTTAAAAAAAAAAATTTGACTTTTCACCCAATAGGTTTTCATTTTTTTGCATTTAAGCTCTTTGATTTTTTTTATATTCACTCAAACCTTTTCAACTTTGCAAATTAACCCCAATGCTTTTTTTATTTTCAATTTTGATCCCCCATACTTTTATCTTTTACAAGTTTTACGTTTCGTTCGAAATTTTATGAGTGAATACGCCGCAACATGCGTGTGGGTTCAATGTTTTTCGTCTATTTTTCCCCATTTGACAGGTCCGCTGCAATGTGTCTTTTTTCCATGTTTGACTGGTTCGTCGCAACGACCGGGATCCTAGATCGACTTAGGTATTTTTTTCTATGTTTTATGTTTTAGTTTGTAGGATCGTATTCGGCCCTGTTTGAGTCGATCAGAAGAATTCCTATCCAAATCAAGAGGCGGAAACTAATGATTTGGTGCGATTTCAGCTGTATTCACTTTTAATTGTTGTTGTATTGATCTTGAATGCAGTTACAAGTCCTGACAACACTTCGGCAGCACTTCGTGGCTTACCGGAAGACAACACCTACAACTATTACTTAGGTTTCGCTTGAATAACCACCTATATATAGTCCACTAGGTTTCGCTTATACGGACATGTACGTACAAGCGGAACTACATCACTGACATATGAGCGGAACTACCTTTTTGACACATGAGCGAAACCTAGTCATTGACACATAAGCGAAACCTATACAATCACATGAATCTAGGATTTCGTGCCATGTCTAACCTATACACAACTAGACTCGATGTAAGACGTAGTGCACCAACAAACTCCCCCTCGGATGTTGACGGAGTCTTCAGTTTCGAGTCTTTGACTGTCAACCTACAATCTTTATCAGTCTTCGATCTTCCTCTGAAGTATTTGTCATTGCAAAAATCATCATTCTCTATCTTCATCATCAACAAACTCCTCTCAATTGAATGTTGACACGATGTCTTCAGACTCCCCCTCTCAATCTGCTGGGATCGTAGTCTTGAATTCACAGCTTCATTCTAAGATTGTTACCTGGTTCTATTCCAGCACAGGATAGTCACCTTGCATTCATTTACCTGCACAATCTCTACCCACACATAAGTTTCTTTAAAGATTAAACCTTCAAACTTTTAGAAACTTTTGCCAGAAACTACATTAATGATTTTATATACAGAATCTTTTACAGGCTCTTATCAAGAAATCTTAACAACCTCACATACTCTCTCCCAAACCTGTTCTTCATGTTTAGCACTTTGAACTTCGAAAATCAGTTTTTCAACACCAGTTGTCGAAAATCTGTTTTTTTTTAATTTTCTGAAATATAAAAACTGACACCACTTGTAAATCAAGAAAATTTGCAGAAATGAAATATTTACAGACAATATTTTTGTGAGTTCGTGCAAGAGGATCATATCAGTTTTATGAGACATATCACCAACACCGTTAAGCTTGATTACATTTTAAGTTCTAAAAATTTCACCTAGATTGTCAGTATGTTTGTCCACTTAAATTTTCACACAAAGTTCAACTGTTTCGAGATACGCAATTAGTGTCTTAATTACTTAAACTTATTCGCGTGTCCCACCACTTGAATATACTCCCGTATCCAGATCCCAATATTTAGTCTTACAGGTGAGTATACCACAGATGATATATGTAAAGAGGTTATGCACGAGGGCCGTGAGAGCTCAGGTCGATACTTCCGTATACGCAGAGAGATGACGGCTTCGACTTCCGGTGGGTCCCCTTTAGAGGATCTTTTGATTACAACAGCAGCGACTATCAATTTTATTGTTTCATCAGCTTGCTGAGGGCGATGCTATGTTTCAAGCATTTTGCAGAAAGCGTTATCCGGGGACTAGGTCAGTATTTCCATACAGCAGAAGTCCCGGAATAATACCCCAGATATCACTGAGCATAAAGACCTAGTATCTCAGAATAAGGGACCTTTCAAACAAGATTTCAGGGGTTACGTATATATCCAAGAAGTCGTTAACCCACAGAATAAGCAAGTTTGATTTTAGGTTTATATATCAACTCAGTTTACTGAATGTGCGAAAACCTACTGACACATCCGCAGTAAGATTGTTTATCACATTTTGACTTTACATTTCTTTAGCATGCTGTGATAGTCCACTGATGTACTATCATTTCCTCTTTTATGCAACAAAAGCTCATTTTTTTTAGTTTTATCATGTTTTTGGTTTTTTCAAATTTTCTGATGTTTTTGGATTTTCAAAAATTCTTACTCCCCCTAAAATTCAAATACATCTAAAGAAAATTAAAAACAAACTGTACACAAATGTGACAACTGATATCGAATCGCTTCAATTCTCCATTCTTTTGGCTTAAACAATCAGAACTCCCCCTCACAACAAACTATTTTCCCATAATGATTTCAAAACACTTAAGTTTGTTTCAATCAAAAAGGTTTTTCTGGAAAATAAGTTTTGTTAATTTTACCACTTGTAAAATTGGGGATCAAATCATCACCTTGTTTGCCAATTTTATGAATGATAGTTAACTCAAGTTCAACTTAATGACCTTGATTTAACCACTTGTAGAATCAATCTGATTCACATTCTGAACCACTTGTAACAATCACAAACATACAACCACTTGTAGAATGAACCATTAAGCATTTCAAACCTGTTTTTCAACCAATTACCATTTGTTGGTTGAATTCTCAAGATGCCGATTCCTACTCCTCGCTTACAAACCTGGGAGTTCCGGCAAATCCTACAAAACTTCTCAAATACAGATTAAGAAAGATGCCGATTCATGATCCACGATTACCAACTTGGGATCTCCGGCAAGTCAGATTTTTATTCTTTGAAAGATATATCCACCCCAAGCCTGGCCTTCCTTGGGTGTAACAACATCTTCTTCATTTTTACTTTTAACGGACTTGTGAACCCCTCTTTTGGCAGCATAAAATTCTTTAACACCTTTGGCCTCACCATTGACCATTTTGCCAAAAATATGTTTCACATTTCCGTTGAAAGTTTTTTCAACATCAAATTTCTTCTTGTCAGAATAAAATTGATTTGAAATTTCAAGTTTTCCAACTTTCTTCATAAAATTTTCATCACGCAACGGTGGAAAATTTTCATCGTTCATAGTTGGAACAGACTTATCAACCTTTTTCTCAACACGTGGCTCCTCTGATTTTGTGGAATCAGATTCATCACCATAATTATTACCTGGACCTTTCACAACCCATTTTTGATTTTTTAAATCTTCCTTTCTCTTCAAAACATTCTTTGAACATTCTCCTTTTTCAAAAGTTGAATTTTTAAAGCCTGTAAACTTTCGGGTTTTCAGTTCAGTGTTATCCACAACTTTCTCTTTCAATTTACCAGAAACTTCCTGTTTTGGTTTGAATGTCTTCGGACAATTCTTAGCAACATGACCAGCAATCTTGCACTGAAAACAGGTTCTGGTTTCTATCTTCTTTGGAACAACATTCTTCTTCAACTCTTCTTGCTTCTTGGCAAGGAATTCCTGATTCGTCTGCTTTCTGAATGATTGTTCTTTCTCAGCTTCTGTCGTTTTCCCTGAAACAAATACAGTTTTTGGTTTATAAACTTTTTCATTTTTATAGTTTTTTCGGTGGAACAAAACCGAATCCTTTCTTTTTGAAATTACTATTATGGTTTGGTTTCTTTTGGAAACTATAACCACAATTGTAACCCATTTTCTTGTTTATTCTTTGTTGATCTCTTGAAGTGTATTGTTTAGGTTTTCCATTAAGATTTAAATCTTTTATTTCAGAAATATTAATTTCTGTGATTTTGAAAACCTTTTGAATCATTTCAAATCTGAAACTTCTTATTGGAAAAGCTTCATCAGAATATAATTTGTCAGAATCTTTCAAAGTATATGCCACTTTGAATGATTCATCATTCAAATTAGATTTTGATATCAAAAACTCTTTATCATAAACCCGTTTGTCCTTTTTGATCGTTGGCTTTGACGTATCAGACACAGACTTTGACTCTGGTTTGGACTCCGGTTTTGACTCCTCACTGTCATCTTTATCCAACACCTGATCGACCACACTTTTTATCAACTTTGACTCATGATCAGTATTGGATGACGTGTATGTAACATCATCTGGCAAGTTATCCGATGGCCCAGACTCCCATTGTAAGTTTATTGCCTTTTCGACTCTTTCGGAATTTGGATTTCGAGGTGAATATCCATTTTCCACCGGGGGCGGACATCTATTGTAAACCACACTTGGTTTCTTACCAGAAATTTGCACTTTATCTTCATCTTTTGTCACGGATTTCTTCTCTTCGGACGTCTTTACTTCTTCAAACGTCTTCAATTCCTCCACGATCGGATAAATCCTGTCAACAACAAAAGTAGAACATGAGTAACTTTCTAATAACTTGTTGATTCTTTCAGTTTCTATCTTTTGTGTTGCCAACTTCAACTCCAGATCAGCACATTTCTTTATATGAAAGTTAACATCATCAAGCTGTCTCAGGTACGCTCTCTTTAGTGTATTCATTGCAATAACTTGTTCGCCGTTTGAATCAGTATACTTGTTGATTTCTCTGTTCGTTGTATCATAGGATTCTTTCAATCTGTTTATATTGTGCAGCAACTCATTGTTCTGCTTGATTAAAGAATCACAATTCATGCACTTTTCAGGAACTTTGACAGGTTCTGCATCAACTTTGACTTCAAATTCAGGAACCTCTTTGACTGTTCTGTTTGATCGTAAAAATTCAGCTCTTCTCTTTTTCTCAGCTTCGGCTTCAGCTTTTAATCTCTCTTCCTCTTCTTCCTCTTCTTCAAGCTTTCTCCGTCTTGCTTCAGCAACTTCCATGACTTTTCTGCACTTTTCAGCACATTTCAAATCGTAAGCATTTGCAATGAAAGCGTTAACATTTGAAGTGTTTTTGGACATCTCTTTGGCCATAAGTTTTTTATCTGAGCAAAAATTATCCCAACAGAAACCTTCAGCCAACTTTTCATCATCTTGTTCTGCCAAACACACTTTGCTATTTGTTGGAAGATACTTATCCCAGGTAAAATTATCATATTTTCCCTGATTAACTAGACATGCTCTTTTTGAACCTTCAATCACATCTCTTCCGTGAGCAGTTTGTGCCTGATGCGGTGCTGGTGGTGTGACTTGATGATAAATCACCTTTTTGTGATAATCGTTGTTTCCAAAAGGGTTCTGGGCTCCAGTAGCTTCACAATTTTTGCACTCCCTCTTGAAATGCCCCTTTTCCCTGCAACGAAAACATGTAACTTTAGATTTATCAAAGCCTAAAGTTGAAACATTTGCATCACGGAAATCATCTCTTCCTGTAATTTGTTTAAACTTCTCAGCTCGTCGCAACACACTAGCCATGCAACATTTAATGTCCATCAATTCCATCTCCTCAGCATCAATTTGATCGTAATCCTCTTTCGTGAGCATTGGATTACCGATCTTTCCTGCCACAAAACTGCTATAGGACTCTAAAATCATTCCCAACAAAGATATTTGATTTTTAGCAACTTCTTCAGTATAATCTTGATCATTTTCGAGACTTAGAACAATATTGCACTAAAGTTTTCTTCCATTCTTTGTTACTAAAATGTTTGGATCTAATGATGAAAATCTTGTGCTGCTTGATCCATGGGATGATTTCTTTTCAGAAGAATCTTTGACACTAAACACAATTTCAATTTTTGGAGAATGATTTGTCGTTCCAGGAACACCATTCTTGTAATACAAGCTGTATCTTGTTCTCCATCGTAATTCTTCATCCTGGCTATCTTCCTCTGCTCCATCTCTTGAGCTTCCAGGTGTTTGATGAAATCTCCCAGTGTCATATTCTTATAATCTTTTCTGTTGGATCTCAGCATCATCAGAACCATTCCCCAAGTTTCATAAGGTAGCGCATCTGCAAGTTTTTCAATCAATTCATCAGTATCTTTCTTAATTCCAAGTTTTGTCATATTTCTCACCAAGTTACAATATCTATCAATTATTTGCTTGGTGTTTTCAGATTTCAAACCACGAAACAGATCAAACTCTTTCTTCATGAGAGACATTTTGTTTTTGAGCATATCATCACTTCCAACAAATTTTGCTTCCAATTCTGTCCAAATTGAATAAGCAGTTCCATCATGTTGAAGCAGTATCAAGATATCTTCTTTTATCGCTTGCTGAAGCAGACTCACCATCAATTTCTCATCCCTGTATTTCTTTTTATCTTCAGTACTCATTTCTCGAATTGTTTGTTGCACACCATTTGTTATAGGTCTAACATATGGTTCTTCAGTGTGTTCCCACGCATCCAAATGATAAGCCTCAACCCAATTTCCAAATCGTTCAGACCACGCATTATAATCATCAATATCCATGAGTTTAGGCGGTTTCTGAGACGTTCCAGCTTCGTTTTCAAGTAAAGCATTCTGAGTGATTGTGATCGGACTAGCAAAAGCGTTATAGAATTCGTTGTCCATTGTTCAAATGTCCACAATTCACAAATTTCCAAGCTTAGGCAAATTGGTCCTTTGAGCGAAACCCTAAATATCAAGTGTCACAAAAAGCGAAAACACTGAATGTCCAGAAAAGCGAAACTACAATTGTCCAGAAAAGCGGAACCTTGATCGTCACTATAAGCGAAACCACTAGAAGTGTCTTATGAGCGGAACCACAAGTGTTCTATGAGCGGAACCGCTGCTTGTTCAGATAAGCGATACCCTAAGAGCGAAACTACTGAGCAATTTGGAGCGAAACCTCAGTTTAAGGGTCCAGAGGAGCGAAACTAGCTGATATTTGTGTCCACAAGAGCGAAACTACCCTATTCCTTGGAGCGAAACTATCTGATGATGTCACTTTTTGAACGAGTCTGTAAAAGCGAAACCTCTAAAATCCTATGTTCTAGGTCGATTTTAGATTTGAAATTTTCAAGGGTTTATTAATACATGATTCCGAGTGCTATGTGTGAATTTGAGCTGGTTTTACCGTGAAAAATTTTGTAATTTTGAAGAAAGTGTAGAAAATCAGAATGAATGCAACTAAAATGGCAAGAACTCTCCCTCCTGAGCTGTGATACCACTTGTAGGATCGTATTCGGCCCTGTTTGAGTCGATCAGAAGAATTTCTATCCAAATCAAGAGGCGGAAACTAATGATTTGGTGCGATTTCAGCCGGAATCACTATTAATTGCTGTTGTATTGATCTTGATAACGTTTACAGACTCTGACTGCACTTCGGCAGCACTTCGTGGCTTGCCGGAAGAGAACACCTACAACTATTACTTAGGTTTCGCTTGAATGACCACCTATATATAGTCAACTAGGTTTCACTTATACGGACATGTACGTATAAGCGGAACTACATCACTGACATATGAGCGGAACTACCTATTTGACACATGAGCGAAACCTAGTCATTGACACATAAGCGAAACCTATACAATCACATGAATCTAGGATTTCGTGCCATGTCTAACCTATACACAACTAGACTCGATGTAAGACGTAGTCGACAGACGTAGTGCACCAACATAGTTTAATTTTTTCGCATTAACATGACGCAACGTGAATGATGGTTCAACGATTTTAAACATGTTTTTCGTTCGGTGTTATTTTTTCCTTTTTTGTTATTTTGTTTTTACCAATTTTTTCGGCATTGTTGGTCATTGGCAGTGACGTAGCATTGGTACAACTTGGCACGGTTTACGCCCCCCACCGCAACCTCGGGAGGCCTGAATACTAGTTACCATTAAAAGGATTGCTAAAGGCCATTAATATTAATATTTCCTACAAATTTTAACCGTTATTTAAAGCCAATTCTTATTACAACTGATTTTGTGACTGGTTGATCGAATCGTATTTACGATTCAATGAGATACTTACGAAAGAAAAAAAAATGTATAACGGCATTTCAATATATATTTCGTAATACAATATAAATGAGATGAAACTCATAATTTTTCTTCTTCAACTCACGTACAATAACCACTTTTAACCTTAACTCCAAACATCAACTTATGAACAATACTTAGGATTATACTCTTCAGGAGGAGTAATAAATTTTATATGCGAGTAACGTAAGATACAATTGGCTGAAAAAACTCTTCCGTCAAAGCGTGATTTTCCAGTACAACAACTACGCATCCTAGTACTTGCCTCGGATAAACATTTTACACAATCCGCCTTCGACAGATCAGGAGTGCACTGTGCAACGGCGTAGAGTTTGTGTTCATCCCCGTCATATATTACCTTTCCATAAGCAAATTTCTCAAGATCATTACCTCCAGCTGCTTGCTCCTTTAACGTGCTTGTCAAACTATCCATGGTCTTTACTAAGTCAACAGCTTTGACATGGTTATCGTACACCAAATCGTACCAAGCCCAATTATCGAGCACTGATAAAATTTTACGGCCCGTAGTGAAGCGTAACATACAATAAAAGTTAAAGTAGGCATCCCATGCTATACCTTCCTGTTGTTTACCGCAGTTATCTAAAAGATATTTTAACAAGCCATCGAGACAACACACGCATTGTCCCTTATGGACATTGGGGGGACAAAGCAAGCTGGCGCTAACTTGCTCTTCAGATTTGTTCCCAACTTGGACATGGTAAAAACCGTGGTAATTACTTGAATCGTCAAGTAACCCTAAGACTTTATCCAATGCGGAAGCTTTGTTCATTAGGATATTGAGGCCTTTGGATTCACCACCTCTACATACATGCTTGTTTGTTTTAAGAGATTGAGCTATGGTCGGATCGACACCATTGATGATTGTTTGAAGAATGAACAAAAATGAAACTACTGATTTTATTTCCATTTGTGCATTGGATTTACTATAACTCGTGTTCTTATAAACCAACATTTCTAAGTGTAAAATGCAACTTATCTTTAGAAAGTATTTTGAGTTTTATACGATTTATCCTTGATTGTTATAAAACAAAACGTGTTCATATAATGGAGTTTGAGTTTGATGCAATTCTAATGTAAGTTTTGTTCAAAACCTAACAAATATTTTATCATCTCAATAATATAGACTGCATGTTCGGCACAAAAACCTAGTTGGAATACTATTTGTCGATTAATTAATAATTAATTGAGGGGGAGGTTGAGTTATTCTTCTAGTTATCTATAGACTTTTACATGTTAGTGCATCAACATGTTGTACATTTAATTTTTTAGAATGTACATATAAGTTATTTATATATTATATCATAAATAATGCTCATTTATAGCTAAATTTTAAGCAACTGATTCTAAAAACCTATGAGAATTAATAAAAAAAATATTATATAAATGAAGGGCGCCTCGCGTACGAAAACCGGTGCGTTTTTACGCTCTGCGCTTTGCGCCTCAGTTTTTAACCTTGTCGCTTTAGTCCGCTTCTCGCTTTTTAAAACCAAGCAATCAACACAAAGCAATAAGTGAATATTAAATAAGCAACGAAATCTCATACCTTAGATGTCAATTTATCTATAATCACCCGAACCCTAGAAATCGCCTCCAGTTTTTGATCAAACAAGTTTGAGATTCTCAAACAGCAGCGCCGATTGCTTCTACGAAACCCTAAACCCAGATGACCCGTACACGTATTCATAGAATAGAAAATGATTTTTACATACCTTTCCTTTTTTTTCTTTACCGCGAATATAAATCCTTTTTTACACAATATTCATACACGTTGTGTCCACAATTACTATTTGTTTCTTAGGGTAAAGGGTGTGGTCATGAGCTTCACGTCAGCATCATATCACCTACCTACCTCTAATCCACCATTCGAAACTACTACCTTAAGGGTGTGGTCATGACCCAAATAAGTATCTCTTTATTTATTTTAATTTATTTTTGTCTAAACAAAAAGGAAAGAAAATATTGGAAAATGGAAAAGAGGACCATGGTTGCCATGGTTTTATCCATGCGAATCATGGTGGATCAGGCAAGGGGATGATGTAGTCTTCCATTCATGTTCCTACGTAGCAAATCATGTCTCAACAATAACCCCCACACCCTTCAGCCTTATACACAGATGATGTCAAAGATTTTTTTTTGGACGGCAAATTAGGATTACTGACGAGCCACTGGAGTATCATCCTGGCACCAGCGGAACCACCCGATCATATTCATCTCCACTAGGCAATAATGCCTATACACCAATGCAGGAGAACCCAATAAATCTTAGAAAAACCTTCTTGTGAGAATCAAACTCAGTACGTAATAGTCCCTAAGTCTTATCTCACCTGCTAAGATGTCACTATACTATAATGGCATAGGCAATGATGTCAAAGTTATAAGTTATACATGGGATAAGTATGGATTTATGTCAGGGGTCTATGTTGTCTAGAGCAGCGGAGAAGTTCAAATGATACACAGAACAGAATTGGCACCATTACCAGACAAACTAAAAATGCTGACGAAGTTCAGTACATAGACAGACAGTATTTTGAGGCCCAGTAAGAGCCAGAGACTACGTATTACACTAGTATAGTGTGTAGGGAAGTAAGTACCACAAAACTGCTTTTCTAGGTGATAGATAAAGTGCCGGAAAGTGCCTAAAACACACTAAAAGTGCAGAAGTCTGCAGAAAATAACCAAAATTCAGCTATTTTCAGCATTTAAACTCCAAAATATAATGCAGAAAAGTGGTTTATTGGTCCTGAATACTTTCCTAAGTGTCGGGGATTAAAAGTGTCACAAAAGCGTGCTTAATGAACACTAAACGGAATAGTTTGACACTTTAACGAACCGATATTTAACCGAACAACCGGACATTACCCGGAACACCAAAATATTGCTAGAAGCATTGTTTTATTATTTTTAAGCTAGTTATGATCCCCGAACACCTTAACACACTATATAACACATGGTATGCATTAAACACTAAATACCACACTTAGATTCCAACTAATAACTTAACCATCATTTGAAACCCAACCAAGTACCCCCCCTTTCCATATATGTGGACGGTCACATAGGCCCCACCATAATCTTCCCTTGATCTTCTTAGATCTTGCTTGATTCACTTGGATTTGTGTAAGATATGGTCTTGTACTTAGCAAACATAATATCCAATGGGTTATACATAAACATGGTTATAAAGGAAGTATGAAGGAACTTGATTCATTAACACACACAACACACAACTCTCTCCTTCTCCTCTCTTCTTCCTCACGGCCACCACACACCACCACCACCTCTCTATTTTCACTCCATCATCTAGCATTCTAAGGTGTTAGAAGGTGAATAAGGAAGCTTGGAGCTCACGGAAGTTGAAGGACCTCCATCCATTGCTAGTGCATGAATAATGTTTGTTTGTTGATTTCTTGAGATGATGATGTTAATCATCACATGAAGCTTGCTAGATTGTGATTAAACACATGATCTAGCAAGTGGGAGGATGATTATGTAACAACCTAGAATAATCATCTTCTTGTAAAGGCATGAACTTGATGAATAAAAATGATTTCTTGTAAAATGATAAACAAAGTGAACTAGTAAACTTGTAGATCCAAGATTTAAAAACGATTTTCCAAGAAAACCAAGTTCAAAATATGATTTTTGAAAGATCATGGTTTTTACCAAACATACACCATTTTTAGTGGAAAAACAAGTGTATAAACACTAGAGAAACAAGAAGATTTAATAAAGAAACATTTTTGTAAGATATGTTTACAAGTTGTAAACATCTAAAACCTTCAAGAAAGAAGATTAACAAGAAGTAAATACATTTTGGAGGATAACTAAACCCACTAAACACTTTACCAAGTTACTACACATTTTTTTGAATGATTAAATTCATGTTATTGTGTAAGTTGTATAGTTTTTGCACTTGATAAGTGTAAGATGATTGGTGATTTGTTGTTGATTGTTTGGATGATTTTTGAAAAGAAAATGATATGCTAAATAGCATGGACACCTCCATTTACAAAGGAAACTATGGCGAAATTTTCTAAAAATTCCAACACTTAGAAAATATTTTCTAAACAAGTGTTTACAAGTATGTTTTAAACTATGTTTTTTCAATATAAACCTTGCCATAATTTTTGTAACAAAAACACAAGTATTGGAGGTTGGTTTTTGTAAATAAAAATAGATAAATATATATTTAGAGTATATATTTTAGACTAAAGACACTTGTGTGAATATTTGTATACACGGTGTAATAGTTATGTTATTTTTGGAATTAAAGTAATATAACTTAGCAAAATACTAAGAAATTACAATCCGAAATAATACCAAAAATCACAAGGAATAAATATATAAGTCACACACTTAATATTGTGAATTTGAATGCAAGAACGTAACTTGCAAATATTTCGGAAAATACCGTTATAAATATATTTTTGGTAAATATTATTTTGGACACAAGAAATGAAAATGTGATTTTCATTATTAATTACAAAGTATATCATATTTTCGACAAAAAGAAAATATATTATTTTTGGAAGTAAAAATATATTTTCTTAGAATATTTAGAAGATATATGATTTTTGAAAAAAATATGTATATATTTTCTTGAAATACATTATTTTTGGGACAAAACAAGTTTAAATATATTTTCTGAAGTAAGACTTGAAAATATATTATTTTGGAAACTACAAATACGAGAATACAAATACACATGTATGAAATACTCCCATCCTTGGGAAGGAAATACGAAATAAATACTTGAGAAGTATTATAACTTTGGATAATGTTAAAGACACAAAGGAAACGTAACTCAAAACATGAATGCTAAGTCAAGGCACGACCCGCTCGTCTAATAGACCCTAGCACATTGTAGGTAGTCGTGTTTGCTGACGAGATTTGAGTTACGAGTGCTGAAGACGCAAAACAGTGAGTTCATGCTCCCCCTTTTCTTTAACTGTTTTTGGTTTTATAACTCTCGGGGGTGAAATACATGTTACAAATGCTTAAACGGTATGAAATGCCTATGAAATACTAGATCATGTGAGCATAGACTAAATACAGAAATGCCATTAATACTTAATTAGGGACGAGGGATAGATCTAACGGGTACGGCCGAACCCCACTCATGGTCACAACTAGTACCTAGTAGTGCTTCGGAGTCCCAGTTGAGTGTAATCGACACAGTCAAGGTAAATTGACACAGTCGAGGTTAACCGACACAGTCGAGGAAAATCGACAAGGGTATAAGCCATTACGAGTGCTCCCTATGTCTTCACATGCCTTAAAGTCCTTGTAAAACATTTATGTTCATACACGCTTTTCATACCTGTTTACAAAGGAGTCTCTTAAAGATTTACAAGAATATAGTACTCATACAAAACGCATGAACTCGCTCAACTTTTGTTGATGTTTTCCAAAATTACATGTATTTCAGGTGACAGGATGGATCTTGGGCGCGGGTGTTGTAACTAGAAGTAGACTTCAAAGTTTAGATGCCATCGACTTTTGTTGGTTTGTAACCTAGTCGAAGGTTGTGTTTTAAAACTTAAATAACAAGTGTTTGTAATACTCAAATTTTATGAATGGGTGAACATCGTTTGATCATGTAGTTGTTTATTACAATTGAATGCAATGATATTAAACCAGACACACATCATACGCTTCCGCAAAAGTCAGGGTGTGACAGTTTGGTTTCAGAGCTTCGATTGTAGGGAACTAGGATTCCATCTCGAGTCTAGACTACAATCACTAGAGTTCTCTCACAAAAACACTTTACAAAAGGTTTTTCATTGCATTCACGTAAGCGTCAAGATCCATGAGTCAAACATTTTTCAAAGAAGAGACAAGGCAAGGACATTAGTAGGGAATACCCTCAAGATAAGGTACCAACTAAGACATAGTCTACACGAGTTAGACTTGCCAAGGATAAAATACACTCTTGGTGATAGCTAGTACCAAGTAGTGTTTCTATGTCTCAGTCGTGAATCGACAACTAGAAAAATGAACCAACCCCCAAAAATGAGAGTTATATGTAATATGATGCATCGAAATGCCTGTTTATGCTAAGTAACATATTTGTTTATCGATACATACATACGAATAAGTGTACAGAATAAATATTGACGTGAATACATACGAATAAGTGTACGGAATGATTATTGACGTGAATAAGATACTTTCTACTCTGACTCCTATTACTGTACGTAACTCGCACGATGAAGCTATCGACCTCGCGTTCATTGCAAAGCTCATGGCTGGAGTGATTACCAAACAAGGTTCTGAGCTTCTTCCATAGGAGATGGCTGCTCTTCCCTCTCAATCGTGAATGTGCCTGACTACAATGATGATGACGAGGCAGAGGCGGCAACCTTGAACGAATTCTTAATGAACGGGACGAGATCCCTGCGGCTTATGTGAAACAAGATTGACGACACACTTGACCAGAAAAGGAAGATTAAGTATTCATCTTAAAGGTGCCCCTCCAACTATTAGGAATTCTCTTTATTCCTACTTCACCATCGTGCCTATTCGCACGTAACGATAATGAGTGTTAGCGCGTGGACCATCGCAAAGGTCCTTTCCATGACAGAGGTATAAGGACAGTAGTACCCCCTCCTTGATTGATCATCTGCTTGGACGAGAGGAAATTGGGGTAACTGTGCAAGACAATTTATTATTACGGGGGGCCACGTAATAACGACATGTAGTGCATGGAAATCCCGGTGGACTCTGCGAGCCAAGCTAACGATCGCTACACAAAAATAAACTCTAGGTGTTCACACCTTCATCTGGTAGAACAATACATAGACCATTGCTTTAGCACTTTAAAAAGTAGGAAATCTATCTTGCCTACTTCGTGTCTACCCGTGTACGAGACGTTTGAGAAACGATATTTAAGCAAGGGAAGATGGATAACATTCAGAAAGATTCAGTGACGTTACACTCTACCACTTTATGAAAGTTGTATGACCGGGGTGATGTAGCCTCGAATACATTATTAAAAACAATAAGCCAAGTAGCCAAGCCTATGAAGGCTCAGTAGTTGTTTCCTCGCTCATACGTTGTTGCTTATATACACATGTGAAATTGGGTGATTACATGATGGCTTATGGTGTTATGTACATCATAGACAAATACGGAATGTTGTCTAACCTACTTCATACCATTGTGACAGAAGAGAATTCCCCCCAGACGTGACACAAACAATAGTACGTTACCAAGGACAGAAGCCGAGCTTCAAGAACGAATCTCACGCGCAATTGCACGACATGAAGCCCTCCACTCCGAACACAACAGTGGCACTTCCGGAAATAACCCTCCAGCTGGTTGCACCTATAAACAATTCCTGGACTGCAAGCCATTGAATTTTTATGACACAGGAGGTGCCGTTGCATTTGTTCGTTGGGCAGAAAAGACTGATTCCGTTCTAAGAATGAGTAACTGTTCACCCTAGCAGAGAGTTACCTTTATCTCAGGGTTATTTTTAGATGGCACACTCTCCTGGTGGATGTAACGTCCCAAAACCCAAATGTTTAACTTACGCATGTGTTTCCTTGTTTTATGGCATGAAGCGGGTTAACCGGTTTTAAATAACTTATTTAAAGTATGAGTTAAATGGTGAGGAAGGAAGTTTGTGACAGATAAGAAAAATAGCAAACTTGAGGGACTAAACTTGGTGGAATGGAATTAAGTTTATATAAAAAAGAGAAAGAGCTAGAATGTGCATATGTGTGTGCGTGAAGTGTCCGGAGAAAGAAAGAGAGGAGAAAACCCTATTACAAGAACAAGTATGCAATTCCAACTCAAATCAAGGTCAATTAGATGTGAAATCAATGCATGAAAGAAGAATCCTTACCATCTAGACAAGATAAACATGTGGTAAGTTGTAATTTGTGATTTGGTGATCTTGTATGAAGTGGGTTTGTGATCAATCCTGAAATTTGTTGAAATTGAGCATGGATATGTGTTAGAATGACCAAATAGAACTTCTTTTATGTATGATATCAAGTAATTTGATGTTTGAAGGTGAAACCCGCTTGGGTTAGTGAAAATGGCGACATGGGTATAACACCCATGTCCAATCTGTGTTCAAAATTTGATGAAGTATGTTGTATGTGATGAATACTAGTTAGATAGGTTGAGTATGGTATGGAATTAGGTTGATTTTAGTTGTATTTGATGGATGAAGGAAATGAGTAGGAAGATGAGCATAAGATGCTTGTACAATGTGCTAAGAAAGTAGTATGCACACCAAGTGTTTGTTGAAATGCCTAGGTGAGATTAATAGATGAAATGGTATGCAAATGATGGATGAAAGTGTATAATGTGTGGCGGTAATGTAATTCGGTGATAATTAAACATGAGAAATATGATTCGAATGGAATACATGTGGGATTTTGGTTAATTATATGATTTGGTAAACACTATGCATTAGAAGTTGTACTCTATGCTTGGGTAATATGATGCACATTATGTGTATTGCTATATGAGTATGAAATGTGTATAATGTCCATAGAATAATCTATTAATGTTGAGAATGTATGAGGTTAAGTTGATAATTCAAATGATGGACAGTTGACTTTCTAAAATTCAACTGTGCATAAATAACATAGTAAGATAATTGGCCACAAATGTAGTGTTAAGAAAATCGCAAGACACATGCTATACCAATAAATGTTATGTGTGACGATATAAAGAATTATATGGAATGAATGTAATTTAGAATGTGTGTGTATGCTAATAATGCGGTAACCATAATGACATGAAAGTATAGGATCATGTCAAGGTGGGTGGAACCGTGGAAGGCTAACGGGAAGGATGTGAGGAAGCAAGTATGAAACGGACGCTTAAGGTAAGTGATTTCCGGAATCACTTCTTATTTATAAATGAAGTTTGGTATATTGTATATAGGGAACCATGTAAGAATTTACGGGTAAGGGTAAGTACCAAGGTAAGTACGTATGAACTTCATCTATCCTTAATGTAAATTAAGATGATAGTTTCATCGTGTTAATAGAATGTGCATTATGTTGTTGAATGTTCATCGTGTTAATGGAATGTGCATTATGTTGCAGAATGTTTATCGTGTTAATGGAATGTGCATTATGTTGCAGAATGTTCATTGTGTTAATGGAATGTTCATTATGTTGTTGAATGTTCATTATGTTGCTGAATGTTCATCGTGTTAATGGAATGTGCATTATGTTGTTGAATGTTCATCACGTTAATGGAATATGCATTATGTTGCTGAATGTTCATAGCGTTAATGGAATGTTCATTATGTTGACGAATATTTATCGTGTTAATGGAATGTGCATTATGTTGCTGAATGTTCATTGTGTTAATGGAATCTGCATTATGTTGCTGAATGTTCATTGTGTTAAACGAATGTTTATTATGTTGCTGAATGTTCATTGTTTTAATGGAATGTTCATTATGTTGTTGAATGTTCATCGTGTTAATGGAATGTGCATTGTGTTGCTGAATGTTCATTGTGTTAATGAAATGTTCATTATGTTGATGAATGTTCATCGTGTTAATGGAATGTGCATTATGTTGCTGAATGTTCATCGTGTTAATGGAATGTGCATTATGTTGCTGAATGTTCATTGTGTTAATGGAATGTTCATTATGTTGTTGAATGTTCATTGTGTTAATGGAATGTGCATTATGTTGCATAATGTTCATCGTGTTAATGGAATGTGCATCATGTTGCTGAATGTTCATTGTGTTAAACGAATGTTCATTATGTTGTTGAATGTTCATCATGTTTGTTGGAAGTTAGTCGGTTATGTTTGTTAGTAATTGCATTGATTTGTGTTGATATGTTTGTAGTTAAGGCTCAACTTACAAATAAGTGAATGTGACTTGTATGTATGTATGTATGTAGATATGGAACTGTAGCGTGTGTAGGTCGTGTGAACTTGTATGCACGTGCATATGAATGAGATACGTATGAATGTACTTAGATATATGAAAGTGTATACACGTGTTGTAATCTAATGATTGTAGATCACTGGTATACGTATACATGAAGATGTGGGTTTTCAATATGTTTGAGATTACGTACCCCTAACCATGTTACTATTGAGAATGAAATAAATGGTGTGCAGGTATGGGAACGCCGGACCCTCGAGGAATTAATGTCAGAATCGAGTAAATAAAATTGAGAGGATGTTTTAATGGAATACCTTACGTAGCTCGAATGTGATATAGCCTGTTAAGGATATGTATTAAATTATATATGATGTTACCATGTACTAACGTGTTGGTTATATATGGTGACCACAGGTTACAGATATTCATGATGGACAAGTGAACGAGGGTCGAGTTGAAGATCATAGATTGTACGGGAAAGCGGTCACATTGTTGTAATTATTTGTTAACATAGTTACATTAAATAAATGATGAATGATGTATTCATGTTAAAAGGTTTGACCTTACGGTATTCAAGTATGTTAGAGTAGTTAAAAGGAAGAAATTTTACGGTTCACTTTTCCGCAGCGTCGTTTTCGGTCAAATCAGGATTAGGGTCTTACAAGTTGGTATCAGAGCCCTGGTTTGAATGAAACCAAGTACTTGGAGATAGGTACTTGAACTCAAACATGTGTGCTCTTGTGACTAGGAACCCGTACAATCCAAGTCTCGATCAAGACCAGAAGGTAATCATGGATGATTGAGGAGGATGTTATGAGGATGCGGTCTAGGACCGACACCAAAGCATGTAGTGAGACAAATTGACCCCAGGTACGTAAATTTTAGTATGTGGGTACCGGTGATGGTAAAACCTCTCGAAGGAAGGGAAATTTTAAATGAAAAATAATGATGATATAGTTATAAAGTTTTGAAAATGTTACACGAGCCGAAAGCCAATTCTCCGGGTATAAGGTGATGATTACATGAAGGCACGAGGATAGTATGTGGATTGCGTACCTGGCCAGTGCGCAAGAAGCATACGACACTCGTGAGGCCATGATAATTATCACATGTATGTCCGGTAGGATTGGAAAGTAAGAAGACGTGTGGGTGAAAGGAATGAAAAGTATGAATGAAGGTTTTAATCCGTAGGTGAGTACGAATCAAGCTTATGTAGAATGGAAAGTATGAACGACGGTTTGAATCCGTAGGTGAGTACGGATCAAACTTATGTAGAATGGAAAGTATGAATAAAGGTTGGAATCCGTAGGTGAGTACAAATCAAACTTATGTAGAATGGAAAGTATGAATGACGGTTTGAAGCCGTAGGTGAATACGGATCAAACTTATGTAGAATGGAAAGTATGAATGAAGGTTTGAATCCGTAGGCAAGTACGGATCAAACTTATGTAGAATGGAAAGTATGAATGAAAGTTTGAATCCGTAGGTGAGTACAGATCAAACTTACGAGAATGACAAGTATGAAAAAAAAGAGTTAAATCCGTGGGTGAATACGGATTAAACACATAAGAAAGAAAGGTAGAATGAAAGGCTTGAATCCGTAAGTAGGAACATATCAAACTTACAAGAAAGAAAAGTAGAAATGAAATGTTTGAACCCGTAAGCAAGTACGGATCAAACATATGCGAATAAAAGATGTGAATGATAGATTTGAAAGGAAGGAGTCATATCCGTAAGTAAGCATAGATAGAACTTTAAGAATGAGTTGTAAATGAAAGAAAGGTAGAGACCCTAAGCGAGTAAGAATGAACGGGATTGAAGGAGGAATTGTGTTTCTCTCCCCAACTAAGGAAAGTATGTATATTGTAAGTAAGTGGTATTTATAGTTTTATCATATTAAGCATATTGCCTGATTAACTGAATGCATATGTATATTTATATGCAAAGCATATATGAACACGTGTGGGATGGATTCTAGCCAATTGATAAAGAAAAGGTAAGTAAGAATGTATTTACAGTTTGACTTCCTGAAAATTCAAACGAAGTCGAGTTGTTATTTATGAGTCAAGTAATAGTAAATTAGCAAGAAAGGTTTGACTCATTTAGTAAGTATAACCGTTGAAAGATGTTGTAGCAGGAATTTTTGTTGAAAGAAAGAAGTTTTAAATAAGTTACATGTTAGGCATGTTAGTAATCGACTCATAAGAGTCAGAATGAATGACGGGCTAACACCCGGAAGAATGACTTATTTAATTACAAGGAAAGAAAACTTTTACAAGAAAAACTAAAACAATGTCTTGTAAGTATGCTTGAATTGGAAGGAAGTACAAACATGTACTTCAACGCATGTACGATAGGTAAGAGTGGCAGTTTGACCTTGAAAAGTCCAACTGAAAAAGTTGGCGAGATAATTAACGAAATGAAAGAGTTATATGTGAGAAATGAAATGTGTAATGTATTATATCATGTAAGTGAGAAATTCATGAAAGAAATAGAAGTGGTTAAACACCGAATAGAATGAGTAAATGAATGAAACGTACTAACCATTAAAACTGTAAATGAGAATGGTATAATGCTTGAAATGATGAAATTGGTAGAATTGTTGGAAGGATGCTCACGAGCGGAAGCTCATTACATGGAAGGAAGGGATCGATCCAGTTTTGATACGGACTCACGAAGAAGCGGGCCGATCTGGTTTGCGGATCGTTGGTCTAAGCAATGAATGCAAGGTTAGTAACATGTTTAAATTATGATTGTTAAGAAGAAGTTCAATTTGAATAATACATTCCATACAAAAGGATGGTATTTGAGTATGGCATAATGTAGAATGTTGACCTGTGAAGGTCAATAAAGGAATGAATTATAGCGCAGACTTAATGTTGTCGAGTAATGCGCATGTGTGCATTGTGAGAGATGCGTGAAATGTATCGAAATTGACCTAAGGGTATACTTAATATCATCTAGCGGTAGCAAACGTAGAATGATGTTTATCTTCCAAGATAAATATGAATAAAGGAGTTTGACATGGTGGTTTTGTTGTGATAACTTTGATTAAATGTTCGTAGTATGTGTATGTTTATGGTATAAATTTTCATGTGTTAATGAAATTATTAGAAGGAATACTAATAGTGAGATGCATTAGTAAGCTCGTGACAAGTATTTATGTGACTAACGCAAGAATAGAATGTTTTGTGTGATGGGTAAATGTATGAAAGTCTTATGCTTAGTTAAGAAGGCAAGAACAAGACATATACAAATGGTTATGCATGAATACTACCTCTTTAAGGAGTCATAAGTGTTTTCAGGTAGTAGAAAACTTCTTGAATGAATTGATTTAAAAGTAAGACTAGAATTGGTCTAGTAGAAATAAGAAAGGTTTCGGGGACGAAACCTTCTTTAAGGGGGGTAGACTTGTAACGTCCCAAAACCCAAATGTTTAACTTACGCATATGTTTCCTTGTTTTATGGCGTGAAGTGGGTTAACCGGTTTTAAATAACTTATTTAAAGTTTTAGTTAAATGGTGAGGAAGGAAGTTTGTGACAGATAAGAAAAATAGCAAATTTGAGGGACTAAACTCGGTGGAATGGAATTAAGTTTATATAAAAAAAGAGAAAGAGCTAGAATGTGCATATGTGTGTGCGTGAAGTGTCTGGAGAAAGAAAGAGAGGAGAAAACCCTCTTACAAGAACAAGTATGCAATTCCAACTCAAATCAAGGTCAATTGGATGTGAAATCAATGCATGAAAGAAGAATCCTTACCATCTAGACAAGATAAACATGTGGTAAGTTGTAATTTGTGATTTGGTGATCTTGTATGAAGTGGGTTTGTGATCAATCCTGAAATTTGTTGAAATTGAGCATGGATATGTGTTAGAATGACCAAATAGAACTTCTTTTATGTATGATATCAAGTAATTTGATGTTTGAAGGTGAAACCCGCTTGGGTTAGTGAATATGGCGACATGGGTATAACACCCATGTCCAATCCGTGTTCAAAATTTGATGTACTATGTTGTATGTGATGAATACTAGTTAGATAGGTTGAGTATGGTATGGAATTAGGTTGATTTTTGTTGTATTTGATGGATGAAGGAAATGAGTAGGAAGATGAGCATAAGATGCTTGCACAATGTGCTAAGAAAGTAGTATGCACACCAAGTGTTTGTTGAAATGCCTAGGTGAGATTAATAGATGAAATGGTATGCAAATGATGGATGAAAGTGTATAATGTGTAACGGTAATGTAATTCGGTGATAATTAAACATGAGAAATATGATTCGAATGGAATACATGTGGGATTTTGGTTAATTATATGATTTGGTAAACACTATGCATTAGAAGTTGTACTCTATGCTTGGGTAATATATGCACATTATGTGTATTGCTATATGAGTATGAAATGTGTATAATGTCCATAGAATAATCTATTAATGTTGAGAATGTATGAGGTTAAGTTGATAATTCAAATGATGGACAGTTGACTTTCTAAAATTCAACTGTGCATAAATAACATAGTAAGATAATTGGCCACAAATGTAGTGTTAAGAAAATCGCAAGGCACATGCTATACCAATAAATGTTATGTGTGACGATATAAAGAATTATATGGAATGAATGTAATTTAGAATGTGTGTGTATGCTAATAATGCGGTAACCATAATGACATGAAAGTATAGGATCATGTCAAGGTGGGTGGAACCGTGGAAGGCTAACGGGAAGGATGTGAGGAAGCAAGTATGAAACGGACGCTTAAGGTAAGTGATTTCCGGAATCACTTCTTATTTATAAATGAAGTTTGGTATGTTTGTATATAGGGAATGTAAGAATTTACGGGTAAGGGTAAGTACCAAGGTAAGTTCGTATGAACTTCATCTATCCTTAATGTAAATTAAGATGATAGTTTCATCGTATTAATGGAATGTGCATTATGTTGTTGAATGTTCATCGTGTTAATGGAATGTGCACTATGTTGCAGAATGTTCATCGTGTTAATGGAATGTGCATTATGTTGCAGAATGTTCATTGTGTTAATGGAATGTTCATTATGTCGTTGAATGTTCATTATGTTGCTGAATGTTCATCGTGTTAATGGAATGTGCATTATGTTGTTGAATGTTCATCACGTTAATGGAATATGCATTATGTTGCTGAATGTTCATTGCGTTAATGGAATGTTCATTATGTTGCTGAATGTTTATCGTGTTAATGGAATGTGCATTATGTTGCTGAATGTTCATCATGTTAATGGAATCTGCATTATGTTGCTGAATGTTCATTGTGTTAAACGAATGTTTATTATGTCGCTGAATGTTCATTGTTTTAGTGGAATGTTCATTATGTTGCTGGATGTTCATCGTGTTAATGGAATGTGCATTGTGTTGCTGAATGTTCATTGTGTTAATGAAATGTTCATTATGTTGCTGAATGTTCATCGTGTTAATGGAATGTGCATTTTGTTACTGAATGTTCATCGTGTTAATGGAATGTGCATTATGTTGCTGAATGTTCATTGTGTTAATGGAATGTTCATTATGTTGTTGAATGTTCATTGTGTTAATGGAATGTGCATTATGTTGCAGAATGTTCATCGTGTTAATGGAATGTGCATTATGTTGCTGAATGTTCATTGTGTTAAACGAATGTTCATTATGTTGCTGAATGTTCATCATGTTTGTTGGAAGTTAGTCGGTTATGTTTGTTAGTAATTGCATTGATTTGTGTTGATATGTTTGTAGTTAAGGCTCAACTTACAAATAAGTGAATGTGACTTGTATGTATGTATGTATGTAGATATGGAACTGTAGCGGGTGTAGGTCGTGTGAACTTGTATGCACGTGCATATGAATGAGATACGTATGAATATACTTAGATATATGAAAGTGTATACACGTGTTGTAATCTACTGATTGTAGATCACTGGTATACGTATACATGAAGATGTGGGTTTTCAAAATGTTTGAGATTACGTACCCCTAACCATGTTACTATTGAGATTGAAATAAATGGAGTGCAGGTATGGGAACGCCGGTCCCTCGAGGAATTGATGTCAGATTCGAGTAAATAAAATTGAGAGGATGTTTCAATGGAATACCTTACGTAGCTCGAATGTGATATAGCTTGTTAAGGATATGTATTAAATTATATATGATGTTACCATGTACTAACGTGTTGGTTATATATGGTGACCGCAGGTTATAGATATGCATGATGGACAAGTGAACGAGGGTCGAGTTGAAGATCATGGATTGTACGGGAAAGCGGTCACATTGTTGTAATTATTTGTTAACATAGTTACATTAAATAAATGATGAATGATGTATTCATGTTAAAAGGTATGACCTTACGGTATTCAAGTGTGTTAGAGTAGTTAAAAGGAAGAAATTTTACAGTTCATTTTTCCGCAGCGTCGTTTTCGGTCAAATCAGGATTAGGGTCTTACAGTGGAACCTTCAGGTTCAGAACCTTGGTGCAGATGCTGCTTATGCACTGAGCTGGGATGAGCTCAAAGAAATGATGGAGAAGAAATACTGTTCAAGGGCTGAAATCCAGAAGCTTGAGGTGGAGTTCTGGAATTTGAAAATGGACGGACCGAAGATTCCTGAGTACGTTCAGCGATTTCACGACTTGTTTAGGGTCGTCCCCTACTTAGTCAAACCGGAATTCAAGAGGGTTGAACGATTCATTTAGGGACTTTCACCTCAGATCAGGAGCATGGTTACTACCTCAAAGGCCTCGACCATCGCAGATGCTATCGATTTGAGTGTCACTCTTACTGAAGAAGCTCTACGCATGGGAAAATTTTCAGAATCTGAGGATAACAAGAAAGAGATTCATGTGGAGTCATCAGGCAACAAGAAAAGGAAGTCTTCAAACCTAAAGATGGGCACCCAAGTCAGCTATGGAAGCTCTAAAGCAAACAAAAGAAAGAAAGTGAATCCGCCGCATGGCAGGAAAGCTGATGGAGCCACTAATAAGGCTAGTGGTATAGTTTACTCGGGGACTAAGCCGAGGTGCGAGGAATACAATTTTCACCATGAAGGTCGATGTCTGAGACCTAAGTGCGAAAAGTGTGGGAAAGAAGGACACACCAAGGATGCCTGTTGGGCGAAGGATCCAGACAAAAGGAATAAAGGTAGAGTACCAGGTTGCTACAGATGTAGTGAAGCAGGGCACTTTAGGAAGGACTGCCCTAGGAAGAACTAAGCAAGGAAGGGTTTTCACGATCGAAGCTCGTGAAGCACGCCAGGATCCATATGTGGTTAAGGGTACGTTCCCTATTAACCAACCTTATGCATCTATTTCTGAATTTTACTGGCACAACTTTAACCTTCTATGCTTAGAACTTAAGAAACTACTTGGCCTAGTTTCAAGTAAAATGGACGTCCCGTATTCTTTAGAAATGGGCATATAGAAGACTTGTTTAAGCAGACGAAACAATTAAGGATTATATTCCAGGGACTCAGAAGGCCGGAACCTTCTGTTACCATTGACTTGGAAGTCATGATATGATAGACATGCGTGGATTGAATATCCAAGTATAGAGTTGAAGTCCTTCTATATAAGGAAATTCAGTCGCATCCCTCTTGCGAATGATGAAACATTATAGTACGCAACCTTCTTGCAATAGGTGCAAGGGTGCTAGACCCCACAAGGCAGCGGATCTGCAACATCTCTCATTAGTCGAAGAGACACAGAAACACCTCCAAGTAGACTGCCGAGCCTGGGAACATTCCCGTGACAGAAGAAGTTCCAGTTGCCTTTTCTGAAGCCTTGCCAATAATACCTCCACAGCGCCAAGAGGAGTTTAGGATGAATCTCGTGCCAGGAGCGGCACCAGTACCGAATGACGCCTTACCGACTAGCTTCGTCCGCGAGGCATGAGCCTCCGATATAACTGTAAGAGCTGCTAGACAGAGGGAAATTAAGGACATGACATCCTTAGTTAAGGACACAAGGAGAAAGTTGACAGTTTCCATTTTGCATAAATCCCAGAGGATTGGATATCAAGGATTGGTATCCTTTGTCAAGGACTGATGACATGAGCGAGCCAATTGTAAGGTTCTAAGATCGACTTGAGGACAGGATGTCCTCAACTGTGAACACAAGAAGGAAATATCCCTAAAACGACCTTTAGGCCTCGCTTCGAGCATTACGAGTTCCTTGTCGTACCATTTGGCTTAACTCATGCATTGACAATATTCATGGACCTCATGAATCGAACGTGTGAGCCATACCTGGATAGATCATGATTATGTTTATTGACTACATTCTTATATGACCAACGACCAAGGAAGGTCGTGAGCAACAGCTGCAATTTACCTTGCAACTCTTAGAGAAAGAACAATTATGTGCTAAATGTCGAAAAGCCGATTTCGAATTCGCGAGGTAAGAATTTGAGGGTACATGGTGGATAAAAACGAGATTCATGACAACCCTGCAATCAAGAGCTAAGGAGTTAGAGTTGCAATTATGTGACGCTTCTCGACAAAGTCTCGATTGCGCGTCAATGTAATGAGACCACGACATTGCATACGCGTCACGTTGATTAAAAGATCATGAGAAGAAACCATGATCTAGATACAGTAATTGCGCGCCGCAAATTTGACGTCATTACCTGAAAGAAAACGCTGCACGATCTTTACTGATCCCAAAGGTTGCAGCACACCGTTGATCGTAAGACCTTAAACATTAACAAAGATGGACTAAGCTACTGAACGATGCAGACTCTATGGACATGATACGTGCTTGTGTGATAAATTTTGATGAAAAGTTGGAACACTCACTTGCCCTTAGTGGAGTTTTCCTACAACCGTATTTATCACACCGCCGTTTAAACCGCTTCGTGTGAAGCTTTAGATGGAGCATAATAAGTCGATCTCCGTCGTGTTGAACGGAGACCGGAGATAAACAATCTACTGGCCCGAGTTGGTTCAGGAAAGATTAGAAGCAAGATTGTTCAGATATGTGATCATATCAAGACAGCCCGCAGAATACAGAAAGATTGCGCCGGCGAGCGGCAGAAATCGTAGGAATTTGAGATACGAAATATGGCTTCAATGGGAGCCTCGCCCTGAGGAGGCGTGGTGTGATTTGGAAAACATAAAGGTTGGACCCCCGATGTAGGGATCGGAACCATCGTTCACAAGATGAAACTTCCAGAAAAAAGATCAGTATTGATCGCGACACATTCCATGCGTCTAGTCTTTAGAGGAGTCTGACTCAAGCAACAGTCGTTGTTCCCACAAATAAGATTCACGTCAATGACAAACGACAAATTACTAGAGAACCTGTTAAGGTTACGGACCAAGAGTCCACTAGATACAGAGAAGACGTAATTGATTTACTTGAGTACATTAGAATTCATATCATGACCCAGAGTACATGGGAACATAAAGACAAATTTTAAACATGAGTGACCACGTTTGATTCACAACTCCCCTGTGACCGATTGCATCGCTTGAATTTCGGGACGAAATTCTTTTAACGGGGGAGACTATGACAACCGTCACTTTTCCGTACATTCTGTACACTAATTGAACAGTAATCTGTGCTTTAATAACTGTGCATGATCTAGTTTACAAGACAAAAAAATTTTTTATTACTGTTATATACATACAATGGCATTTCATGTTGCAAGACTTTTATCGTTGCTACATGCAACACGAGTTAGTTCAAATGATACACAGAACAGAATTGGCACCATTACCAGACAAACTAAAAATGCTGACAAAGTTCAGTACATAGACAGACAGTATTTTGAGGCCCAGTAAGAGCCAGAGACTACGTATTACACTAGTATAGTGTGTAGGGAAGTAAGTACCACAAAAGTGCTTTTCTAGGTGATAGATAAAGTGCCGGAAAGTGCCTAAAACACACTAAAAGTGCAGAATTCTGCAGAAAATAACCAAAATTCAGTTATTTTCAGCATTTAAACTCCAAAATATAATGCAGAAAAGTGGTTTATTGGTCCTGAATACTTTCCTAAAACACACTAAAAGTGCAGAATTCTGCACTTAGCCTTTTTGGAAAATACGTCAGTTTGCACTGGTAAATACAACTTAACTGACTCATTTTGAAAATGTTTTGAAAATTGAATTGAGTGCACTTAGGCAAAAATATTTTATAACTTGGGACAATTATTCAAATAATCTTGTATACAGTTTTACTCATTTGTCGTCCGTTAGGGCCGGTTAATAAGGCCGGACTTAAGTTAACTGACACGCCACAGGTATAATGCCCACAAGGTTGATTCCTTATAGTGGGATACCAGTTTTTACATAATGCAACTGTCAGGTGTACGCCTACACCCCGTGCTTTAGGGGTGTTCAAAAAAATCCGGATCCGAAATCGAATCCGAAATATCCGAAAATCCGTATCCGAAATATCCGAAAGTTTGGATATCCGAAAATTCGGATATCCGAAAACCGGATAATCCGAATTTTCGGATTCGGATTCGGATATGAATTTCAAAAATTTCGGATAATCCGATTATCCGATATCCGAAAACTAATTATTTTTTTATAAATATATAAATTATAGGAGCATTATATTTAGTTTGAAGTATTGTAAAAATTAGTAAAAAAGTAGTAAATAATTGTATTCGTGTGAATTTATGATTGTTTTTAATTTTAAATGTTGGAAATTTGGAAAATCGAATATAAGTTTAGTTTTAATCTATACACGAAACAGATTTTTTGATTTTTTTTTATAAATTCGGATATCCGTTTGGATATCCGAATCCGTATCCGAAATTTCGGATATCCGAAAATCGGATATCCGAAATTTCGGATACGGATTCGGATATCAATATTCACTATCCGAAATTTTCGGATATCCTGTTTTCGGATATCCGAAAACCGGATAATCCGATCTTGAACACCCCTACCGTGCTTAGGTCGTGGCCATTTCTTTGAATGATGTCAAGTATATCCGGGACATGGTCATTTAACCCCCAAGGGCCATACACCAAATAATACATATCAAACAGGTTATGTAAATACATCAATCACAATACGATTTAAATGACTACATACACCCGACCAAGCGGTACTTTTATAGTACCGTATCCCAAGCCCGTATAGGGAAAATAAGTTAAGAGTATTTACCTGAGCAATGTATAAATCAAATACAGCAAGTGCACGTATCTTTTACTGGGCTCCTAATCTGGAACGAAGGTTTTTAATAACCTATTAGAATCCTAACGGGTCTTTAATTAAGCTTAGACTTAGACCGGTTAGTTTTCAAAGGAAGAAACGGTTCAAACGCATGATAAAGCGAAGACTGGTTTAGAATGTGGTTTTGACCCAACAAGCTTGAATACTTGTTTAATATGGGTAACTTAATCACATTCTGGATTTTGAGACGAAAACGATTTGGTTTGACCCGTTTCGGCTAATATATGCAAACTAGTTACATAGGCCGATCCGAACGCTAAACATGCGTAACGGGTAACCATAAGAGTCATGAACATGTTCCATAAGTTAATATGCCTTTGATATGTTGTGATATTAGTAGGATACCTTCCATTATGCCCAAAATGAATTTAAAACCAACTTATGCCTCGAAGGGGTATTTTGGTCATTTAAAAGGTTATAAAAGAGGTTAAATAGTATTCTGAGTTATAGGTCTGATTAAGTTAGTAAAAACACTTAATTTACTAAGTCATATCAGTAGGGTATAGCCTATAGGTGAAATTTATCACTTATAACCAAACTATGCATCTTAAGGGCATTTTGGTAATTTCACATAGGCTTAAAAAGGTCAAAACTAGAATTCTGAGTTTAAGACTTTTGCTTGCTGCTAAAGTATGAAAGTTTACTCAAAACGTCAGTAGGTATCAAGTCTTATACACCTAAAATGGTTTTAATATATACTATGCGTTAAAAACGCTTAAAAGGCGATTTTTGGGCTATTTCCGGGTTCTTAAAGGAAAGCTGATATTTTTAATATTCCAAAAGGCTTAACATATTCTAATTATCATATTATTTCAGTAGAAAAAGATTTGGTATCAAAAGGTTTTTGGTAAAACTCATTTTATGGCTTAAAGGGTAAAACCGACAACTATCGAATTAAGCTTAGAACCCTAGGTTATGATCAGCCTAAAAATAAATAAAAATCTCCAAAAAAAACCCAAAATATTATATTACATCAGTGGGTAAAAAGTTTGGTATCAACAATTGGGTTTAGATAGGCTATATGCTAATCATACAGTTAATTTACCGAAAAGCTTCTTAATTACGCTAATGAGCATATCTCCTAATCTAGACCTCAAACTGATGTGAAATTTTATGGACATGCTTATAGGTCAGTAATAAAAGTTTTAGTCCATTCACATCTTCAAAAATCTTGTTTTAACATTAAAGGGCATTATAGTCACATTTAGGCATTATGAAAACATGCGATGGTCTTTAATTCTAAAGAACCAAGTAGTATAACTTTGGGAGGTTATACTATCATATAACATGGTCACAAAGGACCCTAAGGCATAAATAAACTCAAGCTAATTCGGGTCAGAACTGAAAGTCAAAGCAAAGGTCAAACCTTGCGACTTTCGGTTGCGAACCGAGCCTATACTTAGAATTGTCGGGTTGAATCATGTTTAGACATGTTCAACTAATATTTACCAAGTCGTTTAAATGACAAAACTGATTTTATAGCTTTTATCCTTAGTTATGAATTTTATTTAAACAAACCCAATTGACTTTAATTTGACCCGACAATTAAACTAAGTAAACGTGGTAATTAGGAGATGCCCTTTAGAGGGTTAAACACCAACCTAATTACGATCACGTAGCCATGTTCAACGCGAACCATGGCTCAACCGATTAAAAGTCAAAGTGTTTATCGATAACGCTTGACTTTTCGGTTTAAACGCTAAAGAAATAACTAAGCATGAAAGGAATCACTTACAAAAGTCCAAAGGACTTGAAAGAGGTTCTCAAGGAGCTCAAGACCCTCAAAGAATGCAGAGAATTCAGAATGAAATGGAAGGTGCAAGTGAAACCCAAAACAAGGGGGGTATATATAGGTTTTTGAGAACCGTTAGGATCTTTTATCGATAAACGTGATTCGATCTTGGCCTTACAAGTGTGCCCCCTGATTTAGGAAACCATGGGTGCACAAAAACCAGCCCCTAGAATCAAGGATTGAGAGACAAGAGCAAAACCAAAGCTGGTTTTTAAAAATTTGGTTACTGGCAATGCTTTACGGACCGTAAGGTCCTTCATACGGTCCGTAAGGACCTGACCTGCACCTGGCCAGTTTCAGAACTTGTCACATTTGGCCCCTGCACTTGATAATTGTCATTCCCGACACATTTGAGGCCCGTTAAACCATTTTTAAGGCTCTATAATGATGTCTAAGCATAGGGAACATGAAACATGCTCAAAAATATGCCGGATGTCGGTTCTTTTGGTCGTACGGTCCCGTTGTTCGGCTAATTACGACGAAACACGGACGAGCGCTAAAAACGATCCAAATTACGCGACGAATGGAATTTTATCAAGCCAAACACTAAAATAAAATATTTTAGGGCATACATAAATTTTTGGATGTCCGGGGATATACAGAATGCAAGATATGCGCGAAATGCAAATTTGTGAACTTTTTGACACTTTTAGTCCCTGCATGACATAAAAGTTTATTTTTGCGCACCAAACACCTCTAAGCCTATATCTAAGCTATCTAAAGGTTAATTAGAGTATACTAAACTCATGGTCATATTCCGGAAGGTTCGAAACCTTACGATTTGACATACTTTTGCAGTTTGACGCTTTTAACCCCTCGCATACGAATATTGTCATAACTTTCTCATACTTTATCGAAACCTTGTGAAATTTTTATCACACATTCTTGTGAGTATAATTAACTATTACAAAGCTTTGGGTCTGCTAAAAGATCACTCAGAGGTATATTTTAAACATGTTGACACATTTAGCTCCTGTAGTTTGTAATTCCTCACCTTCTTTCACAATTAGCTTCGTATGATCCATGATTTATTCGATTAAGGGTATAAACATCTTGTAGGGTTATTGAAAGATATATTTTTCCGTTGTTGACATTTTGAACCCTTATGTTCGCATACTTTCTCTGTTTGTCAACTTTAGTCCTTCATACGAAATCTTTCACACGTTCAAAGCTTATGACACGTGTCAATACATTATTGGACATGAATTTTCGAGGTGTTACATCCTCACCCCCTTAAAAGAAATCTCGACCTCGAGATTTTACTGAAACAAATGAGGGTACTTTTCTTTCATTGAGGATTCTACCTCCCACGTATACTCGGGTCCTCTGTGGGCATCCTATTTAACCTTTACAATAGGTACATGCTTTCTCTAAAGCTTCTTAACCTGACGATCCTCAATCGACAAAGGTTTCTCCACAAATTTCAAGCTCTCATCTATACGCACATCTGTATGCGGTATGACTAGTGACTCATCAGCTAGACATTTCTTCAGATTGCAGATGTGGAAGACATTATGGATACCACTGAGCTCTTCAGGTAAGTTTAACTTATAAGCCACTGATCCAACACATTCGATGATCTCGAATGGTCCTATATACCTTGGGCTTAGCTTACCTTTCTTGCCAAATCGCATTACCCCTTTCCAAAGTGATATTTTAAGCAAAACTTTATCACCAAAGATAAGAAATCCGATTCAATCCTTTCCACCTCATGCTGTGGACAATAGTTCTCCTTAATGAGAACAACAAACTGCTCCCATGACATATTATAGAGTGGGATCTTCCCAGCAGCTTGAATGAGAGACTTCCACCATGCCAGTGCCTCTCCTTTGAACGATTGGGATACATACTTCACTATATCCCTTTCAGCACAACCGCTGATATCAACAATAGTGTCCATTTCATCTAACCAGGTCATACAATCAATTGCTCCTTTCTCCCCAGTGAAATCCCGGGGTTTGCAGGAAACAAAGTACTTATAAGTACAAGACTTGGTACGAGGCTCATCATCGAACACTATTCTCTTGGATGGAACACTGTGTTGGTTTGAGGAATGTTCGACATCCTCTTTCTTAGGTCCATCCTTCTTCGAGGGTGGCTTGCTATGAGCTTCTGAACGAGTCTTAGAAACAGACTTAGAGTGGGGTACCGAAGAGGTTCTACTATACGTCTCACTAACCTCCTTGAATTGCTCCTTTACAGCTTTAGACACAGCTGTATCAATTAGTGTACGAAGCTCTCCTTTGGTTATATTAACCCTATCCTCATCGTTTTCCAAAGAATGACTGTTCACTTCCTCCGACCTTGCCATGTAGCTTTAATGCTACATAAAATCGAATGAGGACGAGGTTTATACGGAAGCTTATACAGTTCTATCGTTTTATACGATTTACTAACTATGGTTTTTAACACACCTCTTAGTTAATTACACAGGATAACCCTATATTATATATAATAGCACAAAAGGCCTAGTCACATAGACAGATTTAATTATTAAACCAGGGTTTTATAGAATCGAGGTATTAAGGTTGAATCAAAGTTCATTACCTTTTCTTGACAGGGAGTTGTAGGCTACCACTGTCTTTAGTCCCAGAGGACGTTAATTATAGCCCGTGGGCACTTCATCCTTAAAGGATGATTATAAAATAAGGGAATTTAGAATAACCCATTTTAATAATGACTTATGTGATTTTATCGAATCACACTTGGTCTAGCATATTATCATGCAACTGATGTTAACAAGGCTTTGAATCTTTTGAATAGGTTTTTACCATCTTGTCCATGTCTGCAATGACATTTAGGCTAGTTCTTACCTTTAAGATTCTTTTAATATTAAAAGCAGAGCAATCCTAATTTGAGATGTTAACAAGGATCTAAATCTAATTGAGGAACTACCATCTTGGCCCTGTCTTAGAACGACACTTGAGCTAGGTCTTGTCCTTTTTAGATTTTGCCATTTTATCACAATGGTAGATCTTATAAAAGGAATTATATTATTATAGAAATGGTTGCCCTAAATGGGTCTTCTAAAAATGACTTGCCCATGCAAGAGCTAATCATAAAATAACAAAGGAAACAAATAAGGGACAAAAACGAATCAGGAGTAGTCCTAAGTTCTTTGTCTAGACTCAAGAATGTTCAATTGTGTAACTGAGATTAAACACAAAAGGCTAGTGTTTAATTCACTCAGTGTTGGCTCTGATACCAACCTGTCACACCCCAAATTTCCACGTGTCACCGGTGGGCCCGGTGGGGAGTATCGTGACGTAATTGATATCATCATAGTCAAACAACACAACATATAAAGCACAGCGGAAGCAAAAGATATAGATTTATTTCAACTGAATAAATTGTAATGTTTTAGTATCACAAACAGTCGAAACAGATCCACAGGCGGATCAAATAAAAAGGAAAACTATTCAACAGACTTTGACATCTAAAGCTTGCAGACTTGAGTAATGATGCCTGGAGTAGCCAGCCTATTTCGTCTAGAACCTGCACTTAGCCTTTTTGGAAAATACGTCAGTTTGCACTGGTAAATACAACATAACTGACTCATTTTGAAAATGTTTTGAAAATTGATTTGAGTGCACTTAGGCAAAAATATTTTATAACTTGGGACAATTATTCAAAATAATCTTGTATACAGTTTTACTCATTTGTCGTCCGTTAGGGCCGGTTAATAAGGCCGGACTTAAGTTAACTGACACGCCACAGGTATAATGCCCACAAGGTTGATTCCTTATAGTGGGATACCAGTTTTTACATAATGCAACTGCCAGGTGTACGCCTACACCCCGTGCTTAGGTCGTGGCCATTTCTTTGAATGATGCCAAGTATATCCGGGACATGGTCATTTAACCCCCAAGGGCCATACACCAAATAATACATATCAAACAGGTTATGTAAATACATCAATCACAATACGATTTAAATGACTACATACACCCGACCAAGCGGTACTTTTATAGTACCGTATCCCAAGCCCGTATAGGGAAAATAAGTTAAGAGTATTTACCTGAGCAATGTATAAATCAAATACAGCAAGTGCACGTATCTTTTACTGGGCTCCTAATCTGGAACGAAGGTTTTTAATAACCTATTAGAATCCTAACGGGTCTTTAATTAAGCTTAGACTTAGACCGGTTAGTTTTCAAAGGAAGAAACGGTTCAAACGCATGATAAAGCGAAGACTGGTTTAGAATGTGGTTTTGACCCAACAAGCTTGAATACTTGTTTAATATGGGTAACTTAATCACATTCTGGATTTTGAGACGAAAACGATTTGGTTTGACCCGTTTCGGCTAATATATGCAAACTAGTTACATAGGCCGATCCGAACGCTAAACATGCGTAACGGGTAACCATAAGAGTCATGAACATGTTCCATAAGTTAATATTCCTTTGATATGTTGTGATATCAGTAGGATACCTTCCATTATGCCCAAAATGAATTTAAAACCAACTTATGCCTCGAAGGGGTATTTTGGTCATTTAAAAGGTTATAAAAGAGGTTAAATAGTATTCTGAGTTATAGGTCTGATTAAGTTAGTAAAAACACTTAATTTACTAAGTCATATCAGTAGGGTATAGCCTATAGGTGAAATTTATCACTTATAACCAAACTATGCATCTTAAGGGCATTTTGGTAATTTCACATAGGCTTAAAAAGGTTAAAACTAGACTTCTGAGTTTAAGACTTTTGCTTGCTGCTAAAGTATGAAAGTTTACTCAAAACATCAGTAGGTATCAAGTCTTATACACCTAAAATGGTTTTAATATATACTATGCGTTAAAAACGCTTAAAAGGCGATTTTTGGGCTATTTCCGGGTTCTTAAAGGAAAGCTGATATTTTTACTATTCCAAAAGGCTTAACATATTCTAATTATAATATTATTTCAGTAGAAAAAGATTTGGTATCAAAATGTTTGGTAAAACTTATTTTATGGCTTAAAGGGTAAAACCGACAACTACCGAATTAAGCTTAGAACCCTAGGTTATGATCAGCCTAAAAATAAATAAAAATCTCCAAAAAAAACCCAAAATATTATATTACATCAGTGGGTAAAAATTTTGGTATCAACAATGGGGTTTAGATAGGCTATATGCTAATCATACGGTTAATTTACCGAAAAGCTTCTTAATTACGCTAATGAGCATATCTCCTAATCTAGACCTCAAACTGATGTGAAATTTTATGGACATGCTTATAGGTCAGTAATAAAAGTTTTAGTCCTTTCACATCTTCAAAAATCTTGTTTTAACATTAAAGGGCATTATGGTCACATTTAGGCATTATGGAAACATGCGATGGTCTTTAATTCTAAAGAACCAAGTAGTATAACTTTGGGAGGTTATACTATCATATAACATGGTCACAAAGGACCCTAAGGCATAAATAAACTCAAGCTAATTCGGGTCAGAACTGAAAGTCAAAGCAAAGGTCAAACCTTGCGACTTTCGGTTGCGAACCGAGCCTATACTTAGAATTGTCGGGTTGAATCATGTTTAGACATGTTCAACTAATATTTACCAAGTCGTTTAAATGACAAAACTGATTTTATAGCTTTTATATCATTAGTTATGAATTTTATTTAAACAAGCCCGATTGACTTTAATTTGACCCGACAATTAAACTAAGTAAACGTGGTAATTAGGAGATGCCCTTTAGAGGGTTAAACACCTACCTAATTACGATCACGTAGACATGTTCAACGCGAACCATGGCTCAACCGATTAAAAGTCAAAGTGTTTATCGATAACGCTTGACTTTTCGGTTTAAACGCTAAACAAATAACTAAGCATGAAAGGAATAACTTACAAAAGTCCAAAGGACTTGAAAGAGGTTCTCAAGGAGCTCAAGACCCTCAAAGAATGCAGAGAATTCAGAATGAAATGGAAGGTGCAAGTGAAACCCAAAACAAGGGGGGTATATATAGGTTTTTGAGAACCGTTAGGATCGTTCATCGATAAACGTGATTCGACCTTGGCCTTACAAGTGTGCCCCCCTGATTTAGGAAACCATGGGTGCACAAAAACCAGCCCCTAGAATCAAGGATTGAGAGACAAGAGCAAAACCAAAGCTGGTTTTTAAACATATGGTTACTGGCAATGCTTTACGGACCGTAAGGTCCTTCATACGGTCCGTAAGGACCTGACCTGCACATGGCCAGTCTCAGAACTTGTCACATTTGGCCCCTGCACTTGATAATTGTCATTCCCGACACATTTGAGGCCCGTTAAACCATTTTAAGGCTCTACAATGATGTCTAATCATAGGGAACATGAAACATGCTCAAAAATATGCTGGATGTCGGTTCGTTTGGTCGTATGGTCCCGTTGTTCGGCTAATTACGACGAAACACGGACGGACGCTAAAAACGATCCAAATTACGCGACAAATGGAATTTTATCAAGCCAAACACTAAAATAAAATATTTTAGGGCTTACATAAATTTTTGGGTGTCCGGGATATACAAAATGCAAGATATGCGCGAAATGCAAACTTGTGCACTTTTTGACACTTTTAGTCCCTGTATGACATAAAAGTTTATTCTTGCGCACCAAACACCTCTAAGCCTATATCTAAGCTATCTAAAGGTTAATTAGAGTATACTAAACTCATGGTCATATTCCGGAAGGTTCGAAACCTTACGATTTGACATACTTTTGCAGTTTGACGCTTTTAACCCCTCGCATACGAATATTGTCATAACTTTCTCATACTTTATCGAAACCTTGTGAAATTTTTATCACACATTCTTGTGAGTATAATTAACCATTACAAAGCTTTGGGTCTGCGAAAAGATCACTCAGAGGTATATTTTAAACATGTTGACACATTAAGCCCCTGTAGTTTGTAATTCCTCACCTTCTTTCACAATTAGCTTCGTATGATCCATGATTTATTCGATTAAGGGTATAAACATCTTGTAGGGTTATTGAAAGATATATTTATCCGTTGTTGACATTTTGAACCCTTATGTTCGCATACTTTCTCTGTTTGTCAACTTTAGTCCTTCATACGAAATCTTTCACACGTTCAAAGCTTATGACACGTGTCAATACATTATTGGACATGAATTTTCGAGGTGTTACATCACGGAAGTTGAAGGACCTCCATCCATTGCTTTTATCCACTCCATTTTCATCATTGTTCTTCCCTAGCTTGAAGCTAGTAGTAAGATCCTTATTAACTCTTGTTACTTCCATTTTTAGTGGTTAAAAGATATGTTATGTTGAAAATCATAAGAACCATAAAAGACATAAACTTGAATCTTGAAACATAAGATGAAATATGATGAAATCTTGTTGAAATGGTGTTGTTTAGTGCATGAATGATGTTTGTTTGTTGATTTCTTGAGATGATGATGTAAATCATCACATGAAGCTTGCTAGATTGTGATTAAACACATGTTCTAGCAAGTGGGAGGATGATTATGTAACAACCTAGAATAATCATCTTCTTGTAAAGACATGAACTTGATGAATAAAAATGATTTCTTGTAAAATGATAAACAAAGTGAACTAGTGAACTTGTAGATCCAAGATTTATAAATGATTTTCCAAGAAAACCAAGTTCAAAATATGATTTTTGAAAGATCATGGTTTTTACCAAACTTACACCATTTTTAGTGGAAAAACAAGTGTATAAACACTAGAGAAACAAGAAGATTTAATAAAGAAACATTTTTGTAAGATATGTTTACAAGTTGTAAACATCTAAAACCTTCAAGAAAGAAGATTAACAAGAAGTAAATACATTTTGGAGGATAACTAAACCCACTAAACACTTTACCAAGTTACTACACATTTTTGTGAAAGATTAAGTTAACGTTATTGTGTAAGTTGTATAGTTTTTGCACTTGATAAGTGTAAGATGATTGGTGATTTGTTGTTGATTGTTTGGATGATTTTTGAAAAGAAAAAGATATGCTAAATAGCATGGACACCTCCATTTACAAAGGAAACTATGGCGAAATTTTCTAAAAATTCCAACACTTAGAAAATATTTTCTAAACAAGTGTTTACAAGTATGTTTTAAACTATGTTTTTCCAATATAAACCTTGCCATAATTTTGGTAACAAAAACACAAGTATTGGAGGTTGGTTTTTGTAAATAAAAATGGATAAATATATATTTAGAGTATATATTTTATACTAAAGACACTTGTGTGAATATTTGTATACTCGGTGTAATAGTTATGTTATTTTTGGAATTAAAGTAATATAACTTAGCAAAATACCAAGAAATTACAATCCGAAATAATACCAAAAATCACAAGGAATAAATATATAAGTTACACACTTAATATTGCGAATTTGAACACAAGAACGTAACTTGCAAATATTCCGGAAAATACCGTTATAAATATATTTTTGGTAAATATTATTTTGGACACAAGAAATGAAAATGTGATTTTCATTATT
Source organism: Helianthus annuus (assembly GCF_002127325.2). Classification (NCBI taxonomy): domain Eukaryota; kingdom Viridiplantae; phylum Streptophyta; class Magnoliopsida; order Asterales; family Asteraceae; genus Helianthus; species Helianthus annuus. The sequence goes on from NC_035435.2 coordinate 84,852,906, forward strand.
AATTACAAAGTATATCATATTTTCGAAAAAAAGAAAATATATTATTTTTGGAAGTAAAAATATATTTTCTTAGAATATTTAGAAGATATATGATTTTTGAGAAAAATATATATTTTCTTGAAATACATTATTTTAGGGACAAAACAAGTTTAAATATATTTTCTGAAGTAAGACTTGAAAATATATTATTTTGGAAACTACAAATACGAGAATACAAATACACATGTATGAAATACTCCCATCCTTGGGAAGGAAATACGAAAATAAATACTTGAGAAGTATTATAACTTTGGATAATGTTAAAGACACAAAGGAAACGTAACTCAAAACATGAATGCTAAGGCAAGGCACGGTCCGCTCGTCTAATAGAACCTAGCACATTGTAGGTAGTCGTGTTTGCTGACGAGATTTGAGTTACGAGTACTAAAAACGCATAACAGTGAGTTCATGCTCCCCTTTTCTTTAACTATTTTTGGTTTTATAACTCTCGGGGGTGAAATACATGTTACAAATGCTTAAACGGTATGAAATGCCTATGAAATACTAGATCATGTGAGCATAGACTAAATACAGAAATGCCATTAATACTTAATTAGGGACGAGGGTTAGATCTAACGGGTACGGCTGAACCCCACTCATGGTCATAACTAGTACCTAGTAGTGCTTCGGAGTCCCAGTCGAGGTTAATCGACACAGTCGAGGTTAATCGACACAGTCGAGGTTAATCGACACAATCAAGGTAAATTGACACAGTCGAGGTTAATCGACACAGTCGAGGAAAATCAACAAGGGTATAAGCCATTACGAGTGCTCCGTATGTCCTCACATGCCTTAAAGTCCTTGTAAAACATTTATGTTCATACACGCTTTTCATACCTGTTTATAAAGGAGTCTCTCAAAGATTTACAAGAATACAATACTCATACAAAACGCATGAACTCGCTCAACTTTTTTTGATGTTTTCCAAAATTACATGTATTTCAGGTGACAGGATGGATCTTGGGCGCGGGTGTTGTAACTAGAAGTAGACTTCATAGTTTAGATGTTATCCACTTTTGTTGGTTTGTAACCTAGTCGAAGGTTGTGTTTTAAAACTTAAATAACAAGTGTTTGTAATACTCAAATTTTATGAATGGATGAACATCGTTTGATCATGTAGTTGTTTATTACGATTGAATGCAATGATATTAAACCAGTCACACATCATACGCTTCCGCAAAAGTCAGGGTGTGACAGTTTGGTTTCAGAGCTTCGATTGTAGTGAACTAGGATTCCATCTCGAGTCTAGACTACAATCACTAGAGTTCTCTCACAAAAACATTTTACAAAAGGTTTTTCATTGCATTCACGTAAGCGTCAAGATCCATGAGTCAAACATTTTTCAAAGAAGAGACAAGGCAAGGACATTAGTAGGGAATACCCTCAAGATAAGGTACCAACTAAGACATAGTCTACACGAGTTAGACTTGCCAAGGATAAAATACACTCTTGGTGATAGCTAGTACCAAGTAGTGTTTCTGTGTCTCAGTCGTGAATCGACAACTAGAAAAATGACCCCCCCCCCAAAAAAAAACGAGAGTTGTATGTAATATAATGCATCGAAATGCCTGTTTATGCTAAGTAACATATTTGTTTATCGATACATACATACGAATAAGTGTACAGAATAAATATTGACGTGAATACATACGAATAAGTGTACGGAATGATTATTGACGTGAATAAGATACTTTCGACTCTGACTCCTATTACTGTACGTAACTCGCACGATGAAGCTATCGACCTCGCGTTCATTGCAAAGATCATGGATGGAGTGATTACCAAACAAGGTTCTTAGCTTCTTCCGTAGGAGATGGCTGCTCTTCCCTCTCGATTGTGAAGGTGCCTGACTATGGTGATGATGACGAGGCAGAGGCGGCAACCTTGAACGAATTCTTAATGAACGGGACGAGATCCCTGCGGCTTATGTGAAACAAGATTGATGACACACTTGACCAGAAAAGGAAGATGAAGTATTCATCTTAAAGGTGCCCTCCAACTATTAGGAATTCTCTTTATTCCTACTTCACCATCGTGCCTATTCGCGCGTAACGATAACGAGTGTTAGCGCGTGGACCATCGCAAAGGTCCTTTCCATGATAGAGGTATAAGGACAGTAGTGTCCCCTCCTTGATTGATCATTTGCTTGGATGAGAGGAAATTGGGGTAACTGTGCAAGACAATTTATTATTATGGGGGCCCATGTGATAACGACTTGTAGTGCATGGAAATCCTGGTGGACTCTGCGAGCCAAGACGTGCTTGTAAAGAAAGGGCCTCGATTTGGGCTTGTATAGAAGTGCTTTCATCAACCTTATGGGCGCCCGGGGTAATAAATTTATTGCCTCGGGGGGTGTGCCACTGAAAATTGGTTTGAGCAATTTCCTCAATTTGATTGTATATTTCATGTGGGCGGCGATTAACTAAAAGTTCCCCGGAGCTAGAGTCAAGTGTTTGTCTTGTGTGTGGCAACAACCCATTGTAGAAAGTGGATACTTGTTGCCATACCGCAAGACCGCGATGAGGACACTTTCGCAATAGCTCCTTGAACCTTTCCCAAGTTTCATATAAGGATTCCCCATCCTCTTGTGAATATGTATTAATTTCTGTCATTAATTTAGCCGTTTTAGCGGGAGGGAAATACTTATATAGAAATTTTTGGGCTAGTTCATCCCAGGTGTTTACCGAACCAACTGTGAGGGCGTTGAGCCAAGCTTTTGCTCGGTCTTTTAGTGAAAATGGAAACATTCGAAGGCGGATAGCATCATTTGATGCTCCATTGATCTGAAAGGTATCACATATTTCTAAGAAATTAGTAATATGTAGATGGGGATCCTCGTCCGCAAGCCCATGGAAGGTTGCGGAGTTTTAAAGCATTTGTATCAAATGTGGCCGAAGTTCGAAGTTGTTAGCTTTAACATTCGGTGCATCGATAGCGGCGCCGAGATTACCCACGGTGGGTCGTAGGTAATCCATGAGGGTACGTTGGTCCGCCATTGGAAGTGGGTCCCCCGAAACCTTTTGTTGGTTTTTAGCTTTAAGTCTTTTTCTGAGAAAGCGTTCGGGTTCTTCTAGAGGTTCTTTTATGTCTCTACTAGAACTGGAGCTCATACACTACGTAGAAGGTTCAGATGTGGTGTCCGGTTCCAAGTCCTGCAATAAAAACAGAAAAGAACGTTGGTCAGGAAGTTTACCACGGCCCCGTGCTCAGTGAACACGGCCCGTGGTCGGAGATACAACGATTGTTTTCCGGATCCCTGTTACTGGAAAGTTGGACACGGCCCCGTGTTGCACCGACACGACCCCGTGCTCAGCTCTCTGTAACTCGGAAAATAAAAACTGCCAGTGACACTGCTGGGCACGGCCCGTGTCCGACCAGGCACGGCCCGTGCTGAGCTCTGCAGAAGCTGAAAAACTAAGAAACTCCTAAAAAATAAAAATAAAATAGAAAAAATGATTAGGCGGCTGATTCCTAACTTTCTTAAAATCCTTGTGTCCCCGGCAACGGCGCCAAAAACTTGATGCGTGTCAGTGTGTATATATTTTAGGTGTATATTTTAAGCCCTTTTTACACTTTTTAGCCAAGTTTTAAATTTATAAACACGATATTCACTAACACTAAACACACATATAGGCAAGTGCACCCATCGTGGACGTAGTATAGTGTTGGTAAGATACCGAGGTCGTCCAAGGAAACAAGAGCTTTTAGTACCGGTTTATCCTCAACGTCTAATCAAATCATAATGTTAGAAAAAGATTTTTTTTTTAAAAAACTAAAAAAATAAAACTAACTAAAATGCTGAAAAATAAAATAAAAGTAAAAACAGATATACAAGATGAATCACTTGGATCCGACTCGTGTGTAGTGTAACCTTTGATTATTTTCGCACTTTTGCACTTGTTTAAGAGATTATCTTAGTTATTGTAGTAGGCTCCTCTTTTGAAGGCGACGTTACCCTCAACCCAGTAGTTTGAGTCAGCAAGGATACAATCCTAAAGGGTCGGATTATTGAAAGATAATTAATTAAGTTATTAATGCATAATGTGGTAAGCCCCTCTTTTGAAGGCGACGTTACCCTCGGCTAAGTAGTCTGAGTCAGCAGGGATACAGTCCTAAGTAGCCGGGTTAAAGTTTTAATAGTAGTTTAACTTATGAGGGGATCAAAGAGTTTGGACCCTTCCATCCAATACCGTTGGGTATTGAAGGAGGTCCTACTAAATTTGACCCAGGTCCTTTGTAGGATCTATACACTGAACAATGGCAAGACTCTTACCAAACCTTTCCCTTAACCCCTGACCAGGTAGCCAACATACCTCCATATAGACCGTGGAGATATGAATGGTGAAAATCTTTTATTTTATATAGACAGTAAAATAATGCCAAGACACTACGGACAAACGATAAGGAAGAATCACCTTCAACATAAGAAACTAGTAATTAAAGTCATTAATACAAAACCAATTAAAAAGTGCAAAAGATTAAAAATAAAAAGTATTATAGTAAACACTTGTCTTCACCAAGTGATGTAAGAGACTTAGGCAAACATGGCCTTTGATTGTCAAGAACTCTTACAATCAATCTTGGATCCCGAGACGACTCACACACTCTATGATGGACAATGGATGATGGTGGTGGATGATGGTGTTGTGATGGTGGTGGGTGGTGGGTGAAGTGTGAGGGAGGTGGTGTGCCAAGGGATGAGTTGCAAGAGCTCCAAGCACTCCTATTTATAGGATGAACAGAAGCCTGGGCACGGCCCCGTGTCCACTGGGCACGGCCCCGTGTCCATCCGAGTCTCCCACTTCATTAATTGTAATTCGCAATTTCATTAAATGCGTCTGCAACAGTTGACCACGCCCCCGTGTCCGCTGAGCACGGCCCCATGGTGGGCAGTAGAAGCTTCTATCACTTTGTCTTTTCTGCTGACACTTGGGCACGCCCCCGTGCTCACTGAGCACGGGGCGTGTTCAGCCTTCTGTCTTCTTGTTTTACTTTGGGAAGCTGCCACCGGGGGGTCGGGCATGCCACTTTTGTTCCTTTTCTTGTATTTATGTTGGATTTAGCTGTATTTTTGCTTCTTTTGTTCATTTGAGCTCATTTAATCCTGAAAATACAAAAGGAAGACAAAAGCACACTTTTTCCAACATTAGTACTAAAAAAGGGTTACTTTTATGCCACAATTGATGTAATTTATATGTTGCATTTTGTGCACATCACTACACAAAAATAAACTCTAGGTGTTCACACCTTCATCTGGTAGAACAATACATAGACCATTGCTTTAGCACTTTTAAAAGTAGGAAATCTGTCTTGCCTACTTCGTGTCTACCCGTGTACGAGACGTTTGAGAAACGATATTTAAGCAAGAGAAGATGGATAACATTCAGAAAGATTCAGTGACGTTACACTCTACCACTTTATGAAACTTGTATGACCAGTGCGATGTAGCCTCGAATACATTATTACAAACAATAAGCCAAGTAGCCAAGCCTATGAAGGCTCAGTAGTTGTTTCCTCGCTCATACATTGTTGATTATATACACATGTGAAATTGGGTGATTACATGATGGCTTATGGTGCTATGTACCTCATAGACAAATACGGAATGTTGTCTAACCTACTTCATACCATTTTGACAGAAGAGAATGCCGCCCAGATGTGACACAAACACCAGTACGTTACCAAGGACAGAAGCCGGGCTTCAAGAACGAATCTCACGCGCAATTGCACGACATGAAGCCCTCCGCTCCGAACACAGCGGTGGCACTTCCGGAAATAACCCTCCAGCTGGTTGCACCTATAAACAATTCCTGGACTGTAAGTGTCACACCCCAACCGATGGCGGAATCATCGGGGCGCGGCACTAGGCGAATCAGATTGCTCAAGAGAATCCATAACAACTATATTGCGATAATATTTATTACATTTGTCATCCCATACTAACAAACAATACAATCACGTAAGTCATCACAGATTTCTTGTCCTCTCGAACAATTCAAATCCGACAACCTAGATTTTAGATGAGTTTCTAGACTTCCTAGCTTGATTTGATGTAAACTTCGGCTAAACCTGCAACATACGTTAAAACTTTGTCAATACAAAAGTATTGGCGAGTATACAGGTTTGATGTGTGTAGTATGATAGATTAAAAGTGCTGCGAATTTCCACATGCATAAACGTAATACACAACATATATACTCACAAAACTGATACTACCAACTAAGTCCTCGATGCTCGACTCTTGATGGCATAACTAGACCCCGTCGGGCGAAATAGTACTATACTAGTCTTGGTGGGACGTCACGAGTATAAGTCCTAGCATACATGTACTAGCATCACGTATATCTATGCAAACAGTTATTCGCAAGTGATAAATAGTCCAATTAAATCATTCGTTTGATAAGTTTGGTTTTTATGGAACGTATGTTACACCCAAAATTCGATAAAAGGGGTCAAGTATACTCACAGCGCGTTTTCGGTTAGGTTTGCGGAATCGGTGCCGGAGAATGTCCTGATTTCAGATAATTTACGTGAGTGATAGATTACTATGCGTTAACGGTATCGATTTGCGTGAAATCGGGCGAAATTGGGTTAAAATCGGACAAAATGGTGAAATTGGGCTGGCCCAGTCGAACAGGCCACTCGATCGAGTGGGCCTGGTCGATCGGTTGGGCCTGGTCCTGATCGATCGGACAGCCTGATCGATCGAATGGCTGTTCGATCGACTAGCTGTTCGATCGACTAGCTGTTCGATCGACCAGCTGTTCGATCGACCAGCTGTTCGATCGACCAGCTGTTCGATCGACTAGCTGTTCGATCGACCAGCTGTTCGATCGACCAGCTGTTCGATCGACCAGCTGTTCGATCGACTAGCTGCTCGATCGACCAGCTGTTCGATCGACTAGCTGCTCGATCGACTAGCTGTTCGATCGACTAGCTGTTCGATCGATTGGGCCACTCGATTGGCCATCCTGTTCGGCTGTTTTCGATGATTTTTCGAGCGTTTTTCAGCGTTTTGGGTTAGGACGTTACGATGAGGTGTTAAGCAACTGAAATCCCGTCAATTCCGACCTGTTTTAACGGCCGGGAATCACCCCGTTCGTCGGAACTGGTCGTTTTTGTCGGTTTTTCCGTGTTTAACTCGAAATCGATCATTTTATCACTAGATCTGATGTAAAAACCTTGATTTTACTTAGGAAATGCCCTGGATCTGAGTTGTTCTTGATGATATGAGGTCAACACTTGAAGTTCATAAGAACTTTGTGATAAAATCTATCCGAACATCCCAAATCCGTGGCCTTTTGATTAGAAAAACATTGATTTGGTTGAGATTCATGAAGAATCGTATGTAAATCATCCGAATCTGGGTTGTTCTTCATGGGATGACATCACCTTTGAAGAACTTCATGGTGACATCACCTTAGAACACCCCAAATCCGTTGATTTCACGGTTAAAATTTGAGATTTGAAAGGTAGAAAGATGAAGGATTGCATTTGGATCAAGAAAGTACAAGATTCGGGTTGAAAACTTACAAGAATCGGAAGAAATCGAGAGATTTGAGGGCTGGAACGTCTTGGTCGGTTAGGAGCAGCAACACAAGTGTTTGGGAGTGAATGCAGTCGATCGGTTGGCCCAGTCGATCGGCTGGCCCAGTCGATCGGCTGGCCCAGTCGATCGGCTGGTCCATTCGATCGGACTGGTCCATCCGATCGGCTGGTCCATCCGATCGGACTGGCCCATCCGATCGGACTGGCCTATCTGATTGGGCCGGTCTGACCAATTGGACTAGTCTGATCGAATTGATCCGTTCGGAAGCCTTTTGATCCCGTTTTTGGTGCGATTTCGACGGTTTAAGCCATATTTTTATATATTTATATAATTATTAATTTACTTATTATAATTAATCACAAAAGGGCCGTATATACGTATTTATGTATCCAATTCTCAGTGCGGTGATCGAGTTACGTGTGCCTTCGAGTGCGTTCTTCGATGTGATGTGCCACAATGATTATCGGGGCACCACTTACTCTTATTGCCATCATCGTCATGACGGTTAGAGTCATAGTACTCACCCGATAACCCTCGTTAGCGTTGATTACTCACATTTTGACACCTCACGCTCATCGAGAAGGGTAGTTTAGGCCCTTATTCGACATCGTCGCGAGTGTTATGCAAAAATAGGTTGTAATAGCGATAGAATATGCGTAATTATTCGATTGTACTTCGATTTAGCGATATAATTGATATAGTTACATTATGATCCGAATCTCCGGTGCTAGGCGTAACGAGTGTATCGAGTAGTAACAACGCACGAAGGTGCGGGTTGTTACAGTAAGCCATTGAATTTTGATGGCACAGGAGGTGCCGTTGCATTTGTTTGTTGGGCAGAAAAGACTGACTCCGTTCTAAGAATGAGTAACTGTTCACCCTAGCAGAGAGTTACCTTTTATCTCAGGGTTATTTTTAGATGGCGCACTCTCCTGGTGGAACCTTCAGGTTCAGACACTTGGTGCAGATGCTGCATATGCACTGAGCTGGGACGATCTCAAAGAAATGATGGAGAAGAAATACTGTTCTAGGGCTGAAATCCGGAAACTTGAGGTGGAGTTCTGGAATTTGAAAATGGACAGACCGAAGATTCCTGAGTACGTCCAGCGATTTCACGACTTGTCTAGGGTCGTCCCCTACTTAGTCAAACCGGAATTCAAGAGGGTTGAACGATTCATTTGGGGACTTGCACCTCAGATCAGGAGCATGGTTACTACCTCAAAGGCCTCGACCATCGCAGAGGCTATCGATTTGAGTGTCACTCTTACTGAAGAAGCTCTACGCATGGGAAAATTTTTAGAATCTGAAGATAACAAGAAAGAGACTCATGTGGAGTCATCAGGCAACAAGAAAAGGAAGTCTTCAAACCTAAAGATGGGCACCCAAGTCAGTTATGGAAGCTCTAAAGCAAACAAAAGAAAGAAAGTGAATCCGCTGCATGGCAGGAAAGCTGATGGAGCCACTAATAAGGCTAGTGGTAAAGTTTACTCGGGGACTAAGCCGAGGTGCGGGAAATGCAATTTTCACCATGAAGGTCGATGTCTGAGACCTAAGTGCGGAAAGTGTGGGAAAGAAGGACACACCAAGGATGCCTGTTGGGCGAAGGATCCAGAAAAAAGGAATAAAGGTAGAGTACCAGGTTGCTACAGATGTGGTGAAGCAGGGCACTTTAGGAAGGATTGCCCTAGGAAGAACCAAGCAAGGAAGGGTTTTCACGATCGAAGCTCATGAAGCACGCCGAGATCCAGATGTGGTTAAGGGTACGTTCCCTATTAACCAACCTTATGCATCTATTTCTGAATTTTACTGGCACAACTTTAACCTTGTATGCTTAGAACTTAAGAAACTACTTGGCCTAGTTTCAAGTAAAATGGACGTCCTGTATTCTTTAGAAATGGGCATATAGAAGACTTGTTTAAGCAGACAAAACAATTAAGGATTATATTTCGGGGACTCAGAATGCCGGAACCTTCTGTTACCATTGACTTGGGAAGTCATGATATGATAAACATGCGTGGATTGAATATCCAAGTATAGAGTTGAAGTCGTTCGATATAAGGAAATTTAGTCGCATCCCTCTTGCGAATGATGAAACATTATAGTACGCAACCTTCTTGCAATAGGTGCAAGGGTGCTAGACCCCACAAGGCAGCGGATCTGCGACATCTCTCATTGGTCAAAGAGACACAGAAACACCTCCGAGTAGACTGCTGAGCCTGGGAACATTCCCGTGACGGAAGAAGTTCCAGTTGCCTTTTCTGAAGCCTTGCCAATAATACCTCCACAGCGCCAAGAGGAGTTTAGGATGAACCTCGTGCCAGGAGCGGCACCAGAACCAAATGACGCCTTACCGACTAGCTTCGTCCGCGAGGCATGAGCCTCCGATATAACTGTAAGAGCTGCTAGACAGGGGGAAATTAAGGACATGACATCCTTAGTTAAGGACACAAGGAGAAAGTTGACAGTTTCCATTTTGCATAAATCCCAGAGGATTGGATATCAAGGATTGGTATCCTTTGTCAAGGACTGGTGACATGAGCGAGCCAATTGTAAGGTTCTAAGATTGACTTGAGGACAGGATGTCCTCAACTGTGAATACAAGAAGGAAATATCCCTAAAACGACCTTTAGGACTCGCTTGGAGCATTACGAGTTCCTTGTCGTACCATTTGGTTTAACACATGCATCGACAATATTCATGGACCTCATGAATCGAATGTGTCAGCCATACCTGGATAGATCATGATTATGTTTATTGACTACATTCTTATATGACCAACGACCAAGGAAGGTCGTGAGCAACAGTTGCAATTTACCTTGCAACTCTTAGAGAAAGAACAGTTATGTGCTAAATGTCGAAAAGCCGACTTCGAATTCGCGAGGTAAGAATTTAAGGGTACATGGTGGATAAAAATGAGATTCTTGACAACCCTGCAATCAAGAGCTAAGGAGTTAGAGTTGCAATTATGTGACGCTTCTTGACAAAGTCTCAATTGCGCGTCAATGTAATGAGACCACGACATTGCATACGCGTCACGTTGATTAAAAGATCATGAGAAGAAACCATGATCTAGATACAGTAATTGCGCGCCGCAAATTTGACGTCATTACCTGAAAGAAAATGCTGCACGATCTTTACTGATCACAAGGGTTGCAGCACACCGTTGATCGTAAGACCTTAAACATTAACAAAGATGGACTAAGCTACTGAACGATGCAGACTGTATGGACATGATACGTGCTTGTGTGATAAATTTTGATGAAAAGTTGGAACACTCACATGCCCTTAGTGGAGTTTTCCTACAACAGTATTTATCACACCGCCGTTTAAACCGCTTCGTGTGAAGCTTTAGATGGAGCCTAATAAGTCTATTCGTGTTGAACGGAGACCGACTCAAGGAACAGTCGTTATTCCCACAAATAAGATTCACGTCAAGGACAAAGGACAAAATTATTAGAGAACCTGTTAAGGTTGCGGACCAAGAGTCCACTAGATACAGAGAAGACGTAATTGATTTACTTGAGTACATTAGAATTCATATCATGACCCAGAGTACATGGGAACATGAAGACAAATTTTAAACATGAGTGACCATGTTTGATTCACAACTCCCCTGCGACCGATGGCATCGCTTGAATTTCGGGACGAAATTCTTTTAACGGGGGGAGACTGTGACAACCGTCACTTTTTCGTACATCCCGTACACTAATTGAACAGTAATCTGTGCTTTAATAACTGTGCATGATCTAGTTTACAAGACAAACAAATTTTTGATTACTGTTATATACATACAATGGCATTTCATGTTGCAAGACTTTTATCGTTGCTACATGCAACACGAGATAGTTCAAATGATACACAGAACTGAATTGGCACCATTACTAGACAAACTAAAAATGCTGACGAAGTTCAGTACATAGACAGACAGTATTTTGAGGCCCAGTAAGAGCCAGTGTAGGACCGGTTTTGATACCGTTCGATTGCGTAACGAACGTTCGACGTGCGGAATCCGTGAATGTGCGTGACCAAACACACAATAACATACTAGAATCGTGAATCTATTGAAAGATATGATGTGTACGATACAAGAATCACATGGAGAGTACTTTCTCTCTCTAGACTTTCTCTCTCTAGACTTGAATCTCCTAAATCACCAAAATGAGCATGAGTCTTTCAACTTATGTCATAACTCTCCTATTTATATGCCTTGGAATTAATGAGATTTCTCATTAATTACCAAAATGCCACCTTGCTAATTCTATCTAAATATTACAATAAAAGCTTGATTTCTTCGGTTTCTCGCTACGGCTCGGATTGACGAAGGCGATAGACATTAACGCACTAACAATCTCCCCCTTGGATATTGCCGCAATCAATCTCGTAGCGTCTTGTCTTTCTCTTTTTCGAACAGAATCCCCGTGGATCTGTCTTCGAGCTTTTGTTGCTCTTCCTATCGATCAGACTTCTTTTCTTCAGGCTCCCCCTTTCGTCAAGCTTCCGTGCTTTTAGGATCGACGCCTGGCTTTCCGTAGCAACAGAATCAAAAACCTACACATCTCAACCTCTCGTAAGACAAAATAATTTTGACTCTAAAAGAATTCACTCAAAAATTCTCAAACATATAACACACAATATTGTGATTCAAATTAATGAATCATCTAAACATTTGAGGATTATCTTCCAACTTTTCATCATCTTAACCAAACCAATTGTTCATCTTGTTTAGTCTTTGAGATTTTGAATATCAGCTTTTCAATATCAGTTGTCGAAAATCTTTTTGGATTTTTTTCAATAATATGAAACATAAGTGCAAAAACAAAATTTAAACGCAAAAATAAAATATGTACAAACACTATTTTTGTGAGTTTGTGAAAGAGGATCATATCAGTTTTGAGACAAATCACTAGTACCGTTAAGCTTTAAACATATTAAGTTCTAAACGATTCACATAGATTGACGATATAGGTGTCCTCTTAAACTCAATCTAAAAACTTTCGAAATTCTTACCGATACGTTTAGGTATATTAATTTTGCACTAATTCTTATGGACCCCATGATCTCAGCATATCCCCTCATCATGTAATACACTCACTCAAGTAATGCCTTTAAACTTTCATCAACTGTGATATGTGCGAAAATAACGCAGAATGTTTAAACATTAACAATCAGGTCGATACTTCCATATACGCAGAGAAAGTCCAATGTTTAAACAAAATAAGAAAATAAAAACAAGTTGAAATTGTTTAGGCTTTAACCACCAGGTCAATACTTCCGTATACGTAGAGGTGATCCAAAGCTTAAACGAAACACCAAAGAAAATAAAGCAGAACGTTTAGGCAATAACATCCAGGTCGATACTCACGTATACGCAGAGGATGTCCAATGATTAAACAAAATAAAGAAATAAAAAAAGTTTAAATCTTTGCAAAATGAAATGCACAATCACAGCGACTTTTCAGCAAAGCTGTGAAAGTTCATAAACTTAACCATTTTTTATGCTTTTTGGCATTCAGCGATTACTGAGTAGGCACACAATCAAGAAGGACAAAATTAAGTAATGCTTTCAATCATGTTTCCCACTAGAACTAGGCTTTTTCATTTAAGTTTGTATCGTTATCGCAAATCTACTAGTCTAGCTGAGCCTATCGTCACATCTTTAGTGAGACCGTTTATCACATTTTACATTTCATTTCTTTAGCATGTTGTGATAGCCCACTGATTTACTATCATTTCCTCTTGTCTCAACAAAACTCATTTTTGATTTTTTCAATGTTTTTGACATTTTCAAATTTTCTAATACCGTCCGATTGCGTAACGAACGTTCGACGTGCAGAATCCGTGAACGTGCGTGACCGAACACACAATAACGTACTAGAACCGTGAATCTATTGAAAGATATGACGTGTACGATACAAGAATCATGTAGAGAGTACTTTCTCTCTCTAGACTTTTTCTCTCTAGATTTGAATCTCATAAATCACCAAAATGAGCAAAAGTCTTACACTTTACAACTAAAGCTCCTATTTATAGGCCTTGGAATTAATGAGATTTCTCATTAATTACCAAAATTCCACCTTGCTAAAACTATCTAAATATTACAATAAAAGCTTGATTTCTTCGGTTTCTCGCTACGGCTCGGATTGACGAAGGCGATAACCTGTGAATTTCTCAAGAAAGATGCCGATTCATGTTCCACGCTTACCAACCTGGGAACTCCGGCAAGTCAGGTTTTTCATTTGAAAAGATCTACCCAAGCCTGACCTTTCTTGGGTATTTTTGAATTCTTGTTCAACAATGGTGGAAAATGTGCATCATCCATTGTTAGACCAGAATTCTCATTTTTTACCTCAACAACTGGCTCCTCTGGTTTTAATGAACCAAAATTATTGCCTGAATGTGGCTTGTCTGACTTTGAAGAGCCAGATTCATCGCCGACATGTAGCTCCTTTGTTTCCGAAGAAACAAATTCATCGCCAAGAAGTGAAAATTTCACTTTCTTTGTTTTGTTAATCTTTTGATTAACAACTTTGTTTTTCTTCAAAATTCCTTTCTCTTCTGTCCTCATATTTGTATCTGATGAATTCGTTTTGCAAGATTTATCATTCTTTGGAAAGCAAGACAATTTATCAAAACTGCTGTTTAGTTTTCCTGATGTACCCGAGGACAAAATCCTTTCAAGGTACTCTCGAGCTTTCTTTCTTTTCTTTCTCAGTCGGTCTTTCTGCCCTTGTGAAAGCTTCACTTTCTGTTCTTTCACCTTCTGTTCTTTGGGCTTTTCTTCGACCTTGACTGATTTCTTCTTCATCTGTTTCTGAGATTCAGCTCTCGATCTTCTCATTGATCTCATTGGGCAATCTCTGGCAATGTGACCTTTGATTTGGCATTCATAACATCTTCTTGTCTCAAATCTCTGTCTCTGGCAGTTAACAGCAATGTGTCCTTGAAAACCACAGTTGTAACACACCCTGTTATCGTACCAATCTCCTCCATCAATCCAAACACTCAAATCATAGCATTGATTTGATTTGTAGTACTCATGACTTCTCCTATAAGCTTGATTTGACGCTTGAGCACTGTGGTCAAACCTGCACCACATATTACCAACTTTTTATGAGTTTTTGTTTTTAGATTTTTGTGCTTTTTGAATGCGATTGGATGATCAATCTGATGAGCCTTTATTCTCTTTTTGAACATTTTTCGAAAATTTCTCTTTTTGTTTTTGTTCCACATTCTTCTTCAAAGGTTTCTGCGTAGAGCATTCACCTTTTTCAGTAGAATGTAAAACAGTTTCTTGAAAATTTTCTTTTAATTTCAAAAATACTTTTTGTTTTTCATTTTCATCATCAGCTCCTTCATCACAATCCTCAACTTTGACATTGTCAAAGTTTGTGACATTGTCACTTATTGGAACAGCATTGATCGGTTCTGGATATACATATGGTGCAGAAGTCACAAAATCTTTCAACTTATTTTCTAACTCATCAATTTTATTCCGATCATTTTCAGCTTCTTTTTCAAGCTGAATGATTTTAGCAAGATGAGAATTTATTGCAATTTGTTTTTCAAGATTATTTTTACCAAAAATATCTTTCTCATCTTCTAAAATCTTTATTTGATTTTGAAAATCTTTTTCTTTTTCCTTTAAAAATTTGTTTTCCAATGTCAAACTCTCCACATCCTTCAAGAGTTTGACATTGTCTACTTCAGATTTATCACAATTTAAGCACTTCTCGGTCATCGTTTCAGTTTCAGCTTTCTTCTCGTTCTTTATAACTGAAATTTCTTTAACCTACTCCTCTACCTCTTGAACAATTTTCTTAGATTTGAATTTTGCTTCATCAGTTGCTGCTTTACTCTTCTCTCTTGAATCAGACTTCAATTTTCTAATCTTTTGAAATTCAAGTTCTTGAGCTTGAATCTTCTCGACGAAATCGCTCAAATTGAAACTATAATATTCACCGCTTTTCTTCCAAACTAACAAATACGTTCCCCACACATCATTTGGTAAAGCATTTGCCAACTTGTCAACCCATGTCTCATCCATTTGGTTAATGTTCAAACGCCTCATCTCTAAATACAACTCGACATACCTATTGATCAATTCTTTTATAGACTCTCCCTTAATACCTGTAAAACTATCAAACTTGTTCAGTGCAATATAAAATTCAGAACCCATGCTTCGATTCACAACAACAGATTTTCAAACAATACAAAAATTCACACAATCAGATGACTATCCGATTGAATATCAAAGATCAGACGACAGTGGATCGAGTGGGAATTCGCTCAGGCAAATATCCGATGCTTCACTAATCACCTCGGACCACCAGTTTTATCGTCGTCACCGATTTGAATGAGAGAGAATGAAGGATTGAAATCAACTGGAAGTGGAGCTCTAATACCAATTGTAGGACCGTTATTGACAGTCGTGTGAGTCAATCAGAGCTAGCAACTACCGAAATGCAGCAGAAATACAAAATCGGCATGAATCAAAGCAGAAATGGAGTAGAAACAGAAGTAGATCACTTTAAAACAGTTTTCTCATTTATCTTTCACAAAATACACGAGCATCAGTTCGGCTACATGAGAGACATGAACGTACAAAATGAGAAAACAACTTAGGTATTTATAGGGGTGAGGGTTTCGCTTATATGACATGTCCATATGAGCGAAATCACCTAGTTGGGATTTCGCTCATATGACACATGTTCATAAAAGCGAAATCATGACATAACAAATCAACATTTACATATTCTACCCCCTATACATTCATAATTAACACATCTAGACCCTATACATTAATCAACTAAGACTAAGAGGCAGGCTTTAGACATTCGTGCACCAACAGCCAGAGACTACGTATTACACTAGTATAGTGTGTAGGGAAGTAAGTACCACAAAACTTCTTTTCTAGATGATAGATAAAGTGCCGGAAAGTGCCTAAAACACACTAAAAGTGCAGAATTCTGCAGAAAATAACCAAAATTCAGCTATTTTCAGCATTTAAGCTCCAAAATATAATGCAGAAAAGTGGTTTATTGGTCCTGAATACTTTCCTAAGTGTCGGGGATTAAAAGTGTCACAAAAGCGTGCTTAATGAACACTAAACGGAATAGTTTGACACTTTAACGAACCGGTATTTAACCGAACAACCGGACATTACCCGGAACACCAAAATATTGCTAGAAGCATTGTTTTATTATTTTTAAGCTAGTTATGATCCCCGAACACCTTAACACACTATATAACACATGGTATGAATTAAACACTAAATACCACACTTAGATTCCAACTAATAACTTAACCATCATTTGAAACCCAACCAAGTACCCCCCCCCCCATATATGTGGACGGTTACATAGGCCCCACCATAATATTCCCTTGATCTTCTTAGATCTTGCTTGATTCACTTGGATTTGTGTAAGATATGGTCTTGTACTTAGCAAACATAATATCCAATGGGTTATACATAAACATGGTTATAAAGGAAGTATGAAGGAACTTGATTCATTAACACACACAACACACAACTCTCTCCTTCTCTCTTCTTCCTCACGGCCACCACACACCACCACCACCTCTCTATTTTCACTCCATCATCTAGCATTCTAAGGTGATTCTAAGGTGTTAGAAGGTGAATAAGGAAGCTTGGAGCTCACGGAAGTTGAAGGACTTCCATCCATTGCTTTTATCCACTCCATTTTAATCATTGTTCTTCCCTAGCTTGAAGCTAGTAGTAAGATCCTTATTAACTCTTGTTACTTCCATTTTTAGTGGTTAAAAGATATGTTATGTTGAAAATCATAAGAACCATAAAAGACATAAACTTGAATCTTGAAACATAAGATGAAATATGATGAAATCTTGTTGAAATGGTGTTGTTTAGTGCATGAATGATGTTTGTTTGTTGATTTCTTGAGATGATGATGTTAATCATCACATGAAGCTTGCTAGATTGTGATTAAACACGTGATCTAGCAAGTGGGAGGATGATTATGTAACAACCTAGAATAATCATCTTCTTGTAAAGACATGAACTTGATGAATAAAAATGATTTCTTGTAAAATGATAAACAAAGTGAACTAGTGAACTTGTAGATCCAAGATTTATAAATGATTTTCCAAGAAAACCAAGTTCAAAATATGATTTTTGAAAGATCATGGTTTTTACCAAACTTACACCATTTTTAGTGGGAAAACAAGTGTATAAACACTAGAGAAACAAGAAGATTTAATAAAGAAACATTTTTGTAAGATATGTTTACAAGTTGTAAACATCTAAAACCTTCAAGAAAGAAGATTAACAAGAAGTAAATACATTTTGGAGGATAACTAAACCCACTAAACACTTTACTAAGTTACTACACATTTTTGTGAAAGATCAAGTTCATGTTATTGTGTAAGTTGTATAGTTTTTGCACATGATAAGTGTAAGATGATTGGTGATTTGTTGTTGATTGTTTGGATGATTTTTGAAAAGAAAATGATATGCTAAATAGCATGGACACCTCCATTTACAAAGGAAACTATGCCGAAATTTTCTAAAAATTCCAACACTTAGAAAATATTTTCTAAACAAGTGTTTACAAGTATGTTTTAAACTATGTTTTTCCAATATAAACCTTGCCATAATTTTTGTAACAAAAACACAAGTATTGGAGGTTGGTTTTTGTAAATAAAAATGGATAAATATATATTTAGAGTATATATTTTATACTAAAGACACTTGTGTGAATATTTGTATACTCGGTGTAATAGTTATGTTATTTTAGGAATTAAAGTAATATAACTTAGCAAAATACCAAGAAATTACAATCCGAAATAATACCAAAAATCACAAGGAATAAATATATAAGTTACACACTCAATATTGCGAATTTGAACGCAAGAACGTAACTTGCAAATATTCCGGAAAATACCGTTATAAATATATTTTTGGAAAATATTATTTTGGACACAAGAAATGAAAATGTGATTTTCATTATTAATTATAAAGTATATCATATTTTCGACAAAAAGAAATATATTATTTTTGGAAGTAAAAATACATTTTCTTAGAATATTTAGAAGATATATGATTTTTGAGAAAAATTATTGTTGGGACAAAACAAGTTTAAATATATTTTCTGAAGTAAGACTTGAAAATATATTATTTTGGAAACTACAAATACGAGAATACAAATACACATGTATGAAATACTCCCATCCTTGAGAAGGAAATACGAAAATAAATACTTGAGAAGTATTATAACTTTGGATAATGTTAAAGACACAAAGGAAACGTAACTCAAAACATGAATGCTAAGGCAAGGCATGGCCCGCTCGTCTAATAGACCCTAGCACATTGTAGGTAGTCGTGTTTGCTGACGAGATTTGAGTTACGAGTACTGAAGACGCAAAACAGTGAGTTCATGCTCTCCCTTTTCTTTAACTGTTTTTGGTTTTATAACTCTCGGGGGTGAAATACATGTTACAAATGCTTAAACGGTATGAGATGCCAATGAAATACTAGATCATGTGAGCATAGACTAAATACAGAAATGTCATTAATACTTAATTAGGGACGAGGGTTAGATCTAACGGGTAAGGCCGAACCCCACTCATGGTCACAACTTGTACCTAGTAGTGCTTCGGAGTCCCAGTCGAGGTTAATCGACACAGTCGAGGGTAATCGACAAAGTCGAGGGTAATCGACACGGTCAAGGTAAATTGACACAGTCGAGGTTAATCGACACAGTCGAGGAAAATCGACAAGGGTATAAGCCATCACGAGTGATCCCTATGTCCTCACATACCTTAAAGTCCTTGTAAAACATTTATGTTCATACACGCTTTTCGTACCTGCTTACAAAGGAGTCTCTCAAAGATTTACAAGAATACAGTACTCATACAAAACGCATGAACTCGCTCAACTTTTGTTGATGTTTTCCAAAATTACATATATTTTAGGTGACAGGATGGATCTTGGGCGCGGGTGTTGTAACGAGAAGTAGACTTCAAAGTTTAGATATCATCCACTTTTGTTGGTTTGTAACCTAGTTGTCACGACCCTCGGCCCCGGTTTGACCCGATTCAAGAGCCGCGAGGCAGGAAACCCGTGGTATCTAATTTAGGCGACAGTGGAAGTCTTTTAATACAGGATCTTTTAATACTGAAAATGCCCGTTTAATATATTACAGAAAGTTTTAGGGATAAAATCCCATAATTTACAATAAAGTGATTTCACCGGGAAATCTGTATTTCTCAAAACATGTTTCTTTATTTATTCATATTGAGCCACTTCTCTGAGCTTGTAGTGCTTCACAGCACTTTTCTTGGATCACAACAGATCACCTGAAACATGTTTGAAAAAGGTTTTGTCAGCAGGGAAATACTGAGTGAATCATTCAGTTTACTAAAACGACCCATTAGTTATAATTTACAGTATTAAGGGCGATTACAATGTTTCTGATATCAAACCAACTACCCACAGTACTTGTCACTCGACCATCCATTGTCTACCCCATTTGTCCAATGGTGTCTGTGACTGTGATCAGATCACCCCTTGGCCACCTGTTTGTCCAAGTGTGATGGGAAACAAGTAATGTATACAAAACCCCACATACTGGCTGTAATATGGTGATTACAAAGACTTAATCCCTGTAATTATAACTTCTGAAAATAATTTGGAGTTTTGTAAAACAATCACAAACTGTGAGAAAAGAGAATGACTCACATTGCAGTTTTAACGAGCAAGGTATAAGCCTACTGATTAACCATGATTAACCTAATTTAAACACAATGCACACACAAACGGGTTAGTAACTAATACAGCAGTTACGACAATTCACGAGATCAAACCCTCACAACGATTAATAAGTGCAATACTTAACAATTCAACGGATTCACGACGAATAACAGAGCATAGTCCGAATTCGAACAGCACTCAAATATTCAAGTCGAAATCACGATGAATAACAAAGTATAAGCTCAATTTGAGCAGCACTCGGACAATCGTTGGATAGTTACAATCGATCGGACGTTGAATCGTAATAGCGATCGAGTTATTACCCTGATTGCGGCAGCACTTCGTGAACTAGTGTGTGGTGTGGACTGTTGTTACTATAACTCGACGTACGTTCAGAGAATTTCCGTCGTTTCACACACAGAAATCAAGTGCCAATGTCTGCTATTTATACTGATTTTTGGACACGCATACGGACCGTATGCCTTATCCCTTACGGTCCGTAAGGGAAGCAGTCTAAATATAGGGTAGCTAGGTTTGGGACTAGCTATGATGAGTTGACAGATTCTTCAAACGAAAAATAGACAGCGAGAATTATAGATAATCATCACTAGGGTTTACCCCCCTTGAGTTTTAAGGGCCCTGATCCTGATTCCGATTGTTCTGGAAATTTTAGGGTTAATGCAGAATTACTTGGGTGTCTCAATTAGGGTTTCCTTAATAGATAATTACCATCCTAATTATGGATTTTAGTGAGAGTTGTTACATCCTCCCCACCTTAAGAAAAATCTCGTCCTCGAGATTTACTGGAATAGATGAGGATATTTTCGCTTCATTTCTGATTCCAGTTCCCAAGTGTATTCTGGTCCTCTCTTTGAATTCCATTTGACTTTGACCAGCACTAGTCGTTTGTGCTTGAGAAACTTGACTTTTCTATCTTCGATCTGTAGTGGATTTTCTACGAACTTCAACTTTTCGTTTACCTCTACATCTTGAAGAGGTACTACCAGGGATTCGTCGGATAAACATTTCTTGAGATTGGATACATGAAATACATCATGTACTCCAGATAATTCTTCTGGTAGTTGCAGACGATAAGCAACTGGTCCTATTCGTTGAATCACTGGAAATGGTCCGACGTATCTTGGACTCAGCTTTCCTTTCTTACCAAATCGTACTACTCCTTTCCAAGGAGAAACTTTCAAAAGTACTTTATCTCCGACTTGAAATTCTAACGGCTTGCGACGATTGTCTGCATAGCTCTTTTGACGATCTCTATCCGTTTTCAATCTTTCCTTAATCTGCGTTATCTTGTCAGTAGTTTCTTGTACAATTTCAGGACCTGATAATTGGCTTTCTCCTATCTCTGCTGTAACATTTGTGCTCGATATCATTATGAACAGTTCAATTATCAATAAAACAATGTTATTTGATCCCAATGTTTGTTTGGTTGTGTTTTACATTTTTCGTGTTATGACTTTTGTTCAATTTCAAACTCTACATCGCTTTCTGGAGAATTATACGCAAACTGGTGCGTAAACGTACTCAGTTTAATGCGAAAAATACTCCGGAACATCAACATATACTCAACATACCTTAAATAACCTTTACATAACTTAGAAATAAGTTTTGAAGGCTTTGGTATGGCAAAAACAAGTTAATTCGCTTACAGGGACTAAACTTGACAAACTGTGAAAGTATGCCAATTTGAACTGTAACAGACATTCCGGAACATGTCCATAAGTTAAACATACCATAAATATCCTTTACATAGCTTAGAAATAGGCTTTGAGGGGTTTGGTATGCTAAAACAAACTTTTGGATCATTCAGGGGCTAGAAATGTCAAAAAGTGCACAAGTTTGCACTTTTGCGCAGAACTTACGTTCTGAATACATCCGGACATCCAAAAATTTATGTAAGCATCCTTATATTATGCCTTAGTATATGGCATGAGAAAAATCCGTTCGTCGCGCAATTTGGATCGTCTTTCGCGCTTGTGCGCATTCCGTTGTAATTAACCGAACATCGCGACCGTACGGCCAAAAAAATGGACATCCAACATATTTTTGAGCATATTTTAAGTTCCCTATACTTTAACTTCATTTTAGAGCTTTGAAATGGGGTTAATGGGGCTTAAACGTGCCAAAAATGCATCAAATAACAAGTTTTGGAGCTGCAGGGACCAAAACTGTAAAACTGCCAAACTAGGGGCTTACGGACCGTAAGCCATCACCCATACGGTCCGTAAGGGGTCCCTAGTACAGCAGATTCATTGAACCCAGCTGCTTGCCTCTTCAAATCGTGAAAGGTCCAATTGCCCTTGTCTCTTCCAGCCAATGAGGGGCAAGTTCTGACTTACCACAACATTTTGACAAGTGTACGCACAAGATCGTGGCACGATATTCGATAAAAGATCCTAATGGTTTTGCCTTTCCTATAAATACCCCCCCCCCCCCATTTTGCAAAAAACTCACACAATCTGATCTAAAGGCTCTAAGTTGGAACCATTGTTTCATACCTGAGCTATTTTGATCTAGATTAGCATTCGGGGACCCTCCGTAAGTATTCTTTCGCTCTTTTATTCGCTTTTCGAGTCCGAAAGTCGAACTATGTTTGACTTTCTGCATTGACCAGTTTATGGTCGATGCGAAGTTCGTTCGAACTTTATAACATGAGCGTGATCACGATGGTTATAGTCCGTAGTGACTATACCTACTGATTACCACGTTATCTAGGCTCAGTGATGAGTCGTAGTTTCGGCCAAAATGCGCATTCTTGCGTGTTTTGTAACCAAACTACTCGTGAGCATCAAAACCTTTTGTTTTGATGCCAAACCTGTTTTCTAAACTTAGTTAAGCATGTTCTAAAATGCTTAGCTCGTCACTCTTAGTATAGTGCTTATATAGGGTCGTAAGGTAAGCGATCTAAACAATCGCTTGTACTTTCGAACCCGACCCATTTGGTCGATCATTAGGATCCGACCAAACACATTAGGTGACCATAGCTATAACCTTCCGAGGTTATACCTTATGATCACGATGTTAGGCGCTCCAAACGCGTTCTACGCGAACGACGCACTAAAGTAGCATAAGCTACCTAAACGGGTCGTAATGGACCGTAAGCACTTAGTTAGGTTTCATTTTAGTATGTAGGATTTGTTAAACCATATCACACGAGTCTCCATACTCGTTTGGTTTACGAACCCGCATACTATCCGATCCTCTGATTTAGGTCCGGTATATTAACGTAGTTACCTATATTAGGTGCCGTTGATATCCGTGATCTCTAAGCGTTATTTGGTTGATATACAAGAACTTCAAAGCAATCTCAGGTGAGTACATAGAACCCCATTTTTCTACTGTTTTACAAACTGTTTTGGGGTGAAACACATGTGCCTACTTGTTACTTTCATGCTTTCCATGTTTTCACATCATATACCGGCTATGTTCGTTAGTACATTATAGTACACGATTTCATTACATTTCATGCTATGTATACCCATTGTGTGCGTACTTAGTACATTGCTTTACATTACATTTCATGCTATGTATGCCCATTGTGTGCGTACTTAGTACATTGTTTTACATTACATCTCATGCTATGTATGCCCATTGTGTGCATACTTAGTACATTGTTTCACATTGCATCTCATGCTATTTATGCCCATTGTGTGCATACTTAGTACAATTGTTTACATCACATGCCTTCATTTTGGTACAACATTTGGTTTGTTTAACATGGAACAATACATTCATTAACACTAGCTACGCCATTCGTTAGTAGGTAGTGGTACCATAGGAATTGACAACTCCCGTTCCTGAAATCCTGGGTTTGATAGGATTGGAAGGAATGACCGAATTCGATATACATAACTTAGATAAACCTTTAATTTGTTTAAGGGTTTATCGCCACAGTCTCAAGGCTTGAATGTATGCATATTTCACAATACCGCATAAATGTTAATATCAGTAGAGCATGCGTTGTTCCACAAAACATAACGTTGATTTAAACCATGTTTTACTTCAACACCTTGTTTTGTGCATTTTACATATGGTTTAGTTGATACATCTCACTTACCATACAAGATATATTTTGGGTACACATTACATGATCCACATTAAACATAAACATTTTGACATAGTTGTACATACTTGGTGTTTTACATTGAACATAGACATTTCGATATGGTTTACACAATAACACTTGACAATTGATTTATACATGAACAATTTACATAGTGGTTGGTTTGGGTAAATGGTTGGAGTAACGTGGCTTATGTAATATGATACAAACATGGGGGATACGCCGCTGGTACTTCCTATATATAAATGCTTGTATAATATTACATATCGTAGCGTTATCTAAGTCATTTCGGTTTAGACACATTACATTTTTCACAAATAACATACTCTTCACAAGACATTATTTTTACAAACAACTTATCTTATTCGACTCATTTTACTTGGTTACTCTTTTAACCTTACACTTATCTATACATATCATCTGATATTATCGTTTTTCAAATGGTTTACAAAGCAAGATAAATTACAAGGTTCATGACTGACTGTTATTAAACATTTCTTTAACCTCAAGTCATGAATCCCATTTTCACAAAACCTATGTATCTCACAGGCATTTTTATGCTGACGTACCTACTTTCACATGTGTTTTCAGGAGCTATTCCATAGGATGATGATCATGACACTAGGGCGGACCTGTGCCTTAGAGAATAAAAATGAAGATAGACTAGTATAATTATGTTCTGAACTCTGTGCTTTCTGTTTTAAGACAATATAACACTCTTGTTTATAAATAAAATACAACTTTGTATGCCATGGTTATGAAACAAATTAATTCTGTCCACAACACTCCCCGGCGTTTCCGCCGCGGTTGCATGTTATACGCGGTCGGGGTGTGACAGAAGAGTTGGTATCAGAGCCATTGGTTATAGGGAATTAGGTTATTAGTAATGCTTTGACCTAGACTATAACTTTCTAGGACCCTAACACAAGTTATCTTGTGTTTAGATTTTAAAACATGCACATCACCTATCCTTAGGTGATAACCACAACGAGAACTTCGGTTCTGAATCCGCTTTGAAAATTAATCATCTGTTCTAGGATGATTGATTACTAGGTTTTGAACCCTCTGTTGTAAGGTTTTGAACCCTCTGTTATAAGGTTTTGAACCCCTTTGAATTTTCAAAAGTCTCGTCAAGGTTTTCGGGTTTTAATAATGTGAACACGTGCGAACTGGAAGGGTGAATGCCTGTACCCTGAGTTTTCTGTCTAAGGCTAGAGTGTTCGTACAAATCCACATAATCGGACCAGTCACTCTTACCTGGGAACTCTTGGGGTGAGTGTTCACTTATAGGCGAGCATGTCTTCACAATGCATTATTATCGACCCACTTACTTTGAATAGACATTTCATGTCGCTTGTTTGCTTTGCAATGCATAACCACCATCTTTGCTTTTGTTGCTTCTGTTTCATCTCATTCTCTTCATCCAATCATCTCACTCGTTTCCTTTCATGTTTTCCTCTTTTAGAATGCCTTCTCGACGCGAACACCAGATAGCGACTGCTGAACTGGCAGAAATCATTGCGCAGTAGATGGCTGCTCAATTCCCGAATCTCTTTGCTCAATGGAACCAAGCCAACAACAACAACAATGGTACATGCAAATTCAAGGATTTTAACTCGGCTAAACCACTCAAGTTTAGTGGTTCTGAGGGAGCAACTAGGCTTCTTCAGTGGTTCGAGAGCATCGAGAATACTTTCCGTCACGTGCAGTGTCCTGACAATCACAAGGTCGAGTTTTCTTCGAGTGTGTTTCAGAAGAGGGCTCTTATGTGGTGGAACGGGGTTATGAGAGATCAAGGTGCAGCAGTTGCGCTAGCACAGTCATGGGCTGAACTAAGAGCTCTTATGATGAGGGAGTTTTGTCCTCGTCATGAGCAACGAGCATTGGAGAAAGAGTTTGATGATTTGAAACAAGATAGTGGTGAGCACAGGGCATATACTGATAGGTTTGAGGAGTTAAGTCTACTTTGCCCGACTATGGTCGCCCCACTCGACAAGGCTATCGAAAGGTACATCGACGGCCTACTTGACTCGGTACAAGACATCCTTACTGGTAGCAACCCTACCACACTCCGTCAGGCAATCGAGTTATCAGCGACACTGACTGAGTCGCAGATTCGAAAGAAAAAATTACACAAGAAGGGTGACAAGGGCAAGAAATAGTCGGCTGACAAGGAAGATAGCAAGAAAGGTCGAAACAAGAATGAAAGGGATTCTGGTTCATCGAAAAGGGAAAGAAGCGTAAGGCTTCCCAAAACTATGCTGTCACTGCCCAAGCTAACCAGGCAGCTCCCAACCAAGCCGCACAGCCTCCAGCAAAGAAACCCTACTCAGGAAGTGCACCTTTGTGCAATCGATGCAACAGCCACCATCAGCCGCAACATCAGTGCCGTTTCTATACTAACTGTGGGAAGTCAGGTCATCTTGCCGATGTCTGTCGGTTTGCTCAAAATCACGCAGTTCAGAACCCTGCTCAACAAGTTTCTCAACCTCCTGCTCAGCAACAGGGTCAAGCTGCACGACCACAATACCCACCAGGTGCTTGTTATAACTGTGGGGATCTGACCCACTACAGAAACCGTTGCCCAAGGCTAGCAAACCAGAATCAGAATCAGGCTCAGGCTCGAGGGCGAGTCTTCAACATGAATGCTCAAGAGGCACAAGCAGACAATGAAGTGGTGAACGATACGTTCTTTATCAATAATCAGCCTGCATCTGTTCTTTTTTATTCGGGTGCCGACAAGAATTTTGTGTCATTGTCTTTTAAGCCAATGCTTCGCGTGTCTAGAACGAAACTAGGTAAACCTTTGACAGTAGAGGTTGCCAGTGGTGAACCTATTGTTCTTAATTCTGTTCTACACAACTACCAGTTGAACCTTAACGACCGTATTTTTCCTATTGACCTCACGCCAATGCAACTTGGAAGCTTTGACGTTATAGTGGGCATGGATTGGTTATCTAAGCATCGCGCAGAGATAGTTTGTTCTGAGAAGATTGTTCGTGTGCCGCTGTCGACATGCGAGATCCTACAGGTTCGTGGTGAGAAGCCTGCCGGTGGTCTCAGACTCATGTCTTGTTTTAAAGCACGGAAGTATCTACGGAAGAACTATGTGGCTTTCTTAGCACATGTTACAGCAGATAAAGGCAAGGGTAAGTCTATTTCAGATATTCCTGTCGTTCGGGATTATTCTGAAGTTTTTCCTGAAGAGTTACCTGGTCTACCTCCAGCACGCCAAGTCGAGTTCTGTATTGATCTCGTACCTGGTGCAAATCCCGTTGCCAGAGCTCCATATCGTCTTGCACCATCCGAGATGCAAGAGTTGTCTAAACAGTTGCAAGAACTTTCTGACAAAGGTTTTATCCGTCCTAGCTTTTCACCTTGGGGTGCTCCCGTTCTCTTTGTCAAGAAGAAGGATGGATCTTTTAGGATGTGTATCGATTATCGTGAGCTTAACAAGTTTACCATCAAGAATCGATATCCCCTACCTCCCATTGATAATCTCTTTGATCAATTGCAAGGCGCTTCTTATTTTTCAAAGATTGATCTTCGATCTGGATATCATCAGCTTCGTGTGCATGAAGAAGATATTCCCAAGACAGCGTTCCGTACTCGTTATGGGCATTATGAGTTCACAGTCATGCCATTTGGTTTGACTAATGCTCCTGCTGTTTTCATGGATTTAATGAATAGGGTCTGCAAACCTTATTTGGATCAATTCGTCATTGTTTTTATTGATGACATTTTGATATACTCCAAGACGCAAGCTGACCATGAGCAACATCTTCGTCTTACATTGGAACTCCTAAAGAAAGAGCAACTTTTCGCCAAATTCTCCAAGTGTGAATTCTGGCTTAAAGAGGTTCAATTTTTAGGACATATTGTCAACGAACAAGGTATTCATGTAGATCCCTCCAAGATCAGCGCGATTAAGGATTGGGATACACCTACTACCCCTACTGAAGTTCGTTCTTTTCTTGGTCTAGCGGGTTACTATCGCCGCTTCATTGAAAACTTCACAAAGATTGCAGTTCCTCTAACCGCTCTAACTCAGAAGAACAAACCCTTTGATTGGGGATTCAAGCAAGAGAAGCGTTTCTGACTTTGAAACAAAAACTTTGCGACGCGCCTGTCCTAAGTTTGTCCGAGGGTATTGATGATTTCGTCGTTTATTGCGACGCATCCAAATTAGGTCTTGGCTGCGTCCTGATGCAAAGAAACAAATTCATAGCATACGCATCAAGGCAGTTGAAGATACATGAGAAGAACTACACCACTCATGATCTTGAGTTGGGTGCAGTTGTCTTCGCTCTCAAAATCTGGAGACACTATTTGTACGGTACAAAATGTGTGGTTTTCACAGACCACAAAAGTCTTCAACGTATCTTCAACCAGAAAGAACTCAACATGAGACAACGACGTTGGGTGGAGCTTCTAAACGACTATGACTGCGAAATTCGCTACCATCCTGGTAAGGCGAATGTCGTAGCCGATGCTTTGAGTCGCAAGGAACGTACTAAGCTTCATTGTGTTCGTGTCCAATCTGTTATTCAAGTCCAATCCGATATCCAAGCACGTATTTCTCAGGCTCAACAAACTTGTGTTTCACAAGGTTTGATGGATAAGGAATTTCCTTATCACATAACACCTGCTCTTGAACTGAAGGACAATGGATCATATTATTTCATGGACCGTTTGTGGGTCCCAAGCCAAGATAATCTTCGTGCCCTGATTATGGATGAAGCCCATAAGTCTCGTTATTCTATTCATCCTGGCTCAGATAAGATGTATAAGGATCTTCGTATTCAGTATTGGTGGCCTGGTATGAAGAAAGACATTGCCTTATACGTATCAAAATGTCTTACTTGTCTTAAGGTTAAGGCTGAACATCAGCGTCCTTCTGGTTTATTGGAGCAACCAGAGATCCCAGTTTGGAAATGGGAAAACATTACTATGGATCTCATTACTAAACTCCCGCGCACAAAGAAAGGTCACGATGCCATCTGGGTAGTCGTTGATCGTCTTACTAAATCAGCGCATTTCTTGCCAATCCGTGAGGATTTTTCGGCTGACAAACTTGCTCAAATCTACGTGGATGAAATTGTAGCTAGACATGGTGTTCCTTTGAACATCATTTCTGACAGAGATGCTCGTTTTACTTCTCATTTTTGGAGAACCATGCAGTCTGCTATGGGGTCCCAACTTAATCTGAGCACAGCCTATCATTCGCAAACGGATGGTCAATCTGAAAGAACAATCCAGACACTGGAGGATATGCTCAGAGCTTGTGTGATCGACTCTGGTGGTAGTTGGGATTCACATCTTCCGTTGATTGAATTCTCCTACAACAACAGTTATCACTCTAGCATCAACATGGCTCCTTTCGAGGCTCTCTATGGTTGAAAATGTCGTTCACCAGTCTGCTGGAATGAGATCGGTGAGGCTCAGCTTACTGGGCCTGCCCTCATTTTAGAGACAACAGAAAAGGTAAAGAAAGTTTGTGATAACCTTCAGACAGCTAGAAACCGTCAAAAGAGTTACGCGGACCTAAAACGCAAGCCCTTGGATTTTCAAGTCGGTGATCGTGTATTACTTAAGGTCTCACCTTGGAAAGGTGTGATCAGATTCGGAAAGAAAGGAAAACTTGCACCTAGATACGTTGGACCATTCAAGATCGTCGAAAGAATTGGTAAGGTAGCCTACAGACTTGAGTTACCTCCTGAACTTGGAAATGTTCATCCAACCTTTCACGTGTCCAATCTCAAGAGGTGTTTAGCTGATGAGAACCTCCACATACCGCTTGATGAAATTCGTGTTGATGAAACACTTAAATTTGTTGAGAAACCAGTGGAAATCATGGAACGTGAAGTCAAGTGGCTCAAACGCAAGCGCATTCCTTTGGTCAAGGTTCGCTGGGAATCTAAACGTGGACCCGAGTTTACTTGGGAACGCGAAGATCAAATGAAAGCGAAGTATCCGCATCTTTTTCCACGAGTTTCCTCTAAATAAATTTCGGGACGAAATTTCCACAAGTAGGGGAGACTGTAACATTTGTGCTCGATATCATTATGAACAATTCAATTATCAATAAAACAATGTTATTTGATCCCAATGTTTGTTTGGTTGTGTTTTACATTTTTCGTGTTATGACTTTTGTTCAATTTCAAACTCTACATCGCTTTCTAGAGAATTATACGCAAACTGGTGCATAAACGTACTCAGTTTAATGCGAAAAATACTCTGGAACATCAACATATACTCAGCATACCTTAAATAACCTTTACATAACTTAGAAATAAGTTTTGAAGGCTTTGGTATGGCAAAAACAAGTTAATTCGCTTACAGGGACTAAACTTGACAAACTGCGAAAGTATGCCAACTTGAACTGTAACAAACATCCCGGAACATGTCCATAAGTTAAACATACCATAAATATCCTTTACATAGCTTAGAAATAGGCTTTGAGGGGTTTGGTATGCTAAAACAAACTTTTGGATCATTCAGGGGCTAGAAATGTCAAAAAGTGCACAAGTTTGCACTTTTGCGCATAACTTACGTTCTGAATACATCCGGACATCCAAAAATTTATGTAAGCATCCTTATATTATTCCTTAGTATATGGCATGAGAAAAATCCGTTCGTCGCGCAATTTGGATCGTCTTTCGCGCTTGTGCGCATTCCGTCGTAATTAACCGAACATCGCGACCGTACGGCCAAATGAACCGACATCCGACATATTTTTGAGCACATTTTAAGTTCCCTATACCTTAACTTCATTTTAGACCTTTGAAATGGGGTTAACGGGGATTAAATGTGCCAAAAATGCATCAAATACCAAGTTTTGGAGCTGCAGGGACCAAAACTGTAAAACTGCCAAACTAGGGGCTTACGGACCGTAAGCCATCACCCATATGGTCCGTAAGGGGTCCCCAGTACAGCAGATTCATTGAACCCAGCTGCTTGCCTCTTCAAATGGTGAAAGGTCCAATTGCCCTTGTCTCTTCCAGCCAATGAGGGGCAAGTTCTGACTTACCACAACATTTTGACAAGTGTACGCACAAGATCGTGGCACGATATTCGATAAACGATCCTAACGGCTTTGCCTTTCCTATAAATACCCCCCCCCCCCTCATTTTGCTAAAAACTCACACAATTTGATCTAAAGGCTCTAAGTTGGAACCATTGTTTCATACCTGAACTATTTTGATCTAGATTAGCATTCGGGGACCCTCCGTAAGTATTCTTCCGCTCTTTTATTCGCTTTTCGAGTCCGAAAGTCGAACTATGTTTGACTTTCTGCATTGACCAGTTTATGGTCGATGCGAAGTTCGTTCGAACTTCATAACATGAGCGTGATCACGATGGTTATAGTCTGTAGTGACTATACCTACTGATTACCACGTTATCTAGGCTCAGTGACGAGTCGTAGTTTCGGCCAAAATGCGCATTCTTGCGTGTTTTGTAACCAAACTACTCGTGAGCATCAAAACCTTTTGTTTTGATGCCAAACCTGTTTTCTAAACTTAGTTAAGCATGTTCTAAAATGCTTAGCTCGTCACTCTTAGTATAGTGCTTATATAGGGTCGTAAGGTAAGCGATCTAAACAATCGCTTGTACTTTCGAACCCGACCCATTTGGTCGATCATTAGGATCCGACCAAACACATTAGGTGACCATAGCTATAACCTTCCGAGGTTATACCTTATGATCACGATGTTAGGCGCTCCAAACGCGTTCTACGCGAACGACGCACTAAGGTAGCATAAGCTACCTAAACGGGTCGTAATGGACCGTAAGCACTTAGGTTAGGTTTCATTTTAGTATGTAGGCTTTGTTAAACCATATCACACGAGTCTCCATACTCGTTTGGTTTACGAACCCGCATACTATCCGATCCTCTGATTTAGGTCCGGTATATTAACGTAGTTACCTATATTAGGTGCCGTTGATATCCGTGATCTCTAAGGGTTATTTGGTTGATATACAAGAACTTCAAAGCAATCTCAGGTGAGTACATAGAACCCCATTTTTCTACTGTTTTACAAACTGTTTTGGGGTGAAACACATGTGCCTACTTGTTACTTTCATGCTTTCCATGTTTTCACATCATATACCGGCTATGTTCATTAGAACATTATAGTACACGATTTCATTACATTTCATGCTATGTATGCCCATTATGTGCGTACTTAGTACATTGCTTTACATTACATTTCATGCTATGTATGCCCATTGTGTGCGTACTTAGTACATTATTTTACATTACATCTCATGCTATGTATGCCCATTGTGTGCATACTTAGTACATTGTTTCACATTGCATCTCATGCTATTTATGCCCATTGTGTGCATACTTAGTACAATTGTTTACATCACATGCCTTCATTTTGGTACAACATTTGGTTTGTTTAACATGGAACAATACATTCATTAACACTAGCTACGCCATTCGTTAGTAGGTAGTGGTACCATAGGAATTGACAACTCCCGTTCCTGAAATCCTGGGTTTGATAGGATTGGAAGGAATGACCGAATTCGATATACATAACTTAGATAAACCTTTAATTTGTTTAAGGGTTTATCGCCACAGTCTCAAGGCTTGAATGTATGCATATTTCACAATACCGCATAAATGTTAATATCAGTAGAGCATGCGTTGTTCCACAAAACATAACGTTGATTTAAACCATGTTTTACTTCAACACCTTGTTTTGTGCATTTTACATATGGTTTAGTTGATACATCTCACTTACCATACAAGATATATTTTGGGTACACATTACATGATCCATATTAAACATAAACATTTTGACATAGTTGTACATACTTGGTGTTTTACATTGAACATAGACATTTCGATATGGTTTACACAATAACACTTGGACAATTGATTTATACATGAACAATTTACATGGTGGTTGGTTTGGGTAAATGGTTGGAGTAACGTGGCGTATGTAATATGATACAAACATGGTGGATACGCCGCTGGTACTTCCTATATATAAATGCTTGTATAATATTACATATCGTAGCGTTATCTAAGTCATTTCGGTTTGGACACATTACATTTTTCATAAATAACATACTCTTCACAAGACATTATTTTTACAAACAACTTATCTTATTCAACTCATTTTACTTGGTTACTCGTTTAACCTTACACTTATCTATACATATCATCTGATATTATCGTTTTTCAAATGGTTTACAAAGCAAGATAAATTACAAGGTTCATGACTGACTGTTATTAAACATTTCTTTAACCTCAAGTCATGAATCCCATTTTCACAAAACCTATGTATCTCACAGGCATTTTTATGCTGACGTACCTACTTTCACATGTGTTTTCAGGAGCTATTCCATAGGATGATGATCATGACACTAGGGCGGACCTGTGCCTTAGAGAATAAAAATGAAGATAGACTAGTATAATTATGTTCTGAACTCTGTGCTTTCTGTTTTAAGACAATATAACACTCTTGTTTATAAATAAAATACAACTTTGTATGCCATGGTTATGAAACAAATTAATTCTGTCCACAACACTCCCCGGCGTTTCCGTCGCGGTTGCATGTTATACGCGGCCGGGGTGTGACATCTGCCCAACAAACTGGGGTTCTGCACTTGCGTCCATACAGTGCCTCGAATGGAGCAGTTTCAATGCTTGAATGATAACTATTGTTATAGGAGAATTCAATTAAAGGTAGGTGGTTATCCCAGTTTCCACCAAAATCTATCACACATGCTCGAAGCATGTCTTCCAAAGTTTGTATCGTCCTTTCACTTTGCCCGTCTGTTTGTGGATGATATGCAGTATTTAGATTTAGTCGGGTTCCCATGGCTTTCTGAAAACTAGTCCAGAAATGGGAAGTGAAACGATTATCTCTATCCGATACAATGGAGAGTGGAACTCCATGTAAGGATACTACTGTCACACCCCAACCGATGGCGGAATCATCGGGGCGCGGCACTGAGCGAAACAGATTGTTCAGAAGTTTCCACAACAACTATCATTACATATTCAGTTAAGTGATACGTCCCATACCGTATCCCAAATAAATAAACAAGTTATCATAGAATACAACCAAACAAATATCAATGTTTCGACAACTCAGATTTAATTTATTACAGACCAAATGTTTAAATACTGCCCGGAATCATTTAGACTCATCCGTACAAGATCTACAGAGGGCTAAATCCATAGACGCTTGATCGAACAACTCCAACGGTTCCATGGCTAGCGTTTATTTGCTTCTAGAAACCCCTAGGTAGGCTACGACCTACAACTGCTACATGGGCTCTAGAGCCTTATTATTGCCTCGCTTTCCTAGCAAGCTAACACCTTAAATACCTGTCACATACGTTAAATAAAGTCAATACATATAATGTAAAGGTGAGAACACAAGTTTGATGATAGCATATAGAGTTCGAATAGTTTACGCATAACCAGGCACGTACACGGAGGAAAACGATGCATGTTAATTATCGACATGGGACCATCGATACCAACGACTGCGGGTTGACTGTCCGAGACAGTTCGCAATACAGGATTACCACCGTAATCCATGCAAGTAATTGTCCTTAGCAACCCCTGTGTGAACGGGTGCTGAGTCCAAACTATAGTACTATGTTGCTAACGCAGGTAGATAGGACTCCACGTGTAAGCATAATAAACAGCAATCATTTAGTCAAGTAGCACATGCGGTTCGGTTAGCGTTCAAATAGTTGCGTTTGATTGTGATTTTATAGATAACGTATGTAACACCCAAAAGTGCTAAAAGCAAAAAGGGATCGAGTATACTCACAGTGATTTGGTTATGGATTGAAGGGAGCGCTGAGAGTAGGTTAGCCTGAATAGTTCGATAATCATAATGATGAGTAACGCGGAAATACAAACAATGGAAGATGGGTCGATTGGTCCGGTCGATCGGACAACTGGTTCGATCGGACGGGCTGTTCGTTCGGCTTGAAAGTCCGTTTGAACAATCCCATTCGATCGGCCGGTAGGCTCGATCGGCTGGTCCTTTCAAGTGGATTGTTTCTTCCTTTAGGAAAGGATGTGTTTGTGTATGATGGTTTGAACTTTTGAAGTTTTTGCAGCATTATCAGGACACATTGAAGTATCCCTACCTTTCAAGTCGGTCGATCGAACGGTCTGCTCGATCGGTTAGCCCAACCGATCGGTTAGTCGCTTAATATGATCCCTTGGTAAGGTGTCACTCAATCGGGTGGCATGCTCGATCGGGTGGCACTCCAATGCTTTTAAAAAAATGGTTAAGTGTTGAAGTATAGTATCTCATGATCCGAAGAGTAATGTCACAAATCGAGTGGTAGGTTCGATCGAACATCACTTCGTCAATACTACACTCCATGAAATTGTGGGTCCATGTGTTAGCCGATCGACTGGCCCGGTCGATCGGCTCGGAAGTCCGTTCGGTTGGGCTGTCCGTTCGAACAGCCTAACCGTTCGGCCAGCATTTCTGACCTGGTTAGCCTATCCTCTAACACTTGGCCGTTTTGTTAACTTGTGGTGATTTTGAGATAGCTTGATAACGAGTTGAACCACAGGACATGAGTCCTTACTTGGTTCACTGGTTCGGGCAGGAATCACCCAAGTCCGGCCAGTGAACTGTTCGTAACTTCCGTTTAACGTTTAACCCGGAATCGGTGAACCTCGTAGGTAGAATCCGAATCTTGAACCATGTGTTTGTTTAGGATGATTTGTGAGTTGGTTCAAGCTCCGTTTTCACCGGTTTTAAAGTGTTGAGTGCAAAAGAGTTGAAAGATAGTTGAGAAATCCGTCTTTCAATCTTTTCCACCGTGAAATGTTAAGATCCTTGGTAGATTTTAGGTTGTTTATGTGGAAATCGGCTAGATCTAAGCTAATCATAGTGGAATGATGCCAAAATTTGATGTTCTTGAAGAACACCATGATGACATCACCCAAGAACACTTAGATCTTGGTGATTTCACGGTTAAAATCCAAGTTTTGAAAGGGAGAAAGGTGTAGAATCATTAAATGAACAAGATCGTACAAGAATTAGAGTGAAAACTTACCGAATCGGAGAGAAATCTGAGAAATAGTGAAGAATAAGGGCTGGTCGGTCAGAGCTTTCCAAAAGTGGTAAAGATGACAATGACAGCCCTATTTATAGGTTTCCAAAAGAGGAAAGGTGTAACCGATCGGCTAGGGTTGCACTGATCGGATGGGCTGGCCGATCGAACAGGACTGTTCGATCGGTTGGCCTGTTCGATCAGGTTGCCCTGTTCGATTGGCACAACCTTTTGAGTGTTTCGCGACGATTTTTGATATTTCGATTTCGATGAACGATGATTTGGGTATGATAGAGTTCTTAGTCAAATTACTTTAATCCCAACCACTATATTTAACATATAATCATCCTTACTTCATAATTCGGGCTCGATTTCGATTGAGTTCGATTACCTTTCGAGTTTCGATTTGATTCGATTGATTCACCACACATAACAACGTAAAATAAACATGCACAAGTAACACGTAAGGCACACACACACACACGTATAAAAGTACCAAATTCACGTATCCGAGTTCGATGATTGATTCGATTAGCTTGATTATTGATTGATTAACTTTATTGCATTGTTACTTCCTGCTATTCAAGTCGATTATCGGTTCGCATTCGATTAACTTTCGATTTATTTGATTATACAACACTTACTCCACATAATACAAAAATTAAAATAAATTAATTCCAATAACAGTCAATATTTGACTTTGACTTTGACATTTGGAAAACACGGGGTGTTACAGCCTCCCCTTGTTTAGGGAATTTCGTCCCGAAATTAGGCTGAGAGCCGTACATCACCGTGATTTTACCAATTTGATGCTTCAGATCTATCTGAACATCTGCGGGTACTTGGCCTTCATGTCGCTTTCGAGTTCCCAAGTGGACTCCGCGCCTCGTTTGCCTTCCCATCGGACTTTCACGATTGGAATGCGAGAGCGTCTGAGTTGCTTGGTCTGGCGATCCATGATTTCGACAGGCTTTTCCATGAAGTGTAACGTTTCGTTGACCTGAAGATCGTCAAGCGGTATGATTGCATCGGGGTCAGCTAAGCACTTTCGTAGGTTTGACACATGGAAAGTCGGGTGGACGTAGCTAAGCACTGTAGCAGTAGCGTTGAAACGCTTAGGCAGTTTATTCTGGTCCACTGCCTGGTCGGTGATGCGATGAGCGAGGCGTTGAATAGCCTGGATGTTGTCGAGATTAGCCGATGTTACGTGGCTCTGGATTTCCGGTGCCAACCCTTTGAGATACATCTCGATGCGCTTGTATGGAGGGTCCACCATAGTTGGGCATAGCACAGCCAGCTCATTTGACCGTTTAGTATACGCTTCAATCTCTGACCCAACCATTTTCAGATTATACAGCTCGTCTTCCAGCTTGTGAATATCTTCACGCGTGCAATACTCCCTCTTGATAAGTTCCTTAAAGTCGTTCCAGGGTGTGGCGTTAGCAGCTGCCAACCCAAGAATTTGCACCTGCGCGTTCCACCAGGTTAGCGCGATTCCTTCCAAGGTGCCAGTTGCATACTTGACCTTGCGAGCCTCAGGGCACTCGCACATTTCGAATACCGACTCTAGCTTTTCAAACCAATGGAGGAGTCCCACTGCCCCCTCGGTGCCACTGAAAGAATTTGGACGACAGTCCATGAAGTTCTTGAAAGTGCAGACAGGCTGCTGCGCGTGTTGACCTATTGTGTACGAATAGGACGAAGTTAAATACGAGAGTTAATGTAGGATCTAAAGATCCTAGTGTGTGCCTATACTGCAGGATATACTACCTGCTTGAGCGGCTGCAACTGCCGCAGCAACTTGAGCTTGAACGAGAGCCTCTAACTGGGCTTGAGTTATGTTAAGTCGTCCAGACATGATCTTCATAGCAAATGCAACATAAGTGAGAAAGGTTCGCAAATAGTGCGATGACAGAAGAGTGTAAGCACATAGGTGTTCTTAAGCAATAACAGGTAGTGAGCAAGAGTAAGGTAAGCATACTACGAGCAAAGTTCTAAGTAGTTCTAGTAAACAGGTAATAAACATAAACCTTGTTACCTAGGATGTCGAGTCTTGCACGTGGAGCGAAGCGTCGTTGTGGATCGTTGAGAGCACTGTTCTGGTTATAGTCTGGTTTTAATAAAAACGTTTTCC
Source organism: Helianthus annuus (assembly GCF_002127325.2). Lineage (NCBI taxonomy): Eukaryota > Viridiplantae > Streptophyta > Magnoliopsida > Asterales > Asteraceae > Helianthus > Helianthus annuus. Next base: position 84,891,487 of record NC_035435.2, read on the forward strand.
CATATTAAAACCAAGTTCTCTATAACCAATGGCTCTTATACCAATCTGTCACACCCCCAAAATCCACCTGCGGAGCACCACCGCTTGGGAGCGTGACGTGACCAGGATCAAGCCATCAATCATATTGAACATAGCATAATATATAAATAAATTAGTTCGTAAACCCAATTCAATACAATCGATGTTCTAAACCAAACATAGTATCAATAGCGGAAGCATAATCATGTAAACCCATAGTAAATCATAAGTTCAAATGTTCAAAACGTTAAACATAGTATTCTTGATCCGTTGCCCACAACGACCCGCTCCTCCAGTGCAAGCTCCATAAGTACCTAAGGTCCTGCAAGGCATGCAGCAGATAGTCAACAACTAGTTGAGCGAGTTCACAGTTAACAGTTTAGTAATAATACAGTGAGTAATAGTTTGTTCGTTCGTTTATATCATGTATCGTATTTCCATCGCGGCCTCCCAGGCAGGTGTGCGAAGATATTAGGGTATGTTCCTCCCAAGTGTTCTAGACTAGGTTTACTAGTATCGCGGCCTACCAGGCAGGTGTGCGAAGATGTTAGTAGGTTTAGTTCGCGGCCTTCCAAAGGCAGGTGTGCGAAGATGTCATAATATCGCGGCCAACCCTTGGCAGGTGTGCGAAGATCAGTTCAATAAGTGTTACTAGTCTAGTAGGTTCGTATTCGTTAGGTTCTACCGTCTGAGTATACACAATAATCCATTAAACCCCATCCCCACCCGGGAACCCATGCCTTGGCTGTGTGAACTCACCTTGGTTAGCTCGGTATGCTAAGTAGGTGCTCAAAGTAAATCAATCACGTCCTAGAGTATGCACGTATACAATCAGTTTGTATCCATGGAGTTGGCACGTAGGTATAAACACAGAAGTACTAGCATGTATCCAATATCACATAAGTCATGCACATCACTTAACAGCAGTTAGATAATCCAGTTAACATTTAACAGAGTTAAATCATGTTACTGTGCGACGTATTCAAATCGACGAAACACATTATTGACGAGACACTCCCTGTTTCGCCAACCACCCTTGGCGAAACACAACCCTGTTTCGTTGACTACTCTTGGCGAAACACAATCGTGTTTCGTCAAAAATCCCATCTCGTCAAGCATTCTAATTCGTCAAGTCTGTTTCGTGGTATCATTAGTTACGTCAAACATACAGTTACACGAGAATCATGCAGTTAGATACAGAAACCCTAATCATAGTTACTAGCCGTCATCAATCATCATCGATCATCACTATCATTCACCACACAGTAATCATACAGAAATCATCATACGTAATCATCATCATCATATAGAATTATCATTATAAAGAAATCGATCCATACCGCACATCATTATCCATTTAACACAAAATCAGCAAGGCATAACTATGTAACAGATTCATAACATGTAACGTGTATTCATTCCGTATACATCAACGAGTTTTGCAACACTAAATCGATACTATAGACCATAGCCTAGTCAAACCATCAACCAACACATGAATACGGTCATAATCTAGCATGCTCCTTCATGGTTACAACAAGAACAGTAATGGATGATATAGACAAGCAATCACACATAGAGGAACACTAACCGTAAAGAACAAGGAAGCAACAAGATCGGTTCGGGGTTTCGGGTATGCGGGATCGCCGTCACAGAGAAAGGGAGTTCTAGGGTTTCAGTAGTTTTGACAAAAGTGACGAATGAATAGAGAGTTCGGTACATATATGATTACGTAACGTGTTGGGCCCTTACTGGGCTTTGGCGAGACTGGGCTCGGCGAAACACCCTGTCTCGTCGAGATTGGGTTTGGCGAATCAAGTTTCTGTTTCGTCGAGATGTTATTGGCGAGACACATTGTTTCTTTGTGAAGGTTATCCAGGACTTAAGGAGATCAAGTGTTTACTAGCAGGTTCACACTATAACATTAACACATATCCATATAATCATCACCATGCGTTTTATCATATATCACGTAATATATCCAACAATCATAATACGTTTCATTATAACATAACGTATGCAGTTACAAGTCAAACAAGTCAAACAGTCAAAGTCCATGGTCAAAGTCAACGTGCATTAAATACGAGTCAAAAGTTCGAGTTGTCACATTATCCCCAACTTGAAAGAAATTTCGTCCCGAAATTTGGTACGTACTTACTGAGGAAGCTAGATAGGTTGCATTGTTCACTGGTTTTCCTGGGGTGTCATATCCTCCCCCCGTTGATCTGGAATTTCGTCCCGAAATTCCACAGTAGTAGCTTCAGCCTCAGCAGTGGTTGCATTGGTTCCGAATAACTGGGGATACTTTTCTTTCATTTGGTCTTCGCGTTCCCAGGTGTACTCTGGGCCACGTCGGGAGTTCCAACGAACTCGAACAAGAGGGATTCTCTTGTGTTTGAGGACCTTAACATCCCGGTCCGTGATTTCAACAGGTTCCTCGACGAACTGCAACCGCTCGTCGATAGTGAGTTCCTTGAAAGGAATGATAAGGGTCTCATCTGACAGGCACTTCTTCAGATTTGACACGTGAAAGACATTGTGAACTGCCCCGAGTTCCGGTGGTAGGTTCAATCGGTAGGCTACTGGGCCTATTCTTTCTATGATCTCGAATGGTCCGACATATCGCGGATTTAGTTTACCCCGTTTGCCAAAACGTACCACACCCTTCCAGGGTGAAACTTTAAGTAATACCCGGTCCCCGACCTGAAATTCCAATGGCTTTTTACGCTTATCCGCATAGGCTTTCTGACGGTCGCGTGCTGCCGCCATGCGTTGTCGTATCTGTGCAATCTTTTCTGTGGCGTCCACTACAATCTCTGGACCCGTAATCTGACTATCCCCCACCTCTGCCCAACAGAGAGGTGACCGGCATTTACGCCCGTACAATGCCTCGAATGGAGCGGCTTGTATGCTGGTGTGATAACTGTTATTGTATGAGAATTCCACCAAAGGGAGATGCTTTTCCCAGCCGTTGCCGAAATCGATGACACATGCCCGAAGCATGTCTTCAAGAGTTTGGATCGTTCGCTCAGACTGCCCGTCCGTCTGAGGATGATACGCTGTGCTCATGTCTAACCGTGAGCCGAAAGATTTGTGCATCGCTTGCCATAGCTCTGACGTAAATCGTGCATCACGATCCGAAATGATGGAGATGGGCACCCCGTGCCTTGAAACTACTTCTTTAAGATAAATGTCTGCGAGGGTGGAGAACTTATCCGTTTCCTTTATCGCCAGGAAGTGTGCAGACTTGGTGAGTCGATCCACGATCACCCATATCGTATCATTTCCGCGCTGAGATCTAGGTAAGCCCGTAACGAAATCCATGGAAATTTCTTCCCATTTCCACTGTGGTATCCTGGGTTGTTGAAGTAGGCCTGCGGGTTTCTGATATTCAACCTTGACTCTCGCACAGGTCAAACACTTGCCGACGTAAGTTGCAATGTGGGCCTTCATGCTAGGCCACCAATATGTAGTCTTGATGTCGTGGTACATTTTATCCGACCCTGGATGTATCGAGTAGCGAGACCTGTGAGCTTCATTCATTACAAGCTCTCGTAGACCGCCATAAAGTGGGACCCAAATACGCCCCGCTACATAGTAGGCGCCGTCTTCCTTTTGTTCCATTTGCTGCCTTGAACCACGTAAAGCTTCAGCCTTTACGTTTTCTGGTTTCAATGCTTCCACTTGAGCATCTCGTATCTGTGCAGGAAGACTAGACTGGATCGTAAGCTGTAACGCCCGCACGTGCTTAGGTAAGGTGTCCTTTCGACTGAGGGCGTCGGCCACAACATTGGCCTTGCCTGGATGATACTTGATGGCGCATTCGTAGTCATTTAGTAGTTCAACCCATCTTCGTTGACGCATGTTCAGATCCTTTTGCTTAAGAATATGCTCGAGACTCCTGTGATCGGTGTAAATCGTGCACCTGGTACCGTACAGGTAGTGTCGCCATATCTTAAGCGCGAAAACAACAGCTCCCAGCTCTAAATCGTGCGTCGTGTAGTTACGTTCATGAATCTTGAGTTGACGCGAAGCGTAGGCAATAACTTTATCCCGCTGCATCAATACGCAACCAAGTCCCTGTATCGATGCGTCACAATATACTACAAAATCTTCCGTGCCCTCTGGCAATGAGAGAATAGGTGCGTTGCAAAGCCTATCCTTTAAGTACTGAAAGGCGGTTTCCTGGGAATCTCCCCAACGGTAGGTGACACCCTTCTGCGTCAGCATGGTAAGTGGCTGCGCGATCTTCGAAAAGTCTTTGATAAACCGTCTGTAATAACCCGCCAAACCCAAGAATTGGCGTATTTCCGTTGGTGTACGCGGTGCAGGCCAGTTCCTGATCGAATCTACCTTAGATGGATCGACATGAATCCCATCCTTGTTCACCACGTGGCCTAAGAAGTGGACTTCACGAAGCCAGAAGTCACATTTCGAAAACTTGGCGTACAGTTGTTCCTTTCGAAGAAGTTCCAAAATCAATCGTAGGTGCTGCTCGTGCTCCTCCTGATTCTTGGAGTAAATCAGAATGTCGTCGATGAAGACAATGACGAACTTGTCGAGATAGGGTTTGCACACCCTGTTCATGATATCCATAAATACGGCAGGCGCTTTCGTTAACCCGAATGGCATGACAAGAAACTCGTAGTGACCGTAGCGAGTTCTGAAAGCGGTTTTAGAGACGTCCTCATCCCGGACTCTCAGCTGATGATAACCAGACCTCAAGTCTATCTTGGAGTAGTAACTCGACCCTTGCAACTGGTCGAATAAGTCGTCTATACGCGGAAGAGGATAACGGTTCTTCACCGTCACCTTGTTCAGTTCACGGTAGTCGATGCACATCCTGAAAGTGCCATCCTTCTTTTTCACGAAAAGTACTGGAGCTCCCCAAGGCGATGAGCTTGGACGAATAAAGCCCTTTTCCAAGAGCTCTTGTAGCTGCTTCGACAATTCTTCCAGTTCGGTTGGAGCTAAACGATACGGTGCGCGGGCTATTGGTGCTGCTCCAGGAGCTAACTCAATCTGGAATTCAACTTGACGATGAGGAGGTAATCCGGGTAGATCTTCAGGAAACACCTGAGGAAAGTCACGTACAACTGGAATATCCTCCAGCTTCTTTTCCTTTGCTGATGCGTCAGTGACTAGTGCCAGAATTGCAGTGTGCCCCTTACGTAAACATTTCTGCGCCTTTAGGAAAGAGATGATGCCAACCACAGCACCACTCTTGTCGCCTTGGACTTCGAGAGGTTCCTGACTAGAGCGTGGAATACGAATAACTTTTTCCTTGCATAAAATCTCTGCGTGATGTTGGGATAACCAATCCATACCGATGACGACGTCGAAACTACCCAAAACTATGGGTATAAGATCAATCGAGAAAGTCTGACCAGCTAGAACGATGTTACAACCCTTGATTACATGAGCCGCTTCTACACTCTTACCATTTGCTAGTTCTACGACGTGTTTGGTGTTTAGGGGTGTTGGTGTACGTTTTAACAATTTACTCATTTTCAATGACATATAGCTTGTATCAGCACCCGAATCAAATAAGACAGTAACATAAATATCGTCGAGAAGAAACTTACCCATAACCACGTTGGGATCATTCACTGCGTCACCCCGACCCAGCACGAACATACGACCACGAGCTTCGTTGCCATTGTTGTTGTTGTTTCCCCCGTTGTTGTTGTTAGTGTTGTTCCCGTTGCCCTGGTTGTTGTTGTTGTTGCGATTCTGGTTCTGGTTCAGTTGAGGGCAATCACGTTTGTAGTGGCCTTCAGCCCCACACTGGAAACATCCCCGGTTTCCACGCTGTGGCTGCTGCTGCTGGTTCTGTGGAGCTGGCGGTGGGAGTTGCTGGTTCTGGTTTGCTGGTCGAGAGCTTCTACAATCCTTAGCCTCATGACCCGGCTTGAGGCATCTTTGACAACGTTCCCTGCGACACCTTCCACTGTGGTGTTTGTTGCACCTGTTACACCACGGGTGAGTTCCCCTATAACCACTCTGCCCCTGACTGCCCGATGATTGCTGATTCGGACTCTGGTAATCGTTGGTGCGACGCTGCTGTGCTTGAGACTGAGCAGAAACTGATCCCTTGCTGGAATCCCCATCCCACTTTCTTTTGTTCTCGCTGGGTGTAGCAGAAGTAGTAGCTGGAGTAGCTGAAGGAGTGACTGTAGCAGTAGCGTTGACACGCTTAGGCAGTTTATTCTGGTCCACTGCCTGGTCGGTGATGCGATGAGCGAGGCGTTGAATAGCCTGGATGTTGTCGAGATTAGCCGATGTTACGTGGCTCTGGATTTCCGGTGCCAACCCTTTGAGATACATCTCGATGCGCTTGTATGGAGGGTCCACCATAGTTGGGCATAGCACAGCCAGCTCATTTGACCGTTTAGTATACGCTTCAATCTCTGACCCAACCATTTTCAGATTATACAGCTCGTCTTCCAGCTTGTGAATATCTTCACGCATGCAATACTCCCTCTTGATAAGTTCCTTAAAGTCGTTCCAGGGTGTGGCGTTAGCAGCTGCCAACCCAAGAATTTGCACCTGCGCGTTCCACCAGGTTAGCGCGATTCCTTCCAAGGTGCCAGTTGCATACTTGACCTTGCGAGCCTCAGGGCACTCGCACATTTCGAATACCGACTCTAGCTTTTCAAACCAATGGAGGAGTCCCACTGCCCCCTCGGTGCCACTGAAAGAATTTGGACGACAGTCCATGAAGTTCTTGAAAGTGCAGACAGGCTGCTGCGCGTGTTGACCTATTGTGTACGAATAGAACGAAGTTAAATACGAGAGTTAATGTAGGATCTAAAGATCCTAGTGTGTGCCTATACTGCAGGATATACTACCTGCTTGAGCGGCTGCAACTGCCGCAGCAACTTGAGCTTGAACGAGAGCCTCTAACTGGGCTTGAGTTATGTTAAGTCGTCCAGACATGATCTTCATAGCAAATGCAACATAAGTGAGAAAGGTTCGCAAATAGTGCGATGACAGAAGAGTGTAAGCACATAGGTGTTCTTAAGCAATAACAGGTAGTGAGCAAGAGTAAGGTAAGCATACTACGAGCAAAGTTCTAAGCAGTTCTAGTAAACAGGTAATAAACATAAACCTTGTTACCTAGGATGTCGAGTCTTGCACGTGGAGCGAAGCGTCGTTGTGGATCGTTGAGAGCACTGTTCTGGTTATAGTCTGGTTTTAATAAAAACGTTTTCCCATATTAAAACCAAGTTCTCTATAACCAATGGCTCTGATACCAATCTGTCACACCCCCAAAATCCACCTGCGGAGCACCACCGCTTGGGAGCGTGACGTGACCAGGATCAAGCCATCAATCATATTGAACATAGCATAATATATAAATAAATTAGTTCGTAAACCCAATTCAATACAATCGATGTTCTAAACCAAACATAGTATCAATAGCGGAAGCATAATCATGTAAACCCATAGTAAATCATAAGTTCAAATGTTCAAAACGTTAAACACAGTATTCTTGATCCGTTGCCCACAACGACCCGCTCCTCCAGTGCAAGCTCCATAAGTACCTAAGGTCCTGCAAGGCATGCAGCAGATAGTCAACAACTAGTTGAGCGAGTTCACAGTTAACAGTTTAGTAATAATACAGTGAGTAATAGTTTGTTCGTTCGTTTATATCATGTATCGTATTTCCATCGCGGCCTCCCAGGCAGGTGTGCGAAGATATTAGGGGATGTTCCTCCCAAGTGTTCTAGACTAGGTTTACTAGTATCGCGGCCTACCAGGCAGGTGTGCGAAGATGTTAGTAGGTTTAGTTCGCGGCCTTCCAAAGGCAGGTGTGCGAAGATGTCATAATATCGCGGCCAACCCTTGGCAGGTGTGCGAAGATCAGTTCAATAAGTGTTACTAGTCTAGTCGGTTCGTATTCGTTAGGTTCTACCGTCTGAGTATACACAATAATCCATTAAACCCCATCCCCACCCGGGAACCCATGCCTTGGCTGTGTGAACTCACCTTGGTTAGCTCGGTATGCTAAGTAGGTGCTCAAAGTAAATCAATCACGTCCTAGAGTATGCACGTATACAATCAGTTTGTATCCATGGAGTTGGCACGTAGGTATAAACACAGAAGTACTAGCATGTATCCAATATCACATAAGTCATGCACATCACTTAACAGCAGTTAGATAATCCAGTTAACATTTAACAGAGTTAAATCATGTTACTGTGCGACGTATTCAAATCGACGAAACACATTATTGACGAGACACTCCCTGTTTCGCCAACCACCCTTGGCGAAACACAACCCTGTTTCGTTGACTACTCTTGGCGAAACACAATCGTGTTTCGTCAAAAATCCCATCTCGTCAAGCATTCTAATTCGTCAAGTCTGTTTCGTGGTATCATTAGTTACGTCAAACATACAGTTACACGAGAATCATGCAGTTAGATACAGAAACCCTAATCATAGTTACTAGCCGTCATCAATCATCATCGATCATCACTATCATTCACCACACAGTAATCATACAGAAATCATCATACGTAATCATCATCATCATGTAGAATTATCATTATAAAGAAATCGATCCATACCGCACATCATTATCCATTTAACACAAAATCAGCAAGGCATAACTATGTAACAGATTCATAACATGTAACGTGTATTCATTCCGTATACATCAACGAGTTTTGCAACACTAAATCGATACTATAGACCATAGCCTAGTCAAACCATCAACCAACACATGAATACGGTCATAATCTAGCATGCTCCTTCATGGTTACAACAAGAACAGTAATGGATGATATAGACAAGCAATCACACATAGAGGAACACTAACCGTAAAGAACAAGGAAGCAACAAGATCGGTTCGGGGTTTCGGGTATGCGGGATCGCCGTCACAGAGAAAGGGAGTTCTAGGGTTTCAGTAGTTTTGACAAAAGTGACGAATGAATAGAGAGTTCGGTACATATATGATTACGTAACGTGTTGGGCCCTTACTGGGCTTCGGCGAGACTAGGCTCGGCGAAACACCCTGTCTCGTCGAGATTGGGTTTGGCGAATCAAGTTTCTGTTTCGTCGAGATGTTATTGGCGAGACACATTGTTTCTTTGTGAAGGTTATCCAGGACTTAAGGAGATCAAGTGTTTACTAGCAGGTTCACACTATAACATTAACACATATCCATATAATCATCACCATGCGTTTTATCATATATCACGTAATATATCCAACAATCATAATACGTTTCATTATAACATAACGTATGCAGTTACAAGTCAAACAAGTCAAACAGTCAAAGTCCATGGTCAAAGTCAACGTGCATTAAATACGAGTCAAAAGTTCGAGTTGTCACAGTGATACCTTTAGGAGTACGTAGTCACCAACTTCAAATTCAAGGGGCTTGCGTCTTTTATCGGCGTAACTTTTCTGTCTGTTCCGAGCTTTCACCAAGTTGTCTCTTATCTGGTGGATTTTGTCAGTCGTTTCTTGTAGAATCTCGGGACCGGTTAACTGGGAATGACCAATCTCATGCAACACAATAGGCGAACGACATCTACTACCATATAAGGCCTCGAATGGTGCCATCTGAATGCTGGAATGATAGCTGTTGTTATACGAGAATTCGACCAATGGCAGGTGTTTGCTCCAACTACCGCCAAAATCAATAACACACGCACGGAGCATGTCTTCAAGAGTACGGATCGTTCTTTCAGTCTGTCCGTCGGTTTGTGGATGGAATGCAGTACTCAAGTTCAGCGACGTACCAAGGGCCGCTTGAAATGTTTCCCACAATCTCGAAGTAAACCGAGCATCACGGTCAGAGATGATGTCTCGAGGCGTACCATGATTTCGAATGATCTCGTCGGTGTAGATTTGGGGTAGTTTGGCCACCTTATAGTCTTCTCGTATCGGCAGAAAGTGGGCTGATTTGGTCAGACGGTCGACTATAACCCAAATACTGTCATGACCTGATGGCGTGGTCGGAAGCTTAGTTATAAAGTCCATAGCTATGCTCTCCCACTTCCATATAGGTATCGGCGGTTGTTCGAGTAAGCCGGAAGGTCTTTGATGTTCAGCCTTAACTCTTGCACAGGTTAAGCAGCTACCAACATAAAGAGCGATATCCCGTTTCATCCCCGGCCACCAGTACTTGTAACGAAGATCCTGGTACATCTTTTCAGCACCGGGATGAATGGAGTATCGGGATTTGTGGGCTTCATTCATGATAATCTTTCGCAAATCGGTCCTCCTTGGGATCCAGATTCGGTCTAGATAGTAGAATATCCCATCGGGTTTGCTTACAAGTTGAGCTCCATCGTGATGAATCCTCTCTTTCTTAAATGTACGCTCATTAAAGCAAGCATGTTGAGCTTCACGGATGAGAGTTTCGAGATTATGCTGCGCTTGGATATTTCGGACACCAAGCACATAATTCTTTCTGCTGAGCGCGTCGGCAACCACATTCGCTTTGCCTGGGTGATAACGAATCTCACAGTCGTAATCGTTGAGGAGTTCTACCCATCGGCATTGATGCATGTTGAGTTCTCTCTGATCAAAGATGTGTTGTAAACTCCTGTGATCGGTGAAGATCGTACACTTGGTGCCATACAGGTAGTGTCGCCAAATCTTTAATGCAAAGACAACTGCGCCTAGCTCGAGGTCATGGGTTGTATAGTTCTTCTCGTGGATCTTGAGCTGTCGAGATGCGTAGGCTATAACCTTGTCTCGTTGCATGAGGACACAGCCAAGACCAAGGTTTGAAGCATCACAATAGACAACGAAGTCATTGCTTCCGTCGGGCAGCGTAAGAATCGGTGCATTGCACAGCATATGTTTGAGGGTTTGAAAGGCAGTCTCATGCGTGGTTCCCCACACAAAGGGCTTGTCTTTATGAGTAAGAGCGGTAAGCGGCACAGCGATTTTGGAGAATCCTTCGATAAATCGTCGGTAATAACCCGCTAGTCCGATAAAAGAACGAACTTCAGACGGGTTCTTAGGCGTAATCCAACTTTTAACTGCTTCAATCTTCGTGGGATCGACGTGTATACCTTGACTATTCACGATGTGACCCAGAAATTGAACCTCCTCCAGCCAAAATTCACACTTGGAGAACTTGGCGTAGAGTTGATTCCCCTGAAGTAACTCGAGAACCAAACGTAGATGTTGCGCGTGTTTGGTCTTCGACTTGGAATAGATTAAGACATCATCGATGAACACGATGACAAAACGGTCTAAGAAGGGCTTACACACGCGATTCATCAGATCCATGAAAACCGCGATCGTAATGGCCATAACGGGTTCAAAAAGTGGTTTTAGGGATGTCTTCCTCTTGAATCCGCAACTGATGATAGCCTGGGCATAGATCGATCTTTAAAAAACACTGAGCACCTTGCAGCTGGTCAAATAAATCATCGATTCGAGGCAAGGGGTATCGGTTCTTGATGGTTAGCTTATTCAACTCCCGATAGTCGATGCACATTCAGAACGACCCATCCTTCTTTTTGACGAAAAGGACTGGCGCGCCCCAAGGAGAAGTGCTCGGGCGAATAAAGCCTTTTCAAGCAATTCCTGGAGTTGGTTCGAGAGTTCTCGCATTTCGGATGGAGCGAGTCGATAAGGGGCTTTGGCAACAGGGTTAGCTCCAGGAATAAGGTCGATGCGAAAGTCGATATCACGACTTGGAGGTAATCCAGGGAGATCATCAGGGAACACCTGAGGAAACTCACGGACCACTGGGACATCTTTGACTTCAACTTTCTTTTTCATTCCCTCCTCCGCTACTACAATGTTGGCCAAGAAGGCTCGATATTCCTTGCGGAGATACTTGCTGGCTTGAATACACGACAGGAGTTTGAGGCCTTTCGTAGCAGTTTCACCATATACACATAGGAGATCACCATTGGCGAGTACGAATCGAATCATCTTATCGAAGCACACAACTTCAGCATGGTTTTCACGAAGAAAGTCCATGCCTACTATGACGTCGAAACTTCCGAGTTGCATCGGAATTAGGTCGATTGGGAAGATGTGATTGTTGAGCTCGAGAGTACAATCACGGAGTACAGAGTTAACGGCGACGGTCCTTCCAGTAGCGACTTCGACCTCGAATGATGACGAAAGATAAAAGCGCTTACGACTAAGGAGCTTCTCGAATTCAAACGACAAAAAGCAGTTATCGGCTCCAGTATCAAACAAACATGATGAATATATACCATTCACAAGGAACGTACCATTGACCACGTTGTTGTTAGCTTGAGCCTGACGGGCGTTGATGTTGAAGGTTCTGGCATGGGCTGCTTGCTGCTTTTGCTGAGGCTGCTGTTGTTGTTGCTGCTGGGGCTGTTGAGGCTCTTGCTTGACTACCCTGTTCGGGCACCGGTTTGCAGAGTGGTTAGGGTCACCACATGCAAAGCAGACTCGAGCATTGACTGCTGGTGCTTGAGCTGCTGGTTGACCTTGCGGGGCAGGGAGTAGAGCCTGGTTGACAATGGCTTGAGCTGGAGCCTGGCGGGGACCATAGCGACAGTTCGCAGTGAAATGCCTGTAGAGGTTGCAGTGAGCGCAGAATCGACAAGCCACACCCACTGGGTGGTGATAAGAACACGTCGGGCAGAGTGGGTGGGGGCCTGTGTATGCACGCTTCGCTGGCGGTGCATTGATCACTGGAGCTGAGCGCTGTGGTTGCTGCTGCTGGATTGGTACAACCTGGAGAGGAGCAGCAGTGGTTGCGGCAGCACAACTCTTGTTCTTCTTCCTCCTTCTTGAAGACTTGGAGGTTTGAGCAGTGGTGTTGTCGGTGGATGCTGTTGTGACTTGATGCAGAGACTTGGCTTGCTTATCCCAAAACCCAGACTTCACCCGCTTGTCGTTAATCTCAGCGGCAAGAAGGTAAGTCTCCTCGATTGATGCTGGCTTAGAAGCTTGAACAAAATCCGCTACACAGTCTGGAAGAGCGCGGATATACTTCTTGATGGTCATTTCTGGAGTCTTGACCTGATCGGGACAGATGATGCTTAACTGCTTGAAGCGAGCGGTGAGACCTGCGTTGTCTCCTTCCTTCTGCTTGATAACCCAAAATTCATCCTCCAGCTTTTGGCGTTCGTGGGGAGGACAGAACTCGTCGATCATGATTGCCTTTAGTTCCTCCCACGTCAACTCATAGGCTGCGTCGTTCCCACGCTTGTATCGTTCCGCAGTCCACCAGTCTAAAGCACGAGACTGGAAGACGCCAGTAGCATTGAGAGTGCGGAGATTTTCGGGGCATCCGCTTTGTCGGAGGGTGACTTCCACCGAGTCGAACCAATGAAACATGGCTGTAGGGCCATCCTCACCGGTGAACTCCTTTGGTCCACACGCTTTGAACTGCTTGAATCTAAAAGCAGTCTTGTTGGAATCTTTCGGAGGGTCAGCATGGGATACCTCAGACGACTTGCTAGATCGGTTAGCCCAACCGATCGGTTAGTCGCTTAATATGATCCCTTGGTAAGGTGTCACTCGATCGGGTGGCATGCTCGATCGGGTGGCACTCCAATGCTTTTAAAAAAAATGGTTAAGTGTTGAAGTATAGTATCTCATGATCCGAAGAGTAATGTCACAAATCGAGTGGTAGGTTCGATCGAACATCACTTCGTCAATACTACACTCCATGAAATTGTGGGTCCATGTGTTAGCCGATCGGCTGGCCCGGTCGATCGGCTCGGAAGTCCGTTCGGTTGGGCTGTCCGTTCGAACAGCCTAACCGTTCGGCCAGCATTTCTGACCTGGTTAGCCTATCCTCTAACACTTGGCCGTTTTGTTAACTTGTGGTGATTTTGAGATAGCTTGATAACGAGTTGAACCACAGGACATGAGTCCTTACTTGGTTCACTGGTTCGGGCAGGAATCACCCAAGTCCGGCCAGTGAACTGTTCGTAACTTCCGTTTAACGTTTAACCCGGAATCGGTGAACCTCGTAGGTAGAATCCGAATCTTGAACCATGTGTTTGTTTAGGATGATTTGTGAGTTGGTTCAAGCTCCGTTTTCACCGGTTTTAAAGTGTTGAGTGCAAAAGAGTTGAAAGATAGTTGAGAAATCCGTCTTTCAATCTTTTCCACCGTGAAATGTTAAGATCCTTGGTAGATTTTAGGTTGTTTATGTGGAAATCGGCTAGATCTAAGCTAATCATAGTGGAATGATGCCAAAATTTGATGTTCTTGAAGAACACCATGATGACATCACCCAAGAACACTTAGATCTTGGTGATTTCACGGTTAAAATCCAAGTTTTGAAAGGTAGAAAGGTGTAGAATCATTAAATGAACAAGATCGTACAAGAATTAGAGTGAAAACTTACCGAATCGGAGAGAAATCTGAGAAATAGTGAAGAATAAGGGCTGGTCGGTCAGAGCTTTCCAAAAGTGGTAAAGATGACAATGACAGCCCTATTTATAGGCTTCCAAAAGAGGAAAGGTGTAACCGATCGGCCAGGGTTGCACTGATCGGATGGGCTGGCCGATCGAACAGGACTGTTCGATCGGTTGGCCTGTTCGATCAGGTTGCCCTGTTCGATTGGCACAACCTTTTGAGTGTTTCGCGACGATTTTTGATATTTCGATTTCGATGAACGATGATTTGGGTATGATAGAGTTCCTAGTCAAATTACTTTAATCCCAACCACTATACTTAACATATAATCATCCTTACTTCATAATTCGGGCTCGATTTCGATTGAGTTCGATTACCTTTCGAGTTTCGATTTGATTCGATTGATTCACCACACATAACAACGTAAAATAAACATGCACAAGTAACACGTAAGGCACACACACACACACGTATAAAAGTACCAAATTCACATATCCGAGTTCGATGATTGATTCGATTAGCTTGATTATTGATTGATTAACTTTATTGCATTGTTACTTCCTGCTATTCAAGTCGATTATCGGTTCACATTCGATTAACTTTCGATTTATTTGATTATACAACACTTACTCCACATAATACAAAAATTAAAATAAATTAATTCCAATAACAGTCAATATTTGACTTTGACTTTGACATTTGGAAAACACGGGGTGTTACAACTACTTCGTCTACGTACAACTTGGCCAATCTTTCCATGCTAAAGGTTTCTTTCATCGGTAGAAAATGAGCTGATTTGGTTAATCGGTCCACAATTACCCAAATCGCATCATTACCTTTTCTGGTTTTGGGTAACTTAGTAACAAAATCCATTGTTATGAGTTCCCATTTCCATACAGGCATCTCCAATGGTTGTAGTAGTCCTGAAAGTCTCTGATGTTCGACTTTTACTTGTGAACAGGTTAGACACTTAGATACGTATTCAGCTATATCTTTTTTCATTCCTATCCACCAGAAATTGTTTCTTAAATCTTGGTACATCTTATTATTTCCTGGGTGCATAGTATACCTAGACTTGTGGGCTTCTTCTAAAATCTTATTTCTTGATTCTCCCTGCTTAGGTATCCAAATTCGTTTCTTGTGGAATCTCCAAATTCCATCATTTCCTTGTTCTAGTTCTTTTATATAACCTTTCATTCCTTCAGCATCATCCTTGATTGCTGTTTCCTGAATTTCCTTGATTTGTTCCATTAAATCTACTTGTAGATTTAATCTAAGAGCACGGACTCGTTTTTGCTTCTCATGATACTTACGACTTAAGGCATCTGCGACTATATTTGCTTTTCCTTCGCGATATTGAATATCACAGTCGTAATCGCTCAGGATTTTCATCCATCTTCTTTGCCTCATATTTAATTCTTTTTGCCCGAATATGTACCTTAAACTTTTATGATCTGTATAGATGGTAAACTTACTTCCATATAGATAATGTCTCCAGATTTTAAGGGAAAAAATTATGGCTCCTAATTCTAAATCAGGAGTCGTATAATTCTCTTCTTGCTTTTTCAATTGCCTAGAGGCATACGCAATTACCTTCTTGCACTGCATCAATACACATCCGTATCCTAATCTTGAAGCATCACAATATACTTCGAAATCTTCTGTTCCCTCGGGTAAAGCTAAAATTGGAGCATTTGACAATCTGTGCTTTAAAATCTTAAAAGCTTCTTCTTGTCTCGGTCCCCACTCAAACTTAACGGCCTTACAGGTCAACTTAGTTAAAGGTACAGCTATCTTAGAAAAATCCTTAATAAATCTTCTGTAGTATCCAGCTAAGCCTAGAAAACTTCTAATTTCCATAGCCGTTTGCTGGACCTTCCATTTAGTGATTGCTTCTATTTTAGCAGGATCTACATGGATACCTTCGTGATTTACTACGTGACCTAAGAATTGCACTTCTTGTAGCCAAAATTCACATTTTGAAAATTTAGCATAGAGCTTTTCTTTTCTTAACAAAGTTAAGAGTGCGTGTAAGTGCTCACAATGTTCCTTTTGACTTTTGGAGTAAATAAGTATATCGTCGATGAAAACGATCACAAATTTATCCAAGTATGGTTTACAGATTCGATTCATCATGTCCATAAATGTTGCTGGGGCATTTGTTAGTCCAAAGGGCATGACTGTAAACTCATAATGACCATACCTAGTTCTAAAAGCAGTTTTGGGTATGTCTTCTTCTTGTACTTTCAACTGGTGATATCCGGATCTTAAATCTATCTTTGAAAAATATCTAGCTCCTTGAAGTTGATCAAAAAGATCGTCAATCCTAGGTAACGGGTATCGGTTCTTAATGGTAACCTTATTCAATTCTCTATAATCGATACACATTCTCATTGATCCGTCTTTCTTTTTTCACAAACAACACTGGTGCTCCCCAAGGGGATGAACTAGGTTGTATGAATCCTTTACTTAGTAATTCATCTAATTGTTTTTTCAATTCTAGCATTTCAGTGGGTGCTAATCGATAAGGTGCTTTAGCTATTGGTGCAGTACCCGGAATTAAATGAATTCTAAACTCTACTTCTCTATCGGGTGGTAATCCAGGTAGTTCTTCTAGAAAAACATCTGGGTATTCTGAGACCACAGGGATGTTCTGAAGTTCCTTACCTTTAGCGTTAATGATTACGGAAATCATATACACCATTTCTTGTTTTCTCGAATAACTAGCCAATTTCATTACTGAGACGAATTTCAGTGGCTTTCGAGGTCTATCTCCTGTAATTAAAATTACCTCTCCTGTGGGGGTACGAATTTCTACAGAATTCTTATCACATAGGATTCGAGCATGGTTGGCTATTAACCAATCCATTCCTAGTACTATATCGAATCCGGCTAATTTCATAGGTAACAAGTTTGTAGAAAACTTATGGCCTAATAGTTCTATTATTCCTTCTTGCAAGACTTTATCTATGTTAACAGAATTTCCTTCTGCTGTTTCGACCGTAAAAATCTGCTTAAGAGTGGTTAAGGGTAGCTTAAGAGCTTGGCAAAATGAAGTATTAATAAAACTTTGGTTTGCACCAGAGTCAAATAATACTTTTGCAAATACGTCGTGAACTAGGAATGTACCAGCTATCACGTCTGGGATGAGTTCGGCTTCTTGAGTGGTCAGCTGGAATGCTCGTGCATTCTTCTTGGTTGTTCCGTTGGCCGTTTTAGCTTTATTGTCTGCTGGTTTAGCTAACTTAGGACATTCAGATTGGAAATGTCCCGTTTCTCTGCAGTTATAACAAACTCTTGTTTTCCTTCTGCAGTCTTCTTCACGATGTCCTCTTGCCTTGCAGAAGTTGCAAATTATATTGCATTGTCCATAGTTTTTCTTCTTGCAATTTCTGCAGAAAGGAGGTGATGAGGATTGTCCTGTTCCTCTTTTCTTAGTATTACCCACACGAAATCCTTGGGTAATCTTTTGAGCTAATTCCTTCTTTCGATCTTCTTCTCTTGTGCGCACCAGTTCATCTGTTAGGGTATTAGCTAATTCCACAGCACCGTCAATAGTACGAGGTCTCACAGCTTTAACGATGTTACGGATTTCACTAATTAATCCCCAAATGTAACGGGAAATGAGTACCGGTTCTGGCGAGGCCAGTGTTGGTACTACTCTAGCGTATTCAAAGAATGTCGAAGTATAACCGCGACAATCTACTCCCGTCATACGATGATTTAGGAACTTATTTGCCATTTGATCTTTTTCATATTCGGGACAGAATTTTCTTTCTACAAGACCCTTAAATTCTTCCCAGCTCATGGCATAGGCTATTCTTCTTCCCTTTGCCTGTAATACTGTGTTCCACCATTCTAGTGCCCCTTCTTTGAACAGATTTGAAGCATATATGACCTGATCTTCTTCGGCACATTTGCTTATTGCAATTACTGCTTCGGTTTTCTCTAACCAACGCAGTGTTGCAGTTGCCCCTTCGTTACCTGCAAATTTAGTGGGTTTGCAAGCAAGAAATTCTTTGTAAGTGCAACCAGGCGTTGCAGCTTTCATTTTCTTAGGAAGTGGGGCTTGTTGTGGATCATTATCATGATTGTCATGATTGCTTCCTCCATTTACACTATGGCTAAAATTGTCTTTCTGAGTACGTTTACTAGGAATGATTTGTTGCGGTTCAACAGGTTTCCTAGCAGCAGCCATGATTGCTGGAATAGCATTGGCTATCCCTTGAGTAATGATATTTTCAATATCTTGTCTAGTCATATACTGATTTTCCTGGTTTTGCTCAGATTTATTCTCTTCATTAACCGGCTCATTGTTAGCGTTTTCCATCTAATAATTTTTATAGATATCGACTTATTAGTTGATTGATAATTTAACAAAACAATTGCACGTAATCACATAATTTTATCACACATATCTATAGCCAAAATTGTCGATTTCTCGACTTCTATTTTGTGTTGTATATTGTATATGCATCCATACACACTGTATCTTACAAGGTTTTATTGCCCATTTTACAGAGTTCTAATTTTACTATTATGCTATTATACAACATACTTCCCCCGACTCCACCATTTTGTTGGTTAACTGACAGTTCTAGTAATGATGCTCCCATTCATCGTACTTCCAGGAAAGTTGTTCCCCCATTTCCCTGATCCTATTGCCTGTTCCTATCAGCTCTTCTCCGAACTGTCTAAGTTCGGCTAAGTTTTCATCGCTCATCGGAGGATTGGGGATAGGTTCTGGATCAAATTGTGGAAGGAAGGTGTAGGGACTATTAACTATGCTTTGGAATTGCCAGTCATTTGTCCACCATTCTTCCATTTCGCCGAATGGTCGGGTGTGGATTAAAGGGTCCGGAATAGCTGGTTCTAAGTTTAAGGGAAATTGAACTGTGGCCGGGTAAGGGTGCAGATTATTGCGGATAGGGCTTATGACATCACAGTTTGCCAGTAGACGGTCTATTTCGTCTTGGAACGTGATTCCTTCAGGTTGTTTTGAGCTCTCTCCAATCTCTATTCCCTTTTGCCTAATGTCTATCTCTGGCTGTTTAGAACTCTCTCCGGTCTCTATTTCTTTCCCTTTACTCACGGGATTTTCTATTTTAGGAGTCTCCTAGTTGTTGGTTTCCTCCTGCGCACTTTCCTCCATCCTACATATCTTCTTCTCTTTTTACGTTTTGCTTTTTCCAGCGGTGGAGCTTGGAATTCCAGGGGTTCCTCTATGTCAGCAATATAACCAGTAAAGTCGTGGGAGACTTCAATTGGTACTGGGTAGAGGTTGAGATTCTGGAACGCTTCCGATATCTCATTCATGCTGCATAGCATATATGCAAAATGCACAAAAATGCTAAGTTAAAACTTTGGAACAAAGTTTTACAAATAAACACTGAAGTTTTATTGCATATTAATTTGTACAGAGGACAACAGAAAGAAACACACTAGGATTTATTTATTTACTGGGTAGTAATTTTCTGCTAGGCCAGACTTATTGAAAATTTAGAGGTTTGTATTTTCTGCTACGGTAGCTAGCATATAAAGATCCCATTTTTCATCTAACTTATCTTCCCAAGGTGGACTATTGCCTAATTACTGGATTTCTGGATTAAACCTCACTTTCTTGACTTGGGGTTTCCGACTTTTCCTAATAATCGAATTTCTTTTCTCTGGGGTAAGAGGATTTTCATATTGTGCCTTTCGGACAAAAATCCCTTCTTCTAGGTCTGCTGGGTATTTGGAGGAAGAGGTTCCTTTTTCTGTGGATGCAGTATCTAATTTGTGGTAGATAGCAGAAAGCTTTTGTTTACCCATATTATATCTAACAATAATCCAGTTAATAAAACACATAATCACATAATGGCAATTAATAGAATTAAGTATTTTGTTAAATACTTAATTTATAGGCTTAAATCAGTGGCTCGATCAGTGGCTCTATTAGTAGCTCTGATACCACCTTTTCCTGTCACGACCCTCGGCCCCGGTTTGACCCGGTTCAAGAGCCGCGAGGCAGGAAACCCGTGGTATCTAATTTAGGCGACAACGGAAGTCTTTTAATACAGGATCTTTTAATACTGAAAATGCTCGTTTAATATATTACAGAAAGTTTTAGGGATAAAATCCCATAATTTACAAAAAAGTGATTTCACCGGGAAATCTTTATTTCTCAAAACATGTTTCTTTATTTGTTCATATTGAGCCACTTCTCTGAGCTTGTAGTGCTTCACGGCACTTTTCTTGGATCACAACAGATCACCTGAAACATGTTTGAAAAAGGTTTTGTCAGCAGGGAAATACTGAGTGAATCATTCAGTTTACTAAAACGACCCATTGGTTATAATTTACAGTATTAAGGGCGATTACAATGTTTCTGATATCAAACCAACTACCCACAGTATTTGTCACTCGACCATCCATTGGCTAGCCCATTTGTCCAATGGTGTCTGTGACTGTGGTCAGATCACCCCTTGGCCACCCGTTTGTCCAAGTGTGATGGGAAACAAGTAATGTATACAAAACCCCACATACCGGCTGTAATATGGTGATTACAAAGACTTAATCCCTGTAATTATAACTTCTGAAAATAATTTGGAGTTTTGTAAAACAATTGATAAAAAGAGAATGACTCACAAACTGTGAGAAAAGAGAATGACTCACATTGCAGTTTTAACGAGCAAGGTATAAGCCTACTGATTAACCGTGATTAACCTAATTTAAACACAATGCACACACAAACGGGTTAGTAACTAATACAGCAGTTACGACAATTCACGAGATCAAACCCACACAACGATTAACAAGTGCAATACTTAACAATTCAACGGATTCACGACGAATAACAGAGCATAGTCCGAATTCGAACAGCACTCAAATATTCAAGTCGAAATCACGATGAATAACAAAGTATAAGCTCAATTTGAGCAGCACTCAGACAATCGTTGGATAGTTACAATCGATCGGACGTTGAATCGTAATAGCGATTGAGTTATTACCCTGATTGCGGCAGCACTTCGTGAACTAGTGTGTGGTGTGGACTGTTGTTACTATAACTCGACGTACGTTCATAGAATTTCCGTCGTTTCAAACACATAAATCAAGTGCCAATGTCTGCTATTTATACTGATTTTTGGACACGCTTACGGACCGTATGCCTTATCCCTTACGGTCCGTAAGGGAAGCAGTCTAAATATAGGGTAGCTAGGTTTGGGACTAGCTATGCTGAGTTGACAGATTCTTCAAACGAAAATTAGACAGCGAGAATTATAGATAATCGTCACTAGGGTTTACCCCCCTTGAGTTTTAGGGGCCCTGATCCTGATTCCGATTGTTCTGGAAATTTTAGGGTTAATGCAGAATTACTTGGGTGTCTCAATTAGGGTTTCCTTAATAGATAATTACCATCCTAATTATGGATTTTAGTGAGAGTTGTTACACTAGTCGAAGGTTGTGTTTTAAAACTTAAATAACAAGTGTTTGTAATACTCAAATTTTATGAATGGATGAACATCGTTTGATCATGTAGTTGTTTATTACGATTGAATGCAATGATATTAAACCAGTCACACATCATACGCTTCCGCAAAAGTCAGAATGTGACATTGAAAGCTACGCCCCTGCTGGTGTAGTGGTAAATCCCTTTCTTTACCAACAAGAGGTTATGGGTTCAATTAGAGGTGTACAAATCGGGTTTTTTTTAAACCGGTCCGTTTTTTAACCGAACCGGCTTTTTTTCATCCATCCAAAACAAAAACCGGTTTTTTTTAATAACCGGTTTTTCAAGTTCAAAACAATAACCAGTGTAACCGGTTGGGATCGGTTTTTAACCATTTTTTAAAACCGGTTTCGGTTATTAACCGGTTTTTCAGATCAAGAATAGTAACCAGTCACCAACCGCCGGTTCGGTTCGGTTTTAAAATCGGTTAAAAAAACCGGCGGTATTTTTTCCGGTTACGGTTCTAAAACCGCTTTTTTACACCTTTAGGTTCAATCCTTTATAGCTCACTTTTCTCTTTTTTTTAAATTTAGTTCAAACCTCGCTATGACCCGATCCGAACGAGGACCGACCCGAAAAATTTAACGTTTTGTTATGAAAATTTTGAACATCGAAAAAAATGGACCTGTCGAAAAAAAAATTTGGATCCGCCACTGATTATAACATGGTATTAAACTAAAGTATTAAAATGGCCGGAGTGTTTGATTTTGCATAAAAGCCATTCTGGTTGGATCCTTAATTTAAAGTTTTGAACTATAACTAATATTTCAAGCAAGAAGGGTGATGGTTGAGTAAAATAAAATGGAACCTTAGGCCACTGGGGTGGCAAGTTATACTTCTGTGATAAGCCAAAAATAACGCGTGGAACACCTTTGTACACCGCCGCCACCACCTTATTTAACGCGTGAAGAATTGTGGAAACCATCACGCGTGGAGAAGAGATGACCGTTTTATTTTTTGACCGTTTGGCACAATATTACCGTTTGGGGTTTAATTTTTTTAGAGGTTTTTTATATAAAATCCAATTCATTCCCTCATCACTCAATCAAATAAATCAAAAAACTCTCCAATTCTACTAAAAAATTCTCCAATTCAACTCCAAAATTTTACATCTCAGTCTAAATAATTTAACAACAAACATGGAAGGTTCAAGCAAGAGAGGTGGGAGCTCGAAAAAAAGAGGTTCGGGTACGAAGAAAAATCCCGTAAGACCCAAGGTTCGAGCGAATCTTGGCGAGCCGATACGCTTTAGGTTGCAAGACGAACCCGAGCAAGTCACACCCTTTCAAACCCAACAATATCCACCCTTTCAAACCCAACAATATCCACCCTTTCAATCGCAAACGTATCAAAACCAACCGTTCGTTCCACTGTTTCAACCTCACCAATTTCAACCCCAATCGTTTCAACACTTTCAAACCCAACCCCAACAACTCGACCCACTACTAAAAGATAACACCCACATCCGTCAATTTGCAAATGCGTATCGTGAACCACAACCAAGTCTCGACGACGATGAAGATGATGATTACGTTCAATAACAACAAGAAGAAGAAAAAGAAGAAGAGGAAGAGGAAGAAGAACAAAATGATGATGTTCAAGAAATTGTCCCAACCATCCGACAACATTGGACGAGCGAGGAGGAAGTGGCCTTGTGAAGGCGTACTTGCACATCTTCGAGAACAAGAAACATGCCAACGAGCAAAGAAAGGATACGTTTTGGAGACGGTTCATTAATCATTTTAGCCGACTTCCCGATGCAAAGGAACGAAACATGGACCAAATGACGTCGAAATGGACGGATTTGAACGGGAAAATTAGTAAGTTCAACGGTTGTTTCATTCAAAAGGTATGTTCTTTTTATAAAGTTTAAATCTTTAAAAAAATTGTTATTTTGTAAAAAACTGTTATTTTAAAAAAAATCAAAAAAATGTTATTTAAAAAAAAAGAAACTGTTATTTTTTATAAAAACAAACGGAAAACAATTTTTTAAAAAAAACAGAAACTGTTTTATTTTTAAAAAACAGAAACAGTATTTTAAAAAAAAAACAGAAAACAATTTTTATTAAAAACATAAAACATTTATTTTTTATAAAAAAAGAAATTGTTTTTGTAAAAAAACAGAAAACAGTAATTTTTTTAATAAAAAACTGAAAAAATAATTTTTTTTAAATACATAAGTTTTTATATTTTTTGTAGAACCGTAATCCACAAAGTGGAGCGAGCGAGGCGACAATCATGCGACAAGCCACCGAAGAGTATTGCGAACTCTACAAAAAGAGGAGTTTTCCTCACGTGGCAGCATGGAAGGTTGCGAGGAATCACCCGAAGTGGGTCCCAGTTGATTTGGTCGACATGCGTGGTCCTACGGCTCCAAAAAAAAGAGGAGGTCCGAAAAGATCAAAGACATCCGATTCGGGGAACTACACGACTTCCGCGTCGGATAACTTGCCCCAAATGAATTTAAACGATGACCCCCTTGACGAACCCGATCAACCCATTGACGACCCTGTTGAAGAAGATACACCTACAAGGCCACGTCGCAGGAAAAGTGGTGAATCGTCAAGCAAAGGAAAGGAAGTGGTGGCAGAGTCGATCTTCAGAATCGAAGAGGCGAAAATGGCGCAATACAACGAGGCCAAACAAAGAAAAGAAAAAATTATGTCCATAAAAGTTGAACGTGAGCAGGCGTACATGGGACACTTGAAAACGATAGAAAGACAAAATGATTTAAAAATCTTGTGTGAAAAGCACGTTAATGTGTGAAATGTGTTTTAATTAAATTCAACAAGTTTTTAAAATTGGAAAAACCCGTAAACCACACACTACCGGCAAGTGTACCGGTCGTAAGTAGTAAAACAAGTAAGTCCAATGTATCGAACCGTGGACACAATCTAGCGACTCTTGATACTAAACCTCTACCGAGCCCTAGCCTAATAATTTGTTTGTCTGAAAGATTGGTTTTAACTAAATACTAAATAAACAAATAAATAAACTCAGATAAAACAGAGCAGAAGACTCAGGGAACTGAAGGAAAACTCAAATGCTAGGAAAAAACAGCTATCTAGGTCTAGAATCATACCCGTAACTTACAACTCTCGGAATTGGATAATGGAATGGCTACCAGGTTCCTAAAAATACGACTAACTCAAGAAAACCCTAAAGATTGCTAGATCACCTCCCGGTCTCACTAACACCTCTCGGACAATCCTAAAGTGGACGTGTAAATCACCGGTTACTAGATCAGATCACCTCCCGGTCTCACTTCA
This sequence comes from Helianthus annuus, assembly GCF_002127325.2. Classification (NCBI taxonomy): domain Eukaryota; kingdom Viridiplantae; phylum Streptophyta; class Magnoliopsida; order Asterales; family Asteraceae; genus Helianthus; species Helianthus annuus. The sequence continues at coordinate 84,916,594 of NC_035435.2, forward strand.
CTAGGGAATGCTAAGGTACCCAAATGACTCGCTCACTTCCCGGTCTCGCTAATCACAACACACCCTAAGGTATGAAAGGGTAATCTAGGGTTGATGATAATAACTCAAATTTGCTAGGAGCTAAGGAAATCAAGCTAGGTTCACCTCCCGGTCTCACCTTTACCCAAAACCCAAGAACTAGACAAACTGACACTCTATCTCTTCCCGGTCTCAAGAGTGGCAAAACACTAATTTCAAAGACTCACAAGGTTGCTTATAGGGTTATCTAAGACAAGAAACCTCTAGATTATACCACTAACACAAAGTCTATGGAAAATCACGTGTAACACTAGATATGAGACTACCAAAGTAACAAATGTAGAGAAAACGCAAAGCAACAATCAAGTAAACCGATTACTATAAGCATTCATACGCATTATCATCAACAACACAAAGATATTTACCAAAACATTAAGCCAAAAAAAATATATTACCCAAAACCGAAAGTTATAAGTCACAAAATATTCATCAATACGATCTAGGTAGCATAAATATTTAGCTACTCATGTTCAAGAACGAAACAAGCATAGATTCTAAGTTCAACATAACAAAAAACATGTCCAAACAATTTATCAAAACTAGGTTCAACATGAAAGCTATGAAGAAACTATGGAAATACGCGTGTAAATTCGAACCCGTGACGTCTCTAGTTTTAATCTTTGACCTCCTAGCTTTTTCTTCTCTTTCTTGCGTGCCTTCTGCCGTCTGACCTCTATTGCTTTTCGAAAAACAAAACTAAAAATCCACCAAGTCCCGTCCACTTATATCTCCCTCATGGCCTTTAGGTTTTTTTCTTCTTTTATAATATTCAAAGCCCACAAATAATGTTTTCCAAATAAATTCAATGGGCACATGGGCTGTCATGCGCCCCCCCCCCCCCCCCCCCTCGTAATCAACAACTGACCCATTTTTTTGTTTATAATCCACTAGGTTCTTGGTTCAAGTAAATCTCTGATGTTCTCCTTTTCTATTCCCTGTGTGGTCAGCCCACCAATTATATATAAGCTGTCGATTTGTAGATTTTTTTTAAAGTAAACTTCATTAAAACACACCTCCAACCCAAGCGGGCAAAAGGCCAAACAACAAGACAACACCCTCGACCCAAACGGGCAAAGGGCAAACAATTACAGCATATACATCGGGTATTTACACCAATCCATCCAACTAATATCTATACAAGAAGATCTATTTTTAATCCACCCATAACCCCTCGACTTTACCTGTAACAACCCTCATTAAAAATTTCTATTTCTTATGATTTATTGTCCAAAAGGAAACCCTAATTAAGATCCCCAAGTGATTATGCACAAACCCTAAAATTTTCAGAACAATCAGAATTAGAATCAGGGCCCCTAAAACTCAGGGGGTATTCCCGACTTACGATTATCCTCATAAGTTGCTGTCAAACTCGAATTTAACATTTCCGTCGACTCAGCTAAGCTAGTTGCACACGTGGCTACCCTATGGTAGATTGAGACCCGTCGCGTCACGCGTAGCCCCAGGGTAACCCCTCGCGTCACGCGAGGAGGTCAAATTTTCAGTATAAATAGAGGGCATTGGCACTTAGAATTCTGCGTTGGAACGACGTACAAATTCGCTCTGTACGCTGAGATATCAATTGTTTACTCCAAAACACACACGATTACGAAACGTTGCCGCAAAACAGGGTAATAACTCGATCGCTATTACGATTCAATATCCGATCGATTGAAACTATCCGATGAATGTTTAAGTGCTGCTCAAATTAGGGTTATACTTTGTCATTCGTCGTGATTCCGACAGGATGTTTGAGTGTTGTCCGAACTCGGGCTATACTCTGTCATTCATTGCGAATCCGCTGGATGTTTAAGTATCGCACTTTGTCATTTGTTGTGAGGGTTTGATCTCGTGAGTTATCGTAAATGTGGTATTAAGTTACTTACCTAAGTTTCGTGTGCATCATTGTTTAAAATAGGTTATTAGCCTTATCAGTAAGCTAAACTCTACCCCATACACTTACAAATCAAAGTAGATAGCTCAAGTGACCATTTTGTTTATCTACCGAGAAAAGCAAAGGTGAGTTCACACTTTCTACAAGGCAAGGCCATCCTCCGTGGGTAGGATGCCAACAGTATTAATTCCTGCATATTCTCCTTGGGTAGGATATGTACGGCCATCCTCCATAGGTAGGATGCCAATATAAATCCTGCGTATTCTCCTTGGGTAGATTACGTACGTTCGTTCTCCTTGGGTAGGATAACTACAACTATGGGGTAACCCCCACGGCTAGTAAGCCAGCGAACCAACCGTGAATTCACTAACTTTGTTGTTGACTCGTTGTTACATGCCTTGCAGGTCGTTAGGTCCCTAGCTTAAGGAGCTTGCACGAGGAGGCGTGGTCGTTGTGGGAAAACATTTCAACTTATATTAAACTTATGTTTTGGTTTTATGCTTCCGCTGTAAACTTAAAATATGTTTTGACACCAATTGTATTGTGTTGAATTTTATAAACTACTTACATGCTTATTCAATATGATTGGTGGCTATGATCCTAGGCATGTCACGCCTCCAAGGCGGGGTGGGGTTTTTGGGGGTGTGACATTACCTCCCCTAAAATATCTTGCGGGCTTCGTCGAATCTGCTTGAAAACCAATTCATTTCTCCCTTTCCAGATACACCAACACGAAATAATTACCAGACCTTGAATAAGACTCTTAGCTTTCTTACCTTGTTCCGTGAAATTGTGTATCTCCATAATGTCTTTGAAGTTGAAAGAATATATCTGCGGCAATTTACACCAAGCACTGAAAGCTGACCAGACCCTCTCCACCACTGGACATGCAGTAAATAAGTGCTCCACCGTTTCCTCGAAGTCTTCACAATAAGGGCACATAACCGAAGTAACATTCACATTCCTTCTTCTCAAGTTAACTTTTGTAGCTAATCTATCCACATTACCTCTCCACGCCATAATATTGCATTTGAGTGGGACCCATTTACACCATTCAAAGTTAGGGGGTGACTAACTCCTCTATCCTCAATGAGAGCCAATTTGACGGATTTCACCGAGAATCCTTCCTGATTGTCTACATTCCACAACCATATATCCTCATTATTTGAAAAATACGTCCCACTGAGAACCTCCTGACATTCCTGCCATTCCTTAAGCTCTACGTCCAACTCTGGCTACCTAGACCAATTCCATACAAATCCGTTATTTCCTTGGTTCGCATCCGTTTTTTCAGCTACCCTACACATTTTAAACAATTTCAAACCAAACAAGTGTGGCCATCTTTCCACAAAAGGCATATCACCCATCCAAGTGTCCAACCAGAAACGAATCTCCTCCCCATTCCCAACCTTACCCAAAATCAGCCGGTTTATACCCTTCCCGTTAATTTTCAATTTAGATATCGTATTCACAATATTTTTCCAACAACCCTTAATTTTTCCATTAATCGGAAGGAAGTTCCTATGACTGTTTTTACCATGACACGCTTCCACCACCTTTCTCCACAAATTCTGATTTTCGACTCTGTACCTCCATCCCCATTTAAAAAGAAGCGCTAAATTGATCTCTTTGAGTCTGTTGATACCCAACCCCCTTTTTGATTTGGGCTATGTGATCCAATCCCAAGCCACCCAGTTCATTTTGTTATTTTCATTTGTTCCCGCCCAAAAAAAATTCTCATTTTCGCTTCAAGAATCTTAATAATTCCCACCGGAGCCTTATATAATGAGAAGTAATATACCGGGAGACTTTCCAACACAGAATTAATCAGAGTGAGTCTCCCCCCTATCGAAATAGATTTAGTTTTCCACACCGACAATCTTTTGTCGAAAACCTCAATAATCGGAGTCCAATTATTGATTATGTTCATGTTAGCTCCCACCGTAATCCCCAAATAAGATAGCGGGACTTTATCATAATTACACCCCACCACTGTAGCCATATCCCTTATCTCACAATCTTCCACTCCCAACCCGTATAAGTTAGATTTATGAAGATTAATTTTTAAACCCGAACATAAATAAAATATTCTCAAGCATCTTGTCACATTTAAAACATTATCCATATCCCAATCCCCCATCAAAAGAGCATCGTCCGCATAGAACAAATGAGATATTTTCGGACCATTATTAGGAGTTTGAATTCCTTTGAATAAACCTTCAGCCCCAGCTTTGCAAAAGATGCCGGATAGAGCTTCCATAACAAGAAGGAATAAAAATGGTGACAACGGATCTCCTTGCCTAACTCCTTTGGAACAACTAAACTCAAAGGTAGAAGACCCGTTCACAAGAAGTGAGGATCTAGCCATTATGTGTGCAGCCCATTTAAATAATTGTTCAAGCACAATTTCAACAACCACTTCAATGCAGACGTTTCCTCCTATAATTCAATTTCACTAGAAGTTAAATTTAAAAATCAAACTTAATTAACTCATAAAACTCATTTAATTTCATTCAATGGGTTTTTCCATGTGGATACGTCACTTTTGTTTCTACCCATTAAGCCTTCTAGCAAATTAGTAAATTTTACTAATAGTTAATTCTATCAATGTTGAAGACAATTCATCAGTTTTCTATTTTTTTAATCACCAACAACTTTTTTTATATATTAACAAACTTGATTTTTCAAATTACAAAGCATTTACTTCGTTTGTCAGTATGATCCAACCATTTAATCTTATATTTTTCACAACCAACCCAATCACAAATAATTCAATTTAAGAATAGAATTCCAACACTTTTGTCATAAAACCCATTCAAAATTCAAGGATAATTGTGTATAAAATATATATAAATTTAAGTATATCACACGTCCATCTCGACGAACCGTTTAAGTCAATTGTAATTCAACAAAAGCGCGAGATTTGCGAAAGGTGGGGTTGGGAGACGCCACCCGTTTAATTTAAGTTTTTTTCCAATGTTTAGTTGTTTTTTTATTTTGCTATGTAATTTGTTTTTTAATTTTAATGAAATTTATAATTCAGTGTTTTATTGTTAATTTCTAATTTTAAAATAAAAATTAAAAAAATTGTGAGTGATGAAATTCTATCACTAGTGACCACCGCTACTACAAAATGCTTGTGAGTGATAGAATAGTGGCTGATGACATGGCAGGAGATGATTGGATGTTTGTGACTGATAGAATTCTATCACTATTGACAGGGGCGGATGTAGCATGTACCGGGGGGCAACCCCCGCTACGGCTTGGCGCGAAAAAATTTGACGTTTTTAGTGTAAATTTTGGAAAAAATTGATGTTTTTTCGATTTCGTTACGGCTTATTTATAAAACGTTACGGCTTGGCGTGAATCCTAGATCCGCCACTGACTATTGACCACCCCCACTCCCCTTAGAGAAGAAATGGGTGATAGGTGGTATGGTTTGTACTAATGGGGTGGTGGTCCATTGCAAAGACAAAACCTTTAGAAACATCTAAGTTGGGAAGGAGAAGGTCTTGAGTTCATCAAACTTGTAAGCCTTTACAAGATAATCAGCTGGGATAAACTAGTGTTAACCAATATTTTATCAAACTTGTAAGCCTATTTATAAGCAAGCATGTTTTATCTTTTGATTACGAATGAATATATGAATAACGTAAGTGTATGGTCTCATAAAAAGTTCAGAACAAGATGTCAACCAACAATTAACCAAAGTAACTATCGAAAATTAACAAAATAAGGTATTAAATAATAAGGGGAATTGGCCTGTAATAATCCCACCAAGACCTTATTGGCCATTAATAATCCCATCTCAGAATATTCCTTCCACCAGTCCCACCTTTCACCTATTTTTCCTACAATGGTCTCCCGTTAAAAAAAAACTTAACGGAGTTAAGCTTTTTTCCAAATTACAAACAATTTTTTAGGGCTTTTGATCAGAACGATGATACGAATCCATTGATGTAAAACTTACTTCGAATTGATGTTCCAAGTGACTTGATTTTGGTTAATTGAAAAATTAAACACCCGAATTGAAGCGTCGTTTTCATCGTTTGGAGCATCGTTTCGAGGTAAGTTTTACATCAATGGACTCGTATCGTCGTACTAATCGAAAGCCCTAAAAAATCTGTATGTGATTTGGAAAAAAGCTTAACTCCGTTAAGGTATTTTAACGGGGGACCATTGTAGGAAAAATAGGTGAAAGGTGGGACTGGTGGGGGGAATATTCTGAGGTGTGATTATTAATGGCCAATAAGGTCTAGGTGGGATTATTACAGGCCAATTTCCCAAATAATAATAAACAAAAGCAAACAAATTAATAGAACAAGAAATTGAACTAACCTGAGCTAGAAGAGTCAAAGGCTCGAACAATTGAGTCCAAGAGGTTCTTCGTTCAACTCGATTCCGTGGTTTCGCCTAGGGTTGGCATAACGGGTCAACCCGATCTGTTAAGACACGAACACAATAAGACATAAACCCGAAACACGTAAACACGAACACGACATGAAATCTTATCGTGTCAGATTTTCGAAACAGGAACACGAACCTGTTAATATATAGGTTACACGAAACGACCTGTTAAGACACGAAAAAATTACCAACGTATCATACAACATGTTTAAGACACGAACACAACCTGTTAAGACACGAACATGTCCTGTTTAAGACACGAATACCACATGTTAAAACACAAACACGAACATGCCCCAGCCTTTTAAATCATTCTTTTAATTGTTACGTGAAGTGCATGCTCTCATATCTTCTAAACCTCAACCTACTCTGCGATCGAGATCGAAATCGAACTTCTGGCTATCCTCACATCTCGAAGAGTCCATGGAAACGAACTCAAGACTTTCGGTTGGCCCTCACCACTAGTATAACTCGGTAATTACATAATTTTGATTCTTGATATATATATATATATAGGGTAAGGATAGTGTAAAAAGGGCCTAAAGTGTGAGAAGTGTATTATAACACTATATATAATACTATATAACACCATATAAACACCGTATAACAATATGTAACACCATATAATACCATATAACACTATGTAACACTATATAACATTATATAACAAATATAACACTATACATCTATCATAGACATGCTATCAGACAAACTATAGTGTTATATTTGTTATATAATGATATATAGTGTTACATAGTGTTATATGGTGTTACATATTGTTATACGGTGTTTATATGGTGTTATATAGTATTATATATAGTGTTATAATACACTTCTCACACTTTGAGCACTTTTTACCGGATCCTCTCCCTATATATATATAGGGAGAAGATCATGCGAGAACCACCTCTTATTGTGAGAACCGCGAGAACCAATGTGAACACAAAAAATGCCTAAAAATAGCTAAAATCACACAAAAAAAAAAATTTTTTGAATTTTTTATAAAAAAATCGCTACTTTTCGAAGCCAAAAAACTTTTTTTTTAAATTTTGTTTTTTTTTTTTTAATTTTTTTTTGCTTCTAAAAGTAGCGATTTTAACATAAAAAATATAAAAGAATTAAAAAAAAATTAGATTTTTTTTTTTTGATTTTTTTAGGTTTTTTGGGGGTTTAGTTTTTAGCATTTTAGCTTGGGGGGGTGGTGGGGGGAGGGGTTTAGGTTTTTGGGGGGTGGGGGAGGAGGGTTTAGGTTTTTTTTTTTTTTGGGGGGGGGGGGTTAGGTTTTTTTTAGGTTTTTTTTAGCATTTACCTTGGGGGGTGGGGGGGGGGGGTTTAGGTTTTTTTTTTGGGGGGGGGGGTGGGGGTTAGGTTTTTTTAGCTATTTTAGGTTGTGTTCACATTGGTTCTCAAGGTTCTCACAATAAGAGTGGTTCTCGCATGAGTCCCTCCCTATATATATATATATATATATGTGTGTGTGTGTGTGTGTATGTGTGTGTATCTTGGATGCAATTGTTTGAATTACATGATGATCTGGTGATTACACGATGCTAGAGATCATGTGTTTATAATGTTCGGATCAACGAGAGTTCGGTTAAGCCACTAGGGTTTTTATTTTGGGTAAAAATCTTGCTTGTTGTGATATATATTAATGTTTAAGCATGATTCTATGGAGTGATAATGGCTGTGTATGCGGCTGTGTTCTATGATTAGTTTACTATAGTTGAAGTTGGGATGAATAGCGGGTTCGGGTATATCTCTCGGGTGTGGTTTATGGGTTTAACCCGGTGATTGGTGATAAATTAGTTACTATATGATCCTATTTATGTGTGAAACCTGCTGTGGATATTGGTTGTAAGTGGTATAGGGGGCATAAATAAATCGTTTGGTATATAAATGTCTCCGTCTTTGATTTGCATTAAGAAATATTTGTTATATAGTTTAAATTGTTCAACCCTATAACACAAGAGGAATTAACCTAGTATAAGGGATAAAGAAAAGTATCTAATCTAAATACGTAAATATTTTTCAAACTACCCAAATAGGTAAATATATAGATATTTTTTTGTATTTACACTAGTTTGAGAGACTATATTCGTTTTTAATAACACACCATATACTATAAATCTCATCAGTTTTGCTATATTTTTTTACATGAATAGCGAAAATCTGAGTTCAAAGTAGATTTGCCCTTGGAAAACTATAAAAAAAGAAACCGTCTGGTCATCTTCTCGACGCAAAACACATATGTATGTTATTAGTGGTTTCTACTCCTATTATAAGCAAGTGTTAATTGTGTAAGTTATTTATGTGTGTAAGTTTTGGTTTGTAGGTTGAGTGTGTATGGATTTCAATAGTTCTGTAGCTATGAGGAAAAGAAACAGGGTATGTAAATCATACACTTTAGCATACAAACCTACAGTTTGTGATAAAAAGAAAAAATAAAAAAATTTCTATTTTTAAACTACCGTTGGTCTGCATAATATTCAAATCGATGTTAAACATGATGAATAAACAGTACCTGAGGGTCGAGATTGGCGACGTAGGCTGTGAAATGACCTCAAGCTCTGATGAGAAACAGAGAGAGAGAGAGAGGGAAAATTGAAACCGTGGAGAGAGAGAGAATTAGAGTTTATGTTTGTTATGAGAATTTGAAATTGAAAAGAGCTTTATATACCTATATGGTTTGAATTTTAAATCTGGAGCCAGAACTTTGAAATTTGAATCTGGCCAGATGTTTGAAGCATGAGTGGAAGGCAGAGGTTTAAAACATGAATGAAAGGCAGATGTTTGATGAATGTGAGCCAAAGTTTTAAATTTTAAAGTGTTCTAATATTAAGCTTTATGATGTCACTATGGCTCCTTTATGGCTGCCACCTCATCGTTGATGACATAAGAAAAACATTGTTGGATAACCTCTATGGCTGTCACATAAGCTTTTCTTATGTCATTGATGATTCTTCTTTTATAGAAAGTATAGATAGAAGATTTGTTATATAGTTTAAATTGTTCAACCCGTGTAACACACGGGGAACTAACCTAGTATAAGGGATAAAGAAAAGTATCTAATCTAGATACATAAATATTTTTCAAACTACCCAAATAGGTCAAATATATATATTTTTGTATTTACACTAGTTTGGGAGACTATATTCGTTTTTAATAACACATCTATACTATATAATAAAAGAAACCTGTTTTGGAACACTTGTCATTCTCTCATTTAATTGATTAAAATTATTAATAATACTAAAAATAATAATATTTAATCTAAATTAATACAAATTCTTATTATTAATAATATTTAATCAAATCTAAAATCTTTCAATAATTATCATTTAGTTTAATATCTTCTAATTAGTTATAGATAATCTCCTACGAAATATTATTATGCATTCTCACAAATTTTTTCCCCGCCCTTTTTTCTCTAATTTAGATAATATCCTTAAATTACTCATAATCTTTTATTTTTTTAAATAAGTAATTCTTTTTCCACAAAATAATTAAAAGATAATTATACAATTGCATTGAATTTAATATAAATTTAACTATTAATTTACACTCACACACAAAAGTTTATCCCTATTATAATAAATTAAATAAGTATGGTTTGTCATTCTCTCATTTAATTGATTAAAATTATTAATAATACTAAAAATAATAATATTTAATCTAAATTAATACGAATTCTTATTATTAATAATATTTAATCAAATCTAAAATCTTTCAATAATTATCATTTAGTTTAATATCTTCTAATTAGTTATAGATAATCTCCTACGAAATATTATTATGCATTCTGACAAATTTTTTCCCCGCCCTTTTTTCTCTAATTTAGTTAATATCCTTAAATTACTCATAATATTTTATTTTTTTAAATAAGTAATTAATTTTCCACAAAATAATTAAAAGATAATTATACAATTGCATTGAATTTAATATAAATTTAACTATTAATTTTACACTCACACACAAAAGTTTATCCCTATTATAATAAATTAAATAAGTATGGTCTAGAAAAAAATTGTGGTTATTGCATTACGGTAATATTTATTAATACATTTTATGTGTTTCATAATGCTAAATATACATCTAATCTGTATCATTTCTAGGATGGTTATTAAATATCATGGATTTAATAGTATAAATTTTGTATAAATATCATTAGTTTTGTAATTTTTTTTCTAAACGGCAAATTTCTTTACATATGACGTCTTTAGGAATTGAACCCAAGACCTCCCCCTCTCCAAGTGTTTAAAGTTTTGTCTTTATCAATTGACCGTGTTCTTTATGTTTAAGTATTATTTATATATTTTCTAATTGATAGGTGTAGCACACGGGTACTTAAACATGTTATTTATATATTTCCTAACTAAATTCATAAAAGATAGCCGGCTTATAGCCTAGCGCTATCACGACGTCTAATAAACGTGTTTTTACAAAATATCTACAGAGCTACATAAAATACTGTTTCTACAAATTATGTACAAAACTGCATAAAATACTTTTATTGCTATTGTTGTTATCATCATTATTTTGCATCATATGTTATAATTTAGTGAGCCAAGATTTATTTGCCCTCTTATTTTACTCTGTTTCGGATTTTATTATTATTCAATTTTAAAATTTTTATTAAAAATCAATAATATCTTATCACAAAAACCATTTTATCATATTTTAATCTTCATTATTAACTATACGTATTTTATTTAACCCGTGTAATACACGGGGTTCTAACCTAGTCATATATATATATATATATATAAATCTCATCAAATTGGGAGACTATATTTATTTTTCATAACACATCATATACTATAAATCTCATAAGTTTTTGCTATATATTTTTTTTACATGAATAGCAAAAATCTCAGTTCAAAATAGATTTGCCCTTGGAAAACTATATATAAAAAAAGAAACCATCTGGTCATCTTCTCGGCGCAAAACACATCTGTATGTTAGTTGTGTAAGTTATTTATGTGTGTAAGTTTTGGTTTATAGGTTGAGCGTGTATATATGGATTTCAATAATTCTGTAGCTATGAGGAAAAGAAACAAGGTATGTAAATATTGCTTTTGTTTCTAATATACACAAACAAAACCTATCATCATGTATTTGATAATTGTGTTTAGTGTCAGGCTGACTTTGATGAAATAGCGGACAGAGTCAAAGAGGTACAAGCTTTTTTCGTCATGCGTTATGCTTATTTCAGTTTTGTCTTTGATAAGATCATGTCTTACAAACTACTCAATATATATAATCACAGATCGACTTATGTGATGAAGACCTCAATGATGCAGTGGACAACATTTGTAAGGTATAAATAACAAGGATTTTACTCATAAGTTGCTTTTGTTTTCACCCTTTGTATCTTCTATAAATTTTTTATAGGGTATCATGGATTACATCTGTTTGGTATGGTCGCCCGCTTTTCGTTATGATTTTGATCCTTACTTTAGAAAGAAACCCTGTTTTGATACTCGAGGAGGCAGCGGGTCAAGGTGCTCTCAGTTTCTGGCATTTTCCCAACACTATAGATCAAAGTTTGACAAGTTTATGAAGATCTATTCAAGAGTTGGTATTTACCCTAAAGAGGATGTGTTACCGGCTGCTAGACTTTCCCCCCCGATTGCAATTGACGAAGATGTGCTCGAAAGGTATAAAAGCTTCAAGAGGTTTGATACCGTTGTGGACCATTCAGATCATCTTTTTTCTAAGTTACCTATTGAGCAGGCAAGTTGTTGTCACTGAATTGCTAATGTTGCCTAATCAGTTTGACACACATACACATGATATGTTTCAGACAACAGAAGGCTGGGCTAAAAATATACGGGAAGAGTGGAGGATTCTTAGAAATGGCTTGCCTGGTATGCTTTTATTTATACTTGATCATGTTCAAATATAATTTTCTATAGTTTGGATACAGAGACAATATTTGTGAGGGCTTATGAATCAAGGATGGATCTATTAAGAGCTGTAATTATTGGAGCAAAGGGGACTCCGTATCACGATGGTCTCTTCGTCTTTGATGTGTATATTCCAAGCATGTATCCTCTTGTGTCGCCTGTATGTTGTCTTTTTTGTTCTTATATACATGTGTATATTTTGTCAATGGTATGATAATATTTATTATTATGTCTTATTTTCTTTAAGCTTGTGCGCTATCACTCTTTTGGCTTTGCTATCAATCCACATCTGTTCGAGTGTGGCGAACTTCGCATATACCTTAGCGAATCATTTGGCCAGTTTAGCAAGACACTCTGGCCGTCTGACGATTTAACTATGCTCCAATTTCTGGTCTCCATACAGGAACGGGTTCTGAACGCAGATCCTTTGTTCCACCAACCTGGATTTGTAGATTCTGGACCCTCTGTGGCTGCAAAATACTTGTCTTTACTATACAACGAGGACATCCTGATAAAATCACTCAAGACAATGATTTATATCATGAATAAACCACCCAAGGTTGTAAGTTTTTTTGTGTTTTTGTTCTTCTTGTGACTAGTGTGTGTGGTTGGTTAACTAATGAGATGTTTTGGATGATGCAGAACTTTGAGGCTTTTGTAGTTGGGCATTTTCGCAATCGTGTGGTTGATATTCTAATGGCTTGTAATGCTTATAGGGATGGCCTGGCGCAAGCCGGGGGTGGTGGGGGTAACAAGGAGGAGAGCTGCTGCTCAATGGAGTTCCAGAAGAAAGTTCATTTATGCATATATGACCTTGGAACTGCTTTTAGAAAGATCGGAGCAACTGAAGCTCTCGAGCACTTGTCGCCTCGCGCAACTTGTACCTGGCTTTATGGATATCGGCGCAACTGAAGCTCTCAAGCACAATGAGTGGACCGTTTATTGTTTTGTTTAGGTATATTTTTTGAATGCTTCTTCTTGATTAAGTGGAACTGGAGAGCTGCTCAATCAATTCTAAGTAAAGTAGTAGACACGAATTGATTATTAAACTGCTATTATGAAACTCGTACCTTGCTGAAACTTTAATTTGTTAAGCGCAACAATGTATTTCTCTTTTTTGCAATTCTTTATTTGGTATCCCCCCTAAGACCATGCGTAGTGGGTAAGATCCTGGGCGTTTTCCCCCCAATCACGCCTGAAAACGCCTAAGCCCCACCCCCGTGGGCGCGTTTCAGCGTTTTTTTGCAAAAAAAAAAAAAAAACCCTCCGGCGTGTTTTGAATCACGCTAGGAGCAAGTTTGAATAACCAATCACATTTAATCTTTCTTTTTTTGCCCAATAGATTTTTTTGTTGGTTTTTTTATTTTTAATTAATTCTCTACAACCTTTTAACATAATGTCCACATCCCCACTACACCCATTTTAGAAAAACGCCCAATAATGGCCCTTGCTGACTGGACTGTCACTTGGCAGAAAACGCCCAAGAGTGGGGGCATTATTCACCCAAACCACTACACATGGCCTAAGGATTATATATCTTTTTATTTTTACCAAACATGATTCACCATAAAGTGTATCTTAAATCTTTTGTCAAACTTACCTTACAATAGTAAAAGCAGGTGTCAAAAGTATATACTTTTCACAACCAAGTCATTTTTTCTGTTGATTTTGTGTATATGGACTATGGTGACTCAACGCTTTCACCTGCTAAGCCCTTTGCTTCAAACTACTAGAAATTTGTCCCTTTCTAACGCGTTTTTTCATCAGAAATGCGTTGCAAACTCCGGTTTGCTACACATGTGTGACAAAACCTTGATGTTGAAAAAAGCCCCGTTGGAAACAATTTACTACGGATTTACAACGCAATTTTTAACGTATTTTCAATGAAAAAATTGTGTTGGAAATTTGCAACGCATTTCCTACGCTATTTGCTAATTGTTATTTTTTGATTTGTGTCGCATTTGTGGCAGAATGAGTATATTTTTTGACGCATTTGTGACGGAATATAAACAAAAATAATAAAAATAAAATCTGGAAAATCCAGATTTTTTCTTTTAAAAATCTGCAGGAAAGATCACTAGATAAATTACAAAACCTGTATTAAATTCACCATATAACATCACAAATTAAACATAATACAAATATGACCGAAAATAACCGAACCAAACCCGTTTACAACTTGACCCGTAAACCAACAAATAGTCCATATGAACAAAACCTCAATCTCTACTATGACTAAAATGCCCCTTGCAAAGAGTTATTTCCTTGAATTCTCTCAGTTGTTCTTTGTTTTCAAGCATTTGTAACGTGTGATTTAAAATAATATTTCTATTTGGTGCAGGTTGTGAATAGTCACAATATCCTCAAAATTAATTGTTTCTGAAGTGGGCAGTAAGTACCCTGATTAATTTGTTGATTAATGTGAACCTCTATTGTAGGCTAAGGTTAGTGATGAAACACTGGTTAACACTAGGGCTAACCAGCTGGGTCGTCTTGTATGTGGGGTTCAATCTCCTTCCCTACTCGCTGATGACTGATATCCTGCAAAACAGAACACCAGTGACTCGCCACAAGGAGGAGAATAGGGGGGTTCTCCTTGTGACCACCCTCCGGCGTGAGCTGCTTTGAGGAGGAATAGTGTGTTTTGTAGGTGAAACGTAGTGAAAGCAGAATGTTTAACCTGAATGATGAAGGGTCCTATTTATAGCCGAAGGATGAAGGAGGGAGGAGAGACCTTTCCAGCTGCCACCGGGCGCCAGCTGTTCGACCAAGAGGAATATCCCGTTGGTCTCCTCTGTTGTGGTCAAGATAGTGGATGACGTGGCGCGTCGTTATTTGCCCAGGTAGGAGAATTAGTATTGCAGCTGTCGGTCTGCCCCTGGATCGTGCCGTAGGTCCACATGCGTCCGATTACTGGTGACACGTGTTGTCATTTTTGTCTGGAGGAGCATCTTTGGTGCCACCTTGATATCTTCCAGAAGCTTCTAAAAGCTTCTGGATTCGCTTGCTGATGTAGACGCCATGTTGGATGGAAAAGATGGTGTGGTCCCTCATGTGTGCATGGAATTGGGACCATACCTCTTCAGTTAGGGAACTTGATTCTGCATATGCTCATGTTAGCAGGCAGAAACACTTCTTTCCATTTCTGGGTGTAGACTCTTGGTCTTCAAATCTTTCCCCGTTAGGTTAATCATGAAAATGTTTGTGTTTAGCTATCTAATTGGATAAAACTGCAATAATCACTTGGTTTGAAAAGTTCACACCCATTGCATTCATGGTCTAATATTTTTCAAATACTAGTTAGTTGTGGCGCATCATGTAATGGCATCGCGCGATGCGATCTCAATGTACCATGTGATGTGTGCGTTATAATAAAACCAAGCCTGTTCATACGCAAGTGGCAAAAAATATTATTAAACATGCACGTATAATGCACTCTTCATCGGTTGCTTCAGCTTCTTCTGATAAAGGTGTCATTATTTCTCTCAACATAGAGGGTGAGCTAATTGTTCCCCCACGAAATTAATTCATTACGTTAGGGGGTAAACCCCAATAAAGTTTTTCACAACGTTACCCCCTCACCAAGTGTCACCCTAGTGTCGACCCCAGACACCACCTCACCCTCTACCGGTAAACATACGCATTTGCATGTAAGAAGTACAAATTTAAAATATGTACCATTGATAAAAAAAAAATGAAACGATTTAGGTTTATTGTGTGTGTTTGTTCACACAATAATATGTTGTTCTGTAATGAACCTCACCCATGAATAACGTTGTGAAAGAAGAGAATGTGACACTATCAAGTTTACCTATAAATGCTTAATCTACTTAAATTCATCGCGGGTCACCCTTCTTTTATGATAGCAAGACATGAACAGCTTCCGCATTTTCAATATGTCACTTCTTGAAATGCTTTAAAAACCAATCACATACAGAGACATCAAAGTGTATTCAATTGATTGATCACTGCTTCCACCTCACTGAAACAGCAGATGCAAGCATAATCTTTACCCGATGCCAGATAGATTCTAACTTATCTTGCCCAATTAACTCTCATTCAGCCCATTCTGATGAACATTCATGTCATCAAGAATGTCTCTGACTTCATCAATCTTTAAAGATGAAGCGCACAAACTTATCCATATAAAAGTGTAAATATCTCAAGAAACATTCTGGCTTTTTGCTTCTTTAACAACGTTCCACCTGCCCATCTGACATGTGTAGTGTGATCATCTCATGATCTCATTGTATGTTGTGGCCTTTGAAGTAAGTTTTGATGCAGCATACCCATTTGGTTGTTTTAGCATTAAGAGGTAAACTTTCAACCTAACGTTCGGCAGCATCTATATATACTAAATACTTTGGTCGATAAATCGATACAGATAATCATAATTCAAACTCGGATAACCACAAATGCAAATATGATAACATGTTTGATGTTTGAATCATGAGATCTAGCACATATTAAGGAAGCAAGAATCTTTTGTTGTTTCAAAAGAAAGAAAAAAGAGAAACAAAATTAGCAGTAACGATTAAACAAAAAGTGTAAAAACAATAATGTCAGAAGTGGGATTTGAACCCACGCCCTCTTTCGAAGACCAGAACTTGAGTCTGGCGCCTTAGACCACTCGGCCATCCTGACAATTTTGTTATTACTTACAAAATGTTAAATTTTATTTAATGTTCTTTAATAAATATTAAAATAGGAAATTAATGGTATAATGAATTAGATACGAAATTTATAGGGAGTAGTTGTATAGCTGGTCATAGTTATGAAATTTATTTGGACTCGAACGTCATTAATCTAAGTTCAGTTAATTTAGCATTTATATAAGACCCCGTGTGTTACACGGGTGGCCTAAAAAATATTATTTAACGGTGTTTTCATAAATCTTTTAATAAAAGATTTGTTTCGGTATCTATACTATAATTTGAGACAGAAACTTACTTTAAAAACTTCTAGAAAAACATTTTCTTCATAAAGATAGCAACACACTTTCATTTTACTTACCAGTAAGAGATATGAACCATTAAGAGGCAAATGTCAGACCAATTCAGATTAAAGGTCTTAACCATTCAGACTCTTTATAAATCTTAACCGTTCAGAGGCAAATGTCTGAACCATTCAGACATCTGCTCATGAAACATACAGTCTGAACCATTAAGTGTTGAACCAGTAAGAGGTCTAAACCATTAAAAGTCTCATTAAAAGATAAACAAACAACCCCTTACTCTTTCTCAGAGCCATCTAAAATTTCTTGCTACAACCATCACTATAGATTTGCAAATTAAAAGACAAACGTTATATAACATCACAATGTAACGAAGCTCCCAGTGAAAGATATGTTCACAAAAAAGTATAAAAAACAGAATCACTAATAAGATGTGCATATTTTTTCTAATATTCACATGTATATTCTATTAATTGATAGGCCAGCTTTTAATTGACCCATCTCTTATTCTCTTATAAAATATATTAATTATAATGCCTTAATGAAATTACATAGTAATTGACGTTACAATTAAGCAAAAAAATGTATGCTAAACTTTAAAAATGTAAAGATGGAAATTAAAAAGACTTTAAAAATAATAAAAAAGTGTAAAGAAATGATATTTTGTAGAAATTTGTATATTGATATTGTATATCTAACCTCCACTGGCACACATTTGCTACATGTCCTAAGATGAGCATTTTTTTAATGATGCCACAACAGTTAGAATCCATGCTTGATTACTTCTCTAGGTCTCAATTTTGTGTCCTCCAACCTAATACCTCCTGAAACAATCCCAAAACACTATTAAATAAGGAAATACCAATTATAAAATGACAATTAATAAATAACTAGACTTTACCTTGCTCGAGTTTGGAAAGATCAAGGATGTCATCAATAAAAAAAGGACTAAATCGCCTTTGCAAACAATTAAAACATTATTAAACATATTTAAACCACTTATTCATAGTTTGTGTGCAAATGCAAGTTGTCAAACGCTGCAAATTGCTACGCCTAGATTCCAAAAACCTAAAAAGGTCGAATCAGCAGTAGGGATGGTGTAACATGCTGGACAACCTATCTCAAGATTCATAAGCACAAAATATCTAATGCCAAGGTTGAGTTGAATAAAAGATAATATACTGGCAAACCATTTGTAGAAGATCGTGTTATGCCCTGAGAAGGGTGTCTAGAAGTTAAGGTCCCATTCTAATTGTTAACAAAAACTGCACAATTCAAGTAGAAACTAAAAAAACATCTTTGGGTGCATTAATCTAGGGATAAATTTTGCTCTTTTAATGATAAAATATCATATAACTTGCAGATCAAAAAAAATTTAAATGGCTCGACATGAGTCGAGAGGTGAAGAAATGAATCGAGTGGAGTCAAAATATAGAAAACGTAGCGACGAAAACAAAAGATGGATATGAAACATGATTGAAGTTTTAATGTATACATGGTCGATTGTCCACGGATGAGGGTCATGTTCTTTTGTATTACCATTCCACCATGACTATCGGACACCATCTTATGGGCTATCCCTGATGCTTCTTGGTGTTCCTTCACATATAAGTTTTCTCAAGTCTACTCCAACTTCTAGCCTGTACACAGGTTTCATTCTCAGTTTAAATGCTTTAAAGTGAACACAGAAGTATTGTCCATAAACGAAATACCAGCTAAAACCAATTACCATAAACCTTACAAAAAGATTACTGGGATTTCAAGTATTCATCAAAAGAAATATGGGATCTCAAGTATTCAACAAAAGAAATCTAATATATAAATTATTCACAAAAGGAATATTGTTATCTCAAGCATTCATGAAAAGAAACGCAAAATCTCAATTTTCCATTAAAAGAATTTTATATGAGATCAAAAGTGTTCAGCATGCAATTCATTCTATCTAATAATGAACCAAGATGCATGTTTACACAAAAAAAAATAGAGAAAACGTATTCCTTATCTTCATAAATAATTGAAGTATCAACTTCAGCAAAGTAAACATATCTTTACCTTTGGGTTCTTCAGCAAAGCAGAAAGCCTTACCCTTGTTATCAAACTTCGACAAAGAACTGCTACCTAGTACCATTTGAAAATCATATTATAATGGACCTCATGATTTAATCTTGCAAGTCTGCAACTTTTCTTTCATGATATATATATAAAGAAAAAGTTATCTAAGTTGACCACGGAATCAGTTGCAAAGAGGTTAACATTGCGGGCCTTGTTGGACAGAGTCGGCATACTAATCTCTTACATTATTAGTGATCCCATTGATCAGATTGGAGAAAAGTTTTCATCAAATAGAATCGTAGAATGAAATTCGACAAATTCCGTTCAAATCTTTCATATTTGAAAGTTTTTAAATAATTTTTAGAACCTTCAGGTTGGATCAACGGATTCTTATTTCTATGAATAGTTTTTTCAAAAATTCATGTTGACCACCGAAACAATCTTTTCTGACCCGTTTGACTGAAAATTTTGTGCATACCCCACCACGGGACACATCTGGTTTGTATAACATCTAAAAAAGAGATCATTTACTATTTGTAGGCACAAAGAGTAAAAATGAAATACATAAAATATAAAAGATAACAATAATCTTACCATGAAGAATCCAAACGCCAATCCAGTTCTTCCCATCACAACCATGTGTGGGCAGTTTCCAATTAAATCATATTGAGACATACAGTCCTTGAAAAAACATGTTAACTACAACTCAACTATCTAAAATACCCTTCAACCCGCCTAACTTTCTTGACCCATTGAATAAAAGATGCATACCAGAGAATAATCATTCTCAATAGCACGCAAACTTGCATAAGCCGGTCTAAAATGATAATAAAATAACCAGCAAGCTTTTAAGGAAAAAAAACAATGCACAAGGGAATTTTTTATTACCATAATCCTCAACCGAACCGAAACAAAAACTTTCAGTTAAAAGTTTTTAAAAACCCATTCGTCTCGGTTGACTCAGTTCATTTTGGCTTTAAGCCCCAAACCGAACCGAAACCAACACTTTTTCATTGAAAGTTGATAAAACCCTATAATTTCTACTCATTCCCTTGTTTAACTCAGATAGTTCAGTTATAATTCAGTTAATTACCCAACCCTAGGGTTTAAATCTAAGAACACTATTCACACAAATAATCAAGAAACATAAACAAACTAATAGATATACCGTCATCTTTTTGAGTCAGAGTAAAAACGCCTTCAACACGGGAAGTACCATTGAGAAGAAAACAGCTTTCTTAGTAGCGGTTGTTCCAAAACCAATGAGAATTTTCCAATTTTTAAATCAACAACAAAGTGAATAAACGTGATGCGAAATCAATGAAAAATTCCCAATTTGATATTACAGAAATTAGCAAAAAAGAAAAACTAACCAGGATCAATCAAGACGAAATAGATGAAGATGAAATCCACTGATGGACGCCTAAGTTAAAATCTCCAATGAACAAAACGACTCAGATTTGGGGTTTTGTTAGACGATTAACAAAACGCCGTGAATCTTATGGTGTCTAAACAAACCACCTTTGTCAGTGTGAAACAAAAATAGATCTCCAATCTTCAACAAAGAATCATCAATGAAACCCTCAACCCCAAATCAGATTTATGCCAATATCAAGAATATGTTTGAAATTCATAAAGACAACTTATTTTTTGTTTAACATTTCAAATTTGCCCACTTTATTATGTTTCCTATTTAACTCGTTACAGGTTTAACGGGTTCTGAAGAATCAATGAAAGTTAATGGAGGAACTAAAATCTTTTTTTAGTTAATGGAGGAACTAAAATCTTCAGTTTGTCATTCTCTAACCTGTTAAGGGCGAACCATCCCACGGTCCATGTTTTATGCATCTTTGCTGCGAATAAAAAAAACAGTTATAGTTCATACATTAAAAAAATGGTAATCAAATATACTAAATTAAGAACTGAAATGCAGATAATAAAGTTAAAAGGCTACCATCTTACATCTGAAACACTAAGCCTCGTTGAGTGAAAGAATCTAATCATTCTCGTATCATTATTAAGTCACTAAGAGATAATAAAAAGTAATCCAATGGTTTCGAGCAAGCTTCAAGACATTAATAATCCATGAAATACAAAATAACCAAAGTTAAGACACTTACTTTTCCAGATGATAAGTTCCCGGCTTGACATCGGTAAAGTGTCATTCCAACTCCTGAAGTAAACATATAATACTTTAATAACAACACAATTCTGCACAGTGGACCGGAAACATAATCTTTTAAATTTTGTGTACTCAGGTAGCTCATATGACATGAAACAACCACATGAAAAAGTCTAATTTAAGGGTCTTGAAAACTTTAAAGTTGTGGAGCATTTCTTAATTAACCCTCTGTGTAGTAGGCTAGTAGCCCAATGATAACGTTCCGACTCTAGAACTTCTCTAAGATTCATCCTCATTAGATGGTAAAATATCAAGCCAAAAACATAAAAACTAAACTAATGGAAAATAAGAGTCTTACCAAGGTTCATCAGTCTCGGATTCAATGACCAGGTTAAGTCAGCATCTTCTGTAAACTTGGCAAACACTATTGAAATGAGCAATCAGAGTCTTGGGTAGAGTTATTACCTTATTCGAAAAACCCATTTTTCCCTAAATTAAAGCATTTTCCATCTGGAAGACATCAACACAATTTTATTAGTTGTTATTAAAAGCTATTATTAAAAATAAAATTACATGAATAATTATAGCATTATAAATAGCTGATTGAACATACATTAATAAATCGAATGAAAATCCCAAATATGTGAAGCGATCTGAAACGACTGACGTATCAATCACCTGTTGTTAAAAGGAAAACATGAAAGTTATATAAATTTAAGTAAGAACTGGTTATAACTTGATCATACTTTGTAGCAAGTTTTACAAACAAACAATGAAAAGGGAGTCTCGATAGATACCTGGGTAATCTTCGATTGGTGTTGTGGAGAAGAAAACTTCAGATCCTCTAGATCTTACAAACCCGCTAAGTCCCTCCCTAATCACATCCATGAATCAACGCAAGAAAGTCAAAATTAGTAATCCTAAATCTATCTACCGGAGGGCTGACTCAACTATATTGGGGGGCCTAAAGCGAAACCGTAATTTGGGGCCCTTTTATAAGAAAATAATTATTTTACTTATGAGAAACAATGTAAAGAACGACAACAACTATTTTTTTTTTTGAACGGCGACCTTCATTAAGGCAATAACTAATAACAATCGGTACTCGCAATAATAAGAAAGAGACTTACAATCTGAGCTTCAAATTTAACGATGTTTCCGGTGTGTAAAATGCATTATTAATTATAAACACTTTTTACCCTGGTTCAACTTTAACATCAACTTGAGATAACATTAAAACCTCGCACACCATTTCGTCTATTTCAACACTGATACCTGACCTTCAATTAGTACAACAACACATGAAAGCTTAAACCATTGAAGTCTTAAACACTTCACATGAACAGTAAAAAAAATAGGAAACATGTGTTATTGAACCTATCAAAGTACGAAATAGTCATGGACAATGTAGCATTTTCCTACTTTCTTACACCATGACACTTACTCATCATGAGAGCCAGGGGCTTCAAATAGACTAAAAGAAAACAAAGACAAATAAACTTATAGAAAGTAATTGAAATGACTTATAATTAGAAATAAAAAAAAGAAAACAATATAACACTATATGTAGCTGAATCGAACCACAATTAGTTTCAATAAACTATTGAAACATTCAACCAAATATATATTATAAAGAAATGAAAGTGCTGTCAGATGCATAAATGATACTCACCAGGCCTCAGACTCAAAAACTTTGTGAGTTTAACAAAAATTCCAATTGCTGGAAATAAATCAAGAATCACGGTGCAATACTCATTTAATTCATTCATACACGAAACCACTACATAACAGAGGAGGATCAAATTTGCTACCTTTAGTTGGAGTGTTTGGATCTCTCAAAGACATAACAACGAATGCCCGTAAATCCAGACGATTTAACAGTGGCAGACATCAACGGATGAGAGGCTGATTTGGTAGTTCTGTTGCCGGTAGAAATCAACGGGTTAGAAGAAACAAAGCGAATATCCTCCATCCCCAATCCCACCTTGTAAAAGTATAAAGGAAAGGATTTGGATCAACTCGTTTTCAAATAACCAAAATAAACTCAATATTCACAAAGATAAACGAACCTTGTATCAGAAGATCGATCGGCTGGATTTGATTATGTTCTTCATCTCATTGCCTCGCAGTTAGGGTTTCGGTAGGGATAGATGGAAATCGGAAGGATGGCGTTTCATGGCTCGATCGGTTGAGATTTAGGATTTTCTGAAAATCGCCATTGATCAGTAGAGAATATTAGGGTTTGTGTTGAGAAAAGACTAAAGAGGCGATCATTGAAGGAAAGAGAATTAGGGTTTTTGATTGGAGAGAGAGTGAGCGTGTGTGAAGATAACAAAGAGAATAGAGTTTGGCGCCCATAAGTGAATTATCTTGATTAAGAGGATGTCCACATCATCAAAATGATTGGCTAAGAATAAACCTTGTTGCTTAAGAGAATTCATTTAGTATAATAGATAGACTAGTGGGATTACCCGCGCTTCACAGCGAGTTTCAGTCAGTACCAGTTCGGTTCAATAAGGTACCAACACTCAAATGCACAAGAATATATCGACACGTGTTTTACATCAATAGAAAACCATAAAAACGAATACCAAGATTGGTACCGTTGTTCTTCAGCTGGTAACGATTCGATTCGTCACGCTAAAATTAACAGACCGACACTCGTTATAGTTACGGTATAAAAATACTCTATTGCAAATACAAGTCTATTTTCAACAAACTTTATACCGCAACGTCAAGAAAATTATAAAAATAAATACAGTTTCGGTACCGATGTAGTTCAGATGATATGGGCCCAATTTCTCACGATAAAGATTTAAGATCGGCTATATTTGACTCGTTCAAATGCATAAACTTATAAACGAAAAACAATATACTTAATAATAATAACAATAATAACAATAATAATAATAAAGAAAATTTCAAAGTTAATAAAAAAAATAATAAAAACTATTAGTAAATGTAAAAGTAAAAAAAAAGACAATAACAATAAATTAGTAATTTATTGTTAGTTAAAGCTTGTTTAATACTTAAATAATAAAACTTAAATAAAATATATTTATAAATGTTATATTGTACATCCTCTTTGAAAGAAAATGTTAGGATATATAATATTACGTCTCCGACCCAAACAGGCAAAAAAACATACAAGGCATACCCCCGACCCAAACGGGCAAGGGGCCAACTACAACATATACAACAGGTATTTACACCAACC
Organism: Helianthus annuus; assembly: GCF_002127325.2. Classification (NCBI taxonomy): domain Eukaryota; kingdom Viridiplantae; phylum Streptophyta; class Magnoliopsida; order Asterales; family Asteraceae; genus Helianthus; species Helianthus annuus. The sequence goes on from NC_035435.2 coordinate 84,941,221, forward strand.
CGTCATCTAATATATTTACATGATGATCTATTTTTAAACCACCCAAAACCCCTCGATTTAATCTCCACTACAATATCTTGCGGACTATGATTTATCTGTTTGAAAATCAGCTCATTCCTTCCTTTTCAAATGCACCAACAGAAAATAATCACTAAGCCATGGATCTAATATGTGAGCTTTAAAATCGATTATTGATCTAATTGTTGAAGCAAATGTAACTCGTCTTGTAGATAGATAATGAAGGTGGTTGTAATAAGTTTTATCAAATTCTTAAGGGTTCAGGTCAGGGCATATCCCAATTGATGAAACTATAGTATAGATTTGTATTTTCATCACTAGTCGAGATAATAATCATAAACTAAAAACATTAACGGATACACAACAACTTAAGGTGGTTGTAATAAGTTTGATGAAATTCCAAAGGGTTCGGAGCATATCCAGATTGATGAAACTAAAGTGTATAGTCGAGATAATAATCATAAATAGAAAATTTTAATGAATACACAGTCTACCCCTCCCCCTTGCTTTGTCGCTTGACAAATCAAGAGAAGAAAATGTTGCACCCTTCCCGTTATAACTATGTGTATTGTATGTTTTTGGTGTTGTCAAACCCAAATCAATAATCCTAAAATATGGGAGAATGCGACGACTCAATTCCAAAAAAAGGCTTTGAAGTGGTTTTAGTTGCATGCTAGGTTAACTACTAAAAAACTAAAATCCTAAACTTGGCTCGTTGTAAATATAAAATCTCAACCTTTCAACGATGCTTTGATCCTTTATTAAATGTCTCTCTCTCCCTATATATATATATATATATATATAGGGTCAGGATTTAGGGAAAATGGTGAAAAGTGTGAGAACGATTATGGATCATCAGATCAAAACAATCTATGGACTAGATTGGCGTGGTGGCGTAATCGTAAATAACATCAATTTTATTACTTGAACGTGCTTCATTAAGGGTAAAAAGGGTAAACATCATTTCATACATAAAACGCCATTAAAAATCATAGAACGCCTAGTAATGTGTGATTTTTGCAATTAATTTTTATGACCAAGTTTTAAAAGTGGAACCCGCTAACTACACATAACGGCAAGTGAACCGGACGTGAAAGTAGTATAACTAGCAAGACCGAGTATCGAACCGTGGACTCTAGACTGACACCTATAATAATTAACCCTAATCACAATTCTAGTCCTAAATTGATTTTAAAAATTTTGGTTTTTATTTTAGAATTAATTAAATACTATTTTAACTAAATTTAATAGCTAACGAACCTAACGAACACGAAGGCAACTAAAAATGGTGAACTTAACCAGGAGAGATGAACAAACCACTTAGGTAGGAATCACTAATGACACGTGAAGACAACAATTTGACAAATGACTTAGGTTTCGATTTTCTAACTGACTACTCTCTTGTGAAAAAGAATAATTCCTATAGTAATTAGGTAACAAGGAAAGTGACCCACTAACTCAAGAATCTAAGAACCGACCAATAAAATAACCGAAATGGAGTGTTATAAGGAAATAAGCCTAATTAAAGGTCCCCAATCCTACAACTATCATATTGTAAAAGATTACCCTTAACCAACCCTCTAGATGTGAAGCAAACTATAAGATGATACATCAAAATCCTAGGAAGTAGACGAACCCCAAGTTATCAGGTGCTCAAAACTACCAAACAATGCACAAAATTACCTAGCAAATTCTAATTATCTTTCGAATCAAAGAAGATGTGTGCACACTAATGTCTAGCTGATTTTAAATTGATTTTATGTTATGACTTGTTACCAAGTTCAAACAATTAGATTGAAAATCGCGAATAAACAACCTAAAAGCGAGTTTTAACACAAACAGTGGTGACTTATTCCTACCGAAAGTGTTAAACTCATCAACCAAATCAATAAATCCAGCAAAACAATAATATACACAATCAATTCTAGCAACAACTTATAACCAATCTACACCAAAACGTTGTCAAAGTCATATAGTCAAAATAAACATCAAACACGCGTCAAAAAATCATCCAAACCTAAGTGGCTTTAAAAGTTTTAGCCTCTAAACATTATTTCAGATTCAAAACAAAGTGTACAAGATGAAAACATGTTCATAATTAATTAAAATAAAGAATAGAATACAGAACTGTTACGGGTTGCAATATTAGATCACGAACCGCACTCTTTATCTTCTGGTCTCGAACAAAACCATTGATTTTTTTCTCTTTTCAACCTTCTCGTATCTGCTTTCGTATGCTTCTGCCGTTCGTTCCTTTTCAAAATAGGTCTCTCCCCAAAGAAAATAACATGCGATCATATATATATATATATATCCTAGGGTTGTAAACGAGCCGAGCTAGACCCAGCTCAAGCTCGGCTCGAACTCGATTCGAGCTGGCTCGGCTCGAACTCGATTCGAGCTGGCTCGGCTCGAGCTCGAATTTCAAATCAAGCTGAGATTTGAGGCTCGAGCTCGACTCGATAAGAATTCGAGCTAGCTCGGTGTAACACCCACCCCGTAACCCGGGTGATTGTGCACAATTGATACACTTACAGCGGAAACAAACTAAACCTTCATTAAAACTTATAATAGTCTGAGTACAACACTTTATTTATTTACAAACTGTTGGCAACTAAGAACTCCTTGATTTTCTAAAACTCCACAACTGTCAAGTAGTTCCTATAGCTTTCCTCATGACTCACCTGTGATAAGTATACTCAAAACGACGTCAGATATACTGGTAAGCTCATACTATACAATTTTTATAAAGACAGACCACAGTTTACATTATATGCATACACAATATGGGCATGTGACCACATTATAGTCAGGTTGGGCCTCATTGAACCTTATAGGTCACATTTGACTTGTCACAAACCACCGTACAAGAGACATACTGGTCCTCCAGCTGTGTCCCCCTACGGCCGTCACATAGGTATGAGTGTGTGTCGCTGGACCTTATAAGCACGAAGTGCCTGTGGGTACAACACCTTATTACCCTTCCCAGAGTGACACACCTCATTAAGCATAATAGGATCCCATATACCCCTACTGACACATGCATATTGCAGCATTCTCATTATTACCAGTTATGGACGAGTATACTATCACAGTTTAAAAGACAAGTATGATGACTCACCTGATTAGCAATTGCTTAACAGCCGCTAGCACGACTGGGTTATGTCTCAAGGTCCTGACACAATTACATAATCCTAGGTTAGGTAATGGTACACCTAACTAGTCAATATCATGGTTGGATATTGGTTAACCCTACCTTGTTTAAGCATGGGTGATCAGTCCATGCCTAACTAAGGCTAGGCTACCCAATACCCGCCCCTGACAATAACCCTAGTACCTAATAATACTAACACTAAGTCTACTAATATATTATTACTAATAATAAGACTAATAACTACTAAAAATAAATAATAAATAACTAAACATAAACTTAAACGAGAGTATACCTCAAAACTATCTACGGCACGTTGATGTAGAGTTTCCCTACTCCTGCTCCTACTCGCGCTCCAAAAACGACTATTAACAACACCCAACGGGGTATCGTATACTCAGGATTCTCTATACTAGAGCATTCCCGTTAAAGAAACTGGTGCCTAAACAAACTACTGAGACTCCTATTTAAAGCAAGCAAGCAGGTACCTCAAATCCTTTTCTGTTCGATGTTCAAGTGACGTGCTTGCTAGCTAGCTTGACGTGCTAGCTAGCTAGCTTAGTTATATTAATTCAGCTGCTTAACTCGTTTTTCTTGTATAACTTTTAAAATATGACGTTTTATAAAACGACGAATATGTCAATAGAACGAGCATATTTTTATCTACGTTTTAACCTAAGTTTCATAAAAAACGCAGTAAGGTAAATAAAATAATATATTTAATTATTAATATTAACGGTCTCCTATATTGGCCAAGGTTTGTCAAGATATTTCACCTTTCACACAATCATCTTACTCGTTTAACAATATATGAAATATAAATTACATATTTCACACGTTTATAAACAGCACATTAAGATTCGGGGTATTACACTCGGCTCGGCTCGATCTAGCTCGAACTAACAAAAAACCGCACAATTTTCTACTTAAAAAAGCCTTTAAAAATGAATTTTTTCATAGACTAAGGGCCATAATTGCCATTTAATTTAACCATATGGCTAAATATGCAAGTATTAATAGTTAATTCACTTTGTACATTGTCTTTACCTTCTTTTATAGGGGAAATACTCCCTTAGTTTTTGTTTTATAAGCGATGTGGGACAAAAAAAATGAAGGATGTAAACCTTATCGAGCCAGCTCACGAGCTCACGAGTCGAGCCAGACCAAGCTCGAGCTCGGCTCGTTTACAAACCGAGCCGAGCCGAGCTGTCTCGTTAAAAACCGAGCCAATTTCGAGTTGAGCTTTTTTCGAGCGAGATTCGAGCGAGCTGCGAGCCACGAGTTTTTTGAACACCCCTAATATATCCGTAGGTAACCTTCTGTATCAAACACCCATTTTCATGCTAATGGGCCTCTTTATTAATTCCGAAAGTGTGATGGCCAGGTGTCTCGTGATAGCGCATAAGCCCAAAAACAATTAATAAAAGGTACAGTAAACTGCAATTTTACCCTCTGGGGTTTAGGCCAATTGGCACTCTGACCCCTCTAACGAAATAATTGCAATTTTCCCTCCCAACGTTGATGTTATGTTGCAATATTACCCCCTGCCGTCAGTCAACGGTTATTTAACTGTTATAGGCAAGGGTATTTTGGTAATCTTACCCCATATTTATTATTATTATTATTATTATTATTATTATTATTATTATTATTATTTATAACACACCTTCTTCTTCTTCAGCTGACCAACACCCCCACCATTGTTCACAGGGGCGGACCCACGTGATGTCGGTCGGGGTCCTCGGACCCCAATGTTTTTTAAAAATTTAATAGAACCGATATGTTAAATTTGTTAAGGACCCCATAAAAATAATTAGTTGGACCCCATAATGTCAAACGTGAAGCTGTTGCAGTGGGAAATTCCTTGTTTTCTAACAAGAAGGTCACAAGTTTGACTCCTAAATGTCCTGTCTTTTGCTTTCTACAACTCTTTCTGACTTGATTTTGTATTTTTTTTTAACAATCCCAAGAGGTTTAATGCTGTCATAATTGCTTATGGTATTGGGAACCCACATATATAGTAATACTATTTAATCCTTGTTTAATTTATACTTGTTATTTGTTAAGATTTATACCTTGGAAAGTGGTAATTCTAATTTATTTACTTAGTTATAAGATGTAGTATCATTCTGTGGAAAAAAAAATAGATCGAAATTCTGGAAATGGAATATGAATACGATAACTTAAATATAGAAGAAGAAAAAAGACCAATATTACATGTCGTCATTATTATGAGGTTGAAAATTTTAACACAATGTTAGATATGCAACTTTGAATATTTGTAATCTTTTCATTTCGTATGACGTCACATTTTTATTGTGTGTTTTCTAATGAGTAATGATTATAGAATTTATTTGATATTGTATTTTATTATCTTTCTCGCCCGCCCCAAATGACGACCGACCCAAAAATTATAACGTTTGGTTGTGAAATATGTTAACACAGAAAAAGGGGACCCCATTGGAAAAAAATCATGGGTCCGCCACTGATTGTTCATCATCTTCTTCAGGCGGTTAGTTGTTTATGGGAGGTGATGCGGTGGTTGCCGCCGCTGGCGTTGTTGTCTGCGGCGAAGATGTGTATTGGATGGAGAGATGTTAGTTAGCGGTTGTGGAAAGCTGCTGAAGAGCTTAGACTTAGGGTTCCGGCGATGTCTCCTCCGCCACAAACCCCCACCGTCTCCTCCGCCGTCTCCGTCGTTGACTGAACAACTTTTTCTAAATCAAAGCTTTTCAAGAACCCCAAAACATGGTTTTTTTTTTCCTTTTTGTTTGTGGGTTTCTGTTTATGATGAAGTTGTGGTACAATTTTGACCCTTTTAACCCAAACCCATGTGGGATTGTCCCCCAAAAGGTGAGTTTAAGCTTGATTCCAAACGGGGTTTTAAAATCTTTGAATAAAGATGAAGAAAAAGATGAAGAGTTGAAGGGGTTTTGGAAACAACCTGATAGGCTTGGGTATAGGCCTTGTTTGGATTTTAATAGTGAGTATAAGAAACAAAGTGTTGAGATTTTAAAAGATAGAACAAAGTATTTGGTGGTGGTTGTTTCCGGTGGTATGAATCAACAAAGAAACCAAATTGTTGATTCACCTCTTGTTTAGATTGTTCTATGTCAAAAGGAGTATAATAAATTTATTATTTTTCTATTTATTTTTTGATAAATATATACAAAATCCACTGTCTTTTGAGTTAATATTCATCTGCTTTTTTGTAAATTTCAAATGCTCTGCTACTAAAACTGTCCTTTTTCAATTAAATTGCCCTTTGAAACACCCTTTTGAGTTGTCATCATTGATCTTTCATGGTGTCAGGTTTATCTTAAATAATTTTTCAACAATTATTTACTGTCAAATAATATTCCATTTATCATAAAATGTTTAATCACCCTGTTGTTTTTTATCCAGCTGATCCCATTTTTTTCCTCAAAATGTAGCTATATGACAAGTTATTTCATTTTTGCAGTGAATTTTCAGATATATTTGATGCAGAACACTTCAAGGAAGCTCTAGCAGATGATGTGAGGATCATCTCATCATTACCATCTAACCATTTGATGTCAAGACCAGTGGAAGAGAAACACACTCCCCTTCATGTTTCCCCTCAATGGATTCAGGCTCGATACCTCAAAAGGGTAATTAATGATATATCTAAGGCTGTGATGTCGGGATTAGTAATATATATGGGTGGTGGCGGCTGATGATGGTGGAGGTGGATGATGGCGGCTGATGGTGGTTTAGGCGGGAAAGGGTTTTGGTTACTGTAGGGGGTAATACTGTTTCTTACAACAAAGTACAGGGAGTAATAGGAAAGGACAATTTAGTAATTTACCAGTGGGGGTAATTATGCGACATAACAAAAACGTTGGGGGGTAATATTAAAGGATAAGATAGTCATTTCACATTAAAGTTAACAGATTTGTTAACATAATTGACGCCAGGGGGTAAATGTGCGACATAACATCAACGTTGGGGGGAAATTGCAATTATTTTATTAAAGGGGGTCAGAGTGCCAATTGGCCTAAATCCCAAAGGGTAAAATTGCAGTTTACTCTAAAAGGTATGGTGGTGGCATTGTGTTGTAATTAATGGCTTTTATCGAGGGCAGTTTTGGAAATTCATCTAGTCAACACTATTCTTTCGGTCAACATAATTTCACTTTTTTCGTGACATGAAAAATTAATTTCAACTTTCAACATTTGGCAACATTAGTCCCCCATCTTTTGTAAATTATTTTTAAATAGCTTTCAACTTTATACACTTTAGTCCTTCGAGTTTATTTCATACTCCCGGTTCGTCATTTATCATTCATTTAAGCTCATTTATGATTCTTTTTCGCGCCAGGACTTATAATAAACAATCTAATCAAATAAAAGCTAAAAACTAATAAAACTATTTGAAGGGGTATGGTCCCAAAAAGCCGCGCAAACCTCCGCTCAGGTTGCGCGTGAGACCATACTCCTTATTTCAGCAAACTTATTAATAATATCCTCGCGCGGCCTACATCACGTTATGATCTATCCCGCGCGAGGCAAAGCCCACAAGAGGCTCAGATATCAACACTTAGCATAAATAATGGAACAAACGAGCATACTAAACCCGCGCGGGTTAGTTTGCTGTTCAACAAGAACCACACAGTAGGGAAGCGCACGGCTACCTACAGTGGTACACAAGGTACAAGTGGCAGTAAAAGGAGCCAATGAGCGTCCAGCAGGCTCTGGTCAATCGTGCGCCACGATCGCCTGACGAGAAGTACACAAGGACGTCTACGTGGCACCAATCAGAGGACGGAGACAACTGTCCCACGATCTCCACTTGTCTGCTGATGGCAGAAGGACAACAAGGCCGACAACAATGACATGTGGCTCCAATCAAGGTGCGCCAGCACCGATGAGCGTCTAGAAGCCACTAAGCGGTCGACGCCAGCGAGGCAAAGAGCATATCCGTTATGTTGTCCGTTTCCGGCCCAAGGCCCATCAGCCCATAACCTCTTACACCTCTCCGGCTATAAATAGAGACCTCATTCCACAGGTTAAACATTCTATTCCCTCTACTCTCACTCTTAGCACTTAATTATTCTCAAAGCAGTCGCTTATTCTCACGCCGGAGCCTGGTTAAGAGGGAAACCCCCACATTCCCCTCTTAACGAGTAACGGTGTTCTGTTTTGCAGGATCGGATTATCAAGTCGGAGCTCAAATATCCATAAGAAGATTAACCATTATGAAAGGAACATAAACCAAACTAATTAACTCCCTAATTAGATCAGTGTTTCTTCATTGGCGCCCACCGATTTTTTCTATAACCACCCTCATCTTCTTTTATTTGAGCCTTTGACATCTTTTCATCCTTCGACTATGGCTGGTCAAGTAACCATTCCAGAGTTCGGCTTCGGAGCCAACTCTAACGCGGCGTTGGGTGAAGGAATCCAAAACTTCCAAGCCCAACAAGTCGAGGAAATCGGTGAAGTTGAAATCACCAATACTGGGGGTCCGCGCGGGAGCATTACCCGCATCACCCAAGTGGCCACCCCAGGGAACAACGACGAAGGACCCTCGAATCCAGCGCCAGCTCAGAATGTTTCGGCATTGCTAGGCTTACCAGAAGGCGAAACCCCAGCTTCCTGGTATGCCAAGAACATTGCCACCATCAACGCAGCATACCAGTCGTTGATCGCGCAACAAGCAGTTTTGACGGCAGAACCGTCCCTGGTCACCCCTCAGAGTCAGGAGGTGCGCCAAATGCCCCCGCCACCTAACCAACAAGGCAGAACCAACAGGCCTCCCCCGACAAGACGCTTGAGCGTGTGATGTGCTGAAAATGGTCTAATTAAACTAATTAATTTTACTCTAAACTAGACACTCTAAGTTTTAAATTTATAAACTAAGACTCTCTTAAATCTAGACCACACAACCAGCAAGTGTACCGGTCAATGTAGTATAGCCTAAGTAAGTCCGAGTGTCGAACCCACGAGACTCTCTAATTACGTTGACTAGACTCGACTAACTTAACCGACCTAACTGAATTACTTGTTTTTATTGTTTTGGGGGGGATTTCTAACAGTCCTAAAATTGCAACTAAAATTAAATACTAATTAACTAAATAATTAAGACGCGACTTAGACAAAGATTGAGACCAGAGATGACGAATAACTACCTAGGTTAGAATCCTATTTAACTAGGAATGGATTTTTAACGGTTTTATTGTTGTATGGAGCCGGGATCGTAAAATACTAAACCTTAAGGTATTTCAATGCTAAGACTTCCCGACCCTTCTCAGGAAGAAACCTAGGAAACCCTACAAGGCTGTTATGGCTACCGACTGTTAGACTTCCTCTCAGTCCTCTAACTTCTTTAAAAGTGCCTTAATCCGACAATCTACCTCTCAGCGCGAAAGGATTTTAATTTAGTTTAATAGACACGAATAAGATTAGGGAACTAAGACCGATTTCTCTCAAAACCTAATCCTAGCTATATATCAAATCGAGACCTATTAATAACCTCGAGCCTCTCAGCGACAAGACTAGCAGAATATCAAGTTCTAAATATATTTTATTTACTGTTTCTAAGGTTATTGGCCAATTCACCCAACGACTACCCGAACCCGCAAAGACTCGAACAATCAACACAAACCTATCCTATGAAAGACATTCACCAAGGTTCATGTGAAACGAATAAATAATCAATAATCAAAACTAGATACGCATACGCACGAAATTAAAGGTTCCAAAGTTCTTTACTTTTTAAGAAAAACCCATACACACAATAATAAACGAAAAGAAATCCAAACTTTATTAAATATTCATCTAACCTAGATAGTTTGAAAAGTCTAGCCAAGAACCATAGCCAATAACAAGAAACAAGTCTCAAATAAATAACAAATCATAGTATCAAGTTGAAAGAAACACAAAGTTTTTAAAACTAAATACTAATAAATTGCAAACCCAGACTTAAATCTTGACCGCGGCTTGAACCCTCGCCAATCTTCTCCTTGTCTTTAAAATTCGTCCCTCTGATCACGTCTAAAACTTTCTGCCGTCGCCCCCAAGATAACGTCTGACCTGATGTTCCCCAAAATACCTTCTGTCGCGGCTCGATGATATTACTTTTTATTATGGCAGCCTCCTGTGTTTAATATTGCAGCCCACCAAAAAGCAAATAATGGGCCTCTCTCAATTAATGTTTGCCGTCCAATACATTATTTCGTCTAAAGAATAAATGGGCTGCGGCCCACATGATAACCGCCTCAATTCTTATGTGTAGCCGTCCACCTTCTTTCATATCATGGCAGCCACCACAAGTCAATATATTATGGCCTTTAATTGAGATTATTCACAATCTTCAAAGAGAATTTGGGCCAAGTCTCGTAATACATCAGCCCAAAAATAACAAAAGAATAGGCAGTAGCATTACATGTAATAAATTGATTTCATTGATGGCCTTTTAGTAATTTCAAGCATATATTAAAAGCCTCACGTGTCATAGCTGCCCTCTTTCCTTTTTGTCATTCAAATCGCCCTTTTAACTTACTTAGAGAGTGGCCTCGACCAAATCAAGGAAAATAGCGGCAATTTCAATTCGGTCACTGGCATCCCACTCTACCCAACTGACTGGTTATTTCCATATTACTCTTTCTTTCTCCATTTGCACCAGGACCTAGCCACAACACAAAATAATATAACATAACACTAAAACTAAAAAAGAAATAAATACAACACATACAAAAAATATACAATTTACACGGGATAAATATGTGTATTTTACCTCACATCAGCGTGCCAGACACGCGTGATACAAGAGGGGAAACGGATAGTCACTACGTCTATCCGTCAAACCTTCAACGAGGCCCTGTTCACAGCCGGCTCACGCCGCGCAATATGAACAACGAATGGGAAGAAACAGACCCGTATGATCCCACATGGGAAGATGACGAGGAATCGTCAGTCTTTAATCGTTTACCGAAAAACCATGAGTACTACAAGCCAAGACAACACATTGGCTACACAGAAGAAGCTGAAAGAGATTTCCGCCTGGCATACCGACCAGCGGAAGCTGCGGAGCACTCCAAGTTCATCCCGAAAATCGCACTCGCGCCGCTTTCACGAGAGAAACTACCCCCGACTGTCGGGAAGTTCAATGGATTGACTGATCCAGACGATCACGTCAGAACATTCACGAGTGTGGGCTGCATGGGAGGTTGGAACATGCCCATGTGGTGTCACTTGTTCATTCAAACTCTTACCGGGGCGGCTCGCGCCTGGTTCGACAGCCTTCCGCCTGGGAAGATTAAATCATGGACAGATTTCAAGACGCAATTCTTGAGCTACTTTAGCCAACAACGTCGCTACCAGCGCGACACAGCCGAAGTAGAAGATATTTGGCGAAGAGATGGTGAAGGTCTTGAGGACTTCATCACACGTTTTAACAAAGAATGTCTGGAAATAGGCGGCGTCAGTGAACAACTCATGCGTTGTCACTTCAAGAAGGCTATACGCTGCGATAGTCTCATTAGAACTATCACAGGCAAGGATGGAATGCCGAAGGAGTGGGATAAACTAATGGAGGCCGCAAAAATCGTCGCGCAAACTGAGGAGTCCCTTGCTGGTGGCAAGGGTTATTACTCTGAAGATCGATTCTCCAGAGGAAACACGCGCGACAACAACAACAAGCGTAACAAATACAAGAGTAACGACTGGAAGTCTGGGAGATCAAGAGGCCACGACGACAGGCCGCGCTACAGAGAAGACGCGCGAGAAACAATTGACCGAATTGGTTACAAGAAGGCGGTCAGAGACGACAATCGTGACAAACACTGGACTCCGCTCACAAAAACGCCAAAAGAGGTACTGATGACGGAAAATCACGATTTTAAGGCTCCCAGGCCGATGACAAACAAGAAGGGACAAGACCCAAACTTGTATTGCGATTTCATAAAGATTCAGGGCACTTGACCGACGACTGTTATAGTTTGCGCCAAGAGATTGAGAGAGCGCTCAAAAGCGGTAAGCTAAGCCATTTGGTGAAAAACGTGCGCAAGGAGACCCGTCAACTCCAGCGCCACGAGGAAGGAAACCACAAGAAAGTCCGATGACTAGAGACAAACATGGTCAACGGACCTAGATACAGCGCGAAAGAGAAAGGCAAGCGCCCCTACGAACCCTCTTGGCAAGAGCGGCAGGTCATATTCCCGGTAGTGCGCGGCGGTCCTTGCGCCACGCGTCCCGTCGTCATTACCAGTATAATCGGTCATTACGAAACAGAATACATATTCATTGACCCAGGAAGTACAGCTGACATCATTTACGAACAGTGTTTCAATCAATTTGATGAAGAAGATAAAGCGAGACTCGAGCCAGTCGATTATCCTTTGTCTGGGTTCTGCAACGAAATGGTTTTTCCACTCGGCCAGATCAGTTTCCCCGTCACGTTCTCTGACGGGAAACACTCACGAACAACAAATGTGAATTTCATGGTAATGCCAGTAAAATCGAGGCATGATGTACTTATTGGGAGGGAAACACAAGGCGAGCTAAACATGGTGACTTCAACGCCCCATTCTGCGATAGGTTTCCCAACCAAGACAGGAGTAGCAATCATATATGCCAAAAAGGAAGTAATGTCAACTGACGAACTGCGTCCAACAAAGGCGGCGAAGGTCTCCACGACCGAGCCAGAAAAATGGGTCTTAAACCGTAAATACCCAGACCAGACTGTGACAATTGGCCACGCCATTTCGTCAGACATCTGAACACGTCTAAAGCAATTGTTGTTTCGAAACATGGATATATTTGCCTGGACCCCGGCAGACATGACCGGTGTCCCGCGCAACATAACCGAGCATTGCTTAAACACGTACCCCTCTGTCGAACCGAAGGTTCAAAGAAGGCGCAGTCTAGGAGCAGATAAGACAAAAGCAATGAATGAGCAAGTATGTGAGTTGCTCAAAGCTGGGATCCTGCGAGAGGTAAGATATCAGAGTTGGGTTGCGAACCCAGTGATGGTCGAAAAGTCAAACGGCGGATGGCGCATGTGCGTAGACTACACCGATCTCAACAAGGCGTGCCCAAAGGATTGCTATTCCTTGCCTGAGATCGATAAAAAAAATAGACTCCCTCGCACCATACAGATGGAAGTGCTTTTTGGATTGCTACAAGGGGTGTCATCAAGTTCAGATGAAACTCGAAGATGAAGACAAGACAGCCTTCAGGACTGATCTTGGAATCTTCTGCTACACAAAGATGTCGTTCGGCTTAAAGAATGCAGGCGCAACATACCAACGCCTGATGGACAATACCTTTGCAGGAGACATCGGAAAGCATATTGAGGTTTACATCGATGATCTAGTGGTTAAAAGTCCCGAGGAGGACCAAATGTTGAAAGACATCGAGAAGACGTTTAACTCATTGCGCAGTGTAAATATGAAGCTAAATCCTGCCAAATGCTCTTTTGGTATGGAAGAAGGGAAATTTCTAGGCTTCATTGTTACAAACGGCGGTTTCAAGGTGAACCTAGAGAAAGTACAAGCCATAGAGCGAATGCCCTCACCGCGAAACATCAAAGAGATGCAACGACTGGCCGGCCGGCTGGCCGCGCTTAATCGTTTTCTCTCCAACCACGCCGCAAAATCTTATCCCTTCATCAGCACATTGCGCAACTGCGTAAAGAAGCAGGAGTTCAAGTGGACACCGGAGGCAGAAACAGCTTTTCAACAAATGAAAGCGTGTCTGATTGAACTCCCTACCCTGACTGCACCATTTGAAAAAGAACCCCTCGTACTGTACTTGTCCTCCTCGGATAAGGCAGTAGGGTCGGTATTATTGGTCGACAGAAACGGAATACAAACTCCGATCTACTATGTCAGCAGGGTACTCACCGACCCAGAAACAAGATATTCCACAATGGAAAAGCTGGTTCTTGCGCTACTACACGCCTCCCGAAGGCTGCGCCGATACTTCACAGGCCATGTGATAACTGTGCTTACAAACTTCCACATCGGCACTATACTGCAAAAGCCTGAGACATCAGGCAGGTTGGCAAAATGGGCCATTAAACTGGGAGGCCATAACATCTTGTACAGGCCGCGCCCAGCCATTAAGGGTCAGGTCCTAGCCGACTTCATCACAGAAGTGCCGGCCGATAAAATTAAAGAATGCGAGCTGATAGAGACTCCCGAGAATGATGCAACGGATGAGACTTGGATGCTTTACACCGACGGGGCATCAAATGAAGATGGCGCGGGAGCAGGATTGCGCCTAGTAAGCCCAGAGAATCACGAGTTTACTTACGCCATAAAGTTGGATTTCAAAAACACCAACAACGAGGCGGAGTACGAAGCATTTTTGGCAGGCTTACGCCTCGCCATCAAGATGGGAGCCAAAAGCTTGCGCGCACATGTTGACTCACTCCTGATAGCCAGTCAAGTCAATGGCATATACGACGCGAAGGGAGAAGTCATGGCTTTGTATCTGGAGCAAGCGAAAGAATTGCTCCAACAGTTCAAATCTCACAAGGTTATACACATCAATTGCTCCGAAAACAAGCCAGCTGATGCCTTGAGCAAGCTTGCCTCAACTTCCTTTCAACATCTTGCCAAAGATGTAAGGATAGAGGTACTCAAGAATCCATCCGTGCTGCTGCGACAAGTGAACGTGATCGAAACGGGCCAACCATCATGGATGACCCCGATAATCCAGTACTTGCAAGAATGGGTACTCCCTGAAAACAAAGCGGAAGCAAGAAAGATCCAAAACAAAGCCCTACACTATGAAATGAATGGTGGTATTTTGTACCGAAAATCCTTCTTGGGGCCACTACTGCGCTGCGTGGACCCCCAGGATGCGAACTACTTGATAAGGGAGATCCACGAAGGGATCTGCGGCATTCATTCCGGACCACGGATGGTTGTCGCAAAGATCATGAGCGCCGGTTACTACTGGCCTGGTATGCATGTCGACGCCCTCAAAGAGATCCGTAAATGTGACTCTTGCCAGAGACATTCTCCGAAAACGCTGCGCCCCAAGAATGACCTTATCCCTGTATCCACTGCATGGCCCTTCCAGCAGTGGGGAATTGACATGGTGGGACCCTTCCCGGATGCTCCCGGCGCCGTCAAATTCATCATAGTGGCCGTTGATTACTTCACAAAGTGGGTGGAGGCCAAAGCCCTTGCATCCACCACAGCTATGATGGTGCGCAAGTTCATCTGGGAGCACATCATATGCAGATTTGGCCTCCCGCTCAAAATTGTAACTGACAATGGCACCAACTTTGCATCAGAAGATCTCAAGAAATGGATGAAGGAGATGAAAATTGAACACACTTTCACATCTGTTGCGCACCCCCAAGGCAACGGACAAGTGGAAAGCGTGAACAAATACATCGTCGAGGGAATAAAGGCCAGATTGGGCACAAGGCGACGAGGATGGGTTGATGAGCTCCCGAGCATCTTATGGGCTCATCGAACCATGCCAAAAACGAGTACCGGCGAGACCCCTTTTAGCTTAGTCTATGGCTCAGAGGCGGTTATCCCGGCAGAGATTGGCCTACCCTCACCACGCATGGCAGCGGTCAACACGATTGACAATGAAGCGGAGAGACGCCTTGACTTGGACTTGTTAGAAGAAAGGCGCGAAATCGCGCGAATCAGAGAAGCCAAGTACAAGACCCAACTGGAGAGGTACTACAACACAAGGGTCTGCATTTGTACCTTCACCACAGGGGAATACATCTTCCGCGACAATGAAGCGTCAAATGCGGAACGTCCAGGAAAGTTGGCACCTAAATGGGAAGGCCCATATCTGATCCACGAGGTCCTGGGCAAAGGGGCCTACAAGTTACGCACCCTAGATGGCCACATCTTACCACGAACATGGAATGCGCAACAACTGCGCAAATGTTATATGTAACCTACTTCGGCGTTGCGCCCGTTTTACTTTCATATGCCGGCTATACGCCATTAGCAATTAATGTATGAAGGCCTAAGCGCCCATTTCAGACTTAATGAAAGCATACGACCTGTTTCCTATTACATTTTTTCGTTACAAATTCATGCTAAACTTTTGATTAGCGCGAAAACACTCCAGCATTTTAGAATTTGTTAAACCAGAACCGCCTCCAAGGTCCTCCGCGAACAAAGCGCGAGACCGGGCGGCCCCTTACTTGAAGACACTTCCATTTATTCGAGCTAATTTAACCTAAGTTTTGACAGCAATGCAATAATTGCAACGGAAAAAACAAAAGCGATTCATATAATATAAACATGCGCAACAGCGCAGCATCGTACAGTCAAGATTGCAAAAGCAAATTACAAGGCATAAACGCCTATCAACAGCCTACTCTATTCATCGCGCCGATCACCATCATCATCTCCGTCATCTTCGCCATCATCATCGTTGTCATCCTCATCACCATCTCCACCGTCATCACCAGCTGGCTCTTCATCGGATAATTCAACGGTAACTGGTGGATCGAGAACTGCTTTAAGTCGATGACACCAGTCATCTTTCTTCAAAGCTTCTACAACCAGATCCATAACTGGCAAGGTAAGGTTGTCATATGAATTCTCAGCATGTGCAAGCGCAACATCGGCCTGATCAGTCACTGAGCAATGGCTCACATCAAATTCTTGACCAAGCATTTGCTCAACATGACTGGCACATTCCAGGTAGCCCCCTCGATGACCCACCGCACGCGCGGCATCCGTGAGAGCAGCAACGGCGCGATCTAATTCGCCAGCATTAAGAATGGAGTTGGCAACCTTCAACAAAAGCAGAACATCAGAGGCAACTCAGATGAAAGTAGAAAGCACATAACAAAGTTACAAACTTACCAGCACTACTCCACGAGTGCGCATCCATTCCGCCTCAGACACAAGCTTGTCAACGATGCCTTGGGCCTCGGAGTAGTTGGTCTGGGCCACATTAAGCGCGACAGTGCTAATAGCACGCGCCTCCTCAGCTGTGGCAGCCTTAACCTTCTCAGCCTCCAGGTCGATCTCCAAAGACTCACATTTGTCAATCTGCTCATTCAAGCGACGTTTGAGCTCAGCAATCTCAACGTCCTTGGCTTGGAGATCCCTGTCCTTGTTGGACAACTGCACCTTGGCCTCAGACAACTCAACCTGGAAATTGACAAACTTAGGCCAGCTTATAAACAACATAGCAAGAAAAAGTGAATAAATAAACTAACCTCCATCTGCTGCTTGGCAGCCTGCTCACCATGCGCCTCCTCTACCTTCGATGTCAACTCAGCAACTTTAGCCTCGAGGTCAACAATCTTCTGCCGAGCCGCGTAAGCGCGCTCGTTGTCACGGGCACAGATGCGCTTGAACTCGGCCTTCTCCTTGGCCAGTTACTCCTCAACATTTTGGAGTTTCTTTTGCAGGCCCTCGCGGCCCCACTGTTCAGCCTTCTTATCGGCTTCAAATTTGGCTTTCTCCTCGTCAAAAACAGCCTTGGACTTGTCAAAATCAGCAATGCGCTTCAGCATGCGCTCACGATAACCTTCCCAGTCGGCTCGCTCCCTAACCATCGTTCGCCACTCGCGAACTATCTAGTGATTGGCAGCGCGAGCATTGGCTTCCCCAAGCACAAAGGTGCGATACAACAATTCATGAGACTTCGCCCTTTGCCGGTTAACCTCTGCATGAGTAAAGGAGTTCAAGAACCACTCGCGGCAAGGGCCGAATTCTTGAAAGGTATCCTTTTGCTTTAAGCTCTAGGGAGCTTGGTGAGGGGCGTCATCGCGTTCTTCTTCGATATAAGTTTTGTAATATATGTCTCCAACAGTGTCCTTAGCCCCAATCACGTTTGGGTTATAACCCCCAGCACCACCAGAGCTCGCGCCGCTAGAGGTGTACCGACCCGACCCCTTTGAAGTAATGACATGCGCGGAGTGGGCAGGTTTGGTGACCTCAGGCCCCTGAACATTAACAGGCTGATCCATAGCCTTCTTATGTTCCAACTCCTTCTCCAAGGCCTTCTTCTTCGCCTCTTCGGCTGCCTTCTCCTCCTCCGCCTTCTTTTTCCTCTCTTCTTCTTCTTTCCTCCTCTTCTCCTCCTCAATTCTCTTATTCCTTTCTTCTTTTCGTTTCTGATTCTCCTCTGCCTTTCGCTGCACTTCGGCAGCCTTCGCAGCATCCTGAGAAGCAGTGTCAGAAGACTTGATGGTAATCTTCGGCCTCTTCGACCCTGGCTCACTGAACTTGACACCCTTCTCAGGGGTCTTCTTCTTGATCTCTGTGTAAAAAATACAAGTACATCAAGCAATGAAAATAAAAGTAAAAAAGAGAAGCAAGGAACATACCAGGAGAAAACTTATACAACGAGCGCAGGTTGCTCGTTTTCCCAACCAAGGGAATTACAACAGCAGTAGGCGCAGAAGCCACACCAGCCATGGCTTCGCTTCTACCTCTTTTCCTGCCAATCAACTGGGCAGAAGCATCTTCTTCTTCTTCCGCCTCATCGTCTTCAGGCACAGATGGGGTCGCGCCAGCATCAGGGTTACGAGAACCCGCGCTCCCAGAGCTTTTTGAGCCACCTGCACCAGTTTTTGCCTTAGTTGTACGCGACAAGCCTTCAAATGAGTCACTGATTATCACATAATCATCTAAGTCACTTTGTCGAAGGCGAAGAGTACCTTTGACAGCAGCAGTAGTTGCGCGACTAGTGCCAGTCCCCTTGCTGGTCACCTCAAGATCAACCTTCTTTTTCTTCTTCAAGGGTTTCTTCTTCTTCTCTTCTGGGTTAATCCCCAGGTCGCGCAACACACCTGCAAAGATGTTAGACCACGAACTTAGCTCGCCGCTGGAAGACCCTACTGACTCCTCGCCGGAAAGATAGAGAATCTCTTTCCCAGCAGAAGTCACAGAGCGCAAAGGACGAGGTTTAGGGAATTGCGCACCTTCAGTAGTGGTTGGCGGCGAAGCAAAGGCACCATCAACCGGATACATGAAGTTGCCCTTGATCTGGTCATACCAGCTCTCTTCATCATCGCGCAATGGGCGCACGCCCATAGAACCACCAAACGTGGCGAAGGCAGCTTGATACAGTTGCGCCTCTACACGAAAATATACATAAGAAACAATTAAAGCAAAGTACTTGAAAAAAGAAAAAGGAGATAACTGACCTTGATCGCCGATCTTCAACACCGGAACCTCCTTGCTGTTGGGTGACCACTGGTCACTCATCTTTGCTGCTACTAACACGTTTTCCCCAAACACCCGATTTGGGGTTGGGTTCAACTGTTGATACCACCTAGCATTCTTAGGGATCGGAATGTCTTCCTTCGGTATCGTTTCAGTCCAATCCCTGAAAGGCATGGCGATCGGCAACACTTCTTCACGGATGAAGAAAAACTTGGGTTTCCAGTCATGGAAACTCTTTGGAGGGTTTAGCAAGATTTTCTTCGCTGCACCACGGCTTGCAAAAGAAAAGAAACCCATCGTCCTCTGCAACTGGTAGAAGGCCCGGAACTTCTCCACCGTTGGCTCAATGCCATGAGATTGGCATAAGAATTCGAAGTGACGAACCCTAACCATCCCAGGTGGGCTCATCTGTGACAGATGGAAGTTGTAATGATGAAGAATATGCCCCATAAAGTTTGTAGCCGGTAACCTAAAGTTACCCTGAAGAAAGAAATCTTCATATAGGGTAATATAACCCGGTGGTGCATCAGCCGCGGTCTGGCCCTGAGCCGGATACCGGGCGTCCCACTCCGTTGGGAATCGGAAACTCCGAACGATCTGTTCGAAGAGCCCTAGATCCCATTTGAGGACAGGAACTGGACCTTCCTCAGCAGCAACAACTTCTTGATGTTCCTCACTCATTATATCGAAAAAGAAATCTGGAAAAACTTGAAGAAAATCTTGAAGATTTGAAGAAAATCTTGAAGATGTGAAGAACTCTGAAGATTCAAAGAAGTTTGAGAGAGAAAGCAACGAAGAGAAGTGAGGATCTCTCACATCTCTTTGGATATATATACCCATCGCATTTAATGCGATGGGTAACCGTGCCGCTTTCGCCGCTAGGCTAACCAACGAGAGGCTGCCACGTCAAGCGGAAAACCAGGGGTGACGGTTACCACGCGCGCGTGGGCCTCACTCTCCTGACACGAAGTGCAACCGTCGCAGTCGGCATGATGACATCCGTGCCAGGGGTCAACTCAAACGTCGCACTCAACGACTTATCCCACCAACTTGTCAGAGTTCAAATTTCGAAGTTTCCCGCCATAAAAATTACAAATAGCTTCAGGCAAAAGTTACATGAGCCGCGCAAGCTAAACGTCGCCTTTAATAACCTTGCGCGCTTGATCGGACAAACAATAAGTCCCTCAAGACCTACCTTGGTAGCTGCGCAATTGAAAACAACAATTTCCACATGCGCCACACCAATCAGGATCAAAAGAACATTTCCCCTTTACTCTTATTTCTCTTATTTTTATTAAGTCCAGAGCTCCAACCACTTGCGTTGCGCATGGTGCAGCACTGGACTGGGGGGGCTTGAAGGGGTATGGTCCCAAAAAGCCGCGCAAACCTCCGCTCAGGTTGTGCGTGAGACCATACTCCTTATTTCAGCAAACTTATTAATAATATCCTCGCGCGGCCTACATCACGTTATGATCTATCCCGCGCGAGGCAAAGCCCACAAGAGGCTCAGATATCAACACTTAGCATAAATAATGGAACAAACGAGCATACTAAACCCGCGCGGGTTAGTTTGCTGTTCAACAAGAACCACACAGTAGGGAAGCGCACGGCTACCTACAGTGGTACACAAGGTACAGGTGGCAGTAAAAGGAGCCAATGAGCGTCCAACAGGCTCTGGTCAATCGTGCGCCACGATCGCCTGACGAGAAGTACACAAGGACGTCTACGTGGCACCAATCAGAGGACGAAGACAACTGTCCCACGATCTCCACTTGTCTGCTGATGGCAGAAGGACAACAAGGCCGACAACAATGACACGTGGCTCCAATCAAGGTGCGCCAGCACCGATGAGCGTCTAGAAGCCACTAAGCGGTCGACGCCAGCGAGGCAAAGAGCATATCCGTTATGTTGTCCGTTTCCGGCCCAAGGCCCATCAGCCCATAACCTCTTACACCTCTCCGGCTATAAATAGAGACCTCATTCCACAGGTTAAACATTCTATTCCCTCTACTCTCACTCTTAGCACTTAATTATTCTCAAAGCAGTCGCTTATTCTCACGCCGGAGCCTGGTTAAGAGGGAAACCCCCACATTCCCCTCTTAACGAGTAACGGTGTTCTGTTTTGCAGGATCGGATTATCAAGTCGGAGCTCAAATATCCATAAGAAGATTAACCATTATGAAAGGAATATAAACCAAACTAATTAACTCCCTAATTAGATCAGTGTTTCTTCACTATTCTAAAAATATTTAAAATAATACAATTTACATAAAATAAATGTATGTATTTTATAACACATCACCAAATAAATCCAAAACGCTAATTTTAGCCACTTAGTTTTTTCCTGTGTTTTAGTTAAGGTCTTGGACTATTAAAACGATATATAAACGGCAAGCCCTTTCAGGCCCATTGGATCTTGCGTAACCACCCTTCGAACTAATCACCGGCGAATTTCCGGCAAACTCTTCACTCTCCGGCGACCACTCCACACACATATGGCTCCGAAGAAGAAGCAACAACAGCAGCAGCAGCAGAAACAGAAGCAGAAGTCATCTTCTTCATCCAAAAACAAGCCACAGTCTTCCACCGGTCCTAAACTCCAAATTTCGGCGGAGAACGAAAACCGTCTCCGGCGGCTTTTACTCAACTCCGGCCGTTCAACGGCGGATCCGGTACACGAAGATTCTAATCTTACAAAGGCACAGAAGGCGAAGAAGCTACACTCCGTTTACGAGAAGCTCTCGTGCGAAGGCTTCACTGATGATCATATAGAACGTGCTCTTTCTCATCTCAAGGTATTTAATCAATCTCTGTTTAATAATATTGTAATTGAACTGATTGTAGAGGTTTCGCACAATGTTATATATATATATATATATGACTACACTGATATCTGCAGCAAGTATTTCAGTATCATTAGGAATAAGAAAATGTCGATTTTGCAACAAAATTTGTTGCAATTTTGCATTTGAAAATAGCTAGGGTTTATGATAGGATTTCAATTATAGCTAACTCGTGTATCTAATTCGATAGAAGATTAGTAGAGCATAAATTATAATTACCCTTCATTGTTAATTTCACATACTAAGGTTGTCGTTTGAAGTTTGAACGGTTTAAATCTTGCAATTGACACAGTAGAAGTTATATATTTCTTTTTTCGTGAAACATATTTGAAACAATTTTTTATCAGATGACTGCATACTTGACAATGCTTTCAACTTTTCAAGTAACTATGATATTTTCATTAGGTTTGTAGTTGTTGTTTGATGTTCGTGTCAAATGTGCAAAAGGACTAACTTGTCTGGTATTGGTGTACATTTGTTATATTGTTGACATTCATGTATGTGCTAGTTATTTCTTGTTCACAATGGGAATCCTGCACTGCTAAATAACTAGTCCAGATAGTGCAAATTTGAGTCGGTAACCCTGAATTTGTTAGAAAGATATACTTTAACTGCAGTTAAAACATGATATGATTTGTATATTGTTGTTAACTGAAGCAAATAAAAATGGGAAGTAGAGCTTCATAATGTATAAGAGGCTACAAATTTATCTATTTCTTTTGCTCAAAATATCAGAAAACTTGTCTGATATGTTCCCTTTTTATTTGTTGAAAAGGAAAGTGCTACTTTTGAAGCCGCTTTAGATTGGCTATGTTTGATTTTGCCACCAAATGAGCTGCCATTGAAGTTTCGCAGTAGTACTGCAGCTCTTCCAAGTGATGGTATGTAAAAGGCATTTCTCATGTACTTCTAATATAATCAATTTTATTGTTTCTCTTGTTTTACATGTTAGATATCATACATCTTGTGACTCATTTTGTTAATTTAGGTGGCTCTGTGGGCATCATATCAACTGCACGAGATGACTGGGCCCCTTTGCCGGATTCATCAGTTGCTACTGAACATGAAATCGAAGAAATATCATTCAAGAGTAAAGTGCAGCGAAAAGTTGATACATTGGATTCTTTCCAACAGTCTCAAGCAGATTGGATCCGTCAATATATGGAGCAACAGGAAGAGGTGGTAAATCATGTCATTTACCTTGTTGTATAACAAACCTAACTAGATTATGTATCATGATTCATCATTCATGCTGAAGTTATCTTTTACGTATGATTTGGTATAAATAACTACATGAGCATGTCCAAATGTTTTCTTTTGTTTCGTCACCGTAAATGCAAACTAATGAATCGCGTTCTGCATTATTCGTAGGATGAATATGAATCATGGGAAGATGCTGCAGTTGATGAGGTACTGTTGATGCTATATATTGGTCCGCTAGCATGATCTTTATATCGGAAACTTTCCTTGTTGTTTAAGCAACCTATTTAAACTTTCCTTATATTGTTTTCTCTTTTTAGGCATCAGAACCAAGAAGCTATGATATTATTCGAGAAGAATATCACAGTGCTCGGTTGCAAGCTATTAGTGCCAAAGAAAGAAAGGATAAGAAAGGCCAAGAACAATCTGGTCAAATAATTCGTAAACTTAAACAAGAGATGGCTGCCCTAGGTTAGTTCAAGTTTATATTTGATGTCGTACAATTTCATTTCCGTGTATACATTATGTAATGCGAATACTGCATGCAGGTATATCAGTTGATACATTAGCTGCCGAGTTTGAGAGTCGTCATCGTGCCATTGAGAACCAAAACGTTGAAGCTGTTACGGGTGGAGAAGATGGTTGCATAGAGTCTACAGTCGAGCAGGTGGGCCCGCAAGATAAAGAAACAGTTACAGAGAGTTGCTCTACGCAGGATGTTTTGCTAAGTGTTCGCAGTCAAGATGGAAGTGTTGCAGATGAGGACTCAGGAGATATTGAGCTTGGTGATATGTTTCTAGAAGATTCATCGTCTGATCAAGTTTTGCCACCGGAGATTGTGGAGTTGCAAAAGAAGGAGAAAATGAAAGAGTTAACAAGTGAAAAGAACTTGGAAAAGTTGGAGGGAATTTGGAAGAAGGTGATGCTTGCTTTCATGAGTTTGTTTTGGTGATAAAAGTGTTTCAGATTATGCTAATTTTTCGTGAGTTATGTTTATGGGGTGTTTATTAGAGGCGGCAACTGTGGGAAGGTTCGGCGGGTTGGATAATATGTCAAATAGAGTCATTTTTGGCACAGATCAGGTTAGGTTGATCCGGAATACTAGCTGTCCAGGTTCTTTAAAATTTGCAGCTAAAGTTAATGTCAAATATGATTACAAAATGTATAATATTTCAGCAGTGGGAGGTTCAATGGGAACACTAAAAAAGTAAAAGTGGGGAACCGACTCAAACGAACTCCGATTTGACTCATTCCAGCGGCATTGGAGCCGGCTCGACGAACCCTATAATATATATATATATATATATTTAGGGTTAGGGTTTAGCTTTAAGAATTTAGGGTTTGGCTTTTAGGGTTTATCATTTGGATCTAGAGCCTTAGGGTTTAGGGTTTAGCTTTAGGTTTTAGCCTTTAGGATTTATAGTTTAAATTTTACGGTTTAGCTTATGTTTTTGTCTTATGGTTTAGCTTTAGGGTTTAGGATTTAGAGTTTCTAGTTAGGGTTCGACGAGCCGGTTCCAATGCCGCTTCCAGTCGGAGTTCGTTTGAGTCGGTTCCCCACATTTTTAGTGTTCCCCATTAAACCCAAACCTTTTTCAGTAATAATCTAATTTTTAATTTTTTTTAATATATTAGTGTAGAAGGTTTACTTTTAACTTGTTTTGACTCATTTGACCTGTTTTCTAATTAGCTACTTCCTTTTATCACACATGTTTGACTTGTTAGAGAGAAACATAACTCAAGTTGATCTCATAAGTAAATGGTTTTAAATTGCCGCCTTTATTGTTTGTGTTGCCTCCATCTACCTTTTCTTTCTAGATTATCAGTTGCTTCATCACACTTTTCTATGATATATAACAATTTGCGGAACATAGATAGGGTAACACAAGCTACGGTGTGGATAGTACACGAAAACAAAAGATGTTCAATTCAGACGTGTAGAACGTAATGGAACAAGTAGATAGTACAATTCAGTTTCTAACAGTTGTTATAATATAGGGGGACCCACTAAAGATTCCTAAGGCCATTCTTCAACTACTTTGTCAAAGATCTGGATGGGAGGCACCGAAATATAATAAAGTACAAGGCACAAGAGATGGAAGTAGTTACACTGTCAATGTGATACGTAAAGCTAGCGGCAGGGGTAAGAATAGAAAAGTTGGAGGACTAACTACTGTCCAATTACCTACTCCTGGAGAAGCATTTGAAACTGCTGAGGTATAGTTTAAATTATTCGAGTCATTGATGTTATAAATTTACAATAAATATTTTTGCATGATTGTTTGTGGTTCACCAGTCATGCTTTTTTAGTACATGTAATGTTGTTTATTTGTAGTTATGATAATGCAAATTCTTATTGGTTAATCTATTATAAAATTATCTATTGACTTTTTGGGGAAAAATGAGATTACTGGTACATTTTTATCTGGATTATTAAACCTATTCCAGTCAGGTAACAGTTTGAGTTTTGTTTTCTATATTTGATTAGGGGTGTATTAATATGCCATTTTCGTCATTTTAAAGGCATGGCTAACGGGCACTATGTTTTTAATGCTTATGAACATCTTATTTTGTTTCTTTTTCTATACTTTGACTTGCTCAGTTCAGATTTGTAATTTTTATCTAAATCTAATAACTATGAGAACACTTTTTTTCATTCTAAGCTGAGAGGAGAATCCAACATTTAACAATAAAACCTATTCTTACCCTCATTGTCAATTCTTATTTAACACATGCTCTTCGATAATGAAAATTCTTTTCTGTTAATATTTAAAAAAAATATCTATTTTCATTTTTGGAAATATAAGATCCGTAGGCCTTTTTCTAGTCACATGACAGTTTGATTTGTGACATGTCTTAAATCTGATAAATTTGAAATCACTGCTTTTCATTCTAACATGGCTGGAGAATCTAATTTCTGATACTTTTCTGTTTAGGATGCACAAAATAGAGTCGCTGCATATGCTTTGTATCAGCTCTTCCCTGACCTACCTGTACACTTGATGATGACAGATCCCTATGCATCACTTGTTCTACAATGGCTGGAAGGTAAATTTCGGACATCCGGACCACAACCGAATTTGTAAAAATGAACGTTAGAATACTTAAAGTTACTTAACAATATTTTCTTTTCAAATAAATCGGTATTCACTTGGGTCTATGATCTCGTTTCAATATACCAATAAGTTTTAAAACTTGCAGGGGACTTATCAGGAAATGTGAAAAACATTGAAGTAGACAGACGGGCCGGTTTTGTGGATTTTTTGCTTAACAGTGATGCTTCCGATGCTGTTGTTTCTGAGGATCTGTTGGATACTTCTAGACAAATTGATTCTCAAATATCTCATGTTCAAGAAGATACAAGTGCACGAGATGCTGGATTTGATAAAATTGCTGAAAGTATGTTTTTGATCTTTTTATAAAAAAGTATATTTCTGCTTACAAAAGCTACCTAACTGTCTAGCGGACCAGCGGTAGAGTGGGTCTAGCTTGAATTATCTTTTGAGCATATTTAGGCAAGAGTAAAATGCCATTTTCGTCCCTGTGGTTTGGCCAGTTTTGCGACTTTCGTCCAAAGGTTTGTTCTTCCGTATCTGGATCCAAAAGGTTTGAAATCTTGCCATTTTCATCCGGTTCGTTAACTCCATCCTTTTTTCTCCGTCAAGTCAGGGGTATCTCTGTTTTTCTGGTTAACTTAAAAGGCAATTCGGTCTTTTTCACTTTATGTAAAAAGACCGAATACCCCTAGAGAAGGCCAAATTTCCCTTTAAGTTCACAAAAAAGTTAGAAATACCCCTGACTTAACGAGCCGGATGAAAATGGCAAAATTTTAAACCTTTTGGATCCAGATGCGGAAAAACAAACATTTGGACGAAAATAGCAAAACTGGCCAAACCTCAGGGACAAAAATGGCTTCTTACTCTTTAGGCAATCTCCAAGTTTTCTTTCTTTTTTCATGTTTTTTAGGAAATGATACAGCAAGTACGGTGATATCTTTTCACTCTAGTCTATGTTAGTTTCCTCCTTTTTTTGCATCTAGTACAATGGTTAGGAAAGTCACTCAAAAGATAAGATCAAATGCATAAATATATATATTTTTTCAAGTACCAAAAGGTATTAACTTTTAACTGGTACAGCGCCTTCTATTTATCCATTTTGCAGGCACCGACTATCATAAACAGGTGGAGAGTTCTTATCTTAAAAAGCAACAAGAGAGTAAAAGAAAGATGAAGAAGTATGAGGTTAGCATATTTACACTTTGTGAACTTTTTGTTCGCTTGTTTTAAGATGACAATGTGTTTGAACTTTGATCACTTATACCTCTAGACTTTCTGAAAACGCAAGTACTTGTTGTGTACTTGTGTTTGATCACTTATACCGTTGTTTCTGCAGGACATGTTAAAATCTAGAGCCACACTCCCTATTGCTGAATTGAAAGGCGAGATTTTGCATCGGTTAAAAGACAATGATGTCCTTGTTATTTGTGGAGAAACAGGATGTGGAAAAACAACTCAGGTGAAAATTAAAGCTTTGCTGATTTTACTGCTTTGTCCGATGTTTATTTTGTGCTTACTACTTACATTATACAAGACAAACATTAACTGGTGTTTCATGTAGGTGCCTCAATTTATCTTGGATGACATGATCGAGCAGGGACATGGTGGAATTTGTAACATCGTGTGCACGCAACCAAGGAGAATAGCGGTTAGTCAACACTTTGTAATATTATACATGCACATAGTTAAATTGGGGCATATAAGACCTGTGCAATATGTAGTAAAACTGGAACACATTTGTTTTATAGGCGATTTCTGTTGCTGAAAGAGTTGCAGATGAGCGTTGTGAATCTTCACCAGGTTCTAAAGATTCTTTGGTTGGTTATCAAGTACGTCTTGATAGTGCCAGGTGACTGAAATAGACCACTTCTATGTTTCCTTTTTTGCCCCCACATTCTCACTTTCATGATTAGCGGTAGAACTTACTGATATGTTGCACAATCTTTTCTGTTTCCAGAACTGAGAGAACAAAACTTCTGTTTTGTACAACTGGCATTCTGTTGAGGATGATTGTGGTATGCTTTTCCTTCTAAGTGGAGTGTTTGCTATTTGAATTTGTTCTACTTGCAGCTGCAGATCATATGCATGCTTTACTTATACTTTTTACCTAAGCAGTTAATATTGGTGATATATCGATTATCGGTCCCCATGTAAAATATTGGTGTCAAATATCGGTCAGAATATCCTACTGATATTATCGGCGATATTGACCGATATTTGACCGAAATATCACTGATTTTCCCTATATCAGTACCTTTCTTCTTAGTTCCACCAATCGTCTTTCTTATTGCTGCTATTAGTGTTTTAAGTCTTAATTGTTAGTGTTAAATGTTAGTGTTTTAAGTCTTAATCAGTTCCTACTGCTAGAATTGTTAGTGTTTTGCAAGTTGCAAAAGGTTAAATTGTTAATGGTAGGAGACTATACTGAATTGTTAGTGTTAAATTGCTATATATAAAAATTCTGCATGATATTAAAATTACCGATATCCTACCGTGATAACCTATATCTCAAACATCGGTCATTGACCGATATACGATATTTTACCGCATTAACTGCACAGCTTTGAACACTCCTGTGGTTTGTCAAATAAATATAACCAATTGGATATGCTTTCAAATGTAGTAAGTAGGTGTTATGTGCCAAAATAAGTAGAAGGGCCTCAATGTAATTGTTCTATAGTGTAGGGGGCTATTGGTTAGTTCGTGGCTATATAGTTGGGTGTGTTGTAACAGATGGATCTATCGATAAATTGATAAGGGTTCTCCCTCTTCTTCTGTGTTTCTTCCTTTCTTTTATCGATCTATCCTGATTACCATTTCTGATCATAACAGTAGGCTGGGCCACCCCTTTTTTAACTGCGATAAATCTAGTATTCCCACTTTTGGTAATTATATTTGTAAAACTTTAGAGATTATATTGAGGTTATTATTCAATTTTATTTAAAAAACTTCTATAATAGAGTATTTCTGTTATAGTATCAGGATTGTTTGTTGATATAGAGGTGTATCTTAGCAGATACTTGACGTTTTAATCTTTTATTACTTTTTTTTTTCAATTTCAAACTGCAGGGAAACAAAAGCTTTGCTGATATAACTCATGTCATAGTTGATGAAGTGCACGAACGGTCTCTCTTGGTGAGTCAGTGAGATTACAGTTTGTATAAGATCTAATTTGTTTGTTGCTACATCAATTTTCTTATGTCTGATTTCTATAACTCTCTCCTTTGTTACAGGGTGATTTTCTACTAATAATTTTGAAGAATTTTATTGAGAAGCAATCTGCCCAACGCACACAACAAAAGCTGAAAGTAATCCTTATGTATGTTTAGACGAAAAATGATATTTTTCCATCAATGCTGATATGTTTAACATGTATGCTGCAAATTTCAAAGTGTCATAAGTATGATGTCATTGAATTGATGTGTGCTCAGGTCTGCAACAGTGGATTCACAACTTTTTTCACATTACTTTGGTGACTGCCCTGTTATTCATGCACAAGGCCGAACACATCCTGTGACGACCCACTTTCTTGAGGACATTCATGAAACTATTGACTACCGACTTGCTTCAGATTCCCCAGCTTCTTTGAGATCTGATATACCAAGGCAAAAGGTACTGTTACCCCTTGCATGAATGCTCACGTCTAAAGATATTCTTTAGAACTCATTGGGTCTATACCGTAAATGTTTGAGTTCAAATGGGTAAAAGTGGAAAAGGTGAAAAGGTAGCCTCGTCAATCGTCATGCACACATTCATTTTCATTAATTTGTGTATGTTTGTAAAATTGTCTTTGAGTTGTGATTCTTTGAACCATAGTTATCAAAAGCGAGCGCCTTGTGCGCCTAGGCGCAATTTTCAGGCGAGGCGCAATTATTGCGCTTGTTTAGACGCGATTCCCAGATTCTGATGGCTTCCGACCACTTTCTGTAAATTCCGGCAAGATTCTGAAATAAACTCAGGCTTAGGCAGCCGCCTTTAGCGTAGAGGAGGAGAGATGGAGTAAAATGGGTCAAAGACAGCAGCTGCTCGTGGTGTTCTGGTGGCCGGAGACCAGAGTTTAAGGTGGCCGGAGATCAGAGTTGCAGGGTAGTGAGAGAGAAGGAAGAAGAAACGTTGAGGGGTAAAGGACAGGAAAGGGGAGAGAGAGACATACAAAAAGAAATAAAAACAAACCTTTTAAGTGGGTAATGGGTTACTGTTTAAAACTGTGTTAAAAGTGACTGAACATGTGTGCAGACTGAAATAATAAAAAGAGTGAACATATGTGTAAAGTGTAAACTGAACAGTGACTAATTACAAGCATAGGGCTAGGGCTAGGCTAGTCTTACAAAGCATATTATATATTTTTTATTTTCTTTATATGTGTGCTTTTTTTTTCTCGGGCCCTCGCTTTTTTTGCGCCTAGCGCCTAGGCCCCAGGCGAGGCCTATGCGCCTTAAGTGCGCCTAGCGTCCTTGATTACTATGCTTTGAACATTAATACATGTGTGTCTCATGTTTTGATGAAATTATTTACTTACTTAAAAGGCTATGTCAGTGGGCTATGTCACAAGAGTTTTACATATTTAACCCTTTAACTTTGTTAATTTACATGTTTTAGTCTTTCTACTTTAACTTTCTTAATAGTTAATATACATATTTAGTCCCTCTGCTTTAATATTTTTTTTTCCCAAACTTTGCTTATGTACATGTTACCCTTCTACATCAACTTTGCTAATATACATAATTAGTCCCTCTACTTTAATTTCGTTTAGTGTTTTCTTTTTCTCACTAACGTGATGAACCAAACTCACCCCAACCGAAAGTATTGTTACCGGTATCGGTATTATCAGAACTAATATCTTTTTTTGCTTTTAATATTTCATCTTTTTCGTGTTTTTTTTTTTTTTTTCTGATACTTACGTTGGCGTTACAATATTCTTTTCCCCATGGTTCTACGTTATCTCTTTCTATTGCTATACCGAGTGTTTGTACTGTACTGATAATCAAACTCCCGTCGCAATTCGCGGGGTAAAATTACTTGTTGAAACTAATAAAACGTTGACGTACTATCCATTATATTTGTTTGCAAGTATATATCTTGGAGACCGGATTATGTTGTAACCTTTGTGCTTTTCTTCTTATTAGCTATTTCTTTGAACTTGATAACTTCAGGGTGCTGCTGTTGATAATCACAGGGGAAAGAAAAATCTTGTTTTATCTGCATGGGGTGATGAATCTGTTTTATCCAAAGGCTATTCAAACCCGTATTATGTTCCAGAAAACTATCAAACATACAGTGAGCAAACTCAGCAAAATCTGGTAAATGTTCTTAACGATATTTAGGAAAATTTTAACAGACTTGTGGAATTTGCTATTACAAGTTCTGTAACCTTCTGAACAGAAAAAGTTGAACGAAGATGTTATTGATTATGATCTTCTTGAGGACCTGATTTGTCATGTTGATGAAACTTACCCCGAGGGTGCAATATTGGTCTTTCTACCGGTAAGTCCCTTGATTAATGATGTTACGTCCTATATGTGTTCTTATTAAGAGGATGGGTTAAATTTGTTAAACTGCAACAGGGAGTTTCTGAAATTCACACATTGCTTGACAAGTTAGCCGCTTCTTATCAATTCCGTGGGGTAGCATCTGGATGGCTTCTACCATTGCATTCAAATATTGCATCATCTGAGCAGAAAAGAGTGTTTCTAAGACCTCCTGATGATATCCGTAAGGTAAATACACCGTACTTCACTATTGGTTTTGGAATATGACTTTATAGTTTATAAGGAGGACAGAGAAAACAAAGGCATGGTGAAATAAAGCATCTGCAAATTGCTGGAAAAAATTTGGGATAAATTCTTTTGTTATATTATATTAGGGCTGCAAACTAACCGAACGAACACAAACAAGACCTTGTTCGTGTTCGCCTGTTAAGGAAATATACGTGGTCACGAAGTGTTCATGAATACTTACAGAACGAGATTTTATGTTCGTGTTCATTCATTAAGGAAAAGAACTTGTTCGTGTTCGTTTGTTAATTTTAGGCAACAAACGCAAACGATTTATGAACACAAATGGAAACAAACGAACACAAACACGCGTTTATGAACTGAATATATAATACATTGATATTTCTTAAATATTTTATTTTTCGAAACTTTGAATTATTTAAATTAAAAATAAAAACTAAAAACATTAATGAACTATTGAACACAAGTGAACGTTAACCAACACGTTACCGAACGTTCACGAACACAAATGAACGAACGCGGCCTTTGTTCATGTTCGTTCATTTATTAAACGAACGAACACAAACGAACATCCCGCCGAACGATTCACGGACTTAGCTAAACGTTCAGTTTGTTTGCAGCCCTATATTATATGGTTACCTCCCGGTTGTTATTAGGGTAACTAGTACTGATTAGAGAACCGAAGTAAGAGAAACCAGTATACTTACAGCTGTTGTGTAAAAGGGTTAGGGCAACCACAGTACCACACTGAAAAATCCGTGAATCGTTCTGATTTGTCAGTTAAGTGAGCCACATTTTTTACTTTTCTGTTTGGTCAAGCGAACCGGAAAATATGTTGGTTCCAGTTCATGATTACGAGGATTGACTGTTAACTGAAAAAGCAAAATTTCTAAAAGTACTTGTTTATACATATAAACTATTTCCTTTACCGTCAGTGGCGAAAGCTTGAGATTTCCGACCGGGGGGTTGAAAACGTATACACCCAAAAAATTTCTATAAAACTGGGGGGGTCAAAAACGTGTATACCCAAAAATTTCTATACGAAAACTACATACTCTCCACTACTGAGCGAAAAGTTGGGGGGTCGGTCGCCCCCTCCCGCCCCCAATATGCTACGCCCATGTTTACCGTCCCTAGAAAAAAGTTGAAACAAGCTTCTTTGTTATGTAATTTGTTATTACTATTTGGCTCACAGTTAAGTGCTACTCATGAACCGTTAGTGGAAGTGGATTACCAATCTTCCATTAGGAAGAGTACTAAAATGCTTCTATTTTTGTTTAACATGTTTGAAGACGTTCAACCTTTCAAAAATTTATAGTTTCTCAACCACAATGAAATTTATTATAAATCTTTCCGAATTTCTCATCATGATTTTGGAAGATTACTTAAGTGCATTTACAGTTAAAACATATTTGCTTAGAAGAAAACAGTTAAGGAGTTAGCTGCATAACTGAATCGAAAAATTCAGTTAACAGGCATTCGGTTTATGTTCAGGCTCAAAAATTTGTTAACGCTGCATTTGTTTTACAAATGAGGGAGTTTTAGATTTAAAATCAAACATTTATATTTATGATCCAAATGATACATGTTGTAAACGGCTTGTCGGGTTTCTTGTTAACACTTTCTAAAGTTATCCATTATCTGTTATCAGATCATATGATTCTGTAAAATGTTTTTTTTTTTTTTTTTTTTTTTTATTTACAGATTATAATAGCCACAAACATTGCAGAGACTAGTATTACAATAGATGATGTAGTCTATGTCATTGACTGCGGTAAGCATAAGGAGAATCGTTACAACCCACGCAAGGTTTGTCCCTGTCCATCCTTATATATGCTTATTATGTATAAACTGTTTTTATTTTCTTTGTAAATTGTGATATATATTTTGTTGATCTCACTAGAAACTGTCAAGCATGGTTGAAGATTGGATATCTCGAGCGAATGCAAGGCAGCGGCGGGGAAGAGCCGGTCGTGTAAAACCTGGAATTTGCTTTTGCTTGTATACACGTTACAGATTTGAAAAACTAATGAGGCCATTTCAGGTACCATTGTTAAAAACTTACAGTAATTAAATTAAGGAATACTAGCTACTAATTTATGACACACCTTAATACACTCTTTCATAGCTTCCAGAGATGTTGCGGATGCCATTGGTGGAATTGTGTTTACAGATTAAATTACTTTCTCTTGGTCGTATAATGCCATTCTTGCAGAAGGTAACTTAAAATTGCAATTCGTTTTTTTTTTCACTAATATTAATCTTGGGGATAATTGTGATGCTACTATGTTAGGCCCTTGAACCTCCAACAGAAGAGGCCATTACTTCTGCAATCTCATTATTATACGAGGTATGGTGATTTCATTTGATCATAATTTTATTATTATGTGTTATGGAAGTCCTGGGACAACATGATTAAATGTTGTTAATCACAAGTGTTGGTTTATATATTATGTGTTGATTGGAATGCGGTTCAGGTTGGTGCGGTTGAAGGTGACGAAGAATTAACACCTCTTGGGCATCATTTGGCAAAACTACCAGTTGATGTATTAATCGGAAAGGTATGCACATCTGGTTTACATAATTGTACATGTCTGTACTCTTAGTTATATATATATATATATATATATATATATATATATCGTAGAAGGATCCGTTAGGAACCATCCTTTATTGCGAGAACCGCGAGAGCACAACCAAACATACCTAAAAAAATCTAAAAAACACACAGTTTTTTTTAATATTTTTTTAATTAAAAATTGCTACTTTTCGCCAATAATTTTTTTTTATTTTTAATTTTTTTTGAGACGAAAATTAGCAATTTTTATTAGAAATTGCCATATAATATTTTCAATCAATTATTCCTGGTCGTCCAAAAAAATCTGTTCCGTTTTCCCATCCTCCAAATATTCCTAGTGTCCGCAAACTAGTTTCCAACTCATCTCCATCATGACCATGTGGCACTCTTCCAACCATCTTGTGTGTATATTGAACGGTTAGTTGCAACTTCCAAATCAACACCATTACCTGATCCGTGGGACACTCACTCACCATAAACCACCCCATGAATTGCTATTACTCGGATCCATGACATGACCTTCCCTTCTCTTAGAATTACTGCATTTTTAGATCCCGTAAAGTTGCCCAATTTCATTATACTATTAGTTGTAGCCCAAGACCAATTTTTTAATCTCCTTTCCCAGCTTTCATTATTGGCCCAAAACTTTACCCTTTTAATTATATGTTTGCCCAACTATCATCAGCCCTATGGGCCAAGCCAAGTGTTTTAACTATGAATATTATGATCCAATCATTGACTGGGTCCAAATCAGTGACTCCCCATAGACATTTTTATGACCCAGTACCCGTCAACCCAGTTAATCAAAATTTGGCTGACCCAACCAACCATACTATTCCCAACAATTTTCCATTACCCCCATTGACTATTTGGTTAGTTTTGACCTGGTTGTTTTTCTGTTTTGACTTCACAATCTTCAAATATTTATTTGTGATTTCTGCCTTCTCTTTAAAAGTTTTAGCACCAATCAGCCTAATTTGATAGGTACTGAATTTGACCCTCACATCCAGATGTATTGACCAAATTCAGTGACCTATGTTGTCCAGCAATAAGTTTGGCCTTGCCTCCACTTTTGAAGCGTTGACCATGGTCAAACCTTCAGAAATTAGCAACAAATCCTTTGCAATGGATCTTACTGGGTCCATCACTTCATCCTTAAATTATGTTTATAGTTTGTGGGATAATGTTATTCGTTCCGAATAAGGTTAAAACTTAGGTTTTGCAAATGAAACTTATCTTGTGGATATGTAATGTGTTACAAATGTACTCCCTATGATCATTTTTTTACAGTTTTAGCATCTATTAGAGCCATAGTTGTTAATGGCAAATAGCGACAAATAGCGATAAGGTACCTACCTATACGCTACATAGCGAATAGCGATAAATAGCGGGTGGCTATTTTATAAATAGCGATACACTAGAAAAAGAATATTCTACATGTATATTTAACAAAAACTAATCCACCTATTTTATAGCTATATTTAATTGCTATTTATATTTAAAAAATAAATAAATAAATAAAGTGTCGCTATTCTCGCTATCCATCAGTACAACCCAAATAGCGACACTGGACCTATACGCTACGTAGTGCGCTATAGCGATCGCTATTGACAACTATGATTAGAGCGCATTCTTGATGTGTGTAATGTGTTGATTCATTTGCAAAGTTATTTTATATGGATGTTTTTATAATTTCTTTCAGTTACATTCAGGAAATAGTAACATGTGTTGTTGATGGTTTCGTTCAATACAGATGATGTTATATGGTGGTATATTTGGTTGCTTATCACCTATCCTATCCATCTCAGCATTTCTGAGCTATAAATCACCCTTCATATACCCGAAAGATGAGGTTTTTTCTTTATTACTCAAAATCATCTTTATTTTTCTTGATGGAAAATTAAGATGCATTATTAAATAATAAAAACAACATAAACTTCAGAGGCATGCTGTTGAGAGAGCAAAGTTGGCTTTGTTGACCGATAAGTCAGGTGGTGCAACTGATCTGGACAATGGGGAGCGGCAGTCTGACCATTTGATTATGATGATTGCATACAAAAAGTGGGAGAAAATTTTACGCGAGGTTACTTTAGTTTGGCTTTTAAGAATTCTGAGTTATATATCTTTACGTTCTCTTTTCTGATCCGAAGTTAAAGTTTCCTACTTACAATTGTCACTTTCTCCTTGCAGAATGGATCTAATGCTGCAGAACGGTTCTGCAAATCATATTTTTTAAGCAGCTCTGTTATGTACATGATAAGGTTTGCCATATTTCTCTGCAGTTCCTAACAACTACACACTCCATATATAGTTAACGGTTTAACCCCATATTTTGTTCCTGATTTTCTTCTGATATAGTCCTATTCTTTTATATGTAAAAAAAAATCCAATCAATTTAGACTCACCTAATCTATACACTGACATGATAGGGACATGCGTGTGCAATTTGGAACATTGCTGGCAGACATTGGTCTTATTGAGCTCCCCAAAAATTATCAGGTACTGTTATGTATCTTTTGTAATAATTCTTTGGATGCATATTGTCTGTAATGCATGTATTAGGGGTTTTCGCTGTCCGGTTCAGCCGGTTTTGACGAAAGCTCTGGGCTGAACCATTAACTACCGCTTTGGAAAACAGCAATCTAACTGGCTGGGTTGGTTGGGTCAGCCAGACCTGACAAAACGGTTTGAAGTGGTCTTTTTAAATTAAAATCGTTTGTATCAAAATTTCAAAAATGATAAAGATGGTTCATGAATACTATACATCTGCATAACTGCATATTCCAGAAATGAAAAATAATAATAGTAGTAGTAGTAATAATAATAGTAATAATAGTAATAATAGTAATAGTTGGTGTTTCCTATCATCAGAATGGGGGCAAATGGAAAGAGAAACTCGACAGCTGGTTTTCAGATACATCACAAACATTCAATGTTTATTCAAATCACTTGTCAGTTGTGAAGGTAAGCCTCACCACCCGTTTAAAGTCTTCTATCATTTTATACGACTTCAAAAACCATAATTAGTGAATTACGAAAGAAAAGTTTGATAGTTTACGAGGAAATAAACGTCTTTGAAGTTTAAATCCAAAATATACGTATGCAGGCATTGCTATGTGCTGGTTTATATCCCAATGTAGCTGCCACCGAACAAGGGATCTCAGAGAAAGCTCTAAATAGCCTTAGACAATCTGCGGGTCCTACAACCGATGACTCGAATGTGTGGTTTGATGGAAGACGGGTTGTACATATTCACCCTTCTTCCGTCAATAGCAACTCAAAAACTTTTCAGCATCCGTTTCTTGTTTTCCTTGAAAAGGTATAACTCCATTTACAATTTTGTCCCTGTTGTTTGGGTCAATTTACGGTTATGGTCCCTAGGTCCTTATTTTTTCAGGCTCTGTCCCTCGCATATTGTTTGTTTACAAAGTTAGTCGCTGATCGGTGCTGTTCAAGCAAGCAGTGCAAGAGGGACTGTCACTGAACCTGTAAAAGTCGTAATATGACCAAATCTGTTATTACTATAACCTTAAAATCAATGGTGGGTGGCTTTTGCCATCCAACCATTCTACCCTCCAACTATAGTACAATGTCAATAATAACCCTTTACTTTCTTATTCTACCTCCAATCTTGATATAATGTCAAAGTTAACCCTCTGCTTTGTAAACTAATTTCTTATGTTTGTATTTTTATGTACGTGCCAGTATAAATTCGAGTTCATCTACGCTTTAACGTGATAATTGTTTGGAAACGAGTTGGGTCAATTATAAAATGTTTTATTTTAATGTATGTTTTGAGTTGGACTACGTTTTTGACGTAAATTTTTTGGCAACAAATCGGGTCAAATATAATACATTGTTATTCAACGGTATAAATTTGAGTTACAATACGTTTTGAAATAAATTTAGTCTGGAAATGAGTCGGGTCAATTGTAGCCTATATTTTGTCACACCGCGTGTGGCGCAGCCACACATGTTTATTTATTACGTTTTGAGTGGTCTATATTTCGACGTAATTTTTTTTTGGAAACAAGTCGGGTCAAATATAACACATTTTCATTCAATGGTTTGAATTCTGATTACTCTACGTTAAACGTAAATTTAATTCGAAAACGAGTTGGTTTGTAGTCCATGATTTATTACGTACGCGCCCCGCCACCGCAACGCACGGCTGGTAAAAGAACTAGTTAAGGACTAAAAATGTAATATACTTTTTATATAATGTTCTAATTTTGTTCCTTTTGATGTTGACATTTATAGGTTGAGACAACGAAGGTGTTTCTTCGAGATACAACCATCACTTCACCCTACTCTATTTTATTGTTTGGTGGTTCCATGAACATTCAACACCAGGTATCCTTTTTTGCATTGATAACTTGTTCAACGCATTCTTATGAATGGAGTCTTAAAATAAAATATCATTTTTTGCATGAATTTGACCCGTAATTCAAAGCATGGGCCCACGCATATTCTCTTTTTGACTTATTTGACTATTATTGTAAAGAAATGTTTGTCTTGATTATCACACGGTTTATTATACTTTTTGTGAATACAATTATACAAATATCTCATGGGTGTCGTGGGATCGATAGGGTTGCAAACGAACCGAACAAAGTTCGCGTTCGTTTATTATGAAATATATGAGTTCACGAACTGTTCATGAATAGTTACCGAACAAGATCTTATTTTCGTATTCGTTTGTTAAGGAAATGAACGTCTTCGTGTTCGTTTGTGTTTGTTTGGTAATTTTAGGTAACAAACACAAACTAATGTTCAGGGACACAATGAAAACAAATGGACACAAACAAGCGTTCATGGACAAAATATATAATACACTAACACCTATTAAATATTTTATTTGTCGGAATTTTGACGTATCTAAATACAATATAAAAATTAGAAACACTAATGAACTATCAAACACAAACGAACACCTTACCGAACGTTCACGAACATGAATGAACGACCGTGACCTTTGTTC
Source organism: Helianthus annuus (assembly GCF_002127325.2). Classification (NCBI taxonomy): domain Eukaryota; kingdom Viridiplantae; phylum Streptophyta; class Magnoliopsida; order Asterales; family Asteraceae; genus Helianthus; species Helianthus annuus. The sequence continues at coordinate 84,980,921 of NC_035435.2, forward strand.
ATGTTCGTTCATTTAACTAAACGAACAAAATTTTGTTCGTGTTCGCTCATTTATTGAACGAATGAACACAAACAAACTTCCCGCCAAACGGTTCATTAATTGTTCGCTGAACGTTTGCTTCGTTTGAAGCCCTAAATAAAGCATATATATAACAGCCTGGTTTTTAAGGGTTTGCAATGGGTTAGGATTAAGTTGCTAGTCTCGGGTCTTGAATTTTGCAGACGGGTCTCGTAATCATAGATGGGTGGTTGAAAATGGCTGCACCAGCTCAAACGGCTGTCCTCTTCAAGGAACTTAGACTAACTCTTCATTCAATTTTGAAGGAGCTAATTAGGAAGCCGCAGGTAACACTGAACCCGAGCTGCAAATCGGTCTACTTTATTTCTTTGACCCGATCATTTAAACCCGTTTCTTCCTGTCTTCTTTTCTTGCAGACTGCTAACATAGCCGAAAATAACGTCATTCAGTCTATAGTACACTTACTATTAGAAGAAGATAAACCTACAAGGTGATATGATACAACAAATTCGGGATACTTTTACAACCCGGCGTTGCTACTTCACAAAGGGCGTTGAAAGATGCGGTCAACCCGTTACGGATTCTTGCATCATGTGCATTGCAACAAACCGCAACAGAGTAACCGTCATATAGACAGTCCATTTATTTGAATTTCTAAAATACCTTATGATAAGATTAAAATATAATGAATTTATAAAGTATGTGGGATGTTGAATGTTTTTTGTATGAGGCATCTAAGGTTGTATATTGTATCTATATGCATGCATCATATGGACTACTTCTAAGAGTGTATGCATTTGGATTGTCGTGGTAACATACTAAACATATCATTGGTATCGTTGGGACGGTAATGGGTTGGGTTTGAGACGGATTTTGGTAATACGTGTTTCATATCTGTTTATAAAGGTTATAAAACCATATCCTATACGCGTTCAGTTGCTCTACGCGTTGGGTTTGTGGGTATTGAGATCCTCGTTTATGAATTTAAAGGTTAAAAACTACCAATTGGGATATTTATTACTAGAAGATTGGTTTCATTTGCTCCAGAATAAGTTAAATATAAAATACTCGAATCTTGCAACAGATCAATTTAAGTGTCGTTTGTGAATAGATTAATACAAAGTCTCTGAAACAAACACATACATGAATTTGTAAATGGAAGCTTCTTCACTTACCCAAAGATTTTGCAATGAACATATCCAAACTCATAAACTAATAATATTCCCATTGATCCTTTAGGAGTTTATGTTATATCATGCTTCAAGTTTATAAAAACCACAAGTTCGTTGACTAAAATTTGTGAGCAGAAGCTTCATCCCATTGAATGAGGCTTCTTAACCTCCTGTTGATTTGATATTGTGATATTGTATATCAATTTAATCGCCAACAGTGTTTTGGTTGTTGGGCTCAAGGATAATGGGTTTGTTGTTGGCCAGGCTGCAGTGAAGGCGGAGTCAGGCAAAGTCGCTAAACACGAGAAAGCTTGTTTGGAGAATCAACATGTGTTTATACCAATTGCTTTTGATACATTTGGTTCCCTAGCCCCGAAGGCTGTGGAATTCCTAAACAAAGTCCAGCGGGTCGTGAATAATAATTTATCAACTCCTAAGAGTCGATTCGTCTTTAGTAGGATCAGTTTTGCGATTCAAAAAGGGGGTTGTGACGCAGCTTGTTGTCTGTTTACCTGTCATTTGCTTGTAATTTGTTGTTTTGACATTTTAATGAGAGTTACAAGAAAAATGTTTTTTTAATGTTAAAAAAATTATAATACTCTACAATTTTGTAGAATAATTCTAATTACCCTACAAAATTACATAATTACTCTACTGATATAAAATCACGATTTTTTTTAAATTCTAGAACTAAAATACGTGTTTAATAAGATGGGAAAAGAAATTTCCTCCTTCACTTCTCATGTTAAGGGTATTTGTATGTTAAGACTCATTTATACAGTAACTTAACCCTATTTTGTATTAATGCATTATTATTGTTTTAGTATTGGGATGAAATATTTATTTTACATGATTTTTAACATAAAACTTTTTGTGGATGTAGGACCAAAAAAGTATTTTTTTTTTTTTTTTCTAGAAGAAAAGGTGAAATTTTGATACACAACATGTAATTTAACATAAAACTTTTAGCGGATGTGGACCGAAAAAGTAATTTTTTTTCTAGATGTTAAGAAAATGTGAAATTTCGATACACACCTGCTTCATGTAATTTACATTTATGCCCATGGTATTATAACCTAGTGCCATCTTAGGAGCGATATAAGGATTATTGGGGTTTTATTTTTTATTTTTATTTTTTTTTTCAGATTTATTGAGTTTTTTCCTAAATTGGTGTATAGGCATTATTGTCTAGTGGAGATGGATATGATCGGATGGTTCCACTAATGACACGATAATACTTCAGTGATTCGTCAGTGATCCAAATTTGTCGTTCAGAAAAAAAAAAATTACACTCACAAAAGTGATGGTTATTTATATAAATAGTTTTTTATGTTTTCATGTTACCACATGTTAAGACCACCCGTAGCAGGGCATTATAGGACATTATTTTTGAAAAAAAAAACGTCCCCTCCCCCATTACATAGGGCATTATAGGGCGTTATTTTTGAAAAAAAAATGGTTTGGCGTTTTTATTAAAACGCCTAAAATGGATTGTGGAAGGTTTGACTGGGTTTGACTGGCCAATGAGAAAATAATTTGTTTTTTTTTTTTGTTTAATGATTGGAAGGGGTATTATCAGGCATTATTCCCACTACGCCACTTTTGCAATAACGCCTCATGCTGACTGAACTGCTACGTGTCAAATAATGCCCCATGATGAGGACATTATTTTGTTTAACCACTACACATGTTCTAACAAGATTCTCATTTGCACATGTATAAGGCATGGGGAATCAGTTTGATTTGGTTAAGTTGAATCGAATTTGTGGATGTGTGCACATATATTTGGCAGGCTATGAAGACCTTACACGTACTACGGTGTGACAATTACGCACCCCATTATTTTTCATTGCTTTATCTTACATTCTTTACTATTCAATGAAAGTGTGAAACTTATATTTATAATTTTATATATTTTCTTTTCTTTTTTCTAATATCGGTTTTCCGAAACTGCATGTCGAATGTCACATAAGTGAACGAATATAATTGGGGGTGTTCATCACATCACGTTTCGAGTTATTTACATCGGGTATTCAGATTTGGTGTTTTTAATGATCAATCTAAATAAGAATTCAAATATTTCGAAATGGATTCTAATTCGATTCAGGTTGCTTTGAGTTCATCTGATTTATGAAATAAAAAATGAATAATGTAGATTAATAAAATAAAAATACATATATTTATAAAGAGAAAAATATTGGATTCGAATAATCAAAGACAATTTGATCCGAAATTTGGAATGGTACAAAGATGGCACATTAGTACAAGGAATCAGAGTCTTCATTATATTGTATAAACCTTTTGCGAACTTTGACAGATGACATTACAAGATATGAAATTTCTAAGTGTGTACTATGTTTTCTTTGTTCTAATGTATTTTACAAACTAAGGGTCTGTTTGGTATGGCGTAATGGAATAGACGGGTGAATGAAATGTACGAGGTAATTGAATGGACGATGTAATGGAATGAATCATTACCATTCCATGTCTTGTTTGGTTACCGTGTGAGAATGAAATGAATCATTACTTTGTGTTGTTTGTTAGGAAAGAATAGAGGAAGGAATAAAATCGGTGATGAGTGACGGTAGTCGGTGGTGGTGATAGGTGGTGATAGGTGGCAATGGTAGCGATGGTCGGAGGTAGTGGCAGTGGGTGGCGGCGGTGGGTGGTGGCAGGGGCAGAGGTAGGTGATGGCGACGACAATGGTGGTGGGTGACGGGGACGGTGGTGGGTGACGGCGACGGTGGTAGTCGGTGGTGGTGGAGGTGGGTGGCGGCTGACTACGGAGGAGGAGTTGGGTGGCAGCTGTGGCGTGGTGGTGTCGGGGGTGGTGGGGGGTGGCGAGTGACGACAGGGGCAGAGGTGTGGATGGTGGGTGATGGTTGGTAGCAGCGGAGGTGGGTGACGACTGGGGTGGAGGTGGGTGGTGGCGGGAGACAGCTGGGGTGGAGGTGGGTGGTGGTGATGGTGGCGACGGAAGTAGGTGACGGCGGCGACGGTAGTCACGGCGGCAGCTATGGCGGTAGTGGTGTCGCCCGTGAGTGAGTTATTAAAACCAATAAGAATAATAATAACAATGGTAAAAAAATTAATAATAAAAATATTGATAATGATAATGATAATGATAATGATAATGATAATGATAATAATAATAATAATAATAATAATAATAATAATAATAATAATAATAATAATAATAATAATAATATATCTTTCCATTCCTTGAAGGAATGAAAAAAAATACCACCTTACTAAGGAATGAAAATTATTATATTTGGAAGGTTTACGTTCCTTGTGGAATGCTCCATTCATTACCACTTGACAACCAAACATATTTTTTTCATTTCAATAAAATGATCCATTCCATTCCGCCTTCTATTCTTTCGTACCAAACGCTACCTTATAATTCTTCTTTTCCGGTTAATTGAGAACCACACATTACTTGAAATATATGTATGTTCAGTTTGACCGAGTATTCGATTAAACAAGTTAAAGATACGTATTTTTATAAATAAATAAGAGTAAATTGCCAAAATCGTCCCTGGGGTTTGGGCATGTTTGTCATTTTCATCCACAACATTTTTTTTATGTACTATATAGTCCTTCATTTTTGGGATTTTTTGTCATTTTCATCTAAACGTCTGTTTTTTTTTTTGCCAAAATCATCCATGAGTTTTGGAATTTTTGTCATTTTCATCCAAATGTTTTATAGAAAAAATAAAGCAAATTAGACGTTTGGATGAAAATGAAAAAAAACTCAAAAGTGAATAACTATATGATACAAAAAGGTTGTTATCAATAAAAATGACAAACATACCCAAACTATATGGACGATTTTGACAATTTACTGAAGAAATAATTATAATTTGAATTCAAATAGTGATACAATATTCTAATTAAGTTCAAGTTATGTTTTTTTGGTCCTTTTGATGAAAACTGAAAATTGTCCAACCCTACTTGTACAAACATATTATTTTATAAAACTTATCCCTCAATCAAGACAAGATAAAAATTACTAAAGGGGGCATGATTACAACCAATCAATGAAAGATGAAAAAGATGTTATCTTAAATCACTCTATATAAAAAAAAAAAAAAAAGACAACACATGAACTTTTTATATGATGCGGAAATTTTGATTTATACTGTGTGTGTTATATTAAAAAAAATAATATTGGATTTAAATAACTCCAACTTTCATCGATTGACCGATAACACTTCTAACTTTCAATTTGTATCACAACACACCCAACTTTCAACTTATTTTCCTCGAACACTCCCTAACTAACTGAACCTAACCCAGCTAGCTGATGTCAGATGCCATGTCATAAAAAAATTCCACGTCATCTGCCGCAACATCAAAATGCCATGTCAACTACCACATCAGCTGCACCTCATATGCCACACCAACAAAAAGGGCCACATCAGATGCCACATCAGCAAAAACTAACAGTTAGTTGGCGAGTGCTAGAGGAAAATAAGTTGAAAGTTGGGAGTGCTGGTGTACAAATCGAAAGTTGAGAGTGTTTTTGGCCAATTGGTGAAAGTTGCGCTTATTTAAATCCAATATCCCTATTATTTAATATAGGAACAGGACCAGGAGAGAACGTCTCAAAGTGTGAGAACGGTGAGAACGATTCTCAGCCACAAGATTTTAGTGGTTTGTGGCTGAGATTGATGCGGTGACATTTTTGTAAATAATAGGGGTCTTGAAACTACCAGGAGAGGTAAAATAGGAAGATCCAAACAAAGGTGCACATGCTAATCACATGTCATTTCCCCCCATCATATTTAAACGACAATAACTTTTTTATATGTGATTATTTTTCGAAAAAAAATTACACCATAAAACTCAGCGTTTTTTTATCTTTCCAACGAATATACTATTGATATACTTTTCAAAAAAAAAAAAATTAACAAGGTTTTATGGCGTTTTTCTGAACTGAGTGTTTTATGGCGTTTTAGACTAGGTATTTTGATGGCGTTTTTCTGAACTAGGTATTTTTATGGCGTTTTAACTAGGTATTTTCATGGCATTTTTCTGAACTGAGTGTTTTATGGCGTTTCCAACTGAGTTTTTTCATGGCGTTTTTCTGAACTGAGTGTTTTATGGCGTTTTTACAGTACAAATTATGATTTTTCTGAGCTCAAAAAATATTAATTTAGACGGATGGCTAAAAAAAATGGTTTTTTTTGAGTTGTTGTAAATTATAGCTCAAAAAATAGTTTTTTTATGGAAAAAAAATGGTTTTTTTGAGCTGTTGTAATTTATAGCTCTTTTTTTTGTTATGTGGCTGGCTCAAAAAAACGGTTTTTGAGCTGGTGTAAATTATAGCTCAAAAATAGCTTTTTTGTTATGGCGTTTTAACTGAGAGCTGAGCTGTTGTAAATTATAGCTAAAAAATTATGGCGTTAAAAGAATGGTTTTTTTGAGCTGTTGTAAATTATTGCTCAAAAAAATAGCTTTTGAGTGTTTTATGATGTTCAAAAAATGGTTTTTTTAAACTGTTGTAAATTATAGCTCCAAAAAATAGCTTTTGAGTGTTTTATGACGTTTTAACTGGGTATTTTTCATGGCGTTTTTCTAAATTGTGTGTTTTTATGGCGTTTTATTTGACCACCGAGTTCATGTGAGTGGGTTTTTTAACAATATTACTGCTTAGTGTAATTTAACATCAATGCCACATGTCACCACCAAAATCGTTCTCACCGTTCTCACACTTTTCATCGTTCTCTCTAAATCCTGACCAATTTAATATATTAAATATATATTTATGTAATATCAATTATCGTGTTATATATCTTATGTTACATATATAATTAGAACTATATATGTTCAGAAATATATATAAATGTATATTAAACAACTATCAAATAATAAACGAGTCGAGTCGAGTCGAGCCTAAGCCAAACTCAAACTTGAAAAACCACTCAGGAGCTGAGCTCGAGCTTAGGCGAGCTCGGCCTCGACTCTGCTCGTTTACACTCCTACTGCTCATCTTCAATGGCGACTGCTGCTTTATCTTCAACAACCAATCTCACACCACACCTTTTCACCTTACAATTGATGCCAACACATTTAAATGAAACCATAACTCGATCATCAACTTTCATCCACCTGGGGTCGGATCTCTTGTACCAAACCCATATCTGATCCGACTCAATATTGGGATCATCGGTTGACAAGAGACACACATCACTAACGAGATCGCCATGTAGGTTCTTCACACTACACGAGATTTCAAAATATGTACTTCTGTTACCAGTGTTTTCAGGAGTAATAACAACACAAGTAGCCAAACCCTTCAGCTTTTTGTAGTGCCAATGTGGCGGTAATTCCATCGTTATAGTATCACCGTCACGTTGATTGCCAAACCACCCTGGAATACTACTTCCCGGAAGAAATATATTAACCTCTTCAAATATATCAATCCGTCCCTGTCCATCATCAATGTTTTGTTATGTGTATGTATGTAACAACATTATTCCTTAAAACGCAAATACACGCATATATAATCATTTCAGAACACCAAAATTTTGAAGAATACACCTGAACAGATGTGAGTCCCTTAAATTTCTTTTTTATCAATGGTTCACATTCTTATAATTTTGTACAACTTACATAAGTTACATATATGTGTGGTTTATACATATAGGGGAAGGTTCAAATGAAAACCACTAGTTATTGTGAAAACTAGAAAACTAACTAAAACCCACTAAAAAGGAGGGAGGGAAGACTTTTAATGAAGGAGGGGTAAAATTGGAACAAAAAATATATAACTTTTCAAACATTTCTCATTTCTCCATACGTTATCATTTTAAAACAAAAATGGCACCATAAGATCACAAATTTTCTTATCTTTCATTCAAGTATATTCGAGCATATTTTTTATGACATAAAAAAAGATTTATGGTGTCGTCTTGTTTTCAATACTATTATTTATAGTAGTGCACATGTGCAATATAACATGTACTACAATGTGCATTACATGCTTAAAATTAGTTTTTTGATTCTAGTTTAGCTTTTAGGGTTAGTTTTTTTGGAGGTTTAGGATTAGGATTAGGTTTTTGGGTGTGGGGGGGAGGGGGGTTTAGGTTTTTGGGGGGTGGGGGGTTAGCTTTTTTTCGGGTTTATGTTTAGGGTTTAGTTTTAGGTTTTCGGGAGGGTGGGGGTGGGGGGGTTTAGGTTTTTTTTGGGGGGGGGGGGGGTGGGGGGTTTAGGTTTTTGGGGGGTGTCGGTGGGGGGTGGGTTAAGTGGTTTAGGCTTTCCGTATTAGTGCACATGTGCAGTACAACCAAAAAAAATTTTTTTTTTTTTTTGAATTTTTTTTCCATATATAAAAAGTAGCGATTTTTCTAAAAAAAATTGTAAAAAAAAAAAAAAAATTTTGTATGTTTTTTAGGTTTTTTTAGGCTTTTTTAGTTGGTTTTCGAGTTTTCACAATAAAAGTGGTTTTCATTTGAACCATCCCCTATATATATAAAAACTATCAAACCAATTTGTTCATATTTTTTTTCGTATCGTTTAGCTACGTGTATGTTATTATAAACAAACAATCAAACCAAGTTGTTCATATATTTTCAATTATGTACCATATATGTGTAGGACTACATAAACAAAAAATTATACTAATGTGTTCATATTTTTTTTAAATAAAATTGTATTGTTTACCTACAGATTTGTGTAGGTTATATACATAAACAAATAATCAAACTAATTTTTCATGTTTTTTTAGATAAAATTGTATTGTTTACCTACAGATGTGTAGGTTATAGTACCGATCTCGATATATATTCTGACTGATATTTTAGATGGGAAACGATAACCGATATATCACCGATATTAACTGCATAGCCTACTAATGTGTAGTTTATATACATAAACTAATAATCAAACTAATTTGTTCAACTTTATTCTTTTTTTATTTCAAGAGAGAGAGAGAGAGAGAGAGAGACAAAAACAATTACCATTATATCTATACGTTTTTCTTTTATCATAAATTTTGTAAAACTGGGAAAAAAAATGGCTCATATCATTCTTGCAATATAAAGCGTTCTGAAATCTATATATATATATATATATATGAGTGTGTGTGTGTATAGAGAGAGAGAGAGAGAGAACCTGTGGCAAAAACACCGTAAGCAGGCTCTCAACGGCCCGATTCTCAACCGCTTTTAGACAGTTTTTAAAATCAAAGACAGCATTGCCACCACTGTACTCGGTTGACAGCTTCGGTAACTCTTGCAGTGATATGCAACGTTGTGCATCAAGGTTAAGGATGGATGAAGGAAGATTCGGCAGAAACTGAAGCTTCTTACAACCCATCAACCGTAGGCACGAAAGTCGAGATAACCGACTCAAGTTTGCATTTATGCTCGTAAAATCATTTACGCTCATATCCAACTCTTCAAGTGAACACAAAGTTTCCAGGCTCCTTACACTAGCACCAGAAAGATTGCAATGGCTGACATTTAAAACCCGTAGTGAACCTAAAGTTGACAAAGAAGGTAACACCGAAGCCACGGGACCATGAAGTTTTCTTATAAATGATGAAAGCTGTAACGGGTGAGATTTGACCAAATTTTTTATTTTTGAGCAACCGAAGAGATTGAGATTTTCGAGTGATTCTAACTTGGTTATGTTGGGGAGAATCTTGAGGTTTTTGCAGTTTTTTAAACTTAAGATGATGAGCGTCTTCAAAGTTCCGATCGAGGGGTGAACTTTAACCAAATTTTCACAACCATCAAGTATTAACTCTTTTATATTTGGAGTTTCCGTGAAGTCTGGTGTCTTTCTTAGGTTGTGACAATGACTGAGGTTCAACAATGTCAGCGTTTTGAAGCCCTGTTTATAAAAAGATAAAATGGTAATGATTAATGAATTGTGTCAGCATTATTATTGATAACTAGGATCAATGTATATAGTATAGATGGGTGGGGCGGGGCGGGTATTGGGTCAACATAGGTCCGCGCGAAGCAGTCCAGGTTAAAATGGGTCAGTTTTAGTACAGTTCATATAAAGTATATATAATTAATGTATTAATTGTGAATACAAAGACAATAAAACTTTAACAACAACAGCTTAGGAGGTTGTGTGCAGGAAAGATAGACATTGCGTAACTTTCAACTCCTTGAAAAAAAAGGTTTTTTCAAAAAAAATCACCATTTTTTTTTAAATTATCTAACATTTTCAAAAAAAAATTATAATAAATAAAAAAATATCGTATACGAAATCTTACATTTGTGTAAAACAAATTTAGGGGCTGTTTGGCAACATCTGAATGAACCAGTAAGAGGTCTGAACTATTAAGAGCCTGTATAATGCTTAACCGTTCAGAGGCAAATGTAGGCAAATGTCTGATCAATTCAGATTAGAGGTCTTAACCATTCTGACTTTGTATAATGCTTAATCATTAAGAGGCAAACGTTTGAATCATTCAGACATCTGCTCGTGAAACAAACACTCTGAACCATTAAGTGCTGAACCAGTAAGAGGTCTGAACCGTTAAGAGCCTCATTATGAGGTAAACAAACAGCCGTGTAACCCAACAAAAAGGGTGACGTCATGTGCTTTTGTAGAAAAAATTACAGCAGTGTAGATGGCGATTACATGATGAATAACTCGCACGAGAAGTAGGATTTCCATCGGGGTTCATCTACGTTTGTGCAAATTTCGGTGGAAAAACTCACACGAGAAGTAGGATTTCCATCGGAGTTCTCGCAGCTCGGGGGAGTTCTCATCTGATCCTGATCCTATGTGTGTGTGTGTGTGTGTGTGTATAGAGAGAGAGAGAGATGTGTGCATGTGTATATCTGTGTGTGTATGTGTATACACATATATATGTTTGACAACTGTGTGAATACCTTTGATCTGCTCCATACTTGTTTGATACAACTAAATGACAAATCAAGGACAAGGAGGCTCTCGGGGCAAAACGATGATGGTAGATGTTGAAAAGGATATCCATGCCAACAAAGCAACTGTAATTCATTCGATAAAAATTCAAGCTTTCCAGAAGCGGCACTCATATTAGTCTCTTTCCACAATTCACTTCTGCATTTTACACCATTGGTGTCTCTAAAACTACCCAAGGCTCCATTATATATGTGTAGTAATCGAAGATTTTTCAACTTCTTGAAGCTTTGACCATCGATATTGACTTTTGAAGATGAAAGGTCTAGTGCTAAGCCTTTAACAAATTCAGTTCCCTAGAAAAAGGAAATTTCAATATAATTTAGGTTATTATCACACGTTAATCATTCACAAATACTTTTGAGTAAAATCCATTTTCGTCCCTGAGGATTAGCCAGTTTTGCGACTTTCGTCCAAAGGTTTGTTTTTCAACATCTGGATCCAAAAGGTATTTCCGTCTTTTTTGTTAACTTAAACGGCTATTCGGTCTTTTCCATCTTATGTATAAGCATTTAGCATAATCTACAAGTATTCCAAAAACGGTATTGCCCTTTAAGATAATAAAAAGGACGAAAATACCCCTGACTTAACTGAGAAAATTGACGGAGTTAACGAGCCGGATGAAAATGGCAAGATTTCAAACCTTTTGGATCCAGAGGCGAAAAATAAACCTTTAGACGAAAGTCGCAAAACTAGCCAAACCTCCTGGACGAAAATGGCATTTTACTCTAGATTTTTGAAAAATGAGAAAAAGTGTTTTCGGGTCAACCCAATCCGACCTCTACAACAAAATTACCCATCTTGACCCGAACCCAGATAGACAGTTACCCAATCTGCCAGACCCGCCCGTTTTGCCACATCATGCACCTTATTATTTTTCAATACATCGAGCACATCTGTTGGAGACCATAATCTGCTTTGCTTCGCAGGTTCTTCAGATTCTTCACGAATTATTTGCCGACCCATTTGTTGGACCAAATTATGCATTTGTATCCTATCTCCACATATACTTATTAGTGACTTATCAACTAAAACTCTAAGATTAGTCGAAAAAGACGATTCACAAACATCCAGTATTTTCAGCACATAATCTTTCTTTTCTCCTCTAAAGAAACACGCAATATCAAGAAAAATGTTTTTTTGATCAGCATCGAGCCCATTGTAACTTACTCTGAGCACTTGATGTATAAGTATAAGAGCATTAGAACTATGTTGAAGATTATCTATCTCACGTTCCCATTCATGTAACGTCTTGTTAAACAGAGAACTTCCTATAGTTTTAAGCGCGAGCGGGTGTCCGTTAACATAGTCAAGTATTCCGTTAGTACATTCGATAAATTCGTCCGGTGGATGTTCACCTTTAAAAGCATATTTATTAAACAGCTCACGGGCTTCATCGTCATTCAAAGGGTCGATTTCGTAAACGTGTTCAACATGATTAGCTTTAAGCAACTGTCGATCTCTACTCGTTACCACAATCAAACTTCCGGGATTAAACCAGTCAGGATTTCCCGCTAACGCTTCAAATTGGTTTTGGTTATCCACGTCATCAAGTACAATAAAGATCTTTTTACCCTTCATCCTTCTCTTCATTATGCAAACCCCTTCGCCAACACTTGGTATTTTTAGATCCGTTAAGGGATCGCCGTCTTTTAAAATATCGTCAAGAAGTTTTGTCTGTAGATAAACAAGCCCGTTTCGATTCACGACGTCGTTAACATCTTCACAAAAGCTGCACGCTTCAAAATGTTTATACATAAGGTTATATATAGCTTTTGCAACGCTTGTTTTTCCTATTCCACCGATGCCGCAAATCCCTATTGTGTGAACCTTATCGGACCCTGCAAATTGCGATAAGTTCATTTGCTCTGCACGAGCGTACAATCCAACTAGACTGTCGCCGGAAGGTATGGGCCCATCAATTAGTTTATTAAATATCTCCTTCAAGATTATATCAATAAACTTTGATTCATACCTACAAAACCATAAAGAGGAGCATACATCAATAGCTTGATAAGAAAAACAATTGTGGGGACTAAATGCGTTACAAAGTACAAACTATAGGGACCATCCTTATACTTCTGAAAAGCAAGGTACCAAATCCAAAATTTTGGTAAACCACAGGGACCATTCATGTACTTTACTCAAAAAAATTATTGGTAACTTTGAACCAGTTTGACCCTTTCTACATTACCTTTTACTAATAGTATAATTTACCATGTGACCCGTTTGGAAAAAGAAAAAAAAAACACAACCTAAAGCGACCCATTTAATTAATATTTGATTTTAACCATTGGATCGTTTGAGAAACACAGAATTCAAAACGATCCATTTGATTAATATTTGATTTTATCCATTTGACCCGTTTGAGAAAACACACAAACCAAAACGACCCATTTGATTGATATTTGATTTTATCCATTTGACCCGTTTGAAAAAACACAGAATCCAAAACCACCCATTTGATTAATATTTGATTTTAACCATTTGACCCGTTTGAGAAAATACAGAATCCAAAATAACCCATTTATATCAAATGAGTCAAAATCCCCCCCCCCCCCACACACACACACATACACACATAATTTTGGAGGATTTACCCGTTGGTCGTATTTTGGAGATCCCATCCCGATAAGTTTCCAGCCGACGTTAAAGCTTTCTTCCATTTAATCACCTCCTTTTCATTTGAAGCTTCATGAATCATGATCGCTTCTTCGTAGCTCCCTCTTTGATTTCGCACCACTGCCGGAGTCACATCGTAAAAGATAGGCCAAACTTCATACTTGTCATTCTCGCTCTTCTTGCACTCAAGAATCTTCACAAGTTCTTTCAAACACAATGTTGATGAAGCGTAGTTGTGTGAGAAAATGACTAGTATAACCCTGGAATGTTCAATGGCTTCAAAAGATGACTCTTCTCCTCTAGTCAACTGATTATTGTCCCCGTAAGCATGAATTCCTTTTCTTTTTAAATCACTGAAGAGATGATCCATGAAAGTTTTGCTGATATCCTCGTATCTAAAACTCACAAAGACGTCATAAGCTTGCTGACGAGAAGATAACGCCATCGTAAAGAGGTGACTGGCTGCTGTTATAAGATCAAGGTCAAAAGAAATCACTTAAAAACCATTTGATGATCCACTATAGAAAATTGTTTGATGATCCACTATAGAAAATTGTTTGATGATCCATCTACATATCAGAAGTAGGGCTGTTAACGAGCTGAGCCAGGGTCAAGCTTCAACTCGGACTGTTTACAAACCAAGCCGAGCTGAGCCAACTCGTTTACAACCAAGTCAATTTCGAGTGCGCTATCTCCAAGCTTCTTTTCAAACGAGCAATTTCCAAGCGAGCTTCTAGGTATTTGAATATTCCAAACTCAACATGATTATTACTTGGAGTCTCGTTTCCACCAATCGACTATTTGTGAGAAGACATTCTACAATATCATAAAAAGCACTAAAACCTTTTATAGCATATAAATCTCTACAAAATAAGCGCACTCGACATTTCAAGTTTAAAACAAATTACGGTACCAAATGTATAACATAACTAAATTAAACTAAAACTAATATAAGGTTCAACATAATATAGAATATACACATTGCCAAAGTGGAACATATTACCTAAGAAGTCGAATACTAGTTCACCAAACCAGTAGAATAATGTAAAAAGAAACTAGGCTAGGCTATAAAACATTAAAACTTAGGTTTACCTTAAACGATCCAAGGGGTCGATTTTGAGAGAGCTTTCTTCAAGCGATTATCAAGCTATTTGAACTTAAATGAAAGGCTATGGTGATGCTCATCTAATTAGGTCAACTCTGGTCAAAGCTACAAGTATCATCAATCATCAACTTGTTCTAAGTTGAAAAATAGATGTTACTACATCTTCATTAGGGCTTCCACCACAGTAACTAGTTATGCCTAGAGATCAGCAGCAGCTTAATCTGAATATATATATAAACTTAACATCAAATTGAAAATTGAAAGATTACAGCTAGTAAATGATAGTGTTATGCTAGATAAATCGATACGATAGGAGAAGTGAAACATGAGTTTTTTGCATTACATACCTCGCCGGCGATTCAGCCTTCGTCCGGGAATGAAAAAAGTCGTAGTGATCGTTTGGATTATTTATGATCAATGGTCCAGAGCTGTCAAGTTAACGGTGTTTGTATTGTCAACGGAATAAGTTGAAATTTGTTCGGTTTGTTTGAGTTAGGGTATGTACGATTACGTTCAGTTATTAACATTAAGTTTTTGTTTAGAAATACATGAGGTATAAGTACATCAACGGTATGTACGATTACGTTCTATTGGTTAATCTATTTTAGACCCGGTTGGTCAAGAATAAGTATAACAAAATTATCTAAATAAAGCGGAATAACTGGGTACTGAGGAAAGTTTGGATTCTAGTTTGGAGGGTGGAGCTTGATAGACTTCCCACTCGATGCGCGTTGGTCAGGAGGAATATAAACGTGGACTCGACTTTATGTCCACTTTGCTGTGATGCACAGGAGACAACGGAGCACCTTTTTGTTACACGTGTCTTCGTCCAGATAGTATGGCAATTGGTCACACAATGGTTGAAGATTCCAGCTATTTTTGCTTTCCGATTACGAGACCTACTGGATCTGTATATGTACGTGGGCGGCTCGGCGAAGTTTAAAAAGGTTGTGAAGGCAGTTTGCTTCACTACCTTCTGGTGTGTTTGGATGACCCGCAACGAGGCCATTTTTAGTCAAGGCCAATGCTCATTACACAAGGTTATAAATGATATAAAGGCTTTGAGTTATTTGTGGGTAAAATCAAGGTCTAAACAGGCGAATTTGGAATGGGAAATATGGGGTAGTTTTGATGTATATAAGGTTGGGTGGTAGCCTGTTTGGCTATATATTGCTGGGTATTTTATTTGGCTGTATGAGGGTTTGTAGCTAGTCCCCTGCTAGCTGTTTTGTGAATGAATATATTTGTTGGCCGTTCAAAAAAAAAAAAAAAAAAACTAAATAAATATCAAACAGCCGAATAAGGACAACCCGGGCGTGCCATTCCCAACATGGCAAGTATTGAAGGCGAGGCGGGGTTAACTTACTCTGATTCTAGGAGAGTGTTTGGGTGTTCGTTTGCAAAGTTCACAAGTGAGGTAGTGGGACTAGTTTGGAAAGCCAAGGCTCCCACGGTCCATACTTCTACCAAAACGCAGGTTCGTCCATATTGAAAATGGGGAATCCTGGATGGTTTCAGCACTTGGAGTTATGCATGAACGGGAAGTAACAGAAAGTCAGTTCGTGCGAATGGGCCCAGTCGCACGAGAGAAGTCAGTCCATGCGAAGGGACTGCTTCGTACGACTGAAGCCTGGTTCGTTACGACAGCCTCTATTTGGAGCTCGTTTCTTGGGGAAATCAACCTTAACACAAACTCACAGCTATGGACTAAGTTGTGAGCTCGGTAGGTTCCAGTTTTCACCAAGTTTCAAAGTCAGAATGTTTTGTATATGAAGTTTTTATTAAAAAAAAAAAACAGAACTTCAATCTTATTTTAGACCTCAATGTGGTGAGGTTTCACCTTAGACTGCCATGACAAGTCTGTGAAAACCATTCTAGAGGTTATCCAAGTATGAAGACTTGAAGAAAAGTAGAAGAAATCAAGTAGAAATGATGAAGTAAGTGAGCTAAGACTCACTTGGAAGTTGTTTGAGTGTTATGTCCGAAATTTGTGCGTTCAGAGAGTTTAAGAGAATTTAGAGTGGCTGGAAGGTGTCAAGTGAGCAAGTGGTTACGTATTTATAGATGCAGAGTAGGGTTGGTGCGACTAAGGTCAGTTCGCACGAGGGGAAAGGTCTCTTCGCACGAAGAGGTCTTCTTCGTACGAAGGGGTTCAGTCGTTTGGAAGGGTTAAGTTTGGCCAATTTCGCGTATTTTAGCCGGTTTTAGGTATTTTATGCATACCAAAGTAATGTATAACTATCGTGCATGTATAAATGATGTTGCAAGCATTCCAAGTATGAGTCTTCGAGTATGAGCATGTATCAATGTTTCATAATGTATAACAAGTATGTATAAAATAATGTATAAACAATTGAGTTTCATTATGATCAAAGCCTCGGATTACAATGGTTGGAAAAGAAATACGAATACGATACAGGTACAAGTTTCCAAAAATAGTAATACAAACATACTTTCTAAACAAGGAAAGTACTAAAAAACAGAGCGTTACAGATCGATTACCAACTTTGGAGGCGCGAAACAAAAGGAATATGCAGTGGAGACGGCGGAACATTTGTTTACTTCGTGTTACCTTGCAATGGTTATTTGGCAAAAAGATAAGTACTTGGTGCAAGATAAATCAAATATTTGACTAATTGTTCGAGCTCTATAAGACGATTTCGATAGATGATAACCGAAAAGGAATTATTCATGTTGTTATCTTGATCGTTTGTTGGAGTAGTTGGAAGGATAGAAATGAGTTTATATTCTCAAATAAAGATATCAAGGTGAAAAGATTAATGATGTGTATGTTTAAATTTTAGCAATGAAGTGAACTTGATTTATGGCCAAACATGTTTAAATACAGAAATTTATTTGGTCTTGAGCATAAGTTTGTTTAGATGTTGCCTATTTCCAACTATAGTGCATATTATAATGTAGAAGTTGGGCATGGGTATAAATTTGACTATGAATCAACAATGTATGTTTAAAAGTGCATGATACGAGTATGTTATTTTTATTCACCTAGTTGTCCCAATTTGTAGATAAAAGTGAAACTTAAAAGAAATGCACGTTACTATGTTCTTTTTAATACACATTAATGGTACCATTATTTGAAGAAAGAAAATGAGAAGCCGTGGGAGTGTGAAACACAAGTGATATTCATATTGTCTTGTTTTTTTTTTTTTTTTTTTTGAACAGCGAAATTCTATGATTATAGAATAGGGCCAGCATATGCTGTAAAACCCGAAAGATTACAAAAGTAAAACAAAAACAAAACGAAAATACATCTTATTCTCTCATCCCCCAGTTCTTTAGCTATTATTTTACTATGTCTCTTATATTAAAATCCTCCCACCTCCCCCATTCTAATCCAGTCAATCTCGATCTACTTTTTAACCATAAGAACGTGTCTGCCTTGATGTCTTCAAAAACATTCTCACCTGATCTTATTGTGCCATTAAACTCTCTTCCATTTCTCGCTTTCCAAATGTGCCACATAGTCGCTTGTATCACCATTTTCACAATTTTCTTCCACTCTGTAGATCCTTTTAACCCATCCGCAACTGTTAATGCCTTCTCGCACGTACTGGTGTCCGCCGTGGAGGGTATCTTCAACCAGTTAATGACCTTTCTCCACACCGTTATCGATGTCGGACATTCGCTAATGAGATGTTCAATGGATTCTTCCGATGATCTGTATCTAGGGCACAAGTAGTCTCCTAACTCAATGCCTCTTCTTCTCAATTCGATTTTAACCGGAATTTTGCCAATTCCCACCCTCCATGTGAAGTAGTTGATTTTTGCAGGTAACCACGAGTTCCAGTGTAGCCATCTTTCTTCTCGTTCGCTTTCCGATTGCTTGTTGATCTCCTCTTTTACTGCCGCCACTGTGAAGTCCTCCCAGTTCTTGTTCATCCATCCCCAGCGATCCTTTCCTGTAAGTGATATTACTTTGTTTAATTCGTTTAACAATCCTGTCCACTGGGCCCATTCTTCATCAGTACTTGGGGGTCTCGACCAATCGATATTCCACTGCACTTCATTCTGTAGTCTTATGGCAAAGTCTGATACACAGGCCTGATTGTTTTTTGCAATCTTGAATAGATCTGGGAACTGTTTTTTAAATGATCTCTCTCCTGTCCATCTATCCAACCAGAATTTAACCTCTTTACCATCTCCCAATTTCGCCATAAATCGGTCTTCCAATTTTATTCCTTTACTCTCCAATACTCTAAACGAATTCACAATGTCTTTCCACAATCCGCATATTCTGTTATCCACGAGGAAATATTTTTGGCTCCTCATTTTAGCATGGATTGCCTTTATGACCCTAGTCCATAAAGCTTTTGGGTTGTTTTTGTACTTCCATCCCCATTTTGCCAGCAAAGCGAGGTTGGCACTTCCCATATCTCCTATTCCAAAACCTCCATCTTTTTTTGTTCTTACCATTTTATTCCATGCTATCCACTGTATCTTGTTTTTTCCGTCTTTCTTTTCCCACACGAAGTCTCTACGAATTGCCTCTAGTTTTTGTATAACTTTCTTTGGTGTTGTGATGTGTGTAAAATGCAACATATAAATTACATCAATTAAGGCATAAAACTAACCCTTTTTAAGTACTAATGTTGGAAAAAGAGTGTTTTTGTCTTCCTTTTGTATTTTCAGGATGAAATGAGCTCAAATTCGCAAAAGAAGCAAAAAGACAGCTAATTCTAACATAAATACAAGAAAAGGAACAAAAGTGGATTGCCCGACCCCTCAACGGCATCCTCCCAAGCAGAAAAGAGAAGTCGGAAGACTGAACACGCCCCATGCTCAGCCAGCACGGGGCCGTGCCCGAGAAGCAGCAGAAAAGACAAACCTATAAAAGCTTCTATTGCCCACCACGGGGCCGTGTCCAGTGAGCACGGGGGCGTGGCGAAAGTACAGCAGGCGCATTAATTGTAATTGCGAATTACAATTAATGAAGAGAGATAGTGTCAGACGGGCACGGGGGCGTGTCCAGCGGACACGGGGCCGTGCCCAGCCTTCTGTTCAGCCTATAAATAGGAGTGCTTGGCTTCATTTCAACTCATCCCTTGGCACACCACCTCTCTCACACTTCATCCACCACCCACCACCATCACAACACCATCATCCACCACCATCATCCATTGTCCATCATAGAGTGTGTGAGTCATCTCGGGATCCAAGATTGATCGTAAGAGTTCTTGACAATCAAGGCCATGTTTGCCTAAGTCTCTTACATCACTTGGTGAAGACAAGTGTTTAGTATAATACTTTTTATTTTTAATCTTGTGCACTTTTTATTTGGTTTTGTATTAAAGACTTTAATAACTAGTTGCTTATGTTGAAGGTGATCTTTCCTTATCGTTTGTCCGTGGTGTCTTGGCATTATTTTACTGTCTATATAAAATAAAAGATTTTCACCATTCATATCTCCACGGTCTATATGGAGGTATGTTGGCTACCTGGTCGGGGGTTAAGGGAACGGTTTGGTAAGGGTCTTGCCCTTGTTCAGCGTTTAGAGGTCCTGCAAGGGACCTGGGTCAAATTTAGTAGGATCTCCTTCAATGCCCATAGGTATTGGATGGAGGGGATCCAAACTCTTTAACCCCCTCATAAGTTAACTACTATTAATACTATAACCCGGCTATTTAGGACTGTATCCCTGCTGACTCAGACTACTTAGCCGAGGGTAACGTCACCGCCAAAAGCGGGGCCTACCATAATTTGCATTAATAACTTAATTCATTATCTTCCAATAATCCAACCCTTTAGGATTTGATGCGTGTGTAGTGTAATATAATTTAGATATATAATTAAGCCCTTTTTACACCTTTAGCCAAGTTTTAAATTTATAAAAACACGATATTCACTAACACTAAACACACATATGGGCAAGTGCACCCATCGTGGACGTAGTAAAGGGTTGGATTATTGGAAGATAATGAATTAAGTTATTAATGCAAATTATGGTAGGCCCCGCTTTTGGCGGTGACGTTACCCTCGGCTAAGTAGTCTGAGTCAGCAGGGATACAGTCCTAAATAGCCGGGTTATAGTATTAATAGTAGTTAACTTATGAGGGGGTCAAAGAGTTTGGATCCCCGCCATCCAATACCTATGGGCATTGAAGGAGATCCTACTAAATTCGACCCAGGTCCCTTGCAGGACCTCTAAACGCTGAACAAGGGCAAGACCCTTACCAAACCGTTCCCTTAACCCCCGACCAGGTAGCTAACATACCTCCATATAGACCGTGGAGATATGAATGGTGAAAATCTTTTATTTTATATAGACAGTAAAATAATGCCAAGACACCACGGATAAACGACAAGGAAAGATCACCTTCAACATAAGCAACTAGTTATTAAAGTCATTAATACAAAACCAAATAAAAAGTGCAAAAGATTAAAAATAAAAAGTATTATACTAAACACTTGTCTTCACCAAGTGATGTAAGAGACTTAGGCAAACATGGCCTTGATTGTCAAGAACTCTTACTATCAATCTCGGATCCCGAGACGACTCACACACTCTACGATGGACAATGGATGATAGTGGTGGATGATGGTGTTATGGTGGTGGTGGGTGGTGGATGAAGTGTGAGAGAGGTGGTGTGCCAAGGGATGAGTTGGAATGAAACCAAGCACTCCTATTTATAGGCTGAACAGAAGGCTGGGTACGGCCCCGTGTCCGCTGGACACGCCCCCGTGCCCGTCTGACACTATCTCTCTTCGTTAATTGTAATTCGCAATTACAATTAATGTGCCTGCTGTACTTTCACCACGCCCCCGTGCTCACTGGACACGGCCCCGTGGTGGGCAATAGAAGCTTCTACAGGTTTGTCTTTTCTGCTGCTTCTTGGGCACGGCCCCGTGCTAGCTGAGCACGGGGCGTGTTCAGGCTTCTGTTTTCTCTTCTTTGCTTGGGGAGATGCCGTTGAGTGTTCGGGCAGTCTACTTTTATTCCTTTTCTTGTATTTATGTTAGAATTAGTTGTCTTTTTGCTTCTTTTGTGAATTTGAGCTCATTTCATCCTGAAAATACAAAAGGAAGACAAAAACACTCTTTTTCCAACATTAGTACTTAAAAAGGGTTAGTTTTATGCCTTAATTGATGTCATTTATATGTTGCATTTTACACACATCAAATACCCCCACACTTGAACTTTTGCTTGTCCTCAAGCAAAACTCTTTAAATGTGGCTTACACTCCCAAATGGGATGGGTAGAAGAGAAGGTTTTTGGCTTGTCATAGAGTGTCGGGAATCCAAGGTCTTTTTGGGTTTTATTTTTATTTATTTACAATCCTATTCGTTATGATTTATTTAGAACGCTTCATAGGATAAATTACTTATTTGGGCATAACATGCCTTTTTTAAAATTCCATTTATATACAAGTTCACATACCTCACGGGAGAAATCACTCAACACTCGGCCGAAGGTGTATTTTTTTAGTGAATCACTCGAGAGCGGCATGGAACTTACGCCTTCCATAGGCTTGCCAAGCAATCAATCCTCCTCCTTTTTAACTTTTATACCTTTGTAAAATATCAAGAGGACTTTTTGGGTGAAGGGTTAGGCTTAGGTTAAAGCTGGGTGGTTGGGTTAATGGTTAGTAAAAGGGCGAAAAGCGTAAAAAGCGTCGGTTTTCGTAAGACACTTTGTTTTTAGTGACTTTTTATTTTGAAGTATTTCTCCAAACAAGCTTTTGTTTGTATACCTTGTTTGTTTTTAACTTCATCATATATTTTTTTTAGTCACATAAAAGAACGAGCTTGCGAAAAACCGAGCTTGATACTAAAATAAAGGGTGAAAAATAAAAAGGGTTTTTGGTGGGTAAAAAGGGTTTAGGGTAAAGAAACGAAAGGTTTAGGCTCAAAGGGGTTAACTAGGGGGATTTTGGGTAGGTGGTAAAAAAATGAAAAATAATGGTGTAGAAAGAAAAAATGGTTAGTCCTAATGCCTCCATCATTTACTTACTTGGGTTTAAGTTGGTAAGGACCGGGAATGAATCGTCGTGGCAAGTTCTAGAGTTGTAAGAACCAAGCGGCTATTCACACAAGAAACGAAAAATGAGCATTTAGTCTAAACATGTAAATTTGTATGCTCAATAAAGGCTCAAAACTCACTTTTGTGGGAATGGGTTTTTAATGTGATCAAGTATATGTAATCAAATTTTAACGAGACTTGTTATGCCGTTTCATAATTTTCCTATGTTGGTTCTTGTTATCACGACGCTCTCGGTTGTAAATTTTATAAAAATATAACCTTATTAATCTTGTGATTCCCAACTTAAACTTTAGACAAGTAAAAAAAGATGAAAATTTTTTGAAAAAAATTTGGGGTGTTTAGCGGTTCCAATAGAGTTTTGTGTAAGGCTTGTTGCTAGGACTTGCAAAATTTCAAAGTGTTAGCTTCCCCCCACACTTAAATTACACATTGTCCCCAATGTGTTCCAAAAATAAATTTTTAGGTTGATTGGATGTGTAATGTGGTGTTAAAAAGCAAAGATTTATGTTACTGGCAGTCTGGACACGGCCCCGTGGGGACCGGACATGGCCCCGTGTTCAGGTGCCAGTAACAGAAATTAAAGAAATGAGACAGAAGCCTGGACACGGGGGCGTGTCTGGTGAACACGGCCCGTGTCCAGTTACCTGAACTGGGCGTTTTTCTGCAGGTGGCTCAGCACGGGGCCGTGTTGGTTGAGCACGACCCGTGTTGAGCCTTCTGTAATGGAGATTTGTGTCGGGCTGCTTCGTTCTTTGTGCATGGGGCCATTTTTTCTCGTTCCCTTTTTCATCCATTACCACCATGAGTGTGTTTTAGTTATTATAAACCATCAAACCTTAGAAACCATCAATTCATTGCAAACATAGAGAAATACATATAGTTTCTAAAAACTTAACTAAATAACTAGGGGGATACACAAGGTTATCATAAAGGGTTCTACTTATTTAAGAAAATTTCGGGAATAGTTTCCCGATGTAGTAAGACCTTTAGCCAATGGTTCCTCGGTTATTGTTCAAAGCCACTCTTCTATCTCCCTTGGAAGGAAGAAAGCGGCTTCATTTTCCTCAGCGGCTTGAGGAGGAACATTCACCGGGACTCCTTGCACCACCCTTTGCTGAGGTACTTGGTGCATGGCATACCATTCGGCCGGAATGATGACCTCGGGCACTACATTCCACGCTCTTTGGGTTATTACGGGAACCAAAGGCGGGGAAGCGAGAAGGTTTAACCTCTGGTGCAGGAGGTTCACTTCTCGAAGACAGCCTTCCAACCCCACCGTCAGATGGTTAATACGGTCCACTAACGCTTCTTCTACTCCCGTCATTTCGTCTATGGCCTCCCTTAAGGCGTAAACGTAGTTCACTAGGGAGTCTTCTGCTGTGGACGACCTTCTCCCATTTCGGTTACTTCTTGAAGATGATCCGCTAGTTCTGCTGGCCATTTTCTGTAAAAGAAACCGAAGACAGCTAAATTTTTGCAAAACAGTACCTCGAACACGGCCCCGTGCTCGCTGGGCACGGCCCCGTGTTCAGTTGTCTGCAGGATTTTTGGCTAAGGATTCTTGGGGTTTTAAATTATTTTCATAATTTTTAACTGTGGTTTAAGCTTAGATAATTTAAAACAAAGTTATACAACTAACTTCAAACAAGAATCCGTAGCAAATAATCTTACAAACTCTACATAGAAGGTTGGAATCATGGAGTTTCCAAGCTTCCATGGAGGAGATGTTGAAAAAATTTTCAAAGAAAGGGGAAATGAACAAAAGTGGAAGGGACAAGATGGTCCTTGGGAACCTTCTTTTAGCACTTACCTAGGATGGTATATGTGAAGATCCCAGGAATCTCTGTCTAGTGAAGTGGTAAAAAATGAGCAGGAATCAGGCTGCATTTAAAGAAAACGACAGCACGCTGGACACGGCCCCGTGTCCGCTGGACACGGCCCCGTGTGCAGAGAAGATCCTGACACATTTTGTCCGTATTCTGACAAAATCAGCAGAGAATCTTTTGGGTGAGCACGGGGGCGTGTTGACCGGACACGGCCCCGTGTCTGGAGACTGTCTTATGTAGTTTTATTGTCCCTAAGGATTTTATTCATATCGGGTGGTTCTTTACTGGATGGAACAACCTCAAAATGCCTAAGATACCTTAATTGTCCTCAAAATGTCTTAATTGTCCAGCGGACACGGGGCCGTGCCCAGCCTTCTGTTCAGCCTATAAATAGGAGTGCTTGGTTTCATTCCAACTCATCCCTTGGCACACCACCTCTCTCACACTTCATCCACCACCCACCACCACCATAACACCATCATCCACCACCATCATCCATTGTCCATCGTAGAGTGTGTGAGTCGTCTCGGGATCCAAGATTGATAGTAAGAGTTCTTGACAATCAAGGCCATGTTTGCCTAAGTCTCTTACATCACTTGGTGAAGACAAGTGTTTAGTATAATACTTTTTATTTTTAATCTTTTGCACTTTTTATTTGGTTTTGTATTAATGACTTTAATAACTAGTTGCTTATGTTGAAGGTGATCTTTCCTTGTCGTTTGTCCGTGGTGTCTTGGCATTATTTTACTGTCTATATAAAATAAAAGATTTTCACCATTCATATCTCCACGGTCTATATGGAGGTATGTTGGCTACCTGGTCGGGGGTTAAGGGAACGGTTTGGTAAGGGTCTTGCCCTTGTTTAGCGTTTAGAGGTCCTGCAAGGGACCTGGGTCAAATTTAGTAGGATCTCCTTCAATGCCCATAGGTATTGGATGGCGGGGATCCAAACTCTTTGACCCCCTCATAAGTTAACTACTATTAATACTATAACCCGGCTATTTAGGACTGTAACCCTGCTGACTCAGACTACTTAGCCGAGGGTAACGTCACCGCCAAAAGCGGGGCCTACCAAAATTTGCATTAATAACTTAATTCATTATCTTCCAATAATCCAACCCTTTAGGATTGTATCCTTGCTGACTCAAACTACTGGGTTGAGGGTAACGTCGCCTTCAAAAGAGGGGCCTACTACAATAACTAAGATAATCTCTTAAACAAGTGCAAAAGTGCGAAAATAATCAAAGGTTATACTAATACACGAGTCGGATCCAAGTGATTCATCTTGTCTATCTGTTTTTATTTTTATTTTATTTTTCAGCATTTAGTTAGTTTTTATTTTCTTAGTTTAAAAACCTTTTCTAACTTTTTGATTTGATTAAACGTTGAGGATAAACCGGTACTAAAAGCTCTTGTGTCCTTGGACGACCTCGGTATCTTACCAACACTATACTACGTCCACGATGGGTGAACTTGCCCATATGTGTGTTTAGTGTTAGTAAATATCGTGTTTTATAAATTTAAAACTTGGCTAAAGGTGTAAAAAGGGCTTAAATATACATCAAAAATATAACACACTTCACGCACATCAAGTTTTTGGCGCCGTTGCCGGGGACACAAGGATTTTAAGAAAGCTTAAAATCGACGGCCTAATCAGTTTTTCAAAACCTTTTTAAAATGCGCGCACATTTTTCTGCATTTTAGTTTAGTTTGCATTTACAGTAGCCTGAACACGGGGTCGTGCTCGCTGAACACGCCCCCGTGCTGCATATTTTTAGTTAGATACCCAGATACAGAGTCTGAACACGGGGTCGTGCTCACTGAACACGCCCCCGTGTCCAACGTGACCAGTAACTTTAATTAAAAACGCCCAGATACAAACCCTGAACACAGGGCCGTGTTCACCCAACACGGGGCGTGTCCAGCTTCTGTTTCCGTCTTTATTTTTGTTTTCTGGTCCCGAGACTCAGTTATGGTCTGCTGAGTGATTCTTATGGATCAATACTCAGGAGGTTACAACTACACCTATGATGAGGATGATTATAGGGGTAATTATTGCACTAATTGTCATAATACACACTCGGTTCAATATAGTAACTCATATCAACCATCCAATTCATACAACCATTATGAGGAGCCCAGGTACGAGCCATTAACTTCATACACATCCTATGAAGACCAAAGGTATGAACCTCCTCCCTCATACTCATATTTGATGAACCAAGGTATGAGCCTTCATACTCATACTTTGAAGATTCAAGATATGAGCCACCACCTTCATACTCTTATTATGAGGAACCATGGCGTGAACAACCCACCTCATATGAGTACTATGAAGAACAAAGTTTCGACCCTTATCCATCATATGCTTATAATGAAGAACAATGGTGTGAACCATCTACTTCATATGAGTACTACGAGGAGCCAAGGATCGAACAACCGGATTCAAGCTTTGAGGATCCCAATTCTTTTTCTCTCACCGAAGTAACCAATAGGATATTAGAACACATTAAAACTATCGAACGTTGCATAAAAGAATCCCGCGCAAGAGAAGAACTAAATTTTAATAATAACGTAGAGATAGTTGAAAATGTAAAAATGGAAGAACAAGAAAGTGAAAAACCAACGCATGAGTTAAACAATGAAAAAGGTGAGTCCGATAATGTTAAAATACAAGAAGAGTCTAATTTTGAAGAAATTAATCTCTTGTCACCTACTTTCAAAAATCATTGTTTAGTAACCCCTCATGCCAAGTTTTTAAAAGAGTTAAACACTAGTGCTAAAATCAAAGAAATAGTAAGTGTTAAGTTAACTAATGATCAAACCTCGCTAATAAAAGAAGATCCTTTTGAAATTAACATTACACCGGTTCCATGTTTCTTTCAAAATTCATTTATTAGTAATATCACCATTGATAAAGATCTTTGTGTTAATATAATGCCTAACTACATTTTTGAAAAATTAAGTATTAGTGATTTTTCTCCACTTCAAATACTCATTTTTCTAACCGATCGGAAAGTTATAAAATCAATCGGTGTAGTTGAGGATGTTTTGGTCCAGACAAATCAAATGGTAATCCCAACCGACTTTGTCATCCTCGATGACACCCCTCTAGTCTTGGTAAAACCTTTTGTACAAACTCATAAAGCTTTGAAAAACCGGAAATTCAACAATCTACCTCTTCAATTAGGGGCATTCAAAAGGAGCATAGATCTTGAGCGTTCAATGAAATATCCTTTTGGCAATAACGACCCCCTAATTGAAGATGAAGATGAACCACCCGATACGATTGAAGAAGATGACCACTTTGTTGAAGAAGAGATCGCCATAGAACAAACCTTTAATGTTCTTGATCTAGATGAGCCACAAAATAAGGTGTATTCTAAAGACCCACCCATTGAGCTCAAAGAACTTCCTAAAGGTTTGGAATATGCTTTTCTAGACAAAGATGGTAGTTTACCTGTAATTATTTCTTCTAAATTAAGTAACATAGAAAAAGAGAAATTAGTTAATCTTCTTAAAAAACACAAAAACGCGATCGCTTGGAAGCTTGTAGATATTAAGGGAATAAGTCCTTCCATGTGCACGCACAAAATTTTAATGAATGATGATTACAAAACAGTAATTCAACCACAACGAAGAGTAAATCCCAATGTACAAGAAGTGGTTAAAAATGAAGTCATCAAGCTACTTGACGCCGGACTAATCTATCCTATCTCCGATAGTCCATGGGTGAGTCCCGTCCAAGTAGTCCCAAAGAAAGGAGGTATGACGGTAATAACTAACGAGAAAAATGAATTAATACCAACAAGAACCGTCACAGGATGGAGAGTTTGTATAGACTATAGACGATTAAATGAAGCAACAAGGAAAGACCACTTTCCTTTACCCTTCATTGATCAAATGTTAGAACGACTATCCGGTCATAAATTTTATTGTTTCTTAGATGGTTTTTCAGGTTACTTTCAAATACCGATAGCACCAGAAGACCAAGAGAAAACAACTTTCACATGCCCCTACGGAACTTTCGCCTATCGACGCATGCCATTCGGTCTATGTAATGCACCTGCAACATTCCAACGTTGTATGGTAGCCATTTTCCATGATATGATAGAAAAGACAATGGAAGTCTTCATGGACGACTTTTCTATCTTTGGAGACTCATATGACCAATGCCTCGATAACCTCGAACGGATGCTATCCCGATGTGAAGAAACTAACCTCGCCCTTAATTGGGAAAAATGCCATTTCATGGTAACGGAGGGAATAGTACTCGGTCACAAAATCTCAAGCGAAGGAATGGAAGTTGATCAAGCAAAAATAGAAACTATTTCTCGATTACCTCCACCATCCTCCGTTAGAGCAATCAGAAGTTTCTTAGGGCATGCGGGATTTTATAGAAGGTTTATCAAAGACTTTTCAAAAATTTCAAGACCTCCAACAAAATTACTTGAAAAAGATGCACCTTTCATCTTTGACAAGGAATGCAATCAAGCATTTCTAACCCTCAAGGAAATGCTAGTCAATGCACCTATCATGATAGCACCCGATTGGAAATTCCCTTTCGAAATCATGTGTGATGCAAGTGACTTTGCCGTTGGAGCAGTCTTGGGACAAAGAAAAGAAAAGTATTTCCACCCAATTTATTACGCTAGTACAACGCTTAATGATGCACAAGAAAATTACACAACTACAGAAAAAGAATTACTAGCTGTGGTATTTGCTTTTGATAAATTCCGTTCTTACCTTGTTCTTTCTAAAACTGTAGTCTATACAGACCATGCAGCTATCAAATACCTCTTCAAGAAACAAGACGCAAAACCCCGTTTGATCAGATGGATTCTCCTCCTCCAAGAGTTCGACATCGAAATCAAGGACAAAAGAGGAGCAGAAAACACTGCTGCAGATCATCTCTCATGCCTAGAAGACCCAGCTTTGGAAGCGACCAGGGACGAGCAAATCAACGAGAAATTTCCCACAGAGTCCTTGGAAATGATGGAGAGCAGACAAGAACCATGGTATGCCGACTATGCTAATTATCTAGCTAGCGGTATAGTCACCAAAGGATGGCCGCATCACCAAAGAAAGAAATTCTTTGCTGATGTAAAGCATTACTTTTGGGAAGACCCTTATCTTTTCAAAATGTGTGCCGACCAGCTCATCCGAAGGTGCGTCCATGGTAATGAAGCGCAAAGAATTCTCCGTCATTGTCATGAGGGTCCATACGGAGGACATCATGGTGCCGCTAGTACCGCACGAAAGATATTTGATTCAGGATTTTATTGGCCAACCATTTACAAGGATGCACAAAACCTTGTAAAGACATGTGATGTTTGCCAAAGATCAGGTAATATCTCTTCCAAAAACGAAATGCCTCAAAACAACATTCTTGTTTGTGAAATTTTTGATGTGTGGGGACTCGATTTTATGGGACCTTTCCCACCGTCAAAAGGAAACAAATATATACTTGTGGCAGTCGATTACTTGTCTAAATGGGCGGAGGCCGAAGCTCTTCCAACAAATGATGGAAGAGTAGTGGTAAAATTTCTGAAAAAATTATTTTCTCGTTTTGGAACACCAAAAGCTTTGATAAGTGATAGAGGTACCCATTTTTGCAATCATCAACTCGAAAAAATATTAACAAGGTATGGGGTCTATCACCGGGTCTCAACAGCGTATCACCCTCAAACAAATGGGCAAGCCGAAGTGACTAACCGAGGTTTAAAACGAATACTTGAAAAAACCGTAGGTTTAAATAAAAAGGAATGGGCTGACAAATTAGACGATGCTTTATGGGCCTTTCGAACTGCGTATAAAACCACTATAGCCACAACCCCATATAAGCTCGTCTATGGAAAAAGCTGTCACTTGCCGGTAGAAATAGCTCACAGAGCCTACTGGGCAATAAAAAATGTAAACTTAGACTTAGAAACTGCCGGTAAAAATCGATTTTGTCAAATGAATGAATTAGATGAATTAAGGACTTATGCATACTCTAACTCCGAAATTTATAAGGAAAGAATGAAAAATTTACATGATAAATATATTAAGTCTAATGAATTTCGGGTAGGAGATCAAGTTCTATTGTTTAATTCACGACTTCGATTATTTCCTGGAAAACTAAAATCTAGGTGGTCAAGACCTTTTTCCGTCACCCATGTTTTTCCTCACGGTGCAGTAGAAATTAAAGCTCGAAATGGGATACCATTTAAAGTCAATGGCCAACGGCTAAAACTCTACCGAGGATCCATTGAGGATGAAGAAGAGGAGATCTCGCTTCAAACGGTTAACGAATGAAAAGCATCCACAACATACCCGACATGTTACGAACAAGCGAGTGTACATCAAAAAACCGGTAAGTCTTCTAACCATTTTTCGGAAAAAGGGGCATGCACACGAGCACAAAAAAAAAAACTTTTGCTCGGCACGAGGCCGTGTCCGCTGGACACGGGGCCGTGTCGAGGCAAATGACGGGATAAAACCCCTTTTCGATAACAGTTACCTCATTCCACACGCCCCGTTTTGCCGAAAACGCTCTGGTTCCAGGCGATTTTCCACAGATTTTCGACGTTACCTCCACGTTTAACAACATCAAGGTATGATTCTATCATCATTAGTAGTTAGATTAGTTACTTGCATGTAGTTAAACATAAAAAATTTGGGGACAAATCTAGGGTTCTTCAAGTTCATCCGGATCGAACTTCAAATTTTTGATGCAATCTGTTAGTAGTAGTTTAGATTAGTATAATAGGAAGTAAATATACTTGTATTGTCGATAGATTCGTCCGATTTCTCACTAAAACCTCAAACCCTTGTTTTTGAACCGAAAAAGACGAAATTGGAAGGGTAAACGGTTTGTTTTGGGAAAAACGACACTTAGGGTTTCATTTTCGGGGGAAACCGCAACTACTTGACTAAAAATTTTCAGGTTTTCGGAACCGGGACGAAAAATGAAGTTTTTGGGTTACAGACACCTGGACACGGGGCCGTGCCCGCTGAACACGGGGCCGTGTCCAGCCTACTGTTTGCAGTTTCTTTAAAAATCTCTTTGTTTCGTACTAACTTTTAGTGTATTCTTTCAGATGGCAAAGTTCACAAGGTTCAATGCAAGCGAACTCGATGCTAGGGCAAGATATGAAATACTTCAAACAAGACCCGAGGAGTACCCTAGGCGAGCATGCACGGACCTGTTAACCATGGTGAACCAGCTGGACCGATTCAACAACATCGTTACGGGACCACTAGCAGTTGCATTGAACACTCGGCTTCGGTCGGTGCATCAATGCACCATGGAGTTCTACAGTACTTTCACTTTCAATTCGAGGTGTGACCCGTTTGACAATGAAGGGGTCGCATTTCGGTGTGGCGGGACAAAGTACTCGATCTCCATGGCACAGTTTGGAGCTATAATAGGACTGTACGGGGAAGAGGAATCGGTAAATGAGGAAAATACCGGGGGATTACGTGACTTGGATGAAAATGAACGACAAGCCGCATGGGCTCAAATCGGTGAAGGAATCTACAACCCTAGCAGCACCAAGAGTACTAAGCTGAGGGACCCGCTATACCGCTACATTCACAGGCTCCTCACCTACTCGCTGAACCAGCGTCACGACAGTAGTGGCGTTGTAGGGTTGAAAGATTTGGTTGTCCTTCACTGCATCCACAACCGGAAGCCTCTCGATGTTCCATATCTCCTGTTACGAAACATGCATCTCAATCGCCTTGCTCGCGCTCCAACACCTATCTTCTTCCGGGGGTGGGTGTACCGTCTTTTCAAGCATTTCACGAGAATTCCGAGGTCCTTCGAAAGAAGTCCATGGTCGGGACGAGTTGACTACCACATTTGCCGAGCCATGAACTTACTTTATGAGGTGGAAGACGGGACGGTGAGCTTCCAAAGAGCACAAGGCTATGCATGGAACCCACAGGAGGCCCTAGTTCTTCACGCACCACCTCCCCACTACCAGTACCAACCCCATGGTGATCCGGGTCAATCCTCCTCACAAGGAGGCGGTTTTCCTAACTTTCAAAGCTTACATGATCTTTTGCAGGAAAATCTCATGTGTACCAGGAACACCTACAACCTCGCCAACAACACATACCACCGGGTTGGAGCTATTGAACGCAACATCAACGATATACAAGACGATATCGGTAGCATCCGGGAGTATATGGCGGGGCATGGGGATGGAGGTGATGATAGCGATGAAGACATGGAGTAGGAGGTTTGAAGGAACAGAAGCGGGTTGATGGCAAGCCCACAGGTTTAAGTCCCTTTTTCTATCGAACAGTTTATGGCCTGCGTGCCAAATGTTGAACAATTTACTTTCCTTGACTACTTTTATTTTCCGTCTTATTTTTCTTTTACTTTATGTTTGAGACAATTAACTATGGTAATGTAGGATGTTTATGTTGTTTGGTGTGGTATTAAGTGATGAAACAGGTACAAACCAAGGCTTGGAGTGCTAAACCTTAGCACTTATAGGCCCAGAATGGAGAAACCGGGGGAAGAAACCTTTTTTCAGGCTTACAGACTGTCCACACGGGGACGTGTCCAGCCGACACGCCCCCGTGTTCACCTCCCAGACCTGCTGTTTGGTTACTGTCCTGCAAAATTTTTTCCAGACACGGGGCCGTGTCTAACCAACACGCCCCCGTGTTCACCTTCTGTAAGTTTTCGTTACTGGCAGTTCACCACGGGGTCGTGTCCAGCGGACACGGGGCCGTGTCCAGACTGCCAGTAACATAAATCTTTGCTTTTTAACACCACATTACACATCCAATCAACCTAAAAATTTATTTTTGGGACACATTGAGGACAATGTGTAATTTAAGTGTGGGGGGGAAGCTAAAACCTTGAAATTTTGCAAGTCCTATTAACAAGCCTTACACAAAACTCTATTGGAACCGCTAAACACCCCAAATTTTTCAAAAATTTTCATTTTTTTTATTTGTCTAAAGTTTAAGTTGAAATCCTAAGATTAATAAGGTTATATTTTTACAAATTTACAACTGAGAGCGTCGTGATAACAAGAACCAACATAAGAAAATTATGAAACGGCATGACAAGCTTAGTTAAAATTTGATTATATATACTTGATCACATAAAAACCCATTCCCACAAAAGTGAGTTTTGAGCCTTTATTGAGCATACAAATTTACATCTTTAGACTAAATGCTCATTTTTCGTTTCTTGTGTGAATAGCCGCTTAGTTCTTACGACTCTAGAACTTGCCACGACGATTCATTCCCAGTCCTTACCAACTTAAACCCAAGTAAGTAAATGATGGAGGCATTAGGACTAACCCATTTTTTTCTACACCATTATTTTTCATTTTTTTTACCACCTACCCAAAATCCCCCTAGTTAACCCCCTTTGAGCCTAAACCTTTCATTTTTTTACCCTAAAAACCCTTTTTACCCACAAAAAAAAACCCTTTTTATTTTCACCCTTTATTTTAGTAACAAGCTCGGTTTTTCGTGTGACTAAAAAAAATGATGATGAAGTTAGAAATAAACAAACAAAGCTATCAAAACAAAAAGCTTGTTTGGAGAAATACTTCGAAATAAAAAAGTCAATAAAACAAAGTGTTTTACGAAAACCGACGCTTTTTACGCCTTTTCGCCCTTTTACTAACCACTAACCCAACCACCCACCTTTAGCCCAAGCCTAACCCTTCACCCAAAAAGCCCTCTTGATATTTACAAAGGTATGAAGTTAAAAAGGAGGAGGATTGATTGCTTGGCAAGCTTATGGTAGGAATAAGTTCCATGCCGCTCTAGAGTGATTCACTAAAAATACACCTTCGGCCGAGTGTTGAGTGATCCCCCGTGAGGTATGTGAACTTGTATATAGATGAAATTTTAAAAAAAGGCATGCTATGCCCAAATAAGTAATTTCTCTTATGAAACGTTCTAAATAAATCATAACGAGTGGGATTGTAAATAAATAAAAATAAAACCAAAAAGATCTTGGATTCCTGACACTCTATGACAAGCCAAAAAAAAAAACCTTCTCTTCTACCCATTCCATTTGGGAGTGTAAGCCACATATTTAAAGAGTTTTGCTTGAGGACAAGCAAAAGTTCAAGTGTGGGAGTATTTGATGTGTGTAAAATGCAATATATAAATTACAT
Organism: Helianthus annuus; assembly: GCF_002127325.2. Taxonomy (NCBI): domain Eukaryota; kingdom Viridiplantae; phylum Streptophyta; class Magnoliopsida; order Asterales; family Asteraceae; genus Helianthus; species Helianthus annuus. The sequence goes on from NC_035435.2 coordinate 85,015,714, forward strand.
CAATTAAGGCATAAAACTAACCCTTTTTAAGTACTAATGTTGGAAAAAGAGTGTTTTTGTCTTCCTTTTGTATTTTCAGGATGAAATGAGCTCAAATTCGCAAACGAAGCAAAAAGACAGCTAATTCTAACATAAATACAAGAAAAGGAACAAAAGTGGATTGCCCGACCCCTCAACGGCATCCTCCCAAGCAGAAAAGAGAAGTCAGAAGACTGAACACGCCCCGTGCTCAGCCAGCACGGGGTCGTGCCCAAGAAGCAGCAGAAAAGACAAACCTATAGAAGCTTCTATTGCCCACCACGGGGCCGTGTCCAGTGAGCACGGGGGCGTGGCGAAAGTACAGCAGGCCCATTAATTGTAATTTCGAATTACAATTAATGAAGAGAGATAGTGTCAGACGGGCACGGGGGCGTGTCCAGCGGACACGGGGCCGTGCCCAGCCTTCTGTTCAGCCTATAAATAGGAGTGCTTGGCTTCATTTCAACTCATCCCTTGGCACACCACCTCTCTCACACTTCATCCACCACCCACCACCATCACAACACCATCATCCACCACCATCATCCATTGTCCATCATAGAGTGTGTGAGTCGTCTCGGGATCCAAGATTGATCGTAAGAGTTCTTGACAATCAAGGCCATGTTTGCCTAAGTCTCTTACATCACTTGGTGAAGACAAGTGTTTAGTATAATACTTTTTATTTTTAATCTTTTGCACTTTTTATTTGGTTTTGTATTAATGACTTTAATAACTAGTTGCTTATGTTGAAGGTGATCTTTCCTTATCGTTTGTCCGTGGTGTCTTGGCATTATTTTACTGTCTATATAGAATAAAAGATTTTCACCATTCATATCTCCACGGTCTATATGGAGGTATGTTGGCTACCTGGTCGGGGGTTAAGGGAACGGTTTGGTAAGGGTCTTGCCCTTGTTCAGCGTTTAAAGGTCCTGCAAGGGACCTGGGTCAAATTTAGTAGGATCTCCTTCAATGCCCATAGGTATTGGATGGCGGGGATTCAAACTCTTTGACCCCCTCATAAGTTAACTACTATTAATACTATAACCCGGCTATTTAGGACTGTATCCCTGCTGACTCAGACTACTTAGCCGAGGGTAACGTCACCGCCAAAAGCGGGGCCTACCATAATTTGCATTAATAACTTAATTCATTATCTTCCAATAATCCAACCCTTTAGGATTGTATCCTTGCTGACTCAAACTACTGGGTTGAGGGTAACGTCGCCTTCAAAAGAGGGGCCTACTACAATAACTAAGATAATCTCTTAAACAAGTGCAAAAGTGCAAAAATAATCAAAGGTTATACTAATACACGAGTCGGATCCAAGTGATTCATCTTGTCTATCTGTTTTTATTTTTATTTTATTTTTCAGCATTTAGTTAGTTTTTATTTTCTTAGTTTAAAAACCTTTTCTAACTTTTTGATTTGATTAGACGTTGAGGATAAACCGGTACTAAAAGCTCTTGTGTCCTTGGACGACCTCGGTATCTTACCAACACTATACTACGTCCACGATGGGTGCACTTGCCCATATGTGTGTTTAGTGTTAGTAAATATCGTGTTTTATAAATTTAATGGCTAAAAGTGTAAAAAGGGCTTAAATATACATCAAAAATATAACACACTTCACGCACATCAGTTGGGTACATCGAGAAATAGTAATTAGGTAGGGCTCCCATTACCGCTTTAACTAGCACCAATCTTCCGGCAAAAGGCAAGCAATTAGCCTTCCAAGCGGAGAGTTTACTGTTAAAACTATTGATGTGTGCGAGGTGTTATATATTTTTGGTATATATTTTAATCTCTTTTTACACTTTTAGCCAAGTTTTAAATTTATAAAACACGATATTTACTAACACTAAACACACATATGGGCAAGTGCACCCATCGTGGACGTAGTATAGTGTTGGTAACATACCGAGGTCGTCCAAGGACACAAGAGCTTTTAGTACCGGTTTATCCTCAACGTCTAATCAAATCAAAATGTTAGAAAAAGATTTTAAACTAAGAATATAAAACTAACTAAATGCTGAAAAATAAAATAAAAATAAAAACAGATAGACAAGATGAATCACTTGGATCCGACTCGTGTATTAGTATAACCTTTGATTATTTTCGCACTTTTGCACTTGTTTAAGAGATTATCTTAGTTATTGTAGTAGGCCCCTCTTTTGAAGGCGACGTTACCCTCAACCCAGTAGTTTGAGTTAGCAAGGATACAATCCTAAAGGGTCGGATTATTGAAAGATAATGAATTAAGTTATTAATGCAAATTATGGTAGGCCCCTCTTTTGGAGGTGACGTTACCCTCGACTAAGTAGTCTGAGTCAGCAGGGATACAGTCCTAAATAGCCGGGTTATAGTATTAATAGTAGTTAACTTATGAGGGGGTCAAAGAGTTTGGATCCCCGCCATCCAATACCTTTGGGTATTGAAGGAGATCCTGCTAAATTTGACCCAGGTCCCTTGCAGGACCTCTAAACGCTGAACAAGGGGAAGACCCTTACCAAACTGTTCCCTTAACCCCCGACCAGGTAGCCAACATACCTCCATATAGACCGTGGAGATATGAATGGTGAAAATCTTTTATTTTATATAGACAGTAAAATAATGCCAAGACACCACGGACAAACGATAAGGAAAAGTCACCTTCAACATAAGCAACTAGTTATTAAAGTCATTAATACAAAACCAAATAAAAAGTGCAAAAGATTAAAAATAAAAAGTATTATACTAAACACTTGTCTTCACCAAGTGATGTAAGAGACTTAGGCAAACATGGCCTTGATTGTCAAGAACTCTTACGATCAATCTTGGATCTCGAGACGACTCACACACTCTATGATGGACAATGGATGATGGTGGTGGATGATGGTGTTGTGATGGTGGTGGGTGGTGGATGAAGTGTGAGATAGGTGGTGTGCCAAGGGATGAGTTGCTATGAAACCAAGCACTCCTATTTATAGGCTGAACAGAGGCCTGGGCACGGCCCCGTGTCCGCTGGGCACGGCCCCGTGCCTGTCTGACACTATCTCTCCTCATTAATTGCAATTCGCAATCACAATTAATGCGCCTGCAGTACTTTGGGCACGCCCCCGTATTCACTGGGCACGCCCCTGTGGTGAGCAATAGAAGCTTCTACAGGTTTGTCTTTTCTGCTGCTTCTTGGGCACGGCCCCGTGCTCGCTGAGCACGGGGCGTGTTCAGTCTTCTGCCTTCTCTGTTTTGCTTGGGAAGATGCTGTCGAGGGGCCGGGCAATCCATTTTTGTTCCTTTTCTTGTATTTATGTTAGATTTAGCTGCCTTTTTGCTTCTTTTGTTAATTTGAGCTCATTTAATCCTGAAAATACAAAAGGAAGACAAAAACACACTTTTTCCAACATTAGTACTTAAAAAGGGTTAGTTTTATGCCTCATTTGATATAATTTATATGTTGCATTTTACGCACATCAAATATCCCCCAACTTGAACTTTTGCTTGTCCTCAAGCAAAACTCTTTAATATGTGGCTTACACTCCCAAATGGAATGGGTAGAAGAGAAGGTTTTTGGCTTGTCATAGAGTGTCGGGAATCCAAGATCTTTATTGGGTTTTATTTTTATTTTTTTACAATCCTATTCGTCATGATTTATTAAAAACTTTTCATAAGGTAAATTATTTATTAAGGCATAACATACCTTTCTAAAATTCCATTTATATAAAAGTTCACATACCTCACGGGAGAAATCACTCACACTCGGCCGAAGGTGTATTTTTAGTGAATCACTCGAGAGTGGCTGGAACTTATTCCTACCATAAGCTTGCCAAGCAATCAATCCTCCTCCTTTTTAACTTTATACCTTTGTAAATATCAAGAGGACTTTTTAACTTATTCCTACCGTGTTGGCTGGGCACGGCCCGTGCTGAACTTACTGTAATGGAAAAATTGTTGTCGGGTGGCCTTGTTTTTGTGCATGGGGCCATGTTTCTCGTTTCCCTTTTCATCCTTGACCACCATGAGTGTGTTTTATTCCTTATGACACCATTCAAGCTTTTAAAACCATCATTCCATTAAAATCATAGAGAGATACATAGTCCTAAAATAATATTAAACTAGATAAGAAAACACGAGAAGCATTAAACCATGGAGTTCTAGCCTATAAGTTATTTTAATTAGCAACATTTCCAAGAAGCTAGTAGTCTTGGTTAGATGTGGCCTTATAGAACTCCTTCTTCCGGGCATGGTTTCCTCACATGTCGGCGAGCCACTCCTCTACCCCCCTTGGGAGGAGAAAAGATGGTTCGTTAGCGTTAGTTTGAGGAGTTGCGATTTCCACCGGGATCTCTTGTTGGTGTTCCACGGGAGGTTCCGCCGGAATGTCGTCCCACCCGGTAGGGTTGTTAACTTCAAGCGCTAGGTTCCGATCCTCTTGAAGGAGGACCGGTTCCATCGGGGTTGTTACAAGAATATTTAACCTCTGGTGCAAGAGGTTAATTTCTTGGAAGCTATTCTCAAGTCCCACCGTAAGATAGTTGATACGGTCGATTAGGACCTCCTCTACTGACGTCATTTTGTCGAGAGGCTCCCTTAATGCTACGACATAGTGTATAAGTGTAGCTTCAATGGAGGGTCTCATCCCTCTTCAACTGTTTGATGAATGCACGGAAGATGTCTCGCTGTTTTAACTCGACATTCTACGAAAAATAAACTGAAAATAGTTTATTTGCTGAAACAGTAATCTGGACACGGCCCCGTGCTCGTTGAGCACGGCCCCGTGTTCATCTTTCTGCAGAGTTTTGAAACAAGGAAACTTGAAGTTTTAAGTTATTTTCTAAACTTGTGGGGTCTCCTTAATCATTAGTAACTTAAAACAATGTTATACAACTTATTTTTAACAAGTTTCCTTGAACAAAACTCAATAATCCCTACCACAAAGCTTGACATTTCAAACTTTAACGGAGGTTCTTGGAGAAAGATGAAGAAGAAGGAAATGGTTAAAAGAGGAAAGGACAAGATGGTTTGTTGGAACCTTCTTTTAGAACATACCTATGATAGTTGAGAGAAGATTCCTTCAAATCTCTGTCCCAAGATGGTCCAAATGTGCAGAATTCTTGGCTGCATTTATAGAAAACGACAGCATCCTGGACACGGCCCCGTGTCCAATGGGCACGGCCCCGTGTGTAGATAGAATTCTGACACAGTTTGTCCGTATTCTGACGTAAAGGTCAGAAGGGAATCTTTTGGTGGGCACGGGGGCGTGTTGGCTGGACACGGCCCCGTGTCGAGAGGTTAATTATGAAGTTTGTCTATTTTTTAAGGAACTTAATTGTATCAGGTGGTTCTTTACTGGTTGGAACAACCCCAAAGTGCCTAAGATACCTTAATTGTCCTAGACTAAGGCGAGAACGCAAGAGGTTGTCGGTGAGGGTAATTCCTATTTTTATTCTAGGTGGACAAGTCCAACCCTTTCCCGGGCTCTCGTTAAAGAAGGTATATGCCGAATCGCTCAGGTCTATGTATGCACCGAACGAAGTCGATGGAGAGTCCTTCATGGCACAATCGGCACAGGGACGACTATCTTCCAAGTCTTCGCTAGAACTGAAGGTACTTTTGGGAGCAACGAGGTTGTTGGAATGCGATCCCAACATTTCTTCATGGTCGTCGTCTTGGGATGGATTAATGAAATCCTTCCTAAGCTCTTGTAACCAATTTAAAATTAGATTTTCTAGTTGAAATAACTCGTCAAGGAGCATTTCTCCTAGAATATCTAGCTGGGCGCATTCGAGGGAGAGATAGTGATTATTTTTACTTTCGCCCCTCTTAAGGTTATAGGGAGATGGTGGGTCTATATAGTGGGGCTTATAATTTAGAAAGTAACATTCTAATTCTTTATGTTTGCCTTCACATAATTGACACCACATACCATAAGAGTGCCGAAAGTAAAAAGAATTACCATCACTCATGTTTGTGTCAGAAATTACCAACCGCCGGGATCTAATGGTTCTGTTTTCAGTAACTGAATCTTGGGCATGGGGGCGTGTTGAGTGAGCATGGCCCCGTGTTCAGCTTACTGTCTGACTTAAAACAAGATTGCCAGTTCCAATGATTGAGCACGGGGGCGTGTTCAGCAGGCACTGCCCGTGCTGAGCTCTGCAGAAGCTGAAAAACTAAGAAAATCCTAAAAAATTAAAAAGAAGATAAAAAAATGATTAGGCCGTTGATTCCTAACTTTCTTAAAATCCTTGTGTCCCCGGTAACGGCGCCAAAAACTTGATGTGTGCAAGGTGTTATATATTTTTTGTATATGTTTTAAGCCCTTTTTACACTTTTAGCCAAGTTTTAAATTTATAAAACACGATATTTACTAACACTAAACACACATATGGGCAACTGCACCCATCGTGGACGTAGTATAGTGTTGGTAAGATACCGAGGTCGTCCAAGGACACAAGAGCTTTTAGTACCAGTTTATCCTCAACGTCTAATCAAATCAAAATGTTAGACAAAGATTTTAAACTAAGAAAATAAAACTAACTAAATGCTGAAAAATAAAATAAAAATAAAAACAGATAGACAAGATGAATCACTTGGATCCGACTCGTGTATTAGTATAACATTTGATTATTTTCGCACTTTTGCACTTGTTTAAGAGATTATCTTAGTTATTGTAGTAGGCCCCTCTTTTGAAGGCGACGTTACCCTCAACCCAGTAGTTTGAGTCAGCAAGGATACAATCCTAAAGGGTCGGATTATTGAAAGATAATGAATTAAGTTATTAATGCAAATTATGGTAGGCCCCTCTTTTGGAGGTGACGTTACCGTCGACTAAGTAGTCTGAGTCAGCAGGGATACAGTCCTAAATAGCCGTGTTATAGTATTAATAGTAGTTAACTTATAAGGGGGTCAAAGAGTTTGGATCCCCGCCATCCAATACCTTTGGGTATTGAAGGAGATCCTACTAAATTTGACCCAGGTCCCTTGCAGGACCTCTAAACGCTGAACAAGGGGAAGACCCTTACCAAACTGTTCCCTTAACCCCCGACCAGGTAGCTAACATACCTCCATATAGACCGTGGAGATATGAATGGTGAAAATCTTTTATTTTATATAGACAGTAAAATAATGCCAAGACACCACAGACAAACGATAAGGAAAAGTCACCTTCAACATAAGCAACTAGTTATTAAAGTCATTAATACAAAACCAAATAAAAAGTGCAAAAGATTAAAAATAAAAAGTATTATACTAAACACTTGTCTTCACCAAGTGAGTAAGAGACTTAGGCAAACATGGCCTTGATTGTCAAGAACTCTTACGATCAATCTTGGATCCGAGACGACTCACACACTCTATGATGGACAATGGATGATGGTGGTGGATGATGGTGTTGTGATGGTGGTGGGTGGTGGATGAAGTGTGAGAGAAGTGGTGTGCCAAGGGATGAGTTGCTATGAAACCAAGTACTCCTATTTATAGGCTGAACAGAGACCTGGGCACGGCCCCGTGCCTGTCTGACACTATCTCTCCTCATTAATTGTAATTCACAATTACAATTAATGCGTCTGCAGTACTTTGGGCACGCCCCCGTGTTCACTGGGCACGCCCCCGTGGTGAGCAATAGAAGCTTCTACAGGTTTGTCTTTTCTGCTGCTTCTTGGGCACGGCCCCGTGCTCGCTGAGCACGGGGCGTGTTCAGTCTTCTGCCTTCTCTGTTTTGCTTGGGAAGATGCTGTCGAGGGGCCGGGCAATCCACTTTTGTTCCTTTTCTTGTATTTATGTTAGATTTAGCTGCCTTTTTGCTTCTTTTGTTAATTTGAGCTCATTTAATCCTGAAAATACAAAAGGAAGACAAAAACACACTTTTCCAACATTAGTACTTAAAAAGGGTTAGTTTTATGCCTCATTTGATGTAATTTATATGTTGCATTTTACGCACATCAACTATCCACAACTGGTTTCCAGAACTTTACCCGTTTCATGTTTGCTCCTATGGTTAAACCAAGGAACCGGAACGGCATTTCACCTTTCCTATAGTTTAATTTGGCTGCCATACTTTCGATTTCCTCCTCATCTACACCCACTCCGTAAAGCTTTGATTTATGTAAATTGACTTTTAATCCCGAGCATGCGTAAAAGCATCTCAGGATTCTATTCAAATTTAGTATATTTTCCTCAAACCATTCTCCCATGAAAATTACATCATCCGCATAACTTAAATGGGATATGCACGGGCCTTCGTTTGGTAGTTTTATTCCTTTGAACGCTCCTCTTTCCCCCGCCCTAGCCAGGATAACATCTAATGCTTCCATTGCTAGAATAAATAAAAAAGGTGATAGGGGATCACCTTGTCTTAATCCTCTTTGTAGTTTATATTCTGACGTTGGAGATCTGTTTACTAATACAGAAGCCCAGCTCGATTTTAGACATGCACCAATCCACTTCCTCCATAAAAACGGGAATTTCATCGCTTTTAGATTCGCCAAGAGAAACTTCCAAGTTATTGAATCATATGCTTTTTCAAAGTCTACCTTGAAAACAAAATTTTTTTTCTTGTTTTTCTTAGCCCAAGATATAACCTCGCTTGCTATAACAGAACCGTCAAAGATGGATCTACCTTCCACAAAAGCCGTCTGTACCGGGGCACTACTGAGCTTATTACCTTTTTTATTCTAGTCGCTAATACTTTAGCTATTACTTTGTATAATACTCCAATCAGTGAGATGGGTTGATATTCGGTTACGTCTTTAGGGTCCCTCGTCTTTGGGATAAGTGCTACAAAAGAAGGATTGCAACCTCTTTCAATACGTGCTTTCTCATGGAATTCCTTAAGTGCTCCCACAAAGTGCTTCTCCAGTTGATCCCAGAACTTTTTAACGAATTTGAAAGTGAATCCATCAGGCCCAGGGGCCCTGTCGCTACCGCAGGCCCAGACAACATTCTTAATCTCTTCTTTTGAGAACTCAACTACCAGCTTGTTTGCCTGTTCTTTTGATATTTGCAGAAACCTCTACCATCAGGGGTAGGCCTTTTGTTCACAGGTTCTGTGAATCGAGTCTTGAAGCTTTGTAAGATAGATTCCTTGATTAGCTTCGGTTCCGTTTCCATACACCCATTTATTTTTATTGCATTTATTCGATTCTTCGCTTTTCGACAATTTATTATTCCGTGAAAGAACTTCGAATTCTCATCACCTAATTTCGCCCACCTCATCTTTGCTTTCTATTTTAAGTCTTCCAGCCTCCTTTTCTCATACTTCTTTATTTTCCATTTGCTTTGTATTCTTTTCTCCTTTTCCATTCTTGTGAGGCTTCGGGTTTCTGCCATTTTTTCGATATCTTCTACAGCTTTCTTGTTCTCATTTAGCTCTTTCTCCTGTTTTCTCTTTGTCTCACTTATCCATTGCTTTATGTCACCTTTAAGTTTTTTCAATATACCCGCCACTTCTTTTACCGAGCTTGACCCGTCTCCATGTTCACCCAAAACTTTGTGTACCACTTCTTCAATTCCATTTAATTCCAGCCAACTATTATAGAATCTAAAAGGAATAGGACCAAAGTCTGGTGACGAACAAACCAGCGAAATAGGGCTGTGATCCGATAGGTTCCTTGCTAGTGCTTCGAATTTCGCCATTGGCCATATGTTCATAAACTCGTTACAGACTAAAACCCTGTCTATTTTGCTTGGGCTGGATCCATCTTCCGGCATATATGTGAACTTGTAGCCCCCCATTTGATATTCTAACAACCCTGATTCTGCTATAAACGTGTTAAAAATCATTGCATTATGGTTATCAAATCTCGAAATCATTCTATCTCCCTCTTCTCTCACTTCGTTGAAATCTCCCATCATGATCCATAGTCCTTCTTTCTGTTCTTTGATGCTTTTTAGTTCCTCCCATAAATTTCTTCTTCGCATTGGCTCGCACGGAGCGTAGATATTAGCTATATTAAGATTTATCTCAGTACCTGCTATTCGTCCAGAGATAAGTAAAAAAGACTCGCTCCTTGTCACACACTAGCTCTGGAGAAAATTCTCGGATCCCATGCCGAGACTATGCCTCCCGATCTTCCCATAGCATCTATTGATTCCCATTCCATCTCAACCTGGCCCCAAAATCTTCCGACCGTCACTTCATCTATATTCGAGACTTGAGTTTCTTGTAAACATAAGAAAGATGACTTGTTTTCTTTTACCAATCTACTAATCCAAGCTGGTTTCTCTATTCCCCCAGTACCTCTGATGTTTATTGATAAAAAATTCATGGTTCTTCGTTCGACTCCAATTCCTCTCGGATGATCCTGGTGATTTCTGACCGGTACCCAGAGATCCTTACTCCTATCTTTTTGCCCATTTGCATTGTTTCATCTATTTCCTCCTGTGGTTCAACCACTGGCTCTTCATTCAGATCGAAAGTTCTATCTATAGGATCAATCAAAGTATCATTTGTCAGCTGAACATTGGTTGTTGATTCTTTATCTGTCCGTGGTCTTTTATGTTTCTCCGGATTGGTATAGGCACATTTTGATGCCCTCTTTTTCCTCTTCTTTGTAATATTTCTTTTACTAGTAGCCCAAATCAACTCTTTCAGATTGAATGGATCATCATCTGGCCCACTATCGCTTTTTGCTCCACCTTTATCTCTCTGATGCACCCTTTTAATTGGGCCTATTTCCCCTACCGACCCGTTATTTTCTAACCCGTCATTTTTCTTACTTCCAGTCTGGAAATTAGTTTCCCAGTTATTCCCGCCTGTACCAAAAACATTATTTCTGTCAGTAATATTCCTTAATATTCCTTGGACTCTGAACACCAATTGTCTCTTCGGTTCTTATGCAGTCTGCGAAAACCTCTCTCCAGTTTCCTCCAAATTTATTGCCTGCATTAAATGTTTCATCCTCCTCGTTTGTCTCATGGTTTTCCATTCCGGCTAAGTTTCCTGTTCTGTCATGACCATCCTCCGGCCTAGCATCTTCATCTCCGACGGCCGGCATACCCTCTACTTCTCCAATCACCGAGGTATTATCCTCATTACCATTCTCCGGACTATTTTCATCACCCATATTGCTTTCATTTTCCTCGTTATTTTCCCCATACACATTTTGTAACACCCATAATAATTTTTAACATTTACATAACATTAAAGTAAGCATTTTATATGAAAAATGCCACTTAACAAAAACTTTTACATCATAAGTATTTAAACATGTTTACAACATCCAAAACATCGTTAAAAGTGTTTACATAATCCACTTTTATTAAAAGAAAACTAGATCGAATGCGGAAGCTTCATTGAGAGGTGTGTTCGGTTCTTGCTTGTGGCCTGATCTTCATGCGGAAGCATATAACATTCATCTAGAATCAAAACCAACAAAAAGTTAGTTTTGATAGTTTATTTACAAGTTAATACAAGTCCCATGTATCAAACAATTAAAATAACAAGGATTTGCAGGTTTTACACCCGTCGCGTGCCGTAATCGAAACTATGCTCAAAAACGGATTCGATTGACTATGATATGCAAAATTCAGCAAAAGTGACTGGGCTCTACCGTAACTTACGGTAGCCACCGTAAGTTACGGTAGCCACTGGGCAAAACTGGTCTGCCGTAAGGCAGTAGAAAACTGCCGTAACAATTTATTCGCTACCGTAAGTTACGGTGGCTACCTTAACTTACGGTAGCTTTCAAACTTAACATCTGAATTCACAAATTAATAGGCTTCGAGCCCTTGGCTTTAAAATTCATTTTTAAAGACTTTTGACCTGTTCGAGTTTTTTAAACCACAAGCTTGTTTCTAATTAACCATTAAGCATACATCAACATGTTTATCTCAAACTCTTTAATTCGGGTTTGTAAATTTTATGAATTACGCAGCTAGTACCCAATCTATGCGCATAATTCTTTTGACCTATTTCGAAGATTTAAACTTTTTAAGTTTAAATCTTTCCCCTTGGTTATGCACAATCTACTGTATACTCATCTATAACCCACAATATGCGTACCTGGTTCGGATCAACATATTGACCCGTTTTAATACCTTGTCTCAATAATCGCTAATTCATAGCATCGCTAATTCATAGGCCGATTTATCCTGTGTGCATAAAACTCCACAAACACTTATTAGTCGTTAATTGTTAAATGGTATCAACATTACCATTTGACCCGTTTGGTCTAAACGACCAAACATTTCGCGCTTATATTTGACTAGATCACCATTTTACCCTTTTTATTCGTTTAAGCTTACTTAGAAAGTAGCCATTCAAAAACTCATTTTTATTTATGTCATCCCATGACCAAATTACCATTTCACCCATTTTTACCATTAAACATGGTTTTTCGTCTTTTGATACGTTCCGACCCGTATCTTTTCGTGTCAAAATCATAATTTGAATATAACCTGGTCGTATTTATAATCTATAAATAAATACATATCCTACGATAAAGGTGTAAGCTTTACTTACCTCGCATCCAAACTATGCCTTACTTTTCCTTATTGATTTGTTTGACCCGCTTCGTCCTCAAGCTTCCACCTAGCTCGTTTAGCGTCAAACTAACATCATCATTCACAAGGTGGTTAGATTAGTCATTAACTAATACGACTATTCCACCTTACGTATTTTCTATGTCGAAATCATTATTCGACTTCGTCATTGGTTAATTTTAACTTTCTACTAGTTAACTACCTCTAATCATATGATACGTGAAATTAACTAAAATCTACATTGTGATTAGATTCCGTATTATCACGTATCACCCCTAATTGAATCAATTAGGAAATTACGCGTTTCATTCATAGTTTCAACATATGAACATTGTGGGCATAATTTATAACATCAACAATCAAGTTTTGTATCACAGAAAATAGGCTGTTTTTGTTGACCTGTTTAACCTGTTTGAAAGTCTTCAAAAATTATGATTTTTTTATGTGGTGTACCACTCGGAGGGTTAGACCTTGTCTTAAAATTTCAAGATCTAACTCTTTACCAAAAGTTCGTAAAAATTCATTAACTAAGCTGCAATCAGATTCGTCACTTCTGACTGCAGCTTACGGAAAAATTCATTTAAAATTCCTCGTTTATCCGATTGATGAAATTCCAATTGGCGATTTTTCTAATCACTTAGCACTTTCTACAGTACAAATTTGAGATCATAACTCAATTCCTAAATTGAGTTATGACATTCGTAATGGGCTGCAAATTCTGCCAGAAAACGCAGCTTGAACCTTTGATACGGGAAAATTCATAAAACGCTCAATTTTCGTCGAAAAAATGCGATTCCAGTGGGGTTTTAAAGATATTTCCTGGAATTACATTTTAGACTCAAGAAACACATGATTTTATCAGGTTTTGTCCAGGTTACAGCCAATACAAATCGGCTGTAAATTCTGATCAAGAATCGTTTGAATTCAGCTTTCAGTTTAAGCTTGTTCTTGACATCATAACACTATTCTTTTGCAATTAAAACCCTAAAAACATCTCATACATGAATTTGGTATCAACAAAAACTTGAGCTAAGCATGATTTCAACATATACTTGTCTAGGGTTTACTCCTAGACACTACTATGTTCCTATTCTATCCATATAACAAACATGCAACCATCAATTTCGAATTTTCTAAGATCACCCAGAAATTCAACTAGAGATTTCTCATGAAATTCACATACCTTATGACTCCTTTTGACGAGGTAATCACGATTCCATGTTCAGATTTTGATTTCAACTTGGATTGAGCCTTCAATTTGTGGGTTTAGTGAATTTTAGGGTTTTGAGGATGAGGGAGGTCGCCCTCTCCTGTTCTTGATCGACCAGACATCCAAATGGGGGTGTTTGGTTTTGTTTTTAATTAAAACTAATAATATAAGTTTCAATTTTAACAACATAGGCCCCTCCACTTTTGTTAATCATATAGTTTGGTTATTTTAGCCATATTTGTTCTATTATGTCGAGACGCCAACTAACTAGGTTAATATTCCTAGTTACTTGGTGGGTCCCGGGAGTTATAACCCGTTTTTATTTTAAGTCCCGTTAACTCGGGCTCTTATAAACTCAATTTCCTTAAAACTTTGATTCGTTTGTATTTAATATTAGGATTTCTTATTTAAATCCAAATAATTACCGGGTTATTTTTACTACTAACGGCAATTTACCCGTCCTTTAGTATTAACGGAGTATGATTACCAAACCCGTTTTCGGGGTGTTACAAGTCTACCCCCCTTAGAGAGGTTTCGTCCTCGAAACCTTTTCTTACATAATTCATCGAGTTTAAACTCAATGTATTTGACCCGAGAAATCTTTTAAACATTACTTACACTTTTAACCAATTGTTATTACTACCAGATAAGTATGGTAACATATTTTTGGTCACTAATTATCTACGTATCTCATAAGACATAGTGCAACTTGAAATAACGTAATCTCTTTATTTCCACTAGTTTAGTTAACTTAGCGATATCCATCGCTTTCGTATACTATCGAATTCTTTATGAATCCGTTACTTTGACCCGTTTATGGTCTTTAGTGAAATCTTTCACTTTTAGCAACAAATTCTTTTGTTTTCAAATTTATTTATTAGGTTCAATTATACCAAATCTACCGCTTACGAGCAAACCAAATTTCTTGATTTGAATTGCTGACCTTAACCGGTCTCATTAACTAGACTTATTAGTCCAGTTACTTTTTACCGCTCGCTTGGTTATAATGTGATTCTACTTCACATTGCCTTTCTTGCCCGTGATCGTGTCACATCATGTTTGATTTATATCAACCTTTCATTTTTTTCGAAAAGATCTCTTTTCGAATATATCGTCTTGCGCCTATTAGTGTCAAGACTTGTATCTCTTATTAGAATTTATATTTGTAAGAACGTTATTTCTTATCAAAACTGAAGTTTTAGTTTTAGTATCTTCTTTTTAACTTTTGTCAATTATCCATACCGGGATATCGACAGTCCAAAATTCATTGTTTTACAGTCTTTGTTTTATGCGGGGATCCTCAATTTATTTCTTCGCTTTGTCTAATTAACCCGTAGGTTTTATCACTTTGCCTTATAGGCTATTTTATTAGACTTTCACCTCTTTAAGGTGGGGTCCTTATAATCTGTTTCTTTCTAGTCATGACCCGTGGGTTGTTTTAGTCTCGTAGACCTTTCCATTATTTATAACCCCAAAGGTTAGGTTGATCCCGTAGATCATTCCTTACTCATGTCATTCTTAAAATACATGTTTGGTGTCAAGGCATCCTGTTTTTGTTTAAAATCATTTATTTTCGCCTTGGTATTTTCTTTGACCTTGACCTTAGTCTAAGGCTACATTTGTTTCTTTTCGAACAAATTTTCCGACTTTATGACTTCTCACGTCGCTTATGCGTCGGTTTATTTTATGCTCACCATTTTTCCAGTTTACATACATTCATATTTGATTATGTCCCATTACCGGGCTCATTATTCTTTTGTTTTTAACGCTACCACTATTCTGCTTGCGTTTACTCATGTCGTCCGGCATAATATTATATTCGACCCGTTCAACTTTAAAATAGTTGAACATATTTATTCAAAATTTCTTTTACGAAATTTATGGTCATAATTCATAATCTAAGTCCTTTGAATTTTTAACCCGCGTTCACGTTTCTTGGTTTACGCATGTGTTTAATTCTTACCCATTAACCGGTTGTTTTACCGAAGTCGTTATTATTGCAACCCTCCCAGTATGCATTAAGACCTCGCTTCATTTTTTTTCTGACTTTGTCTTTAAGTTTGAAGTTTTACAAAACGACCCGTAAAGGGACATATTTGTATTTTCCGGGTTCGAGTGTAAGTACACTCCCTCCCAATACTTGTCTAAATCACTTTACATGTTTGCGTTTTCCGGGTTCGAGTGTAAGTACACTCCCTCCCAATACATGTCTAAATCACTTTACATGTTTACGTTTTCCGGGTTCGAGTGTAAGTACACTCCCTCCCAATACATGTCTAAATCATTTTACATGTTTACGTTTTCTGGGTTCGAGTGTAAGTACACTCCCTCCCAATTCATGTCTAAATCATTTTACATGTTTACGTTTTCTGGGTTCGAGTGTAAGTACACTCCCTCCCAATTCATGTCTAAATCATTTTACATGTTTACGTTTTCTGGGTTCGAGTGTAAGTACACTCCCTCCCAATTCATGTCTAAATCATTTTACATGTTTACGTTTTCTGGGTTCGAGTGTAAGTACACTCCCTCCCAATTCATGTCTAAATCATTTTACATGTTTCTATGTCCCTTCACTCGGGCTCATTATCCTAATGTAATACGCTTCCGTCACTCGGCTGTGCGTTTACATTATTATCAAATATTTTGCTTATCTGATTCATTTGGGTACTTTTTAATTTGTCCCACTCACCCCATCCTTACTACATCGGGTGTAAGTGTGTCCATCATAATAAGTTCATGGTATCATGTGTTCACTACCTACTTGGCCATAGTAGGCGATCAACACATGACATACATGGCCCTTTTATAACTTTCACATCACGCCCCATGTAAGTAATACCTCTATTTATTTCTCTTGGAAACAATATCCCGGATAGATTTTTCTATTCGGGTTTTTCCAAGTTTTTAATCTACATATGCAACTTTCAATATCTACGTATTTGTTGCATATTACTATTTGTGCAATTAAATTTAAAATGTGCACCTGGTAATGCTTGCCCTAACGGGCTTCTCTTGCCATTAGCCTTGTTCGCGATCGATACGTGATTTAGGTCATTGGTGAGTATGTTCTACTTGTCGTACTTTGGACCGTTCCCCCGTCAAGTCCGCAATTTGTTAGACTCCCGCTATCTTTAGATGCGAGTGTCCTTCAACTAAAACATTTACAAGAGTTAATAATATCAACTTCAATAATCGTCCGTATTATAATACAAGGCTTTTTCTACTATACGCGTCAACGCGCGTATTTTCATCAACTATATCAATCATTTTAATTAGGGTAACGTGTATTACACGATAACCCTATGTGTTGTTTACAACACTTTAATACGCTAAACCATTAACATACTTGTACTTACCGGATTTGCGATCAAGCCTCGAACCGAACACTTTATTCTTTTAACCTTGGGCTCTGATTACCAACTTGTAACACCCATAATAATTTTTAACATTTACATAACATTAAAGTAAGCATTTTATATGAAAAATGCCACTTAACAAAAACTTTTACATCATAAGTATTTAAACATGTTTACAACATCCAAAACATCGTTAAAAGTGTTTACATAATCCACTTTTATTAAAAGAAAACTAGATCGAATGCGGAAGCTTCATTGAGAGGTGTGTTCGGTTCTTGCTTGTGGCCTGATCTTCATGCGGAAGCATATAACATTCACCTAGAATCAAAACCAACAAAAAGTTAGTTTTGATAGTTTATTTACAAGTTAATACAAGTCCCATGTATCAAACAATTAAAATAACAAGGATTTGCAGGTTTTACACCCGTCGCGTGCCGTAATCGAAACTATGCTCAAACGGATTCGATTGACTATGATATGCAAAATTCAGCAAAAGTGACTGGGCTCTACCGTAACTTACGGTAGCCACCGTAAGTTACGGTAGCCACTGGGCAAAACTGGTCTGCCGTAAGGCAGTAGAAAACTGCCGTAACAATTTATTCGCTACCGTAAGTTACGGTGGCTACCTTAACTTACGGTAGCTTTCAAACTTAACATCTGAATTCACAAATTAATAGGCTTCGAGCCCTTGGCTTTAAAATTCATTTTTAAAGACTTTTGACCTGTTCGAGTTTTTTAAACCACAAGCTTGTTTCTAATTAACCATTAAGCATACATCAACATGTTTATCTCAAACTCTTTAATTCGGGTTTGTAAATTTTATGAATTACGCAGCTAGTACCCAATCTATGCGCATAATTCTTTTGACCTATTTCGAAGATTTAAACTTTTTAAGTTTAAATCTTTCCCCTTGGTTATGCACAATCTACTGTATACTCATCTATAACCCACAATATGCGTACCTGGTTCGGATCAACATATTGACCCGTTTTAATACCTTGTCTCAATAATCGCTAATTCATAGCATCGCTAATTCATAGGCCGATTTATCCTGTGTGCATAAAACTCCACAAACACTTATTAGTCGTTAATTGTTAAATGGTATCAACATTACCATTTGACCCGTTTGGTCTAAACGACCAAACATTTCGCGCTTATATTTGACTAGATCACCATTTTACCCTTTTTATTCGTTTAAGCTTACTTAGAAAGTAGCCATTCAAAAACTCATTTTTATTTATGTCATCCCATGACCAAATTACCATTTCACCCATTTTTACCATTAAACATGGTTTTTCGTCTTTTGATACGTTCCGACCCGTATCTTTTCGTGTCAAAATCATAATTTGAATATAACCTGGTCGTATTTATAATCTATAAATAAATACATATCCTACGATAAAGGTGTAAGCTTTACTTACCTCGCATCCAAACTATGCCTTACTTTTCCTTATTGATTTGTTTGACCCGCTTCGTCCTCAAGCTTCCACCTAGCTCGTTTAGCGTCAAACTAACATCATCATTCACAAGGTGGTTAGATTAGTCATTAACTAATACGACTATTCCACCTTACGTATTTTCTATGTCGAAATCATTATTCGACTTCGTCATTGGTTAATTTTAACTTTCTACTAGTTAACTACCTCTAATCATATGATACGTGAAATTAACTAAAATCTACATTGTGATTAGATTCCGTATTATCACGTATCACCCCTAATTGAATCAATTAGGAAATTACGCGTTTCATTCATAGTTTCAACATATGAACATTGTGGGCATAATTTATAACATCAACAATCAAGTTTTGTATCACAGAAAATAGGCTGTTTTTGTTGACCTGTTTAACCTGTTTGAAAGTCTTCAAAAATTATGATTTTTTTATGTGGTGTACCACTCGGAGGGTTAGACCTTGTCTTAAAATTTCAAGATCTAACTCTTTACCAAAAGTTCGTAAAAATTCATTAACTAAGCTGCAATCAGATTCGTCACTTCTGACTGCAGCTTACGGAAAAATTCATTTAAAATTCCTCGTTTATCCGATTGATGAAATTCCAATTGGCGATTTTTCTAATCACTTAGCACTTTCTACAGTACAAATTTGAGATCATAACTCAGTTCCTAAATTGAGTTATGACATTCGTAATGGGCTGCAAATTCTGCCAGAAAACGCAGCTTGAACCTTTGATACGGGAAAATTCATAAAACGCTCAATTTTCGTCGAAAAAATGCGATTCCAGTGGGGTTTTAAAGATATTTCCTGGAATTACATTTTAGACTCAAGAAACACATGATTTTATCAGGTTTTGTCCAGGTTACAGCCAATACAAATCGGCTGTAAATTCTGATCAAGAATCGTTTGAATTCAGCTTTCAGTTTAAGCTTGTTCTTGACATCATAACACTATTCTTTTGCAATTAAAACCCTAAAAACATCTCATACATGAATTTGGTATCAACAAAAACTTGAGCTAAGCATGATTTCAACATATACTTGTCTAGGGTTTACTCCTAGACACTACTATGTTCCTATTCTATCCATATAACAAACATGCAACCATCAATTTCGAATTTTCTAAGATCACCCAGAAATTCAACTAGAGATTTCTCATGAAATTCACATACCTTATGACTCCTTTTGACGAGGTAATCACGATTCCATGTTCAGATTTTGATTTCAACTTGGATTGAGCCTTCAATTTGTGGGTTTAGTGAATTTTAGGGTTTTGAGGATGAGGGAGGTCGCCCTCTCCTGTTCTTGATCGACCAGACATCCAAATGGGGGTGTTTGGTTTTGTTTTTAATTAAAACTAATAATATAAGTTTCAATTTTAACAACATAGGCCCCTCCACTTTTGTTAATCATATAGTTTGGTTATTTTAGCCATATTTGTTCTATTATGTCGAGACGCCAACTAACTAGGTTAATATTCCTAGTTACTTGGTGGGTCCCGGGAGTTATAACCCGTTTTTATTTTAAGTCCCGTTAACTCGGGCTCTTATAGACTCAATTTCCTTAAAACTTTGATTCGTTTGTATTTAATATTAGGATTTCTTATTTAAATCCAAATAATTACCGGGTTATTTTTACTACTAACGGCAATTTACCCGTCCTTTAGTATTAACGGAGTATGATTACCAAACCCGTTTTCGGGGTGTTACACATTTTCCCTGTTATCATAACCATCATCATCCATTCTAAACTCAGGTAGATTCACAAAAACCGACTCATCTTTGACAAACTTTGGTGACCAGCTGCCTAATACTTCTGACACCCAGCATTTAAATGTTTCTTCTTTGTATACTACATCCACTTCAGTGTTAATCAGTTGGCCTGTTTTTACAATGATGCCAATATGAGCCGACGATAAATCTCCGTCTTCAATACTAATATCGCCCACTTCCACCACTTTTCCAATTGAGCTTGCTATAGCATTTAGATTATTCTTGCACCTTAGACTTCCCGGAATCCCAAAGACACTTACCCATGCTATTCTCTCATATTGATTCATGTTTTCTTTCCACATATTTCCATTATTGAAATATTCGCCCCACTGTTTTCTATAATTTGTAAGGAATTCTGTCGTCACCATTTGAGAACCGAATGTTACCAGTATGCTTAACCCTCCTAGGTACCTTATCTCCATTGTATCCGGGATTAACTCACTCGGTATTTGTTTAGCTCTACACAGGATTTGTATAGTTTTAGCCTCCATGCATACCGTCCTTTTATTCCAATCCATGATATCTGCTGATGATGGTTTTGACAGAGTAATCGTCTCTCTCCTACCTGTGTTCTTCCTTCCTATCACAGCTTCTGCATAAGACCAATCTTTGTTCCAAGCTTTTTGGTTTTTTCGCATCAACGGCTGAGTTTGTCCTTCATTCCTTCTACTGTTTTCCTCATACCTAACCCCCCCCCCCCACAAACTGGGTCCTCCACTATCCTCCGTACTCCTCCTCCACTGTCCACCATTTGACTTCCTATTACCCCCTCCTCCTTATCATCCTCTCTTTTAAACTTTGAAACATTTGCTTTGATCCTTATATCACCAAACCATACATTATTTAAAGCATGTACCAACTTGTTTATGTCTCTAATCTTCTTGAATCTTGCAAACACAAATCTCTTTCCTTTTAAGTCTCTTTTTCTGGGGAAGTATACGTCCGACAAGAAACCGTACCTTCTTATTTCCATCCAAATATCTTTTTCCGGCACCATTTCTGGTAGATTTGTTAAGAATATGGTGGTACTTGGTTCTGCATCTTCACTTACCTTACCTTTCTTCTTTCTTACCGTCTCCCAATCCTCTTCTTCCGTTGTATTATCTCTATCTTCCGGTGGCTTGTCTTTGATCATCCATCGCCATGACTCTTGGCCTCCTCTTTGTCTCCTCCCCATGCTTGCAACTGAAACCTACCCGGAACCAACCTGGCAGCGAATGAAATCGCTGGGTAACCAAGATAGGATGTAAGGTAAACGTTAGAGTCACAACCAGTATGTTCCTCAGGTCGAACCTCCCACACTATCTCGATGTCCAACTCTTCGTCGAGCCACCAGCGGAGAATTCCGGTATGTTGTTAACTATTGTGATAAGACCAGTCCCGGACGGCGAATGGGAGATTCGATATCTCGCTTTAGGGATAAGGTTCAAGCCAAATATTAAGCGAACCCGATCGCTAAACCAAGAAACTCCTCTCCATCGAGCCACCGGTGACGGTCAAGCGTTAAACTCCGGCGACTTTTGAAATTCTAGAGAGCTATGTTTGTTTCATTATCTTACTCATATTTTCTTATACTCTTTATTGGTTGAAAGAAAATTTTAAATACCTCAACACCATTTATGTTTTTTTTTATTTGTTTTCTAACAACCACCTTATATCATGTCACATGAATCATGTGATATGAGATTGATATTGTAAACCCATTTGTTTGTTTGGTTTTTAATTTTATTATTATTATTACTATTATTATTATTATTATTATTTTGTAAAAAGTTGTGATTTTGTTAAATATTTTACATTGTAACAAGTTTGATCACTTCCAATATCAACTAGACACGTTAATTTGATCATGTATAAACACCTAAAGTGGATTTGGGTCTTGTTTACTGAATTACAACCCCAACCCCACCTCACGAGAACAACTTTGATCACTTTCGATGTCAATATTTATGCTAAAACGATTAAACGAATACTTATTCAAGTATAATAAATCATTGATCATTTTTAAACACCTAAATTGACATTTTGTGTCAATTTTAGGCAAAATCATTATTTTTCCCAAAACTATTATTTTTTAAGTTTACACTTGGATTCTCATTCAAATTAATTTCAATTGTGGTTATAATCAATTCCCATCCATTAGGGATGGTCATACCATGAATATTTGTAAAATGCCATCCTAAGTCAATTTTTTTGGAATTAACTGTATGGAGAGCTTGAAGAACAAAATTCTTTGTTAAGCTACATGGCCATGTAATTCAAAAAAGTTCTCATCATCATATCACGTACGATAATTCATAGGAGTCTAAGGTGCAGTTTGTTTTTAAAAGGTAAAATTTCTGCAATCTGCGGACCACATCTGTAGAAGAAAAGGTGGACCAGAGCTCGCATAGACGTTTTTTATGAAACGTCTACAGAAAAGCAAACAGTCTGCAAATGGCAATGTTTGCGCAACGCATACAAAAGAGCCTGCGCAGATCTTTTTAAAAAAAACAAACACCACCTAAATAACCCGAGCCTCTTCTTATTGAAGGAGGTTTAAAACGAGTTAGATCTCGAACTTCATACATCTTTCTTAGTTAGCTCGCAATGCTATTATTATATAAATACAATAACATTTGGGATGCTACATCAGCAACCTAAAAAACTTTGAACCACAACACTACAAACAAGACACATCAAATGGTGTGTAATGATAATTGAAGGAAAGGAGTCTTGAACAGCATCAATCATGTCAGAAATGTCATAATTCAAGAAGTTTTGTCAAGAAATTATAATTATAAAGATTGATATAACTAATACTCTTATCTCCAATGCAAAACCAAGGAGCTTGAAGACGTAGGTACGTTTGTAGCATACTGTAACTCTGAAACGCAGTAGCATTATATGATAAGTACGTCAGAAACACTATAAGTCCAACTTATACCATTATATTCACAAACGAAGGGACACATTATCACATGCATGTTATGCTACACATCGTACGTGCTATAGCATTTCACAAAAAATTGTAAATACATTACAAATTTACAACCTCATCATAAAACCAATAATCTCATAAAATAGTTAAATAGGAAGTTGGATTTTAATAATCTTAGTTTTGACCTATTGAGCGATATTAATCTTAACTCAGGAAACATTTACAGACCATCCTAACTTTGAACAAATTTTTCTTTAACAATCAGGTGATAACTAACTGAAAGTTAACAATTCTAAGTATGTAAAATAAAGAAAAGTTGAAGGACTAAAATGTAGTTAATTCAAAATGCTATTAACAACACGTGCGGTCATCTTCCTTCTTCCACTCCTTTCTCTCTCTCTCTCTCTCTCTCACACACACACACAAGGTCACAAACCTCCATTAATGGCGAAACACCGAGCGTCAGTGTTTCTCGCTCTACTCTCTCTCTCCTCCCTTCTCCTCCACCACACCTCCTTCTCCGCCACCGCCGATCCTCACTTCGAAGGCTTCGACGCCGACGACGATCTCGATCTCGACGACGACTCACTCTCCGGCATCCCCCGCCGTACTCCTCCTCCTCCCACCGCCTTATCCTCCGCTGATCCGGAATCTCACCACGGCGTTCCTAACTCACCGTCCGCCGTCTCATCTCCGCCGGTTAACTCCGATCTCACCACCAAACCCTCACTTTCACCTTCCGCATTTGATTTTTGGGATGAAGACGAGTTTGAAGGCTTTCCTACCGATATTCCACCGCCGGAAGTCTCCATAACCTCGCCGGCGAACGATACCGAGGCGGCTCCGGCTCCGGCACCGGCGAAGAAGAATATTGGATCGTATGCTGTTGAGATAATATGTGTATTAATATTAGTTCTATACGGTGTTAATTATTTCATAGGGAAGAATGAGAATGAAACCCTAGCCCTAGCTTGGGCGGAGAAGTTTGCAACACCGGCCTCGATTTTCGATAAGAATTTTAGCTTGTTAGGCGTAGGAGAAGGCGAGGATTCGCCGTTGTTGTTGAAGGAAGGGCAGAATGTGTTTAAGTTTTACGCGAGTGGAAGGAGGTTTTGTCAAGGAGTGTTGGGGACAATGGAGCTTAAAAGCCGGCATGATTTGATGGCGAAGGTGTATAATATGGTTGTGCCGTGTAAGGATGAGATGACGTTTGAGGTTTATATGAATGATGATGCGATGGATCATGTGGTTTTTGCGTTGGCGAAGAAGAAGGTGGTGAAAGGGATGTTGAAGGAGGTGAGGGATCTGCAGAGGTTTGGGAGTTTGATGGCTGTGCCTGGGAATAGGAAATGGGTTGCGGATGAGCTGAGTGTTGTTACGGAGTCTAAGGAAGTGGCTGGAGATTTGATCACTGAAGCTGTTCTTGATCAGGTTGGTGATTGTGGTCTGGATTAGTTGTTTAATTACTTTGATTGTTGCTGAATTGATGACTTTGGATTGCTTTTTTGATGACATTTCTTGATCAGGCTAGTGATTGTGGTCCATATTAGTTGTATGAATACTTTGATTGTTGCTGAATTGAGGACTTTGAATTGCTTTTTTGATGGCTTTTCTTGATCAAGCTAGCGATTATTTTCTTGATTAGTTGTTTATATACTTTGATTGTTGCTAAATTGATTGCTTTCAGTTGCTTTTTGATGACATTCTTGATTTCTTAACCAGGCTTGTGATTATGGTCCATATTAGTCGTTTAAGTACTTTGACTGCTTTCTATGGTATTTTTTGATTTCTGATCAGGCTAATGATTGTCGTTTAAATACTTTGATTGTAGCTATATTGAGGACTTTGATTGGTTTTTTTCTGACATTCTTGATTTTCTGATCAGGCCAGTGATTATGGTTCAAATTAGTCGTTTATATTCTTTGATTGTAGCTGAATTTATGACTTTGCTTGCAATTTTGATGGCATTTCTTGATTTCTTGTCAGGCTAGTGATTATGGTCGAGATTAGTTGTTTAAATACTTTGATTGTTGTCCTTAAGGTGACATCCTAGTGGTTAAGGTGTGTGCCTCACAACCAAAAGGTTGGGGGTTCAAATCTTGTAGAATGCAGGCTGTGGTGTATTTATTCTAGAAATCTAGGAATTGCTGTTAAAAAAACACTCCGATTGTTGCAGAATTGATGACATTTATTGATTTCTTGATCAAGCTGGTCATAATGGTTCACATTAGTTGTTTAAGTACTACGATTGTTGCGGAATTGATGACTTTGAATTGATTTTTGATTGCATCTTTTGATTCCTTGACCAGGCTAGTGATTATGTCCCGTATTAGCTGTTTAAATTATTCAATTGTTGCTGAATTGATCACTTTGAATTGCTTTTTGATGGCATTTCTTGGTTTCTTGATCAGGCTAGTGATTATAGTCCAGATTAGTCGTCTAAATACTTTGATTGCTTTTTAATGGCATTTCCTAATTTTTTTGATCATGCTAATGATTACGTCTCAGATTAGCTGCTTAAATACTTCGATTGTTACTGAATTGATGAGTTTGAATTGCTTTTGATCGCCTGTCATTATTGCTTGATCCGACTAGTGATTATAGTTCAGAATAGATTGAGTTAAAAAACTCATATGCATCAGATTACATAACTCTGTATATGCTTTCTATTTTCAGGTATTTGGTGAAAAAGCATTTGAGAAATTTGGGAAGTTGTTTATCTCAATGCATTTCTCTGATCAGCATAATAGCAGCCACAGGAGGGTTTTAATATTTAAATTTGCTCTACCTGCTGCTGACCACATGGCTGACATCACCCGTCTCGTGGCTCTAATACCCTATTACATCGACTTTATTGGACGTTACAAACTGAGTTCACAGGCACGAACCCAAAACTTTTGTTCTTCACTCATAGCAACACAATTTAAAACCCGAGTTTCGCAAATAACGTTTCTTTTACTTGTTGAAAACAGGCTCGATCCAAACCGGAAGCAGCCAGAGCGAAACTTGCACAAGAAGTTTACAAGGAGCTGCAATATGCAAGACAAGAAGCCATTCAGAGAAAGAAGGCAGAGAAAAAGAAGATGATGGAAGAGGCTGAGTCAAAGCTTAATGCCGAGGCTTTACGCAAGAAAGAAACAAAAGAACGCGCTCGACAGTTGAAGAAAGCAATGCCCAAAATTAAGATGTCTCGTGGTGCTTAAATCTTTTTGGAGCTCCCATGTATTCAGGTCACTTTATATAGTTTGCATACGGTTAATTTATATATTTTGTATACGGTTAACAGTTGCATAGTTCATCTTTAGCTAACAACTACTATTAGTTTTGCCAAGCATACCCATTAGGAATTGCGCTTAAGCTGTTGATGGACTCAATTTGGATTCTTATCATTCTTTTTGAGCCTTGTGAATGTAAGAGCTAGTATTTATCTACTGAGGACTGCATACGAGTCAGGTGCTATGTCTAGTTTTTCGAGCTCCAACTCATCTTGAGCTCATTCTAGTCAAGCAATATTGAGCCAAAGTTGAGCTTGCTTGATTGACATCTATGTTGTTTTTGTCGTGACTAGCCGGTCAGTAGCACCTAAATTAGAGGCTGATATGTTTCGGTTCATCTAAGATCTACCGGGCTAAGGCATTAGTAGCTTTGAAGTGTTTGGCTTTACTTCATAGAATCTTACCCACTTGCACAGTTAAGATGCAATCAATAATGTGCATAAATAGGAGACTTCACGCAAATGGAAGGTTTAGAAATAGATGGCGCATCTGTAAACGAATGGAAAGAACAAATAGAAAGCACATGAATAGATAAATGCAAATGAATTTCTGTGTAATCACTAAGAAGATAGGATTGTGTGTGTTCATTTTAATGCTAAGCGAACTTAAACTTATATAGACAAGCCTAAATGAACATAATTTTCTATCATTTAAATAATTTATTGCATGCATATTTTCTCTATGAATTCCAAATTGGTTTGAATAAAAAAAAAATTACAACAAAAACGAGAAAGATTCGGGCTTACAAGTTTAAAATGTTATAAAAACAATTTTATTTGAGACAGAACGAGTAATAATTTGGCAACGAAAGGGATGAACTGCGTGTTACAAACTATTATTATTCTTTACAAAGAATACAGATCACTTCTTATACGTTGATGTTTTACATAAACGCCAATTACTGTCACCTGGATATTATCATTATCCATCCAAGTGCTAGAACTGATCCATAATCCTTTTTTGAAAGAATATTATACTGTCAACTGTGGAGACTGTCTCAGACCCTTGTTCCTCCACAGAAGTCTTGTTGATATTTGGTATGTTGTCTAAATGCGCCTGATTGTCAGTTTTCTTTACCAAACCGACGTATGGATCTTTGTTGGTTAGCGATTTCTGAGGCCTGACCCGGAGGTAATCCGGCATCTAAAAAGGAAAATAAGTTGTAAACAAGCTGGTAGTAGTTAAGGAAACAATATTCATGTTTGGTAACTCGGTATATTCTTTATCACCTTATTTTGTCTTTTGATTAGCTTGCTAGATCCTAGAACGGTGAGGAATTCATCAACGGCTCGAACCCACCTGCATAGTGAAGATACGGTCCTGGTTTTAATCAGTAATGTGCATAAACAAGAAACCAAGCGATGCATCTAGGGTTTATTGTACACTAGGGTTTTTGTAAGACCCATGGTCCATTGCATCTTGGGATTATTAGAGGATATAGTAAAAGTTTTACCAAACTCCCTTTGCGTCCATCCCATCAAAGTATCCGAGGTGTCCCCCGTGTTGTGTAGTAGCTAAAATAACGTTCTTATTCACCCTAGATCCACAACAAAACGGAAGCATATCAGACGATTATAGATATGTTAGCATGCAATTTTCAAAATAAACTGAAAGGTTAACATACCGGCATTCATCCCAAATAAGGGCCTCTTTGGTGCAAACTGGATCATCTAGTGCACTGATGCAAAGCAGGGGAACCTTTATGCGTCCCACATAATTGACACAACTAGATTCCCTGTAATATATGTCCGCGGTCTAGGAATAAACGCACAACATCTTTACCAAACAGTTCAAATTAAACAAGAAAACATGAAAACCATTAAAAGTTAATCTTACATCAAACTTTCCTACACGACAAGTGGCACTTGTGTCAAACTCACGAACATTCCGTGCCTGCAAGATAACACATTGCAAGTCTTTTCAAGCTCAAAAGCAAAAAAAAAAAAAAAAAAAAAAAAAAAACACTCGTTTGAAACCAGCTTGTAAATAAAGAGTTGAATCGATGCCATCCCAATCCGAAAGGTGAGTAAAGAATAAAATACCTTTTCAATGCCAAAAATAATATTTTTCAAAAATAAAATACCTTTTCGATGCCATCCCAATCCGAAAGGCGAGTAAAGAAGTCCTGATGCCTGCAAAAAAGAGGATAACTTGTCATAAATAAGTAAGTTAACGAATCGTACGCAATTTTGGGGAGATAAAACCTCAAGCATATTCAATCAAACTAATAATGTAGTGAAGAAGTGTTAAAAGGTAACGCATACATACTTCATTGCGTAACGCTTTAATCCAGCTCCCAAGGCTTTGTCGTAGAACCTTTGCACCGGATTTCGCATAATAAATCTGTTACAGAGCTGTCATGGAAGGGATGGTGAGTCATACAACACAAAAAAACCTTGTTTTTATTGAACTTTTATATTATGGTTATTTATAAAATACCAACCAGAAGGTCCCAAGGACAACAAACAGCTGCAGCCCCATCTATAAGAATGTCCTTCCCATCTTCACCTAAATACTTAACCTGAAATTAGTAGTAATGTAGGTCAACGATTTGACTTTGACTCCCAGTCAGAAATGTTGATTACGATTAGCAATATTATTATACTAATAATCAAAATCTTTGAAAACTCGTGTTAAATGGTTATATGCATTAAAAATAGACTTTGTCACGTTACAGGGATCAAATTTACCATTTATATACGGTATAACCTTAGGACTTACCATCATATTTGCTCCAAGACTGGTTCCAACGACGAATAAAGGAACATCAGGGGATCGGGAACGAATATGTTTGACCACTTTGCGTAAATCTTCCGTCCATCCACCGTTGTAAAAGAAATCAGACTACATTGCAAAATAGACACCGCGTTAACAGTATAAAAAAAAAACTTGAAAAACTTGGTGGAAACTAAAATACGGGAATCAAAATACATACGGTCAATGGTACATCCCCGAGGCCTCGATGGTTACTCACAACAACATTCCATCCGCGTTTCGCCATGTAGAAAGTGAGATGTTTTATATACTGTCATGAGCATCATGGCAATCAATATCACCCCAAAAGATCAAAAGTGACAAATGATTTTATAACTTAAGGTTGGAAAACTTACAACAGAATCAGAATCACTTGTCAATCCGGGGATCACTACAACGACTGGCGTGTCAGCATCTTGATGAACCTCATCATTCCCCGTGTCTTCGTTTTCCATGACTGAAAAATATTTGGAACCCGGAGATATACGTTACAGATTCCTTTCGGTTTTAATACAAACGGATTATATGGATGTAAATACGTTTTTTACACTAAACGCGTTTAAGAAAGATCGTTACCATCATGGCGTGCCAACCAATCTAGAGCTACAATACCACCATCACCTGTGTTAAGTATCTCCCTGCGATAAAATCACATACATTAAGATCACATGTCCAAAGCATCTTGCACAATGACAAATGTAATTAACTAGAGGTGTAAATAGTGTCGTGTTGATGGCTGGTGGGTTGAATTGTTCAACCTGAACACGACCTATGTACATATTCGTGTCAAAACAACCCCAAGCCACACACACTTAAAATCGTGTAACCCGAACACGACCCATTTAACCTATTAACTTAAACGTGGCGGATGGGTTGACAGGGCCGTTCCAACGTTTTTGGAGACCCTAAGCGACATACAAAGTGGGGCCTTTAAATTTGTATGATTTCACAAAAAAAAAGAACATGCATCTAAGAATATAAACTAAAATCACGGTAGGTCGTAACAGTCAACGACTCGCTGGCAACACACAGGATGGGAAATAAGAACGATCATGGCGGCTCTAATTGAGGGATTTTATAATGAATAACTAATACGTCGATGTACGCAATTATTGATATTAGCTTAGCTGAAGTTTTAAATTAAACAGTGGGCCCTTTTTTAATAGAAAACTGCTTTTATTTTGCAGTCAATTTGTTAATTTTGCAGTCAATTTGTTAATGTGACATCTATACTCTATAATAAAAGAAACCATTTTATGGACACTTGGCATTCTCTCCTTCAATCTCATAACTTTAATTTATAATTTTATAATTAATAATTATTCTCTCCCTCAATTAATAATTAATATATCTTGTATTATTAATATTATTAATTAATAATATATTAGGTTAAAATGTAATATCTAAAATATTGTTAATATATACTATAGGCTGCGGCCAGATTATTAGTTAATAATATATTAGTTTAAAATCTAATATCTAAAATATTGTTAATACATATAATAGGATATAAATGCTGGGGATGGTCCAAATGAAAACCACTTTTATTGTGAAAACTCGAAAACTAACTAAAAAAAGCCTAAAAACACACAAATTTTTTTTTTTCAATTTTTTTTATAAAAATCGCTAGTTTTTATATATAAAAAAAAAAATTTTTTTCAAAAAAAAAAAAAAAAAAATTGTGTAGTGCACATGTGTAATAATACACATGTGTAGTACACATACAAGTATTACACATGTGCACTACACAAATTTTTTTTTTTTTTTTTGTTTTTTGAAAAAAAAATTTTTATATTAAAAAACCTGCGAAATTTTGATTGCAAAAAAAAAAAAATTAAAAAAAAAATTTTTTTGTATGTTTTTTTGGCTTTTTTTAATTAGTTTTCGAGTTTTCACAATAACGAGTGGTTTTCATTTGAACCTTCCCCTATAAATGCTTTAAATCGTATCATATTTCATATATGCATAGACTTGTGGATTAAGTTTTGGTTATTCTATAGAACTTTCTTTTCTACCTAGAAACTTTTTTTTCTACCTAGATATAGTTCTCAAATTGTATATAACTTGCAAATAATAATTTGATATATAAAATTAGATTTATTCAAACCGTGTAATACACGGGTTTTTAAAAATATAACTTTGTATTAAAATGCTATTTATTTTTTTCATTATTAATTGCAAATAATAATTTGACATATAAGATTAGATTTATTCAAACAGTGTAATAAAGGGAGGTTTTTAAAGATATAACTTTGTATTAATTTATTATTTATATTTATTTTCATTATTAAAATATTATATCGATTTTATTACATAATATATAAATCAAATGGTATATAACTTTCAAATAATAATTTGATATATAAGATTAGATTTATTGATACCATGTAATACACGGGGTTTTTAAGGATATAACATTTTTATTATTTGGAATACAAAATTACGTTTTTTTCAACATGTGTAATACACGTGGTTTTTAAAAGTATAACTGTTTATTATTTTGTATATAAAATTACAATTACTAAAAAACGGAGGCCCTTTGGTGGCCTTAGGCCCGTGCCTAAGGTGGAAAGCCTAATGGGCCGGCTCTACGGGTTGGTGGGTTGTAAAAGCCTACGCCAAACAGGTTAGCGGGTTGGATTGTTTAATTAAATAGGTTGGCAGGTTGACATGTTTAATTAAATGAATTAAATAGGTGAAACCGAATACGACTCGTCACCCCATACAAAACAAAACAAAAGTTAATGACAAAACTTTAGGGTCTTAAATTAAAATCATCAGTTTTGTAATATTCCAAAAGATACATACATACCTTCTGTAGTTGAAAACAGGAGGTCTCCCAAAGAATCTCAAGAAAGTAGTCTGAAGATGAGGGCTAGAAAGCCATGGAGTAGACATGTACCTACATATTCATCAACTCTCAGAACGCATATACCAAAACATACTAGATAGGCACCGGGACTAGTATTCGGGTATGAAATTAGTATTAAAAAATATTTGTGGGTTGGAACGGGTATGGTATTAGGTGATACCTGACTCAAGTACCCGAAACATGCCATACATGCTTACCTGGACCATACGCGTAAGCAATTTCATTTTGTTTTTATTTTCCTTTGTCTTTGGGTAATAGAATAACAATAACCTACTAATTTATTAATTTTTAGTTCTGACATTTCTAATTTTTTTGGGTAATAAAACTATATAAAAATTTAAATAGGGACAAATGTACTTGGAAATCTAAACCGGTAATTTTTAACAAACTAATGTGTGTATATCTGAACCTTTTGTTTTCAATGGAAATCTGAGCTTTGATTTTTTGAAGAAACTTTTTTTTTGAAAGGTAAATTTCTTTTATTCCTGTCGTCTGTGGGACTTGAACCCAAGACCTCCCTCTCTCAAGGTGTTTAAAGGCTTTGCCTTTGCCAATGGGCCACCGCCCCATTGATTTGAAGAAACTTGATTGTTCAATCGGAGCAAGCTTAAGAAAGTTTATTGATTTTTTTTTTAGAAATGAACTTAATGCAGCTACATGTTACAAGCTAAAGTTTATTTATTTTTAACAAAGAATAATATTATTATTCACAACTTATGAACCAATTTTTTTTTTATTATTTCTTGAAATTTATTAACTAGTCAATTATAAACTTTTGCGTTACAATTAAATTTAGAAAAAAAGAGTCGTGAATATTTTACTCCGCTTTTATAATCAGATATAAGACTAGGATTACCAATACCCGTCTCAAGTAAGTTCCGAAGGCATGTTCAAATCACGGGATCATTCAAACATAACTAAATGAAGGAAGTGCTAAGAGAGAATATTTCAGAACCTTCCATGAAGAAGTGTGCACTTGGAGACAACTTCATGGTAGAGCTGAGAGCAAGAATTGAAGGTCAAATCCACCCGTTGACCTCTGAATCCACTCACCAAATCCTGCACTATATGAAACTCAAGAAAATTGTACAACATCACGAAAAGAACCGAAACCATCCCCATCACATAGTGTGTGATTGGTATGAGAGACAGAGCTCTTAACAACAGCCCGTATGGCGAATCAGCACACGAGCTCATCCTTTCCATTGCTCACAACCTCTCTCTCTCTCTCTATATATATATATATATTATGTATAATAAGCTGCAGGGAGAGGAGAGAAAGATAAGTGAGGAAGTTTGAATGAAATTGTTGTTTTGATTTATGGAGACTTGAAGGCTGTGTGTGCGGTCATCTTCTACTTGTCTCCATCATATTATTTTTATAACGGTTTGTTTTATTACATATAAAGTGTACTACACTACTAACTAAATTAAATACTTGATACATAAAAAATAAAAAAAAAATATACTTTTAAAAAATCACCAAGGATAATTATTATTAAGTATATTATTATTATGCAATGTTTTAAATACCGGTATGAACCGGCCGGTTATACCGGTTAAACCGGATATCGGGCACGAGTCTGGTACGATAAAGACCGGTAAAACCCGAATACGGTATGTCTTATGTACCGGCGGTAAATCCGGTTCTACCGGTTCAAACCGTTGAATCAGTTTGCATTATCTTAAGATTTGATTTATTAATTTTAATAAAATACGATGTTAAGGTAGTATTGATCTTCTATATTTCCGGTAATTAACTTAGTGTTTTCTATTCCAATATTTCATCGTTGTTGAAACTATTACTCACCTTGTACAATGTAATCTTGTTTATAACTAATAAAAATATTCTTAAAATGCTTAATAATTTACAATAAAAATAGTTGTTTTTAGGTAAAACTATGATAAGTTACAAAATTCCAAGTTGAGATTTGATTGTTTTTTGAGATGAATTTGTATTTTATGGAGTTTATAGGGTTAACTAGTAATCCGGTTTAACCGCCTGATACAACTCGGTTCAACCAGTTGAACCATTTTAAAGCCCAATCCGCTACGACTTAAAATCGGTTTTAAAACATTGTTATTATGTGTTCCCGTATGTATTAGATAAGTTTTTTACCCGTATGTATTAGATAAGTTTTTGACTTTTATAATGAAATAAAAGTATAATACTTTTCATGTGTATACTTTATATGTGTGTTATATCATCATAACTTTTTGGAAATACATTCTTTTTACCCATGTTAACTTTTCTTATTCATATGTGAAACTTTTATCGAGTATCTACTTTGTTCACGTATCTACTTTTCATACGTCTAAGAACTAGGCCTCCTTTTGGAAGTCGCAAGTGTGAATCCGAGCCAACACGGGTTTTCGTTTCACCGTGCGTTACATCAGAGAGACTCGACTCTTGTGGCGACGCAACGTCTGTCAAGTGACAGTTGGCGGTATGGTTTCTCATGGGACACGGAGAAGTCCTGAAGCCGGTGTTATGCCCCTCCGTGAAGAAACTCGATGGGTTCTGATCCAAGGCTGGTCTCACAGCCATGCCT
Source organism: Helianthus annuus (assembly GCF_002127325.2). Taxonomy (NCBI): domain Eukaryota; kingdom Viridiplantae; phylum Streptophyta; class Magnoliopsida; order Asterales; family Asteraceae; genus Helianthus; species Helianthus annuus. The sequence continues at coordinate 85,050,351 of NC_035435.2, forward strand.
GCGGCTGCCCAGTCCTAATCGTCCGGTGAGTGGTATCTTGACAGTCATTATAAAAAAAAAATACCAAGTATCTCTCCTTAATTCAAATATATTTTAAATCTTGCAACCAATAAAATGACTATTAAACTAACTTAAAACCTGACGTTCGAAAAAAAAAGAGAGAAAAAAAACTAACTTAAAACATCCTAAAAGTTAAATAAAATCATGTACAAAAGTACTTAATTCAATTCAACTAGTGGGTTATCACCCGCGTTTCTCGACGAGTTTGAAACGTAGATGAAAATATGCAACATGTGATCGTAATGATAAAAAACCACAACGGTATATTCAGAAGTTACGAAAAAGTTACATCGTTTAATACGAAAGCCAAGTTATTCAAACATAACTTATACCAAAATGTATATAAAGATAAACACGATGACACAGATTGCACCACCCCCGTCGCAACTACCACCACCAAACACTCACCACCACCATCTCACTTCCATCTCCTCCACCGAACACCCACTGGAACTAAGCTCAGGTATGCGATGAAGATGATGGTAATGATGATGATAACAGATGATGGTTTCGATTTGGGGGTTTTGTTAGCGATCGATGATGATGATGATGATAACAGATGATGACAATTTGATTTGGGGGTTTTGTTAGCGATCGATTTGGGTTTCGATTTGGGGGTTTTGGGAGCCGCACCGGCGGCGGTGGCAGGGAAGAAGGTGGAGGTGGTGGAGGTGGTGGCGGAGATGGTGGCGGAGATGTGGTGGTGGAGGTGATGTAGGTCTGTGGGCAGGAGAAGAGGCGAGAAGAGGTCCGCAGACTTAAGGCCATGTTTGCGTGGGGAAGAGGTGAGGCAGACGTTTTTGTCTGCAGATCTTCTGGTAAACAAACAAGCTGCAGACTTCAAACATCTGCGCGCGTCTGCGCGGCGCAGACATAAGTGGCCAGAAGTGCTTCTGGCAAAAAAACAAACACCACCTTAATTAAACATTCAGAGGTAAATGTCGGAACCATTCAGACATCTACTCACAAAACAAACAGTCTGAACCATTAAGTGCTGAACCAGTAAGAGGTCTGAACCATTAAAAACCCCATTAAGAGGAAATCAAACAGCCCCTAAATGAAAGTTAGGTGGTGTTTGTTTTTGAAGAGGTAAAAGGTCTGCAGTCTGCGGACCACATCTGCAGGCATCTGCAGGAGAAGAGGTGGACTAAATGTCTGCAGTCTGCAAGGGGAAGAGGGTTTGTTTTTTTTATTCTACAAAAAGATCTTCTCAACACACACAAACACACACTTTACACACACAAACCTCTTGTTCTCTCTCTCTGCATCACCACCGCCACAACCATCTGCCTCACCAAGCACCACCGCCACCACCATCTGCCTCACCAACCTCCTTCCTCCCCCACCAACCTCGTCGCAACCACCAAGCACCACCGCCACCACGAAGCCAAGCACCACCACTTCAGCCGCCGTCAACCACCTCCACCGAAACCCTAATTTCACCATCTTCAAGGGTTTCGATTTGGGGGTTTCTGAAGAGAGAGAGAGAGAGAGAGGGGTCGAGGGAGGAGAGAGATCCAGAGAGAGATCCAGAGAGAGAGAGAGTACGAGGAGAGAGAGACGGCGTTGGTTACTGTTCCTGTGACAACGACGGTGATGAGGATGATCGATGAAGATGTTGATGAGAGGATGATGATCGATGGAGATGATGACGATGATGTTCGATGATCATGATGATGATAACAGATGATGACGGCGATTTTGATGGTGGAGGTGATTGGGGGTGTCAGGTGGAGGAGATGGGTGAACGTGGGAGTGGCGGTGGTGGCGGAGATGTGGTGGTGGAGGTGGTGGCAGGGATGTGGGGGTGGAGGTGTGGAAGAAGAGGTGAGAAGAGATAAAGGTCTGTGCCAAGAAGACTTGGGTCAATGTTTATGCCAAGAAGAGGTCTCGCAGACCTTTTTTAATGAAAGGTCTGCGAGAAAACAAACAAGCTGCAGACATGAAACGTCTGTGCGCGTCTGCACGACACATACATAAGTGGCCAGAAGTGTTTCTGGCCAAAAAACAAACACTACCTTAGGCTATAATGGCCAGATTAAAAAAATATAAAAACCTACGTGACAAAAACAAAAGGTGATAAAATTAATTGTAGCTAATGAGTTATTAAACTAATGAAATCAAGACCATTAATTAATATTCTAAATGAAACAAATGGTATATAAAACGTGTCATGATTAAATTATTAGAGGCTGAGATTAATTAACGCTCCAAATATATTGGTCCACAAAAAAGGATCGTGAAAATAATTAAATATATAATTAAAAATAAGATAAAATCATCGTGGAGTTCAGTGAGTCGCTAAAGTTGGGCGGATTTGGAAATTACCAACAACCACCCGGCCAATCACTCCAAAGCAAGACCCACTATTTTGTTTTCGTGTACCATTCACCCTTAGCTTTGAGCATATATCATTTAACCCCTTCATAAAGGTTTGTGAACTTTCTCAAGTTTTGTAAATTGTAGAGGCATCTTTTCTTTGTTACACCCACATATCTAGTTAAAAAGACATTAAGTATTTTTTTTAAGGGTGGGGTTCGGCTACAAAATCTATTTTTCCTACAAAGTGTATAAAGTCATAAAACACCACAATTTCAGTCATAAAATACATTCAAAATCCATAAATAACAGGTTGAAGATCACTAAAACACAATATTCAAACTCTAACAGTCCATAAAAACTTCAAACACACTATCGTAGAAATATGAATATAAAACACAACATGATAATCAAAATAAAACACACTAATGTTAGTCATTCGACAATCAAAGCCTTATCATCTGAATCACAACACAAAACCCACAAATATGGCATTTTAGTAATCTTCACTTTGTTAGTTGTGGGTTTTGAATATGTTTTATGGTTGACATTATAGTCTTTATGACTTTTTACACTTTGTAGAAGAATAGACTTTGTAGCGAACTCTCACCCTTTTTCTAAATATGATTGTTTGTTTTTACGACTCATGCATGCTTTAGTTTGTTTAAACAAAAAATGTTACATTGTTCCTACGTGCTTTAGTTTTATTAAACAAAAAATGTTACATTGTTCCTACTTCTAAACTACACCAATAAATATTGATATGCAACATGTCATGATTTTAATCATGGTCTTTTCTCTAAGAGACAAGGGGCTCTACCACTTAGTAAAAGCGGAATTAGCATGTAAAAGTATGTGTGCTTGAGTTAGGGGAACGTTGCGCTTGATATTACAATAAACATATCCAACTTTGTTTATAAAAATATGAGTTCTCTGGTCTGACTTTGATCGGAAGTATAGTTGTATTAAGCATGGTCACACTTCAAAAGAAATGTTATAATGATTAAAATGTGAGATTAAATATATAAATGTAATATTTAATCTTGTAGCCTATATAATCATTTATATTATATTAGATCAAAATATATTAATAACCTATTAATAATTAGTTGGTAATTGTTGATGGACCATATTACCCTTATTAACTAATTAGGTTTCCTCTTGGGTGTATAAATAAGGGGCTTATTAGAGAGTTAAAGGGTTACACACATTACACAATCACAAACCCTCATAACATCAATATTTTCGTCTCTCTCCCCATAACCGAAATCAACCCTACTTTCAGTTTCATCACATTCATTAACTTTACACCCTAAGGAGGAACCAGATCATCCTGACAATCATGTCAAACTCTATGGCTGCATCTCTGACTGGATTCTCTACCGGCCTGTCTGCTGTAACAGGTATGTTATTCATGTTTTCCATTATGTTTAAGCAGAACTGATCCAACATGTGGTATCAGAGCATATGTTGATAAATCAGTTCTGGTTTTGTATCCATTATTCTGGGATCGAAAATCTGGAAAACGGAAGTTTTTTAAGTCATTAAAATCAAAACTGTTTCGAGTCCTAATGAGCCGAAATCCCTGTTTTCGGAAAATAAGTTTAATAATTTTTGACTCGAAACCATAAACGGGATAATAATATCCGAAATCTGTTAACTGGAATCATAAAATTTAGATTTCGGAACCCAGAATTATGTTTTTATTTTTTAGGGTTCATCATAATGTTCTAAGAAAATTCGAAAATTCCATAAATTTTGGAATCTAATTTGGATTAGTGAGTGTTTTAATGATTTTGATCTTAATTTTATCTATTAAATTTTCGAAAACTGTTAATGGATTTTCAGTTATTATTTTCGAAATCTTTTGATAAGATTAGATCAGAAATAAAATAGGAAACACTATCCCACAATCCCTCAAATTTCGATTTTCAGTTAATTATCACAATAAACAACATTAACAGTGGTTTCGAAATTATAATCGCACAAGTCCCTTAACAGTCGCACAAGATCAGATATGATCTGATCGCACAAGACATTCGCACAAGATCAGATCTCAAAAAAAAAAAAAAGGAAGGTCTGATCGCACAAGGGAAATCGCACAAGATGTGTGGATCGCACAAGACTTGTGGATCGCACAAGGCATTACTGATCACACAAGTTATTGGGCCTTACTGATCGCACAAATTATTTGGGCCTCACTGATCGCACAAGTCATTACTGATCGCACAAGTCCTTACTGATCGCACAAGTCTTGGGCCTCACTAATCGCACAACACTTGGGCTTTACTGATCGCACAACACTTGGGCTTTACTGATCGCACAAGTCCTTACTGATCGCACAAGTCTCAGCGCTAACAGGTGGTTTGCTATTAAATACTTGGTTTTGTTAATACTTAATTAATTAATCAGAATCAGATAATTTTTACAAAACCAAAATAGCTTAACTTGAATGAGCTTCTGATGTATTAATTCTGGCCAAAGCTGATTTAATACATCTATTTATTGTTCAAGTATTATAAAAGCTATGTTAAGTATGCATTACAAACGTGAAATGTCTTAATTCTGGCCAAAGCTGATTTAATTCATTTATGTTTAGCATGCTTGACAAGTGCATAACTAAAGTGATTGTCTCATTTCTGGCCAAAGCTGATTTGTCACGATTACTTTGCACACATACTTAAATGATTACACTTCTGGCCAAAGCTGATTTGTCTTTGATGTGCGTGAAGTGTGTTATATTTTTGATGAGTATTTAAGCCCCTTTTTACACTTTTAGCCAAGTTTTAAATTTATAAAACACGATATTCACTAACACTAAACACACATATGGGCAAGTGCACCCATCGTGGACGTAGTATAGTGTTGGTAAGATACCGAGGTCGTCCAAGGACACAAGAGCTTTTAATACCGGTTTATCCTCAACGTCTAATCAAATCAAAAAGTGAGAAAAATGTTTTAAACTAAGAAAAATAAAAACTAACTAAATGCTGAAAATAAAAATAAAATAAAAACAGATAGACAAGATGAATCACTTGGATCCGACACGTGTATTAGTATAACCTTTGATTATTTTCGTACTTTTGCACTTGTTTAAGAGATTATCTTAGTTATTGTAGTAGGCCCCTCTTTTGAAGGCGACGTTACCCTCAACCCAGTAGTTTGAGTCAGCAAGGATACAATCCTAAAGGGTCGGATTATTGAAAGATAATGAATTAAGTTATTAATGCAAATTGTGGTAGGCCCCGCTTTTGGCGGTGACGTTACCCTCGGCTAAGTAGTCTGAGTCAGCAGGGATACAGTCCTAAATAGCCGGGTTATAGTATTAATAGTAGTTAACTTATGAGGGGGTCAAAGAGTTTGGATCCCCGCCATCCAATACCTATGGGCATTGAAGGAGACCCTACTAAGTTTGACCCAGGTCCCAAGCAGGACCTCTAAACGCTGAACAAGGGCAAGACCCTTACGAAACCGTTCCTTTAACCCCCGACCAGGTAGCCAACATACCTCCATATAGACCGTGGAGATATGAATGGTGAAAATCTTTTATTTTATATAGACAGTAAAATAATGCCAAGACACCACGGACAAACGATAAGGAAAGATCACCTTCAACATAAGTAACTAGTTATTAAAGTCATTAATACAAAACCAAATAAAAAGTGCAAAAGATTAAAAATAAAAAGTATTATACTAAACACTTGTCTTCACCAAGTGATGTAAGAGACTTAGGCAAACATGGCCTTGATTGTCAAGAACTCTTACGATCAATCTTGGATCCCGAGACGACTCACACACTCTACGATGGACAATGGATGATGGTGGTGGATGATGGTGTTATGGTGGTGGTGGGTGGTGGATGAAGTGTGAGAGAGGTGGTGTGCCAAGGGATGAGAGAGAATGAAGCCAAGCTCCTCTATTTATAGGCTGAACAGAAGGCTAGACACGGCCCCGTGCCCGTCTGACATTCTCTCACTTCATTAATTGTAATTGCGAATTACAATTAATGCGCCTGCTGTACTTTCACCACGCCCCCGTGCCCGCTGGACACGGCCCCGTGGTGGGCAATGGAAGCTTCTACTGGTTTGTCTTTTCTGCTGCTTCCTGGGCACGCCCCCGTGTTCGCTGGGCACGGGGCGTGTTCAGACTCTGTTTCTTCTCCTTTGCCTTGGGAGGTGCCGTTGAGGGTCCGGGCAGTCCACTTTTGTTCCTTTTCTTGTATTTATGGTAGAATTAGTTGTCTTTTTGCTTCTTTTGTGATTTTGAGCTCATTTCATCCTGAAAATACAAAAGGAAGACAAAAACACTCTTTTTCCAACATTAGTACTTAAAAAGGGTTAGTTTTATGCCTTAATTGATGTGATTTATATGTTGCATTTTACACGCATCAAATACCCCCACACTTGAACTTTTGCTTGTCCTCAAGCAAAACTCTTTAAATGTGGCTTACACTCCCAAATGGAATAGGTAGAAGAGAAGTTTTTTAGCTTGTCCTAGAGTGTCGGGAATCCAAGGTTTTTATAGGTTTTATTTTTATTTATTTACAATCCTATTCGTTATGATTTATTTTGAACGTTTCATAAGATGAATTACTTATTTGGGCATAGCATGCCTTATTAAAATTCCATTTATATACAAGTTCACATACCTCACGGGAGATCACTCAACACTCGGCCGAAGGTGTATATTTTTAGTGAATCACTAGAGAGCGGCATGGAACTTACGCTTTCCATAGGCTTGCCAAGCAATCAATCCTCCTCCTTTTTAACTTTTTACCTTTGTAAATATCAGGAGGACTTTTTTGGGGTGAAGGGTTAGGCTTGGGTTAAAGGTGGGTGGTTGGTTAGTGGTTAGTAAAAAGGGCGAAAATCGTAACAAGCGTCGGTTTTCGTGAAGTACCTTGTTTTTAGTGACTTTTTATTTTGAAGTATTTCTCCAAACAAGCTTTTATAGCTTTTGTTTGTTTTTGACTTCATCATCATTTTTTTTTCGTCACATAAAAAGGTGAGTTTACGAAAAAGCGAGCTTGTTACTAAAATAAAGGGTGAAAAAAATAAAAAGGTTTTTGGTGGGTAAAAAGGGTTTTGGGGTAATGAAATGAAAGGTTTAGGCTCAAAGGGGCTATCTAGGGGGATTTTGGGTAGGTAAAAAAAATGAAAAATAATGGTTTTGAAAGAAAAATGGTTAGTCCTAATGCCTCCATCATTTACTTACTTGGGTTTCAGTTGGTAAGGACCGGGAATGTATTGTCGTGGCAAGTTCTAGATTTGTAAGAACCGAGCGGCTATTCACACAAGAAACGAAAAATGAGCATTTAATCTAAATATGTGTATTTTTATGCTCAATAAAGGCTCAAAACTCACTTTTGTGGGAATGGGTTTTTAATGTGACCAAGTATATAATCGAATTTTTAACTAGACTTGTTATACCGTTTCATAATTTTCTTATGTTGGTTCTTTTTTATCACGACGCTATCGGTTGTAAACTTGTAAAAATATAACCTTTTTAGAACTTGTTATTCCCAACTTAAACTAAGAGAAGTAAATAAAAAAAAAGAAAAAGTTTTTGAAAAAATTTGGGGTGTTTAGCGGTTCCAATAGAGTTTTGTGTAAGGCTTGTGTTTAGGATTTTGCAAAATTTCAAGGTTTTAGCATCCCCCCCATACTTAAATTACACATTGTCCTCAATGTGTCCAAAAATAAAGTTTTTGGTTGATTAGAATGTGTAAAAGTGGGTTAAAAAGCAAAGATTTATGTTACTGGCATCCTGGACACGGCCCCGTGTTGACCAGGCACGGCCCCGTGGTCAAGTGCCAGTAACAAAAATTATAGAATTGAAACAGAAGCCTGGACACGGGGGCGTGTCCGCTGAACACGGCCCGTGTCCAGTTACCTGAACTGGGTGATTTTCTGCAGGGGGCTCAGCACGGGGCCGTGTTGGTTGGGCACGGCCCGTGTTGAGCCTTCTGTGATGGAGATTTTTGTCGGGTTGCCCTGTTCTTCGTGCATGGTTCCATTTTTCTCGTTCCCTTTTTCATCCATTACCACCATGAGTGTGTTTTATTCTGCAAAAACTAAAAGATTAAACTAAACTAAGGATAGATCCGCGGAATGCCTCCGTGGTGCGCCACGTTTATAAGGGTCCTTGGCTAGACCCGATTCCAGGTTATATATCTTCTGAGTGGAGTGCCTTGCTTCCCAAGTTACACCGTCGGAGAGCGGCATCCAAGCTTGAATCAATAACCTTCATGTAATTGACTGGGTCATCGTCCTCTATTCTCTTCCCAACTCCGAACTTCACCTCATCATCCCCATACCTCAAAGTCAGTGTCCCGTCATTCATGTCTACCACTGCTTGTGCTGTGGCAAGGAAGGGTCTCCCTAGTATAAGGGGGACCTCGGTGTCTTCCTCCATGTCGAGTATGACAAAGTCAACTGGATAAACGAATCTGCTTACCCTTACCAAGACATTCTCGATGACACCTTGTGGGAACTTGACTGATCGATCAGCGAGTTGTATGCTTATTTTTGTAGGGCTCGTGGTTCCCAAGCCAAGCCTTTTGAACATTGATGAGGGCATGAGGTTAATGCTAGCCCCTAAGTCGGCCAAGGCATTGCGAACGGGTGATTCCCCTATTGAGCATGGAATCGTGAAACTTCCGGGATCGATTTTCTTTTGGGGTAGTTTATTGAGTACGAGGGCAGAGCATTCTTCGCCTAAATTAACTAATTGCAAATTTTCAATTTTCTTTTTATGTGTAAGGAAGTCCCTCATAAATTTAGAGTATTTGGGCATTTGGGTTAGGACTTCGATAAAAGGAATATTGACATGCAATTGTTTTAACAGACTTTCGAATTTTGCGAACTGCTCATTGGTCTTTTGACGAATTAACCTACCGGGGTACGGAACTCGGGGAGCCTTGGTAGGCTCTGGTGATGGGGGAGAGTTCTTTTCCTGCAGATGTGTTGGCATTGTTTCTTCCGTAGGTGGAGGTACTTCTGCAGGCCCTACGGTGCGGTTTCGTAGTGTGATGAGGTGAACTTGCGCCTTTGGGTTTGTTTCGGTATTGCTAGGTAATGCGCCTTGCGGTCTCTCGGAATAATTTTGTGCTAGTTGATTTATTTGTTTTTCTATGTTTTGAATGCTAGCTTGTTGATTCCTAAAATTAGATTCTAATTGTAGAAATCTTTCCTAGTTTTTCTTATCAGTGTCAGAGACGAGGCGAGATATAGTATCTTCGAGCCTTTCTCGTCCACCTTGTTGTTGAGTGAAATTTTGTGACTCATTTCTTGATTGCTGAAAGTTTGTTCGTTGGGTTTGTTGGTTACTACTATTGCCGGTTTCCCTCCAACCAAGGTTTGGGTGGTTTCGCCATCCTTGGTTGTAAGTTCCCGTTGGAGGACCCAACGGCCTAGGTCTATTATCAATGTAGTTTACCATTTCTTGTTGATCGTCCGTTTCTTTCATGCAACTCCAATTTTCATGTGACCCACCACACCCTTCACAAGCCATAACCGAGACTGTTTTTGTCATTTTTAATTTTTTTATTTTTGAAGAAAGGGCCTCGATTTGGGCTTGTAAAGAAGTGCTTTCGTCGACCTTATGGGCGCCCGGGGCGATAGACTTATTTCCCCGGGGAGTGTGCCATTGAAAATTGGTTTGAGCAATTTCCTCAATCTGATTATATATTTCGTGTGGGCGTCGATTACCTAAAAGTCCCCCGGAGCTAGAATCAAGTGTCTGCCTAGTGTGTGGCAACAATCCATTGTAGAAAGTGGATACTTGTTGCCATATTGCGAGGCCGTGATGGGGACACTTGCGTAATAGCTTCTTGAACCTTTCCCAAGTTTCATATAAGGATTCCCCGTCCTCTTGTGAGTATGTATTAATTTCAGCCATTAATTTAGCAGTTTTAGCAGGAGGGAAATACTTATATAGAAATTTTTGGGCTAGTTCATCCCAGGTGTTTACCGATCCAGCTGGGAGGGTGTTGAGCCAAGCTTTCGCTCGGTCTTTTAGTGAGAATGGAAACATACGGAGGCGGATGGTGTCGTTTGATGCTCCATTGATCCGAAAGGTATCACATATTTCTAAGAAATTAGTTATATGTAGATGAGGATCCTCGTCCGCAAGCCCGTGGAAGGTTGCGGAGTTCTGGAGCATTTGTATCAAATGCGGTCGAAGTTCGAAGTTATTGGCTTCGACATTCGGAGCATTGATAGCGGCGCCTAGATTACCTACGGTGGGCCGTAGATAATCCATAAGGGTACGTTGGTCCGCCATTGGGGGTGGATCACCCGAAACCTTCTCTTGGTTTTTGGCTTTTAACCTTTTTCTGAGAAAGCGTTCGGGTTCTTCTAGCGGTTCCTTTATGTCTTTATTGGAACTGGAGCTCATACACTACATGAGGATGGCGTCGGGTTCCAAGTCCTGCAATAAATACAGAAAAGAATGTTGGTCAGAAGGTTCACCACGGCCCCGTGTTGAGCGAACACGGCCCCGTGGTCGGAATTACAGTGATTGTTTTTCAGATCCCAGTTACTGGAAGTTGGACACGGCCCCGTGTTGCACCGGCACGGCCTCGTGGTCAGCCTTCTATAACTTGAAAAACAAAAACTGCCAGTAACGATGCTGAGCACGGCCCGTGTCCGACCAGGCACGGCCCCGTGCTGAGCTCTGCAGAAGCTAAAAATCTAAGAAAAAATCCTAAAAAAAATTAAAGAAAAATAAAAATATGATTAGGCCGTTGATTCCTAACTTTCTTAAAATCCTTGTGTCCCCGGTAGCAGCGCCAAAAACTTGATGTGCGTGAAGTGTGTTATATTTTTGATGAGTATTTAAGCCCCTTTTTACACTTTTAGCCAAGTTTTAAATTTATAAAACACGATATTCACTAACACTAAACACACATATGGGCAAGTGCACCCATCGTGGACGTAGTATAGTGTTGGTAAGATACCGAGGTCGTCCAAGGACACAAGAGCTTTTAATACCGGTTTATCCTCAACGTCTAATCAAATCAAAAAGTGAGAAAAATGTTTTAAACTAAGAAAAATAAAAACTAACTAAATGCTGAAAATAAAAATAAAATAAAAACAGATAGACAAGATGAATCACTTGGATCCGACATGTGTATTAGTATAACCTTTGATTATTTTCGCACTTTTGCACTTGTTTAAGAGATTATCTTAGTTATTGTAGTAGGCCCCTCTTTTGAAGGCGACGTTACCCTCAACCCAGTAGTTTGAGTCAGCAAGGATACAATCCTAAAGGGTCGGATTATTGAAAGATAATGAATTAAGTTATTAATGCAAATTGTGGTAGGCCCCGCTTTTGGCGGTGACGTTACCCTCGGCTAAGTAGTCTGAGTCAGCAGAGATACAGTCCTAAATAGCCGGGTTATAGTATTAATAGTAGTTAACTTATGAGGGGGTCAAAGAGTTTGGATCCCCGCCATCCAATACCTATGGGCATTGAAGGAGACCCTACTAAATTTGACCCAGGTCCCAAGAAGGACCTCTAAACGCTGAACAAGGGCAAGACCCTTACGAAACCGTTCCTTTAACCCCCGACCAGGTAGCCAACATACCTCCATATAGACCGTGGAGATATGAATGGTGAAAATCTTTTATTTTATATAGACAGTAAAATAATGCCAAGACACCACGGACAAACGATAAGGAAAGATCACCTTCAACATAAGTAACTAGTTATTAAAGTCATTAATACAAAACCAAATAAAAAGTGCAAAAGATTAAAAATAAAAAGTATTATACTAAACACTTGTCTTCACCAAGTGATGTAAGAGACTTAGGCAAACATGGCCTTGATTGTCAAGAACTCTTACGATCAATCTTGGATCCCGAGACGACTCACACACTCTACGATGGACAATGGATGATGGTGGTGGATGATGGTGTTATGGTGGTGGTGGGTGGTGGATGAAGTGTGAGAGAGGTGGTGTGCCAAGGGATGAGAGAGAATGAAGCCAAGCTCCTCTATTTATAGGCTGAACAGAAGGCTGGACACGGCCCCGTGTCCGCTGGACACGGCCCCGTGCCCGTCTGACATTCTCTCACTTCATTAATTGTAATTGCGAATTACAATTAATGCGCCTGCTGTACTTTCACCACGCCCCCGTGCCCGCTGGACACGGCCCCGTGGTGGGCAATGGAAGCTTCTACTGGTTTGTCTTTTCTGCTGCTTCCTGGGCACGCCCCCGTGTTCGCTGGACACGGGGCGTGTTCAGACTCTGTTTCTTCTCCTTTGCCTTGGGAGGTGCCGTTGAGGGTCCGGGCAGTCCACTTTTGTTCCTTTTCTTGTATTTATGGTAGAATTAGTTGTCTTTCTGCTTCTTTTGTGATTTTGAGCTCATTTCATCCTGAAAATACAAAAGGAAGACAAAAACACTCTTTTTCCAACATTAGTACTTAAAAAGGGTTAGTTTTATGCCTTAATTGATGTGATTTATATGTTGCATTTTACACACATCAGTCTTCGTTTAAGTAGAATTTTTACTAAGTCTATTATTTTGATGTTAGTAATAGACATTATCACAGCTTCATAATTAAAATGGTCATTATTTATGCCTGCCTTAGTATAACATGCCCATTAGATCACATTAGGACTTCTTCCTTTGTATCATAACTTGCTCATCTTATTTCCACTATCAGCACCCAATTGCGGGATTCCACCTTTGACTGGTGATAACTTTGCTGCATGGAAGGATGCTCTCATGCTTACGCTTGGGCTGCTGGACTTTGATTATGCTCTAAGAGAGAATAAGCCAGCGGACCTTACCGCTACAAGTACTGCTGCTGAGCAGATAGTCCATGATAAATGGACTAGGTGTAACCGCATGTCTCTCATGTTCATGAAGCAGTCCATTCATAACTCAATCAGAGGAGCCATTCCTGATTCTGAAGATGCTAAAACCTATTTGGCTTCTGTGGAGGATCAATTCAAGGGAACATCAAAAGCACACGCCAGTACTCTTATCCTCAAGCTGGTGACAACTAAATATGATGGGAGGAGCGGCATTCGCGAACACATCATGATGATGCATGACATGGCCAATAAGCTGAAGGGCCTTGAGATGGAAATCAGTGATGGTTTTCTTGTTCACTTCATCATCACTTCGCTTCCTTCGTCCTATGAAGCATTCAAGATCAATTACAACACTCAGAAGGACAAATGGACGATGAGTGAGCTGATCGCTATGTGCGTGCAGGAGGAAGAGCGTATGAAGATGGATCGCACTACTGATGTTGCTAACTTCACCACCTCCAGCTCAAAGAAGAGGAAGAACTCTTATCAAAGAAAGGATGCTTCTAAGGTTCAAAAGCCAAATCCAAATCCTAATACAAGTGCATCTTCCAGCTCTAAGAACTCCTTAGGCAAACCCTATTGCAAGTTCTGTAAAAAGACAGGACATAAGCAAAAGGAATGCCCTGACTTCAAGGAGTGGCTGGCTAAGAAAGGTAACGATTTTTTCATGATACTTGAGTCCTTTAATTTAAATGTTCCTGCTAATTCTTGGTGGTTTGATTCTGGTTCTATGGTTCATGTTACCAATTCACTTAAGGGAGTCCTTACAATCCGGAAGCTGGGAAGAAACCAAAGAACACTTAAAGTTGGGGATGATCGGGAATTAGAAGTGAATGCCATAGGAACATTACAATTATTTTTGAAAACTGGTTTATGTATTAAACTTTATGATACCTTATATGTTCCTGAGGTAACTCGGAACCTTGTATCAGGACCAAAGTTAGACATGGACGGTTTTGTCGTTTCTCATGGTCATCGCAAACTTTCTATTCTCTATGATTCCGTTGTTTATGGTACTGGCATTCTGGATGGTGGTCTCTATAGATTAGAACTAGATGATAATTTTTCCAAATCTTTGTTGTCATATAATATTAATGAATCACTCACAAAGATGGAAAAGAAACAAATTCGAGACTTAGAGACTTCATCTATGTTGTGGCATCAACGTTTAGGCCACATCTCAAGAGAACGATTAAATCGTCTCGTAAAGGATGAAGTCTTTCCTCCTCTCGATTTCACCGATTTTGGAACATGTGTCAAATGTCTTAAAGACAAAATGACATCAGCGAATAAGAAAGGTGCCACTAGGAGCTCTAATTTATTAGAACTCATTCACACTGACATCAGTGGTCCCTATCAAATCACTGGCATCGTAGGACATACTTCATTTATCACTTTCATTGATGATTATTCTCGTTACATGTACTTGTATCTTATTAAGGAAAAGTCTGAATCTCTTACAACTTTTAAAGATTATAAAGCTGAAGTTGAAAAGCAATTAGATCGTCAAATTAAAGTTGTGAGATCAGACAGAGGCGGTGAATATTATGGAAGACATACTGATGTGGGTCAAGCTCCTGGTCCATTTTATGAGTTTTGTAAGGGCCAGGGGATTGTGAACCAATACACCATGCCCGGTACACCTCAGCAGAATGGTGTCGCTGAACGAAGAAATCGTACCCTTATGAACATGGTGCGCAGTATGTTAGCCAACACTAATTTACCATTATTCCTCTGGACTGAAGCGTTAAAAGCAGCTGTTCATATACTCAATAGAGTTCCTTCTAAGTCTGTCCCTAAAACTCCTTATGAACTTTGGACAAGAAGGAAACCGAGTCTTAAATATATGAAAGTATGGGGCTGCATTGCTGAAGCAAAACTCTATAATCCTTTCCTAAGGAAACTTGACCCTAAAACAGTTACCTGCTTCTTTATCGGGTATCCTGATCATTCAAAGGGTTATCGTTTCTATTGTCCTTCCCATGTCACCCGTATTGTTGAAACCAAGCGTGCTGCGTTCCTGGAGGATTTCAAGGTCAGTGGGAGCAGTACCAACCCTTACGAAGAATTACAAGAAGTACAAGACGCGGGGGGGAGAGACTCGTCGCTTACCATTACTCCGTTTACTCCTCTTGTACCCCATGCAACTGCACCTGAAGCCACTGCACAAATTCCATCTCCACAACCAGAACCCATCATACCTCATAACGAAGGCACATCAAACGCTCAAAACCAAGACAACGCTGAACCCGAAAATCAGCTCAGGAGGTCATCTAGGCAGAAACGGCCTACTAATTGGGATGATTATGTTACCTACCTGACTGAAATGGATGCTGGAAAGCTCAATGATCCTATCTCTTATAATGAAGCCATTAGCAGTGATCAGTCTTCTGAATGGAACAAAGCAATGATTGATGAGCTTGAATCCATGAAGAAAAATGACGTTTGGGATTTGGTAGAATTACCCAACGGTGTCAAACCTGTAGGTTGTAAATGGGTGTTCAAAACAAAACTGGATCCGAATGGGAACGTTGAACGCTATAAAGCGAGATTGGTTGCAAAGGGCTACACTCAGAAAGAGGGAATTGATTATCAAGAGACGTTTTCACCTGTCTCTCGTAAAGATTCATTAAGGATCGTTATGGCCCTAGTAGCTCATTTTGATTTAGAGCTACATCAGATGGACGTCAAAACTGCTTTCCTTAACGGAGACTTAGACGAAGATGTTTACATGAAACAACCTGAAGGCTTTAAACCTGAAGGTCAGGAGCATCTAGTCTGTAAGTTGAAGAAATCCATTTATGGGTTAAAACAAGCATCACGTCAATGGTACCTCAAGTTTGATGAAGTCATGAAGAGGCAAGGTTTTATGAAGAATCAAGTGGATCAATGCACCTACCTCAAGATGAGTGGGAGTAACTTTACTATACTTGTCCTTTATGTAGATGATATTCTATTGGCAAGTAATAGTTTAGACATGTTGCATGAGTCGAAGCGGTTACTCTCGCATAACTTCGACATGAAGGATCTCGGAGATGCTTCTTACGTCATTGGCATCGAAATTCACCGAGATAGACACAAAGGGATCTTAGGATTGTCTCAAAAGACTTACATAGATCGTGTCCTTACACGTTATAACATGCAACAGTGCAAACCCTCCGTCGCTCCAGTAGTTAAGGGAGATGTTTTCGGTTCATTCCAGTGTCCGACAACAGAGGTTGAAAAGGAGCAAATGAGCCAGATACCTTACGCGTCAGTAGTCGGGAGCCTGATGTATGCTCAAGTATGTACTCGCCCAGATATCGCTTATATTGCTGGAATGCTAGGTCGTTATCAGACTAATCCTGGCCTAGATCACTAGAAAGCAGCTAAGAAGGTCCTTAGATATCTGCAAGGGACGAAAGACTATAAACTGACTTATAGAAGAAGTGATCATTTAGAAGTGGTAGGTTATTCTGATTCTGACTTTGCCAAATGCAAAGATGACAAGAAATCCACTTCGGGCTACATCTTTATGTTAGCAGGCGGACCTATTTCATGGAAGAGTCATAAACAACAGTTAACTACAACTTCCACAATGATGGCAGAATACATTGTTGTTTACAACGCAACCTGTCATGGAATGTTGCTTAGAAATCTGATCACTGGACTCAAAATCGTTAATTCCATTTCTAGACCATTGAAGCTTTACTGTGATAACTCAGCTGCCGTTAGTTTCTCGAACAGTAACAGTTCGACTGGAGCTGGTTTATATCTCGATACAAAATATTTGTTTGTACGTGAACGAGTTGAGGAAAATAATCTTTGTATTGAGTATATTAGTACTAAAGATATGCTTGCGGATCCGATGACTAAAGGTCTCCCACCTAAAGTTTTCGAAGAACATGTATCGAATATGGGACTTACTAAAGACCTTATTTAATGGCATATTGTACTAGCTTATGTTTTAATTAATCAAATTTCCTCAGTTTGATTTTGTATGTCTCTAACATATGTTTTGCCGGTGTAATGACATATAGACAAATATAAATACAAATCAGACGCTAAAGGGCTTATAATATTTTGATCGTAACTATTAGGTTTTAAATTGAGGCTATAGTATGATTAATGGGGGTCTTGAGTCGAATGATGATTCAACAGCTGTATTTCTCTGCTATAGTTCTTGGTTTAAAGCTAAAATGAGTGTTAACTCCTGACCAGGCTTACCTAATACTCATGATAAATGATTACTCGACTAAGTGGGAGAATGTGAGATTAAATATATAAATGTAATATTTAATCTTGTAGCCTATATAATCATTTATATTATATTAGATCAAAATATATTAATAACCTATTAATAATTAGTTGGTAATTGTTGATGGACCATATTACCCTTATCAACTAATTAGGTTTCCTCTTGGGTGTATAAATAAGAGGATTATTAGAGAGTTAAAGGGTTACACACATTACACAATCACAAACCCTCATAACATCAATATTTTCGTCTCTCTCCCCATAACCGAAATCAACCCTACTTTCGGTTTCATCACCATCATTAACTTTACACCCTAAGGAGGAACCAGATCATCCTGACAATCATGTCGAACTCTATGGCTGCATCTCTGACTGGATTCTCTACCGGCCTGTCTGCTGTAACAGGTATGTTATTCATGTTTTCCATTATGTTTAAGCAGAACTGATCCAACATAAAAAAGTGTGTTCGCAGTTTAAGTTAAAACTTAAAGATTATAAAAGATGAGTGAAAGGTGTATATGAATTCTTTAGATACATTAATAAGTATATTATGTGTTTTTACCATAGTTTTGTCATAGATATTTGCATGAAATGTAGCCTACAATTCTACAAATGTACTATGAGACATGACTCGAACATTGGTCATCATGCACATACAACCCATGTAGAAATATAAAATGAACTAATTGGTATGTTCGTGTTCATTTGTTTATTTGACTTAAAAAAATAAACAAATATGCACACATAAACAAACATATTATTTGTATTTGTTTTTTAAGAAAATAAACTTGTTCATATTCATTTATTTTTTATTGTTTATATTTTAACTGAACACAAAAGAATATAAATGTAAAATAGGAATCCAATATTCGTAAACCTTATAAACATCTGTATCCAAAATTAAACTCTCAATAACACCAATGATTAACTTTTAACCGTTTACTCATACATGTATAGGCTATATGCGCAAACAAAATTTGTACACATACTGATTTTGATAAGAGATGGAATAAGCATTGTATTTCTAAATTTAAAAAAAAAAAAATAAGGTTGATAAAACGAGTGATTTTTTCCACGTGTTGTCACAAAATTAACCAAAAGAATTGTCCATGTTTGTAGATTTATTAAACAAAATGAATTTAAAGAAACTTATTGTCTAACAGTTCATGGACGATTTTACTGAACATTCGGTTCTGTTAAACCAAGTGCGTACAAAATGGAGAGTGGGAGGGTTGAGTGGTTTGTACGTGTGGGAATAACCTTATCCTCAATTTATTTCGAGTCATGTTTCCATCGCGATGCTTTGGTATGCATGCTTTTATGTTGCGCAATCTCTTAGTTCATTTGCTACTAGGGTTTGTGTGTCGCTCGTCACTCGTCAGTCATCTATCTAATCTTGGTTCTTTCGTTTTGCCCATCGACCTAGTTATACAATGTTGAAAGATTTGCTTTTTGAAATAATTTTTTAGGTTAAATTGTTCTTGTAGAGCTACCAGTAATAAGTTTATACTGATTTATAGCACCTTAAACCCATATTGTTTTATGAGTTGAGTTATAATACAAAGTATTTAAAAATAAGAAGGGTAAGAAGCCACTAGAGAGTGACAAGTGTCATAGGAGGAATTAAATGGAAAATGGTAATTTTGTCTACAGGAGGAAAGAGAATATGCACATGCAAGTCACATGTTATTCCCCCCCCCATTTTTTAAACGTCCGTAACTTTTTTATACATCATTTGTTTAAAAAAAAATTATACCATAAAATCGAGCGTTTTTTTATCTTTAATATGAGTACCATATTGTTATATTTTTCAAAAAATATTCAAAAACCCAGTTACATATTACACAATGGACATGATGTAAAACACAATGTAAAGTAGATCAAAAACACAATCAATGACAACAGATAAAGACACAATGGACAACATACTAAAACACAATGATCATAACGTATAACACAATGGCGATAACATATAACACAATATGTATCAGACTAAAAAAAAATACAATTGATGACAACAAATAAAAGACACAATTAATGACAACAGATAAAAGACACAATGGAGAGCAGATGAAGACACAATGGAAAACAAACTAAAAACACAATACACAACAAACTAAAACACAATAAACAAAGATAATAAAAAAATTGAACAAATTATTAAAACACAATCGATAACATATTAAACACAATGAATAACATATTATACACAATGACCTGAACTAATAACACAATTTATAGAAAACCCAGATATAACATCATATTCATTGTGTCATTTATTGTGTTATAGGTTCTTATAAAAACGCAATGGATAGAACCCAAATTAACATTGGGTTATAGGTTTTGATAATAACACAATGTATAGAAACTCTAGTGACGAAAACCCAGTTAAAAGACACAATGACCTGAACCTTTAACACAATGCAAAAAAAAAAAAAAAAAAACTCAGTAAAAATGAAAATTTTTATTTTATTTTTATATGATAATATGGTACTCATATTAAAGATAAAAAAAAAACGCTTGTTATTATGGTGAATTTTTTTTTTTAAAAATGTCGTATGAAAAAGTTATGGACGTTTTAAATCGATAGGGGGATTTGGCATGTGCCTTGCATGTGGAGAGAGAAAATCAATATATATATATAGGATTCCCTTTATGCCCTTCTATTATCTTCTTTTTCCTATAACTAATCTCAACCCTCCAAATCTAACATTAATAGACTATAATTTTTCTTACCCTTCTTATTTATTTTATCCTTTGTATTTGATCCTATCCCATTGTTTTACATCAGCCAAAGCAAGATAACTCTTTGGTTTGTATAATACTTTCTTCTAATATTAAGAAATGACATTAATAATAAATCCTAAAAACTTTTTCATATTCTAATAAATTGATAGGAAGTGTTGATATCAGTGAGGATGGTTTGTTTGATTTTATTGCAAATTATAAGGGTGGTGGCTGCATTATGGAAAGCGTTGTGGGTTGATGAGAAGTTATAGTTTGGAACTATGTTAATTTTTTGTAACTACTACAACTTTCATTTTTTTAAGTACAACAGTTTGGAACTATGTTAATTTTTTTAACTACTACAACTTTCATTTTTTTTTAAGCAGTGGCGGCTTTGATGGTGTGCGTGGAAGACCTCCATACAAAGCCCTTGATTTCGAAGGGCACACGATTTAAAAATAATATCCGATATGTATATGTTATTTTTTTTAAATAGTAAACACATACCAATTCCAATATAAGCCCATTTACAAATCATTTTTTATGGTTTAGAACTTAGCCCACTTGACATTAGTTTTATTGAGCTTAATATTAATTTGATTATTTTTTTAAATAATAATAAAATATTACGAAATGACACATTTTTTCAAGCTCGAACGACATACGTGAATTCTCAGAGACGCCTCTGTTTGTAATTACAATACTTAAAGAAAAATACTACTCCATCAGATACAATTCTCCTTTTCCCGAAATTTGTATACAAATATAGGAATAAATCTTAATAAAAGTGTATATAAAAATATTATAATGAATATAACACATCATTAAAGAAAACACTAAATTATATATCTTGGAAACTTTTTAAAGATTTAAGATAAATTGAACATTGATAATCCAAACTACAAAACACAGAAAGATAATAATTCACACTGAGAGTTTAGCTAGTTGTTTTTCTAAGTTTTTATTTTCATTGTTTAGAACAGCCTCCCTTTAACGAAGAGGAAACTTCCCACATATAACAACATGCCATCTACTTGGAAATCAACTGATAACTTGTAAATCATAATATACAAATTAACCAATAATAATTCTAACTTTAACTTTGTTAAAATGAATCCAATTTAAGTTAGGTTAGAAACACCAATTACTTTATTTTAAAAATTAAAATTACATTAATTAAAATGTATATTTAAAGATACAGTTGTTTAAAACAAGTTTCATCAACTCGAGTAGAGGCGATGGATATTAAAATATTAAGTGGATTTGTTATACATTTATATGTTGCTAGCATGTGAGCTTATTATATTTAAATTAATAAAATTGTTTCAACAACAAAGATTTTGTCCGTATTCGTATTCGAATTTCTTAACATAAAGTAAAATTAGTTTTAATAATATAAGATCGCATAAATAATTAAATATACAGTGAAGATGGAGACGTTTGTAGTGTAGTTGAGAACAATACAAATCACAAGTTGTTGGAATGAGTTTCTTTTTACTACTCTACTTATCAATAATTTTAACTTTTCTTTACATAGGTTTGAATTTAATACCTCTATCTTGAAAGGCATATGCCTCTATCAAGTGGGCTAGCTTCACAATGTAAGCAAAGGTCTGTTCGGCTCGGTTCGGCTCGAATTAATTTTTATTAATTTATTACATATATAATTATATATGCACACACAAATTACATGCATATTCATATTTTAATATTTTATACATACCGTTCTATTAGATTTGGACCACTATACTCAAATATACAATTATATTTAATTTATCCATACTAGCCTAATCAAATCAATAAAAAAATTTAACACCAAATTTAAAACTAAAACTCTAAGTCGTGAAACGACAATATTTGACATCTTTCTCTTATCAATCGTCAGTCGTTAATCATCTCTCGCTCTCACCATACGCCACAATGCGACAATTGTTTTTTGTTGTATATTAATCGCCTCACCTGCCTCTACCGGAGCTTCATCCTCGGACGAACCAACCTCAATCTTAGTATCATCCTCGGACAGTTGGACCTTAGTCGTGATCCGATAGCGGAGACATCGAAAGAAACATGCTAAATCTATGGTTGTCCAATTTACTCATCGTTCGCCGCTCGCTCGGAAAATTATACGCTCGAATATGCTCGTTCGAATTTTGCTCGGTTATAAAAGAGTCAAGCACGAGTAAAGGTCCACTCAATTCGGATCAAGTCCTGAAAAACGTACTTCACAATTTCACATTAACTCGTTGGATTGAGTTAATCGGTTAATCCGTAAAGAAGGAATAACACACGTGCGAAGGTTTGCTCACGTGCATAATATCCCAATGGTCAATATTTGCTTTATTATTTTTTGTTAAATAAAAAACGTATATTTTTAAATTGAGTAAACTGCTGTTTTGGTCCCTGTGGTTTGGTCACTTTTGACACTTTAGTCCAAAACTCAAACTTTTTGTATCTGGGTCCCTGTGGTTTCAGTTTTATTGCCATTTTGGTCCAAAAATGAAATCAGATCATATTTGCTTTATAAAATCTTGCTATTTTATCCTTTTTTGCAGGGGCAAAACGATAATTTCTTTTTTATAAATAAATATCATATTTTATAAGACAAATATGACCTGATTTGCCTCTGAGGAAAATGACAAAATTGTAGGATTTTATAAGACAAATATGACCTGATTTCATTTTTGGACCAAAATGGCAATAAAACTGAAATTACAGGGACCCAGATACAAAAGGTTTGAGTTTTGGACTAAAGTGACAAAAGTGATCAAACCTCAGGGACCAAAATGGCAGTTTACTCTTTTAAATTTAAACAAGTCTTGTCCTTTCGAGTTTTGTACTGTCGATGATTATATGAAAACAAAATTATATATAATATATAAATGGATATGCCAATGAGCTAGTGGTAAAGTGGTAAAAGAGAGAGCTGGTGTTCCAAGTGACCCAGGTTCAATTCATGCCCTCAACATTTAGTTTCTGCGACACCTAGTGATGATGGGAGACTAGGCGAGTAGGCGACGATCGCTAGTTCGAACCTTGAACTGAGCCGGTTTTACCTCACCACACTGTCGTGCCTTTGAGGCGAGTGTTCACGGGCTTCGGTCATAGGTGAGGGTTTTCTTCGGTTCGGAAGGTGAGTGTATCCCGATGTGATGAATTTCGCCAGTAGCATATTTGAAGGATTTGTTAGCGGTTCAAAAAAATATATATATAAATGGATATATGTTTACGATACAGTATCATTGGCAACATTTTTGTATAATATCCTTGGTTACATTTTTAAAATGTGAAGACGGAAAATACAAGGTTTACAATTGTTTACCTTACAAAAAATTAAAAGCTCTTTATAGTAACACTACTTTTTTTTTTAAGGTGACTTTCTATGTACTGGACCTATTGGTCACCGGGTTCATGTCGAAGACAATCCCCCGTCAGCCCTGCACTCTCAGACGCGATGTTTGATCGGGCCCCGGCCGCCGCGCAAGCTGACTTCCGCCCGGAAACCATACTGCCCCCACACGAGAGATTCGCTGGAGTAACAGCTGGGTAAAACCGATAAATTATAATATATAGTGTTGATATAAATATCTTTAAAAATATACGATTCTATGTTGAAGCGTATAGTGGATGTGCTTCTGTTAGTTTTATCACTGGATTATTGTTACAAGTTACAAGCACACATATATTGGTTGGGGTCATAACCAAACTAGATTGAAGAGTTTCATGTCCATGCGTTAAATTGAACTCATATATTCATTTTTGTTAAATGCATAACCCAGGGCACACTTATATACTAGGTGCAATCCATGTAACTCATTTATGTAAACCATTCACACGGTTTACAACTAGCAGGGACGGAACTTAGTGGAAACTCGGAGGTGTACACGCCCCCCCCCCCCCCCCCCCCCCCGCCCGCTATCAATGAGTTGTAAGCAAGTTAATAGGGTGGTAATACATAGGTTAGATGCACTCACATATTGAACGTGTATGCACTATATATAAATGGAATGGATCTATTGAGAACCACCCGAGTTATAAGAACCCATAAAATCTACATCCAAATTATAAAAAAATTTATATAAAACTTTTAAGTGTAAAATACTATTTCATAAAAAAGATAAAAATATATATATAAACTTTTAGGTGTAAAATACTATTTCATAAAAAAGTGTAGAAAATATGCATCTGGAACAATGAAAATAATCACCTATGTCCACTTTTTTTTTCTTAAATTCTCTATCTAATGTCCACTTTTTTTCTTAAATTCTCTATCAAAGATCTAAACACATGTTTAAAAAAACCAAAATAATATAAACAAGAAGAATTTAGAAATACAATTTTTGAAGGGTGCTTCACTTATTATCATATCAACTAAGACTGTGTTATGGGACCTGTTAACTCATTGCTGCATAATCGCTATGGCATAACTTGATCATTAACTAAATACACGTTAATAATGTATTGTGATTAGGGCTATAAACGAACAAAACGTTCAACGTACAGTTCGTGAACTGTTCGGCGATAAGTTCGTTTAATAAATGAACGAACATGAACAAGAAATTTCGTTGGATTAGTTAAACAAACGAACAAGAACAGTGGTCTCGTTTGTTCAATATTGTTCGTGAACGTTCGTTCATGTTCGTTTGTTTATGTTGTCATCAGTTTTTTGTACTTTTCTTTATTTTATCTAAACTTTTTGTATTCTTTAACTTCTACTTATTTTATTATCCTAATTATTAAAATACAAAACCCTCTTCTCACCGTGCTTATGCACTAGTCCCATTTCCTTCCTCAATATTCACATTGATGAACGCTATCAACCTCCATTCCACTATTATGGTTTCAAGTTCCAGCATTGCTTCCTCCGCCATCAACATTTCCTTAACAAACGAACACAAACGACGCGTTGTTCGTGTTCGTTTGGTTCGTTTACAGCCCTAGTTGTCATTAACTAAACACCCAATACCATTAACTAAAAAAATGAAGGTGTCATGTGATTGGTTTCCGCATCCATGGCCCCCACCATTCTCCCCATTAACACCTGCAACACATTCACGAAATTTCCATTAACTAGCCCCGTTGATGGAGTGGTGCGGTGTTCCGCCATTAACGGGTGACACGACTCCGTTAAGAGCTTCTTAGTGAACCCACAACGGGTAGTCTACGAATGAAGCAAAGTTGCTTCTTTCTCTACCATAGTGAATAAGCCTCAACTTTAATAGGTTCTAGCTAATTACATCCCAAGAGTAGTAGTAGGAATCAAGAACTCATTCAGGATATACACATACTAGAGGGGTGTATGTATGATGTGGTAGGAAACGCATCACATACATTAGTAAAACGCTTGAACAATTAACTGGTGAAGTATCTAGGTGTAAAAAAAGTAAGTAGTTTACACTCTTTTTTTAAAGTTGCCTCTTTCATTACTTTCTGTCAATTTGGGGGGGGGTTATATAGGGCGTCAAAGGCCACATCACCACTCAACGGGCCATTAAACTACACCACAGGGGATTCCAAAGGCCACTTCACTACCCTTTGCTATTTTTTTACCGATGTAACGCCCTGAGGCTCTTTGTTGGTGCATAGGTGTCTGTTAACTTTGTCTGTATCGAGTCATGTATGTATTTGATAAATCAGGGCACATAAATCGAGAAAAACATTATTTTAGGGTAATTCCGCATGAAATGACATTGAGGTCATTTCATACGAAATTAGTGTTTCACACGAAATTACCACAGAGGTAATTCCACACGAAATTACTTAATTTCGTTTGGAATGATAATCTCGCTTGGAATGGTAATTCCGCATGAACATGTAATTCCGCATGAATCGTCTGAGGTAATCTCGTACGGAATTAGACACCCTATAAATACTGGACTTGCTGATTCATTTGTAACTTTTCCAATTCAGAGCCGAGGTGCTGGCCGTTTGTCATTTGATTTGTAAAAGCTCAGAATCGATTAATAAGAAGATAATTAGAGGAATTCAAGCTGTATTACGTCAGAATCACTGATTCCGCCTTTGATTTTGATTGAAAACTCTTCCGATTGACTCGTTAGGGTCACACGTCGATCCAACAAGTGGTATCAGAGCTCAGGAAGAAGAGTTCATACCAATTCAGCTTGATTCTATCACTTCTACTCTTTCTTTTCAAAATTAAACGAAATTTAACGGTCAAAATGGCTTGATTTTCACATATAATAAGCGAAACATAGTTTTAACTAATCCTTGAAAGAATTGGACCTTAATTCGAACTAATACTGATAAAATTGGTGATTTCGCTTGAACAACAGATCGGACTTGCTGACGTCATCCTAATTCCGTTTGAAATTGTCACTGTAATTTTGCACGGAATTACACTTTGTGCCTAATTTCGTTTGAAAGTGCTATTAATTTCGTACGAAATTAGATCCCGTTTGAAGATTTCATACGAAATTACTAATTTCGCACCAAATCAGCTTAATTTCGTTTGAAACTAAGCTAATTCCGCACGAAATTAGATTCTGCTTGGTAATTTCGCTCGAAAAACGTTATTTCGCGTGAAATATCTAATTTCGTTTGAGAGGGTCGTGTGAACAAGTAATCTCGTTTGAAAGGCTATTTCATGTGAAAAAGCTTGAAATCTGATTTCGTTTGAAGAGTGTTATTTCGCTTGAGTTCATAATTTCGTGTGAACTAATTTCGCGTGAAACTGCTTTGTTAAAAACCAAAAATTTTCTAAGTGTTTGTTTCAGATACGTGAATATGGATGAGTTTATGAATCCTTTCAGTGACATGTTTGCTTTCACGGGAAACACCGGAGATGATACATCAAACAACACAACTGAGAACGTTTCAAATCCGAGTACGAAGATATCTCTATCTGATGCTTTGAGTGTGGTGAGTGCTTATGGGACATACAACAAACCTCCTAAACTGATGGCAATTGAAGAATACAATAGATGGGCCAAAAGGTTTGAAGAGTGGCTAAAAGCATTTGCGTACCCAAGCTGGAAAAGTTTGAAGAATGGTTACAATATCGGAAGATCAGATTATGAAAATTTAGAAGGTACTGAGAGTGTAGAGAGTTTTGTTGCTGAACAAAAGTGCATTGCATTGCTTCATTAGTCTGTGAGAGACGATATAATATCATTGTTCGAGTATACAAATGCGAAAGATCTATGGGAAAAATTGAGAGTGAAATGTGTGGGTAGTGCTGAGATAGTAAAAAACAAAAAGAAGCTATTAAGAAAAGATTTTGATTTATTTGGCTGTTTGAAAAACGAATCTGTTTCTAAGATGATTGAAAGATTTGGGCACTTGAAGTTGGAGCTGGCAAGACATGGAATCATTTATTCTCAAGAAGAATTAGTAGACAAGCTGTTTGACTCGCTGCCGGATGAGATAGACTGGCAATACTTTGCTTTGATGTTGAAGAATACAATCAAGTCGAAGGATCTGACGGTTGATCTGTTGATTGAAAGACTGGAGAGTCATGAGCTGGAAATCAAGAAATCAAACAAAATCAATCATTCCTCATATCAGCAGAATGTGGAGCTGTACTATCCAAGAAGTATGATTCCCAAAAATGTGTCTCCTAAGACAGCTTTCTCTGCTGAAAATTCTAACACATCAAGTCAAGAGAGTTCAAGCAGTGGTTTTCATAGTGGTTCATCGTCAACAACTCCAAGCCAATCAGCTTCAAAGAATTTGTTTCAATGTAACATTGCTGTAGATCTAAAGAATGCTCAAAATTTCAGTGAAGAATCCGCAAAGCAGCAGATGGTGTTCTTAGCTTCTGTTCTAGAATCATACGAGAGCCTTGTGGCAGGCAAGATTGGAAACACTAACCTCACCAAGGAGGATTATGACCAGATCGACCCAGAAGAAATGGAGTTGATGGATATCAGGTGGTGTATGGCTAGTGCGGTCCGACGTGCTCAAAGGTTCATGGAGATTACTGGCAGACATTCGATTGGCGGACCTTCCACAAAACTTGGTTTTGATAAATCAAAGGTCACGTGCTTCAGGTGTAAACAAAAGGGACATTTCAAGCGTGAATGTCAAAATGCACCTGCTGATGGTACTGCAAATCCATTTCGTGAAGATTACTACAAAGAGCAATCTATCATCAGAAAAAATCAGAACCGCCCAGAATGAAGCAGCTTGAAGATACCCCCAAAGAAAAATCAAGAGCTCTTGCTGTTATTCATGATGACGAAGGTTTTGATTGGAGTGAACTACTACCAGAAGAGGATGCAGTGGGCTATGCGTTTGTGTCAAAGATTGTTCCATTCAAAGACAACAGAACAGAACAAGAAAAATATGTCAACAGAAAGATGCAAGCTCAATTCAGGATGACCAGAATCTATAATACATACAAAGAAGCTAAAAGAGCGAAGAGATGGGATGCTGATAGAGAGTGTTATCTTGACCCCAACGGAAACATTGCTGTTGATCCAGTTTCAATCAGTATTGAAACTGTTATCCAAGAAATTGCTGATTATGAAGAAGGAAATCAGAGAATGTTGTGGGGAGGAGGAGAAGCAGATGAAAAAGAAAAAGAAGAAGCAGAAGAAAAAGAAAAAGTGAAAGAGCTGCAGACAAAGAAAGTGGATGATGGGATCATTGACACATCACAAGAGTTTACTGCAGAAAATTTGAAAAAGATGGCTGACAAAGTTCTTGCTGCAAAAGAGCTAGAGGTAGTTTCTGGTACCGGAAATGAGTCTAAAAGCAAAGTCAGTTAGAATGATACAATCAATGAGTCATGTAAGAAAGCTAAAACAGAAAGCGACTGCAAAAATTGCATGAAAAACTGCAAGGTTTGTAGTACACTTGCTTACCTCAACTGTGAAAAGACCAAGAACTGACAAAAAGAGTCAGAGACATTGAAGATCAGATCTTAAACCGTGACAAACTGTTAAAAGCTTCAAATGAACGATCAAAAGAATTAACTGAGAAAATTGAAAAAGATAAAAATGACGTAGAAAGAATTAGGAAAGAAAATGAAAAACTAATTCATGAAAATCATCAACTCACAGAAAATTTTGAGAAGCTAAAACGAACGGTTAAAGATTCGGATGAGAGAAATGGTAAGACACACAAAGAAAATATGCAATTGCCAGGTGTTCTTAGAGTGAAAAAAGAGTTAATCAACCAACAACGGGATGAAATTGCTAAGTTGAAGCTTCAGTTTCAAGAAGCTAAAATTGAAAATGAACGCATCCAGTTGAAATTGAACAATTACAACTCCGAAAGTTTTGTTCTTCAACATATCGTTCCTAAACCAATTGAGAAGAACAAAGCAGGCGAAGATGTATACTCTGATGGAACCGGGGTGGGTTATCATCAGGTTCCACCACCGGTTTTAAACAATTTTTCAAAGAACAAATCAGGGTTGGTTAATGATGAAGAAGAAAATGAGGTGAAACTTCCGGACACGATTGATGTCACATTCACTTCATAATCTGATGAAGATAGTGTCCAATCTGAAATTGTTAAAAGCATGGCTGAGAATGTTTTGAAAACTGAAAGTGACACTACTGAGGATGATGAGTGTTTCTTGGACAAATACATTCCAAAATCTAAATCCAAAAACAACTTAAATGAGGAACCTAATCTTGTGATGTACAAGATGAAGGGATCTGATAAGTTGTAATCGGATCGAGATTTTCCTTTGGAGAATGTGAATGTTGGTAAATTGAGAAATGTGTTCAAGTTGGTTGAAATCGATGTGTCTGAAATTGAAGGTTTGAAACATTCTAAGAGACAGTTGAATGTTGAAAAAGATAAATCTTACTATAAAAAACCAGTTATACCACCGCGTTTCTCTAACAACAACCAAAACAGATGGTTGGGTGGTTATCAGGGTGGTAAGAATTATCAAAGAAAGAACTTTCACAACAAAAAGTTCGTTGAGAAAAAGGTTTTTGTGAAAAGTTCAAGTTCAAGTTCGCTTTCTGACGAAGAGTCTATTTTTTTTTTCAAAATCAAATGAAGAGTTCTTTGAGAAGAAGGCCTCACAGCCTCAGACTGAAGGCACAAGTTGGGTAGTTGATACTCGTACATGCTTCAAGTGCAATCAAGTTGGGCACATTGCACGAAAGTGCACAAACTCAAAGCCTAAGTCTGAAGCTGTTGAGATTCAGAAAAAGAAAGTTGATGCAAAAGGTAAAGCTCCAATGGTTGTTGAGAAGAAAGTTTTGAAAAAAGAAAACACCAAAATAAAAACTGAACCTGTGAAAAATGTGGTAACTAAAAATGACAAGTTTTACACACGGGTTGCATCATCTCAACAAACATGGAAGCCAAAAGTTGTTGAAAAGACAACAAGTTCTCCAAAACCAAAGGTTTCAGAGTCAGAAAAACAATCATCTTCTACTACACCGGTAAAGATGAATGTTCCTTTGGATTATTATGAGAAACTTGAAAAACAAATGCTAAAGTCTAAAAAGAAGGATGTTCAAAAGAAAGATCAACCATCTGGTCAACCTCAAAAAGATGAATTTTTCTTATACAAAGAGGTTGAGGTTGGATCTGAAGAGAGTTTAAAAAGGAATGAAAAAAATTTTCCGCCATTATACACTGCAACAACTCACATCAATGTCAAGTTACCTGAGTCAAAAGTGGCTTGGGTGGCATCAAAATCTAACTAAGTGTTTTTGACATGTGTAGGAGCTTCCGAGATCCGTTTCGCGATGGATTATGGATAGTGGAGCTTCTTGGCACATGACGGGGAAGAAGACCCTGCTGTATGATGTTAGAGGGTTTAATGGAGGTTATGTGGGTTTTGCAGGAAATCAAGGTGGTAGAATAGTTGGAGAAGGAACTTTATCTAATGGTATTGTCACATTTGAAAGAGTGAATTACATCACCGAGCTGGAGAATAATTTGCTGTGTATTTCTCAAATCTGTGATAGAAAGTATACAACGCACTTTACAGACAAAGAATGTTTGATTTTGAAACCAGGATTTGTTTTTCCCGAAGAGTGGGTTATCATGAGAGCACCTAGAGTCAATGATCTGTACGTGTTGGACATGAGTGTAGCTACTACTACCACGGGTCAGGCTCATTGCTTCATGTCAAGAGCAACGGAAAAAGAATCCAAGTTGTGGCATCGAAAGATGGGCCACATTCACCTGCGAAAAATGAATCACCTAGTACACAATGACTTAGTAACTAGTGTTCATTTGAAAAGTTTCCATCTGGAAGGGGAGTGCATTAGCTGTGTCAAAGGCAAGCAGAAGAAGAAATCACATCCTCAAAAGAAAGTCAACTCAGTCTCGAGACCGTTAGAGAGACTTCATATGGATCTTTTTGGTCCAGTGAACGTTAAGAGTATAACCGGTGATCTCTACTGTCTTGTAGTAACTGATGATTACTCCAGATTTTCGTGGGTATCATTTCTGAAGTCGAAAGATAAGACGTTTGAAAGTTTGATGGTGTTGTTCAGAAAGATTGAAAATTTGTACCAAACTCGAATTAGAAGAATCAGGAGTGACAATGGTACTGAATTTAAGAACAGCCGAATGGAAGAATATTGTGATGAGAGAGGTATATTGCAAGAATTTAGTGTTCCTTACACTCCGCAGCAAAATGGAGTAGCAGAACGAAAGAACAGGACACTAATTGAAACGGCCAGGACGATGCTTACTGATTCAAAGCTACCAATCAATTTTTGGGCAAAAGCAGTGTCAGCCGCTTGCTATACACTCAACCGGGTTCTCACTGTAAAGAAATTCAACATAACATGTTTCGAGCTGATCAACAACCGTAAGCCGAACCTAAAGTATTTAGAACCATTTGGGTCTCCCTGCACTGTTCTAGAGCCGTTTGGAAAGTTTGGTCCAAAGAGCATTGAAGGAATATTTGTTGGTTACTCAAGTCCATTACGACGAGTCTTTGTTCCAAGCTTGAAGCGGATCATCGAAGCACAAAATGTTGAGTGTCAAGGCTATACAATGCCGCCACAGAATCCCGGCGAC
Source organism: Helianthus annuus (assembly GCF_002127325.2). Lineage (NCBI taxonomy): Eukaryota > Viridiplantae > Streptophyta > Magnoliopsida > Asterales > Asteraceae > Helianthus > Helianthus annuus. The sequence goes on from NC_035435.2 coordinate 85,082,484, forward strand.
TCATGGCGATTTAATTACGATATTTTGTGGGATTCGTTTGACATGGAGGAAGAAAAAGAGGAAGAAACGGAGTTCTTTGATGAGTTGGATATTGATGTGCACAAAATGCAATATATAAATTACATCAATTGTGGCATAAAACTAACCCTTTTTTAGTACTGATGTTGGAAAAAGTGTGCTTTTGTCTTCCTTTTGTTTTTTTTTTTAGGATTAAATGAGCTCAAATGAACAAAAGAAGCAAAAATACAGCTAAATCTAGCATAAATACAAGAAAAGGAACAAACATGGCATGCCCGACCTCCCGACAGCATCTTCCCAAAGCAAAACAAGAAGACAGAAGGCTGAACACGCCCCGTGCTCAGTGAGCACGGGGGCGTGCCCAAGTGTCAGCAGAAAAGACAAAGTGATAGAAGCTTCTACTGCCCACCACGGGGCCGTGCTCAGCGGACACGGGGGCGTGGTCAACTGTTGCAGACGCATTTAATGAAATTGCGAATTGCAATTAATGAAGAGAGAGACTCGGATGGACACAGGGCCGTGCCCAGGCTTCTGTTCAGCCTATAAATAGGAGTGCTTGGAGCTCTAGCAACTCATCCCTTGGCACACCACCTCTCTCACACTTCACCCACCACCCACCACCATCACAACACCATCATCCACCACCATCATCCATTGTCCATCATAGAGTGTGTGAGTCGTCTCGGGATCCAAGATTGATCGTATGAGTTCTTGACAATCAAAGGCCATGTTTGCCTAAGTCTCTTACACCACTTGGTGAAGACAAGTGTTTAGTGTAATACTTTTTTATTTTTAATCTTTTGCACTTTTTAATTGGTTTTGTATTAATGACTTTAATTACTAGTTTCTTATGTTGAAGGTGATTCTTCCTTATCGTTTGTCCGTGGTGTCTTGACATTATTTTACTGTCTATATAAAATAAAAGATTTTCACCATTCATATCTCCACGGTCTATATGGAGGTATGTTGGCTACCTGGTCGGGGGTTAAGGGAACGGTTTGGTAAGAGTCTTGCCATTGTTCAGTGTATAGATCCTGCAAAGGACCTGGATCAAATTTAGTAGGACCTCCTTAAATACCCATCGGTATTGGATGGCGGGGGTCCAAACTCTTTGATCCCCTCATAAGTTAAACTACAATTAAAAATTTAACCCGGCTACTCAGGATTGTATTCCTGTTGACTCAGACTACTTAGCCGAGGGTAACGTCGCCTTCAAAAGAGGGGCCTACCACATTATGCATTAATAACTTAATTAATTATCTTTCAATAATCCGACCCTTTAGGATTGTATCCTTGCTGACTCAAACTACTGGGTTGAGGGTAATGTCACCTTCAAAAGAGGGGCCTACTACAATAACTAAGATAATCTCTTAAACAAGTGCAAAAGTGCGAAAATAATCAAAGGTTACATTACACACGAGTCGGATCCAAGTGATTCATCTTGTCTATCTGTTTTTACTTTTATTTTTATTTTCAGCGTTTTAGTTAGTTTTATTTTTCTAGTTTAAAAAACCTTTTTTCTAACATTTTGATTTGATTAGACGTTGAGGATAAACCGGTACTAAAAGCTCTTGTGTCCTTGGACGACCTCGGTATCTTACCAACACTATAATACGTCCACGACGGGTGCACTTGCCCATATGTGTGTTTAGTGTTAGTAAATATCGTGTTTATAAATTTAAAACTTGGCTAAAAAGTGTAAAAAGGGCTTAAAATATACACCTAAATTATATACACACTAACACGCATCAAGTTTTTGGCGCCGTTGCCGGGGACACAAGGATTTTAAGAAAGCTTAAAATCGACGGCCTAATCAGTTTTTCAAAACTTTTTCAAAACACGCGCACATTTTTCTGCATTTTAGTTTAGTTTGCATTTGCAGTAGCCTGAACACGGGGCCGTGTTCACTGAAACGGGGCCGTGCTGCATATTATTCATAAAACACCCAGATACAGAGTCTGAACACGGGGTTGTGCTCACTGAACACGCCCCCGTGCTCAACAAGACCAGTAACCTTTAATAAAATGCCCAGATACAGACCCTGAATTCGGGGCTGTGTCCACTGAACACGGGGCTGTGTCCAGCCTCTGTTTCCGTCTTTATTTTTATTTTCTGGTCCCGAGACTCTGTTGTGGTCTGTTGAGTGATTCTTATGGATCAATACTCAAAAGGCTACAACTACACCTATGAGGAGGATGATTATAGGGGAGACTATTGCACCAATTGTGGAAACCCACACTCGGTACAATATTGTAACTTATTTCAACCATCCACTTCATACAACTATTATGAGGAGCCCAGGTACGAGCCATCGACTTCATACGCTTATTATGAAGACCAAAGGTTTGAACCTTCTCCCTCATACTCATATTTTGATGAACCAAGGTATGAGCCTTCATACTCATACTTTGAGGAATCAAGATATGAGCCACCGCCTTCATACTCTTATTATGAGGAGCCATGGCGTGAACAACCCACCTCATATGAGTACTGTAACACCTCGAAATTTTGTGTCCAATGATGTGTTAACACGTGTCATTTGTTTACACGTGGCATCTATAATAAATAAAGGACAATTTTGACAAACCTTGAAAGTATATAAATTCGAGGGTTATAAAATGTCAACAAGGGTAAATATACTGTATAGTATCCCTAAATAATGCTTAAACCTTCAAACGAATAAATTATAGATCGTACAAAAACAAAACGCGAAAGAAAGTGAGAGATTACAAACTACAGGGGTTAACTGTGTCAACATGTTTAATAATACCTCTGAGTGACCCTTTAACGTTCCAAAGACTTTTTAACGGTATTATACCCTCACTAAAATAATATATATGAATTTCGCGAAGTTTCGATATGAAACGAGAAAGTTACGATCGAACTCGTAGAAGAAGGGTTAAAAGCGTCAATAATGAAAGTTAAGGCTTTCTGAATAATTAATAAACTAACCGGGGACTTAATAATGCGGGTAAATAACACGAGGCCCCTATCGGTAAATAACCGAGGGCCAAACCGCAAAGTTACCCCTTCAAACCCGAAAGGTCAGGCAAATCATTACGAAAGATTTCGTTATTAATGGCCAGATTCTGTAATCATGACAAAAGATTTAAAATTTCTGAAATCTTAACCCTACGCGGCCCGCATTACATAATGGGTTAAGTTGAGGCGGGCCGCGAGCCTCCTCAATTACGCGTTTGGTGTTTAGATCCCAGGCGGCCCGCATTGTAAACGCATGGAACCTCCATGCGGGCCGCATTGGACGCCCAGATGCAGAAAAATTGTGTTTTCTTGACTTTTGAGCATGGTGAACGATCAACCTCCAATAAATGAGGCATGGGTGCCCCCTACTCGACCCATACACCTCTGGGACACCTACCCATCACCTCTGGACTATTGTGAGTGTTGCAATGATCATAGTTGCATGACATTTGCTATAAATAGCCACCTTATGCAACATAACATTCACAACATCAAAACACACACCTCTGATCAATTCAAGAGCTCTCAAGTCCTTTTCTCTGCTCCATAAGCAAGAACACAACTTCTGTAAGTAATTCAACCTTTGTGGTTTCACATTTCCTTAGTAAATGGCTAAGAACCAAACCGTCGTAACTACGGTTTGACTTTACAATAAATCAGTAATGGTTCAGTCTTATGACGAATCAAAAGTGGTTATGAGTTGGTATTTATGTGGGTAATAAACCTCTAAAATGGTTCCCCCTGATCACCACTCTAACTATGTCAAATGTCGAGTCAAACGTGCGGTTAAAAAGTCAACAGAAAGCTATTTTAGCGATTTATGCATAATCTGTAATGTATATGTTATGGAACCTGTTTTGACAATCATAAAACATGATGATAAGTATATAAACCTATTTGCGCTCGTTTGAATCGATCATTTGCTATATTGAACCGGTTCGGAGCCGAAGGTCGCAAAAGTTTGACTTTTGCTTTGACTTCAGTTCTGACCCGTTTTAGTGAGGTATAAATATACCTTAGGACTCTCTTAGGACCAGGTCACATGTTGGTATAAGCCTCTGTGGTCGGTTCATGAGTTATCCAAGTCTTTTGCGCAATTCCGTCATTCGCCTAAAAGTTGACCGTAACGGCCTTTTAAAATTAAAACGAGTATTTCGGACACGTGAACGGACCAAAACCTTGCTTATTAAATTATAAGCATGTCCTTAAAGTTTCACGTCAATCCGAGGTCTAGAATGAGAGTTATGCTAAAAGGCGCACTTTTAAGAAAGTTTTGTAATTAACGGCGCAATTAGCATAACGCCCATCTAACCCAAGTTTTCGTCACCAAAACTTTTACCCACTGTGGTAAAATAATATTTTGGGAATTTTAAAGATTTTTAATAATTTTTACCTTGCTCATAACCTGCGGTTATGGCTACGGTTCGGTAAATACCGAATATGCCCTTTTTGGCCAAAACGGGAGTTCTACAAGGTCTTTTGACCCGATTCCAGTTGCCACTGATTTTAAATAATAAATAAAGTATTTTAAGCTCTACAAGCTGTTCGGGAAACTCAGATTTCCTGTAGAACTCTAAAAGCCCTTTTGAAGTCTTTAAAATGACCGAAAAGCCCCTACGGGGCATAATATTAACTTAAACTCGTTACGGGCATTACGGAAGGTATCCTACTGATACCAAAATACCTTTACGGCATATTGACCTAGGAAATAAGCGTAGGACACTTATGGTTAACCGTATCGCCTATTTGCGCACACGGTACGGCTCATGAAACTAGTTTTCGTGCAATAGCCGATATGGGTCAAATTATATTATTTGAACCCCAAAATCCAGAGTATGAACTATAAACCCATATAAAACAAGTCACTGAACTTGTTGGGTCCAAATCATACTCCATTCACGGTTTTCGCCTTTTCGTGCGAATTAACCATATCTATATATCGGAATCAACCGGTTTAAGCTACGGCTAATATAAGGACCGTTAGGATTCTAAGAGGTTAATTAAAACCTTCGTTCCAGATTAGGAGCCCCAGTAAAAGCTATCGGTGACTTGATCTAAATTAAGGATTTATACTTGCAAAGGTAAATACTTTAACTTATTTCCCCTATATGGGCTTGGGTTACGGTATATTAATACCGCTTGATTGAGCATTATATAATTCCATCGCTTAGGTGGTTAATTGATTAAATATGATTGGCTCATTTAAACAGTTTTGTTGCTTATAAGCCTTTGGGGGGTTTAATGACCGTTGTCCCGGATATCCTTGGCATCATTTTACGAAATGGCCACGACCATCGACATCCCGGTGTAGGCGTACACCCGGTATAAAGTGTCGACATTAAAATTAAAAGACGTAGCCGTTGGTTTTTATACTACGGTTTTACGCAACGTGGTGTGTCTATAAATCTTTAACCCGGCACGACCCGGGCTACTGAACGCATAAAAGAACATGTAAAACGTTCACAAGATCATTATGAATTTTCCCAAGTTATAAAAGAGTTTGTGCCTTGTGCATTCAAATCAATTTTAATAAACATTTTCAAATGTGTCAGTTGAATGTATTTACCAGTGTAAACTGACGTATTTTCCCCAAAAAGATTAAGTGCAGGTACCTAAACGTAAATTGGCTGGTATTAGCTCCCTAGCGTCGTGATAAGTCTCGCAAGCTTGATTGCAGTATCTGATGGAACAATGCTTTATGTTTATTTAATATCCACTGTGGATATAATCAACTTCTGTAATACATTTGATATTACAACCAGAGGTTGAGTTTATATATTTATCTTATGCTTCCGCTGTGCATTATATAATTGTGTGGTTTGACTATATTGTTGCCAACATCGTCACGGTAATCCCCCACCGGGCCCACCTGTGAGACACGTGGAAATCGGGGTGTGACAGGTTGGTATCAGAGCCAACATTGAGTGAATTAAACACAATCCTAAAGTGTTTAATCTCAATGACACAATTGCACATACTTGAGTCTAGACAAGAACTTAGGACAAATTCGGATTATTACTCCTTTTTGTCTTTATTTTCGATTTGATTTTTAATAAGTTTTAAGCAGGAAAATGCCACCTGTTATATTCCGAGGAAGAGGAAGGGGAAGAAGAGGCCGAGGAGAAATCGTGACACATCACGATAACGAGGCTGGACCATCTGGTACAAGACATCCTTCGATGACACGAAGCGAAGAGCCACAACGACGAAGAGATCTTTACGAACCCGCGAGGCATTCCACTTCGCACAGCTCGACGCCATCCTACCGGCACTCCTTTGGGCCAGATTCAGAAAATAATCCCAATAACCCACAACCTTCCTTCATACCTCTACAGCGTTCGGTATCGCACCGAAATTACGACGACCCTACTCCATACTACATAGGTCAGTTTAATCCGGCTGACTACATACAGGAACCTTCAGGATTTGTTTCGCTAGGTCCTCAAGACCACTTTTCTGAAGATCCCATGGAGGAAGATGAGGATCCTACTGAACCAGCTCGTGGTACGCCCACGCATCCGATAGAAGTTTCTGATGGGTCATCCTTCCATGGAACGCCCTATCAAGGACCTGACAGTTTCCAAGCGATGTTTGACCGACATGAATGGTACTACACGCCATCTCGACAGACATCTCAACAACCGAGACATCCACAGGATCCCTCTGAGGATTCACGCTTTGAGGCAGTTACGCCACCACCTCCGCCACCGGCACAACCAGTAATACCTGATCCGCCGAGGCGTAGGAGGACAAATGCTCGTATGTCTACACGAGGAGGAGGGGGTATCCACTTCAGCACTCCTCGACATTCTAGTAGTAGCCACTATCCGCCACTACAAGAAGAAGGACCTTCAAGTCCTATACAGGAGGCGAACTCCGCACCAGCTGCACGAAATTCGCCACCATTTGGGTATGACCAACCCATACCTGCTTATACGGGTCCAACGGCTTACAACCCATTCGAACCGTCACAAGCACAATACAACTATGGCTATGAGCGCGACCCATATGTGGTGTCGGCAAGATATAATGCGCGCTACCCTGACGGAGCACATGGAAACATGGGACCACCGGATTACTCAGCTCATGGGTATCCAATACCTCCCAGACCTCCAGTTCCGCATCAAGCGCCACAACCACGTTTCTCTCCTCCTGAACAGGAAGAAATACTCCATCAACTAGATCGTGTGGAGAGAGAGTTCGAGGAAGAGAAGAAAAGCCACCGAGGATTTCTCAAGGGCTTGGCGAACCTACTAAAGGGCAAAAAGAAGAAACATGACCATTAGCCCTTAATAGTTGTACTACTGTAATTTCTACTTTAAAATAAGTCCCTGCGTGGACTTGTCACTTATTTTAAAACCTCTATGGAGGTATGTACTATTTGAAAGACCCGTTTAGGGCAATATGTAACTGTATTTGAGATTTTGGAATGTATGTTATGAGTTTTGTTTTAATATATATAAAAATAAATCAAAACCATTCCTTTTATATTGATCTGCCTAAATAAAGAATCTTAAAAGGTGAAACCTAGCTTGGGGTCTCTTAAGATCTAGTCAAGATGGTACGACCTAACTGAAAAGATTCTGATTCTCTGTTAACCTCTGTACGCATGTTAACATTCATGGCAGATGTGATTCGTTATAATCACGCACGTCATTCCTATACAATAATCCCTTAAGGATTTCAAAACCCAACTAAATGATCTATAAATCATGGGTTAAATCACCAATGAAGGTGATCAGTATTATAAAGACATCCATTAGTGATGCATTGCCTACGGGCCAACATATTAAAACATCCATTAGTGATGCAGTGCCTACGGGCCAGTATTATAAAGACATCCATTAGTGATGCATTGCCTACGGGCCAACATATTAAAACATCCATTAGTGATGCAGTGCCTACGGGCCAGTATTATAAAGACATCCATTAGTGATGCATTGCCTACGGGCCAACATATTAAAACATCCATTAGTGATGCAGTGCCTACGGGCCAGTATTATAAAGACATCCATAAGTGATGCATTGCCTACGGGCCAACATATTAAAACATCCATTAGTGATGCAGTGCCTACGGGCCAGTATTATAAAAACGTCCATTAGTGATGTAGTGCCTACGGGCCAACCATATTAAAACATCCATTAGTGATGTAGTGCCTACGGGCCAACCTTATTAAAAACATCCATTAGAGGTGTAGTGCCTATGGGCCATAATAATTGTCTTATAAAGACAAAAGGCAGTGGTAGTCTATGACTCTCTGCAAGAAAGAGATAAAAGAACTACGGTTCAAATCTCTATGCCTTTGATTCTATGAAATCTCGGCTAACATTATAAAACATCATCATGATTAGGCTTTATGCCACCAATACTAATTATATAGCTGAAATAGGATATATTCAGATCCTAATATTTAATGAAATAAAAAGTTAACCAAATATGGTCTCTGTACCATGGTTGACAAATTGTCATAAAAGACAATCATATAATAATCTCCTAAGTTAAAATTTTGTTATCTTCTGTAACAGATTCAAGTTACAATGGCGGATCCCAATGGAGAGAACAGCCACACAAACGAAGATGACTATGACAATGCGTCAGTGCATTTGACAGGCGCACAACTGAAGGCTCTGATTGACAATGCTGTCCAGGCAGCTATTGATCGTCAACATACTGAGTCCCAAGGCAGAACTGTGTCAAAACCACCCTCTAAACCAAAGACACACTCCAAACCACCCTCTGAACCCAAGAAAGATGACGACAAACATTCGTCTACTGAGCACAGCGTTCATCGCGATAGAGAATATACTGATGCGTCAAGTGCTAAGGGTTGCACCTACAAATACTTTGTATCATGTAAGCCCCGTGATTTTACAGGGGAGAAGGGTGCGGTTGACTGTATCACCTGGCTAGACGAGATGGACACGATAGTGGACATCAGCGGGTGCGCTGAGAGGGATGTGGTTAAGTTTGTGTCCCAGTCATTCAAGGGCGAGGCCCTGGCGTGGTGGAGAGCTCTGGTGCAGGCTTCAGGTAAGTCTGCCTTGTACAAAATGTCATGGGGGGAGTTTATTACCCTCATAAAAGAAAACTACTGCCCTCAGCACGAGGTTGAGAAGATTGAGGCAGATTTTGTCTCACTAGTGATGACAAACCTGGATTGTCAAGCATATCTGACAAGTTTTAACACTATGTCACGCCTGGTGCCATATCTTGTGACACCAGAACCTCGAAGGATTGCCCGATTCATTGGGGGCTTAGAGCCGGCAATCAAGGCCAGTGTGAAAGCTTCTAGGCCGACGACTTTCAGGTCAGTTACTGACCTCTCCTTGTCACTTACACTTGATGCTGTCCGTCTGAGGGCACAAAGGAGCAAGGAGGCTGAAAAGCAAAAACGTGAGGATGATACCTCACGAAAGTCTGGGAAAAAGCACCGTGGAAACGGTGAGGGCAAGAGAGGGTCGGAGGCAAAGAAGGAGGGGCAAGCTGATGGAAGACCTCACTGCAAGGTCTGCAAGAAACCACACTCCGGAAAGTGTAGGTTTGCGTCTGGTTCACAGTCGCAACAAAAGACTCCACCCTGTGGGCTATGCAAGTCCAAGGATCATAAGACAGTGGAGTGCAAAAAGATAAAGGATGCAACCTGCTATAATTGTAACGAAAAGGGGCATATAAAGAGTAATTGCCCGAAGTATGCCAAGAAGGCGGAGGAGACTAAGAAATCAAATGCGAGAGTTTTTCGCTTGGATGCAAAGGAAGCGGTTAAGGACGACAATGTGCTTACAGGTACTTTTCTCGTAAATAATATATTTGCAAGAGTACTATTCGATTCTGGCGCCGATAAATCCTTTGTAGACCAGAAATTTTGCCAACTACTAAATATGCCAATCAAAACCCTTGACGTGAAATACGAAGTAGAGTTAGCAGACGGCACGATAGAAACCGTCTCAACTGTTCTAGAAGGATGTGAAATGTCCATTAGGAACCATTCTTTTCCTTTATCTCTACTTCCTTTCAAATTAGCGGGTTTTGACATTGTGCTAGGCATGGACTGGTTATCCCGTAATCAGGCCCAAATCATTTGCGGCAAAAGGCAAATAGTTTTAAAGACTCCGAGTGGTGAATCTCTTACCATTCAAGGAGATACGCAGTACGGGTTGCCCGAAGACGTATCTATGCTGAAAGCTTCAAGGTGTTTGAACAGAGGCTGTGTAATTTACATGGCTCAGGTGATAATTGAAGAACCAAAGCCGAAGATCGTGGATCTTCCCGTCATTTCTGAATACCCCGAGGTTTTTCCCGAAGAACTACCTGGTTTGCCACCAGATAGACAAGTGGAGTTCAGAATAGACATCATTCCTGGAGCAGCTCCGATAGCCAGAGCACCTTACAGATTAGCGCCAACGGAAATGAAAGAACTGAGGACCCAGTTAGATGAACTGCTGGCGAAAGGTTTCATCAGACCTAGTTCATCTCCCTGGGGAGCGCCAGTTCTGTTTGTAAAGAAGAAAGACGGATCAATGCGGTTGTGCATTGATTACCGTGAGCTGAACAAAGTTACTATAAAGAACAGATATCCTTTGCCAAGGATCGATGATCTGTTCGATCAGCTGCAAGGAGCGAGCTACTTCTCAAAGATCGACTTAAGGTCGGGTTATCATCAACTAAGGGTCAGAGATGAAGATGTACACAAGACTGCATTTAGGACTCGCTATGGTCATTACGAGTTCCTAGTGATGCCTTTTGGGCTCACAAATGCACCGGCTGCGTTCATGGACCTCATGAACCGCGTTTGCAAGCCGTATTTAGATAAATTCGTCATAGTCTTCATAGACGATATCCTGATCTATTCTAAAAGCCAAGATGACCACGAGAAGCACCTTCGTTGCATTCTCGAATTACTACAGCGTGAGAAACTCTACGCCAAATTCTCGAAATGTGAATTCTGGCTACGAGAGGTTCAATTTTTAGGACACGTTGTGAGTGAGCGTGGTATCCAAGTGGATCCCGCTAAGGTAGAGGCGGTCATGAACTGGCAAGAGCCAAAGACGCCTACCGAAATCCGTAGCTTCCTGGGGTTAGCAGGATACTACCGGAGATTTATTGAAAATTTTTCGAGGATTGCTGCGCCCTTGACTTCTTTGACCAAGAAGAAAGAAAAGTACATTTGGGGCCCAAAGCAGCAAGAGTCCTTTGAAATACTGAAGCAGAAGCTGAGCAACGCACCTGTGTTAACCTTACCTGAGGGTACAGATGAATTCGTAGTTTACTGCGATGCATCACACACGGGCATGGGGTGTGTGCTTATGCAAAAGGGCAAGGTGATTGCCTATGCTTCAAGGCAATTAAAGGTGCATGAAAAGAATTACACCACCCATGATTTGGAGTTGGGTGCCGTTGTATTTGCACTGAAATTATGGAGGCATTACCTTTATGGTATTAAATTTGTGATTTATTCTGATCACAAAAGCCTCCAACACCTGTTCAACCAGAAGGAGTTGAACATGAGACAGCGCCGTTGGATGGAAACCCTGAATGATTATGACTGTGAAATCAGGTACCATCCCGGCAAGGCGAATGTGGTCGCCGATGCCTTGAGCAGAAAGGAAAGGGTAAAACCTATCCGAATCAATGCCAAGAGCATTGAGGTTAAGAATAATTTGATGGAAAGGATATTAGCTGCGCAGCGAGAGGCTGTGTTGGAAGCGAATTATCCTAATGAAAAGCTGGGAGTAACTGAGGAGCAGTTGACTCTTAGCAAGGATGGAATTCTTAGACTGAACGGACGTATATGGGTTCCGATATATGGAGGACTACGAGATGTTGTTCTCCAGGAAGCCCATAGTTCCAAATACTCAGTCCATCCTGGTGCTGACAAAATGTACCAAGACTTAAAGGCAAATTATTGGTGGATAGGCTTGAAAAAGTCTGTAGCCGCCCATGTAGCAAAGTGCTTGACTTGTGCTCAAGTCAAAGCCGAGCACCAAAAGCCGTCTGGCTTGCTACAACAGCCTGAACTTCCCGAGTGGAAGTGGGAATGCGTAACTATGGACTTCATAACCAAGTTACCCAAAACCAGGAAAGGAAACGATACAATATGGGTCATAGTTGATAGGCTGACTAAATCAGCTCATTTTCTACCCATCAAGGAGACGTATAGCTCCGATATGTTAGCCCAACTATATGTTGATAAGATTGTAGCCTTACACGGCATACCTGTGTCTATTATCTCCGACAGGGATACTAGATACACATCTCACTTCTGGAAGAGTTTCCAGCAATCTTTGGGCACGCGTTTAAACTTTAGTACGGCTTACCATCCACAGACGGACGGTCAAAGTGAGCGTACTATACAAACGCTAGAAGACATGCTTCGTGCATGTGCGATCGATTTAGGTGGTAACTGGGATAAAAACCTACCCCTGATCGAATTCTCCTACAATAATAGCTACCACACCAGCATAAAGGCTGCGCCTTTTGAGGCATTATATGGTAGGAAATGTAGATCGCCTGTTTGTTGGGCGGAAGTAGGAGAGGTCCAATTATCGGGACCAGAGATTGTTTTCCAGACTACGGACAAGATTGTCCAGATCCGGGAACGTCTCAAGGCTGCCCGCGATAGGCAGAAGAGCTACGCTGATCCAAAGCGTAAGGATTTTCACTTCGAAGTGGGTGAAAAAGTATTACTTAAGGTATCACCCTGGAAGGGGGTGATGCGTTTCGGCAAGAAAGGCAAGCTGAGTCCGAGATACATAGGACCTTTTGAGGTCATTGAACGGGTCGGATCAGTCGCCTATAAACTGAACTTGCCTGAAGAGCTCAATGGAATTCACAATGTGTTCCACATCTGCAATCTCAAAAAGTGCTTCGCCGACGAATCATTGGTGATTCCACACACAGATGTGCATATAGATGAGAGCTTAAAGTTCATAGAAAAACCTTTGTCGATTGAAGATCGACAGGTGAAGAAGCTTCGCAGAAAGCACGTACCGATTGTAAAAGTCAAATGGGATGCTCGTAGAGGTCCTGAATATACGTGGGAAGTCGAAGCTACAATGAAAGAAAAGTACCCCTATTTATTTGAGTAAATCTCGGGTCGAGATTTATTTTAAGGGGGTGAGGATGTAACACCTCGAAATTTTGTGTCCAATGATGTGTTAACACGTGTCATTTGTTTACACGTGGCATCTATAATAAATAAAGGACAATTTTGACAAACCTTGAAAGTATATAAATTCGAGGGTTATAAAATGTCAACAAGGGTAAATATACTGTATAGTATCCCTAAATAATGCTTAAACCTTCAAACGAATAAATTATAGATCGTACAAAAACAAAACGCGAAAGAAAGTGAGAGATTACAAACTACAGGGGTTAACTGTGTCAACATGTTTAATAATACCTCTGAGTGACCCTTTAACGTTCCAAAGACTTTGTAACGGTATTATACCCTCACTAAAATAATATATATGAATTTCGCGAAGTTTCGATATGAAACGAGAAAGTTACGATCGAACTCGTAGAAGAAGGGTTAAAAGCGTCAATAATGAAAGTTAAGGCTTTCTGAATAATTAATAAACTAACCGGGGACTTAATAATGCGGGTAAATAACACGAGGCCCCTATCGGTAAATAACCGAGGGCCAAACCGCAAAGTTACCCCTTCAAACCCGAAAGGTCAGGCAAATCATTACGAAAGATTTCGTTATTAATGGCCAGATTCTGTAATCATGACAAAAGATTTAAAATTTCTGAAATCTTAACCCTACGCGGCCCGCATTACATAATGGGTTAAGTTGAGGCGGGCCGCGAGCCTCCTCAATTACGCGTTTGGTGTTTAGATCCCAGGCGGCCCGCATTGTAAACGCATGGAACCTCCATGCGGGCCGCATTGGACGCCCAGATGCAGAAAAATTGTGTTTTCTTGACTTTTGAGCATGGTGAACGATCAACCTCCAATAAATGAGGCATGGGTGCCCCCTACTCGACCCATACACCTCTGGGACACCTACCCATCACCTCTGGACTATTGTGAGTGTTGCAATGATCATAGTTGCATGACATTTGCTATAAATAGCCACCTTATGCAACATAACATTCACAACATCAAAACACACACCTCTGATCAATTCAAGAGCTCTCAAGTCCTTTTCTCTGCTCCATAAGCAAGAACACAACTTCTGTAAGTAATTCAACCTTTGTGGTTTCACATTTCCTTAGTAAATGGCTAAGAACCAAACCGTCGTAACTACGGTTTGACTTTACAATAAATCAGTAATGGTTCAGTCTTATGACGAATCAAAAGTGGTTATGAGTTGGTATTTATGTGGGTAATAAACCTCTAAAATGGTTCCCCCTGATCACCACTCTAACTATGTCAAATGTCGAGTCAAACGTGCGGTTAAAAAGTCAACAGAAAGCTATTTTAGCGATTTATGCATAATCTGTAATGTATATGTTATGGAACCTGTTTTGACAATCATAAAACATGATGATAAGTATATAAACCTATTTGCGCTCGTTTGAATCGATCATTTGCTATATTGAACCGGTTCGGAGCCGAAGGTCGCAAAAGTTTGACTTTTGCTTTGACTTCAGTTCTGACCCGTTTTAGTGAGGTATAAATATACCTTAGGACTCTCTTAGGACCAGGTCACATGTTGGTATAAGCCTCTGTGGTCGGTTCATGAGTTATCCAAGTCTTTTGCGCAATTCCGTCATTCGCCTAAAAGTTGACCGTAACGGCCTTTTAAAATTAAAACGAGTATTTCGGACACGTGAACGGACCAAAACCTTGCTTATTAAATTATAAGCATGTCCTTAAAGTTTCACGTCAATCCGAGGTCTAGAATGAGAGTTATGCTAAAAGGCGCACTTTTAAGAAAGTTTTGTAATTAACGGCGCAATTAGCATAACGCCCATCTAACCCAAGTTTTCGTCACCAAAACTTTTACCCACTGTGGTAAAATAATATTTTGGGAATTTTAAAGATTTTTAATAATTTTTACCTTGCTCATAACCTGCGGTTATGGCTACGGTTCGGTAAATACCGAATATGCCCTTTTTGGCCAAAACGGGAGTTCTACAAGGTCTTTTGACCCGATTCCAGTTGCCACTGATTTTAAATAATAAATAAAGTATTTTAAGCTCTACAAGCTGTTCGGGAAACTCAGATTTCCTGTAGAACTCTAAAAGCCCTTTTGAAGTCTTTAAAATGACCGAAAAGCCCCTACGGGGCATAATATTAACTTAAACTCGTTACGGGCATTACGGAAGGTATCCTACTGATACCAAAATACCTTTACGGCATATTGACCTAGGAAATAAGCGTAGGACACTTATGGTTAACCGTATCGCCTATTTGCGCACACGGTACGGCTCATGAAACTAGTTTTCGTGCAATAGCCGATATGGGTCAAATTATATTATTTGAACCCCAAAATCCAGAGTATGAACTATAAACCCATATAAAACAAGTCACTGAACTTGTTGGGTCCAAATCATACTCCATTCACGGTTTTCGCCTTTTCGTGCGAATTAACCATATCTATATATCGGAATCAACCGGTTTAAGCTACGGCTAATATAAGGACCGTTAGGATTCTAAGAGGTTAATTAAAACCTTCGTTCCAGATTAGGAGCCCCAGTAAAAGCTATCGGTGACTTGATCTAAATTAAGGATTTATACTTGCAAAGGTAAATACTTTAACTTATTTCCCCTATATGGGCTTAGGTTACGGTATATTAATACCGCTTGATTGAGCATTATATAATTCCATCGCTTAGGTGGTTAATTGATTAAATGTGATTGGCTCATTTAAACAGTTTTGTTGCTTATAAGCCTTTGGGGGGTTTAATGACCGTTGTCCCGGATATCCTTGGCATCATTTTACGAAATGGCCACGACCATCGACATCCCGGTGTAGGCGTACACCCGGTATAAAGTGTCGACATTAAAATTAAAAGACGTAGCCGTTGGTTTTTATACTACGGTTTTACGCAACGTGGTGTGTCTATAAATCTTTAACCCGGCACGACCCGGGCTACTGAACGCATAAAAGAACATGTAAAACGTTCACAAGATCATTATGAATTTTCCCAAGTTATAAAAGAGTTTGTGCCTTGTGCATTCAAATCAATTTTAATAAACATTTTCAAATGTGTCAGTTGAATGTATTTACCAGTGTAAACTGACGTATTTTCCCCAAAAAGATTAAGTGCAGGTACCTAAACGTAAATTGGCTGGTATTAGCTCCCTAGCGTCGTGATAAGTCTCGCAAGCTTGATTGCAGTATCTGATGGAACAATGCTTTATGTTTATTTACGATCCACTGTGGATATAATCAACTTCTGTAATACATTTGATATTACAACCAGAGGTTGAGTTTATATATTTATCTTATGCTTCCGCTGTGCATTATATAATTGTGTGGTTTGACTATATTGTTGCCAACATCGTCACGGTAAACCCCCACCGGGCCCACCGGTGAGACACGTGGAAATCGGGGTGTGACAAGTACTATGAAGATTAAAATTACGACCTTTATCCATCATATACTTACAATGAAGAACAATGGTATGAACCATCTACTTCATATGAGTACTATGAGGAACCAAGGATCGAACAACCGGATTCAAGCTTTGAGGATCCTGATCCTTTCTCTATCACCGAAGTAGCCGATAGGATAATAGAAAAACTTAAAACTATCGAGCGATGCATAAAAGAATCTCGCGCAAGGGAAGAGGAGTCCCGCGCAAGAGAAGAATTAAATAAAAAAATGATAGTTGAAGAGTTAAAAATGGAAGAACAAATAAGTGAAAAACCGACACATGAGTTAAACAACGAAAAAGGTGAGGACAATAGCGTTAAAATCCAAGAAGAGTCTAATTTTGAAGAAAATAATCTCTTGTCACCTTCTTTTGAAAACCATTGTTTAGTACCCACTCATGCTAAGTTTTTAAAAGAGTTAAACACTAACACTAAAATTGAAGAAATGGTAAGTGTTAAGTTAACTAATGATCAAACTTCGCTAATAAAGAAGACCCTTTTGAAATTAACGTTACACCGGTTCCATGTTTCTTTCAAAATTCCTTTATTAGTAATATCACCATTGATAAAGATCTTTGTGTTAACATAATGCCTAACTACATTTTCGAAAAATTAAGTATTGGTGATTTTTCTCCACTTCAAATACCCATTTTCTATCCGATCAGAAAGTAATAAAATCAAGCGGTGTAGTTGAGGATGTCTTGGTTCAAACAAATTAAATGGTAATCCCAACCGACTTTGTCATCCTCGATGACACTCCTAGTGTTGGGACGACCTTTTGTAAAAACTCATGAAGCTTTGCAAAACCGGAAGTTCAATAATCTACCTCTTCAACTAGGGGCATTCAAAAGGAGCATAGATCTTGAGCACTCAATGAAATATCCTTTTGGCAACAATGACCCCCTAATTGAAGATGAAGATGAGCCATCCGATACAAGTGAAAAGATTGACCACTTTGTTGAAGAAGAGGTCTCCATAGAACAAACTTTTAAAGTTCTTGATCAAAATGAGCCTCAAAATAAGGAGTCTCCTAAAGACCCACCCCTTGAGCTCAAAGAACTTCCAAAAGGTTTGGAATATGCTTTTCTAGACAAAGATGGTAAATCACCTGTAATTATTTCGTCTAAATTAAGTAGTTTAGAGAAAGAAAAATTAATTAAACTTTTGAAAAAACATAAAAATGCGATCGCTTGGAAGCTTGTAGATATTAAAGGAATAAGTCCTTCCATGTGCACGCACAAAATTTTAATGAATGATGACTACAAATCGGTAATACAACCACAACGTAGAGTAAATCCAAATGTGCAAGAAGTGGTTAAAAGCGAAGTCATCAAATTACTTGATGCTGGACTTATCTACCCTATCTCAGATAGTCCCTGGGTAAGTCCCGTCCAAGTAGTTCCAAAGAAAGGAGGTATGATGGTAATAACTAATGAAAAGAATGAATTAATACCAACGAGAACCGTCACAGGATGGAGAGTATGTATAGACTATAGACGATTAAATGAAGCAACAAGGAAAGATCACTTTCCTTTGCCCTTCATTGATCAAATGTTAGAAAGATTATCCTGTCATAAATTTTACTATTTCTTAGATGGTTTTTCAGGTTACTTTCAAATCCCGATAGCACCTGAAGACCAAGAAAAGACAACTTTCACATGTCCCTATGGAACTTTTGCTTATCGACGCATGCCATTTGGTCTATGTAATGCCCCCACAACATTCCAACGTTGCATGGTGGCCATCTTCCATGATATGATAGAAAAGACAATGGAAGTCTTCATGGACGACTTTTCTATCTTTGGAGATTCATACGACCAATGCCTCGATAACCTTGAACGAATGCTATCCCGATGTGAGGAAACTAACCTCGCCCTTAACTGGGAAAAATGCCATTTCATGGTAACAGAGGGAATAGTGCTCGGTCACAAGATCTCTAGCGAAGGAATGGAAGTTGATCGAGCAAAAATAGACACTATTTCTCGATGACCTCCACCATCCTCCGTTAGAGCAATCAGAAGTTTCTTAGGGCATGCCAGATTTTATAGACGGTTTATCAAAGACTTTTCTAAAATTTCAAGACCTTTAACAAAATTACTTGAAAAAGATGCGCCTTTCATCTTTGACAAGGATTGCAATCAGGCATTTCTAACCCTCAAGGAAATACTAGTCAATGCACCTATCATGATAGCGCCTGATTGGAAATTTCCTTTCGAAATCATGTGTGATGCAAGTGACTTTGCCGTTGGAGCAGTCTTGGGACAAAGAAAAGAGAAGCATTTTCACCCAATCTATTATGCTAGTAAAACACTTAACGATGCACAAGAGAATTATATAACAACTGAAAAAGAATTACTAGCTGTGGTATTTGCTTTTGATAAATTTCGTTCTTATCTTGTACTTTCTAAAACAATAGTCTATACAGATCATGCAGCCATTCGATACCTTTTCAAGAAACAAGACGCAAAACCCCGTTTGATCAGGTGGATTTTACTCCTCCAAGAATTTGATATTGAAATCAAAGACAAAAGAGGAGCAGAAAACACCGCTGCAGATCATCTTTCTCGCTTAGAAGACCCAGCTTTGGAGGCAACTAGGGACGAGCAAATCAACGAAAAATTTCCAACGGAGTCCCTAGAAATGGTGGAATACAAGGAAGAACCATGGTATGCCGACTATGCTAACTACTTAGCTAGCGGTATAGTCGCCAAAGGATGGCCACATCACCAAAGAAAAAAATTCTTTGCCAATGTGAAGAATTACTTTTGGGAGGATCCTTATCTTTTCAAAATGTGTGCCGACCAACTCATCCGAAGGTGCGTACATGGTAGTGAAGCAAGAAGAATTCTCCGCCATTGTCATGAAGGTCCATACGGAGGACATCATGGTGCCGCTACACGAAAGGTATTTGATTCAGGATTTTATTGGCCGACCATTTACAAAGACGCGCAAAGTCTAGTTAAGACATGTGATGCTTGCCAAAGATCAGGTAATATTTCTTCCAAAAACGAAATGCCACAAAATGGCATTCTCGTTTGTGAAATTTTTGATGTGTGGGGACTCGACTTTATGGGACCTTTCCCGCCGTCAAAAGGAAACAAATATATACTTGTGGCAATAGATTACCTGTCTAAATGGGCCGAGGCCGAGGCACTTCCAACAAATGATGGAAGAGTCGTGGTAAGATTTCTGAAAAAATTATTCTCTCGTTTTGGAACACCTAAAGCATTAATAAGTGATAGAGGTACCCATTTTTGTAATCATCAACTTGAAAAAATCTTAACAAGATATGGGGTCTATCACCGGGTCTCAACAGCTTATCACCCTCAAACCAACGGACAAGCCGAAGTGACTAATAAGAGGTTTAAAACGAATACTTGAAAAAACCGTAGGATTAAATAAAAAGGAATGGGCTGATAAATTAGATGATGCTTTATGGGCTTTTCGAACTGCCTATAAAACAACCATAGGCACAACCCCATATAAGCTCGTCTATGGAAAAAGTTGTCATTTGCCGGTAGAAATAGCTCACAAGGCCTACTGGGCAATAAAAAATGTAAACTTGGATTTAGAATTTACAGGCAAAAATCGATTTTGTCAAATAAATGAATTAGACGAATTAAGGAATTATGCATACTCTAACTCTGAAATTTATAAGGAAAGAATGTAAAATTTACACGACAAACACATTAAACATGATGAATTTCGAGTAGGAGATCAAGTTCTATTGTTTAATTCAAGACTTCGATTATTTCCGGGTAAACTAAAATCTAGGTGGTCAGGACCTTTTTCCATCACCCATATTTTTCCTCACGGTGCAGTAGAAATTAAATCTCGGAATGGAATTCCATTCAAAGTCAATGGCCAATGGCTAAAACTCTATCAAGGATTCATTGAGGATGAGGAGGAAGAAATCTCGCTTCAAACGGTCGAAGAGTAAAGGCATCAACATCATACCTGGTAGGTTACGAACAAGCGAATGAACATCGAAACTGGTAAGTCTCTTAACCGAGTTTTGGGAAAACATGGCACTCACACGAGCACTATATAAAAAAAATTCAAAAACTATGCTCGGCGCGGGGCCGTGTCCGCTGGACACGGGGTCGTGTCCGCGCAACTGTCGAGATAAAACCCCTTTTTCATAACAGTTACACCATTCCACACGCCCCGTTTCCCCGAAAAATGCTCTGGTCCAGGCGATTTTCCACAGAATTTCGACGTCTCCTCTCATTCTAACAACATCAAGGTATGATTCTATCCTCATTAGTAGTTAGATTAGTTACTTGCATGTAGTTAAAACATCAAAAATTTGGGAAAAATCTAGGGTTCTTGAATTTCATCTGAATCAAACCTCAAATTTTTGCATAAATCTGTTAGCATTAGTTTAGATTAGTGTTATGGAAAGTAAACCCACTTGTATTGTTGATAGATTTGCCCGATTTCTCACAAAAACCCCAAATCCTTGTTTTTGAACCGGAAAAGATAAAATCGAAAGGGTAAATGGTTTGTTTTGGGAAAAACGGCACTTGGGGTTTCATTTTCGGGGGAAACCGCACCTTCTTGGCCAAAAATTTTCAGATTTTCGGGACCGGGTCGAAAAATGGAATTTTTGAGTAACAGACGCCTGGACACGGGGTCGTGCCCGCTGAGCACGGGGCCGTGTCCAGCTCACTGTTTACAGTTTTCTCCAAAAATCTCATTGTTTCGTGCTAACTTTTGGTGTATTCTTTCAGATGTCGAAGAAGTTCACAAGATTCAACGCAAACGAGCTCGATGCTAGGGCCAGATATGACACACTTCAAACAAGACCGGAAGAATACCCAAGACAAGCATGCACGGACCTCTTAGCCATGGTGAACCAACTTGACCGGTTTAACAACCTCGTTACTGGCCCACTAAGGATTGCCCTAACCACTAGACTTTGTTCCGTCCACGAGTGCACTATGGAGTTCTATAGCACCTTCACTTTCAATTCAAGGTGCGGCCCTTTCGACAATAATTGGGTGGCATTCCGATGTGGCGGAACGAGGTACTCGATCTCAATGGCACAATCGGGGCAATAGTGGGGCTGTATACGGAGGAGGATTCGGGAAGTGAAGAGAACACCGGAGGGGTGCGAGATTTGGATGAGAACGAGCGCCAAGCCGCGTGGGCTCAGATTGGTGAAGGACACTACAACCCAAGCAGCACAAAGAGTACCAAGTTGAGGGGCCCACTCTACCGATACATCCATAGGGTCCTCGGTTACTCTTTAAGCTAAAGGCATGATAGTGGTGGTGTTGTTGGGTTGAGAGATCTGATAGTCCTTCACTGCATTCACAACTGAAGACACCTAGATGTTCCATTTCTCCTACTCTAAAACATGCATCTGAACCGGCTAGCTCATGCACCAACCCCTATTTTCTTCGGGGGATGGGTGTACCGCCTCTTTAAGCACTTCGTGAACATACCTAGGTCTTTCGAAAGGAGCCCATGGTCGGGACGGGTCGATGTTCACATCTGTCGCTCCATGAACCTAATCTTTGAGGCGGAAGACGGGTCGGTCAGCTTTCAGAGGATGCAAGGCCATGCATGGAACCCACAAGAGGCGCTAGTCCATCACGCTCCACCTCCCCACTACCAGTACCAACCTCACGGTGAACCGGGCCCCTCCTCCTCACAAGGATGTGGTTTTCCTAACTTTCAGAGTTTGCATGATCTTTTGCAGGAAAACCTTATGTGCACCAGGAACCCCTACAACCTCGCCAACAACACGTACAACCGGGTCGGAGCCATTGAAAGAAACATCTCCGATATCCAAGATGACATCGGAAGCATCCGGGAGTACATGGCGGGGCATGGAGGAGGAGGTGATGACGAGGACAGTGATGAAGACATGGACTAGGCAGGTGGAGTAGGAGCAGGAGCAGGTGGTTGGTGATCCCACAGGTTAAATCCCCTTTTCTATCGAATAATTTCCGGCCTGCGTGCCGAGTGTTGAACAATTTACTTTCCCTAACTTCTTTTTTTTTTTTTGCTTTTGTTTTTAACTTGATGGTTTGGATGTTGAACTTGGTAATCTAGGATGTTTGGTATTGTTTGGTGTGGTATTTATTGATAAAACAGGTATATACGAGGCTTAGAGTACTAAACACTAGTACTACTAAAGCCGGAACAGGAAAACCGGAGCTAGAAACCTGTTTTTCAACCTTGCAGACTGTCAACACGGGGTCGTGTCCGGCCGACACGCCCCCGTGGCCACCTCCCAGACTTGCTGTTTGTTTACTTTCTGCAGATTTTTGCCAGACACGGGGTCGTGTCCAGCCAACACGCCCCCGTGTCCACCTTCTGTAAGTTTTCGTTACTGGCACCTGAACACGGGGTCGTGTCCATCCGACACGGGGCCGTGCCCAGAATGCCAGTAACATAAAATTTTGCTTTTAACACCCTTTTACACATTCAATCAACCTAAAAACTTATTTCTGTGACACATTGAGGACAATGTGTAATTTAAGTGTGGGGGGGGGGGGATGCTAAAACTTTGAATCTTGCAAGTCCTAATTAACAAGCCTTACACAAAACTCTATTGGAACCGCTAATCCCCCCATTTTTTTTTTCAAAAAAATTTCATTTTTTTTACCTGTCTAAGTTTAAGTTGGGAATTTCAAGTTCTAACAAGGTTATATTTTTACAAGTTTACAACCGATAGCGTCGTGATAAAAAGAACCAACATAAGAAAATTATGAAACGGCATGATAGTTAAAATTTGATTATATATACTTGATCACATAAAAAAAACCATTCCCACAAAAGTGAGTAGCCGCTTGGTTCATATGACTCTAGAACTTGCCACGACAATGCATTCCCGGTCCTTACCAACTTAATGCTCATTTTGAGCCTTTATGGAGCATACAAATACATATCTTTACACTAAATGCTCATTTTTCGTTTCTTGTGTGAATAGCCGCTTGGTTCATACGACTCTAGAACTTGCCACGACAATGCATTCCCGGTCCTTACCAACTTAAACCCGAGTAAGTAAATGATGGAGGCATTAGGACTAACCCTTTTTTTTTCTTTCTACACCATTATTTTTCATTTTTTTTACCACCTACCCAAAAATCCCCCTAGTTAACCCCTTTGAGCCTAAACCTTTTCATTTCTTAACCCAAAACAATCACCCTTTTTACCCACCTAAACCTTTTTATTTTAACCCTTTCTTTTAGTAACAAAGCTCGGTTTTTCTTATGACTTTTCAAAATATATATATATATATATATATATATATATATATATATATATATATATATATATATATAGTTGATGAAACCAAATAAACAAACAAGTTCATCAAAATTAACCTTGTTTGAAAGAAATGGTTCATCAAGATATAAATAAAATTGTGAAAAATAAAAAGTCTTTAAAAACCGATGCTTTTTACGCTTTCGCCCTTTTACTAACCACTAACCCAACCACCCACCTTTAGCCCAAGCCTAACCCTTCACCAAAAAAAAGTCCTCTTGATAGTTACAAAGGTATATAGTTAAAAAGGATGAGGATTGATTGCTTGGCAATCCTATGGTAGGAGTAAGTTTCATGCCGCTCTCGAGTGATTCACTAAAAATACACATTCGGCCGAGTGTTGAGTGATCCCCCGTGAGGTATGTGAACTTGTATATATATGAAATTTTAAAAAAGGCATGTTATGCCCTAATAAGTAATTTATCTTATGAAACGTTTTTAATAAATCATGACGAATAGGATTGTAAATAAATAAAAATAAAACTTAAATAAAGAATCTTGGAAATCCCGACACTCTATGACAAGGTCAAAAACCTTCTCTTCTACCCATTCCATTTGGGAGTGGAAAAGCCACATTATAAAGAGTTTTGCTTGAGGACAAGCAAAGATTCAAGTGTGGGGGTATTTGATGTGCGCAAAATGAAATATATAAATTACATCAATTGTGGCATAAAACTAACCCTTTTTTAGTACTAATGTTGGAAAAAGTGTGCTTTTGTCTTCCTTTGTATTTTCAGGATTAAATGAGCTCAAATGAACAAAAGAAGCAAACATACAGCTAAATCTAGCATAAATACAAGAAAAGGAACAAACATGGCATGCCCGACCTCCCGACAGCATCTTCCCAAAGCAAAACAAGAAGACAGAAGGCTGAACACGCCCCGTGCTCAGTGAGCACGGGGGCGTGCCCAAGGGTCAGCAGAAAAGACAAAGTGATAGAAGCTTCTACTGCCCACCACGGGGCCGTGCTCAGCAGACACGGGGGCGTGGTCAACTGTTATAGACGCATTTAGTGAAATTGCGAATTGCAATTAATGAAGAGAGAGACTCGGATGGACACGGGGCCGTGCCCAGTGGACACGGGGCCGTGCCCAGGTTTCTGTTCAGCCTATAAATAGGAGTGCTTGGAGCTCTTGCAACTCATCCCTTGGCACACTACCTCTCTCACACTTCACCCACCACCCACCACCATCACAACACCATCATCCACCACCATCATCCATTGTCCATCATAGAATGTGTGAGTCGTCTCGGGATCCAAGATTGATCGTAAGAGTTCTTGACAATCAAAGGCCATGTTTGCCTAAGTCTCTTACATCACTTGGTGAAGAAAAGTGTTTAGTGTAATACTTTTTATTTTTAATCTTTTGCACTTTTTAATTGGTTTTGTATTAATGACTTTAATTACTAGTTTCTTATATTGAAGGTGATTCTTCCTTATCGTTTGTCCGTGGTGTCTTGGCATTATTTTACTGTCTATATAAAATAAAAGATTTTCACCATTCATATCTCCACGGTCTATATGGAGGTATGTTGGCTACCTGGTCAGGGGTTAAGGGAACGGTTTGGTAAGAGTCTTGCCATTGTTCAGTGTATAGATCCTGCAAAGGACCTGGATCAAATTTAGTAGGACCTCCTTCAATACCCAACGGTATTGGATGGCGGGGGTCCAAACTCTTTGATCCCCTCATAAGTTAAACTACTATTAAAACTTTAACTCGGCTACTTAGGACTGTATCCCTGCTGACTCAGACTACTTAGCCGATGGTAACGTCGCCTTCAAAAGAGGGGCCTACCACATTATGCATTACTAACTTAATTAATTATCTTTCAATAATCCGACCCTTTAGGATTGTATCCTTGCTGACTCAAACTACTGGGTTGAGGGTAACGTCACCTTCAAAAGAGGGGCCTACTACAATAACTAAGATAATCTCTTAAACAAGTGCAAAAGTGCGAAAATAATCGAAGGTTACATTACACACGAGTCGGATCCAAGTGATTCATCTTGTCTATCTGTTTTTACTTTTATTTTTATTTTCAGCATTTTAGTTAGTTTTATTTTTCTAGTTTAAAAAACCTTTTTTCTAACATTTTGATTTGATTAGACGTTGAGGATAAAATGGTACTAAAAGCTCTTGTGTCCTTGGACGACCTCGGTATCTTACCAACACTATACTACGTCCACGATGGGTGCACTTGCCCATATGTGTGTTTAGTGTTAGTAAATATCGTGTTTATAAATTTAAAACTTGGCTAAAAAGTGTAAAAAGGGCTTAAAATATACACCTAAATTATATACACACTGACACGCATCAGATATTCTGAGAGAGTATGAGTCATCGCATGAGAGATTTCCAGGTGAGTATTCTAGACGTCAACGGCAAACTTCAAATGATGATGAAGCCGGTCCAAGCAATGCTGGTGAACATGATGATATTCAACAATCTTCAGAGCAAGAAAATGTTCTTGATAATCAGACGGCAGTCAATGAGAATTTAGAATCTGATAACATGCCAGTTTTTGATCATGGTGATTCAGATTCTGAGGGGAAGCAGATCCAGATTTCAAGTTAAACAAATCCAGTCGGTGAACACGATGTAAACCAGAATGTCACAAATTTGGAAGGCGAGGTAGATGTTCCAGGCGAGGTGATGCCACGAACTCTTTCATACCATCCAGAGGAGTTGATTATTGGAGAATTACAATCAGGCGTTCGCACTAGATGACAAATTGACCAAGGGCTTACTTGTATTTATTCTACAGTAGCTCCTTTATAAACTGAGTTTTCACTAAGTTGTTTTATTTCGCAGATCGAAACTGTGTTAGATGGATGTGTTATATCCATTAGGAACCACTCTTTTCCTTTGTCCTTACTTCCTTTGAAGTTAGCCGATTTCGATATAGTAATAGGCATGGATTGGCTATCCCATAATCAAGATCAGATTGTGTGCAATAAGAAGCAAGTAGTAGTCAAGACTCCGTCTGGCGAGCCACTTATCATTCAGGGAGATACCCAGTATGGACTGCCTGAGCAAGTGTCTATGCTCAAGGCATCTGGATGTTTGAAGAAGGGTTGTGTCATTTATATGGCACAGGTGACTATTGATGAGCAGAAGCCCAAGGTTGAAGATATTCCAATCATTTCTGAATACCCTGAAGTATTTCCTGAAGAACTACCTGGTTTACCACCAGATAAGCAAGTAGAATTCAGAATTGACATCATCCCTGGAGCAGCGCCTGTTGCAAGAGCACCTTATAGGTTGGCACCAACAGAGATGAAGGAATTGAGGACGCAGCTAGATGAATTGCTAGCCAAAGGTTTTATTAGACCTAGCTCGTCTCCTTGGGGAGCGCCAATCCTATTTGTCAAGAAGAAGGATGGGTCGATGCGTCTGTGCATCGATTACCGTGAGCTTAATAAGGTTACTATCAAGAATAGGTATCCTTTGCCCAGGATCGACGATCTGTTCGATCAGCTACAAGGGGCAAGTTACTTCTCAAAGATCGGCTTGAGGTCAGGTTATCATCAATTGAAGGTTAAAGATGAAGATGTACACAAGACTGCGTTTAGGACTCACTATGGTTATTATGAGTTCCTAGCGATGCCTTTTGGCGCCTACCGCATTCATGGATCTCATGAATCGCGTATGCAAGCCCTATCTAGATAAATTTGTCATCGTCTTCATTGATGACATCCTCATCTACTCGAAGAGTCAAGCTGACCATGAGAAGCATCTCCGTTGCATTCTTAAGCTGCTTCACCAGGAAAAGCTTTATGCCAAGTTTTCAAAATGTGAATTCTGGCTTCGTGAAGTCCAATTTCTTGGACATGTTGTTAGTGAGCGTGGTATCCAAGTAGATCCCGCTAAGGTTGAAGCTGTCATGAATTGGCAGGAGCCAAAGACGCCTACGGAAATTCGTAGCTTCCTAGGACTAGCAGGATACTATTGGAGATTTATCGAAAACTTCTCAAGAATTGCAGCACCCCTGACTTTACTCACCCGCAAGAATAGCAAGTTTGATTGGGGGCCTAACCAGCAAGAATCCTTCGATGTTTTGAAGCAGAAGTTGAGCAATGCTCCTGTATTGACATTGCCAGACGGGGTTGATGAGTTTGTGGTATATTGTGATGCATCACACACCGGTATGGGCTGTGTGCTGATGCAGAAAGGCAAGGTCATTGCCTATGCTTCACGTCAGTTGAAGGTGCACGAGAAGAATTACACCACCCATGATTTGGAGTTGGGTGCCATTGTATTCGCACTAAAACTATGGAGGCATTATTTGTATGGAACTAAGTGTGTGATCTATTCTGATCACAAAAGCCTTCAACACTTGTTTAATCAGAAGGATTTAAACATGAGGCAGCGACGTTGGGTAGAAACTTTGAATGATTATGATTGTGAGATAGGATACCATCCAGGCAAGGCAAATGTGGTTGCCGATGCCTTAAGCAGGAAGGAAAGAGTGAAGCCTATAAGAATCAATGCCAAGAGCATTGAGATAAAGAATAGTTTGAATGAAAGGTTGTTAGCTGCACAGAAGGAAGTTGTGCTAGAGGCTAACTATCCTGATGAAAAGCTAGGAGTAACTGAAGAGCAGTTATCCTATGGCAAGGACGAAATCCTAAAGTTAAACAGACGTATTTGGGTTCCAGTTTATGGAGGGCTTCGGGATGTCATCCTCCAAGAAGCCCACAGTTCCAAATATTCTGTTCATCCTGGAGCTGATAAGACGTACCAGGATCTGAAGGCAAACTATTGGTGGATAGGCTTGAAGAAGTCTATAGCTTCCTATGTAGCTAAATGTTTGACATGCGCGCAAGTCAAAGCTGAACATCAAAAGCCGTAAGGCTTGCTACAACAACCTGAAATTCCCACTTAGAAATGGGAAATGGTGACAATGGATTTCATCACCAAGTTGCCAAATACAAAGAAAGGAAATGATACTATATGGGTGATAGTAGATAGACTGACTAAGTCAGCACATTTCCTACCCATTAAGGAAACTTATAGCTCTGACATGTTAGCCCAATTGTACGTAGATAAGATTGTCTCACTGCATGGTGTACCAGTATCTATTATCTCGGACAGGGATACTAGATACACATCACATTTTTGGAAAAGTTTCCAACAGTCTTTGGGCACGCGCTTAAATTTTAGTAAGGCTTACCATCCTCAGACAGATGGGCAGAGTGAACGTACCATCCAAACTCTGGAGGACATGCTACGTGCATGTGTAATTGATTTAGGTGGTAGTTGGGATAACCACCTGCCGTTGGTCGAATTCTCCAATAACAATAGCTACCATACAAGCATTCAGGCTGCGCCTTTTGAGGCATTATATGGTAGAAAATGCAGAACGCCTATTTGTTGGGAAGCAGTAGGGGAAGCTCAGTTATCAGGACCTGACATAGTTTTTGAAACAACGGAAAAGGTTGTCCAGATTCGTGACCGCCTGAAAGTTGCCAGGGATAGGCAGAAAAGTTATGCTGATAAAAGGCGAAAACCTCTAAAGTTTGAGGTCGGTGATAAAGTCTTGCTTAAAGTATCACCCTGGAAGGGGGTGATGCGATTTGGTAAGAAAGGTAAGTTAAGCCCAAGGTATATAGGACCATTCGAGATCATCGAATGTGTAGGAACAGTGGCTTATAAGTTAAACTTACCTGAAGAGCTCAGTGGTATTCACAATGTATTCCACATCTGCAATCTGAAGAAATGTCTAGCAGATGAATCGCTAGTCATACCACATACAGATGTGCACATAGATGAGAGCTTGAAATTTGTGGAAAAACCTTTGTCGATTGAGGATCGACAGGTAAAGAAGCTTTGAAGGAAGCATGTGCCAATTGTGAAAGTCAAATGGGATGCCCATAGAGGTCCCGAGTATACGTGGGAGGTAGAGTCCGCAATGAAAGAAAAATACCCTCATTTGTTCCATCTCGAGGTCGAGATTTCTTTTAAGGGAGTGAGGATGTAACACCTCGTAAAATCATAACCAATAAAATAAAGACACGTGTCATGTAAGATAAACGTGTCATAAACACGGATGGAGTTAAAAGATGTATGGTAGGATTTAAAAAAAACGTCGACATGTTAATAATCACCTCTGAGCGACCAAAATTATAAATCCCAAGACCTTAAATCAGTATGATAAACATCTAAAATATACTCAAATCCGGTTATCCCTGAAAGTGCATAATTCAAAGTTTTTAAAGAAAAAGGGATCCTACGATGTTCACGACAAAAATCTCAAATTAAAGCCTTTTACATAAGTCCAAGAGAACACATGTGCTTAGCAACACATGCAAGGACATGCATAGCCTGTCTCTATGGTCCCCTCCTGCTAATTATGACTGAAGATTCGAACTACAAATGAATGCATGGTCAAGACCTTAAAGTTTTCAAAGATTTTGTCTTCTGATGAAGGCTTATGGACCGCAAAGGAGGTGCCTTACGGTCCGTAAGATGGCGGAGCAGGGCAATTTTAATTTAAAAGCAGGTACGGACCGCAAGGCCCAGGGCCTACGGTCCGTAAGGCTCGAAACTGGCCATTTCAGATGAAGGTCGGTTACGGACCGGAAAGCCAAGGGCTTACGGTCCGTAAGAGGTGCTTACGGTCCGCAAGGCTTCTTGCTTACGGTCCGTAAGACTGTCGCTGGAATCAGTAAATGGCAGTTGCCTGTTATAACCGGTTACACCGCCTTAGTTGCATGGTATTCGAATTACAGGATTTGGGCCAATGGTTTTACATGCATAGGGACACATGGGATCATCTGGGAACATTAGTAGACTTGTTTGTGATGATCTTGAGCAATGTGGGTTCCTATATAAAGAATTGTTGTTGCAAATATTTCACTTGCTCACTTCATTCTTATTCAACACCCTTCTCTGGAGCTCTCTGATCAGCAACAAGCTTCCCTAAGATCCATAATCATACTTAGGACCTTTGTAAGTGTCCTTAACCTTCTTTAATTCAGTTTAGCTTGGTTAATTAGCTTAAAGTCAAACCGTCGCAATTAAGGTTTGACTTCGTCATTAATCTTAATTTGTCCAGTCAAATCTCGAATTAAAAATACCTATGAGTTGGAAATTATGTGGGTAATAAACCCTTGAAAGGGAACCCTCTGATTCCCACTCTAATTAGGTCAATTGTCGGGTCAAAGTTAATCTTAAAAAGTCAACAGAAAACTTATTTTCAAATTAATACATAATTAGCAATGTAGGAGCCATGCAACCTGTTTTATCATTAATATAACTTGGTAATTAATGTAAGAACATGTCTAAACAGGTTCACCCCGACAATTTTCAGTTTAGGCTCGGTTCGGGACCGAAAGTCGCATAGTTTGACTTCTGCTTTGACTTTCAGTTCTGACCCGTTTAAGCATAGTTTAGAAATGTCTTAGAGCCTTATTAGGACCAGGTTTCATATAAGTATAACCCTATGTGATTATACAACTTGGTTCATTAGACATCTGATTCATCTGCATATTTCCGTTAATTGCTTAAATATTGACTATTATGCCCTTTTCACCTTAAATTGTGATTTTAGAAAAAGTAAAAGAGTAGAGACCTTCATTACCGATTTGTAAACTTGTACCTAAAATTTGACATCAGTTTGAGGTTTAGATTAAGAGTTATGCTCATTAGCGTAAATAAGAAGCTTTTTAGTAATTAAATGGCATAATTAACATATAACATATCTAAACCCAATTTTTAATATCAAACTTTTTACCTACTGATATAAAATAATATTTTGGGATTTTTGAAGATTTTTGTTTATTTTTAGGCTGAGCATAACATAGAGTTCTAAGCTTAATTCGGTTATTGTCGGTTTTGCCCTTTTGGGCTATAAAATGAGTTTTACAAATCCTTTTTGATACCAAACCTTTTTCTACTGATCTAATATGATAAATAAAATGTTTTGAGCCTTCTGGAATAATAAAAATATCAGCTTTCTTTTGAAAATCCGGAAATGACTCCAAATCGTCTTTTTAAGCGTTTTAACGCATAGTATGTATTAGAACTATTTTAAACATATAAGGTTTGATGCATAGTATGGTTATAATTAATAAATTTCACATATATATGATACCCTACTGTTATAACTTATTAAATTAAGTATAATTACTAACTAAATCAGACCTGTAACTCAGATTACTATTTAAACTCTTTTATAACCTTTAAAACGACCAAAGTGCCTCTTCGGGGCATAGTTTGGGTTTAAAATCATTTTGGGCATAATAGAAGATATCTTACTGATGTCACAATATATTTAAGTCATATTAACTTAGGAAACCTATATATGACTCATATGTTTACCCGTTACGCATTAATTGCGTTCGGTTCGGTTTATGTAACTAGTTTGCATAAATTGACCAAAACGGGTCAAACCTTATCATTCTTGTCTCAAAATCCAGAATGTGTTTAGTTTACCCATATTATACAAGTATCCAAACTTGTCGGGTCTAAATCACATTCTATTCCGGTCTTCGCTTAATCATGCGTTGAACCGTATCTTTCATTAAAACTAACCGGTCTAAGCTTACGCTAAATTAAAGACCCGTTAGGAATCTAATAGGTTATTATAAAACTTCGTTCCAGAATAGGAGACCCAGTAAAAGCTACGTGCACTTGCTTATTGTGATTATTACTTGCAAAGGTAAATACTTTTAACTTATTTTCCCTTATACGGGCTTGGGGTACGGTATATAAAATACCGATTTGTCAGGCATTCGACTTTAATCGTTTGGTGGTTAAATATTATCGAGATGACCCGTTTAAAAATTTGGTTTTGTTTGCTTGACGCCTTTGGGGGGTTAATGACCATGTCCCGGATATCCTTGGCATCATTCATAGAATGGCCACGACCTTTGCACACGGGTGTAGGCGTACACCCGTCAGTGCATTTATAATTAATAAGGTATAACCGTCGGTTACGAGAATAACTCGCCGCGGAACTATACCATGTGGTGTGTCTGTTAATCTTTAACCCGGCATGAACTAGACAACTGAACGCATAACAAACATGTAATTCTTTTACAAGATTATATATAAATAATTATCCCAAGTTATAAAAATCTTTTGTGCCACATGCATTCAAATCAAATTTTAAACATTTTCAAAATGAGTCAGTTAAATTGTATTTACCAGTGTAAACTGACATATTTTCCCAAAAAGGCTAAGTGCAGTTACTAATCGGAATAGGCTGGTGAAGAAACACTAAATAAACGACCGGGATCGAAATATCTAGGGGGTTTGGATCTGCATAAAGGGGTTTGTTCTCTCTCGTTTGATTCGACGTTACCGACGTTCTTCTCCGATAAACTCTGCAAAACAAAGCACCGTTTGCCTCGTCAAGGGGAGAAGGGAGTTCTCTCCTTGACCTGACTCCGGCGTGAGAATAAGTATGTGTTTATGAAGAAGAAGAAGTATTGAAGAAGTGTTTGTAACTTGAATTTCATACCTGAATTGTTCTCATATTTATAACCGAGAGTTTGGGAGGGAAAACCTGTTGGTGAAATGTTAACGGAAAACGCTAACCTCGTAAGCGGTTACATTTCCTTCCGTTTGAGCTTCTCGATCCGACGTGAGTGCACACGGATCGCTGATCCGATCTATGGCTGGGGAATTGCCACGTGGAAAGTGATCAAGTGGAGGTTTTTTCTCCAATTCCATGCCATCCTTGTGATTTCTGGGATGCCTGAGGTGATGACACGTGTCCAGGCGGTTGTAACCGTCCTGGTGGTGCAAGATTGAATCCTTCTAGAAGATTACTGCTGTAATCTGGTGTGACTCTTTATCGTGCGGTATCAGTTAAGTAAATAATATCCAAGTCTGGATATTATTAAGCGGAAGTGTTCAACTTAGGATTTTCATCCTTTGTTTATGGAAGAGAGTGCAAGGATTTATGATTTCCTTTTGGGCGCGCGAGTGTTGTCTGCTATCTGTCTCTTAAGCCTTCTTTGTGGGACCAGTGCGCGGCTGCGCAAGGTCAAAAAGGGCTGAGAGACAAGGTTGTGGTATGGTCCTAAGTACTTGTTACAAAGTTTTTAGGACCTTACCCCTTCAGTTGGTCTCTCCTAGCATCAAATAGAAGTCTCGCAAGCTTAGATGCCTAATGTCTGTTGAATAAAGTTTCCTCTTTATTTTGATCCGCCTGTGGATCTGTTTCAACTGTTTGTGATACTTAATATTACAATTTTATTTGGTTGAAATAAATCTATCTTTTTGCTTCCGCTGTGCATTTATAATTTGTGTTGTTTGACTATGATGATATCAACTACGTCACGATACTCCCCACCGGGCCCACCAGTAATACATGGAAATATCAGGGTGTGACAATCCCACCATTACATTGGTCTAGATCACATTTCTCAGATATGTGTTTGGCTTACAAGTTATACTAAGTGTTATGGTTTAATTCTAAGTAGTATGTGGTGTATTTGATAACTGGAAGGACAGTTTCTGATATGCTACTTAACAATATGTGTGTGGTTTACAATGGAAAATAGTAGAAGGAAGGGACATGCCCATCAAATCTGCCTTAGAGTACATAAGAGAGAATTTAATAAGAAGAATTGTGACTGTGCTGAATGTGATAAAGAAATCTGAAGGCTTGTTGACACCTTTTGCCACTGAGCAGTTTGAGACAATCAAGAAAGAAGCAGCACACTATCATGTGCAGTGAAATGGAGGGGAATATTATAAGGTTAGTGGTAAACCCAATAGTGCACGTGTGGTGAACTTAGATAAGAGGACATGTAGCTACAGGAGGTGGGAAATAACAGGTATACATACAGTGATTCATATGTTGTACTTAATTTTCTTGTTGAATATCTATTTTACTGGTTATGAGTGACGGCTGCATTATGGTTATGAGTGATGGCTGCATTATCTGTTTTACTGGTTCAATAGGTATGCCCTGCAGACATGTTGTAGCTGCATTACGGGTGATGGCTGCTAATGGTGGAAGGGTGGGGGCTTTGGAAAGCTGGGTGCATCCTATGTACACAATAAATAGGTGAAGGCTAGTTTACTCACACAAGGTCAACCCACTCAATGGAAGAACTTTATGGGTTAAGACACTGTTTCTGTCACACCCAACCGATGGCGGAAACACCGGGGTGAGGCTGTGAGCGAAACAGATTGTCCAAGAGAATCCATAACACTATTAGTGGCAATATAATTAACATTCATGTCCCATACCATAAACTCATAAAGCACAAATAGTTGTTATAGACATTGTTCTCAAAGACAAATAACTGTTCCGACAACTCAAATTTTATTGAATGACGTTTCTAGACCACCTACTTCTTTCATCAAGCATAGCAAGCAAAGCATCCCAAACACCTGTCACATACGTTAAAATAGAGTCAATACACAGAGTGTAAAGGTGAGCATACAAGTTTAATAGCATATAGTAGCGAAAAGCGATTTACGCATACCCAACATGTAACACGTAGAAATGTAAAGCAAGTAAGCTATCGACAATGAAATATGCACAGACGTGACTACGAGTTGTAGAATGCGCAACACATACCACCACTGTGACACGTGAAGTAAAACCCTTAACAACCCCTGTCCACGACAGGTGCTGAGTCCAAACTATAGTACTATCATTGCTAAGGTGTCAGGCAACAATCACTGTGTAAACATAACATACAAGCATTCACCGAATAACACGTATAACATGCGAAAACGGTTAGCGTTTAAAAGTGTTGCGTTGTGTGTCGAGGTGATTTGATATAAGTAACGTATGTAACACCCAAAAGTGCGTAAAACAAAAGGGGATCGCGTATACTCACAGATCGTGTTTAGTAAATAAACAAAATCTTGGATTGAAGGGAGCGCTTGAGAGATTAGCCTGATCAGAGAACGATAGTGTAAGTGTTGAACAGTGCGTGAAACAGCGTGTTGGTGAGATGAGTGATCGGATGGCGGTTCGGTCGGATGACCGTCCGGACGAATTGTCAATCAGACAGATGACCATTCGGTCGGTTGGTTATTCGACTGAAGGAGTGTGTTTGTGAAATGTTGAACTTTTGAAGTTTTCGTTGTAGTATAAATAAAGTTATTTGATCGGATGGTCATCCGGACGGTTGACCGTTCGATCGGATGGCCGTTCGATTGAAAACTGATATTGTTTAAATTTTGAAAAATTGATTAAGCGTTGAACATACAATTCACCTGGTCGAATAGTCGTTCGATCGGATGGTCGTCCGATAGGACGGCTATTCGATTGAGCAACCTTTTGTTTGAAAATTTTACAAGGTTTTATAAGCTAAGAGTTTTGCGGTTTAACGGAGGCGGCATGACGACGTGTTAAACAACGGAAATCACATCAAGTCCAGCTCGTTCGATCGGACGGGAATCACCTCGTTCGATCGGACTCAACTGTTCTTGGCGGAGTTTCTTATTCAACCCGTGAATCGGTCGTCTCTTCGATGGAAATCTGTCCTCAGACCGGTTCTCCACTAGAGGGTGAGTAGAGAGCCTGAACGAGTCTAGGTTGCATCGGGTTTTAATGTAGAGATGAAGAATGTCAAGGAAAAGTTTGAATTAGTTGGTAAATGTTTAGATTAGGTGAAATCAGTGTAAAAACA
Source organism: Helianthus annuus (assembly GCF_002127325.2). Classification (NCBI taxonomy): domain Eukaryota; kingdom Viridiplantae; phylum Streptophyta; class Magnoliopsida; order Asterales; family Asteraceae; genus Helianthus; species Helianthus annuus. The sequence goes on from NC_035435.2 coordinate 85,118,918, forward strand.
TGTGGAAATCCTTTAGATCCGAACCATTCTTGATGAGATGAGGTCACACTTTGGTGTTCATGAGAACCCATGGTGACGTCACCCTAGAACAGCCCAAAATCAGGTGATTTCACGGTGAAATTGTGAGATTTGTTGGAGAAGATGATGAGAAAGTGTGAAATGAAGATGGAAGTACAAGATTTAGGAAGTGGCTGAGAGTGCACGGGTCGGACGGAGCTGTCACATCAATGAACAGTTGATGTGACAGGAGGGATATTTATAGGTGAAAAGGGTGAAAGGCGGTGTGGGGTGATTGGGTCGGATGGCTGTTCGATCGGATGGCCATCCGATCGGATGGTCATTTGGTCGGATGTCCATTCGATCGAATGGTCGTTCGATCGGATGGCGCGTGCGGGTTAGTTTTCCAACTTTCGTTCCGTGCATTGAGCGTTGCGTTGCGTTTAGGCGAGTTGCGAGTAAGCGATGCGATAGTATTACACATTAGTTACACAAATAACATAACTACTAACCAAACCTAAAGTAAGCCTGCGGTTAGATTGCGTTGTGATAGAGTTGCGATTGTGTTCACGAATAACACCTTTAAGCATATATAAGCACACACAAGTAAGGCACATAATAACACACACACATAGAACAATACCAATAATTGCGATTCGAGTTGCGATGCGATGGCGATGTGATAGCGTTAAGTAGAATAGCATTTAGTAGCGTTTATCGCATTGTTACTTCACATAATAATAAATCGTAGACTAAAATAGCGTTAACCAACATATCGATTATCGGGTCTCGAGAGTACAAGCAATAATTGAGTAAGAAATGACATATCTGAATGCTGACATGTCTTGACCTTGACTTTGACTTTGACTTTAAAAGTCGGGTTGTTACAGTTTCCTATGACCATTACCCCACCCAAACACCATACCCAAGTTGGTAGACCAAAAAAGGCAAGAAAAAGGTCAACAATGGAAATGGAAGACATGGCCCTTACTGGCAGGCTCTCAAGGAAGAACACGAAAGGGAAGTGTACCAAATGTGGGGAGAAGGGGCATAATATCAGAACATGCAAGGGTAAGAAGAATGGATGGGGTGCAAAAGCTTAGTTTGTTGTTGGTTAGGTGTTATGTAGTTAAAAAAACTTGTTGTCTTTTGGTACTTGACAAACTTGGTTCTGTATGTTACTTTTGCTACTTTGGAAACTGTCTAAACCACTAATCTACTGTATTTTGGCTATCAGATGTAAGTTTGTTATGTTTTGATGTTTATATTTGTTTATTTACGGTTAGTGCTAGTGCAGTGGAATGTGCAGTTTTAGGTTTAGTGCAGATGCATATTTAGTGCACGTTTAGTGTATATTATGTGCATATCGTTGTTTTCTCCAAATATAAATGGGTCAAATAAGCAAGTTTAGTACATATTATGTGCAGGTTTAGTGCATATTATGTGCATATCTTGTTGAATGGGTCAAACAAGCAGTTATGTGCATATCGTTGTTTTCGCCAAATATAAATGGGTCAAACAGGCAGTTATGTCCATGTCGTTGTTTTCGTCAAATATGAATGGGTCAAACAACCACTTTACTGCACTATTGTTGAATGGGTCAAATAATCATGGTTACAATACATCTTCATTACAACATGTTCTTACATCATCACTGCATATCCATATCTTATATTACACCATAAAAACTGTGCATATTAGCACTACCACCATTTTCAGCCAATAACCATCACACCTTACAAAATATTACAACCAAAATAAACCCTATCCAACTACAAAACAACATTTTATTCCATTTCCTAGCATTATTATCACTCTTCTTGAGCTTGTCTTTAAGAAATCTATTGGCAGCTTCAGTTACTTCAATTTTTTCAGCAAGAAATTAGTTACCTGATTCAAGTTTGTTCCTTACCCTAAGTAAACCTGGGATTATGTCCATGCATCTTTGACATTTTGTACGATCATACCACCCAATGAATCCACAGTTTGATCCTTGGTCTGGACATGCATAGAATATGTGACCTGGGTTGTTATCAGTCCAAGATGTGACGATGATTGCCTCTTTCCCACAACGGCACATCACCATCTTTAATTGGGGAATCAGTTGAGAAGAACTAGGGTTTTGGGTGGGAAGTCATATCTCAGTTTGGGGGAAGTCTGTAACTAGGGTTGATGAAGGATGAAATTGGGGGAGATGATAAGTTTAGGGTTTATATTGGGGGAAGTATGCACGTGGTAGGTAGTTGGGTATTAAAAGAGGCAATAAATGACAGATCTACCCTCACATGACCTGCACATGACCACACTTAACTGAAAAAACAAATTGGGTTATGCCTAAAGGACAAAACGTTGAAATTCACTCTAATGGATTTTAAAAACCAAAGTACAAAACTCATCAATTTTGAACATAAATGACAGCGCCTGAAAATGAGTATAAAGATAAAGGACAATCCTTGAAATTCACTCTAAATATTTTATACTTTCCTTTCCTTCCATTACTAAACTTGGAAAACATAACGTAAGTAACGGGCTTCATTATCATATCAACATACAAATACACCTAAAAAAATAGGGTTTAAGCAAAATTTTGCTCATGTTATGCAATAAATCAAGGTTAGATTCCTCTCAAGTTCTCATACGGTAGTCAAATTTGTTGCTTACAACATCAAATTTGTTACAAAAACTACAAAAACCCCTAAATTCTCATAAAATTTTGAGCGTATAATGGAATAGATATAGGAGAGAGCGATGGAAACAAATTCACACGACCAGTGAGACATAGCGTCGGTCCGGCCGTTCACAGCCATTTCCACATCTGTCGTTGTTCTAGAACTTTTCGGACCTGCAACAGTTAACTCTCACGAATATATGTTTTCACTGCTTGAATAGTTTCCGCGGTTGCAAAATCTGGAGAAACTAATATCTAATAATCGAATTGCTGGCGATTTGGAGTCGTTGCGAGATTTGGATTTGTCGCATAATCGGATTCACGAGATTGATGATTTGAGGTTGTTGGCTGAGTTGAGGCTTGTTTCGCTTGCTTTGGGTTTTTTTTTGTTTGAGGATTGAGTTGTTTAAAGGGTTAATTAGGATAAGGATAGTTAAAGGTTTAAAGGGATATAATATTTGCCATGTCATTGCCCAGTGAGCATCCACGCCAATGAAAAACCAACGGTGCTAGATTTTTTTTTATAATGGATGTCCAGTGAGAAAAAATAGTCTTAAAGGTGGGACTGTTGACGGAAATATTCTCAGGTGAGATTATTATTTGCCAACAAAGAAAATGTGAGATTAATAAAATCCAATTTGCTTTTGTTTTTTTAGTTATTAGTTAACCCGTAACGGATTAATTAAATAATGAGCCAGTTAAAGTCTTACTACCTATATGGTAGCGGTGTGATGCTTTTATCAATGCTAACCCAAACCAGACCGTATAACCTAAAAGAGTTTTACTATTTAATATAGATTAAAACATTAGAAAAAAGAATATGCTGAAATTCCTAATATTCCAACTAATTGTTTTTTGTTCGTTTTTGTTGAGAACGGTGTTATACTTTTATGTTTATTCTTATTAAAAAATTGATAAACTATAAACTAAAAATATCTGCTAAAGTATTATTTACCAAGAAAAATTTAATGCTTGTTATATATATGTGTGTGTTAAAGTATTATATAAGTGGGGATCAAACTTAGGTCTCTATCGGAGAATCTAAGCCTCCTGCGACCAGGTCAAAAATGGTGGATTCAAAATTATATTTACTCAAGCAGTGTAATACACGGTGTTCTAAACTAGTAGACTAATAAAATAAAGTCACTTTATTTTAGGAATTCAACCGTCTCATAGAGCGTCATGTGTCCCTAACATGGTTTATTATATAGTATAGATTATATATAGAAAAAGATATAGATTATTATTCATATAAAACAAAAATTAAAATACTTTTATGTTTATATATAGCGATGCAAATAAGAATTTAAATGATGTGTAATGTCATGTTTGTTGTTGTGCGTGAAGAATATTAAAATATTTTATCTATTAATCATGTGTAAAGTATAGCATGTGTATAGCATGTGTATAGATCACATCTTTTATAAACACACTAAAATATGTTAATATAAATCACCTTCCTATTGTATATTGGTATGTACTTTTACTCCCTTGGGGTGGTTGGGTAGTGCCTCCACATTCAATCATTAATTGAAAAAAAAATGCAAATAATCTATTAATGCAAAGAAAGGCAAAACAAACTTTTCATTAAAACCAAATAAAGGTAATGTACTCTGTATAATCTTAGAAAGGGTAAATCCAACATGTTGATTGCCAGTTGGTACTTCCATTCCATGTCATTGAAATTTATTTCCTTAAGTGTAGATATAGATAACATGTCAGTTTTAATTTAGTGACAACTTATTCATGGTTTGTTAACTGGATACTTTTTTTGTGTGTAAAAAGCTTAATATTACAATGCAATAAGTAAAAGGTTTACACCAAGAGAGATATGACTATACAAACAGAAGGTTGTTAGGTAATTTTAGTGTTATCGACATGTTTTGGTGGTATTGGATTAGCTTGTCGGCTAAGTCGATCTTGTTAAAATTAAATGAGATAGGAGATGCGAGAGTGCAGACTCAATTTAATTTAATGAGATCGGGTATTGGTTTGTATATAACTATTTAATTTGGGCTTATTTATTAATTGATTTGGACCTAGTTTATCAATCAAATGATTTATATAGATTTGGGCCCAATTATTGACTAAATGGTTTATATCAAGTAACTGGATCAGATTGTTTATTAAAACACTCTAATAATAGAGTGGGCCTAGTATCATGGATCAAGATTGATTGTTTGGTAATAAGTTAACCAAAACCGATTAAACCTGTGCTGTGGGTGATATATTATTTTGTGTTGATCGACAAATGGGAATGGAAAATTTCTATTTTCCTTTCTTGGTCAAAAATCACGATCGGGAGGGGGTTACGGTTTCTTCTCAACATACAAACTCAACTTCGTTCTTCACAAACCTCTTGGTCTAATCCGATTAAACATTTGTGTGTACCGCAAATAGTTTGATCTGATAGTGATTCGTACACGATTCCAAGAGAAATCCAAGTTTATTTTCTGAAATTTGATCTCGTCTTCGTAATCGGGTAAGTTTCCAACAAAGGTATCAGGATCGTAAGTAAACTCACTTTATATATACTCGTTCTTCGTCCAATTAATAATTTTCTTCGGTATTTTCTCTCTAGCAATGTAAACTTTTTTAGAGGCCATCTTGTACAATTCACTCCCTAATCGTGATAGGAATCGTCAATCCCTTAGAAAGAAGGCAGTCCATAATTTTGATAGGAATTACAACTCACAATATGACGTAAATATCGAAATTAATATTATGAATTGGTTTTCTAAACGCTAATTCTCTTGCCAACCTATGATCTCTCTTTCACTCAATGTATAATAATAGTTTAACCAACTAGAAAGAACTTAAAATGTAATATAACAACTGAGATTTCTCGCGCGAGCCAGACATTTAGTTGGCATTGGTTTAGTTTGTTACAACAACGATACGATACTAGCACTCGTTATAGCAACCGAAAGAGCGATGCGCAACAGGATATCAACATGTGTTTACATGGATCGGAAACCATAAAAAGGATTACATGATCTACTGATTAGGATAATACTGCTACCAGCACCGATGTATTCGGTAGGAGTCGGTTCGTCACAGCACCAATAGGAATGTCGAGAAAACCATATAAATGAATACCGGATGGTATCGGTTTAGTTTGTCATGTTAAAAAAAAAAAATCAATATATATGACCCATTTGATTTTGAACGAAACTCTTATTGAAACATATATAAAAATAAGTATATCACAACCGTATGTTCTGAACTTTATAAGCATTACAGTATATTATTATAATAACAACATTATATTATTATATTGTATTATAGACCCGTGTATTATACGTAATTGTATAATTTTATAATGTCTAAAAAATAGTTAAGAAGTTTCTATATTTATAATTGTATGAACTTTTTGATAATTTTGCATCTGTAATGTGGTAAATATAAATATTTTTTCGGGTTTTTAATGTGTACATTAATTATATCTATAATGTGGTGTTCAATTATAGACTCGTGGATTATAGAGGTTATATAATAGAAATTATATATTTTTTTTTATTGTGACATTTGTGTTTGTAATTATTGTAAACAATTCAGTTATCAATGAAATAAAGTTATTTGATCCCAATGTTTGTTTGTTTATGTTTGATGTTTTTCATGTTTTGGTTTTTATCCCATTTCAAACTCTATATCGCTTTCTAGAGAATTATACGCAAACTGGTGCGTAAACGTAATCAGTTAAAAGCGACAAATACTCTGGAACATCAATTTATGCTTAACATACATTAAATAACCTTTACATAACTTAGAAATAAGCTTTGAAGGCTTTGGTATGGCAAAATCAAGTTTATTCGCTTACAGGGACTAAAATTGACAAACTGCGAAAGTATGCCAATTTGAACTGTAACAAGCATTCCAGAACATGCCCATAAGTTAAACACACCCTAAATATCCTTTACATAGCTTAGAAATAGGCTTTGATGGGTTCGGTGTGCTAAAATAAACTTTTGGGTCATTCAGGGACTAAAAGCGTCAAAAAGTGCATAAGTTTGCATTTTCGTGCATAACTTACGTTCTGAATACATCCGGGCATCCAAAAATTTATTTAATCATTAAAATATTATGTTTTAGTGATTGACTTGTCAAAAATCCATTCGTCGCGCAATTTGGACCGTTTTTGCGTCCGTTACGACTTCCGTCGTAATTAACCGAACAACGCGATCGTACGGCCAAACGAACCGACATGCGGCATATTTTTGAGCATATTTCATGTTCCCTATGCTTTAGCATCCTTATAGAGCTTAAAAATGGGTTTGACGGGTGTTAGAAGTGCCAAAACACAACCGTACGCGCAAAGGGACCTAAACTACCAAAATTAAAACATAGCTGGTCTGCAGGGTCCTTACGGACCGTATGGGGTTGCTTACGGTCCGTAAGCCATACCCAGATCAGCAGAAAGTGTTTTCCAGCTATTTCCAGCTTCATCCCACCATTGCACATGGTCTTGGGGCATTTCTAGGGGCTCCCCTGGTTTTGTTAATCTATGGGCTCGATGTGTAAGGCTAGGATTGAATCTCGGATTACGATTCTAACGGCTATACCAAGTCTATAAATACCCTTCATTCTCTTGTGCAAAACCCACTTGAATTCTTAGATTTTCTCTAAGTTGAAGTGTAGAACACTTCATACCTGAGAAATACTTGGAATATCAATCTTGCGGGGACCTTCTCTAAGTATTCTTTCGTGCTTTTCGTTCGTTTTAGCGTTAAAGTCAAACTGTGTTTGACTTTCTGCATTGACCAGTTTAAGGTCAATGCGAAGTTCGTTTGAACTTCATAACGTGAGCGTAATCACGATGGTTATAGTCCCTAGTAACTATACCTACTGATTACCACGTTATCTAGGCTCAGTGACGAGTCGTAGTTTCGGCCAAAAGGCGTTTTCTCACGTATTTTGTAACTAAACTACTCTAGGGTATTAAAACCGTTTGTTTTAATACCAAACCTGTTTTCTAACTTTTCTAAACATGTTCTAGCATGTTTAGCTCGCCGCTTTTAGTTTTGTGCTTGTCTAGGGTCGTAAAGGTAAGCGATCTAAACAATCGCTTATGCTTACGAATCCGACCCATTTGGTCGATCTTTAGGACCCGACCAAACATATTAGGTAACCATCGTTGTATAGGGAATAACCTTCCGAGGTTATACCTTATGGTCATGTCGTTTAAGTAGTTGTATGATAGGTAACATATGTGCCTTAGGTAAATTACCAAAATACCCTTTTTGCGCCAAAATTCATTTTAAGCCTATGAAACGAAATTTTTGACATCTAAACTGATGTAGCAACAATATTAAACATGTTAAGGCATATCTTGCTTGTCATAGGGCTAGTTAGGCATTCCAAACGCGTTTTACGCGAACGACGCGTTAAAGTAGCATAAGCTACCTAAACGGGCCGTAACGGGTCAAAAGCACTTAGGATAAGTTTCGTTTTAGTATGTAGGCTTTGTCAAACCATATTACATAAGTTCCCACACTTATTTGGTTTACAAACCCTCGTACTACCCGATCCTCTGATAGGTCCGTTTGTTAATGTAGTTACCTATATTAGGTGCCGTTTGAATCCGTGATCTTCTAGCTTGCTTGGTGGATATCTAAATTCTATTAAGCAATCTCAAGTGAGTACATAGTACCCCTCTTTTACTGTTTTTCAAACGTTTTGGGGTGAAACACATGTGCCTACTTGTTACTTTCATGCTTTCCATGTTTTCATATCATATACTTGCTATGTTCATTAGTACACTATTAGTACATGATTTCATTATGTTTTTGCTATGTATGTCCATTGTGTGCATACTTAGTACATCGTTTTTTTTACATGACATTTTATGCTACGTATGTCCGTTTAGCGCATACTTAGTACATTGTTTTACATTACCTTTTTACGCTATGTATGTTCATCATACTTAGTGCATTTGTTTTACATCACATGCTATGTATGTTCATCATGCTTAGTACATTTCATCACATGCTTACATTTTGGGTATAACATTTGGTTTGTTTAAGTGGGACCATATACATTCATTAACTTTGATCACGCCGCTCGTTAGTAGGTAACGGTACCATAGGAATTGACAACTCCCATTCCTGACATTCTAGGTATGTTTGGATGGAAGGAATGACCGACAGATAGACCTTTAATTTGTTTAAGGGTTTATCACCACAGTCGCAAGGCTTGAATGTATGCATTTTCACAATATCGTATAAATGTATGTATTCAGTATATCATGCATTTCCACAAAACATAACATTGATTTAAATCACGTTTTACTTCAATACATTGCTTTGTGCATTTTTACCTATGGTTTAGTTAATACATATTTCACTTGCCGTACATGACATTTTGTTTACACATTACATGATAGATATTTGACATAGACATTTTGATATTGATACACACATTTCTTGGACAACATTTTGACATAAACATTTTTACATGGCTTTCACAAAGACATTTGACAAATGGTTTAGACATGGTCAATTTGCATTGGTGGTTTGTTTGGGTAAGTGATTTAAGCAGCGAGACGTGTGTAATGTGATACAAGCATGGTGGATACGCTGCTGGTACTTCCTATATATAAGTGCTTGTATTGTATTACATGTCGTAGCGTTACTTAAATCATTCAATTTGGATTTATACATTTTTACAAATAACATATTTTTCACAAGACCTTGTTTTACAAAATAGTCTAATTTATACAACTTATTTTACTTGGTTATTCATTTAACCGTACATTATTCTTTTACTTACACATATCATCTGATTTTTATTGCTTTTCAATGATTTACAAAACAAAACAATTTATAAGGTTCATGACTGAATTTTATTAAACATTTTCTTAAACTTAAGTCATAAATCCTATTTTCACAAAACCTATGTATCTCACAGCCATTTTTATGCTGACGTACCTATTTTCACATGTGTTTCAGGAGCAAACGTATAGGATGTTCGTGACACGCTAGGGTGGACTTGGGCCTTAGTGACAATAAAATGAAGCTAGACTAGTTAAAACATGTTATGTACTCTTTGTTTCAGTTGTTTTAAGACAATGTATCTCCTTTGTTTGATAAATAAAATATAACTTTTTATGCCATGGTTGTGAAACAATAATTCTGTTACAATACTCCCCGACATTTCCGCCATGATTTGATGTTTTACGTGGTCGAGGTGTGACAGAAGAGTTGGTATCAGAGCCAATGGTTATAAGGAATTAGGTTATTAGTAATGCTTTGACCTAGACTATAACCTTTCTAGGACCCCAACACAAGTTGTCTTGTGTTTAGATCTTAAAACATGCACTTCACCTATCCTTAGGTGATCACCAAAACAAGAACCCAATTTTCTGAAACAATTTTTGAAAAACAATCTTCTGTTTTCAAAAGATTTATTATATGGTTTTGAACCCTTTTGATTTTTCAAATTGATTTTGAAAAATTTATCATTTGTTTTTGAATAATTCTTTTGGGCCTTGTGCCTTCCAAGTTTTCAAAATCTCGTCAAAGTTTTGGGATTCTAAATAGTGTGAACACTTGCAAACTGGAAGGGTGAATGCCTGTACCTTGGGTTTTCTGTCTAAGGCTAGAGTGTTCGTACAAATCCACATAATCGGACCAGTCACTCTTACCTGGGAACTCTTGGGGTGAGTGTTCACTTATAGGCGAGCATGTCTTCGCTAAACATTATTTTCGGACCCATTTACTTTGATTAGTCACCGTGTGTCATTTGTTTGCTTTGTGATACGGACGAATGACCACCATCCTTGCTTTTGTTGATTTTGTTTCATCTCGTTCTTTTCATCTAATCATCTCACTCGTTTCCTCTCATGTTTTCCTCTTTTTAGCATGCCTCCTCGTCGTGAAAACCCGTTAACCTGTTGGGATTGAACCCTATCAGAGGAACAGATAATTAAAGCCAAAACTGGATTAGAGCAGTGGATCCAGAATAAGCAGATGATTACATACAAACCTCTCCCCTTGAAAGTGATTTCAACATCTGCTGACCTCCTATCTGCTGATCTTGCAAAATGCTGACCTACAACTGCTGCTCAAGAAAAGACCTGATGAAAGACTAAAGCCCTGCTGATTCAATCTACTGCTTTGAGTCAAGCTCTGCTGATCCGGACAAGTGCTGCTGGGTTCACAGCAGTAGAAGGTTGCAGCAGCTGATCAATAGTCTGTTTTGTAATATAATGTAATAGCAGTAGTTAACATAGCAGTGTTTGTAAAGATCAGAGGTTAGAGTTTGTTAGGAGGTTAGATGTCACTTTCATGGTGACGTCAGCTAAGATGCTCAGTGGTTTGTAAGTGCCTATAAATAGTTCAGTACTTTGTACTGTTCTATTAGCTCTTTTGCATCATCGTCTTCTTTGCACGAACAAACAACTGAGCTCTGGCTGAGGGGGAGTTTGCATTCATTCATCAAGCATTGTAATCGTTATTGAAATAAATTCAATCTTCCGATTCATTGTGTAAAGATGTTTGATCAAAGTATTACTCTCGTTTGATTGTATGCAAAGTTTGTTTTCATCATAATTCCGATGCACACTCTTCCATTTTCATTTTAATTACAAACACAAAATACAATCAGAATCAAACTCAGATCCAACAATTGGTATCAGAGCTTGGACAGTCAAATTTGATTTAACAATCATTTTGACGTAAATAGTTCAGCTCATAACAGTTGATACTGATCGTTTGTTCGTTTGTTGAAAAACAGAGCAAGGATTAATCACCATTAAAGTTGATTTCTCAGTGTCTGTAAAACAACAAGAATGACGTCACAATCTCAGGATGATAAAAACAACATCGGCTCGCTTTTTAAACCACCTATGCTAAAAAGAAATGAGTACAACATCTGGCAGAGGAGGATGGGTCACATCCTCGCTCAACAAAGCACAGGTTGTTGGAGGTCTGTCGTCTTTGGTCCCCATGTTCCCACAGTGCCAAGCGCTGAAGATGCTAAAAAGAACGTTCCAAAACCAGTTGAAAATTATACCGTAACCGACTTTCAAAAAATCGAACTAGATGCTAAAGCATTTAGCATCATAGCATCAGCGCTGCCCAATGAAATATATGCTGGACTGTTACACTGTAACAGTGCCAAAGAGTTATGGGACGCGCTTAAGGAACAGTTTGGGGGAACCGAAGAAGTCACAAAAAACAATAGGGAAATCCTGAACCAACAGTATGAAACATTTTGTCACGTTAAAGGTGAATCACTGACGCAACAATTTGAGCGTTTCAGTTGTCTCATCAGTGAACTGAGGCTTGTTAATACCACTTTTACAAACTCAACTCAAAATAGCAGGTTCCTCAAGTCACTGCCAGAAAAATGGGACACCATAGCTTTTGTCACCCGAAACTCACCTGAGTTCAAGGATCTGACCTTGACCCAACTCCACGGTCGACTCCTGACCTATGAAAGGGAGTTGAACTAGAAAAGGAAGTTACAAGAGTCTGGAAAACCGTTGATGATTATACATTCGGTAACACTGCTCTTCTGGGTCAAGAAGAATCTGGGAGTAGTGCTAAGGATCAGGGTTATGATCACTTCATTGACATAACTGCTGGTGCAAACTTTAACAACCCTGATCCTCACACTGCAAGTTTTGCATTCACCGCAAACGATAACCAGATGTCAGACAATGTAAGCTTTGAACTCAATGATCTACAGCATTTTGATCCCACTGACTTAGAGGAAATGGACATTCTGCACCAACTGGCCTTGCTAAGTGTTAGAACTAGCAAATTTTACAAAAGAACAGGGCGAAAATTCCCAGGTTTGCATGGGAATCTAAGGGTTGGGTTGGATAAATCAAAAATCAAGTGCTACAAGTGTAATATGTTGGGACACTTCGCTAGGGAGTGTAGGAGTCAAACTACTGGTCCTATAATCACTCATCCTAGCTCAAATCCTAGATCTCAAAATCAAGGCACTGTGCACTATGCCCAATATGCCCCAGCAGCTCAAGTGAACACTGCTCACTATGCTGCTGCCCCTGTGCCAGTGCACTATGTCCAAACTACTGTTCCACAGATCCAATATGTTCAAACCCTTGTCCCTCAGGTACAAGTGCAACTTGCACCTCAAACCACTGCTCCAGCAGCAGTACAACCAGATCAACAAAGTTTTTTCACTCAAGGGTTTGTTGACTGGAGCAGTATGCCTGAAGACCTTAGTGATGAAAATTTTGCACTCTATGCTTCTATTGATTCTTCTCATAATGAATTTTGTTTGATGGCCTTAGATTCAATACAGGAGGGGGTTGAAACTGAAGAGGAACAACTGAGTATTGAAACAGTGGATAAGGTGACTGAAGCAGTGGTTACTGCTGTGGCTGGTGAACTATTGTTGGGAGAAAGTTCAGGTACCCTGATTGAACCACTGACAGACCGATGGTCCGAAGAGAACAAGGAAGAAAAGAAAGAAGAAAAAGCAGGTGAGAAAGAAGAAAGAGCTGAAGATGAAGAAAATCATCAATGTGATTGTGCAATGATGGCTGCTGCAAAGGTATCACCTCAAGTTCTTGAAAAACTGTGTTCTGACAATTGCATTATTGCTTTTGCTAACATCAAAGAGGTGAACGAAAACCTTCGGGATAAAATCTTAACTGATGAAGTCAAATTTGAAAGATCTCTAAAAGAACTTAAAAACAAATTGGCTGAAAAAGACAAAGAGATTAGCAGCATGAAAGAAGAGCAGAGCATAACCAAAACCCAACTCCAAACTTTGGTAGAAAAATACCAAGTTTGCAAAAAGGAGTTAGAGTCCACCCAGATCACATGTGAGAGATGGGTGGAATCATGCAAAGGGTATGAGGTTATGCTTGAAAAACAGATAAAAAGCAATGTGAAATTTGGGGTTGGTTATAGAAAACATGATGATGAAAACACTGCTTTTGGAAAATCTGTTCCAACCACTGATGTAACCACTGAGTTCATCTCCACAAACAAGAATGGCCAAGAAGTGAAAATCACTGACAAACTTGGTAACAAAATCACACTTGACAGACCAATGGGATCTTCTACTTTTGAGGAGCTTGAAGATCATCAGTTTAAACCAAAATGGTCTGATGAGTGTGATATTCTTGAAAATTTCAAGCCAATGGACTTTACATCAATTGATGGTGTTAAAGCTCCAAAAGCTAAAGTCATACCTCTCAAGGACATCCCAACAGTGGTTAAAACCTCTGCTGCAAAGGAGTCTGAAAAGAGAAAGAAGAAGAAAAAATTGATAACTTGTTTTGTGAATTCTGTGAGAAAAGGAATCATCTAACAAAAGACTATTTCTACTTAAAAGCTTATGATATAAACAGAACAAGTGTCATTGTTTCAGCTGAAAGTTGCATTGTTTGTGGTAAAACAAACCACAAAACTCAAGCATGTGTGTATCTCAAAAACTTTGATGTGAAAAAGAATGAGTACCTTGCTAAAACATCCTTGAGTCCATCATCATCATCATCATCAACATCTGTCAAATTCACCAAGAAACAACCACTGGTTGTACCAGTTCAAACAGCTGTTACAAAACAGCTGAACCAAACATCTGTCAAAAGAGATGTTCAGGTTACTAATGCACCCCCTGCCAATCAATTCAGAAAAGGCAAGGAAAAACAGTCCTACCAAAGGATTCCACACATTTATGAGGCCTACAAAAGGCCCTCTAAACCTAGAGTGAATAGGCATCCTTTTGGTTATCAGCAGGTGATTGGTCAAGACCCCCAACAGTGGTTGGCAAGAAACAGTACTAAAGCTGTCCAAACCCCTGACCTAACCACTGTCCATCACTCTGCATCCATACCAGACACTGTTGAATCCCCATCCAAAGCCCTGTTGGCTTTGGAGCCCTTAATGAACTAATCCTTTTACTTCATGTGCAGGGAGCTTCTGCATGCTTTGATAGTCTTTGGTATGTAGATAGTGGAGGCTCCAGGCACATGACAGGATGTAAAGCCCTCCTCAAAGACTTTAAAATCCATGGATGGGGTGATATATCCTTTGGTAATAATAGTAAAGGGAAAGTTCTGGGGTCTGGTACAGTGCAATCTGGAAATGTAAAATTTGAAAATGTCAATCTGATAGACAATCTAAAATTCAACCTTCTGAGTGTATCACAAATGAGTGACAAAGGGTTTGGGTCATTCTCCACAAAAGATTGTTGTAGGATTGTTGGACCAGAAATGGTCAAAAAGATTGAAGCAATAATCAAAACTGGTCAAACTAAACTTGTTGCTCAAAGAAGTGGCAATGTTTATGTTGTTGATATGTCAAAAGAGTGTCCTAGAGCTGATGCCTGTCTGTTCTCAGCTGTCTCTAACAAAGAGACAGAACTTTGGCACAGAAGGCTGGGGCACACAAATCTTAAGACAATCACTGAAATTTCAAAAAATGGTTTGGTGAGAGGCCTACCACAAAAATTGTTTTCATGTCCTGAACATTGCATTTCCTGTTTAAAAGGAAAACAACATAAAAGTTCTTACAAGTCCATTGAAGTGTCCAAAACAACCCAGTGTTTGCAAATGCTACACATGGATTTGTTTGGCCCAGTTCAAGTCATGAGCCTCAAGAAGAAAAGATATTGTTTGGTTATTGTTGATGACTTTTCTAGGTTCACATGGACTTTCTTTTTACACTCAAAAGATGAGACCGCAGGCACTTTGCAAGACTTTATGACACAGGTTGAAAAGCAATTTGACCTTCCAGTGAAAAGCTTCAGGAGTGACAATGGCACAGAATTTAAAAATAAGGAGTTGGATGCCTTCTGTGTAAAGAAAGGGATTGTAAGGCAGTACAGCATCCCTAGAACACCAGAGCAAAATGGGGTTGTTGAAAGGAAGAACAGAACTTTGATTGAGGCTGCCAGAACTATGCTTGCAGATTCAGGTTTGCCATTAACTTTCTGGGCAGAGGCGGTAAACACTGCTTGCTATGTCCAGAACAGAGTTTTAATAAACCCCAGGCACAAAAAGACTGCTTATGAAATTCTGTATAAAATCAAACCACTGATCTCATATTTCAAGGTGTTTGGCTGCCCATGCTTTATTTTGAATTTAAAAGATTCCATTTCAAAATTTGCAGCCAAAATTGATTGTGGTTATCATCTGGGATACTCAACCACTGCCAAGGCATACAAAGTGTTCAATACATGGACCAAGGCAGTGGAGGAGACTTTGAATGTAAAGTTCAATGAACTTTCATCAATGAAAATCCCAGCAAATCCTGCAGATCTGTTTGATCTTGAAAAATTTACTTTTGAAAATACTGCTGTCAAGACTAACAGTGCAGGTTCATCAGAGGATACAACACCAGACTATGGGTATGAAATCATCATCCCTCAAAGGTCTGCCACAAAGAGAAAAGCACCAGTTGTTCAAAACAGTTGTCAAAGCTCAACCACTGCTACCTCAACAGTTGTTGACCAAAGTAGCCCACCCACCACTGCTTCCACATCCTCAAACACTGCTGACAAAAGTCCTCAAACAGTGGATAAAAGTCAGCAGTTGTCCACTACATTACCTCCTATACCACCACCTTTTGAAACCACTGCTGGGTCATCAAAGTCACCAGCAGTGGTTAGCTCAGATGATACACATTTGCAGCCTTCACCAACAAATGCCATCATACCATATCAAGGAGATTTAATTTTCTTGAGATCTCATCCACCTGATCAAATCATTGGCAACATCAATGAAGGGGTGTTCACAAGAAGCCAAACCCAAAACATTTGTCTTTTTGCTGGTTTTCTAGCACTCCATCAGCCAGTCAAGTATCAAGAGGCACTGAAAGACAACAGCTGGGTAGAAGCCATGCAAGAGGAGCTCCGACAGTTTAAAAGACAACAAGTATGGGAGCTTGTACCACTGCCAGAAGAGGTTAGTCCCATTGGCACAAAGTGGGTCTTCAAGAACAAAACTGATGAAAGGGGCATTGTTGTCAAGAATAAAGCCAGGCTTGTGGTTCAAGGTTACAGACAGGAAGAGGGGATTGATTATGATGAAACATTCGCCCCTGTTGCAAGATTGGAAGCCATTAGACTGTTCCTGGCCTTTGCTGTCAACCACAACATGAAGGTGTTTCAAATGGATATCAAAAGTGCTTTCCTCTATGGTACAATTCAAGAAGAGGTGTATGTATGTCAACCTCCAGGTTTTGAGGATCCATTTTATCCTGATCATGTCTACAGGCTAAACAAAGCCTTGTATGGCCTGAAACAAGCACCAAGGGCCTGGTATGAAACACTTTCCAACTTCCTACTCTCAAATGGTTTCAAAAGAGGTACCATTGATAAAACACTGTTTCTTAAATGTCCAAATTTATGTGGATGACATTATTTTTGGAAGCACATGTAACAAAATGTGTGAAGAGTTTAGAGAACTCATGACAACTGAGTTTGAAATGAGTGCAATGGGTGAGCTGCAATGCTTTCTTGGTCTTCAAGTACAGCAAATGCAAAATGGAACTTTCATTCATCAAAGCAAATATGCTAAAGAACTTTTGACCAAAATTTGATATGAATGATTGTAAACCATGCAGCACACCCATGGCAACAAATAAGCTAGTCATGTCTGATGAAAAGGATGAGCTGATTGACCAAACACTCTATAGAAGCATGATTGGGTCTTTATTGTACCTAACTGCATCTAGACCAGACATCATGTTTGCAACATGTGTCTGTGCAAGAAGTCAATCAGCTCCCAGAAAATCAAATCTCATTGCTGTAAAAAGGATCTTCAGATACATAAAAGGTGCTCCCACACTTGGTATCTGGTATCCAGCTAATGGGAATATCAAGCTTTCAGGTTTTTCAGACAGTGACTTCGCTGGATGTCACACCACAAGGAAGTCCACTTCAGGAGGGTGCCAGTTTCTAGGTGATTGCTTAGTTTCTTGGCAAAGCAAAAAGCAAGCAGCAGTTTCAACATCCACTGCTGAGGCTGAATACATTGCTGCTGCAAGCTGTACAGCCCAACTCTTGTGGCTTCAAAATTAGTTAGTGGATTTTGGTATCACTGCCTTAAAAACACCACTCATGTTGGACAGCCAGGAAGCAGAAAATATCATCAAAAATCCAGTTTCCCACTCTACCACCAAACACATCGACATCAGACATCACTTTGTGAGGGATTGCTATGAAAAAATGTTTGATTTCTCTGCATCATGTCGCAACTAAAGACCAGCTGGCAGATATGCTCACAAAAGCACTTGATACAGCCACTTTTGAAAGCTTGGTCTCTAGGATTGGGATGCTGAACGTGGAATAACAAGCAACATCTTGTTTTTCTTTGAATAAAAGCAACAAAATGTTTTCAGAAAATCAAAAATCCATCCTTTAAAATAGCTAAAAATGAAATTTTCATTAAAATCCTTAAAAGTCTGCCATAACCACTGATTGTTCAAAAGTCTGCGCTACTTCAAAAGTCTGTCCACTGCTGAAAGTCAACCCCTGTTCTCTCATTCCTTTGATAATCTCTGTTGTTCAAAAGCAGTGTCTTATCCACTGATATGCTATCCACTGATAGTGAAAATCATCCACTGCTTCCTTACCACTGCCTTCATCTCTCACTTTCATCAAAGTACTGTCCTTCACTTTCACCAGGGGTTGTCACGTGGGCAGTACATAGTGATCAGACCTTTTGTAACGGCTGCCACGTCAGCATTCACTTTCTTCCCTATAAAATCCCCCACTCACCACCAAAACAGGGTTTTACTGTCGAATTGAATTCTTAAAAATTCTCTTCTCAAAGCAGTTTTTCATCTCATTTCTCACAAATTTCTTCGATCATTCTATTCGAAAATGACAAAATCGAAGCCATCCGCAAAACCCACATCCAAATCATCATCGAAAACAGCCTCTCAAAAGGCAATCTCCACTGAAATCCCATATAAATCATCTCACAATCTCCTGGGTCTTCTCACAAAACCAGGAACCACAAATGTTTTCGATTCCATCATTAACATCATGGCAAAATCAAAGTACAAAACTTTGTTCACCGCCGATGCACCAATCTATTTGGAGAACCAAAGGGAGTTCTGGAAGAATGCAACCCTTGAAAAACAAGGAGACACTGCAACCACCATACACTCTTCTATGAAGGGTAAAGCTATCCAAATCACGCCACAATCCATTTCAGAGGTCTTTCAACTCGATGATCAGAAAGGTAAAACTTCTTTCACTAAAAACGAGTTACAAACTGACTTCATTGAAAGAGGGTATGAAGCCACAATGATGAAGAAACTTACCTTACAAAACGGTTATTTTCCTTCTGCAACCAGATTTTTATTTCATACCCTCCTACTATGTGTTTCAAACAAAACCACTTCATTTAATGAAATCCCTTTAAAGATTCAAAATCTGGGATATGCAATTCTTCAAGAAGAAAATTTTAACTATTCTCGGGAAATCTTTAAAGATTTGGTTAATAATGTTGAAACAACATCATTCTTACTGTTTCCAAGGTTTCTAAGTTACTATTTTGAAAAGAAATTCAGTAAGGATGATTTAGCTGCAATAAATCAAGGTGAGATTACTCAAATAAACAGCCTAACAACTGAAACTTTTTCAAGAATGTTAGCACCTTGCAAAACTCAAGCAGAGGTGCCCGAGCAGAATTTAGCAGCTACCACTACTCCTCAGGTATCTGCTGCTGAGCCCACTGCTCTAGGTGATCAAAGCAGCAGACCAACTGTTTTGAAACCCACACCTATAAATCCCAAAAAGCCAAACAAAAAGAGAAATCAAAAACCCCCCAAACCAATCAAAACGGCAACTCTGGAGGATGAGATACCAGAGCTACTGCCTGTGACAACACAAATGTCACAAGAAACCATTGTTGCTTCTTCCTCACAGCAGTTGGTACAAATATCTCAACCCATACCCAAAACTCCTCCTGCTTCTTCACAAAAAGAACAGGTTGTACACAAAGGGCCACCACATTATGATGCTCTGGAAACACTCGTTTCTATCATCCACAGCCCAATGCCCGGGGCAACTTCTCTTTCTACACCCCACCTCACATCCACAATTCCACCAAAAACACAACTTTTGTTGGATGCAATAGATTTGAACCAGGCATTACTCAGTCCTTCTCAATCACCTGTTAATGAGAATATACCTCAACAACTGACTGAGCCTAATGTATCATTCTTTGCTAACCCACCAACACAACCTGAGGAGGTTACACCCCTTGAGTTACAAGTAACTCTTGGTGTTCATCCAAGTGAAGCAGCCACTACAACTGTTGAACCCACTGGTTTACAGTTGGACAGTGGTTACATCAATAAGACTTCCTTGGAGGCAATTCCTTTTATAGCACCTCTGCCAACCACCAGTGGATTTATTTATCCTACTGGCAACATCAAAAGGTTGTCAAGTGTTGAAGGGAGAAGACCCCAGTACCAAGAAAAAGGGGCATCAGTGGTTAATGTTTGGAGTATACTCCCTACCTCTACCACTGATAAAACCATTGTTAGTGGGAAATCAGATGATCCCATTAAATTGGGTGATGATTTAAAATATCAGGATTTGACGGAACGAACTAAAAAATTGGATACATCTGTTGCAGATCTTAAAAACATGCTACAACAGGTGTTGAAAACTCAAAAGATGCAATCCACTGCTGTTCCACCTCAAGCACCTGCTCCACAACAGGCACCTGCTACAAATGAGCTCTGGAATCTATTTCAACCTTTTCTCCATCATCAAGCACAAATAGCAGATCGGCAACATGAAAAACATGTTCAACAGCTAAGAAATGCAATGGAGTCAAGGTTCAAGAACACTCAGGCTGATCTAAAGGCTCTCAAAACTCAGATCCTGCACACCACTGGCACTGCCCCTCCAACAGTTCTCTTCATTGATCAACTTCCCCCAGATAATGCCAAAAAGGGGGAGAAAATTCAGGAGTGGAAAAAGAAGGGAATAGAGGATGGTCTCTACATTGCACCAGAAAATGCAAACATGACCAAACAGATCCCTCTGCCAATTGGAAGCAAGAAGATTGATGTGACCACAAATGCACTGGCAGAAGCAGTTGCAAGTGTAAAAAGGGATAGAGAGGCCAAAAGGAAAGCCAGGGTGAATTATCCGGATCAAGGTACTTCAGGGTCAAAAGATGATGAAAATCTTGTTGATGAAAAGAAGAAGCCTACAAGAAGAGTAAGGCTACCCAAATCCATTCCAACCAGACGTTCAAAGTCTGTTCCAAAACCACCACCTAAAACAGTTGTTGTAACTCCTGCTGTACCCACTACTGTTGGTACTTCAGTGGTTTCAACATCTGCTCCCACTTCAACACACACCACTTCAACACACACTACATCCACTGCTTTATCATCATCACCACCAAAAACAAAATCACCTCCTGCCAAAAGGCAGAAGACAGCAGTTGTTACAACATCTGCTGTAAAGACAACAGTGGTTGGAACACCAGTTGTTTCAACAACCGTTAGTCAATCACAAATCACTGCCACTACATCCACCACCACTGTTCCATCCAAAACATCATCAGCCCCTCCTCAAACAAAGAGGAGAAGGCTAATTCTCAAAGATGATGACACTTCACCATCTCAAACATCTTCAAAATCTTTAGCTCTTGTCACAATACCAAAACCAGTTACTCTCTCTTCAGTTCGAATGCACAAGCCCTTACCTCCTGCAGGTGTTCAGTTCCTCTTGAACTAGCAGCTGTTAGAGAAGAAATAAAATCTTTTTACTATGAGGATGACCCTGCCAAAAGGAGGTTGCCATCAATAAAAGGATATCCCTGGACTAAAAATATTGATGAATATTTGAAGATCAAGGCCAAGCAAGCAGAGGATATCTCGAAGAGAAACACACAAGGGAAATCTGACAAAGAAATTTATAGAAACTATCAATATCTGCTCACACAAGTCAGCTCCCTAGAACGATTTGCAAAAAATGTCAGTCAACAAATTTCAGAAAGAGCAGCTGAAACTTTGAAGAAAGACTACATTGAAAGCATCATGGCTCACAAAAGTACAAAGGAGAGAGATACATGTACAAAGAGTGGACTGTTCCTGAGCTTGAAAATGAAGCACCAAGAATTCAAGACATGATAAAAAGGAAAGTCACCCACACTCCTCCTGACTGGGCAAAGTATAGAAAGAATGTACCTGACAAACAGGTAGAACTGAAAAGAATGAGAGAAGAACTGGTTGCTGCTGAATATGGAAACAAAAGACAAATTGCAAGATGGAAAGAAGATGTGGTCAGGATCACCTACAAAAGGTTAGAGGAATTAAGAAAGAAAGATCCAAAAGTTCCTCAAAAGCCTGACTATCCTGAAGCAGTGGTTTCAAAAAGACCATCAAAGCTGCAACTCAGGAGAGCCACTGCTCCAACTGGTGCCGCCATCTATAAAAGAAAGACACACAAACAGTTGGGAGGTGAAACCATCCAAGAGATGATAAAAGGAGATGACCTTGTAAAAGAAGGCATAAAGAAAATGATCATAGAAACTCTTGGTTTGGATCAAACTGCAAATACTGCTCAGCCAGTTATGAATAGGCCAGCCTCTCCAAATACCTCTGCAAATAAACATCTCCCAAGAAACCCTCCAGGCTCAAAAATACAAAAGTGGGAAACTGACAAACAGACCTAGTATTGACTTTGCTCAGGTCTGGTGGAGAAGTGGAGAAAATATCAAGGGAACAAGCTCTTGGCCTGAGTCTTGAAGATTTGCAGGATCTCCTTGATCTTCCACTTAGCAGGGATGATGAAGACACATATGCCCTTGACTTTGAACTACAATTTAAAGGTCAGATAAGGGAACTGTTGATGAGGCAATAAAGTCCACAATAATGAAGAGTTTTGGCATTATCTGTTCCAGGGGGAGATTGTTGGGATTGAAACCTATCAGAGGAACAGATAATTAAAGCCAAAACTGGATCAGAGCAGTGGATCCAGAATAAGCAGATGATTACATACAAACCTCTCCCCTTGAAAGTTATTTCAACATCTGCTGACCTCCTATCTGCTGATCTTGCAAAATGCTGACCTACAACTGCTGCTCAAGAAAAGACCTGATGAAAGACTAAAGCCCTGCTGATTCAATCTACTGCTTTGAGTCAAGCTCTGCTGATCCGGACACGTGCTGCTGGGTTCACAGCAGTAGAAGGTTGCAGCAGCTGATCAATAGTCTGTTTTGTAATATAATGTAATAGCAGTAGTTAACATAACAGTGTTTGTAAAGATCAGAGGTTAGAGTTTGTTAGGAGGTTAGATGTCACTTTCATGGTGACGTCAGCTAAGATGCTCAGTGGTTTGCAAGTGCCTATAAATAGTTCAGTACTTTGTACTGTTCTATTAGCTCTTTTGCATCATCGTCTTCTTTGCACAATCAAACAACTGAGCTCTGGCTGAGGGGGAGTTTATCAAGCATTGTAATGGTTATTGAAATAAATTCAATCTTCCGATTCATTGTGTAAAGATGTTTGATCAAAGTATTACTCTCGTTTGATTGTATGCAAAGTTTGTTTTCATCATAATTCCGCTGCACACTCTTCCATTTTCATTTTAATTACAAACACAAAATACAATCAGAATCAAACTCAGATCCAACATAGCCAATGCCGAAATGGCAGATATTCTGGCACAGCACATGGCTGCCGCACTCCCAAACATTATCGCTCAGGTGAACCAAGCCAACAACAATCAGAATGCTCCTTGTAACTTCAAGAGTTTCAATTCGGCTAAACCACTCAAGTTCAGTGGTACCGAAGGGGCAACTGGGCTCCTTCAATGGTTCGAAAGCATTGAGAGTACATTTCGTCATGTTCTGTGTCCTAAGAACCGGAAGGTCGAGTTCGCTTCTAGCGTATTTCAGAAGAGGGCTTTGACATGGTGGAACGGGGTTATGAGAGACCGTGGTGCAGAAGTTGCTCTTGCACAAACATGGGCTGAATTGAGGACTCTTATGATGAGGGAGTTTTGTCCTCGTCATGAGCTGCGAACATTGGAGAGGGAATTTGATGATCTGAAGCAGGAAAGTGGTGAGCACAGGGCGTATACTGATAGGTACGAAGAGTTAAGCTTACTTTGCCCAACCATGGTTACCCCACTCGATAAGGCTATCGATAGGTACATCGATGGTCTACCTGACTCTGTGCAAGACATCGTTACTGGTAGTAATCCTACCACCGTTCGTCAGGCGATCGAGTTGTCTGCAACGTTGACTGAGACGCATATTTGAAAGGGTAAGTTGCACAGGAAGGGTGACAAGAAGGGTAAGAAGCAGGAGTCTGATAAGAAGGATAGCAAGAAGGGTAAAAACAAGCAGGGTAAAGATTCGGGTTCTGCAAAGGGTTCTAGGAAGCGTAAGGCTTCCCAAAATTTTGCCGTCACTGCTCAACAGAACCAGGCAGCTCCCAATCAGACAGCGCAGCCTCCAACAAAGAAGCGATATGAAGGGAATGCACCTTCGTGCAATAGGTGCAATAGTCACCATCAACAGCAACTTCCGTGCCGTTTCTGTACCAACTGTGGGAAGTCTAGAAATCTTGCAGAAGTTTGTCGTTCTGCTCGTAATCAGGTTGCTCAGAATCCAGCTCAACAGGTAGCTCAACCACCTGTTCAACAGCAAGTTGTACGACCCCACTATCCTCCTGGCTCGTGCTTTAATTGTGGAGACCTGACCCATTATCGAAACCAGTGTCCAAGTCTGGTTAATGCGAATCCAGTTCAGGCTCAGGCTCGTGGACGAGCTTTTAACATGAATGCACAAGAGGCGCAAGCAGAAAATGATGTGGTGCACGGTACGTTCTTTGTTAATAATCAACCTGCGTCTGTACTTTTTGATTCAGGGGCCGATAAAAGTTTTGTGTCTTTATCTTTCGAGCCTTTGCTTCGCGTGTCTAGAACAAAACTAGGTAAGCCTTTGACAGTCGAAATTGCGAATGGTGACCCCATTGTTCTTGATTCTGTTCTTCGCAACTGCCAGTTGAACCTTAACAACCATCTTTTTCCCATTGACCTCACGCCTATGCAACTTGGAAGCTTCGACATTATTGTGGGTATGGATTGGTTAGCCAAGCATCGTGCAGAGGTAGTTTGTTTTGAGAAGATTGTTCGAGTTCCGCTTTCGTCAGACGAGATTCTATAGGTTCGTGGTGAGAAACCTGCTAGTAGCCTCAAGCTTATGTCTTTTTTTCAAGCTCGGAAGTATCTGCGAAAGAATTATGTGGCCTTCTTGGCACATGTTACAGCAGATAAAGGCAAAGGTAAGTCTATTCAAGATATTCCTGTTGTTCGGGATTATCTGGAGCTGTTTCCTGAAGAATTACCTGGTCTACCCCCTGCACGCCAAGTCGAGTTCTGTATTGATCTCGTGCCTGGTGCAAATCCTATTGCCAGAGCTCCATATCGTCTTGCACCGTCTGAGATGCAAGAGTTGTCTAAGCAGCTTCAAGAGCTTTCTGACAAAGGTTTTATCCGTCCTAGCTTTTCTCCTTGGGGTGCTCCCGTTCTTTTTGTCAAGAAGAAGGATGGATCTTTCAGAATGTGCATCGATTATCGTGAGCTGAATAAGCTTACTATCAAGAATCGATACCCCCTACCTCGCATTGATGATCTCTTTGACCAGTTACAGGGTGCTACTTGCTTTTTGAAGATCGATCTTCGTTTTGGGTATCATCAACTTCGTGTGCATGAAGAGGATATCCCCAAGACAGCATTCCGCACTCATTATGGGCATTATGAGTTCACAGTCATGCCATTCGGTTTGACCAATGCTCCTGCTGTTTTCATGGACTTAATGAATAGGGTCTGCAAGCCTTATTTGGACAAATTCATCATCGTTTTTATTAATGACATCTTGATTTACTCTAAGACGCAAGCTGATCATGAGCAACATCTTCGTCTTACTCTGGAACTCCTAAAGAAAGAGCAACTTTTTGGCAAATTCTCCAAGTGCGAATTTTGGCTTAAGGAAGTTCAATTTTTGGGACATATTGTTAACGAACAAGGTATTCATGTAGATCCCTCCAAGATCAGTGCGATTAAAGATTGGGATACGCCTACTACTCCTACTGAGGTTCGTTCTTTTCTTGGTCTTGCGGGTTATTACCGCCGCTTCATTGAGAACTTCTCGAAGATTGCAGTTCCTCTAACTGCTCTAACTCAGAAGAACAAACCCTTTGAATGGGGTTTTAAGCAAGAAGAAGCATTTCAGACCTTGAAGCAGAAGCTTTGTGACGCACCTATTTTGACTTTGCCTGAGGGCAATGCTGATTTCGTCGTTTATTGCGATGCATCGAAATTGGGTCTTGGCTGTGTTCTGATGCAAAGGAACAAAGTCATAGCCTATGCATCAAGCAATTGAAGGTGCGTGAGAGAAACTACACCACTCATGATCTTGAGTTGGGTGCAGTCGTCTTCGCTCTAAAAATCTGGAGACATTATTTGTACGGTACAAAATGTGTGGTTTTTACTGACCACAAAAGTCTTCAGCATATTGATGCGTGCTAGTGTGTATATGTTTTAGATGTATATTTTAAGCCCTTTTTACACTTTTAGCCAAGTTTTAAATTTATAAAACACGATATTCACTAACACTAAACACACATATGGGCAAGTGCACCCATCGTGAATGTAGTATAGTGTTGGTAAGATACCGAGGTCGTCCAAGGACACAAGAGCTTTTGATACCGGTTTATCCTCAACGTCTAACCAAATCAAAATGTTAGAAAAGATTTTTAAACTAAGAAAATAAAAACTAACTAAATGCTGAAAAATAAAAATAAAAGTAAAAACAGATAGACAAGATGAATCACTTGGATCCGACTCGTGTATTAGTATAACCTTTGATTATTTTCGCACTTTTGCACTTGTTTAAGAGATTATCTTAGTTATTGTAGTAGGCCACTCTTTTGAAGGTGACGTTACCCTCAACCCAGTAGTTTGAGTCAGCAAGGATACAATCAGTAGTTGTGTAATCTTCTTGTGCATCGTTAAGTGTTTTACTAGCATAATAAATTGGGTGGAAATGCTTTTCTTTTCTTTGTCCAAGACTGCTCCAACAACAAATTCACTTGCATCACACATGATTTCGAAAGGAAATTTCCAATCAGGGGCTATCATGATAGGTGCATTGACTAGCATTTCCTTGAGGGTTAGAAATGCTTGATTGCATTCCTTGTCAAAGATGAAAGGTGCATCTTTTTCAAGTAATTTTGTTAGAGGTCTTGAAATTTTTGAAAAGTCCTTGATAAACCATCTATAAAATCCAGCATGCCCTAGGAAACTTCTGATTGCTCTAACGGAGGATGGTGGAGGTAATCGAGAAATAGTTTCTATTTTTGCTCAATCAACTTCCATTCCTTCGCTTGAGATTTTGTGACCGAGTACTATTCTCTCTGTCACCATGAAATGGCATTTTTCCCGGTTAAGGGCGAGGTTAGTTTCCTCACATCGGGATAGCATTCGTTCAAGGTTATCGAGGCATTGGTCATATGAATCTCCAAAGATAGAAAAGTCGTCCATGAAGACTTCCATTGTCTTTTCTATCATGTCATGGAAAATGGCCACCATACAATGTTGGAATGTTGCAGGTGCATTACATAGACCGAATGGCATGCGTCGATAGGCGAAAGTTCCGTAGGGGCATGTGAAAGTCGTCTTTTCTTGGTCTTCAGGTGCTATCGGGATTTGAAAGTAACCTGAAAAACCATCCAAGTAACAGTAAAATTTATGACCGGATAGTCGTTCTAACATTTGATCAATGAAGGTCAAAGGAAAGTGGTCTTTCCTTGTTGCTTCATTTAATCGTCTATAGTCTATACAAACTCTCCATCCTGTGACGGTTCTTGTTGGTATTAATTCATTTTTTTTCATTAGTTATTACCGTCATGCCTCCTTTCTTTGGGACTACTTGGACGGGACTTACCCATGGACTATCAGAGATAGGATAGATTAGTCCGGCATCAAGTAGTTTGATGACCTCATTTTTAACCACTTCTTGCACATTGGGATTTACTCTTCGTTGTGGTTGTATTACTATTTTGTAGTCATCATTCATTAAAATTTTGTGCGTGCATATGGAAGGACTTATTCCCTTAATATCTACAAGCTTCCAAGCGATCGCATTTTTGTGTTTTTTAAGAAGATTAACTAATTTTCTTTTTCTACGTTACTTAATTTAGACGAAATAATTACAGGTAATTTACCATCTTTGTCTAGAAAAGCATATTCCAAACCTTTAGGAAGTTCTTTGAGCTCAAAGGGTGGGTCTTTAGGAGACACCTTATTTTGTGGCTCATCTAGATCAAGAACCTTAAAGGTTTGTTCTATGGCGACCTCTTCTTCAACAAAGTGGTCATCTTCTTCAGTGGTATCGGGTGGCTCATCCTCATCTTCAATTAGGGGGTCATTATTGCCAAAAGGATATTTCATTGAACGCTCAAGATCTATGTCCCTTTTGAATGCCCCTAATTGAAGAGGTAGATTGTTAAATTTCCAGTTTTCCAAAGCTTCATGAGTTTTTACAAAAGGTTTTCCCAAGACTAGAGGAGCGTCATCGAGGATGACAAAGTCGGTTGGAATAACCATTTGATTTGCTTGAACCAAGACATCCTCAACTACACCGATTGATTTTATTACTTTCCGATCGGATAGAAAAATGTGTATTTGAAGTGGAGCAAAATCACTAATACTTAACTTTTCAAAAATGTAGTTAGGCATTATGTTAACACAAAGATCTTTATCAATGGTGATATTACTAATAAATGAATTTGAAAGAAACATGGAACCGGTGTAATGTTAATTTCAAAAGGATCTTCTTTTATTAGCGAAGTTTGATCATTAGTTAACTTAACACTTACCATTTCTTCAATTTTTGTATTAGTGTTTAGCTCTTTTAAAAACTTAGCATGAGGGGTTACTAAACAATGATTTTCAAAAGAAGGTGACAAGAGATAATTTTTTTCTAAATTAGACACTTCTTGTAATTTAACGTTATCGACCTCACCCCTTTCGTTGTTTAACTCATGTGTCGGTTTTTCACTTATTTGTTCTTCCATTTTTACATTTTCAACTATCTCCACGTTATTATTACAATTTAATTCTTCTCTTACGCGGGACTCCTCTTCCCTTGCGCGAGATTCTTTTATGCAACGTTCGATAGTTTTAATGTGTTCTAATATCCTATCGGTCACTTCGGTGATAGAGAAAGGATCGGGATCCTCATGGCTTGAATCCGGTTGTTCGATCCTTGGTTCCTCATAGTACCCATATGAAGTAGATGGTTCACACCATTGTTCTTCATTGTAAGCATATGATGGATAAGGGTCGAAATTTTGTTCCTCATAGTACTCATATGAGGTGGGTTGTTCACACCATGGTTCCTCATAATAAGTATATGAAGGTGGAGGCTCATATCTTGAATCTTCAAAGTATGAGTATGAAGGTTCATACCTTGGTTCATCAAAATATGAGTATGAGGGAGAAGGTTCATACCTTTGGTCTTCATAGGATGTGTATGAAGTTGATGGCTCGTACCTGGGCTCCTCATAATGGTTGTAAGAAGTGGATGGTTGAAACAAGTTACAATATTGTACCAAGTGCGGGTTACCACAATTAGTGCAATAGTCTCTCATATAATCATCCTCCTCATAGGTGTAGTTGTAACCTCCTGAGTATTGATCCATAGGGATCACTCAACAGAACACAACTGAGTCTCGGGACCAGAAAACAAAAATAAAAATGGAAACAGAAGCTGGACACGGCCCCGTGTTCAGTGGACACAGCCCCGTGTACAGAATCTGTATCTGGGCATTTTAATTAAAGTTACTGGTCTCGTTGAGCACGGGGGCGTGTTCAGTGAGCACGACCCCGTGGTCAAACTCTGTATCTGGGTATCTAACTAAAAAATATGCAGCACGGGGGCGTGTTCAGTGAGCACGGCCCCGTGTTCAGGCTACTGTAAA
Organism: Helianthus annuus; assembly: GCF_002127325.2. NCBI lineage: Eukaryota > Viridiplantae > Streptophyta > Magnoliopsida > Asterales > Asteraceae > Helianthus > Helianthus annuus. The sequence goes on from NC_035435.2 coordinate 85,148,537, forward strand.
TGCAAACTAAACTAAAATGCAGAAAAATGTGTGCGCGTTTTAAAAAATTTTGAAAAACTGATTAGCCCGTCGATTTTAAGCTTTCTTAAAATCCTTGTGTCCCCGGCAGCGGCGCCAAAAACTTGATGCGTGCTAGTGTGGATATGTTTTAGATGTATATTTTAAGCCCTTTTTACACTTTTAGCCAAGTTTTAAATTTATAAAACACGATATTTACTAACACTAAACACACATATGGGCAAGTGCACCCATCGTGGACGTAGTATAGTGTTGGTAAGATACCGAGGTCGTCCAAGGACACAAGAGCTTTTAATACCGGTTTATCCTCAACGTCTAACCAAATCAAAATGTTAGGGAAGATTTTTAAACTAAGAAAATAAAAACTAACTAAATGCTGAAAAATAAAAGTAAAAACAGATAGACAAGATGAATCACTTGGATCCGACTCGTGTATTAGTATAACCTTTGATTATTTTCGCACTTTTGCACTTGTTTAAGAGATTATCTTAGTTATTGTAGTAGGCCCCTCTTTTGAAGGTGACGTTACCCTCAACCCAGTAGTTTGAGTCAGCAAGGATACAATCCTAAAGGGTCGGATTATTGAAAGATAATGAATTAAGTTATTAATGCAAATTATGGTAGGCCCCTCTTTTGGAGGTGACGTTACCCTCGACTAAGTAGTCTGAGTCAGCAGGGATACAGTCCTAAATAGTCGGGTTATAGTATTAATAGTAGTTAACTTATGAGGGGGTCAAAGAGTTTGGATCCCCGCCATCCAATATCTATGGGCATTGAAGGAGATCCTACTAAATTTGACCCAGGTCCCTTGCAGGACCTCTAAACGCTGAACAAGGGCAAGACCCTTACCAAACCGTTCCCTTAACCCCCGACCAGGTAGCCAACATACCTCCATATAGACCGTGGAGATATGAATGGTGAAAATCTTTTATTTTATATAGACAGTAAAATAATGCCAAGACACCACGGACAAACGATAAGGAAGAATCACCTTCAACATAAGCAACTAGTTATTAAAGTCATTAATACAAAACCAAATAAAAAGTGCAAAAGATTAAAAATAAAAAGTATTATACTAAACACTTGTCTTCACCAAGTGATGTAAGAGACTTAGGCAAACATAGCCTTGATTGTCAAGAACTCTTACGATCAATCTTGGATCCCGAGACGACTCACACACTCTATGATGGACAATGGATGATGGTGGTGGATGATGGTGTTGTGATGGTGGTGGGTGGTGGATGAAGTGTGAGAGAGGTGGTGTGCCAAGGGATGAGTTGCAATGAAGCCAAGCACTCCTATTTATAGGCTGAACAGAAGCCTGGGCATGGCCCCGTGCCCGTCTGACAATCTCTCTCCTCATTAATTGTAATTCGCAATTACAATTAATGCGCCTGCAGTACTTTCGCCACGCCCCGGTGTTCACTGGGCACGGCCCCGTGGTGGGCAATAGAAGCTTCTATAGGTTTGTCTTTTCTGCTGCTTCTTGCGCACGGCCCCGTGCTGGCTGAGCACGGGGCGTGTTCAGTCCTCTGCCTTCTCGTTTTGCTTAGGAGGATGCTGTTGAGGGGTCGGGCAATCCACTTATGTTCCTTTTCTTGTATTTATGTTAGATTTAGCTGTCTTTTTGCTTCTTTTGTTAATTTGAGCTCATTTAATCCTGAAAATACAAAAGGAAGACAAAAACACTCTTTTTCCAACATTAGTACTTAAAAAGGGTTAGTTTTATGCCTCATTTGATGTAATTTATATGTTGCATTTTACACACATCAAATATCCCCACATTTGAATTTTTGCTTGTCCTCAAGCAAAACTCTTTAATATGTGGCTTACACTCACAAATGGAATGGGTAGAAGAGAAGGTTTTGGATTGTCATAGAGTGTCGGGAATCCAAGATCTTTATTGGGTTTTATTTTTATTTATTTACAATCCTATTCGTTATGATTTATTTAGAACGTTTCATAAGAGAAATTACTTATTTGGGCATAGCATGCCTTTTTAAAATTCCATTTATATACAAGTTCACATACCTCACGGGAGAAATCACTCACACTCGGCCGAAGGTGTATTTTTTTTAGTAAATCACTCGAGAGCGGCATGGAACTTATTCCTACCATAGGCTTGCCAAGCAATCAATCCTCCTCCTTTTTAACTTGTTACCTTTGTAAATATCAAGAGGACTTTTTTTGGGTAAAGGCTTGGGCTAAAGGTGGGTAGTTGGGTTAGTGGTTAGTAAAGGGCGAAAAGCGTAAAAAGCGTCGGTTTTCGTAAAACATTTTTGTTTTAGTGACTTTTTATTCTTAGTGAAGTATTTCTTCAAACAAGCTTTTGGTTTTAGGAGCTTTGTTTGTTTATTTCTAACTTCATCGTCATTTTTTTTAGTCACATGAAAACCGAGCTTGTTACTAAAATAAAGGGTAAAAATAAAAAGGGTTTTTGGTGGCTAAAAAGGGTTTTGGGTTAAGAAATGAAAAGGTTTAGGCTCAAAGGGGTTAACTAGGGGGAGTTTTTGGGTAAGTGAAAAGAAAAATAAAAATAATGGTTTTGAAAGAAAAAGGGGTTAGTCCTAATGCCTCCATCATTTACTTACTTGGGTTTAAGTTGGTAAGGACTGAGAATGAATTGTCGTGGCAAGTTCTAGAGTCGTAAGAACCAAGCGGCTATTCACACAAGAAACGAAAAATGAGCATTTAGCGTAAAGATGTATATTTGTATGCTCAATAAAGGCTCAAAACTCACTTTTTGTGGGAATGGGTTTTTCTATGTGATCAAGTATATATAATCGAATTTTAACTAAGCTTGTCATGCCGTTTCATAATTTTCTTATGTTGGTTCTTTTTATCACGACGCTATCGGTTGTAAATTTGTAAAAATATAACCTTGTTAGTCTTAGAATTTCCCAACTTAAAATTTAGACAAGTATATAAAAAATTGAAAATTTTTGAAAAAAATTTGGGGTGATTAGCGGTTCCAATAGAGTTTTGTGTAAGGCTTGTTATTAGGACTTGCAAAATTCAAGGTTTTAGCATCCCCCCACACTTAAATTACACATTGTCCTCAATGTGTCCCAAAAATAAATTTTTAGGTTGATTGAATGTGTAACATGGTGTTAAAAGCAAAAATTTATGTTACTGGCAGTCTGGACACGGCCCCGTGTCCGTTGGACACGACCCCGTGGTTAACTACCAGTAATGAAAACTTACAGAAGATGGACACGGGGGCGTGGTGGCTAGGCACGGCCCCGTGTCTGGCAAAAATCTGCAGGAAAGTAACCAAACAGCAGGTCTGGGAGGTGAGCACGGGGGCGTGTCGGCTGGACACGTCCCCGTGTGGACAGTCTGTAAGCCTGAAAAATAGGTTCCTTCCTCCGGTTTTCCCTTCCTGGCTTTATGAGTGCTAATGCTTAGCACTCTAAGCCTTGGTTTGTACCTGTTTCATCACTACATACCACACCAAGTAATACCAACATCCTAAATTACCATAGTTAATTGTTCAAAGCATAGAGTAAAAGAAAAATAAAGCAGAAAATAAAAGTAGTTAGGGAAAGTAAATTGTTCAACACTTGGCACGCAGGCCACAAACTGTTTCGATAGATAAAGGGACTTTAACCTGTGGGCTTGCCATCAACCCGCTCCTGCTCCTTCAACCCCCTAGTCCATGTCCTCATCGCTGTCATCACCTCCATCCCCATGACCCGCCATATACTCCCGGATGTTGCCGATGTCGTCTTGTATATCGTTGATGTTTCGTTCGATAGCTCCGACCCGGTGGTATGTATTGTTGGCAAGGTTGTAGGCGTTCCTGGTGCACATGAGGTTTTCCTGCAAAAGATCATGTAAACTTTGAAAGTTAGGAAAACCACCTCCTTGTGAGGAGGATTGACCCGGATCACCATGGGGTTGATACCGCCTCCTTGTGAAGAACTAGGGCCTCCTGCGGGTTCCATGCATGACCCTGCATCCTCTAAAAGCTCACTGACCCGTCTTCCGCCTCATAAAGTAAGTTCATGGCTCGGCAAATGTGATAGTCAACTCGTCCTGACCATGGGGTCCTTTCAAAGGACCTAGGGATACGCGTGAAGTGCTTGAAGAGGCGGTACACCCATCCTCCAAAGAAGATGGGTGTTGGAGCACGAGCAAGGCGGTTGAGATGCATGTTTCGCAGCAGGAGATAGGGAACATCAAGGGCCATTCGGTTGTGGATGCAGTGAAGGACTACCAAATCTTTCAACCCCACAACGCCACTACTGTCGTGACGTTGGTTAAGAGAGTAGGTGAGGAGCCTATGAATGTAGCGATAGAGTGGATCCCTCAGCTTAGTACTCTTGGTGCTGCCAGGGTTGTAGATTCCTTCACCGATTTGGGCCCATGCGGCTTGACGTTCATTTTCGTCCAAATCTCGTAATCCCCCGGTATTTTCCTCATTCCCCGATTCTTCTTCAGCGTACAATCCCACTATTTCCCCGAACTGTGCCATAGAGATCGAGTACCTCGTCCCACCACATCGAAATGCAACCCCTTCATTGTCAAATGGGTCACACCTTGAAGTGAAGGTAAAAGTACTATAGAACTCCATGGTGCATTGATGCACCGACCGAAGCCGAGTGGTTAATGCAACCCCTAGTGGTCCTGTAACGATGTTGTTGAATCGGTCCAGCTGGTTTACCAAGGTTAACAGGTCCGTGCAAGCTCGTCTGGGGTACTCCTCGGGCCTTGTTTGAAGTAACTCGTATCTTGCCCTAGCATCGAGCTCACTTGCATTAAACCTTGTGAACTTCGACATCTGAAAGAATACACCAAAAGTTAGCACGAAACAGTGAGATTTTCGAAAGAAACTGCAAACAGTGGGCTGGACACGGCCCCGTGTTCAGCGGGCACGACCCTGTGTCCAGACGTCTGTTACTCAAAAACTTCATTTTTCGTCCCGGTCCCGAAAATCTAAAAATTTTTAGCCAAGTAGGAGCGGTTTCCCCCGAAAATGAAACCCCAAGTGCCGTTTTTCCCAAAATAACCCGTTTACCCTTTCATTTTTATCTTTTTCGGTTCAAAAACAAGGGTTTGAGGTTTTTAGTGAGAAATCGGGCAAATCTATCAACAATACAAGTGTTTTTACTTCCCATTACACTAATCTAAACTAATACTAACAGATTATATCAAAATTTGAAGTTCGATCCGGATGAACTTGAAGAACCCTATATTTTCCCCCAAATTTTTGATGTTTAACTACATGCAAGTAACTAATCTAACTACTAATGATGATAGAATCATACCTTGATGTTGTTAAACGTGGAGGTAACGTCGGAAATCTGCGGAAAATCGCCTTGAACCAGAGCGTTTTCGGCAAAATGGGGCGTGTGGAATGAGGTAACTGTTATGAAAAGAGGGTTTTATCCCGACAGTTGCGTCGACACGGCCCCGTGCCGAGCAAAAAAAAATTTTTTTTTTAGTTATTAAAGTGCTCGTGTGAGTGCCCATTTTTCCGAAGACATGGTTAGAAGACTTACCGGTTTCGATGTATACTCACTTATTCGTAACATACCGGGTATGATGTGGGTGCTTTTCATTCGTTAACCGTTTGAAGTGAGATCTCTTCTTCTTCATCCTCAATGGATCCTTGGTAGAGTTTCAGTCGTTGGCCATTGACTTTAAATGGAATACCATTTCGAGCTTTAATTTCTACTGCACCGTGAGGAAAAACATGGGTGATGGAAAAAGGTCCTGACCACCTAGATTTTAGTTTACCAGGAAATAATCGAAGTCGTGAATTAAACAACAGAACTTGGTCTCCTACTCGAAATTCATTAGGCTTAATATATTTGTCGTGTAAATTTTTCATTCTTTCCTTATAAATTTCGGAGTTAGAGTATGCATAATTCCTTAATTCATCTAATTCATTCATTTGACAGAATCGATTTTTACCTGCAGTTTCTAAGTCTAGATTTACGCTTTTTATTGCCCAGTAGGCCCTGTGAGCTATTTCTACTGGCAAGTGACAACTTTTTCCATAGACGAGCTTATATGGGGTTGTGCCTATAGTGGTTTTATAAGCAGTTCGAAAAGCCCATAAAGCATCATCTAATTTATCAGCCCATTCCTTTTTATTTAAACGTACGGTTTTTTCAAGTATTCGTTTTAAACCTCGGTTAGTCACTTCGGCTTGTCCATTTGTTTGAGGGTGATATGCTGTTGAGACCCGGTGGTAGACCCCATACCTTGTTAAGATTTTTTCGAGTTGATGGTTGCAAAAATGGGTACCCCTATCACTTATCAAAGCTTTTGGTGTTCCAAAACGAGAGAATAACTTTTTCAGAAATTTTACCACTACTCTTCCATCGTTTGTTGGAAGAGCTTCGGCCTCCGCCCATTTAGACAAGTAATCAACTGCCACAAGTATATATTTATTTCCTTTTGACGGTGGGATGGGTCCCATGAAATCGAGCCCCCACACATCAAAAATTTCACAAACGAGAATGCCATTTTGAGGCATTTCATTCTTGGAAGAAATATTACCTGTTCTTTGGTAAGCATCACATGTCTTTACAAGATCTTGGGCATCTTTGTAAATGGCTGGCTAATAAAATCCTGAATCAAATACCTTTCGTGCGGTACTAGCGGCACCATGATGTCCTCCGCATGGACCTTCATGACAATGACGGAGAATTCTTCGTGCTTCACTACCATGGACACACCTTCGGATGAGTTGGTAGGCACACATTTTGAAAAGATAAGGGTCTTCCCAAAAGTAATGCTTTACATCAGCAAAGAATTTCTTTCTTTGATGATGCAGCCATCCTTTGGTGACTATACCGCTAGCTAAGTAATTAGCATAGTCGGCATACCATGGTTCTTGTCTGCTCTCCATCATTTCCAAGGATTCTGTGGGAAATTTTTCGTTGATCTGTTCGTCCCTGGCTGCCTCCAAAGCTGGGTCTTCTAGGCATGAAAGATGATCTGCAGCAGTGTTTTCTGCTCCTCTTTTGTCTTTGATTTCAATGTCGAATTCTTGGAGGAGTAGAATCCATCTGATCAAACGGGGTTTTGCGTCTTGTTTCTTGAAGAGGTATCGAATAGCTGCATGATCTGTATAGACTACAGTTTTAGAAAGAACAAGGTAAGAACGGAATTTATCAAAAGCAAATACCACAGCTAGTAACTCTTTTTCAGTAGTTGTGTAATTTTTCTTGTGCATCGTTTAGTGTTTTACTAGCATAATAAATTGGGTGGAAATGCTTTTCTTTTCTTTGTCCCAAGACTGCTCCAACAGCAAAGTCACTTGCATCACACATGATTTCGAAAGAAAGTTTCCAATCAGGGGCTATCATGATAGGTGCATTGACTAGCATTTCCTTGAGGGTTAGAAATGCTTGATTGCATTCCTTGTCAAAGATGAAAGGTGCATCTTTTTCAAGTAATTTTGTTAGAGGTCTTGAAATTTTTGAAAAGTCTTTGATAAACCTTCTATAAAATCCGGCATGCCCTAGGAAACTTCTGATTGCTCTAACGGAGGATGGTGGAGGTAATCGAGAAATAGTTTCTATTTTTGCTCGATCAACTTCCATTCCTTCGCTTGAGATTTTGTGACCGAGTACTATTCCCTCTGTTACCATGAAATGGCATTTTTCCCAGTTAAGGGCGAGGTTAGTTTCCTCACATCGGGACAACATTCGTTCAAGGTTATCGAGGCATTGGTCATATGAATCTCCAAAGATAGAAAAGTCGTCCATGAAGACTTCCATTGTCTTTTCTATCATGTCATGGAAAATGGCCACCATACAACGTTGGAATGTTGCTGGTGCATTACATAGACCGAATGGCATACGTCGATAGGCGAAAGTTCCGTAGGGGCATGTGAAAGTCGTCTTTTCTTGGTCTTCAGGTGGTATCGGGATTTGAAAGTAACCTGAAAAACCATCCAAGAAACAGTAAAATTTATGACCGGATAGTCGTTCTAACATTTGTGGTCTTTCCTTGTTGCTTCATTTAATCGTCTATAATCTATACAAACTCTCCATCCTGTGACGGTTCTTGTCGGTATTAATTCATTTTTTTCATTAGTTATTACCGTCATACCTCCTTTCTTTGGGACTACTTGGACGGGACTTACCCATGGACTATCAGAGATAGGATAGATTAGTCCGGCGTCAAGTAGCTTGATGACCTCATTTTTAACCACTTCTTGCACATTTGGATTTACTCTTCGTTGTCGTTGTATTACTGTTTTCTAGTCATCATTCATTAAATTTTGTGCGTGCACATGGAAGGATTTATTCCTTTAATATCTACAAGCTTCCAAGCGATCGCATTTTTGTGTTTTTTAAGAAGATTAACTAATTTTTCTTTTTCTACGCTACTTAATTTAGACGAAATAATTACAGGTAAATTACCATCTTTGTCTATAAAAGCATATTCCAAACCTTTAGGAAGTTCTTTGAGCTCAATGGGTGGGTCTTTAAGAGACACCTTATTTTGCGGCTCATCTAGGTCAAGAATCTTAAAGGTTTGTTCTATGGCGACCTCTTCTTCAACAAAGTGGTCATCTTCTTCAGTTGTATCGGGTGGCTCATCTTCATCTTCAATTAGGGGGTCATTATTGCCAAAAGGATATTTCATTGAACGCTCAAGATCTATGTTCCTTTTGAATGCCCCTAATTGAAGAGGTAGATTGTTCAATTAGGGGGTCATTATTGCCAAAAGGTTTTCCAAAGACTTGAGGAGCGTCATCGAGGATGACAAAGTCGGTTGGAATTACCATTTGACTTGTTTGAACCAAGACATCCTCAACTACACTGATTGATTTTATTACCTTCCGATTGGATAGAAAAATGGGTATTTGAAGTGGAGCAAAATCACAAATACTTAGCTTTTCAAAAATATAGTTAGGCATTATGTTAACACAAAGATCTTTATCAATGGTGATATTACTAATAAATGAATTTTGAAAGAAACATGGAACCGGTGTAATGTTAATTTCAAAAGGATCTTCTTTTATTAGTGAGGTTTGATCATTAGTTAACTTAACACTTACCATTTCTTCAATTTTAGTATTAGTGTTTAGCTCTTTTAAAAACTTAGCATGAGGGGTTACTAAACAATGATTTTCAAAAGAAGGTGACAAGAGATTAATTTTTTCTAAATTAGACTCTTCTTGTAATTTAACGTTATCGACCTCACCCCTTTCGTTGTTTAACTCATGTGTCGGTTTTTCACTTATTTGTTCTTCCATTTTTAATTCTTCATTTATCGTTTCTTCCTTTTTTAATTCTTCTCTTGCGCGGGACTCCTCTTCCCTTGCGCGAGATTCTTTTATGCATCGTTCGATAGTTTTAATGTGTTCTAATATCCTACCGGTCACTTCGGTGATAGAGAAAGGATTTGGATCCTCAAAGCTTGAATCCGGTTGTTCGATCCTTGGTTCCTCATAATACCCATATGAAGTAGATGGTTCACACCATTGTTCTTCATTGTAAGTATATGATGGATAAGAGTCGAAATTTTGTTCTTCATAGTACTCATATGAGGTGGGTTGTTCACGCCATGGTTCCTCATAATAAGTATATGAAGGTGGTGGCTCATATCTTGAATCTTCAAAGTATGAGTATGAAGGCTCATACCTTGGTTCATCAAAATATGAGTATGAGGGAAGAGGTTCATACCTTTGGTCTTCATAGGATGTGTATGAAGTTGATGGCTCGTACCTGGGCTCCTCATAATAGTTGTATGAAGTGGATGGTTGAAACAAGTTACAATATTGTACCGAGTGCGGGTTCCACAATTAGTGCAATAGTCTCTCATATAATCATCCTCCTCATAGGTGTAGTTGTAGCCTCCAGAGTATTGATCCATAAGAATCACTCAGCAGACCACAACTGAGTCTCGGGACCAGAAAACAAAAATAAAGATGAAACAGAAGCTGGACACGGCCCAGTGTTCAGTGGACACGACCCCGTGTACAAAATCTCTATCTGGGCGTTTTAATTAAAGTTACTGGTCTCGTTGAGCACAGGGGCGTGTTCAATGAGCATGTCCCCGTGTTCAGACTCTGTATCTGGGTATCTAACTAAAAATATGCAGCACGGGGGCGTGTTCAGTGAGCACGGCCCCGTGTTCAGGCTACTGTAAATGCAAACTAAACTAAAATGCAGAAAAATGTGCGCGCGTTTTAAAAAGGTTTTGAAAAACTGATTAGGCCGTCGATTTTAAGCTTTCTTAAAATCCTTGTGTCCCCGGCAACGGCGCCAAAAACTTGATGCGTGTCAGTGTGTATATGTTTTAGATGTATATTTTAAGCCCTTTTTACACTTTTAACCAAGTTTTAAATTTATAAAACACGCTATTCACTAACACTAAACACACATATGGGCAAGTGCACCCATCGTGGACGTAGTATAGTGTTGGTAAGATACCGAGGTCGTCCAAGGACACAAGAGCTTTTAGTACCGGTTTATCCTCAACGTCTAATCAAATCAAAATGTTAGAAAAGATTTTTAAACTAAGAAAATAAAAACTAACTAAATGCTAAAAAATAAAATAAAAATAAAAACAGATAGACAAGATGAATCACTTGGATCCGACTCGTGTGTTAGTATAACCTTTGATTATTTTCGCACTTGTTTAAGAGATTATCTTAGTTATTGTAGTAGGCCCCTCTTTTGAAGGCGGCGTTACCCTCAACCCAGTAGTTTGAGTCAGCAAGGATACAATCCTAAAGGGTCGGATTATTGAAAGATAATTAATTAAGTTACTAATGCAAATTATGGTAGGCCCCTCTTTTGGAGGTGACGTTACCCTCGACTAAGTAGTCTGAGTCAGCAGGGATACAGTCCTAAATAGCCGGGTTATAGTATTAATAGTAGTTAACTTATGAGGGGATCAAAGAGTTTGGACCCCCGCCATCCAATACCTTTGGGTATTGAAGGAGGTCCTACTAAATTTGACCCAGGTCCCTTGCAGGACCTCTAAACGCTGAACAAGGGCAAGACCCTTACCAAACCGTTCCCTTAACCCCCGACCAGGTAGCCAACATACCTCCATATAGACCATGGAGATATGAATGGTGAAAATCTTTTATTTTATATAGACAGTAAAATAATGCCAAGACACCACGGACAAACGATAAGGAAGAATCACCTTCAACATAAGCAACTAGTTATTAAAGTCATTAATACAAAACCAAATAAAAAGTGCAAAAGATTAAAAATAAAAAGTATTATACTAAACACTTGTCTTCACCAAGTGATGTAAGAGACTTAGGCAAACATGGCCTTGATTGTCAAGAACTCTTACGATCAATCTTGGATCCCGAGACGACTCACACACTCTATGATGGACAATGGATGATGGTGGTGGATGATGGTGTTGTGATGGTGGTGGGTGGTGGATGAAGTGTGAGAGAGGTGGTGTGCCAAGGGATGAGTTGCAATGAAACCAAGCACTCCTATTTATAGGCTGAACAGAAGCCTGGGCACGACCCCGTGTCCGCTGCACACGGCCCCGTGCCCGTCTGACAATCTCTCTTCTCATTAATTGTAATTTGCAATTACAATTAATGTGCCTGCAGTACTTTCACCACGCCCCCGTGTTCACTGGGCACGGCCCCGTGGTGGGCAATAGAAGCTTCTATTGGTTTGTCTTTTCTGCTGCTTCTTGGGCACGGCCCCGTGCTGGCTGAGCACGGGGCGTGTTCAGTCTTCTGCCTTCTCTGTTTTGCTTGGGAGGATGCTGTTGAGGGGTCGGGCAATCCACTTATGTTCCTTTTCTTGTATTTATGTTAGATTTAGCTGTCTTTTTGCTTCTTTTGTTAATTTGAGCTCATTTAATCCTGAAAATACAAAAGGAAGACAAAAACACTCTTTTTCCAACATTAGTACTTAAAAAGGGTTAGTTTTGTGCCTCATTTGATGTAATTTATATGTTGCATTTTACAAACATCAATGCACAAGAGGCGCAAGCAGAAAATGATGTGGTGAACGGTACGTTCTTTGTTAATAATCAACTTGCGTCTGTACTTTTTGATTCAGGGGCCGATAAAAGTTTTGTGTCTTTATCTTTCGAGCCTTTGCTTCGCGTGTCTAGAACAAAACTAGGTAAGCCTTTGACAGTCAAAATTGCGAATGGTGACCCCGTTGTTCTTGATTCTGTTCTTCGCAACTGCCAGTTGAACCTTAACAACCATCTTTTTCCCATTGACCTCACGCCTATGCAACTTGGAAGCTTCGACATTATTGTGGGTACGGATTGGTTAGCCAAGCATCGCGCAGAGGTAGTTTTTTTTTGAGAAGATTGTTCGAGTTCCGCTTTCGTCAGGCGAGATTCTACAGGTTCGTGGTGAGAAACCTGCTAGTAGCCTCAAGCTTATGTCTTGTTTTCAAGCTCGGAAGTATCTGCGAAAGAATTATGTGGCCTTCTTTGTGACATCTGTGCCTCCAAGACCATCGAACAAATACCAAATCAATGAAATATTGTATTTCATACTTGGAATTTGTATAAATATGTGTATCATTTGCACATATCTATTCTCGTTCGATTTCAAGCTCTAAATCGCTTTCTGGAAAGTTATACGCAAACTGGTGTGTAAACGCAGTCAGTTTAACGCGACAAACACTCCGGGATAGTGAAATAAGCTTAACATACCTTAAATAACCTTCACATAACTTAGAAATAAGTTTTGGTTGGTTTGGTGTGTCGAAAACAAGTTTGTTCAATCGCAAGGACTATTTATGTCAAACTACGAAACTATACCAATTCGTACGATGTCAGACAGTCTGGAACTTGATCATAAGCTAAACATACCATAAATAACCTAAACATAGCTTAGAAATAAGCTTTGAGTGGTTCGGTGTGTTAAAAACATGCTTAATTGATCTTTCAGGGACTAAAAGTGTCAAAAACGACGTAAGTTTGCATTTTCGCGCATATCTTACGTTCTGAATATATCCGGACATCCAAAAATTTACGTAATCATTAAAATATTATATTTTAGTGATTGGCATGATAAAATTCCATTCGTCGCTCAATTTGGATCGTTTTTGCGTTCGTTACGACTTCCGTCGTAATTAACCGAACAACGCAACCGTACGACCAAACGAACCGACATCCGAGATATTTTTGAGCCTGTTTTGAGTTCCCAATACTTTAATCTCATTTTAGAGCCTTGAAATGAGGTTAACGGGGCTTAAACGTGTCAAAAATGGGTCGGAACGCATGTTTCTAAGCTACAGGGACCAATTTTGACAATCTGTCAAAGTTGGCCAGGCGGGGCGCGTAAGCCTTAGCCAAATCTTACGCAGGGCGTGTGGGCCTGTCAGATAGAAACAATGAATCTGGTCATTTTGCACGATTTTGATGGTTTTGATGGGTGGTTTTCATTACTAGGAGCTGGTTTGTGTGGGGAACAAGTCCCCCAATCAGTCTATGACACTTGTATGGCCTGGATCATGCCCTCCTCTCCAAGGAATGATCCTAACGGTTTGCGAAAAACTATATATAGGCCATCAATTTCACTTGTTTCTTTGCTCATTCACTCTTCTCTTCTCTACCATCTGATTTGGAAGGCTCCCTCAAGTGTAAGGAGCTCTCTAAGTCTGATTGGGAACTTGGTTTTCTTGTAGAAAAGATAGCAAGGACCCATTGTGAGCATTCTTTCATTCTTTTTATTGTTTTCCTAGCTTGGAAGTCAAATATAGTTTGACTTTCAGCTTTGACCACGAGTTGGTCAACGAGAAGTTCGTTTGAACTTCGCAACGTGAGCGTAATTACGTTGGTTATATTCCTTAGTGACTATACCAATTGATTACCACGTTGACTAGGTGTAGTGACGAGTCAAAGTTTCGGTCAAAATGCGTTTTAGCACGCATTTTGCAACGGGACTACTATTAGGTATCAAAACACTTTGTTTTGATACCAAATCAGTAGGTTAAACATGCTTTGACATGTTTAACTCGTCACTAATAGTTAGTGCTTGTTTAGAGTCGTAAGTCGAGCGGTCTAAACCACCGCTTAGACTTTCGAACTCGACCCGTTTGGTCGATCTTTAGGATCCGACCAAGCATGGTTAGTGACCATAGTTGCATAGGGAATAACCTTCCGAGGTTATACCTTATGGTCACCGAGTTTAAGTAGTTGTATGATAGGTAGATTATATGCCTTAGGTAAATTACCAAAATGCCCTTTTCATGCATAATTGGACTTTAAGCATATGTAACCTAACTTTTGTCACCTAAACTGATTATGCAACCTATTTAAACATGTTTAGGCATATAATACTTGTCATAGGACTAGTTAGACGTCTCGAACGTGCGTTTGCACTCACGACGCGTTAAAGTGGCGTAAGCTACCTTAATGGGCCGCGATGGGTCGAAAGGACTTAGGTTAGGTTCCGATTTAGAATGTAGGCTTTGTTAAACCATATCACATGAGTTCCTACACTCATTTGGTTTACAAGACCTCATTCTTTCCGATCTTCCAATTTAGGCGTCTGTTGTTTGACTAGCGATCCGATACTAAGTACCACTTGATTCCTTGATTGCCCGAGCATTGATAGTTCACAAAATCAGGGATACCTTACAATCTCAAGTGAGTACATAGTTCCCCTATTTTATTGTGTTCAATTGTTTTGGGGTGATTCATATGTACAAAACAAATTTCAAGGTTTAAACGAGGATTTCAAAAACGATGGTTTATACTAAACTAATAACAATTTCAATAAGGTGAACAAGACTTGTTGGTTGTATTCACATAACAAATGACATTCATTAGCTCTGATCAAGCCGACCAGTATTAGGTTATGGTACCATAGGATCTGACAAATCCCGTTATCAGACTACACCCATTGTTATGTGTGGGGGTTATGTAGGTAATGACCGAATATGTTATTGTTAACTTATCCTTTGGTGGTTTGTTAATGCGAGAAACGAGTTAGACGAGTCACAAAGGTTTGAATGTTGTTAGCAAGACGACCAAAAGTAGTTTCACTATTAAAACGAATACGATTTTGAGACGAGTCAAACGATTTGAGACGACTTCAACGAGATAAACGATTTGGATAAACGATTGGTTTTGGGTAGTGATTAGATAACGGGACGAGTGTAGTATGATAGAATCATGGTAGATACGCCGCTGGTACATCTTATATATAAGTGCTTCTATCATAATACATTGCGTGTCATTATTTAGTTCACTGGTGAAGCTATTTTGAAACAATGTCACACAACGAGGTTTTTGAAACAATATAACCCATACGAGTTTTACTAACGAGTTTTCACAAGATGTTTACAAGTTTTTATTCTAAAGCAAATATTTTTGGGTTAGGAGTCATGGCTACGAGATTTCTTATACTATAACCATCTTGATTTGAGTTGGTTAAACTATGTTGCAATACACTTTTCAAAACGAGGTTTGTATTTTGACTCTTGTAGTCTAACGAGGTACTGCAACATATAAACAAGCCATGAATCTGATACTCCCACAAAACCTATGTACTCACCAGCATTTCTTTGCTGACTTTACTTTTTACATATGTTTCAGGTGGTATTGCTTGATGTTGCTTGCTAGGAAGCTTGTGTCACATAGGACCTGGACGAGGCCTTAGTGATTTAAAAATAGTTATAAACAATATGTAGTTTGTTTGTTTTGATTTAAAGACAATGTACATTACATAATAATTCAATAAAACAAAACATTTGGTTACCATGGTTGTGAAACAATAATTCTGTTGCATCACTCCCCGACGTTTCCGCCACGGTTTGTTGTTTTAACGTGGTCGGGGTGTGACAGAAAAGTTGGTATCAGAGCCAATGGTTATAGGGAATTAGGTTATTAGCATTGCTTTGACCTAGACTATAACTTTAGGACCCTAACACAAGTTTACTTGTGTTTAGAATTTTTAAAACAATACCGTCACCTATCCTTAGGTGATAACCACAACGAGAACACAATAACGAATCCGCTTCGAAAATTAATCATCTATCCTTGGATGATTGATTACTAGGTTTTGAACCCTTTATTATATGGTTTTGAACCCTTCCGGTTTGATCCATTTTGGCTTAAGTGCCTTCTGAATTTTTTTAAATCTCGTCAAAGTTTGGGTCTAAATAATGTGAACACGTGCAAACTGGAAGAGTGAATGCCTGTACCCTGAGTTTTCTGTCTAAGGCTAGAGTGTTCGTACAAATCCGCATTATCGGACCAGTCACTCTTACCTGGGAACTCTTGGGGTGAGTGTTCACTTATAGGCGAGCATGTCTTCGCGATACATTATACTGACCCATTTACTTTGATTGGTCACTGCGTGTCGTTTGTTTGTTCGAGGTAACGAACAAATGATCGCCTTCCTTGTGTTGTGTCGATATTTTCAATGCCTCTTTTGTTTTCCCAACTGTCAACCTCACTCATTTCCCATGTTTCCTTTTTAGACAATGCCTCCACGACGCAATACTCAAACCGATGCTCGAACTTATACTGCTGAGGAAGTCGCAGCCTTGTCTCTCAACAAATGGCTGATGTGCTTCCAGGCATTGTGACCCAAATCCGCGAGTTATACGACAACAACAATAATAACAACAATAATGCTCAGTGTAATTTCAAGAATTTCAATTCTGCGAAGCCGCTTAAGTTTTCTGGGTCACGAGGAGCAACCGCGCTCCTTCAATGGTTTGAGAGTATCGAGAGCACATTCAGACATGTGCAGTGTCCGAATGCGCGCAAAGTTGAGTTTGCTTCAAGCGTATTTGAGAAGCGAGCTCTTACATGGTGGAACGGAGTGATGCGTGACAGGGGTGCCGAAGTGGCACTAGCACAGACTTGGGATGAGCTCCGAGCTCTCATGATGAGAGAGTTCTGTCCCCGACACGAGATTCGAGTGTTGGAACGAGAATTTGACGATTTGAAACAAGTCGGGGGAGAACACCGTGCTTATACGGATCGATTTGAGGAGCTTAGTTTGTTGTGTCCCACGATGGTTACCCCGTTGGATAAGGCAATCGAGAGGTATATCGATGGTTTACCAGACTCCATTCAGGACATCCTGACTGGCGTTAATCCTACTACCGTTCGTCAAGCGATCGAGTTGTCTGCTACCCTGACTGAACTCAAGTCAGGAAGGGTAAACTCACCCGCAAGGGTGATAAAAAGAAGTCAACCGATTCTGAAAAGGGTAAGGGTGAGAAACAGGATGAGGCTTCGAAGAAGTCAAGGAAGCGCAAGGCTTCCCAAAACTTTGCTGTCACCAATCAAACTGCTCAGAACCCCCAGAACCCACCGACTCAACCTCCTGTGAAGAAAGCATATGCTGGTACCGCACCTCACTGTACTCGATGTAATGGTCACCATGTTGCCCAACAGGCCTGTAAACAGTGTGCTACGTGTGGTAGATTTGGGCATTTGGCCAACATTTGTCGTTTTGGTCAAAATCAAGCTGCCCAGGTCCCAGCACAAGCTCAAGGGAATGCTGCAAGATTCCCACCTGGTTCGTGTTTCAATTGCGGGAAATGGGTCATTTCCGCAACAATTGCCCGAGATTGGTAAACGCGAATGCGAATGCGAATGCGAATGTCAATCCGAATGTCAACGCAAACGCGAATGTGAATCCCGCTCGTGGGCGAGTGTTTAACATCAATGAGGCAATCGATGATGCGGCAATGAACAATTAGTATTTTATAATCCCTCTGGTTGTTATCTTTTAACATTTAAAGACAATGCGGTTGTTATATAAATAAAATTTGTGGTTTTATCTTAAACTACTGCAATTGTATGAATGTTTGCTGCAACTTTGTGATGTCAACACAAAGACAAACTACTCGTGTGATTCTGTCATTCCCATGATCACTTGTGATCTCCCCTAGAACCTTAAACGCTCGTTTCTTTTAAAAACCCACTGTTATTTAAGAAAAGGATTCATCCGTCTGAGCTTTTTCACCTTGGGGAGCTCCTGTCCTCTTTGTGAAAAAAAAAAGATGGATCTTTTCGAATGGGTATCTATTATCGTGAGCTTGATAAGCTTACCATCAAGAATCGATATTCCCTACCTCGAATCGATGATTTCATTGTCTTTTGTGACGCGCCGAATCTAGGCCTTGATTATGTTCTTATACGTTGAGGTAAAGACATAGCATATACGTCAAGACAATTGAAAGTTCATGAAAAGAACTATACAACTCATGATCTCCAAATGGGAGCTTCAGTCTTTGCTCTCAAAACCTGGAGACACTATCTTTATGGCACGAAGTGTATGATGTTCACAGACCACAAAAGTCTCCAGCATATTCTCAATCAAAAGGAGCTGAACTTGAGTTAAGCTCTTGAACGATTACGAAAGCGTGATTCGCTACCTTCCTGGTAAGGCGAATATCGTGGCCGATGCACTTAGTCGAAAGGAACAAGTCAAGCTTCACTCTGTTCAAACTCTAATTGATATTCAATCACTTGTCCTTCAAGCACAACGATCTTGTGAAAACGAAGGCTTTTTGATATGTGAGCTACCGCTTCAATTCGAGCTTAAACTTAAAACAAAAGGGACGATGGGTTGCTCTACTTTAAAGATCCTCGTTGATGATTCCCTGATTGGATTCTTGTACATCCTAATATGTACATTACAACTCAATAAGGACAAACCGAATTCCTATTAAGATCTTCCTATCTTCATAGTTAGACTCTTGGAAATATTTAAAGTGCCAAATGAAATCCAATGATTAGATTCCTGGCGTACTTTAAATACCCGGGTCCAAAGATAACAAATTAAAGGTCGAATTAATCAATTATGCGATTTTGTGATTATGTGTTCTCCTTTGTGTTTTGTGCGATCCGATTTTTTTTCGAAATCCTCATAGAATCTTCCATATCTTCATATGAGGGATTCATAGTAGGATATTCAAAGGTACTACCTTAAATCCTTAATGGGCTTCTACGTGGTAGTTAAGACCCTTGGATTATATAAGTGCCATTTCATAATTCGAAAAAGACCCCTTGAGTGGTCTAGTTAAAGATTGATTCAACATCTGGTCAGGAATGACATGTGATATAGCTGGAAAGACTTCTAGGTAGTCTGTTTTAAAAGATCATTTATTGAATTAAAGGACTCAATGATGGTCTAGTCACACTCATCACAGGTTCGTTCATTTGGTTCTTCCCTACACATTATCAAATACACTGTGTGGACTATGCAAGGAATTACGTAATTATGGACGCGTACATAATTATGAAATTCAGTGCACGGAAACCACAGTAAGATTTATCATGTGTAAGAACTGATAGTGGTAACAATAACGGAATGTGAACGATGTAATGGAGGTACGGTGGACGCACCAATGGCACTTCATATACTTGTATATAAGTGTCCCTCTTACATTGCAAGCATAATGTTATTAAAGTTACTAAAAGTTCAGGACCCAACCAGTATTGTCTTATCTTTTCGACTTTGATGTGCGTGAAGTGTGTTATATTTTTGATGTATATTTTAAGCCCTTTTTACACTTTTAGCCAAGTTTTAAATTTATAAAACACGATATTTACTAACACTAAACACACATATGGGCAAGTGCACCCATCGTGGACGTAGTATAGTGTTGGTAAGATACCGAGGTAGTCCAAGGACAGAGCTTTTAGTACCGGTTTATCCTCAACGTCTAATCAAATCAAAATGTTAGAAAAGGTTTTTAAACTAAGAAAACAAAAACTAACTAAATGCTGAAAAATAAAATAAAATAAAAACAGATAGACAAGATGAATCACTTGGATCCGACTCGTGTATTAGTATAACCTTTGATTATTTTTGCACTTTTGCACTTGTTTAAGAGATTATCTTAGTTATTGTAGTAGGCCCCTCTTTTGAAGGCGACGTTACCCTCAACCCAGTAGTTTGAGTCAGCAAGGATACAATCCTAAAGGGTTGGATTATTGAAAGATAATGAATTAAGTTATTAATGCAAATTGTGGTAGGCCCCGCTTTTGGCGGTGACGTTACCCTCGGCTAAGTAGTCCGAGTCAGCAGGGATACAGTCCTAAATAGCCGGGTTATAGTATTAATAGTAGTTAACTTATGAGGGGGTCAAAGAGTTTGGATCCCCGCCATCCAATACCTATGGGCATTGAAGGAGATCCTACTAAATTTGACCCAGGTCCCTTGCAGGACCTCTAAACGCTGAACAAGGGCAAGACCCTAACCAAACCGTTCCCTTAACCCCCGACCAGGTAGCCAACATACCTCCATATAGATCATGGAGATATGAATGGTGAAAATCTTTTATTTTATATAGACAGTAAAATAATGCCAAGACACCACAGACAAACGATAAGGAAAGATCACCTTCAACATAAGCAACTAGTTATTAAAGTCATTAATACAAAACCAAATAAAAAGTGCAAAAGATTAAAAATAAAAAGTATTATACTAAACACTTGTCTTCAACAAGTGATGTAAGAGACTTAGGCAAACATGGCCTTGATTGTCAAGAACTCTTACTATCAATCTTGGATCCCGAGACGACTCACACACTCTACGATGGACAATGGATGATGGTGGTGGATGATGGTATTATGGTGGTGGTGTGTGGTGGATGAAGTGTGAGAGAGGTGGTGTGCCAAGGGATGAGTTGCAATGAAACCAAGCACTCCTATTTATAGGCTGAACAGAAGCCTAGGCACGGCCCCGTGTCCGTCTGACACTCTCTCTCTTCATTAATTGTAATTCGCAATTACATTAAATGCGCCTGCAGTACTCTGACCACGCCCCCGTGTCCGCTGGGCACGGCCCCGTGGTGGGCAACAAAAGCTTCTATCACTTTTGTCTTTTCTGCCAGGGCTGACCATCCTGGACGCGGCCCCGTGCTCGCTGGGCACAACCCCGTGTTCAGCTGGGCACAGCCCCATGCTCAGCTGGGCACAACCCCATGCTCAGCTTTCTTCTTGTTTTTGCTTTGGGAGATGTTGTCGAGGAGTCGAGCATGCCACGTTTCTTCCTTTTCTTTGTATTTATGTTGGATTTGGCTGTATTTTTGCTTCTTTTGTTCATTTAAGCTCTTTTAACCCTGAAAATACAAAAGGAAGACAAAAGCACACTTTTTCCAACATTAGTACTTAAAAAGGGTTACTTTTATGCCTCATTTGATTTAATTTATATGTTGCATTTTACACACATCAAATACCCCCACACTTGAATCTTTGCTTGTCCTCAAGCAAAACTCTTTAATATGTGGCTTACACTCCCAAATGGAATGGGTAGAAGAGAAGGTTTTGGGCTTGTCTTGAGTGTCGGGAATCCAAGATCTTTATTGGGTTTTATTTTTATACTATTTACAATCCTATTCGTTATTATTTATTTAGAACGTTACATAGGATAAATTACTTATTAGGGCATAACATGCCTTTTTAAAATTTCATTTATATACAAGTTCACATACCTCACGGGGGAAATCACTCACACTCGGCCGAAGGTGTATTTTTAGTGAATCTCTCGAGAGCGGCATGGAACTTATTCCTACCATAGGCTTGCCAAGCAATCAATCCTCCTCCTTTTTAACTTTTTACCTTCGTAAATATCAAGAGGAGTTTCTGGGTGAAGGGTTAGGCTTGGGCTAAAGGTGGGTGGTTGGGTTAGTGGTTAGTAAAAGGGCGAAAAGCGTAAAAAGCGTCGGTTTTCGTAAGACTTTTTTTTTGACTTTTTATTTTAATGAAGCAACTTTTCAAACAAAGTTCTTTTTTTATAACCTTGTGTGTTTATTTCTTTTGGCTTCATTATTATCATCATTTTTCTCCTTTTTTTTTGATAAGGAAGTCATAAGAAAAACCGCGCTTTGTTACTAAAATAAAGGGTTTAAAATGAAAAAGGGGTTTTGGTGGGAAAAAAAGGGTGTTTGTTTTGGGTTAAGAAATGAAAAGGTTTAGGCTCAAAGGGGTTAACTAGGGGGATTTTGGGTAGGTGGTAAAAAGAAAAAGAAAAATAATGGTGTAGAAATAAAAAGGGGTTAGTCCTAATGCCTCCATCATTTACTTACTCGGGTTTAAGTTGGTAAGGACCGGGAATGTATCGTCGTGGCAAGTTCTAGAGTTGTAAGAAACCAAGCGGCTATTCACACAAGAAACGAAAAATGAGCATTTAATCTAAAGATGTGTATTTGTATGCTCAATAAAGGCTCAAAACTCACTTATTGTGGAAATGGGTTTATAATGTGATCAAGTATATATAATTAAATTTTAACTAGATTTGTCATGCCTTTTCATAATTTTCTTATGTTGGTTCTTTTTATCACGACGCTATCGGTTGTAAATTTGTAAAAATATACCCTTTTTAGAACTTGTTATTCCCAAATTAAACCAATACAAGTAAAAAAAACGAAAAGTTTTTGAAAAAAATTTGGGGTGATTAGCGGTTCCAGTAGAGTTTTGTGTAAGGCTTGTTAATAGGACTTGCAAAATTCAAGGTTTTAGCACCCCCCCACACTTAAATTACACATTGTCCTCAATGTGTCCCAAAAATAAGTTTTTTCGGCTGATTAAAATGTGTAAAAGTGGGTTAAAAACAAGATTTTATGGTACTGGGTAGCTGAACACGGGGTGGTGTTGGCTGAGCACGGCCCCATGTCCAGACTGCCAATACCAAAAGTAAACAGAAGGCTGGGCACGGGGGCGTGTTCAGTGAGCACGGCCCCGTGTCCAGTTACCTGAACTGGGCATTTTCTGCAGAACCTTGGGCACGGGGCGTGTTGGGTGAGCACGGCCCCGTGCTGAACTTGCAGTAATGAAGAAAAATTGTCGAGAGGCTCTGTTTTTGTGCATGGGGTGTTGGTTCAAGCTTCCCTTAGTATCCTTCACCATCCCGAGTGTGTTTTATTCCTGCAAATTAAAACAAAACTAGAAAACATAAAAGTTAATCTAAACTAAACTACGGATAGTTCCGCGGAATGCCTCCGTGGTGCGCCACGTTTATAAGGGTCCTTGGCTAGACCCTCCTTATCGGTTGGTTCTGGCTCATCTTCAATTAGGGGGTCATTATTGCCAAAAGGATATTTCATTGAGCGCTCAAGATCTATGCTCCTTTTGAATGCCCCTAATTGAAGAGGTAAATTGTTGTACTTCCGGTTTTTCAAAGCTTCATGAGTTTTTACAAAAGGCCGTCCCAACACTAGAGGAGCGTCATCAAGGATGACAAAGTCGGTTCGGATTACCATTTGATTTGTTTGAACCAAGATATCCTCAACTACACCGATTGATTTTATTATTTTCCGATTAGATAGAAAAATGGGTATTTGAAGTGGAGAAAAATCACTAATACTTAATTTTTCAAAAATGTAGTTAGGCATTATGTTAACACAAAGATCTTTATCAATGGTGATATTACTAATAAAGGAATTTTGAAAGAAACATGGAACCGGTGTAATGTTAATTTCAAAAGGATCTTCTTTTATTAGCGAGGTTTGATCATTAGTTAACTTAACACTCACTATTTCTTTGATTTTAGCACTAGTGTTTAACTCTTTTAAAAACTTGGCATGAGGGGTTACTAAACAATGATTTTCGAAAGTAGGTGACAAGAGATTAATCTCTTCAAAATTAGACTCTTCTTGAATTTTAACATTATCGGCCTCACCTTTTTCGTTGTTTGACTCATGTGTCGGTTTTTCACTTTCTTGTTCTTCCATTTTTACATTTTCAACTATCTCTACGTTATTATTACAATTTAATTCTTCTCTTGCGCGGGATTCCTCTTCCCTTGCGCGAGATTCTTTTATGCAACGTTCGATAGTTTTAATGTGTTCTAATATCCTATTGGTCACTTTGGTGAGAGAAAAAGAATTGGGATCCTCAAAGCTTGAATCCGGTTGTTCGATCCTTGGCTCCTCATAGTACTCATATGAAGTAGATGGTTCACACCATTGTTCTTCATTGTAAGCATATGATGGATAAGGGTCAAAACTTTGTTCTTCATAGCACTCATATGAGGTGGGTTGTTCACGCCATGGTTCCTCATAATAAGAGTATGAAGGTGGTGGTTCATATCTTGAGTCCTCAAAGTATGAATATGAAGGTTCATACCTTGGTTCATCAAAATACGAGAATGAGGGAGGAGGTTCATACCTTTGGTCTTCATAGGATGTGTATGAAGTTGATGGCTCGTACCTGGGCTCCTCATAATGGTTGTATGAATTGGATGGTTGATATGAGTCATTACATTGAACCGAGCGTGTGTTACGATAATTAGTGCAATAATTACCCCTATAATCATCCTCATCATAGGTGTAGTTGTAACCTCCTGAGTATTGATCCATAAGAATCACTCAGCAGACCACAACTGAGTCTCGAGACCAGAAAACAAAAATAAAGACGGAAACAGAAGCTGGACACGGCCCCGTGTTCAGTGAACACGGCCCCGTGGTCAGGGTCTGTATCTGGGCGTTTTAAATAAAGTTACTGGTCACGTTGAGCACGGGGGCATGTTCAGTGAGCACGGCCCCGTGTTCAGACTCTGTATCTGGGTATCTAACTAAAAATATGCAGCACGGGGGCGTGTTCAGTGAGCACGGCCCCGTGTTCAGGCTACTGTAAATGCAAACTAAACTAAAATGCAGAAAAATGTGCGCGCGATTTGAAAAGGTTTTGAAAAACTGATTAGGCCGTTGATTTTAAGCTTTCTTAAAATCCTTGTGTCCCCGGCAGCGGCGCCAAAAACTTGATGTGCGTGAAGTGTGTTATATTTTTGATGTATATTTTAAGCCCTTTTTACACTTTTAGCCAAGTTTTAAATTTATAAAACACGATATTTACTAACACTAAACACACATATGGGCAAGTGCACCCATCATGGACGTAGTATAGTGTTGCTAAGATACCGAGGTCGTCCAAGGACACAAGAGCTTTTAGTACCGGTTTATTCTCAACGTCTAATCAAATCAAAATGTTAGAAAAGGTTTTTAAACTAAGAAAATAAAAACTAACTAAATGCTGAAAAATAAAATAAAATAAAAACAGATAGACAAGATGAATCACTTGGATCCGACTCGTGTATTAGTATAATCTTTGATTATTTTTGCACTTTTGCACTTGTTTAAGAGATTATCTTAGTTATTGTAGTAGGCCCCTCTTTTGAAGGCGACGTTACCCTCAACCCAGTAGTTTGAGTCAGCAAGGATACAATCCTAAAGGGTTGGATTATTGGAAGATAATGAATTAAGTTATTAATGCAAATTGTGGTAGGCCCCGCTTTTGGCGGTGACGTTACCCTCGGCTAAGTAGTCTGAGTCAGCAGGGATACAGTCCTAAATAGCCGGGTTATAGTATTAATAGTAGTTAACTTATGAGGGGGTCAAAGAGTTTGGATCCCCGCCATCCAATACCTATGGGCATTGAAGGAGATCCTACTAAATTTGACCCAGGTCCCTTGCAGGACCTCTAAACGCTGAACAAGGGCAAGACCCTTACCAAACCGTTCCCTTAACCCCCGACCAGGTAGCCAACATACCTCTATATAGACCGTGGAGATATGAATGGTGAAAATCTTTTATTTTATATAGACAGTAAAATAATGCCAAGACACCACGGACAAACGATAAGGAAAGATCACCTTCAACATAAGCAACTAGTTATTAAAGTCATTAATACAAAACCAAATAAAAAGTGCAAAAGATTAAAAATAAAAAGTATTATACTAAACACTTGTCTTCACCAAGTGATGTAAGAGACTTTGGCAAACATGGCCTTGATTGTCAAGAACTCTTACTATCAATCTTGGATCCCGAGACGACTCACACACTCTACGATGGACAATGGATGATGGTGGTGGATGATGGTATTATGGTGGTGGTGGGTGGTGGATGAAGTGTGAGAGAGGTGGTGTGCCAAGGGATGAGTTGCAATGAAACCAAGCACTCCTATTTATAGGCTGAACAGAAGCCTGGGCATGGCCCCGTGCCCGCTGGGCACGGCCCCGTGTCCGTCTGACACTCTCTCTCTTCATTAATTTTAATTCGCAATTACAATAAATGCGCCTGCAGTACTCTGACCACGCCCCCGTGTCCGCTGGGCACGGCCCCGTGGTGGGCAACAGAAGCTTCTATCACTTTTGTCTTTTCTGCCAGGGCTGACCATCCTGGACACGGCCCCGTGCTCGCTGAGCACGGCCCCGTGTTGAGCTGGACACAGCCCCGTGCTCGCTGGGCACAGCCCCGTGTTCAGCTGGGCACAGCCCCATGCTCAGCTGGGCACAACCCCATGCTCAGCTTTCTTCTTGTTTTTGCTTTGGGAGATGCTGTCGAGGAGTCGAGCATGCCACGTTTCTTCCTTTTCTTTGTATTTATGCTGGATTTGGCTGTATTTTTGCTTCTTTTGTTCATTTAAGCTCTTTTAACCCTGAAAATACAAAAGGAAGACAAAAGCACACTTTTTCCAACATTAGTACTTAAAAAGGGTTAGTTTCATGCCTCATTTGATGTAATTTATATGTTGCATTTTACACACATCAGACTTCATGTTTCGAGCTCTCACAAGTTTCATCTGATTAAATTTCGGGACGAAATTTCCTGAAGTAGGGGAGACTGTGACATCTGTGCCTCCAAGACCATCGAACAAATACCAAATCAATGAAATATTGTATTTCATACTTGGAATTTGTATAAATATGTGTATCGTTTGCAAATATCTATTCTCGTTCGATTTCAAGCTCTAAATCGCTTTCTGGAAAGTTATACGCAAACTGGTGTGTAAACGCAGTCAGTTTAACGCGACAAACACTCCGGGATAGTGAAATAAGCTTAACATACCTTAAATAACCTTCACATAACTTAGAAATAAGTTTTGGTTGGTTTGGTGTGTCGAAAACAAGTTTGTTCAATCGCAAGGACTATTTGTGTCAAACTGCGAAACTATACCAATTCGTATGATGTCGGACAGTCTGGAACTTGATCATAAGCTAAACATACCATAAATAACCTAAACATAGCTTAGAAATAAGCTTTGAGTGGTTCGGTGTGTTAAAAACATGCTTAATTGATCTTTCAGGGACTAAAAGTATCAAACACGACGTA
This sequence comes from Helianthus annuus, assembly GCF_002127325.2. Taxonomy (NCBI): domain Eukaryota; kingdom Viridiplantae; phylum Streptophyta; class Magnoliopsida; order Asterales; family Asteraceae; genus Helianthus; species Helianthus annuus. The sequence continues at coordinate 85,175,560 of NC_035435.2, forward strand.
AGTTTGCATTTTCGCCAATATCTTACGTTCTGAATATATCCGGACATCCAAAAATTTATGTAATCATTAAAATATTATATTTTAGTGATTGGCATGATAAAATTCCATTCGTCGCTCAATTTGGATCGTTTTTGCGTTCGTTACGACTTCCGTCGTAATTAACCGAACAACGCAACCGTACGACCAAATGAACCGACATCCGAGATATTTTTGAGCATGTTTTGAGTTCCCAATACTTTAACTTCATTTTAGAGCCTTGAAATGAGGTTAACGGGGCTTAAACGTGTCAAAAATGGGCCGAAACGCATGTTTCTAAGCAGCAGGGACCAATTTTGACAATCTGCCAAAGTTGGCCAGGCAGGGCGCGTAAGCCTTAGCCAAATCTTACGTGGGGCGCGTGGGCCTGTCAGACAAAAACAATGAATCTGGTCATTTTGCATGATTTTGATGGTTTTGATGGGTGGTTTTCATTACTAGGAGCTGGTTTGTGTGGGGAACAAGTCCCCCAATCAGTCTATGACACTTGTATGGCCTGGATCATGCCCTCCTCTCCAAGGAATGATCCTAACGGTTTGCGAAAAACTATATATAGGCCATCAATTTCACTTGTTTCTTTGCTCATTCACTCTTCTCTTCTCTACCATCTGATTTGGAAGGCTCCCTCAAGTGTAAGGAGCTCTCTAAGTCTGATTGGGAACTTGGTTTTCTTGTAGAAAAAATAGCAAGGACCCATTGTGAGCATTCTTTCATTCTTTTTATTGTTTTCCTAGCTTGGAAGTCAAATATAGTTTGACTTTCAGCTTTGACCACGAGTTGGTCAACGAGAAGTTCGTTTGAACTTCGCAACGTGAGCGTAATCACGTTGGTTATAGTCCTTAGTGACTATACCAATTGATTACCACGTTGACTAGGTGTAGTGACGAGTCAAAGTTTCGGTCAAAATGCGTTTTAGCACGCATTTTGCAACGGGACTACTATTAGGTATCAAAACACTTTGTTTTGATACCAAATCAGTAGGTTAAACATGCTTTGACATGTTTAACTCGTCACTAATAGTTAGTGCTTGTTTAGAGTCGTAAGTCGAGCGGTCTAAACCACCGCTTAGACTTTCGAACTCGACCCGTTTGGTCGATCTTTAGGATCCGACCAAGCATGGTTAGTGACCATAGTTGCATAGGGAATAACCTTCCGAGGTTATACCTTATGGTCACCGAGTTTAAGTAGTTGTATGATAGGTAGATTATATGCCTTAGGTAAATTACCAAAATGCCCTTTTCATGCATAATTGGACTTTAAGCATATGTAACCTAACTTTTGTCACCTAAACTGATTATGCAACCTATTTAAACATGTTTAGGCATATAATACTTGTCATAGGACTAGTTAGACGTCTCGAACGCGCGTTTGCGCGCACGACGCGTTAAAGTGGCGTAAGCTACCTTAATGGGCCACGATAGGTCGAAAGCACTTAGGTTAGGTTCCGATTTAGAATGTAGGCTTTGTTAAACCATATCACATGAGTTCCTACACTAATTTGGTTTACAAGACCTCATTCTTTCCAATCTTCCAATTTAGGCGTCTGTTGTTTGACTAGCGATCCGATACTAGGTACCACTTGATTCCTTGATTGCCCGAGCATTGATAGTTCACAAAATCAGGGATACCCTACAATCTCAAGTGAGTACATAGTTCCCCTATTTTATTGTTTTCAATTGTTTTGGGGTGATTCATATGTACAAAATGAATTTCAAGGTTTAAACGAGGATTTCAAAAACGATGGTTTATACTAAACTAATAACGATTTCAATAAGGTGAACAAGACTTGTTGGTTGTATTTACATAACAAATGACATTCATTAGCTCTGATCAAGCCGACCAGTATTAGGTTATGGTACCATAGGATCTGACAAATCCCGTTATCAGACTACACCCATTGTTATGTGTGGGGGTTATGTAGGTAATGACCGAATCTGTTATTGTTAACTTATCCTTTGGTGGTTTGTTAATGCGAGAAACGAGTTAGACGAGTCACAAAGGTTTGAATGTTGTTAGCAAGACGACCAAAAGTAGTTTCACTATTAAAACGAATACGATTTTGAGACGAGTCAAATGATTTGAGACGACTTCAACGAGATAAACGATTTGGATAAACGATTGGTTTTGGGTAGTGATTAGATAATGGGACGAGTGTAGTATGATAGAATCATGGTAGATACGCCACTGGTACATCTTATATATAAGTGCTTCTATCATAATACATTGCGTGTCATTATTTAGTTCACTGGTGAAGCTATTTTGAAACAATGTCACACAACGAGGTTTTTGAAACAATATAACCCATACGAGTTTTATGAACGAGTTTTCACAAGATGTTTACAAGTTTTTATTCTAAAGCAAATATTTTTGGGTTAGGAGTCATGGCTACGAGATTTCTTATACTATAACCATCTTGATTTGAGTTGGTTAAACTATGTTGCAATACACTTTTCAAAACGAGGTTTGTATTTTGACTCTTGTAGTCTAACGAGGTACTGCAACATATAAACAAGCCATGAATCTGATACTCCCACAAAACCTATGTACTCACCAGCATTTCTTTTCTGACTTTACTTTTTACATATGTTTCAGGTGGTATTGCTTGATGTTGCTTGCTAGGAAGCTTGTGTCACATAGGACCTGGACGAGGCCTTAGTGATTTAAAAACAGTTATAAACAATATGTAGTTTGTTTGTTTTGATTTAAAGACAATGTACATTACATAATAATTCAATAAAACAAAACATTTGGTTACCATGGTTGTGAAACAATAATTCTGTTGCATCACTCCCCGACGTTTCCGTCACGGTTTGTTGTTTTAACGTGGTCGGGGTGTGACAGAAAAGTTGGTATCAGAGCCAATGGTTATAGGGAATTAGGTTAAGAAGGTTCGTGATAACCTACAGACAGCTCGAAGCCGTCAAAAGATTTACGCGGACCGACGATGCAAGTCCTTGGAATTTCAAGTCGGTGATCGTGTATTACTTAAGGTCTCACCTTGGAAAGGTGTGATCAGATTTGGAAAGAAAGGAAAACTTGCACCTAGATACGTTGGACCATTCAAGATCGTCGAAAGAATCGGTAAGGTAGCCTACAGACTTGCATTACCTCCTGAACTTGGTAATGTTCATCCAACCTTCCACGTATCCAATCTCAAAAAGTGTCTAGCTGATGAGAACCTCCACATACCGCTTGACGAGATTCGTGTTGATAAAACACTCCATTTTGTTGAGAAACCTGTTGAAATTTTGGATCGTGAAGTCAAATGGCTTAAACGCAAGCGCATTCCTTTGGTTAAAGTTCGCTGGGAATCTAAACGCGGACCTGAGTTTACTTGGGAACGTGAAGATCAAATGAAGGCGAAGTATCCGCATCTTTTCCCACGAGTTTCCTCTAAACAAATTTCGGGACGAAATTTCCGCAAGTAGGGGAGACTGTGACATTTGCGCTTGTAATCATTGTAAACAATTCAGTTATCAATGAAATAAAGTTATTTGATCCCAATGTTTGTTTGTTTATGTTTGATGTTTTTCATGTTTTGGTTTTTATCCCATTTCAAACTCTATATCGCTTTCTGGAGAATTATACGCAAACTGGTGCGTAAATGTAATCAGTTAAAAGCGACAAATACTCCGGAACATCAATTTATGCTTAACATACCTTAAATAACCTTTACATAACTTAGAAATAAGTTTTGAAGGCTTTGGTATGGCAAAATCAAGTTTATTCGCTTACAGGGACTAAAACTGATAAACTGCGAAAGTATGCCAATTTGAACTGTAACAAGCATTCCATAACATGCCCATAAGTTAAACACACCCTAAATATCCTTTACATAGCTTAGAAATAGGCTTTGAGGGGTTCGGTGTGCTAAAATAAACTTTTGGGTCATTCAGGGACTAAAAGCGTCAAAAAGTGCATAAGTTTGCATTTTCGCGCATAACTTACGTTCTGAATACATCCGAACATCCAAAAAATTATGTAATCATTAAAATATTATGTTTTAGTGATTGGAATGTCAAAAATCCATTCGTCGCGCAATTTGGACCGTTTTTGCGTCCGTTACGACTTCCGTCGTAATTAACCGAACAACGTAATCGTACGGCCAAACGAACCGACATCCGGCATATTTTAGAGCATATTTCATGTTCCCTATGCTGTAGCATCCTTATAGAGCTTAAAAATGGGTTTGACGGGTGTTAGAAGTGCCAAAACACAACTGTACGCGCACAGGGACCTAAACTGCCAAAATTAAAACATAGCTGGTCTGCAGGGTCCTTACGGACCGTATGGGGTTGCTTATGGTCCGTAAGCCATGCCCAGATCAGCAGAAAGTGTTTTCCAGCTATTTCCAGCTTGATCCCACCTTTGCACATGGTTTTGGGGCATTTCTAGGGGCTCCCCTGGTTTTGTAAATCTATGGGCTCGATGTGTAAGGCTAGGATTGAATCTCGGATTACGAGGAACGTGTGACACCTGTGTCACTGTGACCGTCAAACAAATGCCAAACCAATGAAATTTTATATTTCATACTTGGGAATTGTGAAAATATGTGTATCATTTGCACATATCAATTCTTGTTCGATTTCGGGCTTTAAGTCGCTTTCTGGAAGGTTATACACGATCTGATGCGTAAATATAACCAGTTTAATGCAACAAACACTCCGGAATAGTGACATAGGCTTAACATACCTTAAATAATCTTTACATAACTTAGAAATAAGTTTTGGATGGTTTGGTATGCCGAAATCAAGTTTATTCGCTTACAGGGACTATTTGCGTCAACTTGCAAAAGTCTGCCGTTTCGTAAGGCAACGTATAGTCCGGAACTTGATCATAAGTTAAACATACCATATATAACCTAAACATGGCTTAGAAATAAGCTTTGATAGGTTCGGTGTGCAAAAACATGCTTACATGATCTTACAGGGACTAAAAGTGTCAAAAACGGTGTAAGTTTGCATTTTCGCGCATATCTTACGTTCTGGCCATATCTGAACATCCAAAATTTTTGTACACACTAAAATATTTTTATTTTAGTAATCGGCATGCAAAAATTCCATTCGTCGCGTAATTTGGATCGTTTTCGCGTCCGTTCGAGTTTCGTCGTAAATAACCGAACAACGTGACCGTACGACCAAACGAACCGACATCCGAGATGTTTTCGAGCATATTTCAGGTCCCCTACACTTTAACGACCTTGTGGAGCCTTGAAAATGATTTGCGGAGGTTAAAAACATCAAAGTCAGGCTTAAACACGTGCAGGGACCATTTCTGCCAAACTTTGAAAGTTCAGCCTACACCGTCGCGCTGCGCGACGGCCATAAGGCTTTGTGGTCGCGCTACGCGATGATCACATCTGGGCAGAAACATTATTTTCAGCAACAGTTTGTAAATTCAGGGGCCTTTCTCGCAATTCCTTTGTGTGGTGACCAAGTTAACACTTCTCCAAGGCATGCTAGCTGTCCCTAAACACATGTATGGTTGTGATTTAATGCTTAATGACCAAGAAAACCACTTGTAATGATCCTAGAGCATCACCACAACTATAAATAGCAAGGCCTTTCACTCCATTCTTTGCTCATTCTCATTCTCTCCTCTCTACATCTGCTTGGAAGCTTTCTAAGCTGATTTGGGAATTTGTCTTCTTGTTGAAAAGATAGCAAGGACCCTTAGTGAGCATTCTTTCATTCTTTTTATTGCTTTTTCCTTATGTAGTGCAGAAAGTCAAACGTTTGGCCAACAGTTTGACTTTCGGTTTTGACCATCAATTGGTCAAGTCAAAGTTCAATTGAACTTTGAAACGTGATTGTAATCACGATAGTTATAATCCTTCGCGGTTATAGCTGCTGATTACCACGTTAGCTAGTTGTAGTGTCGAGTCAAAGTTTCGGTCAAAATGCGTTTTAGCACGCATTTTGCCTCGGAACTACTTTAGGGTATCAAAACACTTTGTTTTGATACCAAATCAGTAGGTTAGACATATTTTGACATGTCTAACACGACACTATTAGTTTGTGCTTGTTTAGGGTCGTGAGGTAAGCGGTCTAAACAACCGCTTAGACTTTCGAACCCAACCCGTTTGGTCGATCTTTAGGATCCGACCAAGCTTAGTTAGTGATCATAGTTGCATAGGGAATAACCACTGAGGTTATACCTTATGATCACCTAGGATTGGTTAGTCATTTGCTAGTTAGCTTGTATGCCCATAGGAAATGACCAAAATGCCCTTTTAAAGCTAAAATCCGTATTTTGCCTATGTGAACTTATTTTTGACATATAATCTGATTTAGTAACATGTTTAGGGATAATTGGGCATGTAAGATTTGGCATAGCACATAGTTAACCATCCGAACATAGTTTTACGCTAACGACGCCTTATAGTAGCTTATGTTACCGTAATGTGTCGAAACGGGTCAAAAGCACTTAGGTAGGCTTTCCAATCTGAATGTAAGGTCTATTAAATCATACCATACGAGTTTAATTACTCGTTTGATTTATAGAACCTCATTCTATCCTATCTCCCGATTTAGGTCCGGTTATTTACATAGTTACCTATATAGGGTGCCGTTTGATTCCCTGATCACTCTAGCTTTGCTTGGTTGTTGATCAAGACTTCTAAGCACCCTCAGGTGAGTACATAGTCCCCTCTTTTACTGTTTTCAAACTGTTTTGGGGTGGAACACATGTGCCTACTTGATACTTTCATGTTTCCCATGTTTTTATATCAGATACTTACTATGTTCAATAGTACACTATTAGTACACGATTTCATTATGTTTTGCTATGTATGTTCACTTAACATGCTAGCACATTGATTTCCATATACTACATTTTGTCGCATATGCTCATCCAGCATATGGACACATTGTTTTACATTTTGAACCGTTGTAACCATTTGATCATTTGAACCGTTGTAACCATTTGATCATGTGAACCGTTTGTAATCATTTGACTATGTGAACCGTTAGTAACCGTTGCTTATGTGAACCGTTTGTAACCGTTGACTAGATGAACCGTTGGACTATATGAACCGTTGGACTATATGAACCGTTTGTGACTACTTGACTATGTGAACCGTTTGTAACCATTGATTGACATGAACCGTTGAAACCTGTTTGAACCAATGGGATAGGGAAGTGATTAGGTAACGGGGCGGGTATAATGTGTTAAAAGCATGGTGGATACGCCGCTGGTACTTCCTATATATAAGTGCTTTTAATACATTATATATCGTTGCGTTATCTAGATCACTTGGGCAATGGTAAATAAAACAAAGTTGTAATACAAGGTTTTCCAACAATATATTATACTATTCGAGTTTTATTCCATAAACGATTTACAAATCTGGATTTAATTAAACAAATGTTTTGGGGTTAAGAATCATGGCTACGAGATTTTTATAAATTATAACCAATTTGATTTGAGTTGGTTATTTATGTCGCAATACTATACTTTTCAAAACAAGGTTTTTAAATAAGTATTGCAATATGTAAAACGAGCCATGAATCTGAAACTCATACAAAACCTATGTACTCGCCGGCATTTTTATGCTGACGTACCTATTTTCACATGTGTTTCAGGTACTATAGTTGATGATGCTTGATGATGATATTGGTGTATTCTCACATAGGATTGGACAAGGCCTTAGCGACTTTAAAACTTGGAGGATAATAGTTGTATTTATCTAATTTGTATCAAAACATTTAGTTCAATAATTCAATAAAACGAAACTATTTATTCCATGGTTGTGAATCAATGATTCTGTTACAACACTCCCCGACGTTTCCGCCACGTTTTGTTGTTTTACGTGGTCGGGGTGTGACAGAACGATCCTAACGGCTCTACCAAGTCTATAAATACCCTTCATTCTATTGTGCAAAACCCACTTGAATTCCGAGATTTTCTCTAAGTTGAAGTGTAGAACACTTCATACCTGAGAAATACTTGGAATATCAATCTTGCGGGGACCTTCTGTATGTATTCTTTCGTGCTTTTCGTTCGTTTTAGCATTAAAGTCAAACTGTGTTTGACTTTCTGCATTGACCAGTTTATGGTCAACGCGAAGTTCGTTTGAACTTCATAACGTGAGCGTAATCACGATGGTTAGAGTCCCTAGTAACTATACCTACTGATTACCACGTTATCTAGGCTCAGTGACGAGTCGTAGTTTCGACCAAAAGGCGTTTTCTCGTGTATTTTGTAACCAAACTACTCTAGGGTATTAAAACCGTTTGTTTTAATACCAAACCTGTTTTCTAACTTTTCTAAACATATTCTAGCATGTTTAGCTCGTCGCTTTTAGTTTTGTGCTTGTCTAGGGTCGTAAAGGTAAGCGATCTAAACAATCGCTTATGCTTACAAACCCGACCCATTTGGTCGATCTTTAGGATCCGACCAAACATATTAGGTGACCATCGTTGTATAGGGAATAACCTTCCGAGGTTATACCTTATGGTCACGTCGTTTAAGTAGTTGTATGATAGGTAACATATGTGCCTTAGGTAAATTACCAAAATACCCTTTTTGCGCCAAAATTCATTTTAAGCCTATGAAATGAAATTTTTGACATCTAAACTGATTTAGCAACAATATTAAACATGTTAAGGCATATCTTGCTTGTCATAGGGCTAGTTAGGCATTCCAAACGCGTTTTACGCGAACGACGCGTTAAAGTAGCATAAACTACCTAAACAGGTCGTAACGGGTCAAAAGCACTTAGGATAAGTTTCTTTTTAGTATGTAGGCTTTGTCAAACCATATTACATAAGTTCCCACACTTATTTGGTTTACAAACCCTCGTACTACCCGATCCTCCGATAGGTCCGTTTGTTAATGTAGTTACCTATATTAGGTGCCGTTTGAATCCGTGATCTTCTAGCTTGCTTGGTGGATATCTAAATTCTATTAAGCAATATCAAGTGAGTACATAGTACCCCTCTTTAACTGTTTTTCAAACGTTTTGGGGTGAAACACATGTGCCTACTTGTTACTTTCATGCTTTCCATGCTTTCATATCATATACTTGCTATGTTCATTAGTACACTATTAGTACATGATTTCATTATGTTTTTGCTATGTATGTCCATTGTGTGCATACTTAGTACATCGTTTTTTTACATGACATTTTATGCTACGTATGTCCGTTTAGCGCATACTTAGTACATTGTTTTACATTACCTTTTTACGCTATGTATGTTCATCATACTTAGTGCATTTGTTTTACATCACATGCTATGTATGTTCATCATGCTTAGTACATTTCATCACATGCTTACATTTTGGGTATAACATTTGGTTTGTTTAAGTGGGACCATATACATTCATTAACTTTGATCACGCCGCTCGTTAGTAGGTAACGGTACCATAGGAATTGACAACTCCCGTTCCTGACATTCTACATTCTAGGTATGTTTGGATGGAAGGAATGACCGACAGATAGACCTTTAATTTGTTTAAGGGTTTATCACCACAGTCGCAAGGCTTGAATGTATGCATTTTCACAATATCGTATAAATGTATGTATTCAGTATATCATGCATTTCCACAAAACATAACATTGATTTAAATCACGTTTTACTTCAATACATTGCTTTGTGCATTTTTACCTATGGTTTAGTTAATACATATTTCACTTGCCGTACATGACATTTTGTTTACACATTACATGATAGATATTTGACATAGACATTTTGATATTGATACACACATTTCTTGGACAACATTTTGACATAAACATTTTTACATGGCTTTCACAAAGACATTTGACAAATGGTTTAGACATGGGCAATTTGCATTGGTGGTTTGTTTGGGTAAGTGATTTAAGCAGCGAGACGTGTGTAATGTGATACAAGCATGGTGGATACGCTGCTGGTACTTCCTATATATAAGTGCTTGTATTGTATTACATGTCGTAGCGTTACTTAAATCATTCAGTTTGGATTTATACATTTTTACAAATAACATATTTTTCACAAGATCTTGTTTTACAAAGCAGTCTAATTTATACAACTTATTTTACTTGGTTATTCATTTAACCGTACATTATTCTTTTACTTATACATATCATCTGATTTTTATCGCTTTTCAATGACTTACAAAACAAAACAAAACAATTTACAAGGTTCATGACTGAATTTTATTAAACATTTTCTTAAACTTAAGTCATGAATCCTATTTTCACAAAACCTATGTATCTCACAGGCATTTTTATGCTGACGTACCTATTTTCACATGTGTTTCAGGAGCAAACGTATAGGATGTTCGTGACACGCTAGGGTGGACTTGGGCCTTAGTGACAATAAAATGAAGCTAGACTAGTTAAAACATGTTATGTACTCTTTGTTTCAGTTGTTTTAAGACAATGTATCTCCTTTGTTTGATAAATAAAATATAACTTTGTATGCCATGGTTGTGAAACAATAATTCTGTTACAACACTCCCCGACGTTTCCGCCACGATTTGATGTTTTACGTGGTCGGGGTGTGACATTTATAATGCATCCTTAATAAGAAATTAAAAGCAAATATGGTTTGTTAATTTTCAAATTGTTGTTTTCCCCCGCATTAAAACATTATATTATTAATAAATTTTAAATATTTGTACATGTTATTTGATACTTTGTTAGTAATTATTGTTTATAGCTAAATAATATATCTTGTATTATTAAGCTTGTATGCCGGGTATAAATGTCAATTTTTTCTCAGGTTATTTTTTTTTACTATTTTAATAACGTGTATAAAGAAAAAAATATTATTTAATCTTGTTTTGTTCTGTTATATACGTTATTGTAATAATCTAAATTAAATTTAGTTAAATTGTTTTTTATTATTATTACTTAATAGGAGATAGAAAATGTATATACTTAATATATTTATAAAGGAATTTATTATTATTATTAACTAATATTTTTATTTAAGGGTAAGAAGACACCATAAAATAACATGTGTCAAAAAGATCATTTATTATATACAATAAAATAATAATAATAATAATAATAATAATAATAATATAATGATAATAATATTAGATGTTAATCTAATATATTGATAATATTATTAATCTAATACACCTTTAATAAAAAAAATGCATTAGGATTATTAATTAAAATATTAGATATCCATTACAAGTATTGTAGAACTAAATATTATATTAATTATATTTAATAAATATATTATTATTAATAAATTAAAAGAGAATGTCAGGTGGCATTCTTTGAAATCTTTTATTAAAATTAGATTAACGAAAAGAGTAAAAGACGTCTCTTAAAAAATAACTCAATCTTAAATTCGAAGAAAATATAAAAATTCATAATAGTTTGTATAACATCAAAAATATTTCACATTATAATTTACAAGGGTAATCCTGAAAAGGACGGCTACAATAAAGGTGAATGGCGGTATAAAATTTGTAACCGTACCCATGAATGTTGCTGACAAGGGTGTTCAAGATCGGATTATCCGTTTTTCAGATATCCGAAAATTTCAGATAGTGAATATTAGTATCCGAATCAGTATTCGAAATCTCAGATATCCGATTTTTGGATACGGATTTGGATATTTATATGGATATCCGAATTTATAAAAAAAAATCAAAAAGTTTGTTTCATACATAGATTAAAATAGATTTTCTAAATTTCCAACATTGAAAAGAGAAACCATTCATAAATCCACATCCGAATCCGATTATTTATTATATTTTTACTATATATTTCAAATTAAACATAGTGCTCATATAATATATATTACTATTTTTTTTCCGATATCGGGTAATCTGATTATCTGAAATTTTTAGAAATCCACATCACAATCCAAAAATTCGGATTATACGACTTTCAGATATCCAAATTTTCAAATATCCAAGGATATTTCGAATTAGGTTTCGGATCCAGAGGTTTTGAACACCCCTAGTTGCTAATGTTCGATCCAAACTTTTAGCATATATATGTTACGGGAAAGCCCTCTGCATTATTTAAATATGATGTGTAAGTATTGAAATTTAGACCCGGTTACTATTAAGAAACGGGTAAGGTACCGTTAATGAGAAAAGTTAACCTGAAAAATGAGGATTTACTAGGAATAGTGAACCTAGTTGATTATTGGTCTCGTTAGTAGTAAGAGAAGAGTTGAAGCCTTATTTAATTAAAACGAAACATGAGGGACCAAAGTGAACAACTTGAAAGTTGTTGTGTTAAAAGAAAACAACACACACACATACACACACATCGTGTGTGCGTTCATGAACGAGCAGGGAAAGCTCCCATGGAGCCAAAATCCTAAACTTCATCAAAATCTCCAAATTGAAAGGCTAAACGAAGCCCAAATTCACAACCGAGCATGAATTAACGATCACCTTCACAAGGGGATCATAAGGTATGTCTTAAAACTTAGATTTGGTGATCTTGTTTGAAGTGGGTTATGATTAATCCATGAAATTGTATGAAATTAAGCATGTAGAGGTGTTAGAAACACCAAATAGAACTTGTGTTATGAATAATTTCAAGTAATTGGGTGATTTAGAATGAAACCCATTGCATGAGTGTGAAGATGATGATCATGATGAACTTGAAGATGTTATAGTGTAATCTTGTGTTGTATAAGGTGTTGTATGATAGACTAAGATAGTTAAACTTGAAGTGAAATTTATGATTATGAGATTTTGTTTGAATGTGATAGTTCATAAGATGAAATAAGGAAGAACATGCTTAAAACACTTGTACATTATGCTTAGGAAGTAGTACGCACGCCAAGTGTTTGATGAAATGTCTAAAAGACAATAATAAGTGAAATTGTATGCAAGTAGTGGGTAAACATATATAGTTCATGTGAAGATTATGTAGGGATGATGTCGAGTATGCTTTATGCTTGTTTAAATGGATTAATGATGTTGAGTATGCTTTATGTAGGTCGTGTGTTAGATGTGAATTTGATATGGTTGTTCATAAGTATAAGCATATATGCTAATAAGAATGTGAATGTAATGACATGAGTGTATAGGAATCATGTCAAGATGGATGGGAGCGTTGAAGGCTAACGGGCTACGAAGACTCAATCAAATAAGCGAACGCAAATACAGGCGCGCAAGGTAAGTGAATTCCGAACTTACACTTTGGATGTAAAATGTATTGTAGTATAATGATTATTGTGAATCATGTGGGAAAGTATGATACAATGGAAGTGATAAGGTAAGTTTACGGTAAATGTGTCGAAAATGGTTAAGAAATAGTTTCTATTAAGTATAGGTAAGAAAGAAGCTTACATGATGGTATTATGTATAAAGATGAAATAAGTAGTTATACACGTAGGTATGGGTTAGTTTGTAAGTAAGTAATTGGGAATCATATGAGAGTATGACTATAAACTCGCAAGTATGGAGAATTATGTGTATGCAAATTACATGTATAGACTTGTGTGTTTAGGATTGAAAGGAATATTGTGTAGGATGTAAGTTGTAAGCATAGGTACAAATAGAAAGGGTATGTATGCATGAATTGGAATTTAATTATATGTACAAATGAGTGAGACTTGTTATGCATATACCTGGATATGTTCGTACGAATGAAATCTAATGATGCTAACCGTTTTCCTATTTAGAATGAAATAAGGAATGCAGGTATACTAGTGTTGGAAGTTGAAGGTAGGCGCCGAAATCCAATGCGGGTGGTTTGAACGGATGGATGAATGGACTAACATAAGCGAAAGCATGACACGTTAATGCCTAATTATGCATGTTTAAGTTTTATATATGATGACACCGGTTGCTAATGATGTGATTGTACGTGATGTCTGCAGGTTGTACAGAACGGTGGATTCTCATCATGAAGTGTAAAAGTTTGAAGATCGAGTCAAGAGATGAATTGTACATGTGGGTGCATGGTCACGAAAATTAATAGTAGTATGTCCGATTTTTATAAATTTTTAGAAAGCATTAATGTATTTAATGTAAAAGAGTGATTTAATGTAATTCTAAGTGTGTTAGAATGAATATGATGAAAGGAAATTTTTAAGTTCGTATTTTCGCTGCAACTTTTGGTTAAAGAGTCATAGGGCGTTACAAAACGGATATCCGAATTTATAAAAACTAAAATCAAAAAGTCAGTTTCATGCATAGATTAAAATGAAACATATATTCGATTTTCTAAATTTCCAACATTGAAAACAAAAACCATTCGTAAATCCACACAGTGAATCCGATTATTTATTAATTTGTACTAAATTTCAAACTAAACATAGTGCTCGTATAATATATATTTACTGTTTTTTTGTTTTCTGATATTGGATAATCTGATTATACGAAATTTTTATAAATCCACATTCAAATCCGAAAATTAGATTATATGATTAGCGGATATCTGAATTTCCAGATAACCAAGAATATTTCGGATAAGGATTTTCGGATATTTCAGATTCAGTTTTAGATCCAGATTTTTAACACCCCTAGTTGCTGATGTTCGATCCAAATGTTTAGCATACTGATGTTGTGGCAAAGCCCTCTGCATTATTTAACTATGAAATGTAAGTTTTGAAATAAATTTTATATCATAGATAATATATATATATATATATATATTTATATATATATATATGTATATATAGTTAATGAATTGATGACATACCCGATAAAGGGACAATGGGAAGCTTGGATGAATATACTCCATGTGAATTGTGATCTTTGGTTTCTGCGATATTACACACAGTTATAAAATAACGTAAAAAGTAGGCTAACTTATAAGAAAAAAATTGAGAATGTGAATTAATCACAACAATCATAGATGAATCTAGTGGAAAACATATCAGTGAAGCAAATAAGTAATGGTAGGAGATCGGTACTCCCCTATCCATCCCATGATGTTCGGCTAGTGCATATGAGATGGTGAATGCCACAACATTGAACTTAGTTGTAACCATCATAATCGAAGCCTTCATGCATTGCATGTTAAGGATTTGAATAGTAATCCATTCATTATTTAATATTAAAAGTATCTTTTCAAAAATAAATGTTAATAAGCACCTCGAATATTAACACTTCTTTATACGACTTGCAATATTGTTTGAGTATATAGCAGTTATATAGGCATAGGATTAAAACATCGTAGAATAGACGTATGTGGAGAGTGAACGTTAATGACGTATTCTATGCGCCTAGCATTTCTCCTCATTATTCTAAGGAAATTAATTTAAGAACCAAGACACACAAGTTTGGACATCCATCAGTCAAAGTTCTAATACTCTTACTTTATAATTTAGGACTTCATTACAATAAAATGTCATGCTTTATTTCATTGTGATGCTTGCTCAAGATCGGATTATCCGGTTTTCAGATATCCAAAAATTTCGGATAGTGAATACTAATATCCGAATCCATATCCGAAATCTCATATATCTAATTTTTTGATACGAACTCAGATACTTAAACGGATATCCAAATTTATAAAAATTAAAATCAAAAAGCTTGTTTCATACGTAGATTAAAACTAAACATATATTTGATTTTCTAAATTTCCAACATTGAAAAAAACCATTCATAAATCCACACTGAATCCGATTATTTATTATTTTTTAGTAAATTTCATACTAAACATAGTGCTTATATAATATATATTTATTGTTTTATTTTCGGATACTGGATATTTTGATTATCCGAAATTTTTAGAAATCCACATGCGAATCCAAAAAAATTAGATTATATGATTATCAGATATCCAAATTTTCAGATAACCAAGGGTATTTCGGATAAGGATTTTCGGATATTTCGGTTTCAGATCCATATTTTTAACACCCCTAGTTGTTGATGTCTGATCCAAACTTTTAGCATATTGATGTTGTGGCAAAGCCCTCTACATTACTTAGCTATGAAATGTAAGTATTGAAATTAATTTTATATAGTAGATAATATATATATATATATATATGACATACCAAAAAGGGCACAATGGGAAGCTTGGATGAATATACTCCTTGTTAATTGTGATTTTTGGTTTCTGCAAAACTCACCATTATAAAATAACGTAAAAAGTAGGTTAACTTATAAGAAAAAATTGAGAAAATGAATTAATCACCTACAATCATAGATGAAGCTAGTGGAAAACATATTTGTGAAGCAAATAAGTAATGACAGGAGATCGGTACTCCCCAAGCCATCCCATGATGTTCAGCTAGTGCATATGAGATGGTGAATGACACTACATTGAACTTAGTTGCAACGATCATAATCGAAGCCTTTATGAGTTGCAAGTTCAAGGATTTGAATCATAATCCACATATCATTTAATATAAAAAATATCTTTTCGACTATAAAAGTTAAAATGCACCTGGAATCTTAAGTTTTCTTATACGATTTGTAATATTGTTTTAGTACATTTAGCATTTATATAGGTATAGGATTAAAACATCGTAGAAGAGACGTATGTGGAGAGTGAACGTTAATAACGTATACTATGCACCTAGCATTTCTCCTTGTTATTCTAAGCAAATCAATTTAAGCACCAAGACACCCGGATCACTTCTCTCATGGCATCACAAGTTTGGACATCCGTCAATCGAAGTTCTAAAACTCTTACTTAATAATTTAGGACTTCATTGCAATAAAATGTCAAATGCTTGATTTCATTGTAATACTTGTTCATTAAATAAAAAAAATGTTAATGGTTATGAGGTATTTATATGAAAAAGGTGTCTCTTCAATGAATTATTTTGTTTGTCAAGTACTCAAGTATGCTTTTGTCATCTGCAATCATTCCGTGCCTTTTTTAATTCAGTTTTGCAACTCAAATGTCTATAATTCCCGTCAACACTGACAAAACAAAAGATCCTTTATGACCCGAATCAATTCCATTTGGATTCTTTCTTATGTAATGTTGACAGTAGCGGATACTGTAGGCAAAGATATTGATTTTGATGCATTTCTTTATAAATGAGTTGATTTTGGTCATTTTTTGTTTCTAAAGGATCAAATATGCTTAGAAGGATGTAACTAAAAGGGAGATGGGTTGAAAGTCATCAAATGCATAAATAACTTGTAAACTGCTTTATTTATATATATTTATTATAATTTTATTAGACAAAACTATATGGTATTAAATAAATATATAAATAAAATTGGAGATATTTTATATTTAATACCATATACTTTTGTCGAAACCTCATTAAAGTAATCATTGCAATAATATTGGTTCAAGATAATTAGGTTGTAACAATGGAGTTCCATTGACACTATTCTATGTCTCAACTCTTCACGGCTCATATTTACACATCTTGTGCTTTTTAATCTCATTAAGGAACATACAAAAGACTATTTGAGTGGAAAACATCTCCTTAATGTATTATAGATTTTACAGACATCTAACAAAGTACAAGATTATACAAATAAGAAAACTAATCGACGTATTATACAATATCCCGAGACGGTTAACGAGTATCGCAATGCAAAATGCTGCCCCGCCGCATCGTGCGGGCACCCTACTAATTTCAATATGATTTATCATAGAATTCTAGATGTGAGCATTTGGGTTCAACTGACCCGAACCGGTGATATCCGGAACGACACGAAAAATCGAGAAATCACATATGTTAGAACCAAAGACTAGCCCTATATAATTGGTTCGGGTGCCGGGTACCATCGGTACCGAAACCGAATTAAACTTCAGACCAACTGGGTAGTTTTAAGATAATTAGTAGAAGATCAATGATGCATGATGGTTCGGTGGGATGCCAGGGACGAAGATGTAACGCCCTGCGTTTTCATAATTTCCTTATTTAGAAAACCATTGCTTGGATTTCTATTTTTGGAAACCTTGTATTCTTGTAATCGTTCCTTTCTTTGCAATCATTATCAAACCGAGACTTGGATCATTAATGAAGCTTATATTTTGTTACATCTATGTTAAACGCATTCTATGTATACTCGTATGTTCGATTTGGTGAATCAGTCTATGTTTAATCGTGATTCTTGGAAACTATGTGCGAAACTTGTAATTTATCTAAACTTATGCATTGAACGTCTTTTGAACGAGAACGATACTTGAATATGACTCTTATACGCTTAAATATACTTTGGTTATGATCATCATGCTTAACTACACCTTATACTATGTTTTTATATCAAAACAAGTCCCTAAACTCTCAAGTTTGCACCAAAAGGGATTAAAAACAAACTTCAGGGACTAAAGTGTCACAAAATGAAAGATGGGAGACCATACCCGCCGCGTGACGCCTAGGTCCCTCGCGTCACGCGAGGCCCTTGTTTAGGCAGATTGTGTTTTCTTCCAGCTTTGTGCACGAAATCCCATTAACCTAAACCACCCAATCACCTTTAATCCACCTCTAATCACCTCCAATCACCTTCTAACTCATTCATTATAAATACCCACCTTCCCCAACCCATTTGACACTTTCACAACTCTCTAATCTTCACAAAATCACTCTCAATCTGCAGTAAATCTGAGTTTTTGGACAGATTCTTGTACCTTCACTAAAGTGAGTGTAACTTGCTTATTTCTTAGCTAAATCACTTGATTCTTCTTCCTAATGCTTTGTTATGTCCTTGGGTTTGAATCCTTGGTTTTTCCTTGGAAGAATCAGGATTGGATTTGCCCTAAAATGGACTAAAACTTTCTGTTTTGTTTCAAACTTATCCAAACTTCATCTAACTTGTGTGAAACACATCTCAAACCAATGTCCTAATGCTTACAACCCCTCTCATGGTTGGTTAAGCTTAAAAACATGGTTGAGACATCTAAATCAGAGGTTAAAACGTCATAAACTTTCTGTTTTAATTAGGGTTTTACCCACAAGTAGTGTTCAAGTGTGAAGCTTGATGTATGTGTGATGGTTGGATTAGCTTGGGCTATCCTTCATAAGAATCCACTCATTACTTGATGTTTTACTATAGATTAGTTGTTGTTTATACCTTGATACTTGTATGTTCATGACCCTCCTTGTCGTTTATAACAACAAGCGTAGTGGTGAACAATAGAGGTGCCTAAATGGAAGCTTGTTCTTCCTACCTCATGTATGTATTCTATGACACAAAGAGGTACCTAAATGGAGACATTAATCTCCTACCTCATGCTTGAATCTTAAGACTTGTAAAACTATATAATATCTAAGTTATTCTATACGTATACATCTAAGTAACTAAGACTTGATGATGACTTAATAGTTATTTGTTAAGTGGACGTTACATCATCTATGACCATGCCCTTGTTACGACTCTAATGGATCTTAGAATCCATGAAATCATACCAACTCTTTTGAGTTTCAATAGTGTCAAGAACAAGAGTTATGTGTACAAGATGATTATTTTCACCTATGTTACTTTCTTTCTATTTTAAACTCCGAATCTATAATCTTCCGTATACGCCAAACTCACACACCTACGTTTCCTTGTGTAGAAGGACAAGGTGCTCCAAACTAACTCATCTACGAACTTGCTCTCGGAACTTCAAGTCACCACTTGTAAACCGTGAGTATACTCGAACCCATTTTACTTTTAAACACTTTGGGTGCAACATGTATTCTATATTAAACGCACACGACACTTGAAACTTATTTGAAACTTACTCTATCCATTTAAACATGAAACATGAAACTTGTGAATCTTGAGACTTTTTGTGCAATGTGAATGTTTAATTCTTGTGTGTAGTTCCGCCTTAACAATAGTAGCGCTATAGGAGTAATGCACCTCCCCGTTAGTCTTTGGGGTATTGTTAGGAGGAGACATATATACCTCCCGTTAAACTTTGGGTTAGGTACTTCAAACGCATTGGGAAACTTGGGCTATCACTTGGACTACGTAAACTAGCACGTTGAAACTATTTTGTTATGTTCATGTTGGATATGAGTTTTTATTCTACTATGCTATGTAAACAAACTTGTATACTCGCTCTTTGCTTTTGCATTGAAACTCTATTTTAATACATGTTGCAGGTTGATTTTTGAAGTATGGATGATTCATGAAACAAGTTTAGGGTGGACTAGATACACACCTAGATTAATCTATCATTTTGCTTGTTATGTTATGTTATGAAACAAAGTTGTTATTTCCTTTTGAATTATGTATGACATTTAGTTTTGAAATGAAATTTGAATTTAAATTAATTATTGTCACATAGTGTTATGACGTTTTGAGCAATCTACACACTTCGTCTCATCCCGATGTTTCCGCCATCGGTTGGGGTGTGACAGATTGGTATCAGAGCCATAACTATAGGGAATTAGGAAAAATTGCCATGCTTTTGCCCTAATCTATAGTTCTAGGAATTTTGCCTCTTATTTGTTGTTTAAAACTTTTGTACTCTACCATGCATGCTTCCTAGCTATACTTTTGATTAAATTTATGTGCCTTTCCTAAGGCTAACACGAATACACATATGCTATTTTTATACTCTTGTAACACCAACGAGAAGAATTTACCAAAATAGGCGTGAAACCCACAATTTGGTAAACGACTCTCATTCTACCTTTAATCTATTTTGCACGAAATTTCGCCATTAAGCTAGGAGTGACATCCACAACTTAATGGTAATTTCCATTTCAACTCTAGTGGACCCTTGTCAAAGTGTCAAAATTTTATTTTGGCCGACAAGTACCAACCACCTTTAGGGTACGAAATCGTCAAGTTAGGGGTGAAACCCGCATCTTGTCGATTAAGTCCCATTCCTTGATTTTCATTCTCGCCAAAGTCCCGAATGCTCCAATCATTTAGAGATGTGTAGTAACCGGAAGGGTAAGATACCGTTAATCGCTTCTCGACGAGAGTGTCTTACTTATAGGCCAAAGCACAATATCTCTAAATCGAAAGGACTTTCGACCCACTTTGGAATTGTCGACGTTTCTCTACCAGAAACAATCCTATGTTTTATTGAGCCTCTCTTTTATGTAACTCAATTTATATGTGCTTTTATACTTGAACGTTCTTTCATTTCGAAATGTCGTTTTAATCATTTCGCACGTTACCGCAATCATAAACAATAATAATCCTCGTGAACAAACTAAATTTACAATGCTTTCATTTGTTCATGTTATGTTATGTGGAATCCATGATTATGCTATGTGAGACGTTTAAACTTTTATACTATGGAAATCAACTTGAATCTTTACGTTATGTGACCCTTTATGCTATGTGATCAATTTCATTTTCTTAAACAAACATTATGACCAAGTCTCATCTACTCCCTTTTTCGAATTCGAATTATTTTTTTTTTAATTTCATTTTCTACGCATATATCGTATAAATACTTTATCATACACTTATATATTATTTGCATGCATGATTCCACATAATCTTATTTATACCCCTTGTAACAATAAATGGAGACATATCATCAAGGTGGGAGTGATTTCCTTACCTTGAAGACTAACTCCGTTTCTTTTCTCATCTTACAACGACCTCGCCAATGAATTAGGGGTGATTCCCTTACCTAGGTGATCGTTACCGATATTTTCCTTAATAGACTATATTACGTAAACATGATCACGTTTATATCTAAATCCTTTATCATTAGCCAAATCCCTATTTATTTCAACATGCATTGTTTATATGAACGAATTTCTTATTCTACAATCTATTTTTATATAGCTCATACACACAAAATTGTTAACCTTTACCATAAACGCTTATGTCTCGATTTTCAAAAATTACGAAATACTACTTATCAACCTAGTTGGTTTAATAAATCCATTGCCCATGAAATTTTGTATCCAACGTAACTATTGAAAAAGGCTCATCTTATATCCTTAAACTAGAGATCTTCTACTTTCAATTAGGAAATCAAATCAACTTTTTCCCGCACACCTATAAAATACTACCAAAGTTATTCAATCATTTACTAAAATTTCTTTCAAAATCAGTAAAATGTTTTATTAAAAACGCTTTTTCAACAATCACTAAGATCGTATACCAAAATCCTTTTCTTACGAATCAACGTTGTCACAAAAATGTCTAAAATTCGAATTTCTTCTTTATGCAAGATCATTTAAAACGATGCAAACTTATTTACTTCTAGAACCTTTTCAACCATTATTCCATACGTCAATTTAATTTAAAATGTGTGGGCAAGGAAACTTCATAAGAACCAACCATCTTCAACGAATGTAAATCCTTTTTAAAGCAAGAGTAGCATTCCCTTTCTTTCACAAAGTATAACACGCATAACCAATAAATATTTTATGCTCTCTTTACATTTATGAACTAGGTTCTATATGACATGTCAACTCAATCTATTTTGATTTTAATTAAACGTCACGCTTTGCTCAAAACAACTATATATGTATATCATTTTATGTGCTTAGGTTTATATCTCGTGACAATTACACTTATACCCTCATTTTACCTTCATACTCAAAATTTCTTGGCCTTTCTTTTCATGTTTAAATTCGTATATTACGATTCATATCATAAACAAAGTCATTACGCATTACACTCATATCCATATTCGTATTTCTACATCTTATGTCTATATTTACATTTACACATTTATGTTAATTTTCATAATCATATCTATATTCATACGTTTTATACTATACTCGTGTTCCCAAATTATACATTTACATTATATTTATGTCCAAGTTTATATTCATATTAATACGATTATACTTACACTCACATTTATACTATTACGTTTACGCTAATATTCATATTCATGTTTATATTCATATATTCTACTTGTACCTGTACCTATACAACTATGCTTAAACTTATATTCACATCCATATATTTTCCTCATACCAATACAATTATGTTTGTACTTAAATTCATAGTCATACTTGCATTTATACAATTTATGATAGACTCATACTTATATATATACTCTCATTTATACGATTTACGTTTATGCTCACGCTCATTCGTTTATGCTCAAGATTGTACTCACATATATACTCATACTCCTGGCATGCGTTTTATTTAAACTTATACTAGACTCATGCTCTTTACGCAAAATTTATACTTTCGCACTATACGCGGGCGAAACCCAAGGGATTCGCTTACGTTGTTATACTATTTGAAACACAAGCGTGCTTATATGCTATGCCTCTGTGCACGCAATCTTATTTTTAGAATTTATTTATACCTTAATTCATACACAACTAGTACAAGTTATGCGGATCATGTGACGATCAATGTAATCGCGGGTGCACACGGGATTATAGTGATAGTCGTATGAGAACCATAGAGTGTACTATTGTGTATGGTAAGACACGGAACGTAACATGACACCGGATACGAAACGGACGTCACATGGTCAAAAGATGGTGGATACGCCGCTGGTACTTCCTATATATAAGTGTTTTCATCATGTTACCAAACTCTCGTAAAACGTGCCATGAGAAATTCAGTGTTTTGAAGACCTGTTTGGACCTTATTACCAAAACTTTTCCAAACCTTCCGTCTTCCTAAATTTCGGGACGAAATTTCCTAAAGGAGGGGAGACTGTAACGCCCTGCGTTTCCATAATTTCCTTATTTAGAAAACCATTGCTTGGATTTCTATTTTTGGAAACCTTGTATTCTTGTAATCGTTCCTTTCTTTGCAATCATTATCAAACCGAGACTTGGATCATTAATGAAGCTTATATTTTGTTACATCTATGTTAAACGCATTCTATGTATACTCGTATGTTCGATTTGGTGAATCAGTCTATGTTTAATCGTGATTCTTGGAAACTATGTGCGAAACTTGTAATTTATCTAAACTTATGCATTGAACGTCTTTTGAACGAGAACGATACTTGAATATGACTCTTATACGCTTAAATATACTTTGGTTATGATCATCATGCTTAACTACACCTTATACTATGTTTTTATATCAAAACAAGTCCCTAAACTCTCAAGTTTGCACCAAAAGGGATTAAAAACAAACTTCAGGGACTAAAGTGTCACAAAACGAAAGATGGGAGACCATACCCGCCGCGTGACGCCTAGGTCCCTCGCGTCACGCGAGGCCCTTGTTTCGGCAGATTGTGTTTTCTTCCAGCTTTGTGCACGAAATCCCATTAACCTAAACCACCCAATCACCTTTAATCCACCTCTAATCACCTCCAATCACCTTCTAACTCATTCATTATAAATACCCACCTTCCCCAACCCATTTGACACTTTCACAACTCTCTAATCTTCACAAAATCACTCTCAATCTGCAGTAAATCTGAGTTTTTGGACAGATTCTTGTACCTTCACTAAAGTGAGTGTAACTTGCTTATTTCTTAGCTAAATCACTTGATTCTTCTTCCTAATGCTTTGTTATGTCCTTGGGTTTGAATCCTTGGTTTTTCCTTGGAAGAATCAGGATTGGATTTGCCCTAAAATGGACTAAAACTTTCTGTTTTGTTTCAAACTTATGCAAACTTCATCTAACTTGTGTGAAACACATCTCAAACCAATGTCCTAATGCTTACAACCCCTCTCATGGTTGGTTAAGCTTAAAAACATGGTTGAGACATCTAAATCAGAGGTTAAAACCTTATAAACTTTCTGTTTTAATTAGGGTTTTACCCACAAGTAGTGTTCAAGTGTGAAGCTTGATGTATGTGTGATGGTTGGATTAGCTTGGGCTATCCTTCATAAGAATCCACTTATTACTTGATGTTTTACTATAGATTAGTTGTTGTTTATACCTTGATACTTGTATGTTCATGACCCTCCTTGTCGTTTATAACAACAAGCGTAGTGGTGAACAATAGAGGTGCCTAAATGGAAGCTTGTTCTTCCTACCTCATGTATGTATTCTATGACACAAAGAGGTACCTAAATGGAGACATTAATCTCCTACCTCATGCTTGAATCTTAAGACTTGTAAAACTATATAATATCTAAGTTATTCTATACGTATACATCTAAGTAACTAAGACTTGATGATGACTTAATAGTTATTTGTTAAGTGGACGTTACATCATCTATGACCATGCCCTTGTTACGACTCTAATGGATCTTAGAATCCATGAAATCATACCAACTCTTTTGAGTTTCAATAGTGTCAAGAACAAGAGTTATGTGTACAAGATGATTATTTTCACCTATGTTACTTTCTTTATATTTTAAACTCCGAATCTATAATCTTCCGTATACGCCAAACTCACACACCTACGTTTCCTTGTGTAGAAGGACAAGGTGCTCCAAACTAACTCATCTACGAACTTGCTCTCGGAACTTCAAGTCACCACTTGTAAACCGTGAGTATACTCGAACCCATTTTACTTTTAAACACTTTGGGTGCAACATGTATTCTATATTAAACGCACACGACACTTGAAACTTATTTGAAACTTACTCTATCCATTTAAACATGAAACATGAAACTTGTGAATCTTGAGACTTTTTGTGCAATGTGAATGTTTAATTCTTGTGTGTAGTTCCGCCTTAACAATAGTAGCGCTATAGGAGTAATGCACCTCCCCGTTAGTCTTTGGGGTATTGTTAGGAGGAGACATATATACCTCCCGTTAAACTTTGGGTTAGGTACTTCAAACGCATTGGGAAACTTGGGCTATCACTTGGACTACGTAAACTAGCACGTTGAAACTATTTTGTTATGTTCATGTTGGATATGAGTTTTTATTCTACTATGCTATGTAAACAAACTTGTATACTCGCTCTTTGCTTTTGCATTGAAACTCTATTTTAATACATGTTGCAGGTTGATTTTTGAAGTATGGATGATTCATGAAACAAGTTTAGGGTGGACTAGATACACATCTAGATTAATCTATCATTTTGCTTGTTATGTTATGTTATGAAACAAAGTTGTTATTTCCTTTTGAATTATGTATGACATTTAGTTTTGAAATGAAATTTGAATTTAAATTAATTATTGTCACATAGTGTTATGACGTTTTGAGCAATCTACACACTTCGTCTCATCCCGATGTTTCCGCCATCGGTTGGGGTGTGACAGAAGAAGTCATCTTCCTGGTTTCTTCAAGCTTGTAGAGAGGTGGGAATATGTATATTAAATGCGAGAAATTTAATTAGTAAAAGAAAGCACTCGTGTTTATTAAAAGTAGGTCTCGCAAACAAAACCCAAATAAGTTATTTTGGGTAATTTTAAAAATGAGATAAGTCATAGTGGGCTAGGAAATAATAATGGATAGGTCAGGATGGGCTTTTAGATATTAATTTAAAATGTTTGATGGGTCAGGATGGGTAAGTGGGTAACCCTAACCACTGAAAATCGTTCGTAAACCAGCAGCAGCAGCAAGACACTCTTCCTATCTGGACTTCGATACACTCTTCAATGGAGGTTGGGAATAATATTCGTAAAATCGGGAATTGGTGGAGTGGTCGGATGAGGAGAAGTTGGGGTGCTAGGTGGCATCGGATAATATCCAAGCTCACCTGTACGCGGGTCTCTTTGATAACGGTCTTCTTGCTCGTTGTTTGGTGCACTTTGCTGTAACACCCCGAATACGGGTTTTGTAATCAAACCACGTTAATACTAAAAGACGAGTAAAGTACCGTTAGTGGTAAAATTTAACCCGATGAATATTAGGATTTTAAATAAATAAACCTAATATTAAATAAAAGTTGAACGAAAGCTTTTAAGGAAATAAAGTTTATAAAAGGCCCGAGTTAACGGGACTTAAAATTAACTGAGTCATAAATACCCTGAACCCACTAAAATAACTAGGAATGTTTAACCTAGTTAATAAGTGGGAATATTGTTAGAAATAAGTAGGTTGCGACCTACTTAATAACTAACCAAACTAGAGGGACCAAATACGGATAACTTGAAAGTTGTATTATAAAAAGGAAATAACAAATTAAAACACACATAGTGTGTGTGTTCTGGGTGTTCTGTTCGAACCCAGGAAGCTCCCAGGAGCTCAAAACCCTAGTTCATGCTAAATCATCAAATTGAAGGGCCAAATGACTCCCAAATTCACAATTGAACGTGATTAATGATCACCCAAGTTAGGGGATCATAAGGTATGTAAAATTTTGATGATATGTGAAGTTGTAAAAATTGGTGAATACCATAATCGCGAATTATGTATGAATTGTAGAAGCTATAGCTGAATTAGTGATGTATATTTGCTTAGGAACAAAACCCTAAGTGAAAATTATACATAGGATGCTATGAATTTAATGTTTTGATGATTTACCACACTAGGATAAGTTGGTTTAATCATATGATGAAATTGGTGATATAATTATGATTGGAATCATCATACATGATAGTAATAAGAAAGTACTTGAACAAATTGTGTGTTTGAGTATATAATCATACTTACTATGAAATGAGTTTCATATGATATGATAAAAAATTTATGATATGTTCATGTTAAATAATGTTTAATATCATCATGTATTAATTCGGCAACTATGGTTACAAGAACTTGGTTAATAAAGCGACTTAAACGGTAGGATAAGAATGAGGCTTCTCGGATAATTGACCAAGTAATTAAACGGGTAGTCGAGCTACATCGTGTAATTGTTTACGTTAATAGGCAGTTAACTTTAAAAAGTCAAACTGACCAATGATATGATCAAATGATAAATTCAACATAAAAATCATAGGATGGAATCGTCGTGAATGATTATGACTAATCTAACCATCTTACAAATTACAATGATAGTTTGACGCTTAACAAGCTAGGTGGAAGCTTGGGAAGGGAGCAGGTCAAAACAAATCAAGTAATGAAGGAAAAGCATAATTCGGATGCAAGGTAAGTAAAGCTTACACCTTTTATTTAATACCTATTGGTTTTATAGGTTATGAATAATAAAAAAAAGTCATGGTTGAATTATGATGTTCCGACACGACATGTGTGGTTTGGAACAAAAGACAATGATAATAAACCATGTTTAATGGTTAAAAAGGACTGTTACGATTATTTAGTCATGAAATGACTAATAGATAATGAGTTTGAATGGTTATCTTATAGGGTAAACCAACATAAATAATTAAGGTTAAAACGGTAATTCGGTCACTCGTTGATGACAACCATTAGTTGTTGAAAGACACGTTATGGCGTAAGCCTAATGGGTCAAAAGAGTTAAAGAGTGTGTTATAAGTAAAATGACCATACGGTGTAAACCGGAATGAGTCATGTACATGAGATGGTAACAAATATCATCTCGCAAAGATAAACGGTCACTTAGACCAAACGGGTCAAATGGTGAAGATATCACCATTTGAACATATCGACTAATGAAAAATTGTCGAGTCTTATGTTCACAGGAGTGAATAGAGGAAGGATAATTGCATCGCTATTAAGTAGCGATTATTAAGGCAAGGTATTAAAACGGGTCAACATATTGATCCAAGCCAGGTATGTGTAAAAGGATTACTACTCATTTAGAACGTAAGGTTCAAATAGAGATAAATAAAGTCGAAAATAGACATTTGGTTACTTTAATAGGTAAACCGAATGATTTAAAGATGCTCATTTAGTTTTGAAACATCATGACTTTTCAAACCAAATCGTAGCTAAGAAAAGGGATTTTGGGTCAAACATGCTTTCAAAAGTCCTTCATCGTAAATGAAAGGCTAACATGGACCAAAATGCCCTTGTAAGCTAAATTGAGCAAACGACCCTTAAAGGTTGATTGGAAACGAGTTGTATGATCAAATAAATACTTGGAATAAGTACAAAAAGCGAAAGATGTGAATCTTTGGGTCAAACAACTCTATAAGAGTCTTTGCCGTAAAATGATAATCCGATGAATAAAACTCGGAATATATAAATCACCACATTAAATCCACCACAAATATAGTTGTGGTGGAAGATCATTTGATAAGAAATGTGGAAATATGACGTTAGAAATGAATGAAAGCGATCCGTGCTTAAAATATGCTTAAATACCCTTAACGGGTCAAAATAAGCATATGAGCGAAAATGTCACACCCCAACCAATGGCGGAAACATCGGGGTGCGAGCACTAAGCGTCCAGATTGCTCATAAGATTCCAAAACACTAGTTGTTTCAATAGATATTAATCAAAATTTCATAGCAATCGTTGATACGTGGTTGTAAACCGGTGCTTGTTATTGTTTAACTTAACGTTTTTACGTAAGTTTTAGTTTCGAATAGCCTACTTTTAATCAAGAATGTGTTTTGCAGGTTTGATGGAGTTTAAGGAGATTTTCGAGAGCTTTACGGGTCACTGGGTCGAAAACCGGAGCACCGGAATGCGTCATGGATCAACCGGGAGAGTCGGGAGCGAAAAATGGAGGATTCACAAAGGAGAGCCCGTCGCCGACGGGGTCCAGACCGTCGCCGACGACCCCTTAAAATGCCCGTAGGCCAGAAACATTCGTATCCAGACTAATAACCCGTCGGCACCATTTGATGAATTGGGAACCCGTCGGCGACGGGGTCAGGTCCGTCGGCGACGGGCAGCAGAAAATGGCAACGCGAATTTTGGGGTTTTGAGGTGTCGTATCGATTCTTATTGAGGGGGGACTATGGAATTCGGGGGTTACACTTTGAGGAGAGTTTGAATCTTGATTTTTGGAGCCTTGTTCACCAACCATTGACTACCATTCCATCTATCATCATTATCATCAATCCGAATAAAAGGAGAACCATTCATTCACAACCAAAGATCATCAAACCCTAGTTCATCTAATCATTCACCATTTTTCACCATCACCATCCATCACTAACCTTCATCATTCCTCCATCCAATCAAGCTTCAAAGATGAATCCTTCCGCGTCCCAAACATCCGGTGGTCAAGCTTCTTCAACCATGAGCGGCTAATCATCTCGGTTTCACCCCGGTGTAGGTAGTTGTTAATTCTAGGGTTTCGAATTGTTCTTGTTTTAACTTAGTGACAATTTGTATTTGATTTTTGAAACTCTTGATAATAGTGTTACATTTGTTGCGAATTCGTGAATTGTCAAGCGATGTTAAAAGTTATGACTTCACGAAACGGTGATATGTAATTGTGCATTATCATTGTTAGGATTTACTTGTGTTGATTACAAAGTGTCTTTTTGTCCGTTCTTCGGAGCGTTGATAGTTAGTAGCACCTAAATCACGGTACACTAAATTCGTTAATCAAATGCATTTGAGTTGAAACTAAAACTTGTAGAAATCCTAGGTTAGCAATTACCGAACCCGGGTGTGACTCTTTTTTATTATTATTGTTCTCATATCAAAATTTCTTGCAATCATTAAGTAGTAGTTGTTAATTAAGTAATTCATTTCCAGTAGTTCAAATTCACATCTTTTTATTAAACAAAAATGCAAAAACACTTTAGCAAGCTTCATAAATTGTGACAATCGTTTTAATTCATTCGAATTCATACACAAACCACATACTCTTCGTGGATCGACCCCTTACTACCACTAACACATTGTTAAGGGTAATTTGGGCTTATAAATATTATCTTTGACCGGAGCGCGACACTCCGATCAAATTTTGGCGCCGTTGCCGGGGAGTGCGTGCGCTTTGTGTTTGGATATTGTTTGAATTTTTGTGATTAACTGTTTAATTTGTTTAGTTTTCTTTTTGTACTTGTCTTTTTCCTTGTTACGCGGGGTGTGTTACTTGTGCAGGTTACAGGTAGTGCATGCGTACACGAAATTCCGGGAGGACTTCACCTTTAGTCTACGAACCGGAAATCGAAAGACTTGCAAGAAGGAACCTAGCAAGCCGGTTAGAAGCAACTCTTGCTTCTAATCAAACCAACCAAACACCACCACTCACACCGACCCTTGAAACCGATTCAATGGCAAACCACAACTCCAACCAAGACTTTAATCCTAACCAAAATCTCCATCCAAATCAATTCCAATCCCGAGGAACCTTTTATCCCGCCCAAAACACCCAACCTATACCTCAAGAACAACCGGGTGGTAACAACAACGCAAGACCACCCACTCCACCTTTCCGAAACCAAAATATCAACAACACCCAACGAACACCTCAACAACAAACCCTTCACCGACAAGCATCGTTACCTATCAACCTTGATGATCGGAATGTCAACTCCGATCGTAGAGGTAACCGTGATCGCGGCAATCCCGCAAATGAAGACCCGTTTTTCAACATTGACGATTTAAGGAATGCAATCCCCGATGATGAACCGTATAGTGTTCCCGGTTATCAATCGCCGGAACACGTAAGCATTCATACGGAAAATTCGGACGATGGGGGGTATTACGATGATCGGGCTAATGATGATGAAGATTGGGGCTACGTGAATAGGGGAAACGTCTACAATGCTAGAAGGTATGACGATGAGGAATTTGGTTACCAAAACGCCAATTATGTTGGGGAAGACGAATACGGTTACGGAGGTGGAAGAAATGATGGTTATGGGAACAACCGTCAACCACGAAACAATAACCAACGGAACCGGAATGATGGGTTTTACAACAACAATAACAACAACAACAATGCAAACCCTAACCGGATTCCTCGTTTCGTGGGAGGTGGTAACCCAAGGGATAATCGAAGGGGGGATCAAAGAGGTGAAAGAAGGGATAATCGAAGAGCGGTCGATCAAGAAGTTAATGGTCCACAACGTCGTCAACAACCTCCACGGGGAGTAAATGACCGTTTCCGCCCGATAGTGACCGAGAATAATTCTCCGATAGTATGTGAAAGGAGGATGTTTGATTGTAAACCGCATTACATCAACATACTTCCTCACTTCAATGGGAGGTCCAATGATGAGCCGTACACACATTTAACAGAGTTCTCTTCCATTTGTGATACTATTGGGGGGCAAAATTTCGCACTAGAGGAAGTTAAGCTTCGGTTATTTCAATTTTCGTTGAAAGACAAGGCAAAACAGTGGTTCCTTACACTTCCGGCCAATAGTATTCGAACTTGGGAACAAATTCAACAAGCGTTTTTGGACGAATACTACTCTATGGCAAAGACCGACGATGCTAGAGATGAAATTCGGTCGTTTCGTCAACTTTCAAGTGAGCCGTTACATGAAGCATTTACCCGATTCAAAGAGCTAATGAGGAGATGCCCGCATCACCAAATAGAAAAATGGGAGTTGGTGAAATGCTTTGTACGGGGTTTAGATGACGCAACTTGGAATCGTCTCGAGACAACAAGCAATGGTACACTCTTGAGCAATCATGAGGATGATGATTGGGAATTTTTGGAAAGGATGAGCAAACGATCCAAGGAAAAAGAATCGGCCGATAGAGCAAAAAGACATCCAGTTTCCCGGTCACTTCCCGATCTCGATTCCAAAGACCGGATTTCCACCTTAGAACGGGAAATAGCTCAACTGAAAAAGAAGAAAGAGGTGAACGCGGTTCAGTTTGCGGTTTGTGAAGAATGTGGAGATATTGGGCATGCAACCGAGCAATGCTCAATGGGGTCGAGTGGTTACACCGAAGAAGTCAATCAAGTGTATGGAGATAGAAAACAATATGATATGAACTCCAACACTTACCATCCGGGTTTGAGAAATCACCCCAACTTTCGGTATGGCAACGCTTCGAATCAAATGAACCCGAATTTCCAATCGGGTAATCAAGGAGGAAGTGGGTCATCATACCAAAACCGTCAAGGTGGTAACCAAGGAGGTTACCAACGAAATTACAACCAAGGGTACCAAGGTGGGTACCAAAAGAATTACGATAACCAAGGCGGTAATGGAAGTGGGTCAAACAACCAAACCGGTGGTGATGACTTGAGTGCCAAGATGGATGCTTTGCTAAATATGCAAAAGGAGACTCACAGTGATGTCAAAGAGATAAAGAAGGCAAATGAGATTCGAGACAAAGCACACGAGGCATTGGCGAAACAAGTGGGTCAACTAGCAGAAGAAGTGGCCCAAATAAAGGGAGGCATGGGGAAGCTTCCAAGTGACACCACCATAAACCCTAAGCATCAAGGGTCGAGCTCGAGGAACACACATGAGGTACCAATTAATAAAGTTACTCTACGTAGTGGTCGAATTGTTGATAATGGTGTCAAAACACCACCACCCCAATTTGTTGAAGGGGTGGTGGAAGATGCTAGTGATGAGGAGCTTGAGGATGGTCAAACGGGTCAAAATAAAAATGAATTGAAAAAGAATAATGTTACTCCCGTTGTGACCATCCCCGTCCCCAAGGCTAAGGAAAAGGGTGTGGAGGCTAATACCGCCCCTTATCCCGAAGCATTGAAGGGACCGATGAAAAAGGTTGTAAACAAAAGAGGTCCACAACAAGAAGAGTTGTTGGAAATTTTCAAACAAGTCAAAATTAATTTACCTCTTTTGGATGCAATTAAACAAGTACCGTCGTATGCTAAGTACTTGAAAGATTTGTGTACCCAAAAACGCACTCACAAATTTCCAAAAAAAATTAGATTTAACCGAAAACGTGAGTTCGATTCTTTCGGGTGCACTTCCACCTAAGCTCCAAGATCCGGGTGCGCCTATCATTTCAATTCAAGTGGGTGATTTTAAAATCAACCGGGCACTTCTAGATCTTGGTGCTAGTGTAAGCATTCTACCGGGTAGTTTGTATGACCAATACGAGTTTGGTCCACTTCAATCGTCAAACACCACCGTGGTGTTAGCCGATTTGACACCCAAACTACCCCGTGGAATTGTTTCGGATGTGATAGTGAAAATCGAGGATTTTTACTATCCGGTGGACTTTCTTGTGCTTGATTATGTGGCCAAGGACCCAACCAAACAACCTACGGTGATTTTGGGTCGACCGTTCTTAGTAACTGCAAATGCTCAAATTGATTGTAGAACGGGAACGGTTGACATGACATTTGGAAACCGGAGGTTGAGGTTGCATGTTTTTTCCGGACTTATGAACCCTCCAGTTGATGATGAATGCTATATGGCAGACATTGTTGACACGTGTATACCTCTTTGCGACACAGTCGTTTATGGGGAAAACACAATGGAGGATTGTTATATGTTTGACAGGTCACAGGTGGAGGTGGAACAAAGCATGGACGAGGAAGTGAGGAGTTTGGAGGTGCTTGCGGTTAGAGAAGGAAAACCGACATGGACGCACCAAGTTGAAAGCTTACCGGAGAGCATTGATACTAAATTGAAGCCGTCTTTAGTGGAGCCTCCGGAAGTAGAGTTGAAAGCATTGCCAAAGCATCTCAAGTATGCTTATGTTGGAGAGGGCAATACTCTCCCGGTTATCATCGCATCAAATTTAACCGGAGAGCAAGAGAAAAAGTTGATGGAAGTGTTGGTCACCAATCGGGCGGCGATTGGATGGACCATTGCGGATTTGAAGGGTATTAGTCCCTCGGTGGTGATGCACAAAATCATCACGGAAGAGAATGTGACTCCCGTTCGAGATGCACAAAGGCGGTTAAATCCGAACATGCGGGAGGTCGTGAAGAAAGAGGTGTTGAAGTGGCTTGATGCGGGTATCATTTACCCGATCTCGGATAGCCAATGGGTGAGCCCAACACAGACGGTTCCCAAGAAAGCCGGTATACAAGTCGTCAAAAATGACGCAGGTGAAGAGGTAGCTACCCGACCGGTAACCGGGTGGCGAATTTGTGTTGATTATAGGAAGTTGAATACCACAACTTCCAAAGATCATTTTCCTTTACCTTTCATTGATCAAATAGTTGAGAAATTATCGGGGCAAAAATTTTATTGCTTTCTAGATGGTTATTCCGGTTATAACCAAATTGCCATCCATCCGGAAGATCAATCAAAGACTACATTTACATGTCCTTACGGTACTTTCGCATTTAGGCGGATGCCGTTTGGATTATGTAATGCTCCCGCCACCTTCCAAAGGTGCATGATGAGTATCTTCTCCGATATGGTGGGAAAGTCTTTGGAAATCTTCATGGATGATCATCGTTTGAGACTTGTTTGGACCAACTAGATAAAGTGTTAAAAAGATGTGTTGAAACTAGTTTGGTCCTAAGTTGGGAAAAGAGCCATTTTATGGTTCAAGAGGGAATTGTGTTGGGGCACGTGGTGTCAAGTCGTGGGATAGAGGTTGATCGTGCTAAGGTACAAGTCATATCTACTTTACGATATCCCACGACTGTTAAAGGTGTTAGGTCATTTTTAGGTCATGCGGGGTTATATCGGCGATTTATTAAGGGTTTTAGTGATATAACGAAGCCTTTATGTAATTTGTTGTTAAAAGACCAACCGTTTGATTTCAATGAAAATTGCCAAAATGCTTTTAACAATTTAAAAGAGAAGTTAGTGGAGGCCCCAATCTTGCAATCGCCAAATTGGTCTTTACCTTTTGAGATTATGTGCGATGCAAGTGATTATGCGGTAGGGGCCGTGTTGGGACAACGGGTTGACAAGAAACCTGTTGCCATATACTACGCAAGTAAGACTCTTTCGGATGCGCAATTGAATTAAACTACCACCGAAAAAGAGCTACTTGCGGTGGTATATGCATTGGATAAATTTCGGGCTTATATATGGGGTAGTAAAGTGATTATTTACTCGGATCACACTGCAGTTAGGTACCTCATGGAGAAGAAAGATGCGAAGCCGAGGTTAATCTGATGGGTGTTGTTGCTACAAGAATTTGATTTGGATATACGGGACAAGAAAGGCATTGAGAATGTGGTAGCGGACCACTTGTCCCGGTTGATGGTGGAAGATGATCCGAAAGCCTTAGAGATTAATGAGTCTTTCCCAGATGAGCATATAATGAAATTAGATAAATTGCCATGGTATGCTAACATTGTCAATTATCTTGTTACAGGTGATATGCCGGCGTATTGGGATAGACGGAAAAGGCAACACTTCATGTCCCAAATCAAGTACTATCGGTTGGAAGAACCGCATTTGTGGAAGGAGTGTGCGGATCAAGTTATACGGAGATGCATTGATGATGAAGAGATTCCGAGCGTGTTGCAACATCTACACTCGTTTGCATGTGGTGGTCACTTTAGTGGTCACAAAACGAGTCATAAAGTATTGAATAGTGGCCTTTATTGGCCTACTATTTTCAAAGATGCAAACGAGTTTGCCAGAAATTGCATAGAGTGTCAAAAGTTAGGGGGTATCTCAAAAAGGGATGAGATGCCCATGCAACCAATCCTTGTAGTCGATGTTTTCGATGTATGGGGTATTGATTTCATGGGCCCATTCCCCAACTCCTATGGCAATTTGTATATCTTGGTGGCCATTGACTATGTGTCAAAATGGGTCGAAGCAATAGCCACCAAGACAAACGACCATTCCGTAGTCTGCAACTTTGTCCAAACCAATATTTTCTCAAGGTTTGGGATTCCTCGTGTCATCATAAGTGATGGAGGATCTCATTTTAAAAATTTTCGGTTTGGCAAACTCTTAAAACGGTTTGGTGTTGACCATAGGATTGCTACCCCCTATCACCCGCAAACAAGCGGGCAAGTTGAGGTGTCAAATAGGCAAATCAAACAGATTTTGCAAAAGACCGTACGGGCGGACCGTAAGGATTGGTCAATTAAATTGAACGATGCTTTATGGGTCTACCGAACGGCACATAAGACACCCATAGGCACTACACCTTACCGGTTGGTCTATGGTAAAAACTGCCATTTACCGGTTGAACTTGTGCATAAATCGTTATGGGCTATTAAAGAGGTTAATGTGCAGTATGATGATGCAGGCAAGGAACGGAAGCTCAAGTTGTGTGAATTGGAGGAGCTAAGGGAGATGGCATATGAATACGCATCTCAATACAAGGACGGAATGAAGAGAGCGCATGATGCCAAGTTGAGGAAGAAAGAATTTGAAGTAGGTCAAAAGGTGTGGCTTTACAATTCAAAGCTCAAATTCTTTCCCGGAAAGCTCCGAAGCAAATGGATGGGACCCTATGTTGTCACCCGGGTCGGACAATTGGGTGATGTTACTATCGAGGACCCAAAGGACGGGGTACGGCAAACGGTAAATGGTCATCGGCTAAAACCGTTTCTTGAGGGTAATGAGAAAGTGGATGCAAACAAGGAATCGGTAAGCTTCGTGGTAAGTTTCCCGGTTTACGAGGTCGAATGAAAAGGACCGGTAACACTTGGTGTAAAGTTATGTATATTTGTTTAATTGTTTGGGTCTTTCGAGGATTATCATTTTTAATTCCTACTAATCCTTCTTGATTGCGTGAAGTCCAGACATTACGAACGGGTCATGAAGATACAAGGTATGTTTTTAGACTTGTTTATGTGTATTGAGGACAATACACGAATTTTGGGGGGTGGTAGGGCCGTTAACGATGTCCATGTCATGTTTTAGTTTATTTTCAACTCATAAAAAGTAACAAAAAGATTTTTAATAATTTTTAGGATTTTTTAGTGTATATACTCCCTTTAGAAAAAGTGCACAAATTTCCTCAAAAAAAAAAAAAAAAAAAAATTGGCCTTGACCGTCGGCGACGGGGTGATGACCGTCGGCGACGGGTCTCCTAATAGCCCGTCGGCATGAGTTTTCCCGTAGGCAGACCCTTAAGCCGTCGGCACCCCATCTCATTTCCACTGCCCGTCGGCGACGGGGTGGGACCCGTCGGCGACGGGGTGGGACCCGTCGGCGACGGGGTCTCAATTGCACTCCGAGGCTGATTCGTTTTGACGTAAAAAAATCAAAGTCAACCTTCTTTTCACCTAACCAAACACCCCTAAAACCAAAAATTGACCTCTAATCCGACCCACAACCATCAAATATCATTCATCTCTCCTAAATCCCTGCTCTCTCTCTCACCTAACTTCTCATCTTCTCCATCTCTCATCTCAAGAACCCTAAACCTTCAACTCCTCATAACTCTCTCAATTTTTTACCAAATCAACCAATTCTTGAGTCCATCTTGGCTAATTTTTCAAGAGGAACAAAACCCCCCAACACGGTTTTCATCAATTCTTGCTATTTTGTAAGATTTCTGGGCGTGTCACTTAGGGTTTTTGAAAGGGTGTTCATCAAGTTGCTTATTTGCATCTTTTCTTAGTTCTTCTTGTTTAACAACAACAAAGGTATGGATTCTTCTTAAATTTATGCTTGATTGTCATATGTTAGTGTTTTTCTTCCGAAATTTTAAACTTTTTGGTTTAAGAGTAGGTTGTTTAGACAATGTATGTTGTGCTAGCATGATTTGGAGTAAGATTAGTTGTTTTGAATGGAATTTGAGTATGTCATAACCATAGTGAAGTGATTACACTGTTATGAACATGATTGAACATAAAGGTGATGTTGACTTTTGTTGAAATTATAAGAGATTGTAAGATTAACAAGAAAATTAATAAGTTTGTGATAAAGTGAGCGACTTTGGAAGTTTAAAGAGGCGATTTTACATTCACTTGTTAATTTAAATGTCAACATTATACCTCATGTTCAAAGTTTGGGAGTTAATGAAGGTTGAATTTATATTGATGTTTGCTTGTTTGTGATTGTAGTTATGGCGGGAGGCAAGAGACAAAAGAGTACAGGCCAAGCTTCATCATCCGGGGTTGGTTCTTCTTCCGGTTTAATAACGAAGAAGTGGGAGCAACTAAGCTCCGTGGAGGAGAATGATCCGAGGTTGTACAGGCAGGATTGGGAGTGGGCGAAGTTCAGGGATAGCCAAAGTGCTAAAATTTGGGATGACGAGAAGAACAAACCGTTGTCCCATTATCAAGACAGGAAGTTACAGGCTAAGTTGTGGAAGTGGAAGATGGTGAACGGTGTGAATACCTTAGTGCCAACAAGGGTAATATGTGAAAGGGTGGTGAACGTGGAAGAATTTCGTAACATCGGGATTGTGCAAATGTTTGAGCGTTTAGGATGGGAAAGCGTTCTTGATTGGTGTGAAGATAATACTTCCAGGATTTACTTGTCGGAAGTATGTGAATGGTTGTCTACCTTGAAGCTTGTGAACAAGAATGAATCTCCTTCACAGTGGAAGTTGGTGGGGAAGACTACTCGAGGGAGGATGACAATGTCTTTCGAGACCATGAATCGTATTGCTCGTTTCGACTCTTTGGGAGTACAAGCTTATGATTACCCATCCATCGAGCAGTTTTTGGATAATCATTTGAGCAACAACGATTTCGAGCAACTGATAGATATTATCTTACCGACCCACCAAGGAGGAGAAATGAAATGAAAGCAAATGTCGCTTGAGGGAAAGATTCTTCAAGGGATCTCGGTTGAGAACATCTTGGCAAGGTTTGGTGACCGTGGAGGAGTGAGAGTGAGTGACTGTAGGGTGGTGCACGCCTTACTGTATGGGACCCCAACACTGTCATGGAGACATATAGTGATGATGAACACATGGGCTACCAGGGAGTCGTCCCAGAGGCGTTTTATTCCGTATGCACGCCTCATTAGCGCCATGATTGTGCAACAAAATTGTTTACCCCCGGAATCACTATGGGTTTCTAAGCCGGTGGAGGAGTTTAATGTGGGGTACATGCGGAAGAATTGGAAGATCGAAGTCAAGTTCTCGGGAAACAAGTACGTTGTGACCGATGACTTGGGGAACAAGTATGAGATCCGTACTGCTGGAGCACCACCCGTAGCGGAAGAAGATGAGGAAATGGGCGAAGAAGAGGAGGAAATTGAACCCTCCGGTGCACAAAGACCAAGGCAACGATATATGCGGCCACATAGGGAAATTAACGCAGAGGTGGCAGGTTTTGTGACCAGGAGACGAGTGCCCTCCTATAAAAATTTTGATCGGGGGCAACAGGAGATATATGACAATGTCTCCGCGTGCATAGGTGAAGGACGGGAATACAGTTAAAGAAGAGAAGCTTGGGAAGGGTCGCATGGATCCGCAATGCAAGAATATTGGGCAGCTCAAGAAGCCCAGAGGGAAAGAATGAACAAGTTTATGGAAGAACAAGAACTGTTTCAAGCGATGCAAAGATCACACATGGAACAGTTGGCAAAATGCAGGAGGATGAGGCTGCCCGAAGACGGGCATGGGAAGAAGCAGCGGCAGCACGTCAACAAGAAGAAACAGAATTGAACCGACGCCGTTGGAGTGCTTTGTACGTCTCTCAACAAATGGCGATTAATAACACCAAAGTGCTGCATGATCAGGAGCGGCACCAAAGAGACTATCAAGCCGGCCTCCCGTACGCCGAGCACTCGGGGTGGACAAATTACCCCGATCTTCCCTACCCGCAAGGCCCATCCGACCCGACTCCACATTGGCCCGAAGCAGTAGGGTCTAGCTTCATTCCGATCCCGTACCAACCGCCACCTCAAGGGGAGCAAAGCCCCCTAGATAACTATAGGGAGATGTTCGAAGCCCTCACTGGTTATCCATACCAACCCAACCCGCCAATGGATCCAAAGGAGCGATATCAGCGGTAGAGGTATGGTATGTTTTATGTTGTTGTTGTTGTATATTTTGTTCCGTTATTTCTTTTTATTTTTATTTAATTTATGTCTAGTTAAATGAACTTTGTGGGTGTGTTCCCTATATAACCCTCACGAGACCTCTCGTCCTCCCAAGCTATTGGGGGGTTTAAAAGGGCTTGTTGCATAAGCTAAATGCAACCGTGATTCCTACGAAAGTGAGTTAGGCTTGTTGTTGTTGTAAAATTTTTTCCACAAAAAAAAAATCAAAGTAAAATAATGCATGACTTGGTAATATGTTCATAAAAAGGGTAGAACTACGTACTAACAAATTTTGATGGTTGTGAGAAGCATGCTTCTACACAAGGATTAGAATTTGTAGGTACAACATGTTTGCGGGACAACCATTTTTATGAAGAGACGAAGGATATGAGCATCAAGCGATAAAAATCAGGTGCATGTGTTTCTTTTTACTTTGATTGGTAGTTTAGAATAAGTGGATTGTAACGTGTATTTTAATTTCCGGGGTGAAAAGTTGGGAAGGTTAGTCGTGTCACATCCATTGTGCATTGCTAAAACTCTAGTTCTTACACATTGAGGACAATATGTACTTCAAGTGTGGGGATGGGGGAGTAGTAAAAATTTTCGATTTTGACCCGTTCATTTAAACACTACACATTGAGGACAATGTTTACCTCAAGTGTGGGGATGGGGGAAAATTTCAAAAATTTTTCAAAAATGTCTTGTTTTCAAAGCAATCTCAAAAGCACAAGTAACCAAGTCAACGAGGGATGTCACAACCCATTTGGTCTTTTGTCATGGTCAAGTTCAAATTAATAAGCATAACGGGTATTTAGCGGGTGGTTATTTGGGAATAATTCGCCTAAGGAACTAGCAATTTATGCATATCACATATCATACCCTTATACGTGAGGTTTGAGCCACTTATATATCATAGATTTACATTTACATGTTTCTTGGTTTGAGTGGACCATTAGTCGCGTATTGTAGAACTTGCAACTTTTGATACGTTTGAGACTATAGACCAAATACAAGCACGAGAATGATTAAGGCATTAGGTAAACCTTTTTCTCTTAAAACCATTTTTCTATCCTTACCCGAACAAATTCCTTAGTCGCCCATTTTGAGCCTAAACCTTTCGTTTGACCACCATATAGCCCATAAACCTTAAACCTTTTCTTTTTAAACCCGTGTGATGAAAATTCGATTATAGGAGTCGTATTTGTATAGTTATTCTTGATTGTTTGCATTGTTAAAAAAAAGAGAGAGAGAGAGAGAGAGAAAAATAGAAAATGTGTGAAAAAGAATTGAAAATTGTTGAAGAAAAACACAAAAAGAAGCGTTAGTAGTTGTCAAATAAAAGGGTGAAAGATTATTGCCCATAGTTGATGTTTATAGTTTACTTTTGTTTAGGATAGTCTTTTGTAATAAAAAGTTGAATTTTCATCACTTTAGCCACTTTAAAAATATCCTATTTCCTACCCTTCGCCTAGCCCCGTTACAACCCTTCAAAGACCTTTTGACTTGTGCTTAGTATTTATGTTCGATAGTGGAGAATGATTGAGTTGCAAGCCTGTGCGGGTACGTGTTCTAATTGGTTTTGAGCGATTAATTGTTGAAGTGCTAATACATTATACACGTTAGCCAGTTTTAAGCCGAGTGGAGAGCACATTGTGAGGGATATGCATGAGTTATTAGTTTTACGAGCGAGTTAATCTTGGATAACCATTAGTATATGTGATTATTCACTTAACCGGTAAATATGTAAAATTTGTAAAGAGTTTGAACTTTTGTATGACAATAGACCTTAACCTCTGTCTCGGGAATGGGATGTGCATTTGTTGTTCGACCCACGTGAAAGTGAAAAACAGATTTGCTTGAGGGCAAGCAAAAGACAAGTGTGGGGATGTGATACGTGGTTGTAAACCGGTGCTTGTTATTGTTTAACTTAACGTTTTTACGTAAGTTTTACTTTCGAATAGCCTACTTTTAATCAAGAATGTGTTTTGCAGGTTTGATGGAGTTTAAGGAGCTTTTCGAGAGCTTTACGGGTCACCGGGTCGAAAACCGGAGCACCGGAATGCGTCATGGATCAACCGGGAGAGTCGGGAGCGAAAAATGGAGGATTCACAAAGGAGAGCCCGTCGCCGACGGGGTCCAGACCGTCGGCGACGCCCCCTTAAAATGCCCGTAGGCCAGAAACATTCGTATCCAGACTAATAACCCGTCGGCACCATTTGATGAATTGGGAACCCGTCGGCGACGGGGTCAGGTCCGTCGGCGACGGGCAGCAGAAAATGGCAATGCGAATTTTGGGGTTTTGAGGTTTCGTATCGATTCTTATTGAGGGGGGAC
Source organism: Helianthus annuus (assembly GCF_002127325.2). NCBI lineage: Eukaryota > Viridiplantae > Streptophyta > Magnoliopsida > Asterales > Asteraceae > Helianthus > Helianthus annuus. The sequence goes on from NC_035435.2 coordinate 85,218,149, forward strand.
TATGGAATTCGGGGGTTACACTTTGAGGAGAGTTTGAATCTTGATTTTTGGAGCCTTGTTCACCAACCATTGACTACCATTCCATCTATCATCATTATCATCAATCCGAATAAGAGGAGAACCATTCATTCACAACCAAAGATCATCAAACCCTAGTTCATCTAATCATTCACCATTTTTCACCATCACCATCCATCACTAACCTTCATCATTCCTCCATCCAATCAAGCTTCAAAGATGAATCCTTCCGCGTCCCAAACATCCGGTGGTCAAGCTTCTTCAACCATGAGCGGCTAATCATCTCGGTTTCACCCCGGTGTAGGTAGTTGTTAATTCTAGGGTTTCGAATTGTTCTTGTTTTAACTTAGTGACAATTTGTATTTGATTTTTGAAACTCTTGATAATAGTGTTACATTTGTTGCGAATTCGTGAATTGTCAAGCGATGTTAAAAGTTATGACTTCACGAAACGGTGATATGTAATTGTGCATTATCATTGTTAGGATTTACTTGTGTTGATTACAAAGTGTCTTTTTGTCCGTTCTTCGGAGCGTTGATAGTTAGTAGCACCTAAATCACGGTACACTAAATCCGTTAATCAAATGCATTTGAGTTGAAACTAAAACTTGTAGAAATCCTAGGTTAGCAATTACCGAACCCGGGTGTGACTCTTTTTTATTATTATTGTTCTCATATCAAAATTTCTTGCAATCATTAAGTAGTAGTTGTTAATTAAGTAATTCATTTCCAGTAGTTCAAATTCACATCTTTTTATTAAACAAAAATGCAAAAACACTTTAGCAAGCTTCATAAATTGTGACAATCGTTTTAATTCATTCGAATTCATACACAAACCACATACTCTTTGTGGATCGACCCCTTACTACCACTAACACATTGTTAAGGGTAATTTGGGCTTATAAATATTATCTTTGACCGGAGCGCGACACTCCGATCAATCGTCTAAAAGCATCAACCATAAACAAGTAGTATCAAAATTACAGAACATCATCATTGTCTCAAGTATCTAGAATTAGCTACGTGAAGTATCTAAGCTTCATCCTAGCTTGTTTCATGAACCCTAGCATCCTATTAGCCTGCAACATGTATTAAAATAGAGTCAGTACAAAAATGTACCGGCTAGTATACAAGTTTGAATATAGAATAATAGGTTTAAAACAACTCATATCCGCAATGTAAGCAATAAAAATAGTTTCAGTCGTGCTAGTGTCGCAGTCCACGCAGTGATAACCCAAGTGTCCCGATGCTTTAGTGTTTACCCAAGACTCAAGGTAAACTAGAATCCTCCTAACAATAACCCCGAGAATAATGGGGAGGTGCATCTCCTATAGCGCCACTATTGTTAAGGCGGAACTACACACCCGGGATTAAACGTCACATAGCACAAATAGAATACTAGAATACATAAGTTTCACATACACGTAGGATAGAGTTTAGCTTGTAAAATCTCAAGTTTCGTAGTTTAATAGAATACATGTTACATCCCAAAGTTTAAAACAAAAAGGGATCGAGTATACTCACAGTGATTGCTTAACAGTATAGACCGTTATTGGACCAAAGGGAGCTCTTTTAGATTTAGCCTGATTAGATTGCAACAGATAAGAGTCGGGCAGAATAACGAGATTGCGCAAAGTGTCGGATTAGTCACTGGATCGGATAGCAATCCGATTGGATGGCGGATGGCTGTCCGATCGGATGGCTATCCGATCAGATTGCCAGTCGAGTAGTGACAATGTGCGAGGGGACGGATGGCTATCCGATCGGGTGGCCACTCCATCCAAGTTTCAAATTTGATGTTTAAGTGCTTTGGTTACTTTGATCGGATGGCTGTTCGATCGGATGGTTATCCGATTGGGTTGTCACTCGATCGAGGTTTCCAAAGTTTCAAGTTTCTGAAAAGTTTCTAAGTGTTGAAAGACTTTGATGCACAAGCTTCACCTGATAGAGTGGTTGTCCAATCGGATGGCTATCCGCTCGGGTTAGCGCTCGATCGAGTGGTCCTTATTCCATCTATCATTTTGTAAAAATTTCTAAGTTTCTAGATTAACGATGACGGCATGGTACGTACTGAGACAATGGTAAACTCGTCACCATACAGCCATTCTGATTGGATGGGAATCATCCCTGTCCGACCGGTCGTCTGTTTATAATGAGTTTATGTCAGAATTCATACTCCGGACACCTTTTCCTGTAACAATCTATTTCCAAACCAACTCCAGACTATTCATCAAGTCTACATTCCGTCTAGACTCGGATTCCACCGTTTAAAGTGAAAGATTGAAGAAAAGACGAAGATAACTTAAGTTTTATTATGAAAATCCTAGATCTAGCTTAGATTCGGTGCAAAACATATGGAAATCCTTAGATCCGAGCTAGATGTTGCCAGGAATGACATCATATAGCAGTTGGTACAATCCACCATGATGACATCATCCTCAAGAACTCAGATCTAAGAGATTTCATGGTGAAAAGTGAGATTTCAAAGGAGAATCTCGTAAGAAATGATGTGTAGATCAAGAAAGTACAAGGATCTAGTGTAAAACGTACCGAAATCGCCGAGAAATCGAAGAAAAGTGGTGTGCGTTGATAGAAGGGTAAATAACCGTGTTTTAACATGTGTAAATATAAGGTTTTAAGTGTTTATCATCATAAAACATGGTTACTTTGAGTGTGTTTCTATTTGTAGGTACCCAAAGCTTAACGGATGGATATTAAAGCTAAGCGGGAGGTTTTCGGGAAGATTTATGAAGGTTAGAAGCTTACACACAAGTTGGGAGTTGAAAATGCGAAAAATGGTGAGAAACCAGTACTTGGCGCAAGAAGAAACCAGTTTGGCGCAACCTGGTGTCAGTTTGGGCGCAATACAGATGCTAGTCAGTCAGGGGCGCAACCTTGTGCCAGGGGGGCGCAACCTTGCGCTGACAGCAGATAGTCACGCGAAAATTAAGGATTTCACTTTATTTTAAGATATCTTCAACCCCAAAACGAGATATTCACTAACCCTAGCCGTTTTCCACTTCCCAAGGACGAATTTTGGAGTTCCCAACCTCAATTTTCATCAATCTTTCATGCAATCAAACATCCAAGAAAACCAAGAAGATCAAATCATGATTATGAGTGGCTAGATTCTTTTGTGACCACCTCCGGGTGGATGGTTCATGTATGTGAAACTCAAACCTTGTTTATTTAGTTCTTTGGATTGTTTTTCATAACTTGAAGAATACTTGTGGTTTAGTTTTGTTTAAAAGAATTGTGAGTGTTGCAATTATTCATCTTTTACCATTCGCATTCGGTTTTCTTGCATCGTGAGTAGTTTGGTTATTGGGTGGGTTCTTGGCACTTATGATTTGGTAATTAAATTGCATAGGTTATTATTAAAAACTTGTCTTTGATTATCAATCAAACTAAACCGTTAACAAGACCTTTTGGTATCTATCTAATTAAACAGGTTTGGGTGAATCATTGAACCGGAAATCCGGAGGGGGTTGCTTTTCTTTAAAATTGATAACTTTCTTAATTATTCTCAATCAAAAATCTCAAAACGCAATCAAAGCAATAGTTTTTCTTAGTTTTAGTTAATCTAGGTTTCTACAATCAACACTAACCACATATTCCCTGTGGAGACGACCCTACTTACCCTTGCTAGTAAAGGTACTTAGGACCAAATTTTAAACTTGTTTTTGACCGACCTTTCGACATCGATCAAAATGGCGCCGTTGCCGGGGAATCGGTGCGCTTAGTGTTAGTAGTTGTTTTTATTTAAAAAATTCAAAAAAAAAAACCTAAAAATTAGAAAAACCAAAAATATTTCTTTTTGTGTGTCTTTTATTTGTTTGTTCCGTATTACGCTTGGTTTCTTGTTTGTCTGTGTGCAGGTGATTCTCGTGTTGCATGCATACCAGGTTTTCAAAGAAATCCTCACCGCTCTTATTTGATCCAGAAATTGAGAAGACTGCTCGACAGAATCTTGTTCTTCTCCGTTCAGCAGTGAAAACTAAAGCTCAGTCATCAACAGTTGCTCAAGATCTTGAACAAGCAGCTCACGAAATGGCTGATCAAGAGCCACAAAACCAAGCCCAAAACGATCCAATCCCTCCCATTCCAGATCCACCAATCCTTCAAAACCAAAACCAAAACCAGCCTAATAACCAAAACCAGAATCAACCACCACCACAACCATTTCCACAATTCAACCCAGGCCCACAAAACCAACCTGGAAATCTAAATCTCCGACATGGGGAAATTATTCGTCTTAACCAACCACAACATCAACACGGGTATGATGAGGATCCCAACCACAGAGAAGGCAGTGTTCACACGTGGGAATCCGGTTGGGAAAATGATGATTATCAAAACCAGTACGATGGGAGATATGCTGATTACAGATACGACGAAGGGTATAATGTTAATCAAGGACACCCGGTACAACAACAGGTCAACCAAAGAAATCATATCCAGCGGCCGATTCCACAAAATCAAGTTCATAATGGAGTCCCGCAGTTTAATGCGGGAAGAGCTAATAATCGGTTTAGGGGTGAGCAGATGCAGTTTATGGATGGTGTCCCACAAGTCGTTCTAGGGGCATCAATTCAAGGCGTTGAAGGTCACTGTCGACCCGTTATAGTACCTAAATCATCAGCTATAGTTACACCGGTGGGGATTAATAATCGACCCTTCGAGGTGAGGCCTCAATACTTAGGCCATTTGCCTGAATTCTATGGAAAAAGAACCGAAGAACCATACTTGCACATTGCAAGTTTGGATTCAATTTGCCAGGCTATTGGAGGGTCAGGGTTCACAAAGGATGAGGTGAAGCTAATGTTGTTTCAATTTACCCTGAAAGACAAGGCACGCCAATGGTTCACAACATTACCTTCGGGGAGTATCTACACTTGGCAAGAGATGCAACAGGTATTTTTGGAGGAGTATTACACAATGAACAGAACCAGTGAAGCTCGGGACGCAATCAGAGCTTTCCAACAGCATTCAGGGGAACCGTTCCATGAGGCGTTCACAAGGTTTAAGGAGTTGCTGAGGAAATGCCCGCATCATGAAATTCAGACATGGGAATTGATCAAGGCATTCTATGATGGGCTACTTCCAGATGATGTAAGAGATCTTATCACCATCAGCAATGGTACGTTTCTCACGAACACCGAGGCTGCAGATTGGGCATACTTAGAGAGACAAAGTGCCACTTCGAAAAGACAGGCACAATCTAGCAGGAGGGCAAGATCGAGTTCAGCGAAATCGGTTGATTATGAAGCTGAGGAACGGGTCGAGAAGTTGAGGCATCAAAACTTGTTGCTTGAGCGTCAGGTAGCTCAAATGAACCTTGGAAAAGGTGGTGAAGTTAAAACCGCCAATACGTTTTCGGTGTGCACTGAATGTGGAGAGTTAGGGCATCAAGTCGGAGAGTGTGCTGTGTTGGGTGGTCAGACTGATGAAGTGAATCAATTGTACGGTGATCGAAAGCAATATGATATGAAATCGAATACATATCATCCAGGTTTGCGAAACCACCCCAATTTTAGTTATGGTAATTCTGCTAATCAGTTGAACCCCAATTTTCAGGTACCTAACCAAGGAGGTCAGCATTATCAGAATCAGCAAGGAAATTACCAACAAGGAGGTTACCAGAATCGAGGCCAATACAATCCAGGGCCTCAAGCCAACAACCAACAACAAAATCAAAGCAATTATCAAGGGAGTTGGAGGAATCAAGGCAACCAGCAAGGTAATTCTTCAGGTGGTGGAGGCGACTCGAGTGATTCGAAGCTAGATGCAATCATGTCATTTATGAAGGATATTCAGAAGGATAATGAGGTTAGAGACAAAACTTCGGAAGCAATGCAGAAACAGTTGGGGCAGCTAGCAGAAGATCTAGCTCAGCTGAGAAGAGATCCAGGTAAGTTGCCAAGCACTACCACAGTTAATCCAGCACATCAGTCATCTAGCTTAAAGAATGGAAGAAATGTGCACATCAATGCGGTAATTGTTCGTCCAACTTTTGACACTGGTAGCATTGAGGTAGCTCCACCATCACAAGTAGTTGAGGAGGTGGTGGAGTATGTTAATACTGAATCGGGTTCTCAACATGATCGGGACCCACCAAGGGATGAAAGGTGGGAAAGCTTTAAACAAGCTAAAATTAATCTACCCTTACTTGATGCGATTAAAGAGATTCCCGATCATGTGGAGTGTTTGAAAGAGTTGAGTACCCAAAAACGACTTCACAAGTTTCCTAAAAAACTTGATTTGACTACAAACGTGAATGCCGTTTTATTGGGTACCCTTCCCCCCAAACTCCAAGATCCAGGAGCACCCATTATTTCTGTACAAGTGGGTGAATTTAAAATAAAAAGGGCACTGTTGGATCTTGGAGCGTGTGTCAGTATTCTACCAGGGACTCTGTATGACCAGTATGATTTTGGTCCGCTACAAAAAGTCAACACCACCGTGGTGTTGGCTGATCAGACTCCCATGTGTCCGAGGGGGATTGTAAGGGACGTAATTGTGAAAATAGAAGAGTGTTACTACCCAGTTGACTTCTTAGTTCTTGATTGTGCCACAAGTTCAAAGAACACACACCCTCCAGTCATTCTGGGTAGACCGTTCTTAGCGACTGCTCATGCAATTATAAACTGTGTTGATGGAACGGTAAGTATGAAGTTTGGTAATCGCGAATTACGGTTAAATGTGTTTTCAAATGCTACTGATCCTTTTATTTCAGGTGAACGCTCAAAAGTTGAAAATGGTGATGAGAATGTCTCTCCTGCAAAGGAGATTCAAACAAAATATGAGTGCTTTTTGGTTGACAGGTTGGAAGTGGCAGGGAGCAAAGCAGTAAGGAAAAGGAAAGTGTGGCGCATGAGGAGTTTAAAACAGACAAAGGGAAGCCACGAGGGAAGAAGAAGAAAAAGAAACCGCCTGAAGTTGATAATGCAAAAAGGAGGTTAAAGTTATCCGGTCCAATGTGGAAGATAGTGGACGACTTACTAGAGCATTGGCGGGGTACCTACGTAGAGGCCATGGGACGCAAGCATCCCACTCAACCACCATGAGGGTATATCAGGTACGGTCTGGCTGAAGACCTATAAACTTAGCGCTCTCGGGAGGCAGCCCGAGGTTGTAGAGTAGTGTATATTTGTTTTGTTTTTGCATGAGTACTGTTGCAGGTTATCAGGTTACTAATCTCTACGGATGCAATGGTTCAAGTGTGGGGATGTTTGGGGAAGTCCCAATACGTTCTAGTTGCAGTGGTGGACAATGCACGGATTAGAGTTCAGTCAGAACCGTCCATACTCAATCTCCATTTGGACGGGGATGATTTGCACACTAATTATAGAGATTGACCTGAGTACTTTTTGGACACGGCCGCGAATGAAATGCTATACGGTCGTGGTGGAACATGACGCATGACACTTCTACGCTTTAAACCAGGGAAGTCTGTTCCACTTCTATTATTGCATTTTTATCCGTGTTATTGGTGGTGTGAACAAGTTATGTGTTAGGGAATGTGTTTTTGCTAATTGTGTTAGGCATGGTCGCTCATGAGGGTTGTTAGTTGGTATTCCCGGGTTCCGTTTTTAAAACACTATACATTGGGGACAATGTCGCCCAAGTGTGGGGATATGGCAACCCGGGAAGGCAAAGGCTTGGGACATAGTTTAAAAGAGGTTGAAAGTGATTGAAAACGATGAAAACTGAAAAAATTGAAAATTTTGAAAATTTTAAAGAATTTCATCGCCTTAGGTAAACTAAATGGATATGAAAACCGAATGTTTCAATCACTAATGGGTTCCTTGCCGGTAGTAAACTAACATAGTCGCTTGTCATGGTCGTTCCTTTAAGTTTCATGAGAGTAGGTCCGACAAGTGTTTTTAGGATAAAAGAATTGAGAAGAGATGTCTATTTAGGGGTAACATGCTTTAGATTGCATATGCTTCATGTCGGCAACCCTTTTACCCTTTCTTGGTGAGATTTTGAGCTTGTAGAATGATAGAATGATTTACTTTATGACTTCATTTGTTGAGAGCAGGCCGCATGTTATTCTGTGTTAGAACTTGTATGATTTGATGCATGCTGAGACTGTGGTTTGACATGTGCACGTGAATGATAAAGGCATTAGGATATCCCGTACACCCGTTGTGTTTGTTTTATGTTTACCGAACCATCACCCTTAGTAGCCCTGTTGAGCCTATTTACCCTTTCGTTTGTCCACCTAACATGAATTGTTTGATAGCGACCGCGGATGACAGCTTTGAATAATTGAGAAAATAAGAAAAAAAAAGAAAAAAAGAAGAAAAAAGAAAAAGACAAAAAGAAAGTGTTGTGAATATTGTCTATGTTCTTGGGTAGAAACCAACCCAAAAGTATGTTATGTTTTGCAAATAAGTTGTCACGGTTTCGTCGTTTGTTTGCCACATAAAAATCTATAAACATAAGCCAAAAATTTCCTACCTTTAGCCTAAGCCCAAGACCGAAAGTCCTTTTGATGCGTGTCGTGTTATATGATACAGTGGAGGTATGATTGTTATACAAGCCTATGATTACAGGATTTCATGTTTGGTTTTAGTGATATAAATGCTAGCACATTACACGCTAGTTCAGATATTAAACCGAGAGGAGAGTTTATTGTGGGAGGCATGTAGCATGTGTTGTAATCCTAAGTGTCACACCCCGATTTCCACGTGTATCACCGGTGGGCCCGGTGGGGGATTACCGTGACGTAGTTGGCAACAATATAGTCAAACCACACAATTATATAAATGCACAGCGGAAGCTTTAAAGATAAATATATACTTCAACCTCTGGTGGTAATATCAAATGTATTACAGAAGTCGAATGTATCCACAACGGATCAAAATAATAAAATATTGTTCATTCAGATACGGCATCGAGTTTGCGAGACTATTCGTGATGCTTAGGAAGCTAATACCAGCCAATTTCGTATAGTACCTGCACTTAATCTTTTTGGGAAAAATACGTCAGTTTACACTGGTAAATACATTCAACTGACACATTTGAAAATGTTTATTAAAATTGATTTGAATGCACAAGGCACAAACTCTTTTATAACTTGGGAAAATTATTAAAATCTTGTGAACGTATTACATGTTCTTTTATGCGTTCAGTAGCCCGGATCGTGCCGGGTTAAAGATTAATAGACACACCACATTGCGTAAAACCGTAGTATAGAAACCAACGGCTACGTCTTTTAATTAAATGTCGACAATATATACCGGGTGTACGCCTACACCGGGATGTCGATGGTCGTGGCCATTTCGTAAAACGATGCCAAGGATATCCGGGACAACGGTCATTAACCCCCAAAGGCTTTTAAGAAACAAAACTGTTTAAATGAGCCGATCATAATATTTAATTAACCACCTAAGCGATGGAAGATATGATGCTCAATCAAGCGGTATTATTATACCGTATCCCAAGCCCGTATAGGGGAAATAAGTTAAAAGTATTTACCTTTGCAAGTATTATTCCTTAATTTGATTAAATCACCGATAGCTTTTACTGGGCTCCTAATCTGGAACAAAGGTTTTAATTAACCTCTTAGAATCCTAACGGGTCTTTATATTGGCCGTAGCCTAGACCGGTTGGTTCCGGAATATAAATATGGTTTAATTGCGCGAAAAGGCGAAAACCGAGAATGGAATGTGATTCTGCCCCAAACAAGTTCAGAGACTTATTTTATATGGGTTCAAGGTTCACACTCTGGATTTTGGGGTCCAAATAATATAATTTGACACGTATCGGCTAATTTATGAAAACTAGTTTCATAAACCGAACCGTGCGCGCAATAGGCGAAACGGTTAACCATGAGAGTCTTACGCTTATTTCCTAAGTCAATATGCCTTAAAGAGGTTGTGGTATCAGTAGGATACCTTCCGTGATGCCCGTATCGAGTTTGAGTCAATATTACGCCCCGTAGGGGCTTTTCGGTCATTTTAAAGACTTTTAAAGAGCTTTTCGAGTTCTACAGGAAATCTGAGTTTCCCGAACAGTTTATAAAGTCTAAAATACTTTATTTATTATTTAAAATCAGTAGCAACTGGAATCGGGTCAAAAGACCTTGTAGAACTCAAGTTTTGGCCGAAAAGGGCATATTCGGTATTTACCGAACCGTAGCCATAACCGCAGGTTATGAGCGAGGTAAAAATTATTAAAAATCTTTAAAATTCCAAAAATATTATTTTATAACAGTGGGTAAAAGTTTTGGTGACGAAATCTTGGTTTAGATGGGCGTTATGCTAATTGCGCCGTTTATTACAAAAGTTTACTTTAATTGCGCTATTTAGCATAACTCTCATTCTAGACCTCGGATTGACGTGAAACTTTAAGGACATGCTTATAATTTAGTAAGCAAGGTTATGGTCCGTTCATGTGTCCGAAATACTCGTTTTATTTTAAAAAGGCCGTTACGGTCAACTTTTAGGCGATTAACGGAAATGCGTAAAAGACTCGGACAATTCATGAACCGGTCACAGAGGCTTATACCACCATGTAACCTGGTCCTAAGAGAGTCCTAAGGCATATCTATACCTCACTAAAACGGGTCAGAACTGAAGTCAAAGCAAAAGTCAAACTTTTGCGACATTCGGCTCCGAACCGGGTTAATATAGCAAATGGTCGATTCAAACGAGCGTAAACAAGTTTATATACTTAATATCATGTTTTATGAGTGCCAAAACAGGTTTCATAGCATATACATTACAGATTATGTATAAAACGGCAAAATAGCTTTTTGTTTGACTTTTTAAGTGCACGTTTGACTCGACATTTGACATAGTTAGAGTGGTGATCAGAGGGAACCCTTTTAGGGGTTTATTACCCACATAAATACCAACTCATAACTACTTTTGATCCGACAATTCACTGGACCATTTGTGAATTATCGCTATAACAACCGTTAGTTACGACGGTTGGGTTTATAAGCTAAATCTATGGAAATACAAGACCAAAATGGATTTGAACGACTTACAGAAGTTGGGTCTTGATTAGGGAACAGAGAGGAATGCTTGAGAGCTTTAGAATGATCAGTAGTTGAGTGTTTGAGTTGTGATGAAGTTATGAGCATAACATGTCTATTTATAGTGCAACAAGGCACCCAAGATCATCACACAACACCCTACACTGATCATGGATGATGGGCAGGTGTCCCATAGAGCTATGGGTCGAGTAGGGGGCGCCCATGCCTCTGTCATTGGTTGTTGGTCGTTCAAAAGCTCCAAAAGGCAAGAAAATACAAGTTTTCTGCATCTGGGTGTCCCATGCGGCCCGCATGGGAGTTTCCATGCATTTGAACGCGGGCCGCCTGAGATTCAAATATCAGGCGCGTAAAGGAGGTGGCTCGCGGCCCGCCTCCACTTAACCCAAAACACAACGCGGGTCGCGAGAGGCTTGATTTTCAGGTTTTTAAAATCTTTTATAATCATTACGAAATCCTGGTAATTAATAACGAAATCTTTCGTAATTATTAACCTGACCTTTCGGGTTTAAAGGGGTAACTTTGCGGTTTGGCCCTCGGTTAATTACAATTAAGGGCCTTGTGTTATTTACCCGCGTTGTTAAGTCCCCGGTTAGTTTATTAATTATTCAGAAAGCCTTAACTTTCATTGTTGACGCTTTTAACCCTTCTCATACGAATTCGATCATAACTTTCTCGTTTTAAAACGGAACTTCGCGGAATTTATACAGTATATTCTAGTGAGCGTATAATACTGTTACAAAGCCTCGGGAGCGTTAAAGGGTCACTCAGAGGTATAATTAAACATGTTGACACAGTTGACCCCTGTAGCTTGTAATCTCTCACTTTCTTCCGCGTTTCGCTACCGTACGATCCGTGATTTATTCGTTTGAAGGTACAAGCACCATTTAGGGTTACCATACAGTATATTTACCCTTGCTTGACATCTATAACCCTCGAATTTACATACATTCAAGGTTTGTCAAAATTAGTCCTTTATTTAATATCAATGCCACGTGTAATCAAATGACACGTGTTAACACATCATTGGACACAAAAATTCGAGGTGTTACATTAAGCATGTTAGTTTTAAATAGACAAGTCTTAAGTTTTATAAATTGCATCACTTGCTTGTCGGACTGTCAATCTCGATTGTGTTAGTCTATGGGACGGGTATGACTTGGGACTTAAACGGTTGCATCGGTATAGGGGTTTAGAGGTATTGTTACGATGGTGAGTAATTCCGTGACGGTTTGCTTGAGGGCAAGCAAAGGTGAAGTGTGGGGATGTGATAGAAGGGTAAATAACCGTGTTTTAACATGTGTAAATATAAGGTTTTAAGTGTTTATCATCATAAAACATGGTTACTTTGAGTGTGTTTCTATTTGTAGGTACCCAAAGCTTAACGGATGGATATTGAAGCTAAACGGGAGGTTTTCGGGAAGATTTATGAAGGTTAGAAGCTTACACACAAGTTGGGAGTTGAAAAATGCGAAAAATGGTGAGAAACCAGTACTTGGCGCAAGAAGAAACCAGTTTGGCGCAACCTGGTGTCAGTTTGGGCGCAATACAGATGCTAGTCAGTCAGGGGCGCAACCTTGTGCCGGGGGGCGCAACCTTGCGCTGACAGCAGATAGTCACGCGAAAATTAAGGATTTCACTTTATTTTAAGATATCTTCAACCCCAAAACGAGATATTCACTAACCCTAGCCGTTTTCCACTTCCCAAGGACGAATTTTGGAGTTCCCAACCTCAATTTTCATCAATCTTTCATGCAATCAAACATCCAAGAAAACCAAGAAGATCAAATCATGATTATGAGTGGCTAGATTCTTTTGTGACCACCTCCGGGTGGATGGTTCATGTATGTGAAACTCAAACCTTGTTTATTTAGTTCTTTGGATTGTTTTTCATAACTTGAAGAATACTTGTGGTTTAGTTTTGTTTAAAAGAATTGTGAGTGTTGCAATTATTCATCTTTTACCATTCGCATTCGGTTTTCTTGCATCGTGAGTAGTTTGGTTATTGGGTGGGTTCTTGGCACTTATGATTTGGTAATTAAATTGCATAGGTTATTATTAAAAACTTGTCTTTGATTATCAATCAAACTAAACCGTTAACAAGACCTTTTGGTATCTATCTAATTAAACAGGTTTGGGTGAAGCATTGAACCGGAAATCCGGAGGGGGTTGCTTTTCTTTAAAATTGATAACTTTCTTAATTATTCTCAATCAAAAATCTCAAAACGCAATCAAAGCAATAGTTTTTCTTAGTTTTAGTTAATCTAGGTTTCTACAATCAACACTAACCACATATTCCCTGTGGAGACGACCCTACTTACCCTTGCTAGTAAAGGTACTTAGGACCAAATTTTAAACTTGTTTTTGACCGACCTTTCGACATCGATCATGCGTGCGTCTGTTCGAGTGAGGTTGTCACATCAATGAGAATGGTGATGTGACAGGCCTATTTATAGTGTGAGAGGAGATTAAGGCGATGTGCACTCGGATCGGATGGTGGGTCAATCGAGTGGCCATCCGATCGGGTGATCATCCGATCGGATGGCTATCCGATCGGATGGTCATCCGATCGGATTGCCACTTGGTCAATCCATCCTTTCCGCGTTCCGGTCTTTGATCGTTTTGCGAGTTAGATTAAGTGTTGCGTTGCGTATTATTTGGTAAAAGTGTCACATAACTAGATTACGTCATAAACACCAAAAGTTTCCAAGATTAATAGATTCCGCCAGTGACAAGACTCCAGTCTCTCGTTCAACCAAGAATCAAGTTTCACGAGTCTCAAGAGTCGAGCACCAAATAAGTATCAAGAGTCAAGAGTCTAGATTTCCAAGCATCAAGAATCAAGTATCTAGATTTAAGTGTCAAGCCTCATAGTATTAAGTATCAAGATTCAAGTATCGTAGCATTCAAGTTTTAAAAGTAACAAAGTATCACACCTCACATAGTACAGGGACTAAAACTGACAAATAGACAAAGTATGGGGCTAAATCTGCCAGTAGCCTAAAGTTTAGGGGCGCAGGGCGTTACAGAAAATGGGTTAAGATTACATAAGAAACCCGTGGTTTGGACCTTGAAGAATAGGAAACTGCTATAAAATGAGGTTCATGATAATTTGTAGGCAACATACTAATTTTAGTTTGATAAATTCATGAACGGGTCAAAAGTGAAAATTTTTATATTAAGCCGAAGGCTTAAAAGTCTTAAATTTTGTCAATCCATATGTCGGATTTTAACTCCATGGTATGGAGAATTGAATTACGATCACGTTGGAAGAAACGTGAAGCAAAACGGATCAAAAATGAGAAAGTTATGTCCGTTTTTGTGAAGTTTAGATTTGCTGGAAATTTGCTGCATTCAGCAACAAACATTCTGGGCGATATGGGGGGTCGTGCCATGCGACAGCAAGGGCCAAGAGCCGTCGCGCGACGCGACGGTATACTGGTTTGGCGAAAATTGTTTAATTAATTGTTTTTGTGTTTAGGACTTGTTTATGCACGTTATAAACTCCCTATAACTAACTCATTTCATGTTTTTATGAAATGTGGGTATAATATAAAGTACCGGAGGACGATCAAGCTCGATAAAGAACCGAACACGATCAAGAATTGAAGCTTTCGCGTTATGTTTCGTCGTCATGTTTTAAACGGCGAATATATATAATAAAATGTTGAAACATCTTATTTCTTAAAATGTTTTAATAATCTCGTAATTTCAAGTGTATGAATAATCGTAAATACTCTATTATAGTTTAAATCTATATGAAAATAGTATAAATCAAGTAAGGGTCTTACATTTGCCAAAACGAATTGGTCGGATCCCATGGGTTTTGGTTGTTGGGAAACATTATGTGATTATATAAAAAAGTGTAGAGATTTTGTATAAAGATTCAGGTAGAAGGGATAAAAACTATGGAAAAAAGTGGGGTATTTATAGGTGTAATTTATAAAATTTGAAATTAATTTTTTTTAAATGTTTGTTACCGTTGAATGGTAACATTTGACCAAACAATCCACGAAAATGCCAATTTTGGCTCGTTACCATGCTAGCGACACATCCATGGCGCCCCGGTTTAACATGGTGGGTATGGGTGGTGGGGCCCCTATGGCGCTATTGGTGGTGAGGTGGCAGGGTGGCACCCTCCACACCCTCCGGCCTAAAAAAAACACTACGAAGTTTCCTTTGGTGTTATCTCTCTTCGATTTCTTCACAACCGACCTTGATTCATTAAGGGGGTGAGAGAGGAAGAGTGGTGGTGGAAGGACAATTATACCCTTATATGATTTGATTTAACTGAAAACAAACTAGGTTAGGGCTAAAGTATATAACATACACGATTTTAAAACATTAAGTACAAAACTTATCAATTTTAAACAACACGGCTTGAAATTGGGTATAAAGTTAATTACTGTTTTCGTCCCTGTGGTTGGTCAAAAATCATTATTTCGGTCCATTAATTTAAAAATTGCGATTTCAATCCCTATGGTTTCACTTTCGTAACCATTTCAGTCCATGTGGTTTCACTTTCGTAACATTTCAATCCATTTTATCTGTTAGTACAGGGACTGAAATGGTTACGAGGTGGACTGAAATGGTTACGAAAGTGAAACCACAGGGATTGAAATCGCAATTTTTAAACTAATTGACTGAAATAGTGATTTTTGACAAACCACAGAGACCAAAACAATAATTAACTCTTTAATTTTTTTTGGAATTCGTTTATTGCTCTTAAAATACATTAATTGTATTAAATTTATTATGTATAATTTTTTTTACAAGTATAGATGTGAACCGATAATAGTAGCAAAAAGGGAAAGGAGAGGCTTGAAGCAACTTTCGTAATAACCACAGTGATCCACCTCTTTCTAAGTTAACAGAAAATGTTACTATCCACATATTGACATTGAGAGCGTAAATAAGGAATAATAGAAAGGACTTGTTGACGATATTTAGTGATAGACAACTGACGGTTCCAAATTTCTTAAATTGTGTGTTCTTTGTCAACTATCCGAACCAGATCCAATCCAACCCGAATAGAATAGGACTTTTTTTTAATACTTAGTGGTAGACAACCGGCTAATACAAATTTCCGTCCCCCATGAAAAATATCCATGGGTCCGTGATTGACTAATGACTTACAAATAACCAAATCATTAACTTAGCATGATCTCCGATGTGGGATCGCCCATGTTTACTATACAGGACTCGCGCTAGACTTCTACGAACAAGTTTCATAAAATTTTGGATTCAAACATGTCGTAATTAATAAAGGATTCAAAAGTAAAAATGTCTCTGACAACATAAATGAAGAATGTAGAGGTCCTCACAATCACATGTTTCAACAACAGCTTCTTTCCCGGGTACAATTTAAAAAACTACCACGCCAATCTACATGAACAATTTAATGTTCATAAGTCGAGCTTTTCGACTAAGAACCAACGCTGAAATATCTCACAGGCATTGAACTGACTTACTGCTTGATGTACAGATGAACTGAAGCCAGAAAATAACTGAACCGAGTAGTCCGAAGCTAGACTAATTTCTTGTTGTCTCGAGATAGTGAATCCGATTCTTTAAACTTTTGCATCTGTTATTACAACATCAGGATATATGGATCACTCATCGAATCAATTTAATGGTTATGATTGACACGGTGACAATTTTGTGATTAATTGGAAGTTAAATATGGTCGGAGGGGCAAACTTTTTGTTTAAATCTTGTTCAGCCAACTTTTTTTATTTTAATTTCAAATAACTAATTTACTTCATTATTTTTTTTACGCCCCGCTTGCCGTATGCGCATATAATGTATATATGTGTGGGTCATCGTGGGGCAAAAGTGAAAGTGCACTAACTTTAACGTTATTTTATTAATTTCGTGAAAATAACGTTAAAAGCTGAGGACGGTTAATCATGCATCATGTGGTGGCGTTGATAGCTGAAAGACAAAAGGGTACATGCACTAATCGGTCTTTGTCCCAATTGTTGAGTGTTATGTGCATTATGTCCAAGGCTTGATGCAAAACTACTATCGAGCCGGGGGTCTCACTGGAAGCAGTCTCTCTATTCCTACGGGGTAGAGGTAACTCCTCAGACCCTACCTTTGCTTTGCTATTGGTGGGATTTACTGAGTATGATGAGGATGACTTCATTAATTTTTTTAATGTTGTATAATAAAATCGAGAATCGTATTATCTTAAAACTAAGTATAGTATCACCCATGTGTACCTGTTGTTTGCTCATCGTCGGGCTTGCATGAAGATTAGAAAGATATTCTTCTGCAACCCTTATCCACCTGCAAAAGATATAAAACTTACTTGTGATTGTTGATAAACATTTTTTTGTATTTACGTATCAACGATAATAAGAAATATACCACAAGCTCTTTCCAGACATTCCTTCAAAAAATGCAATGTGTCCTCCGTGTTGCGTGGTAGCAAGAACAACATTTTTATTTTTCCTGTAAATAGTTCATACCAAATCAGTCTAAAGATATTATGCAACCATACATAAATTAAGTTCTTGTAAGACATTAGTTTAAGTAAGTGATTGCAGTAGGAAGGCTATGTTTACTAAGATTGTTAATTTCGCAAAATAAAATAAACGAAGGAAAAAATGTATATTTTCATACCGACACTCGTCCCAAGGAATGGCTTCATCTGTGCAGACAGGATCATCAATGGCATTGAGACAGAGAAGTGGGACCGACACGTTGTGAACCAAACGGGCACTGCTAGCCCATCTATGAAACGCATCAATTGACTGGAGGATAAACGATCGTATTATTGGTAGGTATATCAGTGCGAAAATTGTGTGCATAAGAGATTTTATCGAGTTAAATTTATACATAAGAGAGGGGTGTTACCTCAAAATTTCCAGCAATTCGAGCAGAATGATCATTGAAATCTCGAATTGTGCGGGACTGCATCAGCATGTCAAGTTATTATTTCATCATAACTAGTAATTCTGTGACATATGCATATACTATATAGGGGCACGTTCAATACATAACCAATTTTGAGTATAGAACCACATAAACATATGTACTTAGTGAAATAGTGCTGGTCAGATGTAGTAGGAGAGAGAAAGAGAGACGGTTATATGGTTAGATAACCGCCTTATGTATCACAGTTAAAACAACAGGTACAAGTGTTCATATCTTCACGCATTGGCTACTGAAAATTGGTTCTCTATTGAAAGACCTCTCTCTCTCACACACACATATATATGTAAGTAGGGTAGAGTTCATTTGAGAATCACTCTTATTGCGAGAACCAATGTGAACACAACAAAATAAACCCACTCCACCACCACCCAAAACCTAAACACCCACCCCCACCAAAAAACCTAACCCCCCCCCCCACCCCCCCGCTAAAAACTAAACTATAAAGCTAAACCCCACAACTAAATGCTAAAAAAAAGTTTGTTTTTTTTTAATCGCTACTTTTCGTCCCCCCAAAAAAAATGTTTTTTTGGGACGAAAAGTAGCGATTTAAAAAAAATTGTGTGTTTTTTATTTTTTTTAGGTATTTTTGGATGTGTTCACACTGGTTCTCGTGGTTCTTGCAATAAAGGGTGGTTCATAACAGATCTGAGTTTTTTCCCATACTAGTGTTGAGGGAAAAAATATTTACCTAAATGGTGTTCCATAAATACTATTTACCAAAATAGTGTTATTTGTTTGTTTTGTGATTGCCTTTTTTCTTTTTTAACTAACTTATTAAACTTTTTTTTTTATTTTTCTATTAGATTAATCAATTATCTATTTTTTATTCCTTAATAATTTATTTTTTAATCAATTCAATTTTTTTATTACATATTACGTTCAGTTCTTTGAATTTCTATGCAGAATAAATATCCAATCCAATAAGGCAATAATTCGTGGAATGGTTTATTTTGTTTCATTCTTTAATTAATGGTCTATATTCTTTTAATCAATCCAATATTGTTTCTTTAACGAAATATTATGTTAGGTTCTTTTCTATTGGATTACTATTAAACTATTTATTTAGTTTTAAAGAAGTATGATAATGAGTTTAAACTATGTATGTATGCATTAATTTATGTATATACGTATATATGTAAGTATTGGAGATTACAGATATTAATATATTATACTACATCTAAGCCTTTAATTATACAAAACGTGAACTGGATTTGACGAACAGTCGAACACAAACTCTTTTTATTGAGACACAGATAATGAAAATATATGCTATCCAACAACAATATATTACCTTTTTAAGAGAGTATGGTATAAACACATTGACTAGAAATGCCATCTTTTTAGGATTTTTACACACTTCATAATCATATTACCTTTTTTTAATACAAATGACAGTTATATAAAAATCAAGAATGGATTACCTTTTCAATTCCTTCCCAATCTGAAAGGCGAGCATACGTTTCCTGATGCCTATAAGAAACTCAATAATTACAAACTTGAAATCGGAATGTCTCAATTAAAAGGTGATGAGTAAAGAATTAGAATACATACAATTTGGCAGCCCCTTTTAAGGAACTCCCTAAAATTCTATTATAGAACCTCTGCATAATCGCACGTGTGAAGAATCTGTCACCAATCTGCCAAAGCAAGAGGTAAATAATGGTACATGAAGAAAATATAAATTCATGTTCATGTGTATGGATCAGATATTAATAACGGGCAAGAATATATCCATAAAAGCACTAACCAAAAGGTCCCAAGGATTACTGATGGATACAGCCCCAGCAAGAGGTACGTTGACACCGTCCTCACCAAGATACTTTACCTGCAAGATCAATCATTATAAATCAAAACCCTTAAAGAAGTGGTCATAAACACGCGTCATAAAAAGATGACACACAAACGCGTGCCATGTTATTTTTATGACATGTCCTTCAACGACACTTTTTGGCATGTCATAAGTACCCTTTTATGACTCGCAATGCACGTCAAGAAAGGTGTTTTTTCTACTAGTGACCGAAGTTTAAGACAACGTCTTGTATTGAAAGTTAACATTAGATGTATGACCCAGAAGAAGAAACGGTTAAACATTTCAACATTCATGGATAGTTGCCATTGATTTCTTTATTATAATCAAGACAAGCCAAATTTTCTTTTTTTTTTTTTTTTGTTCCTTTTTCGTGACTGACGAATATGTTTGACGATCAAACTTCAGTAATGATTAATGAATAATCAATAATACCAGAATGTTGGCACCAAGGCTAGTTCCAACAGCATAAAGGGAAGTTTCGGGTTGTTTGCGATGAATATGATTAACTACTTCGCCTAAATCAACTGATCTTCCTGCAGTGTAGAAGCACTCCGACTGCACAAGCAAACAACAAAGTTGTTAGTTGCAGGGAATTTACCAGAACGGGCTGGTTGGATAACTGGTCAAAACGGGTCAAGGTAAAACGATCATATTGGGTTGAGCGGACCTGCTGACATATTATTGTCCATTTATTTTGAAATTTATAGACTATTAGTTTATTAAATAACATTAGCTGACTTTCAACCATTTTGACGCGTTTCCATTTTAGCTAAGTAATAAAATTTTAACATTTGATCTGTTGGAGATATAAACCAACCCAAATTGATCTATATTTAGGAAAATTATTTGCACTTCTATTATATTACAATTTTACTAGGTGCAACTTTGTCTAGCCCAAGGAATAAATCACTCACCGGATTTTAATCCGAAACCGAATTTGAATAAGTAACTTGATATAGTAAATACTTACAGTGAGTGGAACGCCTCCTAGCCCTCGGTGATTGCTTACAACAACATTCCATCCATGTTTTGCCATATCGTACGCAATCTTCTTAATGTACTGGCATACGTATCATAAAATATACAGAAGATTAAAAGAAAAAAAGTATTAAAATCCCCAAGATGATAAAAAACCTGTCATAAGTATAAAAAAAAAAAAAAAAAAAAAAAAAAATCTACGGTAGACTTTGCCTCCTAGTAATTATGTAAAAGTCCTAAATTACGTTCCATTATCTTTGCATAACACTTATAACATGTGTTCATTCCAAATTTCATATATGACCAATTTAAAAAAAGAAAGAGTAGTCTCAAAGTTGATATTTTTATTTATCGTAGAGCTGTCTTAGTGAAATAACTAGGTTCTGCAACTGCTATAACACTCATGTTACACATTGTTGCTTTTTAAGACGAGTTTTATGTCAACTACAGGCTCTCTTTCATATCAATGTTATCTGTACTTGTACTTAGGTTGGATTTATAAAGTCACTGATAAAATTCTATTTATTGGAGAAACTTACAGGGGAATTAGAATCACTTGTTAAGCCAGGAACCACTATCACAAGAGGTATATCAGCAACCGCATTGGTTCCGTTGACTTGAAAGCTTGTCTCAGAAACTAGACAGTAAAAAACAATAATTATTAGCAAGTTCTTGATATTTATAGTTATGGGTTATATACAACTAGGATTGATTTTTTAGTTATAACTAAGTCAATCTAGGACCCGCACGTTATGTTAAACTTGTCAAACGGAGAAAAAATAGACGATGTAAAAACATTCGCCCACACACGCACGTTGCGTCGTGTTAACTCACAAAATTTAGAACGAAACATAAAAACCTTAAACCAAAGACGCACGTTGCGATGTGTTAAGTCACAAAATTTAGAACCAAGCATAAAGCGAAAAATTTGCGGAAAATGAAAACTATAAAGTACCAAAGCTGAAAGTAAAAAAAGTTATGAGGATAGATTGCAAAAGATAAAAAGTTTTGGGTTAAAAGTAAAAAAAAAACAAATAGTTTTGAGTTAAAAGTAATTTATGAAATACTTTTGGGTGAAAAGTAAAAAAAAATCAATTTTGTTGGAAAACCCCCAAAACCAACGTTACGACACCCATATGCATAACATTTTTTCTTTGAAAACCCCGCAAAGCACACCCCGCGTTGCGGCGGGACGTAAAACGGTGTCAAATAATACTAATGTCACACAACCGTCATCGAGCACCAACACTGACTCGACCTAGGATATGCGTGTTGCAACGAACTTGTCAAACATGGAAAAATAGAGGTAAAAACGTTGAACCACACATGCACGTTGCGTCGTATTAACTCGAAAAATTTAAAACTATAAGACGAAAATTTGTGAAAGATGAAAAATATAAGTGACAAAAGTTGTGAAGTTAAATTGCAAATAATAAAAAGTTTTGGGTTAAAGTTAAAAAACAAATTATGTAGGGTTAAAATTGTAAAAAGTAAAAACCTTTGAGTTAAAAATAAAAAAAATCAACTTTTTTTTTTAAAAACACACAAAGCACAATGTACAAGTGATAATGCACAAAAAAGTTGCAAACTTATATATAGAATAATATTTAATCATACAAAAGGTAGCCAGTTCTTGAACAATTAACTCAAATCCAGTTTCTAAATAATCTAAACAGCCACTTAAAATGAGAAATGAATGCTAACAAAGAATGTGGCATCTTTAGTTGGCAAACGCATCTGAATCTTTTTAAAGAGTAAATTGCCATTTTAGTCTCTGAGGTTTGGTCCAAATTGCCATTTTAGTCCAAATAGTTTTTTTTTTCTCCTCTGGGTCCTGACTTTTCCATTTTCTTGCCATTTTGATCACATTGCCTAACTCAGTCTAAAAATCTGGTAATAACCAGGGGGTATTTTTGGCATAAATGTTGTGTAGTGATAACCAGGGGTAGTTTACAACATAATTTATAAACCTCATAATAATTTAATGCCAAAAATACCCCTGATTATAACCTGGTTTTTAGACTAAGTTAGGCAATGTGATCAAAATAGCAAGAAAACGGAAAAGTTAGGGACCCAGAGAAGAAAAAAAAAACTATTTGGACTAAAATGACAATTTGGACAAAAACTCAGGGACTAAAATGGCTAAGCTGCTAGATATTCATGTAAATTCTCTTATACCATTATGTATAACAACTAGTAGCATGATCAACACAATAAGTTTATCGCATTACCGTATTAGTGTGATTTATCTGAAAGGACAAAGTATAGAAAAAGGGTCATTACCATCAGAGGTCATCAGCCAATCCAATGCAATTGTTCCATCATCTGAAGTGCGAAATATCTCTCTGAAAAATGAAAAACAATATTTCACAAGCTAGTTTTAGTGTGCAGGGTTGGTTGGTTGGTTATCTTTGACACAGGTGTCGATTCATTAATCTGATTGAGATCCTTTAGACTAATTCGATGAATCACGAATCCATCGACAATACTAAAAGACTTCATACAACAGCTATAATGTTGTGTAGTAGTATTCATCCCATTGATGATATAAAGATGATCTACCCACAGTTAGAATACTTATGTGCTAATGAGATTCACCAGCAAGCATATGATCTAACCGTATTGATGTGATGTCCACATCATATCTTCTAATATTAAGACCAAGTTTCTTTCATTGACAAAGGTAAGCTTTTACCTTTTGTAGCTGAAACTAGGAATCTTCACTATAACATTCAGCAAGATAGTCTGAAGATGGGGACTCGAAAGCCAAGGAGTAGCCAAGTATCTACAAAAGCATGGAATGCAAAAACTATAATTAGTAAATTTGGTAATCTGATTTGAGTTAGAGATCTTGCATTTAAAACTTCACGCAATAGTAACCAAAGCATTCGACTAAAGTCACTCAACTTTCATTAAGACCACCCGTAGTGGTATAATTTTTGGGCGTTTTTTTTCAAAATCCACGCCCAAGAACCACCCCCTGGGCGTTTTTTTCAAAAAAATTGGTTTTGGCGTTTTTTTTTTCAACGCCCTGCTTCAGTTCTTTTGGCCAATCACCTGTTTCCACGCTCTATTTGTCCAATAACATTTTTTATGGTTTCTTTTTATTTAATTCTATTACACCACAATGCCCACATCCCCACTACACCCATTTTAGAAAACGCCCCATAATGCCCCATTGCTGATTGGGCTGCCACATGACACAAAACGACCAAGGGTAGGGGCATTACCACTACACATGGTCTAAGTAGTCCAATCTTGTGAACTTTTAACAAATGTCCAATTTCTTTAAAATTAAGTGAGCCAAATGATGCATATATGAATCCTAGTCATTATTTAGTGATTATTCGTTTCAAATTAACTTGAAGTAGAAGAAAAGTTCACTTAATAATAACCAATTTTCATAATTAAGTCAAACTCGAAAAAATAATCACTAAATAATCAATACTAACTTAAGATTATAATATATTTGTTCCATTAGACTTAGACCACCCGTAGTGGAGGGTTTTTGGGCATTTTTCCCCAAAAAACGCCCCAGCGCTTTGAAACCGCCCCCTGGCATTTTTTTCAAAAAAATGGCCCTGAACGTGTTTTTTTAACGCCTTTGTTCGAAATGTTTGGTCAATGACCGGTATTCTTCTTTTTGTTTGGCCATATCATTTTTTTTTTTTTTTGATGTTTTTTATTTAATTCTATTAAACCAATTTTGACATAACGTTCACGATCCCACATCCCCCCAGTACACCCATTTTAGAAAAGAAAAAAAAAACCCATATGGCGCAAAACGCCCAATGGTCCGGACACCCGGGATCACCTGCAAATAAATAACCCAAATAACAAAAACGTAGTAACCCGACCCGGCCCACCCTCTCGGAAAATTATAGCAGTCTAACTAACTAACCTTCCATGAAGCAGCTGACACTTAGAAACAACCTCTCTATACAAATCGGATGATGAATGAAACGTCAGCGACACAGAACCACCGCTAAAAAAGTCCTGTATGATATGAACTTCGAGTAGATTGTATACGTAAACAAGCGAAACAAGAAACGCTAGCAGAAGGTAGTGAGAGATAGGTATGAGAGTTAGGGATCGGAACAAAAGCTTGTACGGCGAGATAGAACCTCCGGTGACGCTTTCCATCATCCGATCGTCGGTGAAAAACGGTTGGTTGTGTTGAGAAGAAATAAGGAGGGAAATATGTAGGAAGTTGATTAGTCAACAAGTGTGGATGAGTTGAGCTTCAACAACAATCATCTTGTTTCTTTATGTGGAAGTTGTTTTTATTTTATTATTATTTTTATTTTATAGAGTATAACTCTAAAACGCTATATTTTATTACGTTGTGACATCAAACTTCGATATTATTTAATAACATATAAATTGATAGGAAAATTATAGTTATTGAATGAATGGGATGTAAACGATGTCAAGCCGTTTGTGAACTATTTAAAATTGGTAGGGCTAGGCAAAGGGTCAGAGCCAACCCGACCTGACTTAGACCCACTAGAACCGAATACCTTTTTACTAATGAAACCGAGAACCATAAACCAAATCTTAGAAGGCTATGTGGTTTCGGATCCTAGAGGTTCTGATGGATCGGGTAAATAGTCTGATGATGAGCGAGAACCGTTTTATGTATTAGACATTTGAATGGTTACATCTTCTCATTCTTTTAACATGTTTGTTCGCATAGTTCCACCAATAGCCTATGAGGTTCCTTTTTAAGTCACTTTTCATTTCCTGGCTTATGTTTTAGACTTTTAATAACGTTTTTATCATTCTCATCACTCTAAACATTATACGAATCAATTATGCATACATCATAAAACAAATATACATTTAGCATATACCTACTTAAACGTAATCTAGTAATCCAAATCTATGTAATAAGATATACCTCAGTCTGTCTGTGGTGTGTTTGCCTTTTAGTTTTGTCACAAATACATACATGTAAATACCTTTGAGCAACATACGTGTGTGTATATATATATACTTCAAATTTGGATATACTATATATATATATATATATATATATATATATATATATATTATAATATATCGCATCCATATTTAGACATCTAGCTGGAAAATATTTCACGAAAAGCACATTGTTATTCTTAAAAATAATATTTTTATAATATTGTATTAACATTATAAATCGATTACAATAATACTAAAAAAGAATAGCGAAGAGACGAAAAAAGAGTATTGTTTTATTTTTTGCGTTAACAATACATATCTATTGGACCATTTCTATAAATTCTATGCTTTTTATACGTTGTAGTTAAAATACAAACGCTTATTGTAGCTCTTATCTTAGAACCACCGAGTCGGAACCGACCTGACCCAAAATTCATATAAATCACCAGGAACCGGTCCATATATTCAAAAAGGTTTGGGTCCGAGGTTCTCGTGGATTGGGTCCAAGGTTCTCGCGGGTCGGAACCGTGAAACACTCACCACTAAAAATTACCCTGTTAAAATCCCATATAACGAGCTCGAGCCTGAGCTTCATATATCGAACTCGAGCCGGATCGCGAGCCTAAACGAGCTTTTGTTTATATATTTTTTATTTAATTTTTTATATATTTATAAAATAACTATTATTATTATTATATAAAATTATAACAAAATTATTAGATAATATATAGATTAATATATATAAAATTAAAATTATAATTACTTATGTCACGTGCGCACACTACACGTTAATAACATCATATATATATACTTCAAATTTGGATATACTATATATATATATATATATATATATATTATAATATATCGCATCTATATTTAGACATCTAGCTGGAAAATATTTCACGAAAAGCACATTGTTATTCTTAAAAATAATATTTTTATAATATTGTATTAACATTATAAATCGATTACAATAATACTAAAAAAGAATAGCGAAGAGACGAAAAAAGAGTATTGTTTTATTTTTTGCGTTAACAATACATATCTATTGGACCATTTCTATAAATTCTATGCTTTTTATACGTTGTAGTTAAAATACAAACGCTTATTGTAGCTCTTATCTTAGAACCACCGAGTCGGAACCGACCTGACCCAAAATTCATATAAATCACCAGGAACCGGTCCATATATTCAAAAAGGTTTGGGTCCGAGGTTCTCGTGGATTGGGTCCAAGGTTCTCGCGGGTCGGAACCGTGAAACACTCACCACTAAAAATTACCCTGTTAAAATCCCATATAACGAGCTCGAGCCTGAGCTTCATATATCGAACTCGAGCCGGATCGCGAGCCTAAACGAGCTTTTGTTTATATATTTTTTATTTAATTTTTTATATGTTTATAAAATAACTATTATTATTATTATATAAAATTATAACAAAATTATTAGATAATATATAGATTAATATATATAAAATTAAAATTATAATTACTTATGTCACGTGCGCACACTACACGTTAATAACATCATCGTTACACGTGTAACGATGTCACAAACTCGACTTTGTCATCGTAACGCGCGGTATGTCTCAAAATTCTAGCATACTAAAAAATACCATGTGTTATTTTAAAATAACTAGAATTAAGGCCCCTGCGTTGCGGTGGGAGCGTAAAACCGTGTCAAATAGCACTAATGTCACACCATCACCAGTGACCACTAACGCTGAGTCGATCTAGGACACGTGCATTGTGACGAATCTGTCAAATGGGGAAAAATAGACGTAAAAATGTTGAAGCACACATGCACGTTACGTTGTGTTAACTCGCAAAATTTTAAACTAAACATAAAATGAAACGTAAAATCGCCACACACGCATGTTGCGTCGGTTAACTTGAAAAATTTAGAATGAAACATAAAACAAATATTTGCAAAAGATGAAAAGTATAGCAGACCAAAGTTGAAAGTAAAAAAAAATTGTAAGGTTAAATTTCAAATAATGAAAAGTTTTTTGTTAAAGTTAAAAAAATTGTGTAGTTAAAACTACATAAGATGAAAAACTTTTGAGTTAAATGTAAAAAATCAATTTAAAAAAAAACTAATAAATAAGTTTTTCACGGCCTTCAAAGTGTTTTTCATGTTGTTTTGAATTCATCCACATAAGGCTAAAGAGTGTGTGGGTCATGGTTGAGACATGATTCGTCATTTAGGAACATGAATGGAAGTATACACCAACCCCTTGCTTTATCCACCATGGTTTGCACGAATTAAACCATGACAACCATGGTCTTCCTTTCCATTTTTCAACAAATCATTTCATTTTTCTTTAGACAAAGATAAATTAAAATAAATAAGGGGATAGTGGTTTGGGTCATAAGCACACCCTTAGGGTAGTGGTTTTGGATGGTTGATTAGAGGTGGGTTACATGGCACTAATGTGAAAGGTCATGGTGGTCATGAGGGTCATGACCACACCCTATAGCCTAACAAAAAGCAAACAACCACTATCTTGTTTGATTGTAGAGGTAGTTTGGGATTTGCTTATTTTAGTAATTTATTAATTTATTGACTTTTTAAAAAGTTAAGAAGTGTTTGAGTGAAACTATTCTGTGATAGAAAAAGTTAATAAGTCATTTCATTATTAATTATTAACTTTTCCAAAAAGTTATAAATTTTGATTTAAAAAGCCAAGCCTAAGAGCATTCACATCCAATCCATCAAATTATACATACATTTCACTAAAAAACAACTCCTATATCAATATATTTCCACTAAAATCAAATACTTTTTCTCTCTCCTTTCAATTAAATAATATTGTCATTACATTTTTCTCTAACTTCCACTCACAACCACTTTCAAAATATATTAAAAAATTATAACGGGTGAACAGTATCCCCCCAAATATACAGATGAACAGTAACATTTTCTCTCTCCTCTACTCACAACCACTTTTTATACCCTTTATAATATAAAAACCCCTCCTTACATAATTTGATGGTTAGGATGTGAATGCTCTAACATCACCTTAAATAATCAAATCATGCATCTGCTCGGTGTTCTCTTCCTCACATGATGATTTGCTCTTTTAAAAAATTAGATATTAGTTGGTATTTTCCATTACATCATTACCATAAGAACTGTTCTAAAATAGGTAATGGTTAACTCTTCTTAATACCATTTTAGTCAGTATTTTTCATTTTTTTCTCCTTAATTGACGTTATACTATAAATATTTCTCCCTCTTTATGTCGCTCTTATAACGCCCATGGGAGCCAGTGTTGGGGGTACTATCAAGGCCTTCACGTCTATATAATGCCCATTACGCATGGTCTTATATACATTGTATATTGTAATTAAGGTGGAAGGGGTACTCATCTAGTAATCCATTTAATCTTTTGAATCTAATCAATAGCAAGATGCAAACTGATGTGTCTGAAAGAACACATAGATTTTACTCTTTAAAACCCTCACATTTATTGTTGTTTATTGCAAATTTACTTAGAATTTGTTAATTATTTATACTTTGGTGTTTTGCAGATCCTGAAGTTGAGGGATTCTCGAGGTTAAAAATGAGATTAGTTGAGAAGATTAAAAAAAAAGCTAGATAAAAGCCCAGTACGGCTCATACCCAGGAACTAGAGTATGACCCACGCCAGAAGAAGACGAAAGAAGGAACACTCCCATAGAAGTCATAACCCTAGTGGACCCTCTGTGAGTACGGGTCGTACCCTTTTTCGGAACCTTAAAAACGCCTATAAAAGGAATATGGCAGCTAAGAAACCCTAGAGAATGAAATTGGGCAACCGTAGAAGCGAAAAAGGTGTTGTTTGGATTCGAGTAACAAGACTGGAGATCGAAAGAGCTTGGAAATCAAAGATCTAGCATACAGGAGATCATGCTTGTGATTTTTTTACTGAGTTTGATATTTCTTATTTCTGTTTTTTTTTTTTTTAATCTTTATCATGTATTCAATGGATTCTAGTTGTTTAGTTTTGTTTATGGCTAGCTAATCACCTTATCGCCGGTTAGATAAGATGAACTCTAGTTTTTGTTAAGTTTGGATGATTATGTTTATGAAAGTGTGATTTTATACAAGTGTTTACTGATGAACTTGTGATGTGTGTGTCTATATGTTAAGGATTGATTCTTGGATGAGTTTGTGTGGATAATTTAGGTATTCAAAATTATGTGGTCAACATGGTAAGGTATTGGTCTTTTAGCACTTCATACCTTATTTTGGTTCCTGTCAAAATGAGTTTTTTTCATAAATATACTAGGTTATAACCTCGTGTATTACACGGGTCGAATAAATGAATTTTATATACTAAATAATAAAACAATATATTTTTAAAAACCTCTTTTATTGCACGAGTTGAATAAATATAATTTTATATATTAAATAATAAAAAGTTATATCTATAAGAACCATATTGTACGGGTTGAATAAATATAATTTTATATACCAAATAAAAAAGTTATATCTTTAAAACTGCTTATTTTACACGAGTTGAATAAATGTAATATTGTTTACCAAATAATAAAAAATACATCTTTAAGAAACCTCATTTATTACACGGGTTGAATAAATGTAATTTTATATACCAAATAACAAAAAAGTTACATCTTTAAAAATATGTGTATTACACGGGTTGAATAAATATAATTTCCGTTACTAAATAATAAAAAATATATATCCTTAAAAAAACCCCGTGTATTGTACGAATTGAATAAATCTAATTTTATATATCAAATAATAAAAAGTTATATCTTAAAAAACCTCCTCTATTACACGGGTCGAATAAATGTAATTTTGTATAGTAAATAATAAAAAAGTATATCTATAAAAAATCACGTGTATTACACGGGTTTAATAAATCTAATTTTATATACCAATAATAAATAAAGTCATATCTTTCAATATACTAATGGATAATACTCGATACGCGATGAATATGGTGATTGTGAAGATGGTTCTAGAAAAGAAGATATGTTATTCAAGAAGCAAATCAATATCTATTTGAGTGATAAAATGTTGTTACCAATTCCGACAAATTGATTTATAAATTATGTAATAAAATTGATATAATAATTTTTTTAGTAATGAAAATAAAAATATTTCATATATTAATACAAAGTTTGGTTTTCGTGATAAATAATTTGTTTTATTTAAGAATATCTTAAACTAACAATTTACATTTTAGCATCATATTTTATTAGAAAAATAGAAGAATTTTATTCAAAATTTAAAGTAGGATGAAATTTAATATTAGCTCATTAGTAATTTATTTAGTTAATTAATATAAGATAAGTTTGAAAGTGAGGCGAGAAAATCATAAAATAAATGCTTACAATGAATGATAGGTGTTACACATTAATGTTTTATTATATAGTATAGTATAAATATATATTTATATTGATATAAATAGATTATTATATTGTAGTAAAATTTGTTAACAAAGTCTCAGTAAATTTAACCATTTTATTTAAAACTTGTAAATGTAACGAAGTCTCAATAAATTTAACCATTTATTTAAAACTTGTAAATGTAGAAATGATAAATAATATTAGTTAATTTTATTTTAAGTTTCGTGAAACTATTTGATATCAAACTAAACAAAACGTTCAAATATATAGGTAATATCAAGAGTAAATTACGATTTTGGCCCCTGTGGTGATATCACTTTTATTCTTTTAGTCAAAAAACGAATTTTTTAACATCTGAGCCTACAACGTCTTTTTTTCTAACCCTAGGGTTAGAAAAAAAGACTTTGGGGTCCAAAAGGGTTAGAAAAAAAGACGTTGAGGGCTCAAATTTTTAAAAAAATCCTTTTTAGGCTAAAAGGTTAAAAGTGATATAACCACATGGGCCAAAATCGTAATTTACTCTAATATCAAATTAGATAACTAAGTTTGAATTTGAAATAGATAGATAAATATAAAAGTAATTATTAAACTAAATAATATTTAGTAGGACGATTATCTATAATTAATTAGAAGAGATTAAATTAAAATTATAATTATCCATAAGAGATGGTCTAAGACCGTGGGGTATGGGGGGCTTGGGTTGGGACATTTGTTGACACGTGGAATGGGAGCCCCCCACCACCAAAACCCACGCCCATGGGGTATGGTGGGGCTTGGGTTGGGGGCATGAATTTGGTTTGGCCATTGAGAGTCTGCCATGTCACTTACTAGCCCGCCCCATGCCCGGCTTCAAACCCACGCCAATGGGGCCACGCCCAAATCCACGCCCCAACCCAAGCCCCCGGGGTGGTGGCTTAGGCGTTTTCAGCCAACCCACGCCCCAACCCAAGCCCCATACCCCATAGTCTAATATGATGACAAATGTCCTTGGTTTTTTTATTATATGTATAGATAATCCAACAAGCTTTTCAAATGACTAGAAGGATTATTTATCCAAATTTGTTATCTTTTGTATATTTGATTTCGAAAAACATCTTTTCACATGTTTATGTCTTTTTATTAATTTTCTTTCATAAAAATCCACTAATACGTCAGTTAGATATTTTGGCTGACGGGGGATTGTCTTCGACATGAACCCGGTGATCAATAGGTCCAGTACATAAAAAGTCACCTTCCAAAAAAAAACCATTAGATATTTAACAAAAGAGAATATATACACCTAATAGTGTAGAATAAATCTAACCAACCAACTAAGTTTCCTAATCTACTGGAAGACTATTTCTAAAAAATATTTGAGATAAATACAAAATACATAATACTATAATATAATACACTAATACTCTTAACTACTAGGTCAAAGCCTAAGTAACAACATTTTTTAATGATTAGGGGCTCAACCTGTGTTTGTCAGACAACCACATAAACGCAAATTACAATTTCCGTCCCTATGTATTATAAAATTAGAAGTGAGGGATTGAACTTCTAGTTAATCTTATAAGAAACCAAACAACCATTATATCGTTTGATTTTAATATATTTAAATTATGCATCTGCTCGGTGTTCTTTCTCTAAGGGCATGTTTGGCTAAGTTTATTGAGTTAAAAAGGACTTTTAGGAAAATGACCTTTGGGAGAAGGACTTTTTAAAAAGGAGTTTTTAAAAAAAGTGTTCGGATTAGCTTATGGGGTGGAAAAAACCTATATCAATAAGTTGTTTTTTTAAAAAGTGTTTGGCTTAGCTTATTGATGTAAAATGACTAAAATGAATATAAGGACACAAATATAAGAGATGTTATAAGGGGTAATTTAGTAATTTGATTATTGAAAAGTCATAAGCTGATCAAGAAGTCACAATTTCTTAACTTTTCAAAAACTCTTTTTACTTCTTTGCAAAAAGCCATTTCAAAAAGGACTTTTATGTTATCCAAACACAAAAACAACTTATTGGGTTTTTAATTAAGTCAAGAGTGAATTGCAAGTTTTGTCCTTTATCTTTAGGCCATTTTGCAAGTTTTGTCCTTTATGTTTAAATTTGACAAGTTTTGTCCTTTATGTTTGAAAATCAAGCACGTTTTACCCTTTGGGGCAAAATGTGCTTGATTTTTAAGGACAAAACGTGCTTGATTTTTTAAACATAAAGGACAAAACATGCTTGATTTTTAAACATAAAGGACAAAACGTGCTTGATTTTTAAGGCCCAAAGGGTAAAACGTGCTTGATTTTTAAACATAAAGGACAAAACTCGTCAAATTTAAACATAAAAGATAAAACTTGCAAAATGGCCTAAAGATAAAGAACAAAACTTGTAATTCACTCTTAAGTCAATAAGCCAATAAGTTGGTTTGAAAAGCTTAGCCAAACATGCCCTAAGAATTTGCTCTTTTAAAGTGATAGTCAAAAGTAAATTAATATTTAAATTATGCATCTGCTCGGTGTTCTTTATCTCTACGAATTTTGTTCTTTTAAAGTGATAGTCAAAAGTAAATTAAATAATTAGATATTACCCATTTTAGTAAATATTTTACATTTTTCTCAAAAGAAAAATAAATTTCATTGCAAAAGAAAAACTTTTCATCAAAAACTGCAAATTGATAACCATGTGGTTAATGAAAAAACAATAAACCAGTAACCAAAAACTTAACCTTAAACTACAAGCAAAGTCTTCATTCAACATGTTTCACTTTTGTTATAATAAAAACAAAAACAAAAACAAAAACAAAAACAAAAACAAAAAAAAAAACTACAAAGAAATCTTAATTGATAGAAATGACACAAAGCCACCATAATCAATCTTTGGAGCTATCTTTTGAATCACAAGGATGAACACATCTCCAAAAGAAGCCCAAGCTGCTGCCCATTATGTTCATTATCACAGCCGAAACCGCTGGAGGTAACGCAACCATTGCTGAGCTGAAATGTGAGGCTGCTAAAACCACACCCAATGATGAGTTCTGCATTCCAACCTGCAACGAAAGTTGTCTGATAACGGGACCGAGGGTAATATAGACTCTTCGACCCCTATGAGATAGAGATAGTTCCATGCAAATTTGGCAAACAAGCAGATTGGATGACGGGTTACTAAAGGTACATCTGTTTAGACCATGTGAAAATGGTTTGTTGACTTGTTGGTCAAAGGCGTTTTGGATCAAACTGGATAATAGGTAACTGCCTAACCGGGACCACTTCTTTTTACCACGAATGAAAACGGGCTATGGATTGACTTATTGGAATGTCAAAGTATTACCTCAATGGATATGGCTCGGCGTTGTCGCTCTTTAAATCCAGCTAGAGTTGCAGCTATATACCTGCAGGAACACATTTCAATCATCAAAAACATAATTATTATTAATATATTTAAATTGTTACTAAAATGAGTATCAAAATGATGAATTAATAAAAATATTACCCGACAAAGAAACCTGCAAAATGAAGTAACAGCACCGAAAGCACAACCATTCCCATTTCACTTGAGAAAAAGGCTTGAGCGTAAACAAGGGGAGATACGTCTGATGATAAAGATGGGAGAACCAGTGATGACTTCAAAAGACCCACATTTTCGGAGAGTACGCTAAAATCACAAGTGAAAGACAAACAATAAAACAATGATTGCATACAGAGATAGATACATATATATATATATATATATAGGAGAATTTCACCTATGTATATATATATATATATAAACGATAGGTGACAATTTCACCTTTTTATAAGGAAATGGGTCCATGCGTATCAAATTTTAGTGATAACGGGTTAAATGAATAAAATTAGCTAAAAAATCAACAGGTCAAAAGTCACTTAATGTGTAAATGTCCTAAATCATTTTATTAAAGAAAATACCTTGGTTTTTAAATAATATAGTTTTGGTAATCATATTAAATACATTATGTATTTACAAAATACAAAAATGGATCATTTGATCCGCATATAATTTACATGTTTTTACCCGAAACCATTTGTCACCTCTAGTGAAAACATAATACCTGCAAGCCAGTAACGATGCGGTCAAAACGGTTAACAGTGGCGCAAAAGGCAGTGCGGCTTTCACTGCCCGGGGAAAGATCCTCTGCAAATAAGAGCCCACCAGAACGGGTGCAACAACCACCTGATGATAAACCATGAAGATAACGTTAACAGAATGTACTCAACCGGTTGCATATAAAGATGTACACTTTGACGTTTTTTAAAGTCAAACATATTGCTTCTCCAAAAAAATTTGATACGCGTTTTTATCACAAAAGTATACCATTTTTTCTTGTTTTATTATAGTTCCCTATTTTTCTTGAACTTCAAAAAAAACTATGGGTGTAAACAAGCCCAAAGGCTCGAGAGCTACTCATGATCGGCTCGGTTAAAAGCTCGAACGAGCCGAGCCTTAATGAGCCCGAGCCCGAGCTTGAGCCTGAAATACAAAGCTCGTTTAGGCTCGCCAGGCTAAACGAGCCCAAACACAATTTTAGTTTTTTTATATTTAAAATAATAATAATGATGATAACAATGACGCGCCGAGCTTTGGCTCGTTTAAGCGATATTGAAGCGAGCTCGAGCCGAGCTTTTAGCTCATTTGAGGTTGTTCTCAAAATAGCTCGAGTTGAGTCGAGCCAAGCTCAAATAAGTAGGTTTGATCCAAGCGAGCTCTAGCCTAGTCGGGCTCGGGCCGGCTCGTTTATACCCCTAAAAAAACCCATACGAATCTTGTATTTAAAGTTGGTAAAATTCACATATGTTCAATTAGCCAACAAACTAAAATGTGAACAAATTCATATTTAGATTTTAGACAAAAGGGTGTATTTAAGATATACAAGTGAATAATAAACTACTGATGATTGCTGACCATTATATCTATTTTGACTTTATAATCAGTCGGTTTGACCATCAGTCAACAGAAAACTCTTAACCCTGTTGTAAAATTACCTGCAAGGTGCTGACTGAAAGTTTGATGGCATCAACGTGAACATAAGTTCCCGCTAAGACCATTGTCAAAAGAGGAGTAAGAAGCACTGCGCCAAGAGTGCTACATACCGTCACTACAATAGACAATGGCACATCTCCTTGAGCAATCAAGGTCACCTGTAACACTATAAACAAATGTGCCTAAAAAAGATAATTGATAAATCATACAGTTTTACCAAAAAACCCTTAGTTGAAACCTGGGGTTGAAGAAAGATAGATACTTACCACGTTAGAGGCAGTACCTCCAGGACAACAAGAAAGTAATATTATACCGACTGAAAGAGATTGTGAGAGCCCCAACATTTTGCTTATTGCAAATCCAAGAGCCGGCATAATTGTGTACTGAGCAGCACATCCAAATAATATCTACAAAGAATAATTAACCTCATTTTACATATGAATTTTATACGCCCCACTTGCGGTATGCGCATACAATGTATATATGGGGGGGCAAAAGTGAAAATGCACTAATTTTAACGTTATTTTACTAATTTCGTGAAAATAGTGTTAAAAGAGGGGATGGTTAATCATGCATCATGTGGTGGCGTTGATAGCCGAAAGACAAGGGAGTAGATGCACTAATTGGCCTTTGTCTTAATTGCCGAGTGTTATGTGCCTTATGTCCAACGTTTGATGCAAAACTACCATCGAGCCGGGGCATCACCAGAGAAGCAGCTTCTCTAATCCTACGGGTAGAGGTAAGGCTGTCTACATACACCGAGTATGATAGTATGATGATGATGATGATTTTACATATGAATTTTAGTAATTTTTTGTTTTTAAATTTTCAATCAACTACTTTCTACTACACTTCATCTAGAAAGATGCACCAACAACTTTCTACTTCCCTTAAATTACCAAAATACCCCCACATCAACACTGAACTCAAACAACACACCCGAAAGCCAAACTTAAAGCATTTCAAGATTCCATTATTTAAAACATACAGAAAGAGGCCTTTGCATGAACAAATTGACCAAATCTTTGAACTCCAGAGTGATCCCCATTGCAAGCATAATAAACCCAAGTGAAAAGCTATAAGAACCGGGAGCTTTTTCGACAAACCATGAAAAAGTTGAAGGCTTTAAGCAAGCAACAACACCCCCCACTGTCACATACACAGGATACAAGCTTGCTAAAGTGGACAACAAAGATTTCCATTTGGTATTTGCAGGTGTTAGTGTCACAGAAGGTGGTTCTTGTTGAGTTGATCTGGGTATGGAGATTCTTGATCTTGAAAGTTGTTTTTGAGGGGTTTGAAAGATGAGTTTGAGTGTGGGTTTGAGTGTAAAGTTGGATCTGAAAAGAGGGATTTGGGTTCTTGAATGATGGTTTTTGTGGGTTTGGAGAGTGAGATGAGGAGAGTGGCAAAAGGTGAGTGACATGATGTTGTTGGGGTGGATTCTCACTGGGTTAGTGACGTAGAGGGTGTGGACCGTGTGATGGTTGTTATATAGTTTGGAGTAAATTACGATTTTGACCCGTATAGTAAGCCTGAGTATAATATTGATTCACGGAACGATGTGAATAGTGAGTGAAACAAGACGAATCCAGACTATTATTATTGGTGACCCAACCCAATCTTTTATTAAAAAAATAATATGTCTTTCTTTCACCTATACAAACCAACCTGACGCTACTCAATTTTTAACACACATTCACGACCTTCCCAACCTGTTTTTGAACGAACTCGGTTTTAAAAAAAATATATCGGGATGCTCAAAAAAAAATTAAGAAATACTGTGTATTTAGTTTTTCTTTTAAAGTTTAAATATTATAAGTTATTTGATTAACTAAATTATTAGGGTTATTAGTTTGGGTTGTAGATTGGTGTGAGTTTTTTCTTTTTAATTTTTTAATTACTTAAACTTTTGTCTTGTTGATGACTAACACCAGGTCACCAATGAACATAATTACTTAACCAATGAACACTAAATCACTAATGAAGATAGTCTCATAAAAGGATATTAATGGTGAAATAAGTCGATGATGATATGCTCTTAATTTTTTAATTACTTGAACTTTTGTTTTATCGATGAGACGATGAATAACACTAAATCACTAATGAAGATAATCTCATGGATGTTGAAGGGGTATGGTCCCAAAAAGTCGCGCAAACCTCATAACAGGTTGCACGTGAGACCATACTCCTTAGCATAACAACCTGATAGTAACAACCTCACGCAGCTTACGTCACATTATGACTTAGCCCCGCGCGAGGAAGAGCACATAATGAAGTCAGATAGCAACACTTAGCATAAAAACAATGGTATAAGTGAGCACACTAGCCCCGCGCGGGTTAGTGGCCACCAAACAAAATCCCCTCCATAAGAATACGCGCTGTTACCTACAGAGGTACACAGGGTACAAGTGGCAGTAAAAAGAGCCAATGAACGTCCAGCAGGCTCTGTTCAATCGTGCGCCACGATCTTCTGACGATAAGTACACAAGGACGCCTACATGGCACCAATCAAGAGACGGGGACAACTGTCCCACGATCTCCACTTGTCTGCTGATGACAGAAGGGACAACAAGGCCGACAACAATGACACGTGGCTCCAATCAAGGTGCGCCAGCACCGACGAGCATCTAGAAGCCACTAAGCAGTCGAGGCCAGCAAGGCAAAGAGCATATTCGTTGTTGTCCGTTTCTGGCCCAAGGCCCATCAGCCCACAACCTCTTACACCTCTCCGGCTATAAATAGAGACCTTCATTCCTCAGGTTATTCATTCTATTCTCTCGGCTCTCACTCTTAACTACTTAATTACTCTCAAAGCAGTCGCTTATTCTCACGCCGGAGCCCGGTTAAGAGGGAAACCCCCACATTCCCCTCTTAACGAGTAACGGTGTTCTGTTTTGCAGGTTGATTAACCAGTAGGAGCTCAAATACCTCAAAGAAGATTAACCACTATGATAGGAACATAAACCCCTCTAATTAATACCTTAATTAGATCACTGTTTCTTCATTGGCGCCCACCGATTTTTTCTATAACCACCCTCATCTTCTTTATTTGAGCCTTTGACATCTTTTCATCCTTCGACTATGACTGGTCAAGGAATCTTTCCAGAGTTCGGCTTCGGAGCCAACTCTAACACGGCCTTGGGTGAAGGAGTCCAAAACCTCCAAGCCCAAGTCGAAGAAATAGGTGAAGTTGAGATCACCAACACGGGGGGTCAGCGCGGGAGCGTTACCCGTATCACACAAATGGTTACCCCAGGTAACAACGGCGAAGGACCGTCCAACCCAGCGCCGCCTCAAAATGTATCTGCATTACTTGGCTTACCAGAGGGCGAAACCCCAGCCTCGTGGTATGCCAAAAACATCGCAACTATCAATGCAGCATACCAATCGCTCATCGCGCAGCAGGCAGTTTTGACGGCAGAACCGTCCTTGGTCACCCCTCCGAGTCAGGGGATGCGCCAAATACCACCACCGGCCAATATACAAGGCAGAACCAACAGGCCTCCCCCTACAAGACGTTTAAGCGTACAAGACACGCGCGATACAAGAGGGGAGACGGATAGTCACTATGAGTATCCATCGAACCTTCAACGAGGCCCTGTGCACAGCCGGCTCACGCCGCGCAA
Source organism: Helianthus annuus (assembly GCF_002127325.2). Classification (NCBI taxonomy): domain Eukaryota; kingdom Viridiplantae; phylum Streptophyta; class Magnoliopsida; order Asterales; family Asteraceae; genus Helianthus; species Helianthus annuus. The sequence continues at coordinate 85,257,784 of NC_035435.2, forward strand.
CATGAACAACGAGTGGGAAGAAACCGACCCATATGACCCTACATGGGAAGGTGATGAAGAATCATCGGTCTTTAATCGTTTACCAAAGAACCACGAGTACTATAAGCCAAGACAACACATTGGCTATACAGAAGAAGCTGAACGAGATTTCCGCCTGGCATACAGACCAGCGGAAGCTGCGGAACACTCCAAGTTTATCCCGAAAATCGCACTCGCACCACTCTCACGAGAGAAGCTACCCCCAACCGTTGGGAAGTTCAATGGGTTGACTGACCCAGACGACCACGTCAGAACATTCACGAGTGTGGGCTGCATGGGAGGTTGGAACATGCCCATGTGGTGCCACCTGTTCATTCAGACTCTTACCGGAGCGGCTCGCGCCTGGTTTGATAGCCTTCCGCCCGGAAAGATTAAGTCATGGACAGACTTCAAGACACAATTCTTAAGCTATTTTAGCCAACAACGTCGCTATCAGCGTGATACGGCGGAAGTAGAAGATATATGGCGAAGGGATGGTGAAGGTCTGGAGGACTTCATCACGCGTTTCAACAAAGAATGTTTAGAGATCGGCGGCGTCAGTGAGCAACTCATGCGCTGCCACTTCAAGAAGGCTATACGCTGTGATAGCCTCATTAGAACCATCACAGGCAAAGATGGGATGCCAAAAGAGTGGGATAAACTGATGGAGGCAGCGAAGATCGTCGCGCAAACCGAGGAATCCCTTGCTGGTGGAAAGGGGTATTACTCCGAAGATCGATTCTCAAGAGCAAACGAGAGACCGCGCGACAACAATAACAAGCGCAACAAGTACAAGAGTCATGACTGGAAGTCTGAGAGACCCAGAGGCCGCGACGACAGGCCACGTTACAGAGAAGATGCGCGAGAAACGATTGACCGAATCGGTTACAAGAGAGCGGTCAGAGACGAGAATCGTGACAAACACTGGACTCCGCTCACAAAAACTCCAAAGGAGGTATTGATGACGGAGAATGTCGATTTCAAGGCGCCAAGGCCAATGACAAACAAGAAGGGGCAAGACCCTAATTTGTACTGCGATTTTCACAAAGATTCAGGGCACCTAACCGACGACTGTTACAGCTTGCGCCAAGAAATCGAAAGAGCGCTCAAAAGCGGCAAACTAAGCCATTTAGTGAAGAATGTGCGCAAGGACACTCGTCAGCTCCAACGTCACGATGAAGGTAGCCACAAAAAGGTGAGACGGCTAGAGACTCACATGGTCAACGGACCAAGATACACCGCGAGAGAAAAAGGCAAACGGCCCTACGAGCCTTCTTGGCAAGAACAGCAAGTCATATTCCCAGTAGTGCGCGGCGGTCCTCGCGCCACACGACCCGTCGTCATTACTGGTATAATTGGTCACTATGAAACAGAGTACATCTTCATCGACCCAGGAAGCACAGCCGACATCATCTACGAACAATGTTTCAATCAGCTGGATGAAGAGGATAAAGCGCGTCTCGAACCTGTCGATTATCCTTTGTCTGGATTTTGCAACGAGATGGTTTTTCCTCTCGGTCAGATCAGTTTCCCTGTCACGCTCTCTGACGGGAAACATTCAAGAACAACAAATGTGAACTTTATGGTAATGCCAGTAAAATCAAGGCATGATGTGCTTCTTGGGAGGGAAACACAAGGCGAGCTAAACATGGTGACGTCAACGCCTCATTCTGCAATAGGTTTCCCAACCAAAACAGGAGTAGCAATCATATACGCCAAGAAGGAAGTAATGTCAACTGACGAGCTGCGCCCAACAAAAGCGGCAAAGGTCTCTACGACTGAGCCGGAAAAATGGGTTTTAAACCGAAAATACCCCGAGCAGACCGTGACAATTGGCCACGCCATTTCGTCTGACATCAGAACACGTCTAAAGCAACTGCTGTTCCGCAACATGGATATATTTGCCTGGACGCCGGCAGACATGACCGGTGTCCCGCGCAACATCACCGAGCATTGCTTAAACACGTACCCATCTGTCGAGCCAAAGGTCCAAAGAAGGCGCAGCCTAGGAGCAGACAAGACAAAAGCAATGAACGAGCAAGTATGCGAGCTGCTTAAGGCCGGGATCTTGCGAGAAGTAAGATATCAGAGTTGGGTGGCGAACCCTGTGATGGTCGAAAAATCAAATGGCGGATGGCGCATGTGTGTAGATTACACCGATCTCAACAAAGCATGCCCAAAGGATTGCTATTCCTTGCCAGAGATCGATAAAAAGATTGACTCCCTCGCGCCTTACAGATGGAAGTGTTTCTTGGATTGCTATAAAGGATACCATCAAGTGCAGATGAAGCTAGAAGATGAAGACAAGACAGCCTTCAGGACTGATCTTGGAATATTCTGCTACACCAAAATGCCTTTTGGTTTAAAGAATGCAGGCGCGACTTATCAACGCTTGATGGACAAAACCTTCGCAGGTGACATCGGAAAGCACATTGAGGTTTATATCGATGATCTAGTGGTGAAAAGTCCCGAGGAGGACCAAATGTTAAAAGACATCGAAAAAACGTTCAACTCATTGCGCAGCGTAAATATGAAGCTAAATCCAGCCAAGTGTTCCTTTGGCATGGAAGAAGGGAAGTTTCTGGGCTTCATTGTCACAAACGGCGGTTTTAAGGTGAACCCTGAGAAGGTACAAGCTATAGAACGAATGCCTTCACCAAGAAACATCAAGGAAATGCAACGACTAGCCGGCCGGCTGGCCGCGCTAAATCGTTTCCTCTCCAATCACGCCGCAAAGTCGTATCCCTTCATTAGCACGCTGCGCAATTGCGTAAAGAAGCAAGAGTTCAAATGGACCCCGGAAGCAGAAACAGCTTTTCAACAAATGAAAGCGTGTCTGATCGAACTCCCTACGCTGACGGCACCATTTGAAAAAGAGCCCCTTGTGCTGTACTTATCCTCCTCGGATAAGGCAGTAGGGTCAGTATTGTTGGTAGACAGGAATGGCGTGCAAACCCCGATCTATTACGTCAGCAGGGTACTCACAGACCCGGAAACAAGATATTCCACAATGGAAAAGCTGGTTCTTGCCTTATTACACGCCTCCCGAAGATTGCGCCGATACTTCACAGGCCATGTGATAACTGTGCTTACCAACTTCCACATTGGCACTATACTTCAGAAGCCTGAGACATCAGGCAGGTTGGCGAAATGGGCCATCGAACTCGGCGGCCACAACATCTTGTATAGGCCGCGCCCAGCCATTAAGGGGCAGGTCCTCGCCGACTTCATCACAGAAGTGCCGGCTGATAAAATCAAGGAATGTGAAATGATAGAAACTCCCAAGGAAAACACAACAGAGGAGACTTGGATGCTTTACACTGACGGGGCATCAAATGAAGATGGCGCGGGAGCAGGTTTACGTCTAGTGAGCCCAGAAAAACACGAGTTTACTTACGCCATTAAGCTCGACTTCAAAAACACCAACAATGAAGCTGAGTACGAGGCTTTTCTGGCAGGCTTACGTCTCGCCATCAAGATGGGAGCAAAAAACTTGCGCGCACATGTTGACTCACTCCTGATCGCAAGTCAAGTAAACGGCATATACGACGCGAAGGGAGAAGTCATGGCCTTGTATCTGGAACAAGCGAAGGAATTGCTACAGCAATTCAAATCCCACAAAGTTATACACATTAATCGCTCAGAAAACAAGCCTGCCGATGCTTTGAGCAAGCTCGCCTCGACTTCCTTTCAACATCTCGCCAAGGATGTAAGGATAGAGGTACTCAAGAACCCATCGGTTTTATTGCGCCAAGTTAACGTAATCGAAACAGGGCAGACATCATGGATGACCCCCATCATCCAATACTTGCAAGAGGGGGTGCTTCCCGAGAACAAAGCGGAAGCAAGAAAGATCCAAAACAAAGCCTTACAGTACGAAATGAACAGCGGTATCTTATACCGAAAATCCTTCCTGGGACCACTACTGCGCTGTGTGGACCCCCAGGACGCGAATTATTTGATAAGGGAAATCCACGAAGGGATTTGCGGCATCCACTCCGGACCAAGGATGGTTGTCGCGAAGATCATGAGCGCCGGTTACTACTGGCCTGGTATGCATGTTGACGCAATGAAGGAGATCCGCAAGTGTGACTCTTGCCAGAGGCACGCTCCAAAAACGTTGCGGCCTAAAAATGATCTTATCCCCGTGTCCACCGCATGGCCCTTTCAGCAATGGGGAATTGACATGGTGGGACCTTTCCCGGATGCCCCCGGCGCCGTGAAGTTCATCATAGTAGCTGTCGACTACTTCACGAAGTGGGTAGAGGCCAAAGCCCTTGCATCCACCACGGCTATGATTGTGCGCAAGTTCATATGGGAGCACATCATATGCAGATTCGGCCTCCCGCTCAAGATCGTGACAGATAACGGCACCAACTTTGCTTCAGACGATCTTAAGAACTGGATGAAGGAGATGAACATTGAACACACTTTCACCTCCGTTGCGCACCCACAAGGCAACGGACAAGTGGAAAGTGTGAACAAATGCATCGTCGAAGGGATAAAGGCCAGATTAGGAACAAGGCGGCGCGGATGGGTCGATGAGCTCCCAAGCATTTTATGGGCTCATCGGACCATGCCAAAGACGAGTACCGGCGAGACCCCTTTCAGCCTGGTCTATGGCTCAGAGGCGGTAATCCCGGCGGAGATTGGCCTGCCCTCGCCGCGAATGACCACGGTCAACACGGTTGACAATGAAGCGGAAAGGCGTCTAGACTTAGACTTGTTAGAAGAACGACGCGAAATCGCAAGAATCAGAGAGGCCAAATACAAAACCCAGCTGGAAAGGTACTACAACACAAGGGTTCGCATTTGTACCTTCAATCCAGGGGAGTACGTCTTTCGCGACAACGAAGCATCAAATGCGGAACGCCCAGGGAAATTGGCACCTAAATGGGAAGGCCCATATCTGATTCATGAGGTCCTGGGCAAAGGGGCCTACAAATTGCGCACCTTAGATGGCCACATCTTACCAAGAACTTGGAATGCGCAACAATTGCGCAAATGCTATATGTAATCTTTTCGGCCTTGCGCCATTTTTCAATTTCGCTACGCCGGCTACGAGCCATTGGCAAATATGTATGAAGGCCTAAGAGCCAACTTCTGACTTGAATGAAAACATACGACATGTTTTATTACATTGTTTTTTCGTTACAAATGCATGTTAAACTTCTGATTAGCGCGAAAACACTCCAGCATTTTGAGATGGTTCAAACCACCTCCAAGGTCCGCCGCAAACAAGGCGCGGGACCGGGTGGCCACCTTATACTTGGAAAACGCTTCCATTTATTCGAGCCAATTTAGCATAAGTTTTTATAACAATGCAGTAATTGCAACAAAAAAAAAAACAAAAGGTTCCATTAACATCTTGCGCAACTGCGCAGCATCATACATAAGACTAGCAAAGAAATTACAAAGGCACCAATGCCTATCCACTATCTACTCAACAAACTATCCTATTCTTCGCGACCATCATCACCATCATCTCCGTCGTCTTCACCATCATCATCATTGCCATCATCGCCATCATCACCAGCTGGCTCTTCGTCGGACAACTCGACGGTGACCGGTGGATCGAGGATTGCCTTAAGACGCTGGCACCAGTCGTCTTTCTTTAACGATTCGACAACCAACTCCATGATAGGCAAGGAGAGGTTGTCATAGGAATTTTCAGCACTGGCCAGCGCAGCATCGGCACGATCTGTTACTGAGCAGTGGCTTGTGTCAAATTCTTGCCCAAGCATTTGCTCAACATGATCAGCACACTCCAGGTAACCCCCTCGGTGACCCACCGCACGCGCCGCATCTGTCAGAGCCGCCACAGCGCGATCTAGCTCGTTTGCATTCAAGATAGAGTTGGCAACCTTCAACAAAAGATAAGCATTAAAGAAAAAACTCTTCAAGTCAAATTAAGAAAAAAGCACAAGGCACTTACCATCACTACTCCACGAGTGCGCATCCACTCCGCTTCTGAGACAAGTGTATCGACGATACCTTGAGCCTCAGAGTAGTTGGTTTGAGCCACATTCAGCGCGGCAGTGCTCACAGCACGCGCCTCCTCAGCATCAGCAGCCTTGACCTTCTCAGCCTCAAGGTCAATCTCCAAAGACTCGCATCTATCGATTTGCTCATTTAAGCGACGCTTGAGTTCCGCTATCTCAACGTCCTTGGCATGGAGATCCTTGTCCTTGTTAGACAATTGCACCTTGGCTTCAGTCAGCTCAACCTAAAAATTGACAAACACCTTGAGAATTGACTTAGAGAAATTTCGTAAACAAAAAGGTAGAGCGAGAATCAGTAGAACTAACCTCCATCTGCTGCTTGGCAGTTTTTTCACCCTGCGCCTCCTCCACCTTTGAGGTCAAGTCCGCAACTGTAGCCTCAAGACCAACGATCTTCTGTCGTAGAGCATAAGTACGCTCGTTGTCTTGGGCGCATATACGCTTAAACTCGGCCTTCTCCTTGGCCAGTTGCTCCTCAGCATTGTGGAGTTTTTTCTGCAGCCCCTCGCGGCCCCACTCCTCTGCCTTCTTGTCAGCCTCAAATTTGGCTCTTTCTTCGTCGAGCGCAGCCTTCGACTTCTCAAACTCCGCAATTCGCTTCAGAGTACGCTCGCGGTAACCCTCCCAATCGGCACGTTCTCTGACCATCGTCCGCCATTCGCGAACGATCTGATGGTTGGCAGAGCGGGCATTGGCCTCCCCAAGAATATAGGTACGATATAACATCTCATGGGTTTTTGCCCTTTGCCGATTAACCTCACCAGGGGGGAAGGAATTCAAAAACCATTCACGCGAGGCGCTAAACTCAGCAAATGTATCCTTCTGTTTTAAGCTCCAAGGGGCATGATGGAGGGCATCACCGCGCTCTTCTTCAGTATATGTCTTGTAGTAGATATCTCCAACGGTATCTTTCGCCCCTACCACATTGGGGTTATAACCCCCAGCTCCACCAGAGCTCGCGCCACTTGAGGAAAAGCGGCTAGAAGCCTTGGAAGTAGTAACAGGACCGGTGTTAGGGGGCTTGGTGACCTCAGGGCCTGGAGGTTTAAGAGGCTGATCCATAGCCTTTTTCGCCGCCATCTCCTTCTCCAAGGCCTGCTTCTTAGCCACCTCAGCCAGCCTCTCCTGCTCCGCCCTCCGCTTCCTATCCTCCTCCTCCTTCTTCTTCCTCTCCTCCTCCTCCCTTTTCTTTCTCTCCTCCTCTATCTTCTTCTCTTCTTCTTTCTTTCTCCTCTCCTCTTCTTTCTTACGCGCCTCCTCCACCTTTCGCTGCGTCTCAGCCGCCTTCGCGGCGTCCTGAGCTGCAGCGTCAGTGGACTTGACGGTTATCTTGGGCCTTTTCGCCCCCGCCTCAGCGAATGTAACCGCCTTTTCAGGGGTCTTCTTCTTGATCTCTACAAAACAAGGCAAGTATAAGCAAAGAAGTTTTTTAAGAAAAGAAGAGAAGAAAAGAACATACCAGGAGAAAATTGATACAACGAGCGCAGCCTGCTCGTCTTCCCTATCGCAGGGATCACAACAGATTGAGGCGCGGAGGCCACACCAGTTGTAGCCTCGCTCCTACCCCTTTTTCGCCCAATAAGTTGAGCAGCAGCATCTTCCTCTTCCACTTCTTCGTCCTCTGGGAAAGACGGAGTCGCGCCAGCTTCAGGGTTGCGAGAACCCGCGCTCCCAGAACTCTTCGACCCACCAGCACCAGCTTTCCCCTTAGCTGCATGTGATAAACCTTCATATGAGTCACTGATGATCACATAATCATCCAAGTCACGTTGACGAAGGCGAAGAGTACCTTTGCCAGCAGCAGCTGTTGCGCGACTAGGGCCAGTGCCCTTGCTGGTCACCTCCGGCTCCGCTTTCTTCTTCTTCTTCACCGGTTTCTTCTTCTTCTCCTCTGGGTCAATCCCCAGGTCGCGCAACACACCTGCAAATATTTTAGACCAAGAGCTTAGCTCGCCGTTGGAAGATCCTACGGACTCCTCGCTGGAAAGATAGAAAGTTTCTTTCCCAGCGAGAGTCACAGAGCGCAATGGACGAGGTTTTGGGTATTGCGCACCTTCAGTAGCGGTCGGCGGCGAAGCGAAAGCATCAGCAGCTGGAAACATGAAGTTTCCTTTAATCTGGTCATACCAGCTCTCTTCATCATCGCGCACTGCGCGAACACCCATGGAGCCACCAAAGGTAGTGAAGGCAGCTTGGTAGAGTTGCGCTTCTATAAATAAAAAAGTGTAAGAAGCATTTGCAGCAAATTTACTTAATCAAACAAAGGACTAACCTTGATCGCCAAGCTTTAGCACAGGAACCTCCCTGCTGCTAGGTGACCACTGGTCACTCATTTTGGCTGCAACTAAAACATTTTCCCCAAACACCCGGTTAGGGGTTGGGGTCAGCTGTTGGTACCACAAAGCCGTCTTCGGGATCGGCAGATCTTCCTTGGGTATGGCCTCAGTCCATTCCCTAAAGGTCATAGCGACCGGCACGACTTCTTCCCTGATAAAGAAGAACTTGGGTTTCCAGTCATGGAAACTCTTTGGTGGATTCAACAAGATCTTCTTCGCCGCACCTCGGCTTGCAAACGAGAAGAACCCCATCGTCCTTTGGAGTTGATAGAATGATCGGAATTTGTCGACAGTTGGCTCGATGCCATGAGACTGGCATAAGAACTCGAAGTGTCTCACCCTCACCATCCCAGGTGGACTCATCTGAGATATGTGGAACTGGTAGTAAGAGAGGATGCTACCCAGAAAATTGGTCGCCGGCAGCCGGAAGTTACCCTGAAGAAAGAAATCTTCATAAAGGGTAATATAGCCGGGTGGGGCATCAGCCGCGGTTTGGCCCTGAGCCGGATACCGGGCGTCCCACTCCGGTGGGAACCTAAAACTTCGAACAATCTGTTCGAAGAGACCTAAATCCCACCTGAGGACAGGAACTGGTCCCTCCTCATTAACAGGAGCCTCTCGATGTTCTTCACTCATATTCGTAAGAAAATCTGGAAAAAGGCTCGAAGAAGGTTTGAAGATTTGAAGAAATCTTGAAGAAAATGAAGAACACTTTGAAGATTCAAAGAGTTTTGAGAGGAAATTGGAGAAGAAACGAAGAGAAAGTGAATCTCTCACCCTTCTCTTCGGATATTTATACCCATCGCATTTAATGCGATGGGTAACCGTGCCGCACTAGCCGCAAGGGCAACCAACGAGAGGTTGCCACGTCGAGCGGGAAAACAGGGACGACGGTTACCACGCGCGCGTGGCACCCACTCTCCTGACATGAAGTGCAACCGCCGCAGGCGGCATGATGACACCCGTGCCAGGGGTCAACTCAAACGTCGCCCTCAGCGACTTATCTCACCAACCTGTCAGAGGTTCAAATTTCGAAGTTTCCCGCCATAAAACGTGCAAGTAACTTCATGCAGAAGTCACAAGAGTCGCGCCAGATATACGTAAACTACTAATACCTCGCGCGATTAAAAGGACAAACAAGATATCACTCGACACCTGCCTAGTACCTGCGCATCGAAAACAACAGTTTTCTACATGCGCCTTACAAGTCAAGACCAAAAGGACAACTTCCCCTTCTCTTATTTTTATCAAGTCCAGAGCTCCAACCACTTGCGTTGCGCATGGTGCAGCACTGGACTGGGGGGACTTGAAGGGGTATGGTCCCAAAAAGTCGCGCAAACCTCATAACAGGTTGCACGTGAGACCATACTCCTTAGCATAACAACCTGATAGTAACAACCTCGCGCAGCTTACGTCACATTATGACTTAGCCCCGCGCGAGGAAGAGCACATAATGAAGTCAGATAGCAACACTTAGCATAAAAACAATGGTATAAGTGAGCACACTAGCCCCGCGCGGGTTAGTGGCCACCAAACAAAATCCCCTCCATAAGAATACGCGCTGTTACCTACAGAGGTACACAGGGTACAAGTGGCAGTAAAAAGAGCCAATGAACGTCCAGCAGGCTCTGTTCAATCGTGCGCCACGATCTTCTGACGATAAGTACACAAGGACGCCTACATGGCACCAATCAAGAGACGGGGACAACTGTCCCACGATCTCCACTTGTCTGCTGATGACAGAAGGGACAACAAGGCCGACAACAATGACACGTGGCTCCAATCAAGGTGCGCCAGCACCGACGAGCATCTAGAAGCCACTAAGCAGTCGAGGCCAGCAAGGCAAAGAGCATATTCGTTGTTGTCCGTTTCTGGCCCAAGGCCCATCAGCCCACAACCTCTTACACCTCTCCGGCTATAAATAGAGACCTTCATTCCTCAGGTTATTCATTCTATTCTCTCGGCTCTCACTCTTAACTACTTAATTACTCTCAAAGCAGTCGCTTATTCTCACGCCGGAGCCCGGTTAAGAGGGAAACCCCCACATTCCCCTCTTAACGAGTAACGGTGTTCTGTTTTGCAGGTTGATTAACCAGTAGGAGCTCAAATACCTCAAAGAAGATTAACCACTATGATAGGAACATAAACCCCTCTAATTAATACCTTAATTAGATCACTGTTTCTTCAGATGTGCATGGTGAAACAAGACGTAGACGATAGAATAACACTTACCAACATTCTTTTTTTGTTCCGTTTGTAAGCTCTCCAGCGGCTTGCTGGCTCTTTATATATAGACATAAAGTGATTTTGCCGTTAAAAGAAAAACACTTGCAAACAAAGTCGATATTTGATTATTCATAAGCTAAAAAGACTAAAATACCCCTCACATCACAACAAGTTCAATCTTAGATCTTTTGTGCAAGTATCTGAACCCTACGTCTCTCTCTCCTTACCGCCTTCGATTGCATCCGCCCCTATCTTTTCTTCATCGATTCACGAACAAATCAGGTAATTGACTCTATCGATTTGTTAATTCTACAATTTTGTTAGATTTGATGTTACCGAAGATCAAACTGTTAGTTAGATTAGGGCTAGGGTTTTGTCTTCAAATTGGTTCTAATCCTGTAAATATGTGATGATTGGTGACCTTTTTCAGTTTCTTTTTGCTGTATGGATTAAATTCGACAGTTTTTAGTAAACACTAATGGTTTTTTATTGAAATTTTCGTTACATTTGTGATGTTCTAGGGTTTAGATGTTGTTGTTAAGCTGTTAGAATGATTTATTTGGCTGTAAATTGTTGAAGTGTTTAGCTATGTTGTCAAAGCGCACACTCATAGGACGAGCCTGGATCCCGGAGCTTAGAAGGTATTTTAAAGCTAGGCGCATAGTATAAAATGCCGTTTTTAGGGTTTATTTTTACCTTTTTTTGCCGGAGCTTGGTCGGAATTTAGCTGTAAATTGGCCTGAACCTGCGCAACATCACTTTTCCGGTCACAGAACACAAGGTGGATAGCACTGCACTTCTCTGTGTGTGTGCCACCCGCCACGTCTTGTGTGATTTTGACAATATAGGTTTTTGTGACCATTGAATGTTTGTTTCAAAAGACCACTACTTATGCTAGAATTATAAAACAACCACAAAATATGGCTGAGTGTTAAAAGCTGAATTTTACTAGTGGGATTTAGTTTAGATGATTCGAAATGGGTAGTTTGCAATGAAAGTATGTATAATGATTAGAATTGGTCGTCTGTTGTTATGATTTGAAGTGAAGTGAAGTTATAAGTAAGATGGTCAAAGTCAATGGAAGTTGCCATGTCACTATTTTGAATTGGTTGTGGGTGTGGAAGCTTTCATTTTGAATAGATGTTCATGTTCCCTACGCCCGAAGCATTCTACTTTACTGTGTACATTAAATAATGTTGTTTGTTAACAAGACTGATTTTGTATACTTATCTATGTATTTATATTTTGTTTTCTTTTGTATTTTGCAGAACTAATGGCACATAGAATATTGAGAGACGTTGAGGCGGATGGTTGGGAACGATCTGATTTCCCAATCATATGTGAGTCATGTCTAGGTGACAATCCGTACCTTCGAATGGTATTTTCCAAGCTTTGTTCTTTCTTGTAATTTATGGTTCATTTTTAAGTAGTAGCTTATTGTTTACTTACTTATAGAATAAACTAGTACTATATTTACATATTGGACGACAAGGTGGGGACTAGGAAACTTTTGCTCGTTTTCTGTCATTACTATTGTGTAACAGGATGTTTGGATTTGCATTTTGGAACCGATTTTCTGACGTTAGTATAGTCAGAGTTCGTTTTCTGATAAAAACATTCTGCTACTTGTTGTGTTATTTTGATGTCATATATTTTGTTTTGTATAATCAGTTTCATACCGACTGCATCAAAACTGATAAATAGGGTAAAATAAATTTACATATTTACCTTTCTTTAAACATGATTTGAAGGACTTCTAGTTTCATTTAATTCACACTATTTTTCTCACATAGATGTCACTTCTGTAATTAGTTACTTCAATTACTTAATTCATTAGAGATAGCTAAACTTTATCTGATAATTTACAACTTAAAAAGGTAGAAGTACAATTTTCGGTTTTGTGCTCAACTACTTCTAGTTATTTTATCATATATTTTATTTGGCATCACATAATTTACTTAACTTTAATACCTTATACATGTAAACGCCCCTCTTCAATTTTTTTTTTGCTTACTAGACTCTTTTCTTGATATGTAAACATTATCTCCCATAGTTCCATGGGCATTCAGTGCGTCAGATTCTTTTTTCATTGTTTGAATTGGAATTATATTTCATTTATTCGTTTGGCTGTATGGGGCTCATTTGGTTTCTATACAAGATGCTATACAACTTTAATATATGGGCATTCGGTCTCTTTTTTCGTTGTATTTTACTTTGTTAAGTCAACTGTCACTTACTCATATGGCCTAACGAGGTTCATGTGTTTCTATGCAAGATATTAAACAAAATTAATATATTGGCAGACAAAAGCAAATTATGATAAGGAGTGCAAGATCTGCACTAGGCCATTTACAGTGTTCAGGTGGAGACCTGGTAGGGATGCAAGATACAAGAAAAGTGAGATCTGCCAAACATGCAGCAAGTTGAAAAACGTTTGTCAAGTTTGCCTTTTAGATCTTGAATATGGTTTACCAGTTCAAGTTCGTGATACGGCACTCAGTATCAACTCAAATGACTCCATACCAAAGAGTGATGTCAACAGGGAATACTTTGCTGAGGAACATGATCGCAGGGTATGTACCTTTACAATCTATACACAATTTTTTAATGCAAATATAAAGTCACAACTGATAAGATCTTATTATTATTGTTTTCTTTGATGCAGGCAAGAGCTGGTCTAGATTATGAGTCCTCGTATGGAAAGGAACGACCAAATGACACTATTTTGAAACTGCAAAGGACAACACCGTATTACAAGAGGAATCGAGCACATATTTGCAGTTTTTTCATCAGAGGCGAATGTACTAGAGGTGCTGAATGCCCTTACAGGCATGAGATGCCTGTCACTGGCGAGTTATCCCAGCAGAATATCAAAGACCGTTATTACGGGTATGCCACTATCCATCCACTCATTACCCCTATTTTTTAAAACACAAATATATAACTTTTTTTTTTATTATGTGATTTGCAGAGTTAACGATCCAGTTGCGCTAAAACTACTAAACAAGGCAGGCGAAATGCCGTCGTTAGAGCCCCCAGAGGACGAGAGCATTAGAACGTTATACGTAGGAGGGCTGGATGCGCGAGTTTCCGAGCAAGACCTTAGAGACAACTTTTACTCTCACGGTGAAATTGAATCCGTAAAAATGGTTCTCCAACGCGCGTGTGCCTTTGTTACCTACACTACTCGAGAAGGTGCAGAAAAAGCAGCTGAAGAACTCTCGAACCGACTCGTCATCAAAGGCCTTCGGTTAAAACTAATGTGGGGCCGCCCACAAGCACCGAAGGTTGACGGTGAACCAGGTTCGGATGAAGCGAGACAACAAGCGGTTGCTCACAGTGGATTGTTACCCCGTGCGGTTATATCACAGCAGCAGAATCAGTTTCAGCCGCCAGGAACTTCCGCTAGTCAGGACCACCAACACCCGCCACCACCAATGCATTATTTTAATATACCGCCTCCACCACCTCAGCATGGCCGTGCGTTTTATCCTTCAATGGATCCTCAAAGAATGGGTGCGGTGATCCATTCTCAAGACGGGAGCGGTGCTAGTGGGTCGGGTGAGAATAGAAGTGGTGGTTCAGATCAGCGGCCACATTATGCTGCTTATCCACCGCCACCGCTTCCACCTCAAGGCGGTGGACAATACTACCAGCAGTATTATCCACCACCACCGTACGGGTATGGTCCACCTCCACCTTATCAACAATACCGTCCACCGTCTCATTCACCCTCAATGCCGCCAAGTGGACCAAGCAGTGAACAAGCACATCAACAGAAAGCACCGGTGCCACCAGCGGCGCCGCCAGTGGCAGCTGCAGCAGGGCCACCACCACCACAATGAAGAAAAAAATTATTTGTGGTTAAACTGTGGGTCTTGCTAATATCATTCTGTTGAATGAATTATTTATGCTTGTTCATTTTTGTTATGCAGTTTGTATCTTGACGGTTTGGATGGTTTTCCAAATTACTTATTTTATAACTTCGGTTTAGTAAGTGCATGTTCTTATTGATTTAGGTAGGATTTTGATTGGTAAACTTTTTATCTAGTCTTAATCATGTGCTTGCTTCAGTTAATTTTAGTTTAGTTTCACAATCAGATCTTTTAAAATGTTTTGCTGAAAAAAATATATATTTTAATATTAGAAATGTGTTTCTAAACCAAATTGTTTTGAAAGATTGCAAATTATTTTGTTGGTACAAAAACCTGTTTGAAAAAGTCCCGGCTTCAGCACCTTTTTTAACCAGTGTGTGATTTAGTTAATACACAATTTACAACATACATGTGAGTTTGAGGAGTTTTAGATGAAGATAATTACAGGATGGTTTGTGTGGTTAGACTATATCGCACCTTTAGTTTTTACCTTTCCAAAATTGCACATATAGGATTATAGGGTATATTTGGTATGAAACTTTTAGTAGTTTCTAGTTTTAAACTTTTAAGAAAAAACTCATACTCAATAAAAAGCTTTGTTTGTTTGAAGGAGCTTGAAGCTTTTAGATTAGGAGCTTGAAGCTTTTGGTTGAACGCTCCTACTAGTAGTGTTTAGAAGGAGCTACAAGCATTTAGGGAAAAAACGACTATTTTAACCTCTAAAGATAATGAACATTATAGTTATGTTTTATTAGTTAGAGTAAATTACGATTTTGGCTCCTGTGGTTATATCACTTTTACCCTTTTAGCCCGAAAAATAATTTTTTAACATCTAAGCCCCCAACGTTTTTTTTCTAACCCTAACGTCTTTTTTTTCTAACCCTTTTGGCCCCTAACATTTAATGGATGGGGTTAGTGTTAGGGGCCAAAATATACCGTTATTAGCTGAAAACTCAATTTTTTTTTTTTTTTTTTGGAAACTTGAATACTTTAAAGTTTAAACACAAGTCAAATTTTTAGCCAAAATATACCGTTATTAGCTGAAAACTTAATTGAGTCATGCACAAAGCTAATGACCGAACCATAGTTTTAACCAAAATTGATTGGATAATAAAGTCTCATAGCCAAAACTTTCGGTTTTGGACTTTTGGTTAGATGAGGTCGCACAACCAACCCAAACACCGATCACCCCCATCTTCCACGTCACCTCCACCTCACACCTTGCTCTCCAGACCATCAAGGGGGTGGTGCTTTCCCTTCACCGAACTCAACCTGAAAAAAGTGGGGAATCGGGGAATAGTGCATTTAACATATTAAATATATCTTATAAAATTGACTTAACATGTTAAAATTCAATTTTTTAAACTTTTTTTTTCAGCACTTTTCCTTATAAAAATGGGTAGAAGCTACTCCAATAAAAAATCATTTTTGTAAAAAAATTACCCTTTTTTTATAACTGTTTCTTAAACATTTTTTTTATATTTTTAATTTTTAAAATTTTTTATTAAAAATGCTTCTACATGTATTTATAAGGAAAAGTGCCGATTCAAAAAAATGATTTTTAACATGTTAAGTTGAATTTTTAAGATATATAATGAAGTGTCCCCCGCTTTCCCATTTTTTTAGTGTTCTCCAACGAACACTCCCCTATGTATATATATAGGGACACAGAGAGAGAGAATGCAGTCGGGGAGAAGCGAAGAATTCCCCGAGCCCACCGAAACCGAAGAGCGGAGGGCGGGGTGTTTCTCTTCGACGCCGACACCAGCTAGGTCTCCTTGAGCCCTTCCACAAGCCACACCCTACGGCCTAAGCCGTAAAATATCCATAATGTTTTTAATAGTTCACTTTTATGGTTTAAAACTTGTGTACTTTATTTAGTAATTTTTATATATTGACTTTATACAAATAGATAAAAGATCAAATACAAATAGTCTTATCGTTCAAAACGTATGATTGGCTTGGAAAAGTAAAAAAAAACGTGGTGGAATTTTCGTAATTATTCTATTAGTAGAGTAATTATGATGCACTTATAGAATAATTTTGAATGACTAGTTGTTTGATGTACTTGTAAAGTAATTTTGAAATTTATGTTGTTTGATGAACTTTGTAGATAAAATGTGCATGTAATGTTATTTTGATTAACTAGTAGAGTAATTATGATACACTTGTAGAGTACATTGAATTTTATGTTGTTTGATACACTTGTAGTGTTTACTCTACTAACAGAACAATTACGAAAATGTCACTATGTTTTTTTCCTTTTCCCTTCCTTTCGTACGTTTTGTACGTTAAGTGCGTGTTTATACGCGATCTTTACTCTATACAAGAGTTTTTATTTATTTATTATTTATTTTTTTTTATTTTTTTAAGGGAGCATGTTTCTTCTATATTTGAAAAGTCGGACTAGCAGGTCACTGTGTTTTACTTCCCAAAATCTAAAAGAGCCTTTGTTAAACGGTCCTACAAACCAGGCTGTACCGTTTGAACCGATCATCTCATCAGTTCGGTTTGCATGTAATGGATGGTTAAACGGTTAGAATTTTATTTTTCAGCTAAACCGGCAAACCAACTATTCGATTTTGTAGAGGTAGTTTTATTTATTTATTTACTTTTATCTTACTTTAAACTATTCATTTAAATTATTCCCCTTGTCAGGTAGTTAAGTTAAGTTGTGCTACTAAGGGGCTGTTTGGCTAAGCTTTTCAAAACTACTTATTTGCTTATTTGCTTTTCTGAAAAGCAAATAAGTCAATAAGCTGTTTTGAAAAGCTTTAAAATAGAGCTTTTCAAAATGACTTATTTGCTTATTTGCTTTTCAGAAAGCAAATAAGCAAATAAGTCATTTTGAAAAGCTTAGCCAAACAGCCCCTAAATATGACGGTCAAGATATCGAAAAAGTAGCAAAGAAGAAATAGAAATGGGTGGGTGAAGACCAAGCAAATGATAGGAAATGTGAAGGAAGTGTGAAGTAGAGACAATTGTAAAAGAAAATTAATAGAGTTATTGAAAGCGTCAAAAGTACTTACAAATTAATAAATTGAAAGCTTTTCTTTCCCTCCCCATTTAACTACTTACCTCAAAGGCTCAAAATGTATACTAACTAATAATTAAAATCAAAATTTATATATATGAATCACTCTTTTATAATAATGAATGCACATGCTTTGCGAGGGTTCATTTTTAAATAAAACTAGTTTTTTTTTTCGTCGCGCATTGCGTCGAAACTGAGCAAATGATAATTTAAAACATACATGATTTGAAAATAAAACATGTTATTTAGAAAGTCAAACCATTAGGGCAGGCGGGATGGAGCCGTGATGGGCTTCCATCACGCGTGATTGCATCCATGGGCGAAGGATAGTGGGGGCGGGAGGGGGCGGCCGACCCCCCGAACTTTTCGCTCAGTAGTAGAGAGTATGTAGTTTTTGTGTAGAATTTTTTTGGTATATACGTTTTCGACCCCCCTTTTATAGAAATTTTTTGGTATATACGTTTTCGACCCCCCGGTCGAAAATCTCAAGCTTCGCCACAGATTGCATCCAAAACACCGTCGCCACCATTACTTTTCACGTGTGAAAAGTTATTTCCGTGGAAAAGTTCACGCGTTGAATTTGTGTTTGTGACCGTTGGCAATTTTGACCGTTATTTTGAACGGTAATGTTGAATAAAAAAAACCTTTAAACTATTTATATATACTTCACAATTTTTAACCATTTCACACACACCAAAATACAAACACATATCACACATTCTACATATTTCACAAATGGATTTTCCTACGGATTCGACGTTTCCGATGGACAGCGATAGCGATACCCAGTCGTCTTCTGACAATGAGACGCTTAAATATTCTGTGTCGGTGTATAACGAACTTGAATCAAGTTCGTCCCGCCCAAAGAAGAAGATGGTGGATCGTGATCGTATACATGCCAACGAAGTGTTAATGAACGATTATTTTGTGGAGAATCCGGTCTACAATGCCGAAACGTTTAGAGATCGGTTTCGTTTACCAAAAGAATTATTTTTAAAGATTGTTGGAGACATCGAAGGAACCGAAGAATGGTTTCAAGAAGGTTATGATGCGAGGGGCAAACCAAGTTTCACGCCGATACAAAAATGCACGCCCGCCATTCGCCAACTAGCGACAGGTAACCCTCCCAATCAATTTGATGAAATATGAATACCTAGCTATGTCGGCCAGAACTTCACGTCAATGTCTACAATTTTTTTGCAACGTAGTCATTAAATTGTATGGTAAACAGTTTTTACGTAAACCGACGAGACACGACATCTCACGTATTTACATCGCACATGAGGCTAGATGGCATTTTCCAGGGATGCTCTGTAGCATCGATTGTACACATATCGAGTGGAAAAATTGTCCAAGAGAGTTGCGAGGGGCGTATGTTAGGGGTGACGTCAAAAGACCAACCATCATACTTGAAGCGGTGACGTCGAATGATTTATGGTTTTGGCATTCATATTTCGGTGTTCTAGGTTCAAAAAACGACATCAATGTTTTGCACACGTCGCCGTTATTCCAATCCGTAACGGATGGTACCGCACCCTTCTGTCCATTCTATGTTAACGGACGATATTACAGATGAGGCTTTCTTCTTGTGGATGGTATCTACCCATCATGGTCTATTTTTGTGAAAGCTCCTTCATTTCCTGCCGAGGCTAAAGAAATCGCGTTCAAAAAGTTGCAAGAATCGGCAAGAAAAGATGCTGAGAGGGATTTTGGTGCTTTAAAGGGTAGATGGGGCATACTAAGCCGGCCGATTCGTGCGATGAACAAGAAATCAATACATAGCATAGTATATGCATGTCTCATATTACACGATATGCTAATCAAAGAAGACGGACGTGCAATATCTCCAGATTGGGTGCCAGACCCCCCTACACAAGTTCACGTTCCAGAAAATATCCAACAAGACTTGCGTGATGAAGAAACTCACTTTCGGTTGAGATACGATTTAATCGAACTAGTAGGTTCTTTAGGTTTGGAGTTTCCTGATTCGGACGAGGAGTAGAGTTTCTTTATTATTTTTTTAATTGTAATCTAAAATATTTCTAGTATGTTTAATTGAACTAGTATGTTTTAATTTTAATGAAATTTATAATTTTAGTGTTTTATTGTTAATTTCAAATTTAAAAAAAATTTAAAAAAAGTTGTGAGTGATGACCACCCCCGATAAAAAAAGGTTGTGAGTGATGGAATAATGGTTGATGACATGGCGGAACTTGATTGGATGTTGTGAGTGATGAGTGATGACCACCCCCACCCCCTTAGAACAGTTTAGTTTATCATTGTACCGTTTTATGACACAAAAAACATTTTATTTTGAATACAACTTCGTTTTTAACAAAACTTATAATGGAATGTTGAGGGAAAAAAATAAACACGACTACGTACTTAAGGTTTTAGAATAAAAGTTATAAACGTAAATTATTAAAAAAAGGAATAATGAATTTTAATAATCCCAACCATTGCTCATTGGCCGGCAACGGTCCTAACTTAAAAAATTCCCACTGGCAGTCCCATCTTTTCACATATTGGCCTTCAATGGACCCTGACTAGCAGAATGCTAACGCCGTTTGTCTCCGGTCGCCGGAAAACTCCATTTTGACCGGAAAACTCAACATTTTCGTCTCAAACCTCTTTGTAACCTTATTATGCACCTTTAGGAACCCTTTCTAGTAAAAAAGCCCCAATTATTAAGGTCGCCGAAAAATTCTTTTTGACCGGAAAATTCAACTTTTTAGCCGGAAAACTGAAAGTTTTCATCCCAAACCTGTTTGTAACCATAGAACGGACGTTTAGGAGCCTTTTTCCGACCAAAAACGTTTTTCCAGCGACCAGAGACTAACGGGGTTAGGATTCTGTTAGTCAGGATCCATTAAAGGCTAATATGTGAAAAGATGGGACCACCAGTGTGAATTTTTAAAGTTTGGACCGTTGTCGGCCAACGGACAATAGTTGGGATTATTAAAATCCATTATTCCTTAAAAAATATCTAATTATTTGATAAATTAATATAGGGTAAATTACACTTTTCGTCCTTTATGTTTGTACCTGATTGCAACAGATAGTCTTTAACTTCAATAATTACAATCACAATCCTTTATTTGCAAAACCTGTTACACTCTACGTCTTTTAGTACTAACCAGATTAAAATTTTTAGGTAAGTTTATTCACTTAATGCTATTTTGGTCAATTCATGTTTTTATTTAAATGTTTAATAAATAAAACAAAAAAAATTGCATATACATTTCATCTTCCCCAATTTCCTAACCCTAAAATCCTAACCACCACATCTTGCCACCACCACCACATCCTGCCACCACCACTGCGGCCACACCCACCACCCCTAACCCTTCTTGTGCTGCTCTGCCAATGTTGAAGAAAAAGTCGATTATCAGGTGCTGAGTGCCATCAACACTTCTTACAATGATATCCTTATCCTCGACTCTCCTCAATCACACATGCTCCTTCTTGGCCCTACCAGCATGCTGCTTTCATATTGCATTGTTTGGGTTTATTATTGTTAGTGCAGGATTTTAATGACCTGTGATCCTTACATGATATCCTAACGAGTGATCCTTGTTTCTTTGGCAGATAGTGATCCTCAGAAGATGGATCATCCTAAGGATCCTCATACTAACGATTGTTCTCTTTGAATTTAATGTTGTTTTGCAGGAATTACGAGTTGGACCTGGTCTTGGCAACGTTATTAAGGAATCTTTCACATAAATCTCGCACATACATCGCCGGAAATAGACGTTGTGGAGAATAAGGAAACTTAGCACAATTTACGGGCAATTAGTTAGGCTAAATTTACTTCTATTTTTAAAGGGGTAACGAGCTAGTAGTTAGGTGACTTGCCTAAAATTCGACCACACACGCTTATATAAATTGCACTCTTGAGCATTCGGAAGACACAACACGTTTCTTACACACTCTAGCATACTACACCATAGTGATCCTTGTACCTAGCTCGTTACTATCCGAAGTTGTAAAACTTGCTTGTTATATTGAAGTTTGGTGATCGGTAGTTTCCATCACCCGAGGTTTTTTATGCCGAAGATCATTCACTGATCAAGGGCTTTTTCCTCGTATAAATCCTTGTGTCACTTGTGCAATTTACATTTATGTGATCCTTTACTTTATCCATCACTACAAGCATCATTCCCCGTTTACAAAGAGTTTGGTTGTATTATCCTTGTGAGATTTTTGACCAAAACAGTTTGGCGCCCACCGTGGGGCAATTGGTGCTTCATTCATAAAAAAGATTCCCGTTGCTGATCATTCTGGATCATTGCATACATGGCTTCATCGTTGAAGAATACCTCTACAGCGATGTCCGCAGTCAGTTCATCTCAGGGCATTCCACCTTTGCCTCCACCACCAGCTGGATCTCAGAAAAATACTGAGAAGAGACCTACTCCCATTTTCTCTAAAACTCCATCTTCTTCTGCTCTAACTTCTTCTGCTCCCAGTACTAGTGATATATTTACTTTGATTTTGCAGATGAGGGATCGTATTCAGCGGCAGGATGAAACTAATGACAGGATCCTTGAGGAAATCAGAGATCTCAAAAGACAGAAGAAAACGGCAGGGGATCATTCTCCACTGATGCCCAAATCTTTGAATTTTGATACTCCGATGATTACTTCTCAGCCATCAGAGGTCCCAGACATTCAACATGTGGGTGGATCAAGAGGAGTACACTTCGGCTCAGCAATAGTGACTCAGGCATCAGGTTCATATTTCCAGCCAGCAGGATCCTATCCTCAGCATATGGGATCCTTCGTGAATTTAGGAGCCTACTCAGGAGCGCAGCAGGTTCAAGGATCCTCCTTTGTTCCAGGATCGTCCCAGGTTCAAGGATCCTCCTTTGTTCCAGGATCATCCCAGGTTCAAGGATCCTCTTTCGTTCCAGGATCATCCCAGTTTCAAGGGTCCATCCAGATGCCAGGATCCTTGAAGAGTTTGCAAATAGGAAGTTCAGATGTCCATCAAGGAGATTTTATTCCAATGCAGACCATTGCTTCCACTGGTCCCTCCATCATCTCAGAATCCCAGCAATATGGATTCACATCCAATGTTCCTAACCTGAACCCGATGGGAGGTAACGCTTTTAATAATTCTCTTACCACTAACCATGGATTCATGCAGGATACAGGTATCAACCATGCTATGGCCAGAGAACTGCAGAAACTGAAGGATATGATATCAAGTGTTCCAGGGGTAGTCAAACCTATCCCGGAGATTGTAGATGGAAGCCATAAGGTATCTCGTTTTGCACCACCAATTTGTGATGCTGAGATACCCAAAAGATTCCATATTCCGACTATGAAGCTGTATGATGGTACAACGGATCCTGAGGAACACATAGCACAATACAGGGAGAGGATGGAGATCAATCCGATTCCAGAAAGGTTAAAGGAAGCATGCCTATGTAAGGGATTTGGGTCCACTCTTACTGGATCAGCTCTTAAATGGCTGCTAAGTCTTCCCCCTTACTCTATTACTTCGTTTGCTAATTTAGTTAACTTATTCAATAATCAATTTTCTTGTAGCAGAAAATTTGAACGATTAACTAGTGATTTATATAGGATAACTCAGGGTCATAATGAATCATTAAGAGATTATATAACCAAATTTAGTAAAGAATCCTTGGACATTCCCAACTTGGATGTAGCCACAGCTGTCGAGGCCTTCAAAATGGGGTTGCTTAGGGATTCATTGTTCTATGATGATCTTGTTATGACACCATGCAGGAACCTAGACGAAGTAAGGACTCGGGCACTCTGGTTCATCCGGCTAGAGGATGACAAGAGGATCCAGGAGAGACAAGTAGGATCCTCAAAACAAGAAAAGCAAGGATCCTCTTTCAAAAGCAACAAATTCAAATCCTACAACAGAACTGACAACCAGAACGTGCATGCTGTTGACCAAGAAGAGGATGATGAGGATTATCCTCCGATTTCTGAATACTGTTTTTCCGTTGATAACCATGAACTAATCCTTGCAATGCAGAATCTAGGAGAAAAAGCCAGATGGCCCAGAAAAAATGACAAACCAGCCGCAGCTAAAGATAAATCAAAGTGGTGTGCATACCATGAGGATTTTGGGCATTTGACAGAGGAATGCATCGCATTGAGAAAGGAAATTGGATATCTGCTAAGCAAGGGGCATTTAAAAGAGTTGTTGGGAAGAAAAAAGCCAAGGACTCAGGATCCTGAAAGGATCCCTGAAAAAGCTCCAGCTCCTCCGGCAGATGCACAAGTGATAAACTTTATTTCTGGAGGATCAGACATCTGTGGTACATCCTTTTCAGCAGCTAAAAGGCATGCAAAGGAAGCTAAAATGGATAATGGGGAAAGACCTATTCGAACATCAAGTGTTTCGGAAGGAAAAGTGATAACCTTTGATGAGGATGATCGCGTAGACATCCAGGATCCTCATCATGATAGTTTAGTTATTACTCTCTTTATTTCTAACCATTTTGTCTGCAGGATCCTAATTGACGGAGGAAGCTCAGTAAACATTATTCAGCTTGATGTTCTGAAGAAAATGGGTATTCCTGAATCAGACATCACACCAAGATCCTCCGTGCTTGTGGGATTTAGTGGCGAAACTAAGAAAACCCTGGGGGACATCAAACTCCCAATTTACGTGGAAGGATTACATAATTATCAGAAATTTTGTGTTATTGACTGTTTATCTTGTTGTAATGTTATCCTTGGCAGGCCCTGGATACACGATATGAAGGCAGTCCCATCCACCTACCATCAATGTGTAAAGCTCCCTAGCCCTTGGGGAATAATCAAGATCGATAGTGATCAGCAGGAGGCTAAGGATTGTTACACCTCATCAATGAAACCAGCCTCGAAATCAAGGGAGCAATAGCAATTAAAGTATCCTCCAAGGGATGTCTTGGAGGCAAGAGAGCAGGATGTGGACGAAATCCTCTTGGATCCTGATGATCCTGAATCCAAAATCTATATCGGATCAGGGATCCTTGGACAAATGAAAGAAGACATTGTATCCTTCCTCAAAAGAAGAAAATCTACCTTTGCATGGAAACATGAGGATATGACAGGTATATCTAAGGATATTATCACTCATAAACTTGGCATTGACAGGTCAGTTAAACCAATCCATCAAAAAAGGAGGAAGTTTGCACCAGAAAGAAATGCCATTATCCAGGAAGAGGTAGAAAGATTACTACGAGCAGGTATGATTAGAGAAGTAAAGTATCCAAAATGGCTGGCCAATGTGGTTGTTGTTCAAAAGAAAAATGGAAAGTGGAGGGTATGTGTCGATTTCACTGATTTAAATAAGGCATCTCCCAAGGATCCTTTCCCATTACCCCACATTGACTCCATGGTGGATGCAACGGCGGGTCATGAACTGTTAACCTTTATGGATGCATCATCTGGATTCCAACAAATTCAGATGGAACCATCTGACCAAGAGGATACGGCTTTTATGACCCCAACCGGTTTATATTGTTATATTGCTATGCCGTTTGGATTAAGGAATGCAGGTGTAACATATCAAAGGCTGGTGAATATGATGTTCAAAGATCAGATTGGACAAACTATGGAAGTATACATAGAAGATATGGTAGTAAAATCCAAAAAAGCGGAGGATCACCTAAGGGACTTGGAGGAAGCATTTGATATCCTTGATAGTTATAACATGAAGCTTAATCCTTCAAAATGTCACTTTGGTGTTAAAGCAGGTAAATTCTTAGGATATATGGTAACTCAGAGGGGCATTGAAGCAAGCCCGGAACAAATCAAAGCATTGGTGAATATCAAATCCCCTGCCAACGCTAAGGATGTGTAAAGGCTAACAGGCAGGATAGCAGCTTTAAACAGATTTATATCCAAATCCTCAGAAAAGTGTAAAGAATTCTATGATATCCTAAGAAAGAACAAGAAATTCGAGTGGACTGAGAAGCATGAGAATGCTTTACAAGCCCTCAAAGAATACCTGTCCTCAGCTCCAGCATTGATGAAACCAGAAAAAGGAGATGTGTTATCCTTATATCTTGCGGTATCCTCAAAAGCAGTAAGTGCAGTCCTTGTTAAGGATCATGAAGGAAACCAGAGATGTCCGGAAGGATGGCTAAGTGGGTAGTAAAGCTTAGTGCCCATGATATAAGATATGAGCCTAGAACAACCATCAAATCTCAAGCATTAGCAGACTTTGTGGCTGATTTCAGTAGTGATTTACAAAAGGAAGCCGAATTGGAAGTCCAGCAGCTGGATGAGACCAAGGATCATTGGATACTGCATACTGATGGATCCTCAAATGTTAAAGGCACGGGGCTTGGTATACTACTAAAATCGCCACAGGGGGACATAATACCCCACTCCATAGCTTGTGAGTTCCAAGCCACTAATAATGAGGCTGAATATGAGGCCTTGATTGCTGGTTTGCAAATTGCTAAGCATATGGGGATCAGGTATCTTGAGGTATACGTGGATTCATTGTTAATCACTAATCACTTTAATGGATCCTACGTTGTTAAAGGTGAAAAACTAACCAAATATTTAGAGATAGTCAAAGAATTGGCACTTTCCTTTGTTTTCTTTAGTTTGACACAGGTACCAAGGGAAGAAAATACAGAAGCTGATGCATTGGCCAATCTAGGATCATCTTTGAAGATCCCAGAGGATATAAGTATCCCCATCATCCATATCCTGGCTCCTACTATTGAAAATCAGGTGGCCATGGAAATAGAAGAGGATTCTGCAATGATCCCTAGTGAGGATACTCGATCTTGTTCAGGATCATGGATCTCACCAATCATGAGATACTTACAACACGGAGAGATTCCTATGGGAGAAAACCCTAGGGCTTTCAGAATTAAGGTATCTCAATTCACAATCTTAAATAATATGCTGTATAAGCGATCTCTTGTAGGACCATATTTAAGATGTATCGAGGATCCTAAGTTCAAGAAGTTTTAAAAGACTTCCATGAAGGAGATTGTGGAAACCATACTGGGGGCAGGGCATTGTTCTCAAGGATCTTAAGGACAGGATGCTACTGGCCAACTATGAAAAGGGATGCTGTGGAGTATGCTAAGAAGTGTGATCCTTGTCAAAGACACAGCAATATCCTTCATCAACCGGCTGAATTTCTACATCCTATACCTTCCTCTTGGCCATTTATGAGATGGGGGATGGATATAGTTGGCAAGCTCCCTAAGGCACCTGGTGGAAAAGTGTTCATGCTTGCTATGACTGATTACTTCTCCAAGTGGATAGAGGCTGAAGCCTTTGCCCAAGTCAGAGAAAAGGAAGTTATATCCTTTATTAAGAGAAATATTAAAAATAGATTTGGCATTCCTTCTGAAATTGTATGTGATAATGGTTCCCAATTTATTGGGAGCAGAACTACTAACTTTTGTGACAGCTGGGGGATTAAGATGATAACATCAACACCAGTCCACCCACAAGCTAATGGTCAAGCAGAATCATCCAACAAGATTATCATCAACAATTTGAAGAAGAAACTTGGATCCAAGAAGGGGAAATGGGCAGAAGAATTACCTTATGTGCTTTGGGCTGATAGGACATGTTTTGGTCAAAAATCACACAAGGATAATGCAACCAAACTCTATTTAAACGGGGTATGATGCTTGGTTTATTGAAAAAGTAAAGGATCACTTCAATATGAAATATGCAAAGACACAATGATTTATACGAGGAAAAAGCCCTTGATCAATGTATGATCTCCGGCATAAAAAACCTCGGGTGATGGCAACTACTGATCACCAAACTTCAATATAAGAAAAAATGGTTACAACTTCGGATGATAATGAGCTGAGTACAAGGATCACTATAGTTTCGAGTGTCTAAGCGTGTGAGAATTGTGTTGTGTGTTCTTCCGAATGGGGAAGAGTGTTATATATACAAGTGTAGGTGACCTATTTTAGGTAAAAAGACTAATAATCAGCTCATTACCCCTTTAGAAATAAAAGTAAATCTAGCCTAAATTGTCGCCCTTGAATCATGCCAAGTTTCCATATCCTTTGCAACGTCCATCTCCGATTAAGCACATGCTATAATTGTAAAGACGCGTCCTTTGATCATGATGCTAAGAGCGGATCCTGCTAGATGTTCCTGCAAAATATCACTTAATTCAATGAAGGTAACTGTTAGCATGAGGATCCTATAATGGTCCATGATCCTGATCCTGAAGTCCTGCTGAGGATCACTATCTGCTAAAGAAACAAGGATCACTGGTTAGGATCACATGTAAGGATCATATATCATAAAAATCCAGCCCTAACAATTGCCCCCAAAATATAAGAAGTTTATTGTAAATTAACGAGTTATATTTTGCTTTGATCTTATCTGCAACGGGCGACTCGGATAACTAGCCGTTATAACCGGACTAGCCATTGCAACCTTTACGTCACTGAAGTGACATCCCTGCAAATCATGATTATAAATAGGAGATAGGGTTAGGATCAATCTGCATTTAAATTCAAGATATTCTCCCTTTATAATCTCTACCGAAGATCGATAAGGTATTCTCTTCTCTTTCTTCCTTCTCTTGCTCTGTTTTTCTGCTCCCTGTTTTTATTCTGCCATGAGTATGTTGCTCCGAAATTCACCTCACAAGGATCACAAGAAGAGTAGTCCCCTGAAAAGCCAAGGGATCATTAAAGACTCTCCTACTGAGAGATGCTGCTTCACCGATGCTTACATCGATAGGATCCGTCACTGCTTTCCGGCGGATACTATCTTCAAGTCTTTCACTCCCACCGCTCTAAGTGATCTTGTTTCTGACACATGGGCAGCTTTTCCTGTAACTCCGTTTACCATAGGATATTCGTATCCTTTTCCAGCTTTCACCCAATCCTTCTTTTCCCTGACCGGCATGTCTTATATCCAAGCCATGCCGATGATCTGGAGGGTTCTGTATACCCTTGAGAGGATCATCGAGCAGGAGGGGATTGACTTAGGGATGGCGGAGCTGGCTGAGCTGGCTGAGCTATATGATCTTACTACGTTTGGTTCCTGTCGATACTTGTTGAAACGGAAAGCTGGGGAGGATCACCCTGTTCTTAAGGTCACCAAAAATGATGTGAATTGGAAGCGGCGATTCTTCTTTGTTAGGAGGGATACCATCCCTAATGGGGAGGATCTGCCCAAGGAGTGGGCTACTCATGGTAGGATAGAGGATCCTGGAAGGATCACCATCAGACTTGTCTCTTACGATGAGGGTCACTAATGTCTTTCTTTGTTTTTTGTTTATTGTGCAGCTATCTCCATTGCTCATCTCAAGTTAACCCCTGCTGCAAGAGAGAGGGTTCTAGCTTTCAAGAAGCTTGATCCTGAAATCAGGAGTTTTCAAATTGCCATTCAAGATTCACAGGAAGTATCCTCCGCATCTGCCACAATGTCAAGTAAGTATCTTCATTAAAAAGTAGTTCTATGTAGGATTTTTAAATTAGTTAAAGTACTTATCTTGTTTTGATTATGTAGGTGCTGGGAAATCTGTCAAGTCCGCCTCCAAGTTTGGTATTGATGATCTTGCAAACGTTAAATCTGCAAGGAAGAAGGTTCCTGCTGCCAGTCCCTCTGCTTCAGCCCCTAAAGCTCCTATTAGGGGTAAGGGAAAGAAGAGAAAGGCTTCCGAGGATCTTCAAGGATTTCCCCTGCTCCGCCAGCAGTTTCTTGATTACGTTAATGAAGTAAGGATCACTGCCCCTGTTGGTTATCCTACTTGAATATCCTGTTCGCATATCATGCCTGTATATCCTGCCTGTATATCCTGCCTGTATATCCTGCCTGTTTGAGGATCACTCGTGTCTGACGTCATATCTTGTTTTTCTTGCAGAAATTTACCGAAATAGAGACTTATGTCAACCACGTTGAAGATCAAGATCGTCAAATTGCCGACCTTCAACAGATGGGTGTGCTGAAGGACCTCAAGATAGCCGACCTTGAGAAAGAGCTCCGGGCTACCAAGGATGAAGCTGTCAAAGCATTGATCAACTTTGACTACGAGAAGCGTGATATCACCCAGGATGCTAAAGTCTCTGCTGCGATAACCATGTATAAGATCTGATTGCAGATGGCTGTGGAGGCTCAGGATCCTTCCTTCGACAGAGGCACATGGGACGTGGAAGGCTGGAAGGCTAGGCTGGCAGAGTTGGAGGATGATGATGAGGCCGAGGAGATCCCTATGCTTGAAGGTGGTGATGCTGGCAAGGATCAGGGGGAAGCAAGTGGAGCTGGTGGTGAAGGTGCGGCGAAGGTTTTGTGACAACTCGAAATTTAGAACCTTTCGTTGTAACTTGCTTGTACGTTTTGTGACTAGTTAAAATGATAACGTGAACCCTTTTATGTGATAAGTGCTTTGTTGTGAGTGCATTTGTATATATATGTGTACGTGTTTTATGTGAACCGAGAACCCAACCCGAGAACCAAGAACCCGACTCGAGACCATGAGGTCTCGAGTGTATAGTAATCGGTTTTGGGCCTTGGGCCGAGAACCTTTGGCCGGTTGGGCCTTTGGGCCGTGAACCCCCACTCGAAACCCACTAAGGGTGCACACACTTGGAACTTGACTATATAAACTACCCTTAGTTAGTTTTTACCACTTGTTGAACATTACAACACACACACTCTCCTACTTCTCTCTCTCACCTAAACTCTAGAACACAAACACACTTCATCATTCTTGGATCTTTGGACTTGGATCGGCTCACACACACACCCGGTTGGAAGCTTTTCACACACCCTCGAAACCCATAACCGGTTAGTGTTCTTAATGCTTTGTTGAATGTTAGTGTGTTTATGTTATGTTTGTAAGATGAGATTATGTGACAATATGTTAAGATGAGTTATACATAATGTTTTGAAAAGAAATCGGTTCATGAATGTTTCTTGTTATGAGTTGAACTATACATAAATATTTGATAATGAAAATGGGTTCATTGTATGTTAAAAAGGGTGAATGATGATATTGGTTGCACTTGGATTAGATCCGAAAAGTTTGGGTGTTTATACTATGAAAATCGGCTAATGAATATGTTTGTCAAGTAGGATGCATGCTAGTAAAATTGTATCTTGATAGTTGTTCATGATTTTGGGTGAATAAGTGGTTAATATGTTATGAACTTGTTGAATATGTGTTTGAATATGTGAAGAACACTTTGAATGATAGTTAAGAATGTGAAAACCCTTGTGATTTTGATCCATCTTTGACTAGTAACCTGATTAGGAAAACTGTTAGTGGAATGCTATTGGTAGTTTCCGGATTTGGGCCTGATTATATTGTACTAATGGGACTGATACACCTGCATCAACACGTGAACTTGAAAACGACAGCTTACCGACTCGCAATCACCCGTTGCGACTCGCAACCACAGCGTGATGACTCGAGACCACGCGGTTGCGACTCGCAACCATAACAGGACAAGCCGAAACCACAGGATACGAGTCCCGTTGCGACTCGAGACCTCAGCATGATGAACCGAAACCATGGTTGCGACACCGGTTGCGACTCGCAACCATCCATGATCAACACACAGCATGACTCGAGACCATGCTTGCGAGTCCGGTTGCGACTCGAGACCACACTTTGGGCCTTAGTTAGTGGGCCGGACTTATGAACTTCTGTGCTACTGTTGATGAGTTATTTGGGCCTGTTATCACGAGCCCAACTGTTTGGACTTTGAACATGTGATTAACTGTTACCTATGAACTGTTACTGATTAAACGTGCTTGCCAAACGTGTTGAACATTTGTGCACTACTTGGTTCGAATCTGATTATACGTGATATCCGTGTTAGGACGTTATTGACTACTTGCGACTTGATTGACTTTCTGTGTTTGACTGCCGAGCAAACCAAGGTGAGTTCACACCCTTTACAAAGCATGGGATTCCCTGGGTTGGGAACGGGGTTAAGGAACGTGGGTTCCTCGTCTACCTCGGGTAGGACGTCAGTGGTTCAGGAATGTGATTCCTCGTCCGGATGGACGGATAAACGTACTAGACTAAAACTCTATCACGAAGTCCCTCCTTTTTGTATCGACTAATCGCCGGGCCAATGGCGAGCGGGTCATTAGTTAGATAGCGCTATTTAGGTCTGACAAGCCTCACACCGTGCCGCAGAGGACGGGCGTGAACTAATGGATCTGGGGCACGTCAATGATGATAGACATTGATGTTTTCAGGGCACATAAACATGACTACAGTCAGCAATCGATACGGTAACGAGTCTAGTATACACATGGGGTAGCCCCCACGGCTGGAGAGCCAGATGATGCACATGGGGTAGCCCCCACGGCCGAAATGCCTGATAACTACATGGGGTAGCCCCCACGGCCGGAGTGCCGGAGTAACTGGGAACGAACTGGTCACGTTTTTAAACTATGGGGTAACCCCCACGGCAGGATGCCAGATAAAGTAAACTGCTTTCGAAACAACTAAAACGAACGCCCACCCGTGAACTCACTCAACTAGTTGTTGACTCGTTACTACATGCTTTGCAGGACCATAGGTACTCAGTGGGAGTTTGCATGGAGGAGGATCGTTGTGGGACAGGGATTGCTACAAGACTATGTTAAACTTGAAACTTTTGGAACTTATGTTATAACTTTAAACTTATGCTTCCGCTTGCAACTTAAACTTATTTGTTTTGGAACACCAATCGTGATGGTTAAACTTTTATAACTACTTATATGCTTGTTCAGTATGATTGGTGGCTGGATCCTGGTCAGTCACGCCTCTAGGCGGTAGTACTCCGCAGGTGGGATTTTGGGGGTGTGACAGATTGGTATCAGAGCCATTGGTTATAGTGAACTTGGTTTTAATAAAGGAGAAACGTTTTTGTTAAAACCAGACTATAACCGGATTAGTGCTCAACGGTCCACAACGACACTTCGCTCCTCATGCAAGGCTCGACGTTCTAGGTAATATAATGTATGTATATTGCCTACTTGTTAGTTACGTAGTACATTGCTCATGGTATGCTTGATTAGTATAACTACTGTTATTTGAACACGTGCGTGCTTACTCTGTCCTACTATCGTGCTTTCGCGAACCTCTCTCACACGTATTACTCTTGTTATGAAGAACCATGTCTGGACGCGTTAACATGACACAAGCCCAGTTGACGGCTTTGATCAACGAACGAGTTGCCGCAGCGCTCGCAGCTGCACACGCAGGAGGTATATCCTGCAGTCCGAAATTGTTCTAGGATCATTTGGATCCTACTCTCGTGAACCAACCTTTGTGTTAAACTCTGTCTTTTCTTTCACCTACCTTAGGTCAGGCACCGGTGTGCACTTTTAAGACCTTTATGGACTGTCGACCCACAACTTTTAGCGGCACTGAAGGAGCAGTAGGTCTCCTACACTGGTTTGAGAAACTGGAGTCTGTGTTCGAAATGTGCGAATGCCCTGAAGCGCGCAGGGTGAAGTATGCTACTGGTACTCTCGAGGGTTTGGCTCTCACGTGGTGGAATGCTCAAGTGCAGATGTTAGGGTTGGTTGCTGCCAACGCCACCCCATGGGAAAACTTCAAGGAAGTGATCAGGGAGGAATACTGCAGTCGTGACGACATTCACAAACTGGAGGATGAGTTTTACAATCTTAAGATGTCGGGATCAGAAATTGAGGCATACACTAAGAGATCGCATGAGCTTGCCTTGTTGTGTCCTACTATGGTGGATCCTCCCTACAAGCGAATTGAACTCTATCTCAAGGGCTTGGTGCCAGAGATCCAAAGTCATGTGACTTCAGCGAGGTTGACTACTATCCAGCAGGTTGTACAGTTGGCTCACCGTCTTACTGACCAAGCGGTGGAGCAGAACAAGTTACCGAAGCGTATAGGTGCTGCAACTACTTCTGGTGCTTCTAGTGGGGATAAACGGAAATGGGATGGAACTTCAAGCAGGGGTTCAACTTCAGTGCAAACCCAGTCTCAGCAGAGAAAGACGGATGATCACAAGAGCCCCGGTCAGCAGTCATCTAGTGGTCAAAGTCATGGTGGATACAAGGGGAATCACCCCAAGTGCAATCGTTGTAGCCTACACCACAGTGGGCCATGCACCAGGGGCAACTGTCATCGATGCAACAAGCCTGGTCATGTTGCAAAGGATTGCAGAAGCGCATACCCCGTCAATCAGAATCGTCAGCAACCTCAGCAGAACCAGCGACAGCAGCAGGGTAACAACAAAGGATGCTTTCAGTGTGGAGCTGAAGGCCACTTCAAGAAGGATTGTCCCCAACTGAACCAGAACAACAACAACAATCAGGGGAATGGTAACAATGGGAACAACAACAATGGTGCTAGGGGACGAGTGTTCGTGATCGGTCAAGGTGAAGCAAGGAATGATCCCAACGTGGTGACGGGTAAGTTCCTTCTCGACGACTTTTATGTTACAGTCTTATTTGATTCGGGTGCCGATACTAGCTATGTGTCACTAGAAGTTAGTAAGATGCTTAAGCGTATTCCTACACCCCTGAGCGACAAGCACACTGTAGAGCTAGCTAATGGTAAGAGTTTGGAAGCCTCACACGTAGTCAAGGGTTGCCAGCTTATTCTCGCTAACCAGACCTTCTCTATCGATCTTATTCCTATTGTCTTGGGTAGTTTCGACGTTGTCATTGGGATGGATTGGTTATCCCAACACCGAGCAGAGATTCTTTGCAACGAGAAGATCGTTCGTATTCCTGGTCTAGGTAATGAACCTCTCATGATTCGTGGCGACAAGAGAAGTGCTGTTGAGAACATTATCTCTCTTCTTAAAGCCCAGAAATGCTTACGAAAGGGCCACACTGCGATTTTGGCTCTAGTTACTGACACCACAGAAAAAGAGAAGAAGCTAGAGGATTTTCCGGTTGTACGCGACTATCCTGAGGTATTCCCTGAGGAATTACCTGGTCTTCCGCCCCATCGCCAAGTCGAGTTTCAGATTGATCTAGCTCCTGGAGCCGCGCCTGTAGCCCGTGCACCTTATCGTTTAGCGCCATCAGAGTTGGAAGAACTCTCCACGCAACTACAAGAACTCTTGGATAAGGGTTTTATTCGTCCTAGCTCATCGCCTTGGGGAGCTCCAGTGTTATTTGTGAAGAAGAAGGATGGTACCTTCAGAATGTGTATCGACTATCGCGAACTCAACAAGGTGACTGTGAAGAATCGTTATCCTCTACCGCGTATTGACGACTTGTTCGACCAGTTGCAGGGGTCGAGCTACTACTCAAAGATCGATTTGAGATCGGGATATCACCAGCTGAGAGTTCGGGAAGAGGATGTCTCTAAGACGGCCTTCAGGACTCGATATGGGCACTATGAGTTTTTGGTCATGCCGTTTGGGCTGACGAACGCACCGGCAGTTTTTATGGAT
Source organism: Helianthus annuus (assembly GCF_002127325.2). Lineage (NCBI taxonomy): Eukaryota > Viridiplantae > Streptophyta > Magnoliopsida > Asterales > Asteraceae > Helianthus > Helianthus annuus. The sequence continues at coordinate 85,292,640 of NC_035435.2, forward strand.
TTGATGAATCGAGTGTGCAAACCGTATCTGGACAAGTTTGTTATAGTCTTCATCGACGACATCCTGATCTATTCTAAGAGCAAAGAAGAGCACGAACAACATCTACGGCTTATTCTGGAACTCCTCCGGAAGGAACAGCTTTACGCAAAGTTCTCGAAGTGCGACTTCTGGCTTCGTGAAGTCCATTTCCTAGGGCATGTGGTGAACAAGGATGGGATTCACGTTGATCCATCCAAAGTGGACTCTATTAAGAACTGGCCTGCGCCTCGCACACCAAAGGAAATTCGCCAATTTTTGGGATTGGCAGGTTACTACAGGAGATTCATTAAGGATTTTTCTAAGATCGCGCAGCCTCTCACCTTACTAACACAGAAAGGCGTTGTTTATCATTGGGGAAATGCACAAGAGTTAGCTTTTCAGCATCTAAAGGATAGACTTTGTAGTGCACCTATTCTTTCACTGCCAGAGGGCACAGACGATTTTGTGGTTTACTGTGATGCATCAATTCAGGGTCTTGGTTGTGTATTGATGCAACGAGATAAAGTCATAGCCTACGCCTCACGACAACTCAAAGTCCACGAGAAGAACTACACTACGCATGATTTAGAACTGGGAGCTGTTGTTTTCGCACTTAAGTTATGGCGGCATTACCTGTACGGGACAAAGTGCGCCATCTACACCGACCACAGAAGTTTAGAACACATATTCAAGCAGAAGGAACTGAATATGCGGCAGCGACGATGGGTCGAGCTGCTGAATGATTACGAGTGCTCTATCAGGTATCACCCGGGCAAGGCCAATGTAGTGGCGGACGCCCTGAGTCGAAAGGACACTACGCCTAAGCGTATAAGAGCTTTACAACTCACGATCCATTCTAGTCTACCTTCGCAAATACGAGCTGCTCAGATAGAAGCACTGAAACCAGAAAACGTTAGAGCTGAAGCCCTACGCGGGTCAAGGCAACGCTTAGAACAGAAGGAAGACGGTGCTTATTATGTAACAGGACGCATTTGGGTCTCACTCTATGGCAAATTACGAGAACTTGTGATGGATGAAGCGCACAAATCTCGCTACTCGGTACACCCTGGTTCGGACAAAATGTACCACGATATTAAAACTACGTATTGGTGGCCTAGCATGAAGGCCCACATAGCAACTTATGTCAGCAAGTGTTTGACTTGTGCGAGAGTTAAGACGGAATATCAGAAACCTTCAGGCCTACTTCAGCAACCAGAGATACCACAATGGAAATGGGAGCAAATTTCCATGGATTTCGTTACTGGCCTACCTAGATCACAGCGCGGAAACGATACTATCTGGGTGATCGTGGATCGACTCACAAAATCCGCACACTTTTTGGCAATCAAGGAGACGGATAAGTTCTCCACTCTAGCAGAGATATACCTCAAGGAAGTTGTTTCAAGGCACGGGGTGCCCACTTCTATTATCTCTGATCGAGATGCACGCTTTACTTCGGAACTGTGGCAGGCAATGCACAAGTCTTTTGGCTCACGACTTGATATGAGCACAGCGTATCACCCACAGACGGACGGGCAGTCCGAGCGTACTATTCAGACCCTAGAAGACATGCTTCGCGCTTGTGTAATCGACTTTGGCAACAGCTGGGAAAGGCATCTGCCACTCGTGGAATTTTCGTATAATAACAGCTACCACACCAGCATTAAAGCTGCTCCGTTTGAGGCATTGTACGGACGTAAATGCCGGTCACCCCTCTGTTGGGCAGAGGTGGGGGATAGTCAGATCACTGGTCCAGAACATGTGGTAGACACTACTGAGCGGATTGCTCAAATACGACAACGCATGGCGGCCGCTCGTGACCGTCAGAAGGCCTACGCCGATAAGGGCAGGAAACCACTCGAGCTCCAGGTTGGGGAGCGGGTTTTACTCAAAGTTTCACCCTGGAAGGGTGTGGTTCGTTTTGGTAAACGCGGCAAACTCAACCCACGATACGTTGGACCTTTCGAAATTCTTGAGAAAATAGGCAAGGTGGCCTACAGACTGAAATTACCAGCAGAACTCGGGGCAGTTCACAACGTTTTCCATGTGTCAAATCTGAAGAAGTGTCTGTCAGATGAGACGCACGTAGTTCCTCTGAAGGAACTCACGATCGACGAACAGTTGAAATTCGTCGAAGAACCTGTCGAGATCACGGACCGGGATGTTAAGGTCCTCCAGAGCACTAGAATACCTCTTGTTCGAGTTCGTTGGAACTCACGTCGCGGCCCAGAGTTTACCTGGGAGCGCGAAGATCGGATGAAACAAAAGTATCCCCAACTGTTTGAGAACAGTACAAACGCTACTGAGGCTGAAGCTACGGAATTTCGGGACGAAATTCCAGATCAACGGGGGGTGGATGTGACACCCCAGGATAACCGGGAAAACCATGCAACTTGACTAGCTTCCTCAGTGAGTGCCATCAAATTTCGGGACGAAATTTCTTTCAACTTGGGGATGATGTGACAACTCGAAATTTAGAACCTTTCGTTGTAACTTGCTTGTACGTTTTGTGACTAGTTAAAATGATAACGTGAACCCTTTTATGTGATAAGTGCTTTGTTGTGAGTGCATTTGTATATATATGTGTACGTGTTTTATGTGAACCGAGAACCCAACCCGAGAACCAAGAACCCGACTCGAGACCATGAGGTCTCGAGTGTATAGTAATCGGTTTTGGGCCTTGGGCCGAGAACCTTTGGCCGGTTGGGCCTTTGGGCCGTGAACCCCCACTCGAAACCCACTAAGGGTGCACACACTTGGAACTTGACTATATAAACTACCCTTAGTTAGTTTTTACCACTTGTTGAACATTACAACACACACACTCTCCTACTTCTCTCTCTCACCTAAACTCTAGAACACAAACACACTTCATCATTCTTGGATCTTTGGACTTGGATCGGCTCACACACACACCCGGTTGGAAGCTTTTCACACACCCTCGAAACCCATAACCGGTTAGTGTTCTTAATGCTTTGTTGAATGTTAGTGTGTTTATGTTATGTTTGTAAGATGAGATTATGTGACAATATGTTAAGATGAGTTATACATAATGTTTTGAAAAGAAATCGGTTCATGAATGTTTCTTGTTATGAGTTGAACTATACATAAATATTTGATAATGAAAATGGGTTCATTGTATGTTAAAAAGGGTGAATGATGATATTGGTTGCACTTGGATTAGATCCGAAAAGTTTGGGTGTTTATACTATGAAAATCGGCTAATGAATATGTTTGTCAAGTAGGATGCATGCTAGTAAAATTGTATCTTGATAGTTGTTCATGATTTTGGGTGAATAAGTGGTTAATATGTTATGAACTTGTTGAATATGTGTTTGAATATGTGAAGAACACTTTGAATGATAGTTAAGAATGTGAAAACCCTTGTGATTTTGATCCATCTTTGACTAGTAACCTGATTAGGAAAACTGTTAGTGGAATGCTATTGGTAGTTTCCGGATTTGGGCCTGATTATATTGTACTAATGGGACTGATACACCTGCATCAACACGTGAACTTGAAAACGACAGCTTACCGACTCGCAATCACCCGTTGCGACTCGCAACCACAGCGTGATGACTCGAGACCACGCGGTTGCGACTCGCAACCATAACAGGACAAGCCGAAACCACAGGATACGAGTCCCGTTGCGACTCGAGACCTCAGCATGATGAACCGAAACCATGGTTGCGACACCGGTTGCGACTCGCAACCATCCATGATCAACACACAGCATGACTCGAGACCATGCTTGCGAGTCCGGTTGCGACTCGAGACCACACTTTGGGCCTTAGTTAGTGGGCCGGACTTATGAACTTCTGTGCTACTGTTGATGAGTTATTTGGGCCTGTTATCACGAGCCCAACTGTTTGGACTTTGAACATGTGATTAACTGTTACCTATGAACTGTTACTGATTAAACGTGCTTGCCAAACGTGTTGAACATTTGTGCACTACTTGGTTCGAATCTGATTATACGTGATATCCGTGTTAGGACGTTATTGACTACTTGCGACTTGATTGACTTTCTGTGTTTGACTGCCGAGCAAACCAAGGTGAGTTCACACCCTTTACAAAGCATGGGATTCCCTGGGTTGGGAACGGGGTTAAGGAACGTGGGTTCCTCGTCTACCTCGGGTAGGACGTCAGTGGTTCAGGAATGTGATTCCTCGTCCGGATGGACGGATAAACGTACTAGACTAAAACTCTATCACGAAGTCCCTCCTTTTTGTATCGACTAATCGCCGGGCCAATGGCGAGCGGGTCATTAGTTAGATAGCGCTATTTAGGTCTGACAAGCCTCACACCGTGCCGCAGAGGACGGGCGTGAACTAATGGATCTGGGGCACGTCAATGATGATAGACATTGATGTTTTCAGGGCACATAAACATGACTACAGTCAGCAATCGATACGGTAACGAGTCTAGTATACACATGGGGTAGCCCCCACGGCTGGAGAGCCAGATGATGCACATGGGGTAGCCCCCACGGCCGAAATGCCTGATAACTACATGGGGTAGCCCCCACGGCCGGAGTGCCGGAGTAACTGGGAACGAACTGGTCACGTTTTTAAACTATGGGGTAACCCCCACGGCAGGATGCCAGATAAAGTAAACTGCTTTCGAAACAACTAAAACGAACGCCCACCCGTGAACTCACTCAACTAGTTGTTGACTCGTTACTACATGCTTTGCAGGACCATAGGTACTCAGTGGGAGTTTGCATGGAGGAGGATCGTTGTGGGACAGGGATTGCTACAAGACTATGTTAAACTTGAAACTTTTGGAACTTATGTTATAACTTTAAACTTATGCTTCCGCTTGCAACTTAAACTTATTTGTTTTGGAACACCAATCGTGATGGTTAAACTTTTATAACTACTTATATGCTTGTTCAGTATGATTGGTGGCTGGATCCTGGTCAGTCACGCCTCTAGGCGGTAGTACTCCGCAGGTGGGATTTTGGGGGTGTGACAGGTTTGAGCTGCAAGATTGGGCAATGATGGAAATTTCTAGACATAGTCGGAGCCCAAATTTTTTTTTTTTTTTTTTTAAATTTGGTAGTGGTTTTTTGTGGTTGTGATGTTTTCAAACAATGATGGTCTGTACTTAAACAGTAGTTTTTAGGGTTAAGGATCCTGGATCCTTTGGACAATAGGTAGGATCGCAAATGGTGGAGGGATCCTCTGTTTGGGGGATGAAGCCTTTGTGATCATGCCGCCTTTAATTTCCTGCACCTGCTAAGACCGCACAGACAATGGACACCCTTTGCCAACCCATGTGGACGGGCCACGTTTTGCTGGTAGAAATGTGGGTTGGCAATTTTGACAACTTTTTGAAAGGGTTTAAGATCCTTTTGTTAATAATATAACTTTAATCTTTCTGGCTTATCTCGTGTTGTTATCCTTTATTTATCTTCTTATTTTCCAGTTTGTTTTAGAAACACATTTGTTAGAGTAACAAGAGTTGAGCAAACCATGTTTAATAAATTTAGGATATGATCCTAGATCAAATATCCTGGCACTGAAAATTTTTGAAGCAATCAATTTCAAGGATCATAGGTTTAGTTGTCAAAGTGTAAGGGTTTTAGTATAATCAAAATAGTTAAGGATCATACCTGAGGATCCGAGTTAGGATCCTAACCTTTAATCAAGATGACCGTAGATGAGATTTTCATGGATAATAAGGATTAAGGATCCTTATGTGTTTAACTTTGAAAACCTGAAAAATGAAACATAACTTGGGACTAAGCCAATGTAAAAGATAAATTAGTAGCTGGGGACATGCCCAAAGGGTAACTGTGGATGATCCCAAAGGATAACTGGGGACAAGCCCAAAGGATAACTGGGGACAAGCCCAAAGGATCGTATGTAAACTGGAGTATGGCCCTTACTGGCGACTATCCAAACTTAGTGACATGAAAATGTCAAAACCTTAGCTAACGTGAAAACGTTAGAAACCTTAGGAACGGATGTATGGTACGTCTACCATTATACGTAGGATCCTGGGTATAGCCAGTACGATGAGGTTGTCAGCCCCGGAAGTGGGTACTGGTCCCAAAGACGTGAACTATATCAGGATCATCGTGCGCTGCTGGCGGAAACTGGGGATAATCCCAAGGATAACTGGGGTTGAACCCAAGGATCTGCGTTGCTTTTGAAGATCTTTAACGATATGCTGAGGAGACCTGAACTATCATAACTCAAATGGTTCGTGAGAAGAGGATGAAGGATACATGATCCTTATCCTTAGGTAAAAAGTAAGGAAATGTAATAGTTTTAAGATAAGGACATTACCAGAGTAAGGATCACTGACATCACCAGGATCCTTCGAGGATACTTCAATGTAAGGATCACATGCTTGAAGGATCATGTTTACATAAAGTATTTCTTTAAGTGAACAGCATTCCAGGCTCTTGGTAACAAATTTCCTTCCATGGTTAGCAATCTGTATGCCCCCTTTCCTGCTTCAGCTTCAATCAAGTAAGGGCCTTCCCACTTTGGTGCTAACTTCCCGTCAGCAGGATTGATAGTGTTTTGGAATGCTTTTCTCAACACCATATCCCCGACTTGGAACTTCCTTATCCTGACATTTTTATTGTAAGCACCAACCATTCTTTGTTGGTAGCTTGCCATCCTTATCCTAGCCAAATCCCTGATTTCCTCAATAGTATCCAAATCCTGAGCTAGGATTGTAGCATTCTCTTCAGGATCACGAGCACTTGTTCTAGCAGTTGGGACCACCATCTCTGTTGGGATCACTGCTTCTGCCCCAAATACTAAAGACAAAGGTGTTTGACCAGTGGCATTCTTGGGAGTTGTCCTATCAGCCCATAGCACATAAGGTAACTCCTCTGCCCATTTCCCCTTCTTGGAACCTAGCTTCTTCTTCAGATTGTTGATGATGATCTTGTTGGATGATTCTGCTTGACCATTGGCTTGTGGATGCACTGGTGTTGATGTTATCATCTTAATTCCCCAACTGTCACAAAAGTTAGTGGTTCTGCTTCCAATGAATTGGGAACCATTATCACATACAATTTCAGAGGGAATGCCAAACCTAGTTATAATGTTTCTTTTGATAAAGGATATAACTTCCTTTTCTCTGACTTGAGCAAAAGCTTCAGCTTCTATCCACTTAGAGAAGTAGTCAGTCATGGCAAGCATAAATACTTTTCCACCAGGTGCTTTAGGGAGCTTGCCAACTATATCCATCCCCCATCTCATGAATGGCCAAGAGGATGGTATAGGATGTAGCAATTCGGCTGGCTGATGGAGGATATTGTTGTGTTTTTGACAAGGATCACACTTCTTAGCATATTCTACAGCATCCCTTTTCATAGTTGGCCAGTAGTATCCTGTTCTAAGGATCCTTGAGAATAATGCTCTGCCCCCAGTGTGGTTTCCACAATCTCCTTCATGGAAGTCTCTCAACACTTCTTCAATTTCGGGATCCTCGATACATCTTAAATATGGTCCTGCAAGAGATCGCTTATATAATACATTTTTCAAAATTGTGAATTGAGATACCTTAATCCTGAAAGCTCTAGGATTTTCTCCCATCGGAATCTCCTCGTATTGCAAGTATCTCATGATTGGTGAGATCCATGATCCTGAATAAGATTGAGCTTTTTCACTAGGGATCACTGCAGTATCCTCTTCTATTTCCATGGCCACCTGATTTTCAATAGCAGGAGCCAGGATATGGATGATAGGGATATTTATATCTTCTGGAATCTTCAAGGATGATCCTAGGTTGGCCAATGCATCAGCTTCTGTGTTCTCCTCCCTTGGTACCTGTGTTAAGCTGAAAGAGACAAAAGAGAGTGCCAATTCCTTGACTATCTCTAAATATTTGGTTAGTTTTTCTCCTTTAACAGCATAGGATCCATTAAAGTGATTGGTGATCAATAATGAGTCCACATATACTTTAAGATATTTCACCCCCATATCCTTAGCAATTTGCAAGCCAGCAATTAAGGCTTCATATTCAGCCTCATTGTTAGTTGCTTGGAACTCACAGGCTATGGAGTGGGGTATTATGTCCCCCTGTGGCGATTTTAGTAGTATCCCGAGCCTTGTGCCCTTGACATTTGAGGATCCATCAGTGTGTAGTATCCAAGGATCCTTGGTCTCATCCAGCTGCTGGACTTCCAATTCTGCTTCCTTTTGTAGATCACTACTGAAATCAGCCACAAAGTCAGCTAGTGCTTGGGATTTGATGGCTGTTCTTGGCTCATATCTTATATCATGGGCACTAAGCTTTACTGCCCACTTAGCCATTCTCCCTGACATCTCTGGTTTCCTGAGGACATTCTTAATTGGAAAATTAGTTTTAACAACAATAGTATGGGTTTCAAAATAATGCCTTAACTTAGTTGATGCCATGATTAATGCAAGAATAAGTTTTTCGAGGTGTGAGTACCTGGATTCGGCATCAAGTAAACTCTTACTTACATAGTAGATAGGATATTGTGTACCTTCGTGATCCTTAACAAGGACAGCACTTACAGCGGTTGAGGATACTGCCAGATATAAGGATAACACATCTCCTTTTTCGGATTTTGTTAATGCTGGTGCTGAGGACATATATTCTTTAAGGGCTTGTAAAGCATTCTCATGTTTTTCAGTCCATTCAAACTTCTTGTTCTTCCTTAGGATATCGTAAAATTCTTTACATTTTTCTGAGGATTTTGATATGAACCTGTTCAGAGCCGCTATCCTGCCTGTTAGCCTTTGCACATCCTTAGCATTGGCAGGGGACTTGATGTTCACTAGTGCTTTAATTTGCTCCGGACTTGCTTCAATGCCCCTCTGAGTTACCATATATCCTAGGAATTTACCTGCCTTAACACCAAAGTGGCATTTTGAAGGATTAAGCTTCATATTATAATTATCAAGGATATCAAATGCTTCTTCCAAATCCCTTAGGTGATCCTCAGCTTTCTTTGATTTGACTACCATATCATCTATGTATACTTCCATAGTTTGTCCAATTTGATCTTTGAACATCATATTCACCAGCCTTTGATATGTTGCACCTGCATTTCTTAATCCAAAAGGCATGGCAATATAACAATACAAACCGGTTGGGGTCATAAAGGCTGTATCCTCTTGGTCAGATGGTTCCATCTGAATTTGTTGGAATCCAGATGATGCATCCATAAAGGTCAACAGTTCATGCCCCGCTGTTGCATCCACCATGGAGTCAATGTGGGGTAATGGGAAAGGATCCTTGGGACATGCCTTATTCAGATCAGTGAAATCGACACATACCCTCCACTTTCCGTTTTTCTTTTGGACAACGACCACATTGGCTAACCATTTTGGATATTTTACTTCTCTGATCATACCTCCTCGAAGTAGTCTCTCTACTTCTTCTTGGATAATGGCATTCCTTTCTGGTGCAAACTTCCTCCTTTTTTGATGGATTGGTTTGATAGACCTGTCAATGCCAAGTTTATGAGTTATGATATCCTTAGATATACCTGTCATATCTTCGTGCTTCCATGCAATGGTAGACTTTCTTCTTTTGAGGAAGGATATCATGTCTTCTTTCATCTTTCCAAGGATCCCTGATCCCATATAGATTTTTGATTCAGGATCACTAGGATCCAAGAGGATTTCGTCCACATCTTGTTCCCTTGCCTCCAAGACATTCCTCGGAGGATACTGTAATTGCTATTGCTCCCTTGGCTTCGAGGTTGGCTTCATGGATGAGGTATAACAATCCTTAGCCTCCTGCTGATCACTGTCGATCTTGATTATCCCCCATGGGCTAGGGAGTTTCACACATTGATGATAGGTGGATGGGACTGCTTTCATATCATGTATCCAGGGCCTGCCAAGGATAACATTGCAACAAGATAAACAATCAATAACACAAAATTTTTGATAATTATGTAATCCTTCCACGTAGATTGGGAGTTTGATGTCCCCCAGAGTTTTCTTCGTTTCTCCACTGAATCCTACAAGCACGGAGGATCTTGGTGTGATGTCTGATTCTGGGATACCCATTTTCTTCAGAACATCAAGCTGGATAATGTTCACTGAGCTTCCTCCATCGATAAGGATCCTGCGGACAAAATGGTTAGAGATAAAGAGAGTAATAACTAAACTATCATGATGAGGATCCTGGATGTTAATGCGATCATCCTCGTCAAACGTTATCGTCTTTCCTTCTGAGACACTTGATGTTCGAATAGGTCTCTCTCCATTATCCATTTTTGCTTCCTTTGCATGCCTTTTGGCCGCCGAGAAGGATGTACCATAGATGTCTGATCCTCCGGAAATAAAATTGATTACTTGTGCATTCGCCGGAGGGGCTGGAGCCTTTTCAGGGATCCTTTCAGGATCCTGAGTCCTTTGCTTTTTTCTTCCCAACAATTCTTTTAGATGCCCCTTGCTTAACAGATATCCAATTTCTTTTCTTAAAGCTATGCATTCTTCAGTTAGATGCCCGAAATCCTCATGGTATGCACACCATTTTGACTTGTCTTTGGTCCCGGATGGTTTATCATTCTTCCTGGGCCACCTAGCCTTTTCTCCTAGATTCTGCATTGCAAGGATTAGTTCATGATTATCAACGGAAAAACAATATTCGGAGATTGGAGGATAATCTTCATCATCCTCTTCTTGGTCAACGGCATGCACATTCTGGTTGTCATTTCTATGGTAGGATTTGAATTTATTGTTCTTGAAGGAGGATCCTTGCTTCTCCTGTTTTGAGGATCCTACTTGTCTCTCTTGGATCCTCTTGTCATCCTCTAGCCGGATGAACCTGAGTGCCCGAGTTCTTACTTCATCTAGATTCCTGCATGGTGTCATAACAAGATCATCATAGAATAATGAATCCTTAAGCAGTCCCATTTTGAAGGCTTCAACAGCCGTAGCCATATCCAAGTTGGGAATGTCCAAGGATTCTTTACTGAATTTAGTTATATAATCCCTTAATGATTCATTATGACTTTGAGTTACCCTATATAAATCACTAGTTAATCTCTCAAATTTTCTACTACAAGAGAATTGGTTATTAAATAAATTAACTGTTAGGGCTGGATTTTTATGACATATGATCCTTACATGTTATCCTAACAAGTGATCCTTGTTTCCTTGACAGATAGTGATCCTCAGAGGAGCTTCAGGATCAGGATCACGGATCATCCTAAGGATCCTCATACTAACGATTGTTCTCTTTTTATTTAATGTTGTTTTGCAGGAATTACGAGTTGGACCTGGTCTTGGCAACGTAATCAAGGAATCCTCCACGCTAATCTTGCACACGTATTACCAGAAATAGACGCTGTGGAGAATATGGAAACTTAGCACAATTCAAGGGCAATTAGTTAGGCTAAATTACTTCTATTTCTAAAGGGGTAACGAGCTAGTAGTTAGCTAATTTACCTAAAATACAACCCCATACACTTATATAAAAGGCACTCTTCGCCATTAGGAAAAAGACACACGTTTCTTACACACTCTAGCACACCACACCATAGCAATCTTTGTACCTAGCTCGTTACCATCCGAAGTTGTAAACATCTTTTGTTATATTGAAGTTTGGTGATCGGTAGTTTCCATCACCCGAGGTTTTTTATGCCGGAGATCATTGATCAAGGGCTTTTTCCTCGTATAAATCCTTGTGTCACTTGCATATTTTACTTTAAAGTGATCTTTTACTTTATTCAACAAACCAAGCATCATTCCCCGTTTACATAAAGTTTGGTTGCATTATCCTTGTGTGATTTTTGACCAAAACAGTTTGGCGCCCACCGTGGGGCAATTGGTGCTTCAATTCTGAGAAATTTTGTTCATTTCATTTATTTCGGTTCATTACCTTCAACCACATGGCTTCTCCAGCGAAGAACACTCCAAGCTCTATGTCGGCAGTCACTTTTTCACAGGGCATTCCGCCTTTGCATCATCTCCCCATTGCATTCCAGAAAGATGCTGAGAATTCTCCGAAAAAGACAACCCCCGTTTTCACAAAACCAACTGTTGTTTCTTCCTCTACACTTACTAACAACAATTTTTATGCTTTGATTGTGCAGATGAAGGATCACATGCAGCAGGTCAAAACTAATGGCAGGATCCTTCGTGAAATTGATAAAATCAGCAGAGGATCGCTCCCCTTTGATGTCGTGGTCGCTGAATTTCGACACTCCGGTCATAACTTCCTAAGAACTTTGCAGCTCCACATGTCCAATACCAGGGTGGATCAACAGGAATACGTTCTGGATCATCGGCAATGTCTCAGATTCGAGGATCCTCGCAGGTTCAAGGATCCTCTCAAGTTCAAGGATCCTCTCAGGTTCAAGGATCCTCGCAGGTTCAAGGATCCTCTCAGGTTCAAGGATCCTCTCAGGTTCAAGGATCCTCTCAGGTTCAAGGATCCTCTCAGGTTCAAGGATCCTCGCAGGTTCAAGGATCCTCTCGGGCTCAAGGATCCTCGCAGGTTCAAGGATCCTCTCAGGCTCAAGGATCCTCGCAGGTTCAAGGTTCCTCCTTCCAGAGTTTAGGTGACAAGGTTAGGTGGCCAAGGAAGAATGACAAACCGTCTGCCACCAAAGACGAATCGAAATGGTGTGCTTACCATGGGTATTCTGGTCATCTCATAGATGAGTGCATAGCATTTAGGAAGGAGATAAGTTATCTTTAGAGCAAAGGATACTTGAAGGAATTGCTTGGAAGGAAAAAGTCAAGGATCAAGTATCCTGAGAAAATTCCTGAAAAAGCTCCTCCTCCACTATCCGATGCTTGAATCATCCACTTCATCTCCGGAGGTTCTCAGCAGCTAAGAGACGTGCAAAGGAAACAAAGATGGAGAATGGGGGCAAACCTGTTCGGACCTCCATCCTTACCCAGGAGAAAGTGATATCATATGATGAGGATAACTGTGCGGACATTCAGGATACTCATCACGACGGTGTAGTTATTACATTATTTATATCTAACCATTTTGTTCGCAGGATTCTCATTGATGGGAGGAGCTCAGTAAACATAATCCAGTTGGATGTCCTCGATAGAATGGACATCCTTGAATCCGATATTGTCCAAAGACCATCTATCCTTGGAGAGATAAAGATTACATTGGGGGACACCAAACTTCCTATCTACATAGAGGGAGTAAATTATGTTAAAAATTTTTTTTTATGTTATTGATTGCTTATCTTGCTGTAACGTTATCTTTGGCAGGCCATGGATACACGATATGAAGGCAATCCTTCTCAACATATCTTCAACGTGTCAAGGTCCCAACTCTATGAGATATGATCAGCAGGAGGCAAAAAACTATTACACTTCTTCAAAGAAGCCAGCCTCCAAGGAGCAAGACATCATGGAGGCAAGAGAGCAATACGTCAAGGATATTATGTTGAACTCAGAGGATCCTGAATCCAAAATTTTTATAGGATCTGGATCCTAGACAGTATTTAGCAGGATTTAGTATCCTTCTTGGAAAGAAGAAAATCTACCTTCGCTTGGAAACATGAAGATATGACAGGTATATCTAAGGATATTATCACTCATAAACTTGGCATTGACAGGTCATTCAAACCAATCCACCAAAAAAAGGAGAAAGTTTGCAATTGAAAGGAATGCCATTGTCCAAGAAGAGGTAGACAAATTGCTCAAAGACAAGTTTGAGTGGACTGATAGGCATGAAGCTGCACTTAACGTTCTTAAGGATCATCTATCCTCAGCACCAGCCCTGATGAAACCAGAAAATGGAGAATCGTTATCCTTATACTTAGCTATTTCAGCTAAAGTAGTAAGTGTGATCCTAGTTAAGGATCATGAAGGTTCTCAACATCCGGTATACTATGTAAGTAAAATTCTACTTGATGCTGAGGCCAGGTATTCTCGTTTGAAGAAATTAATTCTTGATTTAATTATGGCTTCTGCTAAACGTGGACATTATTTTGAGACTCACACCATTATTGTGAAAAGTAACATTTCTATCGAGTATGTTCTCAGGAAAACTGAAATAGCAGGTAGAATGGCAAAGTGGATAGTCAAGCTTAATGCATATGACATTAAGTTTGAACCTAGGACTGTCATCAAGTCCGAAGCTTTAGCTGACTCTGTGGCTGATTTCAGTAGTGATCTACAAAGGGAAGCTGAATTAGAAATTCAACAACTTGAGAAGACCAAGGATCCTTGGACACTCTTCATGGATGGAGCTTCAAATGTTAAAGGAACTGGACAAAGCACACTACTAAAATCGCCACAGGGGGACATTATACCCCAATCCATTGCATGTGAATTCCAAACCACTAATCATGAGGCAGAGTATGAGGCCTTGATAGCAGGTTTGCAATTAGCTAATAATATGAGGATCATGTATCTTCAAGTATATGTAGATTCTCTATCAATTACTAATCATTATAATAGTTCTTACACTGTCAAATGTGAAAAGCTAATCAAGTACTTAGAAATAATCAGAAAACTGGCAGATTCTTTTGCTTTTTCAGTCTACCACAGGTACCCAGGGAAGAAAATAACTAACCTTGGATCATTCCTAAAGATGCCAGAAGATGTGAAAAATACTCATTACCCATGTTTTAACTCCTGCAATTGAGGATCACATAGCCATGGAGATAGTGAAGGATTCTGCAATCATACCTGGTGATCTTGTACAGTCGAATTCAGGGTCCTGTATTCTTCCAATCCTAAGATATATACAACATGGAGAGATCCCTACAAGACAAAATCCTAAAGCTTTCAAATTCAAGGAGACTGTGGGAACCACACTGGGGGCAAAGCACTATTCTCAAGGATCCTTAAAACAGGATACTATTGACCTACCATGAAGACGCATGCTATGGAATACACAAAGAAGTGTGATGCTTGTCAAAGACACAGTAATATTCTACACCAACCAACATAACATCTGCATCCTAAGAAGAAGCTTTCGCTCAAAGACAGAAAAAAGGAAATCGCCAGTTATCAACAAAGAATGGTTGGAGCGTACAACAAGAATGTCAGGATTAGAAGATTTCAAGTTGGTGATTTTGTGCTAAGAAAAGCATTCCAGAACACTACAAATCCTTCTGATGGCGAGCTAGCACCAAAGTGGGAAGACCCCTATCTAATTGAAGCTGAATCAGGAAAGGGGGCATATCATTTGATAACAATGGATGGTGATCTCCTACCAAGAGCTTGGAATGCTGTTCATTTCAAGTAAGAAGAATCAGGGATCCTCAGCGATACCGGTATTCTGATTAAGGATCCAGGATCCTCAAAGGATATATGATTCTACATTTGGTAACACATTACTTTCATTTTCATTTTCACTCATCTTATACTTATTACTTATCAAAAGTTAAAGATGTTAATCAGTTAACATCTATTTTCACAAAGTTTAAGCTTTTGCAGAGTTGTTATCATTTTACAGAAGATCAACGTGGTTGGCCAACCCTCCAAAGTTTTGGGATTGTCCCCAGTTTGGGCTTGTCCCCAGTTTTCGCCGGTAGCGCACGATGATCCTGGTATAGTTCACGTCTTTGGGCCCAGTACCCACTTTCGGGGCTGACAACCTCATCGTACTGGCTATATTTAGGATCCTACATATAATGGTAGACGTACCATACACCCGTTCCTAAGGTTTCTAACGTTTTCACGTTAGCTAAGGTTTTGGCATTTTCATTTCACTAAGTTTGGATAGTCGCCAGTAAGGGCCATACTCCAGTTTACATACGATCCTTGGGCTTGTCCCCAGTTATCCTTGGGCTTGTCCCCAGTTATCCTTGGGCTTGTCCCCAGTTATCCTTTGGGCTTGTCCCCAGTTATTAACTTATCTCTTATATTGGCTTAGTCCCAAGTTATATTCTGTTTTCAGATTTTCAAAGTCAAATAATTAAGGATCCTCAATCCTAATTATCCATTGAAAATTTTTCTTATGGTTATCCTGATTAAAGGTTAGGATCCTAACTTGGATTCTCAGGTATGATCCTTAATTGTTTTGATTACACTCATTATTTTGAATAACCCTTACACTTTGACAACTAAACCTATGATCCTCAAAATTAACTACTTTTTTGGAAGTTATCGACTATAGGATATTTGGTCCTGGATCATATCCTAAGTTTCTTAACTTTTCTTACTCAGACAAACATAAATCAAAACAATTGGAAATTAAAAGGATAAACAAGGGAAACAACACAAGATAAGCCAAAAGAGATTAGAGTTATTTTATTAACAAAGGTTGAAAACCCTTCAAAGTTGTCAAAATTGCCAACCCACGTTTCTACCAGCAAAACGTGGCCCGTCCACATGGGTTGGCAAAGGGTGTCCATTGTTTGTGCATGCAGGAAATTTAAAGGCGGCAGGATCACAATGGCTTCATTCCCCAAACAGAGGATCCCTCCACCATTGCAATCCTACCTATTGTCTGAAGGATCATGGATCCTTAATCCTAAAACTATTGTTCAAATTACAGACTATAATTGTTTCTAGAAAATATCAACAACCACAAAAAAATTGGGCTCCGGCTAAGGCTCGAAATTTCCATCATTGCCCAATCCTGCAGCTCAATCCTTCGCTGCACCATCACCACCAGCTCCACTTGCCTCTCCAGCATGATCCTTGCCAGCACCTTCAAGCATCGGGATCTCCTCAGCCTCCTCATCATCCTCCAACTCTGCCAGCCTCGCCTTCCAGCCCTCCACATCCCATGTGCTTTTGTCGATGGCAGGATCCTGAGCCTCCATAGCCATCTGCAGCTGGATCTTGTACATGGCTATTGCAGCAGAGACCTTGGCATCCTGGGTGATCTCATGCTTCTCGTAGTCAAAGTTAATCACCATCTTGGCAGCATCGTCCTTAGTGGCCCGGAGCTCCTTCTGAAGGTCAGCTATCTTAAGATCCTTCAGCACACCCATTTGTTGAAGATCAGCAATCTGGCGAACTTGATCCTCGACGTGGCCAACATACGTCTCTATCTCAGCAAATTTCTGCAAGGAAAACGAGGCATGATATCAGAAACAATCCTCAAAACTATCAGGATACGCAGGCAGGGGCAGTGATCCTTACCTCAATAAAGTAGTCCAGAAATTGTTGGCGGAGCAGGGGCAGACCTTGAAGATCCTCAGCTTCAGAGGCTTTCCTCTTCTTGCCTCCTTTCCCTCTAACAGTTTCCTTGGGGACAGAAGCACTGGGGCTAGCAGGAGTCCTCTTCCTTGCAGATTTGACATTGGTAAGATCATCGATGCCGAACTTGGAAGCAGACTTAGAGGATTTTCCAGCACCTACACAACCAAAATAAGATAAGTATTCTAACTGAATTTGAAATCCTACACAGAATTACTTTTTAAATCAGGATACTTGCTTGACATTGTGACAGAGGCAGAGGATACTTCTTGAGAATCCTGGGTGGCAACCTGGAAAGTTCTTATCTCCGGATCAAGCTTCTTGAAGGCCAAGAGTCTCTCTTTTGCAGCAGGAGTCAACTTCAGATGTGAAACGGAGATAGTTGCACGACAAGAAAACAACAGAATATCAGTGATCCTTCTATCAAGGAATATGTTCTATGGTGATCCTTCCAGGATCCTCTATCCTACCATGGGTAGCCCACTCCTTGGGCAAATCCTTCCCGTTAGGGATGGTATCTCTCCTAACAAAAAAGAATCGCCGCTTCCAATTAGTATCATTCTTGGTAACCTTGAAGATTGGATGCTCCTCCCCGGGTCTACGTTTGAACAGATAACGATAGGAACCAAAGGTGGTCAGATCGTATAGCTCACCCAACTCGGCCATACCTAAGTCAATCCCCTCTTGCTCGATGATCCTCTCAAGGGTAAACAAAACCCTCCAGATCATCGGCATGGCCTGAACGTAAGATATGCCGGTCAAGGAGAAGAATGCTTGAGTAAAGGCTGGAAAGGGATACGTATAACCTATGGAAAACGGGATCACAGGAAAGGCAACCCATGAATCGGAGGTGTGGTCACTCAGGGCAGAAGGATCATAAGCTTTGAACACCGTATTTGCAGGAAAACAGCACCGAATCCTATCAATCTGAGGATCAGCAAAGATACAACGTTCTTTAGCAGTGTTTGTGATGATCCCTTGGCTCTTAAAGGGGCCTTCCTTCTGTTGATCCTTGGCAGGAGAATTCCGGAGTAACATACTGAACGAGATATGAAAAACAGAACAAGAGAGAAGAAGATGAAAAGGAGAATACCTGGTTGATCTTCTAAATACGGTTATAAAGGGAGTTGCTTTGAATTTAAACACATTCGATCCTATCCCTATTTTCATTTATAATGATGATTTGTGCAGGGCTGTCACTTCCATGACGTCAGATCGCAACGGATAGTTCCATCTTAATGGCTATATATTCGTTGAGTTAGTTATAGATAAGATTCAGCAAAATATAACTCGTTTATATCACATAAAAACTCCTTATATTTTGGGGGCAATTGTTAGGGCTGGATTTTTATGACCTATGATCCTTACATGTTATCCTAACAAGTGATCCTTGTTTCCTTGACAGATAGTGATCCTCAGAGGAGCTTCAGGATCAGGATCACGGATCATCCTAAGGATCCTCATACTAACGATTGTTCTCTTTTTATTTAATGTTGTTTTGCAGGAATTACGAGTTGGACCTGGTCTTGGCAACGTAATCAAGGAATCCTCCACGCTAATCTTGCACACGTATTACCAGAAATAGACGCTGTGGAGAATATGGAAACTTAGCACAATTCAAGGGCAATTAGTTAGGCTAAATTACTTCTAGTTCTAAAGGGGTAACGAGCTAGTAGTTAGCTAATTTACCTAAAATACAACCCCATACACTTATATAAAAGGCACTCTTTGCCATTAGGAAAAAGACACACGTTTCTTACACACTCTAGCACACCACACCATAGCAATCTTTGTACCTAGCTCGTTACCATCCGAAGTTGTAAACATCTTTTGTTATATTGAAGTTTGGTGATCGGTAGTTTCCATCACCCGAGGTTTTTTATGCCGGAGATCATTGATCAAGGGCTTTTTCCTCGTATAAATCCTTGTGTCACTTGCATATTTTACTTTAAAGTGATCTTTTACTTTATTCAACAAACCAAGCATCATTCCCCGTTTACATAAAGTTTGGTTGCATTATCCTTGTGTGATTTTTGACCAAAACATTAACTAAATTAGCAAATGAAGTAATAGAGTAAGGGGGAAGACTTAGCAGCCATTTAAGAGCTGATCCAGTAAGAGTGGATCCAAATCCTTTACATAGGCATGCTTCCTTTAACTTTTCCGGGATTGGATTGATCTCCATCCTCTCCCCCATTGTGCTATGTGCTCCTCAGGATCCGTTGTACCATCATACAGCTTCATAGTAGGGATATGGAACCTTTTGGGTACCTCTGCATCACAAATTGGTGGTGCAAAGCGAGATACCTTATGACTTCCATCTGCAATCTCTGGGATAGGCTTGACTACCCCTGGAACACTTGAGATCATATCTTTTAGCTTCTGCACTCCCTGGCCATAGCATGATTGATACCTGTATCCTTCATGAATCCATGGTTAGTGGTAAGATAATTATTTAAAGTGTTACCTCCCATTGAGTTCAAGTTAGTGAATCCATATTGCTGGGATTCTGGGATAACGGAGGGACCAGTGGAAACAATGGTCTGCATTGGAATGAAGTCCCCTTGATGGACATCTAGACTTCCTGTTTGCAAACTTTTTAGGGATCCTGGCATCTGGAAGGATCCTGGTATCTGGGATGATCCTGGAACGAAGGAGGATCCTAGAACCTGGGACGATCCTGGAACAAGGAAGGATCCTTGAACCTGGGATGATCCTGGAACAAAGAAGGATCCTTGAAACTGCTGTGCTCCCGGATAGGCTCCTGAATTCATGAAGGATCCCATATGCTGGGGATAGGATCCTGCCGGCTGAAAGTGTGAGCCTGATGCCTGAGTCATTGCTGCCGATCCGAGGTGCAATCCTCTTGATTCTCCCATAATTTGCACGTCTGGGACTCCCGATGGGTGAGAAGTGATCATTGGAGTATCAAAGCTCAGGGATTTGGGCATCAGTGGGGAATGTTCCTCTGCCGCTATCTTTTGCCTTTTGAGGTCTCCAATTTCCCTGAGGATCCTGTCATTAGTTTCATCCTGCCGCTGCATACGATCCTTTATCTGCAAAATCAAAGCAAACACATCACTAGTACTGGGAACAGAAGAATTCATAGCAGAAGAAGATGGAGGTTTAGAGAAGGTAGGATTTGGTCTCTTCTCAGCATTTTTCTGGGATCCTGCCGGTGGTGGAGGCAGAGTGTTCTGGGACGAGGTGACTGCAGACATCGCCGTGGACGTATTCTTCAATGATGAAGCCATGTAAATCTTTGAAATGATTTCGAACAAAAAGGTTTTCTTATGAATGAAGCACCAATTGCCCCACGGTGGGCGCCAAACTGTTTTGGTCAAAAATCACACAAGGATAATGCAACCAAACTCTATGTAAACGGGGTATGATGCTTGGTTTATTGAAAAAGTAAAGGATCACTTCAATATGAAATATGCAAAGACACAATGATTTATACGAGGAAAAAGCCCTTGATCAATGTATGATCTCCGGCATAAAAAACCTCGGGTGATGGCAACTACCGATCACCAAACTTCAATATAAGAAAAAATGGTTACAACTTCGGATGATAATGAGCTGAGTACAAGGATCACTATAGTTTCGAGTGTCTAAGCGTGTGAGAATTGTGTTGTGTGTTCTTCCGAATGGGGAAGAGTGTTATATATACAAGTGTAGGTGACCTATTTTAGGTAAAAAGACTAATAATCAGCTCGTTACCCCTTTAGAAATAAAAGTAAATCTAGCCTAAATTGTCGCCCTTGAATCATGCCTAGTTTCCATATCCTTTGCAACGTCCATCTCCGATTAAGCACATGCTATAATTGTAAAGACGCGTCCTTTGATCATGATGCTAAGAGCGGATCCTGCTAGATGTTCCTGCAAAATATCACTTAATTCAATGAAGGTAACTGTTAGCATGAGGATCCTATAATGGTCCATGATCCTGATCCTGAAGTCCTGCTGAGGATCACTATCTGCTAAAGAAACAAGGATCACTGGTTAGGATCACATGTAAGGATCATATATCATAAAAATCCAGCCCTAACAGGACAACCCCCAAGAATGCTACTGGTCAAACACCATTCTCTTTGGTATTTGGGGCAGAATCAGTGATCCCAACAGAAATGGTGGTTCCAACTGCTAGAACAAGTACCCGTGATCCTGAGGAAAATGATCAGAACTTGGTTCAAGACTTGGATACTATTGAGGAAATCAGGGATTTGGCTAGGATAAGGATGGCTAGCTACCAACAAAGAATGGCCGGTGCTTACAACAAAAATGTCAGGATAAGGAAATTCCAAGTTGGGGATATGGTATTGAGAAAAGCATTCCAGAATACCACCAATCCTGCTGATGGGAAATTGGCACCAAAATGGGAAGGCCCTTATTTGATTGAAGCCGAGGCAGGAAAGGGGGCATATAGACTGCTAACCATGGAGGGTAATTTGTTACCAAGAGCCTGGAATGCTGTCCACTTGAAGAAATATTTCATGTGAGCAGGATCCTTCTGACACATATGATCCTTACATTAGAAGTATCCTTCAAGGATCCCTGAAGTATCGATGATCCTTACTCTGGTAATGTCCTAAGCTCGAACTCTTATTTACATATTTTCTTATTTAAGGATAAGGATCATGTATCCTTCATCCTTCTCTCACGAGATTTTGAGTTCTGATAGTCTAGGTATCCTTAAGCATATTGCCGACAATCTTCAGAAGTAATTCAGATCCTTGGGTTTAACCCCAGTTGTTTGGGCTTGTCCGCAGTTATCCTTGGGCTTGTCCCCAGTTTCGCCTGTAGCGCACGATGATCCTGGTATAGTTCAAGTCTTTGGGACCAGTACTCGCTTTAGGGGCTGATAATTCCATCGTACTGGCTATACCTAGGATCCTACGTATAATGGTAGACGTACCATACATCCGTTCCTAAGGTTTCTAACGTTTTCACGTTAGCTAAGGTTTTGGCATTATCATGTCACTAAGTTTGGATAGTCGCCAGTAAGGGCCATACTCCAGTTCACCTATGATCTTTGGGCTTGTCCCCAGTTATCCTTTGGGCTTGTCCCCAGTTATCCTTTGGGCTTGTCCCCAGTTACTAACTTGTCTTTTATATTGGCTTAGTCCCAAGTTATATTCTATTTTCAGGTTTTCGAAGTTAAACAATTAAGGATCCTCAATCCTTATTATCCATTAAAGTTTTTCTTATGGTTATCCTGATTAAAGGTTAGGATCCTAACTTGGATTCTCAGGTATGATCCTTAACTATTTTTGATTTTATTCATTATTCATTTGAATAACCCTTATACTTTGACAACTAAACCTATGATCCTTAAAATAAACTACTTTTTGGAAGTTTTCGACTATAGGATATTTGATCCTGGATCATATCCTAAATTTCTTAAACATAATTTGCTTAACTTTTCTTACTCAGACAAGTATAAATCAAAACAATTGAAAGTTTAAAGGATATACAAGGATAACATCACAGGATAAGTCAAAAGTTAAAAGTTTTATTCATTCACAAAATATTTAACCCTTCAAAGTTGTCAAAATTGCCAACCCACGTTTCTACCAGCAAAACGTGGCCCGTCCACATGGGTTGGCAAAGGGTGTCCATTGTTCATGCAGTCATAGCAGTGCAGGAAATAAAGGTCGGCAGGATAACAAGTGGCTTCATCCCCCAAACAGAGGATCCCTCCACCACTTACTATCCTACCTATTGTTCAAAGGATCATGGATCCTTACCCTAAAAACTATTGTTCGAAGTACAGACCAACCATCAAACTGTTCAAAGAAACAACCACAAAAAAATTGGGCTCCGGCTAAGTCTCGAAGTTTCCATCATTGCCCAATCCCGCAGCTTAGACCTTCGCTGCACCATCACCACCGGCTCCACTTGCCTCTCCACCTTGATCCTTGCCAGTGCCTCCACCCTCAAGCATCGGGATCTCGTCAGCCTCCTCATCATCCTCCAGTTCAGCCAGCCTAGCCTTCCAGCCTTCGACATCCCAGATGCTCTTGTCAAAAGCAGGATCCTGAGCCTCCATAGCCATTTGCAGCTGGATCTTGTACATAGCTATTGCGGCAGAGACCTTGGCATCCTGGGTGATCTCGTGCCTCTCATAGTCGAAGTTGATCAGCATCTTGGCGGCTTCCCCCCTGGTGGCCTGGAGCTCCTTCTCAAGATCAGCTATCTTGAGATCCTTCAACACAGCAACCTGTCGAAGGTCGGCAATCTGGCGATCCTGATCCTCAACGTGGCCAACATATGTCTCTATCTCGGCAAATTTCTGCAAGGAAAACAAGGAACAACATCATAAACAAGTGATCCTAAAAACTAGCAGGAGTCTTTCTCCTTGAAGATTTGACATTAGTAAGATCGTCGATGCCGAACTTCGAAGCAGACTTAGAGGATTTTCCAGCACCTACACAATCAAAATAAGATAAGTATTTTAACTTAATCCCACATAGAATTAATTTTTAATAAGGATACTTACTTGACATTATGGCAGAAGCGGAGGATACTTCCTGAGAATCCTGGGTGGTAACCTGGAAAGTTCTTATTTCAGGATCAAGCTTCCTGAAGGCCAAGAGTCTCTCTTTTGCAGCAGGAGTCAACCTAAGATGAGAAACGGATATAGCTGCACAATGAGGAAACAAAAGAATGTCAGTGATCCTTATGCCAAAGGATAAGTTCTACGGTGATCCTTCCAGGATCCTCTATCCTACCATGGGTAGCCCACTTCTTGGGCAAATCCTTCCCATCAGGGATGGTATCTCTCCTCACAAAAAAGAACCGCCGCTTCCAGTTCATATCATTTTTGGTAACTTTGAGAACAGGGTGCTCTTCACCAGCTTTTCGTTTGAACAAATATCGGTGGGATCCAAAAGTAGTGAGATCATACATCTCAGCCAACTCAATTCCTTCTTGTTCGATGATCCTTTCAAGGGTGTATAAAACCCTCCAGATCATCGGCATAGCCTGGATATAGCAGATGCCGGTAAGGGAGAAAAAGGATTCGGTGAACTGAGGGAAAGGATACGAGTATCCTATCATGAAAGGAGTGACCGGGAAAGCTACCCAAGTCTCAGAGATGTAATCGCTCAGAGCGGTAGGGCTAAAAGGTTTAAAGAGGGTGTTCGCCAGAAAGCAATGACGTATTTTTTCGATTTGAGGGTCGGTAAAACAACACCTCTCGGCGGGGGAATCCTTGATGATCCCTTGACCCTTCAAGGGGCTGTTATTCTTAGGATCCTTGCTGGGAGAGTTCCGGAGCAGCATTTTTGACAGAATGATGGAAAGAGAAAGAAAACAGAGCAAGAGAAGAAAGAAGATGAAGAGAAAATACCTGTTTATATTCGGATGAGATTATAAAGGGAGTACCTCTGAAATTTAAATGCAAACGATCCTATCTATATCTCCTATTTATAATCATGATTGTGCAGGGTTGTCACTTCCATGACGTCAGGATTGCAACAGATAGTTCGGTCACAACGGCTATATATCCGTTGAGTTAGTTACAGATAAGATTGACAAAATATAACTCGTTAATATTACATAATTACTCCTTATATTCTGGGGGCAATTGTTAGGGCAGGATTTTAATGACCTGTGATCCTTACATGATATCCTAACGAGTGATCCTTGTTTCTTTGGCAGATAGTGATCCTCAGAAGAGCTTCAGGATCAGGATCATGGATCATCCTAAGGATCCTCATACTAACGATTGTTCTCTTTGAATTTAATGTTGTTTTGCAGGAATTACGAGTTGGACCTGGTCTTCGCAACGTTATTAAGGAATCTTTCACGTAAATCTCGCACATACATCGCCGGAAATAGACGTTGTGGAGAATAAGGATGTTAGGGCTGGATTTTTATGATATATGATCCTTACATGTGATCCTAACCAGTGATCCTTGTTTCTTTAGCAGATAGTGATCCTCAGCAGGACTTCAGGATCAGGATCATGGACCATTATAGGATCCTCATGCTAACAGTTACCTTCATTGAATTAAATGATATTTTGCAGGAACATCTAGCAGGATCCGCTCTTAGCATCACGATCAAAGGACGCGTCTTTACAATTATAGCATGTGCTTAATTGGAGATGGGCGTTGCAAAGGATATGGAAACTTGGCATGATTTAAGGGCGACAATTTAGGCTAGATTTACTTTTATTTCTAAAGGGGTAATGAGCTGATTATTAGTCTTTTTACCTAAAATAGGTCACCTACACTTGTATATGTAACACTCTTCCCCATTCGGAAGAACACACAACACAATTCTCACACGCTTAGACACTCGAAACTATAGTGATCCTTGTACTCAGCTCATTATCATCCGAAGTTGTAACCATTTTTTCTTATATTGAAGTTTGGTGATCGGTAGTTGCCATCACCCGAGGTTTTTTATGCCGGAGATCATACATTGATCAAGGGCTTTTTCCTCGTATAAATCATTGTGTCTTTACATATTTCATGCTGAAGTGATCCTTTACTTTTTCAATAAACCAAGCATCATACCCCGTTTACATAGAGTTTGGTTGCATTATCCTTGTGTGATTTTTGACCAAAACAGTTTGGCGCCCACCGTGGGGCAATTGGTGCTTCATTCATAAGAAAACCTTTTTGTTCGAAATTATTTTAAAGAGTTACATGGCTTCATCATTGAAGAATACGTCCACGGCAATGTCTGCAGTCACCTCGTCCCAGAACACTCTGCCTCCACCACCGGCAGGATCCCAGAAAAATGCTGAGAAGAGACCAAATCCTATCTTCTCTAAACCTCCATCTTCTTCTGCTATGAATTCTTCTGTTCCTAGTACTAGTGATGTGTTTGCTTTAATTTTGCAGATGAAGGATCGTATGCAGCGGCAGGATGAAACTAATGACAGGATCCTCAGGGAAATTGGAGACCTCAAAAGGCAGAAGATAGCGGCAGAGGATCATTCCCCACTGATGCCCAAATCTCTGAGCTTTGATACTCCAATGATCACTTCTCAGCCATCGGGAGTTCCAGACGTGCAAATTATGGGAGAATCAAGAGGATTGCACCTCGGATCGACAGCAATGACTCAGGCATCAGGCTCACACTTTCAGCCGGCAGGATCCTATCCCCAGCATATGGGATCCTTCATGAATTCAGGAGCCTATCCGGGAGCACAGCAGTTTCAAGGATCCTACTTTGTTCCAGGATCATCCCAGGGTCAAGGATCCTCCTTTGTTCCAGGATCATCCCAGGTTCAAGGATCCTCCTTTGTTCCAGGATCATCCCAGGTTCAAGGATCCTTCTTTGTTCCAGGATCGTCCCAGGTTCAAGGATCCTCCTTCGTTCCAGGATCCTTCCAGATGCCAGGATCCCTAAAAAGTTTGCAAACAGGAAGTCTAGATGTCCATCAAGGGGACTTCATTCCAATGCAGACCATTGCTTCCACTGGTCCCTCTGTAATCCCAGAATCCCAGCAATATGGATTCACACCCAATGTTCCTAACTTGAACTCAATGGGAGGTAACAGTTTAAATAATTATCTTACCACTAACAATGGATTCATGCAGGATAAAGGTATCAATCATGCTATGGCCAGGGAGTTGCAGAAGCTAAAAGATATGATCTCAAGTGTTCCAGGGGTAGTCAAGCCTATCCCAGAGATTGCAGATGGAAGCCATAAGGTATCTCGCTTTGCACCACCAATTTGTGATGCAGAGGTACCCAAAAGGTTCCATATCCCAACTATGAAGCTGTATGATGGTACAACGGATCCTGAGGAGCACATAGCACAATACAGGGAGAGGATGGAGATCAATCCCATCCCGGAAAAATTAAAGGAAGCATGCCTATGTAAAGGATTTGGATCCACTCTTACTGGATCAGCTCTTAAATGGCTGCTAAGTCTTCCCCCTTACTCTATTACTTCATTTGCTAATTTAGTTAATTTATTCAATAACCAATTCTCTTGTAGTAGAAAATTTGAAAGATTAACTAGTGATTTATATAGGGTAACTCAAAGTCATAATGAATCATTAAGGGATTATATAACTAAATTCAGTAAAGAATCCTTGGACATTCCCAACTTGGATATGGCTACGGCTGTTGAAGCCTTCAAAATGGGACTGCTTAAGGATTCATTATTCTATGATGATCTTGTTATGACACCATGCAGGAATCTAGATGAAGTAAGAACTCGGGCACTCAGGTTCATCCGGCTAGAGGATGACAAGAGGATCCAGGAGAGACAAGTAGGATCCTCAAAACAGGAGAAGCAAGGATCCTCCTTCAAGAACAATAAATTCAAATCCTATCATAGAAATGACAACCAGAATGTGCATGCTGTTGACCAAGAAGAGGATGATGAAGATTATCCTCCAATCTCAGAATATTGTTTTTCCGTTGATAATCATGAACTAATCCTTGCAATGCAGAATCTAGGAGAAAAAGCTAGGTGGCCCAGGAAGAATGATAAACCATCCGGGACTAAAGACAAGTCAAAATGGTGTGCATATCATGAGGATTTCGGGCATCTAACTGAAGAATGCATAGCTTTAAGAAAAGAAATTGGATATCTGTTAAGCAAGGGGCATCTAAAAGAACTGTTGGGAAGAAAAAAGCTAAGGACTCAGGATCCTGAAAGGATCCCTGAAAAGGCTCCAGCCCCTCCGGCGAATGCACAAGTGATCAACTTTATTTCCGGAGGATCAGACATCTGTGGTACATCCTTCTCGGCGGCCAAAAGGCATGCAAAGGAAGCAAAAATGGATAATGGAGAGAGACCTATTCGAACATCAAGTGTCTCAGAAGGAAAGACGATAACGTTTGATGAGGATGATCGCATTAACATCCAGGATCCTCATCATGATAGTTTAGTTATTACTCTCTTTATCTCTAACCATTTTGTCCGCAGGATCCTTATCGACGGAGGAAGCTCAGTGAACATTATCCAGCTTGATGTTCTGAAGAAAATGGGTATCTCAGAATCAGACATCACACCAAGATCCTCCGTGCTTGTAGAGTTCAGTGGAGAAACGAAGAAAACTATGGGGGACATCAAACTCCCAATCTACGTGGAAGGATTACATAATTATCAAAAATTTTGTGTTATTGATTGTTTATCTTGTTGCAATGTTATCCTTGGCAGGCCCTGGATACACGATATGAAAGCAGTCCCATCCACCTATCATCAATGTGTGAAACTCCCTAGCCCATGGGGGATAATCAAGATCGACAGTGATCAGCAGGAGGCTAAGGATTGTTATACCTCATCCATGAAGCCAACCTCGAAGCCAAGGGAGCAATAGCAATTACAGTATCCTCCAAGGAATGTCTTGGAGGCAAGGGAACAAGATGTGGACGAAATCCTCTTGGATCCTAGTGATCCTGAATCAAAAATCTATATCGGATCAGGGATCCTTGGCAAGATGAAAGAAGACATGATATCTTTCCTCAAAAGAAGAAAGTCTACCTTTGCATGGAAGCACGAAGATATGACAGGTATATCTAAGGATATCATAACTCATAAACTTGGCATTGACAGGTCTATCAAACCAATCCATCAAAAAAGGAGGAAGTTTGCACCAGAAAGGAATGCCATTATCCAAGAAGAAGTAGAGAGACTACGTCGAGCAGGTATGATCAGAGAGGTAAAATATCCAAAATGGTTAGCCAATGTGGTCGTTGTCCAAAAGAAAAACGGAAAGTGGAGGGTATGTGTCGATTTCACTGATCTGAATAAGGCATGCCCCAAGGATCCTTTCCCATTACCCCACATTGACTCCATGGTGGATGCAACAGCGGGGCATGAACTGTTGACCTTTATGGATGCATCATCTGGATTCCAACAAATTCAGATGGAACCATCTGACCAAGAGGATACAGCCTTTATGACCCCAACCGGTTTGTATTGTTATATTGCCATGCCTTTTGGATTAAGAAATGCAGGTGCAACATATCAAAGGCTGGTGAATATGATGTTCAAAGATCGAATTGGACAAACTATGGAAGTATACATAGATGATATGGTAGTCAAATCAAAGAAAGCTGAGGATCACCTAAGGGATTTGGAAGAAGCATTTGATATCCTTGATAATTATAATATGAAGCTTAATCCTTCAAAATGCCACTTTGGTGTTAAGGCAGGTAAATTCCTAGGATATATGGTAACTCAGAGGGGCATTGAAGCAAGTCCGGAGCAAATTAAAGCACTAGTGAACATCAAGTCCCCTGCCAATGCTAAGGATGTGCAAAGGCTAACAGGCAGGATAGCGGCTCTGAACAGGTTCATATCAAAATCCTCAGAAAAATGTAAAGAATTTTACGATATCCTAAGGAAGAACAAGAAGTTTGAATGGACTGAAAAACATGAGAATGCTTTACAAGCCCTTAAAGAATATATGTCCTCAGCACCAGCATTAACAAAACCCGAAAAAGGAGATGTGTTATCCTTATATCTGGCAGTATCCTCAACCGCTGTAAGTGCTGTCCTTGTTAAGGATCACGAAGGTACACAATATCCTATCTACTATGTAAGTAAGAGTTTACTTGATGCCGAATCCAGGTACTCACACCTCGAAAAACTTATTCTTGCATTAATCATGGCATTAACTAAGTTAAGGCATTATTTTGAAACCCATACTATTGTTGTTAAAACTAATTTTCCAATTAAGAATGTCCTCAGGAAACCAGAGATGTCAGGGAGAATGGCTAAGTGGGCAGTAAAGCTTAGTGCCCATGATATAAGATACGAGCCTAGAACAGCAATCAAATCCCAAGCACTAGCTGACTTTGTGGCTGATTTCAGTAGTGATCTACAAAAGGAAGCAGAATTGGAAGTCCAGCAGCTGGATGAGACCAAGGATCCTTGGATACTACACACTGACGGATCCTCAAATGTCAAGGGCACAGGGCTCGGCATACTACTAAAATCTCCACAGGGGGACATAATACCCTACTCTATAGCCTGTGAGTTCCAAGCAACTAACAATGAGGCTGAATATGAAGCCTTAATTGCTGGCTTACAAATTGCTAAGGATATGGGGGTGAAGTATCTTAAAGTATATGTAGACTCATTATTGATCACCAATCACTTTAATGGATCCTATGCTGTTAAAGGTGAAAAACTAACCAAATATTTAGAGATAGTCAAGGAATTGGCACTCTCTTTTGTCTCTTTCAGCTTAACACAGGTACCAAGGGAGGAGAACACAAAAGCTGATGCATTGGCCAACCTAGGATCATCCTTGAAGATTCCAGAAGATATAAATATCCCTATCATCCATATCCTGGCTCCTGCTATTGAAAATCAGGTGGCCATGGAAATAGAAGAGGATACTGCAGTGATCCCTAGTGAAAAAGCTCAATCTTATTCAGGATCATGGATCTCACCAATCATGAGATACTTGCAATACGGGGAGATTCCGATGGGAGAAAATCCTAGAGCTTTCAGGATTAAGGTATCTCAATTCACAATTTTGAAAAATGTATTATATAAGCGATCTCTTGCAGGACCATATTTAAGATGTATCGAGGATCCTGAAATTGAAGAAGTGTTGAGAGACTTCCATGAAGGAGATTGTGGAAACCACACTGGGGGCAGAGCATTATTCTTAAGGATCCTTAGAACAGGATACTACTGGCCAACTATGAAAAGGGATGCTGTAGAATATGCTAAGAAGTGCGATCCTTGTCAAAAACACAGCAATATCCTCCATCAGCCAGCCGAATTGCTACATCCTATACCATCCTCTTGGCCATTCATGAGATGGGGGATGGATATAGTTGGCAAGCTCCCTAAAGCACCTGGTGGAAAAGTATTTATGCTTGCCATGACTGACTACTTCTCTAAGTGGATAGAAGCTGAAGCTTTTGCTCAAGTCAGAGAAAAGGAAGTTATATCCTTTATCAAAAGAAACATTATAACTAGATTTGGCATTCCCTCTGAAATTGTATGTGATAATGGTTCCCAATTCATTGGAAGCAGAACCACTAACTTTTGTGACAGTTGGGGAATTAAGATGATAACATCAACACCAGTTCATCCACAAGCCAATGGTTAAGCAGAATCATCCAACAAAATCATCATCAACAATCTGAAGAAGAAGCTAGGATCCAAGAAGGGGAAATGGGCAGAGGAGTTACCTTATGTGCTATGGGCTGATAGGACAACTCCTAAGAATGCCACTGGTCAAACACCTTTCTCTCTTGTATTTGGGGCAGAAGCAGTGATCCCAACAGAGATGGTGATCCCAACTGCTAGAACAAGTGCTCGTGATCCTGAAGAGAATGCTACAATCCTGGCTCAGGATTTGGGTACTAT
Source organism: Helianthus annuus (assembly GCF_002127325.2). Classification (NCBI taxonomy): domain Eukaryota; kingdom Viridiplantae; phylum Streptophyta; class Magnoliopsida; order Asterales; family Asteraceae; genus Helianthus; species Helianthus annuus. The sequence goes on from NC_035435.2 coordinate 85,324,053, forward strand.
TGAGGAAATCAGGGATCTGGCTAGGATAAGGATGGCAAGCTACCAACAAAGAATGGCTGGTGCTTACAACAAAAATGTTAGGATAAGGAAGTTCCAAGTCGGAGATATGGTGTTGAGAAAAGCATTCCAAAACACTATCAATCCTGCTGACGGGAAGTTAGCACCAAAGTGGGAAGGCCCTTACTTGATTGAAGCTGAAGCAGGAAAGGGGGCATACAGATTGCTAACCATGGAAGGAAATTTGTTACCAAGAGCCTGGAATGCTGTTCACTTAAAGAAATACTTTATGTAAACATGATCCTTCAAGCATGTGATCCTTACATTGAAGTATCCTCGAAAGATCCCGATGATGTCAGTGATCTTTACTCTGGTAATGTCCTTATCTTAAAACTATTACATTTCCTTACTTTTTACCTAAGGATAAGGATCATGTATCCTTCATCCTCTTCTCACGAACCATTTGAGTTATGATAGTTCAGGTATCTTCAGCCTATCGTCGAAAATCTTCAAAAGCAACACAGATCCTTGGGTTCAACCCCAGTTATCCTTGGGATTATCCCCAGTCTTCGCCAGCAGCGCACGATGATCCTGATATAGTTCACGTCTTTGGGACCAGTACCCACTTCCGGGGCTGACAACCTCATCGTACTGGCTATATCTAGGATCCTACGTATAATGGTAGACGTACCATACATCCGTTCCTAAGGTTTCTAATGTTTTCACGTTAGATAAGGTTTTGACATTTTCAGGTCACTAAGTTTGGATAGTCGCCAGTAAGGGCCATACTCCAGTTTACATACGATCCTTTGGGCTTGTCCCCAGTTATCCTTTGGGCTTGTCCCCAGTTATTCTTTGGGCTTGTCCCCAGTGATCCTTTGGGATCATCCCCAGTTACCCTTTGGGCATGTCCCCAGCTACTAACTTATCTTTTACATTGGCTTAGTCCCAAGTTATGTTTCATTTTTCAGGTTTTCAAAGTTAAACACATAAGGATCCTTAATCCTTATTATCCATTAAAATCTCATCTACGGTTATCTTGATTAAAGGTTAGGATCCTAACTTGGATCCTCAGGTATGATCCTTGACTATTCTGATTATACTGAACAACCCTTACACTTTGACAACTAAACCTATGATCCTTGGAATTGATTGCTTCAAAAATCTTCAGTGTCAGGATATTTGATCTAGGATCATATCATAAATTTATTAAACATGGTTTGCTCAAACTCTTGTTACTCTAACAAATATATTTCTAAAAACAACTGGAAAATAAGAAGATAAATAAAGGATAACAACACGAGATAAGCCAGAAAAATTAAAATTATATTATTAACAAAAAGATCTTAAACCCTTTCAATAAGTTGTCAAAATTGCCAACCCACATTTCTACCAGCAAAACGTGGCCCGTCCACATGGGTTGGCAAAGGGTGTCCATTGTCTGTGCGGTCTTAGCAGGTGCAGGAAATTAAAGGCGGCAGGATCACAAAGGCTTCATCCCCCAAACAGAGGATCCCTCCACCATTTGCGATCCTACCTATTGTCCAAAGGATCCAGGATCCTTAACCCTAAAAACTATTGTTTAAGTACAGACCATCAATTGTTTCAAACATCAACAACCACAAAAACCACTACCAAACCTAAAAAATTGGGCTCCGGCCTAGTCTCGAAATATCCATCATCGCCCAATCCAGCAGCTTAAACCTTCGCTGCTCCATCACCACCAGCTTCTCCACCCTGATCCACGCCAGCATCACCACCTTCAAGCATAGGGATATCCTCAGCTTCATCATCGTCCTCCAATTCCGCCAGCCTTGCCTTCCAACCCTCCACATCCCATGAGCTCTTGTCGAAGGCAGGATCCTGAGCCTCCGCAGCCATCTGCAATTGTATCTTATACATAGCAATTGCGGCAGAGACCTTGGCATCCTGGGTGATCTCCTGCTTTTCGCCATCCATGTTGATCAGCATTTGAGCAGCCTCATCCTTTGTAGCCCAGAGCTCCTTCTCAAGATCAGCTATCTTAAGATCCTTCAACACGCCCATTTGTTGAAGGTCGGCGATTTGGCTTTCCTGATCCTCGACATGGCCAAGGTAGGTCTCTACTTCAGCAAGTTTCTGCAAAAAGGGAAAAAGGTAAGATCAGGACCAGGTGATCCTCAAAGAAACAGAATATACAGACAGGATACTCAAGTAGGATAGCCAACAGGGGCAATGATTCTTACTTCATTAACATAATCAAGAAACTGCTGGCGGAGCAGGGGAAATCCTTGGAGATCCTCAGAAGTCTTTCTCTTCTTCCCCTTACCCCTAACAGGTGCTTTAGGGACCGAAGCAGAGGGACTGGCAGCAGAAGTCTTCTTCCTTGAAGACTTGACATTGGCAAGATCATCAATCCCGAACTTGGAGGCAGACTTGGCAGACTTAGCAGATTTCCCAGCGCCTACACAATCAAAACAAGATAAGTTTCCCAACTAATTTAACAGTCTTACATGGAACTTACTTTTTGATAAGGATACTTACTTGACATTGTGGCAGATGCGGAGGATACTTCCTGTGAATCTTGAATGGCAACTTGAAAACTTCTGGTCTCAGGATCAAGCTTTTTGAAAGCTAAAACTCTCTCTCTTGCAGCAGGGGTTAACTTGAGATGAGCAACGGATATAGCTGCACAAAAGACAAAGAAGACATTAGTGATCCTCATCATAAGAGACAAGTCTGATAGTGATCCTTCCAGGATCCTCTATCCTACCATGAGTGGCCCACTCCTTGGGCAGATCCTTCCTATTAGGGATGGTATCCCTCCTAACAAAGAAGAAACGTCGCTTCCAGTTTGTGTCATTTTTGGTAACCTTAAAAACAGGGTGATCCTCCCCGGCTTTCCGTTTCAACAAGTATCGACAGGAACCAAACGTAGTAAGATCATATAGCTCAGCCAGCTCCGCCATCCCTAAGTCAATCCCCTCCTGCTCGATGATCCTCTCAAGGGTATACAGAACCCTCCAGATCATCGGCATGGCTTGGATATAAGACATGCCGGTCAGGGAAAAGAAGGATTGGGTGAAAGCTGGAAAAGGATACGAATATCCTATGGTAAACGGAGTTACAGGAAAAGCTGCCCATGTGTCAGAAACAAGATCACTTAGAGCGGTGGGAGTGAAAGACTTGAAGATAGTATCCGCCGGAAAGAAGTGACGGATCCTATCGATGTGAGCATCGGTGAAGCAGCATCTCTCAGTAGGAGAGTCTTTAACGATCCCTTGGCTTTTCAGGGGACTGCTCTTCTTGTGATCCTTGTGAGGGGAATTTCGGAGCAACATACTCATGGGAGAATAAAATCAGGGAGCAGAAAAACAGAGCAAGAGAAGGAAGAAAGAGAAGAGAAGAGAATACCTGATTGATCTTCGGTAGAGATTATAAAGGGAGTATATCTTGAATTTAAATGCAGATTGATCCTAACCCTATCTCCTATTTATAATCATGATTTGTAGGGATGTCACCTCAATGACATAAAGGTTGCAACGGCTAGTCCGGTTATAACGGCTAGTTATCCGAGTCGCCCGTTGCAGATAAGATCAAAGCAAAATATAACTCGTTAATTTACAATAAACTCCTTATATTTTGGGGGCAATTGTTAGGGCTGGATTTTTATGATATATGATCCTTACATGTGATCCTAACCAGTGATCCTTGTTTCTTTAGCAGATAGTGATCCTCAGCAGGACTTCAGGATCAGGATCATGGACCATTATAGGATCCTCATGCTAACAGTTACCTTCATTGAATTAAATGATATTTTGCAGGAACATCTAGCAGGATCCGCTCTTAGCATCACGATCAAAGGACGCGTCTTTACAATTATAGCATGTGCTTAATCGGAGATGGACGTTGCAAAGGATATGGAAACTTGGCATGATTTAAGGGCGACAATTTAGGCTAGATTTACTTTTATTTCTAAAGGGGTAATGAGCTGATTATTAGTCTTTTTACCTAAAATAGGTCACCTACACTTGTATATATAACACTCTTCCCCATTCGGAAGAACACACAACACAATTCTCACACGCTTAGACACTCGAAACTATAGTGATCCTTGTACTCAGCTCATTATCATCCGAAGTTGTAACCATTTTTTCTTATATTGAAGTTTGGTGATCGGTAGTTGCCATCACCCGAGGTTTTTTATGCCGGAGATCATACATTGATCAAGGGCTTTTTCCTCGTATAAATCATTGTGTCTTTACATATTTCATGCTGAAGTGATCCTTTACTTTTTCAATAAACCAAGCATCATACCCCGTTTACATAGAGTTTGGTTGCATTATCCTTGTGTGATTTTTGACCAAAACAAAGGAAACTTAGCACAATTTACGGGCAATTAGTTAGGCTAAATTTAGTTCTATTTTTAAAGGGGTAACGAGCTAGTAGTTAGGTGACTTGCCTAAAATTCGACCACACACGCTTATATAAATTGCACTCTTGAGCATTCGGAAGACACAACACGTTTCTTACACACTCTAGCATACTACACCATAGTGATCCTTGTACCTAGCTCGTTACCATCCGAAGTTGTAAAACTTGCTTGTTATATTGAAGTTTGGTGATCGGTAGTTTCCATCACCCGAGGTTTTTTATGTCGGAGATCATTCACTGATCAAGGGCTTTTTCCTCGTATAAATCCTTGTGTCACTTGTGCAATTTACATTTAAGTGATCCTTTACTTTATCCATCACTACAAGCATCATTCCCCGTTTACAAAGAGTTTGGTTGCATTATCCTTGTGAGATTTTTGACCAAAACAATTATATATACAATTTCTTTAACTATTCATATATACTTTCAGTTTTACAATATGCTTTTTTTATGCAGATAACATTCACATCATCCTTATGAAAGGGGCGCATGGACTGGTTCCTATTGGGTACTATATACATAATCTTTACTTGGATTCCTTTCTTCAATATATATATATATATATATATATATATATATATATATATATATATATATATATATATATAATGTAAGTATATGGAGAAAACCTACACAACTGAGAAGACTATGGAAACTTGGTTTGTGTGGACAGGATTAAGCCACCTCATCTAGTATAAGCACATGTCTAAAGGGCATTTATGTCATTTGTTAGCCTTGTGTCATATCCACTTTTTTGCATCTCACCTACCTTCACCCTTCCCCATGTATCTCGGTTCCCACCCCTTACCAACCTTCACTTTTTTAGTACAAAATCATATCAAAAGCTTCTAGATCTCCATTCTTATTCTAATTCCTTTCTTCCTCAGACACAACTCAAACCAGCATATCCTCTTCTTTGTCGAAGCCACGAGATCTGAATATTGAAGATCGAAGTCACCAGATCTGAAGAATTCATTTCTCAAAGCCACCATCGAAGCCACGAGATCTGAAGATCGAAGATCGAAGCCACCAGACATGAAGATTGAAGATCGAAGCCACCATGTGTTCATGTACTCATCCCTTTCTTTTGAAGCCACCAAATCTGAAGATCGAAGCTATCTGTTGTTGCATATTTCGTACGTCTGCCACTGTGCAATAGTTCGTTAGAGCGTGTGTTGAATATTGTATGGATTATAGAAAGTCGGACACGGATTAGACATTGTAAAAGTCCATCCGGACGGATGGACGGACAAGTCCATCCGGACGGATGGACAACATATAGTCCAAAACCCCATCTGGATATAAAGTGTGTAATGTATCAGTCCATCCGTACATGTGTAGGCTGTTGCCTATAAATAGGGAGTTGGGGTTCCTATTTGGACAAGCTTTTGGATCCCAGAGGGTAGGGCTGGCAATTTTACACGAATACACGACACGAACCTACATGAAATTAACAGGTATCGTGTATGGCCTTAACAGGTATCGTGTACCAAACAGGTAGACACCAGATCACCTGTTAATTTTCGTGTATAAACATGTTAAATACCTGTTTACCTTTTAATACCTGTTAGTACATGATAAGAAATTAAATTAAATAACACTCATCAGCCATGTGCGTGTGGGTTCCTTAATTCCTATCTATTTTCATTCCTCATTCAATAAAAAAAAAACAAAACCCTAAACTCCCTCTGTAACTCTTAGATAGCATGTCGTGTTCGTGTTAACAGGTAATTTTCGTGTATAACAGTCGAACAGTCGTGTTAACAGGTAGTTTTCGTGTATATTGTGTCGTGTTCGGCCAAGAGGAGGATATCCCTAAAACCTCTTTTTGAGCCCGTTACGGCCATTACGAATTTGTCGTTATGCCTTTTGGTCTTACCAATGCGCCCGCGGTTTTCATGGATTTGATGAATCGCGTGTGTAAGCCCTTTCTCGACCGCTTCGTCTTCGTGTTTATAGATGATATCCTTATCTGTTCGAAGTCGAAAGCCGAACATGCGCAACATCTCCGTTTGGTACTCGAGCTTTTCCAAGGTAATCGCCTCTACGCCAAGTTCTCCAAATGTGAATTTTGGGTTGAGGAGGTTCAATACCTCGGTCATATCGTCAATAGTCAAGGTATTCACGTCGATCCCGTGAAGATTGAAGCAGTCAAGAGTTGGATTACACCGAAAACCCCGTCCGAAGTTCGTTCTTTTCTCGGATTGGCGGGTTACTACCGTCGATTTATCGCTGATTTCTCTAAAATCGTCGTCCCGCTTACCTCCCTGACGCATAAAGACAAGCATTTTGTTTGGGGAACTGAACAAGAGGAAGCCTTTCAAACTCGCAAGCGTATGCTCTGCGATGCTCCTGTACTCGCGTTACCCGATGAAAACGGTGACTTTGTAGTCTATTGCGATGCCTCTAACCTCGGTCTTGGTTGTGTTCTTATGCAACGAGACAAGGTTATCGCGTACACCTCTCATCAGCTCAGAGTCCACGAGAAGAACTATACAACCCACGATCTCGAACTAGGTGCAGTTGTTTTTGCGTTAAAGATTTGGCGACACTACCTTTACGGTACTAAGTGTATGGTCTTCACCGACCATAAGAGCCTACAACACATCTTGAATCAGAAAGAGCTGAATATGCACCAACGCAGATGGGTTGAACTTCTCAACGATTATGATTGTGAGATTCACTACCACCCTGGCAAAGCAAATGTCGTTGCCGACGCTCTTAGCCGACGAAGCTATTTACATAGCGTTCACAATGTTCAAGCCCAACACGACCTCGAAGCTCTAATTCGCGATGCTCAGCACTCCTGCTTCATTGAGAACAGCTTGAAAGAGGAAATGAAGAAGTGTAGCGCTGAAACCCAACTTGTCACCAAGTCGAACGGTATCTATTACTATCTTGATCGTAATAAGCTTTGGGAGATATTGTTGATCGAAGCCCACAAATCCCGATATTCCATTCATCCCGATGCCGTCAAGATGTACCAGGACCTTCATCTTTGGTATTGGTGGCCTGGAATGAAGAAAGATGTCGCCCTCTACGTTTCGAAGTGCCTGACTTGTTCGAAAGTCAAGGCTGAACAACAACGACCCTCTTGCTTACTCGTACAACCCGAGATCCCTATGTGGAAATGGGAGAGTATAGCTATGGATTTCATCACGAAACTTCCGCGCACGCCATCAGGTCACGATAGCATTTGGGTTATCATTGATCGTCTTACTAAATCCGCCCACTTTCTGCCGATACGAGAAGACTATAAAGTCGAACGATTAGCACGAATCTATACCGACAAAGTCATTTGTCAACATGGGACACCTCGTGATATCATCTCTGATCGCGATGGTCGATTTACCTCGTGTCTTTGGGAAACTTTTCAATCCGCTCTCGATACTACTCTTAATCTCAGTACCGCTTTCCATAACCAGACCGACGGTCAGACTGAGCGCATGATTCGCACCCTTGAAGATATGCTTCGTTCGTGTGTTATTGATTTTGGTGGTAATTGGGATTCGCATTTACCTTTAGTCGAATTCTCGTACAACAACAGTTATCACTCTAGCAATCAAATGACACCATTTGAGGCACTATACGGGAAAAATGTCGATAGCCTATTGTATGGCACGAGATCGGAGACGCACAACTTACTGGTCCTGAGTTATTGCAAGAAATGACTGACAAGATCCTCCAGATACGAGACAATCTCCTGAAAGCTCGGATTCGTCAAAAGAGTTACGTCGATAAACGCCGCAAGCCCCTTGATTTCGAAGTTGACGATCACGTACTCCTAAAGGTTTCACCTTGGAAGGGGGTGATCCGATTCGTCAAGAAAGGAAAGCTAGCGCCTCGATACGTTGGACCCTTTAAGATTCTGGAGAGAATTGGCAAAGTGGCCTACAGACTTGAATTATCGGAGGAACTCAGCAACGTACATCCGACTTTCCACATTTCGAACCTCAAAAGGTATCTAGCCGAGCAGAATTTACATGTTCCTCTTGAGGATCTACAAGTGGACAAAACATTACACTTCGTGGAAAAGACAGTAGAGATCATGGACCGAGAGACCAAGAAACCCTGACACTCACGCATTCCTATAGTAAAGTTTCGGTAGGAAGGCAAACGCGGCACCAAGTTCACTTGGGAACTCGAGAGTGATATGAAGGCTAAATACCCACATCTCTTCGTTATGCATGCGCCTTAATTTCGGGACGAAATTCCCTAAAGTAGGGGAGGCTGTAACAACCCGACTTTCCAATCTCAAAGCCAAAGTACAAGTCAAAGTCAAAGTCAATGTAAAAGTCAGGTTGTTATTAAGATCTGTCTTTTCTTGCTTAATCATTGCATGTACTCTCGATATACGAAAACTAGTTTAGCCTTTTTTTGATAATAAATATATTAGTCAACGCTATTTTAGACTACGATTTATTATTATGTTAAGTAACAATGCAATAAACGCAACTAAACGCTATTACTACTAAACGCTATCACATCGCTATCGCATCGCAATCTTATCGCAACTGTTGGTAATTGTTTTGTGTGTTATTGTGTGCTTACTTGTGTGTGCGTTATATATGTTTTGGGATGTTATTCGCAAACGCAATCGCAACTCTACCGCAACGCAATCCCACCGCAAACTCTAAGCGCCGATTACTTTTATACTTATTATGTGTCATGTTATTTGTGTAACTAATGTTTAATACTATCGCGTCGCTTACTCGCAACTCGCTTAAACGCAACGCAATGCTCAACGCACGAAACGAAAGTTGGAAAACTAACTCGCGCAAGCCAACCGATCGAACGACCATTCGATATGGACATCCGACCGGATGACCATTCTTATCTAATGGCTATCCGATCCACTTAACCCTGCACCGCCTTTCACCCTCTCACACTATAAATACCCCCTGTCACATCAACTTTTCATTGATGTGACAGCCCTATCCGACCAGCACGCTCTCAAGCTCTTTTCTCTCGATTCCTCGCGATTCTTGTAAGTTTTCACTCTAAATCTTGTATTTCCATCATCAGCACACACTTTCTCATCATCTCCTTCATCAAATCTTATAGTTTCACCATGAAATCACCTGATATGGGCTGTTTTAGGGTGACGCCACCTCGGGTTTTTATGAACACTGAAGTGTGACCTCACCTCATCAAGAACGGTTTGGATCTAAAGGATTTCTACATGTTTTACACTGATTTCGTCTAAATCTAAACACTTTTCAACTGGATTCAAACTTTTCTGAAACATTCTTCACTTTTCTACTCAAAATCGTTAGAATCTGGATTCGTTCAGGCTTTCTACTCATTCTCTAGTAGAGAACCGGTCTGAGAATGGATTTCTACCGAAGAGACGGCCGATTCTTGGATTGAACATGAAACTCCGTCAAGAACAGTTAAGTCTGATTGAATGGGGAGATTCCTATCCGATCGACTGAGTTGGACATGGTTTTCGTTGTTTAACACGTCATCACGCCGTCTCCGTTAAACCGCAAAACTTTTAACTTAGAAAAATTTACAAGATTTTCAAAAACACCAGTTCGCCGATCGAATAGCCATCCGATCGGATGACAATCCGATCGAATGACTATTCGACCAGGTGACTTGCAAGTTCAACACTTAAACAATTTCTCAAAACTTCAAAGAATATCAGTTTCAATCGAATAGCCATCCGATCGAATGGCCATCCGTCCAGATGACCATCTGATTGAATGACTTGAACTATACTACAACGAAAACTTCAAAAGTTCAGACATTTTACAAACTCACTCCTCCAATCGAATGACCAACCGACCAAATGGTCATCCGTTCGGATGACCATCCGTCCGGACGGTCATCCGATCGACTCCTCATCCGATCATTTATCTCCTCAACGCAATGTTTACACGCTGTTCAATGCTTACGCTACTGTCCAATGCTCAGCCTAACTCTAAGTGCTCCTGATGTGTGTTAGGTGTGATATATTTTTATTAATATTTTAAGCCCTTTTTAATACTTTAGTCAAGTTTTAAATTTATAAAACACGATATTCTACTAACACTAAACACACATATGGGCAAGTGCACCCATCGTGAGCGTAGTATAGCGTTGGTAAGATACCGAGGTCGTCCAAGGACACAAGAGCTTTTAGTACTGGTTTATCCTAAACGTCTCATCAAATCAAAAATTTAGAAAAAGGTTTTAAACAAGAAAATAAAAACTAAAAATGTTGAAAATAAAATAAAATAAAAACAGATAGACAAGATGAATCACTTGGATCTGACTCGCCTTTAGGGTAACCTTTGATGATTTCCGCACTTTTGCACTTTTTAAGAGATTATCTTAGTTATAGTAGTAGTCCCCTCTTTTGAAGGTGACGTTACCCTCAACCCAGTAGTTTGAGTCAGCAAGGATACAATCCTAAAGGGTCGGAATATTGAAAGATAATTAATTAAGTTATTAAACCGTAATGTGGTAGGCCCCTCTTTTGAAGGTGACGTTACCCTCGGCTAAGTGGTTTGAGTTAGCAGGGATACAATCCCAAGTAGCCGGGTTAATGTATTAATAGTAGTTTACATATGAGGGGATCAAGCCATTCGCACCCTCGCCATCCAATACCAGTGGGTATTGAAGGAGGTCCTAGTAAGCTTGACCCAGGTCCTTGCAGGATCTATACACTGAACAAGGCAAGAACCTTACCAAACCATTCCCTTAACCCCCAACCAGGTAGCCAACATATCTCTATATAGACCGTAGAGATATGAATGGTGAAAATCTTTTATTTTATATAGACAGTAAAATAATGCCAAGACAGCATAGACAAATGATAAGGAAGGTTCACCTTCAACATAAGAAACTAGTTATTAAAGTCATTAATACAAAACCAAATAAAATGTGCGAAAAGATTAAAAATCAAAAGTATTACACTAAATGCTTGTCTTCACCAAGTGATGTAAGAGACTTAGGCAAACATGGACTTTGACTGTCAAGAACTCTTACTATCAATCTTGGATCCCAAGACTACTACACATACACTATGATGGATGATGGTGGTGGATGTGGGTTGTAGTGGTGGTGGAGTGTGGGTGAAGTGGGAGAGAGGTGGTTTGCCAAGGGATGCCTTTGAAGTGAACCAAGCACCTCTATTTATAGCCTACACAGAAGCCCGGACACGGCCCCGTGTCCATCCACTTTCTCTTTCTTCATTAATTGCAATTTGTCTGCATTAGCTCCACACACCCCGTGTCCGCTGGGCACAACCCCGTGTGCAGAAGCGTATCTGTACTATCAAGATTTGCTTGGATTCTGCGAATCTTAGCGTTGACCACGACCGTGTTGAGCTGGGCACGCCCCCGTGTCGGGAATAGAAGCTTCTATAGCTTTGTCCTTTCTGCAGACAACTGGCCACGCCCCCATGTCCGCTGGGCATGGGGCCGTGTTCAGCCTTCTGTTCTTTTGTTTTTGCTTGGGAAGATGCTGTCGAGGGGTCGGGCATGCCACGTTTATTCCTTTTCTTGTATTTATGTTAGATTTGGCTGCATTTTTGTTTCTTTTGTTCATTTGCGCTCATTTAATCCTGAAAATACAAAAGGAAGACAAAAGCATTCTTTTTCCAATATTAGTACTAAAAAGGGTTAGTTTTATGCCTCAATGCAATTTATATGTTGCATTTTACACACATCAAATACCCCCACACTTGAATCTTTGCTTGTCCTCAAGCAAAACTCTTTATAATGTGGCTTACACACCCAAATGGAATGGGTATAAGAGAAGTTTTGGGCTTGTCTTGAGTGTCGGGATTCCAAGATCTTTATTAGGCTTTATTTTTATGCTATTTACAATCCTATTCGTTATGATTTATTTAGAACGTTTTATAAGAGAAATTACTTATTTGGGCATAACATGCCTCTTTAAAATTCCATTTATATACAAGTTCACATACCTCACGGGAGATCACTCAACACTCGGCCGAAGATGTATTTTTGTGAAACACTCGAGACCGGCATGGAACTTACTTCTACCATATGCTTGCCAAGCAATCAATCCATCTCCTTTTTAACTATAAACCTTTGTAAATATCAAGAGGACTTGGGGAAGGGTTAGGCTTGGGTTAAAGGTAGGTGGTTTTAGGTTAGTGGTTAGTAGAAAAGGGCTAAAAGCGTAAAAAGCGTCGGTCGTCGTAAAACTTTTTGTTTTTGTGACTTTTATTCAAACAAAACATTTTCAAACCAAGTTTCTTTGAGGAACTTGTTTGTTTATTGCTAGACTTCATTTTTTTTATAAGGAATGTCACATGAAGACCGAGCTTTTTACTAAAATAAAGGGTTTAAAATAAAAAGGGTTTTTGGTGGGTAAAGGGTGTTTGTTTTGTGGGTTTAGAAATGAAAAGGTTTAGGCTCAAAGGGGTTAACTAGGGAGATTTTTGGGTAGGTGGTAAAAAAAATGGTGTTGAAAAGAAAAAAGGGTTAGTCCTAATGCCTCCATCATTTACTTACTTGGGTTTAAGTTGGGTGGACCGGGAATGTATCGTCATGGCAAGTTCTAGAGTCGTAAGAAACCAAGCGGCTATTCACACAAGAAATGAAAAATGAGCATTTAATTTAAAGATGTGTATTTTTATGCTCAATAAAGGCTCAAAACTCACTTTTTTTGTGGGAATGGGTTTATAATGCGATCTAGTATATATAATCAAATTTTAACTAGATTTGTTATGCCGTTTCATAATTTTCTTATGTTGGTTCTTTTTATCACGACGCTCTCGGTTGTAAATTTGTAAAAATATAACCTTTTTGGAACTTGTTATTCCCAAATTAAACAAAGACAAGTAAAAAAATGAAAAGTTTTTGAAAAAAATTTCGGGTGATTAGCGGTTCCAATAGAGTTTTGTGTAAGGCTTGTTATTAGGACTTGCAAGATTCAAGGTTTTAGCATCCCCCCCACACTTAAATTACACATTGTCCTCAATGTGTCCCAAAAATAATTTTTTAGGTTGACTGAATGCGTAGAAAGGTGTTTAAAAACAAAAATTTATGTTACTAGGCGTATGGACATGGGCCCGTGTTGATCCGGGCACGGCCCCGTGTTCAGATTGCCAGTATCATAATGTTACAGAAGGTTGGGCACGGGGCGTGTTTAGTGAACACGACCCCATGTCCAGTTACCTGAACTGGGCGTTTTCTGTAGATCCTTGAGCACGGGGCGTATTGGGCTGAGCACGGCCCCGTGCTGAACTTGTTGTAATGAAGAAAAATTGTCGGGAGGCTCTGTTTTTGTGCATGGGGAGCGGGTTCAAGTTTCCCTCAGTAACCTCCACCATTCCGAGTGTGTTTTATCCATTACAACATCATCTAAACACCATTTAATACTTAAAAACCATCATTCATTAAATAGAGAATTACATAAGGTCCTAGAAAATTAAAAATAAAGTAGATAATAAAAATTTAAAAATTCCCAAGACAGATAGGTCGAATGATACATGAAATCATCCTAAGGAGTTTTACCCTTATTGTACGAATATCAAAAACCCAGAAATAGCTTTCCGGTATTTAACGGTGTCGTAGAACTCGTAACCGAGGGGTATCCCTTAGATGTCGTTTAGCCATTCTTCTATCTCTCTTGGGAGGAAGAAGGCGGGCTCATTTTCCATGACATCTTGTGGAGGAGGAGCGACGGCAACCGGGACCCCATGTAATATGTCTCGAGGGGGTTCCGTGTGCATGATGTACCACTCGGCCGGTATGATGACTTCCGGTACCACATTACACTCCCTTTGCGTAATGATCGGTACCAAAGGAGGAGAAGCGAGAATATTCAACCTTTGGTGCAAAAGGTTGACTTCTTGAAGACACCCTTCTAGCCCCACCGTTAAATGATTGATACGGTCGACCAAAGCTTCCTCAACCCCCGTCATTTCATCTATGGCCTCTCTCAAGACATATACATAGTTGACGAGAGAGTCTTCTACCGGTGGCCTTCTTCCTTGTCGGTCGTTCCTGGAGTGTGATGAAGATGATCCGTTATTTCTGCTTGACATTCTAAGAAAACAAACCGAAGGAAATTTCAAATTAATGAAACAGTGCCTCGGACACGGCCCCGTGCTCGCTGAGCACGGCTTCGTGGCTACCTCTCTGCAGGTTTTTGCAACAAGGAACCTTGAATGTAACACCCCAAAAACGGGTTTGGTAATCAAACCACGTTAATATTAATGAACGGGTAAAATACCCTTAGTGGTAAAAAAAAATTAACCCGGTAAATATTAGGATTTAAATAAATAAACCTAATATTAAACAAAACGTGAATAAAAGCTTTCAAGGAAATAAAGTTTATAAGAAACCTAAATTAACGGGACTTGAAATAAACTGAGTCATAATTTCCCCGAACCCACTAAGTTAACTAGGAATATTTAACCTAGTTAATAAATGGGAATAGTGTTGAAATAGTTAGGTTGTGGCCTACTTAATAACTAACTAAACATGAGGGACTAAACTAGGATATCTTGAAAAAATGGTTTTAATAAAAAAAAATATCACAACACACACTTTAAGTGTGTGTGCGTGCGTAGGGATGACCAGGAGAAAGCTTCCATGGAGATTTAGCCCTAAATTCAACAAAAGGATCAAACTGAAGGTCAAATCTAACCCAAATCAAATGCATGGACACGTATAAACGATCACCAAGTCGTAGGGATCATAAGGTATGTCACAAAACCTAGATTGGTTAAAGTTGAAATTCGAGACAAGTAGGTTACTTGCAAATAGATGGTTGGGTTATGATCCAAAGTCGAAATTGAATGTATATGCATGTTTAATTTTGTTAGTTATAATGAAATTAAGAAGAACTTGAAGTAATATTACTTATATGTGATTAACAAGTAAACTAGGAAGTGGGTTTTGATATAATAGTGAAGATGATGATAAGTTTATGTTTAAAATCATCATATTTGATAATAAAAACAAGGCACTCAAACAAATTACGCGATTTGGGTACTTGTTCATACATGATCGAAATGGGTTTTGAATGTTATGATGAAATTTGGTAGCTATGTTCATGTAACTAAGTGTATGAGATCATGTTATCTACTAATTGATAGATAGAACTTGATTTTTATTAAATGTTCGGATGAATGCTAGTGATAGGATGAAACGGGTTTTCGCTCGTATATGATAGACCCTTAGTTCTTGCGAAACGAATGAATAAACTAGTATTGATAATAGCTTGAGCTAGTTGAAGTGTTGAAAACACAATGGACTTAGTTAGAACTTTAGTTAAAACGGGGGCCTAAAAATAACGCCTACCGGGTAATTATTGGAATGCTTAAACTAGTTGTCGAACTTGAATGTGCATTTTATATGCTAATGGGCGTTTGACTTTTATTAGTGAAATCGACCATTAATAAGATCGAATGATAATTTTGAAAGAAAAATATGTAAGATGGAATAGTTATGATTGACAATGACTAAATTAACCATCTTATGAAATATGATGATAGTTTGACGCCTAACAAGCTAGGTGGAAGCTTGTGGATGAAGCGGGTCAAACGGAGCGAGTACGGAAAGAAAAGCGTGGCATGGATGCAAGGTAAATAAAGCTTACACTCTAATTATTTAATACCTAATGATTTTATAGGTTATGAATGATAAGTCTTATTTAAATTATGATGTTCCGACACGACAAGTGCGGTCCGGAACAAAAGACAATGGTCATAAACCATGTTGAATGGATAAAAAAGAGCTAATGTGGTTAAATAGTAATGAAATGACTAAAAGATAACGAGTTTTTAATAATTACCTTGTATGGTAAACTAATGCAAATAATAAGGGCAAAATGGTACTTTAGTCACTTGTTGACAATAACCGTTAGTTGTGAAAGACACTTTATAGCGTAAGTTATAATGGGTCAAAAGAATCAATAAATGATTTATAAGTAAAAAGACTATACGGTGTAAACCGGAGCGAGTCATATAGATAAGATGGTAATAAATATCATCTCATAAAGATTCATGGTCATTTAGACCAAACGGGTCAAAAGGTGAAAATATCACCCTTTGATAATATTGACTAATGGTTTGTCGAGTTGTGTGATTTAGGAATAAATAGCACATGGATGTTTAGATCGCTATTACGTAGCGGCCACTAAGACAAGTTATCGAAACGGGTCAATATATTGATCCGAGCCAGGTTTGTATAATGATTCAACTCATCATGTAGAACTTGAGGTTCTATAAGAGTTAGACAAGGATAAAATATAGATATTCGGTTATCTTTGTGATAAACCGAATGAATTGAGTTATGATTATGGTGTTTTAGAAATATAATGGTTTCTAAACAAGATTATAGTTTTAAAAGTGGGATTTTGGTCGAACATGGCTTTAAAAGTCCTTCGTCGTAATAGGAGGGGTAAAAGTGACCAAAATGCCCTTATAAGTGAAATTGAGCAAACGACCCTTAAGGGTTGTTTAGAAATGAGTTTTTTGATCAAATAGATACTTGGAATAAGTATAAAAAGTGAAATATGCGAATCTTTGGGTCAAATGACTCTATATGGGTCTTTGCCGTAAAATGGTAGTCCGAGGGATAAAACTCGGAATATATAGATCTCCACATTAAATCCACCACAAATATAGTTGTGCTGGAAGATTACTTGGTAAGAAATGTGGAAATATAAAGCTAGATACAATTGAAAGCGAAACGTGTTTAAAATATACTTAAATACCCTTAACGGGTCAAAATAACCATACGAGCGAAAACGGGTTTAAAATTGTGTAAGAAACCTGTGATTAGAACTTAATATGGTAGATAATATTAAATTGAAGAGGTGCATCTGAAATAAGGATCAAACAAATAAGTTTGTTTGATAAATGCATAAAGGGGTTAAAATTTGGTAAAAAGGTAATGTGTCGAAGGCTTAGAAGTCTCAAAATTTATTATGCCGGATGTTGAATTTTTACTCCATAAGATGGAGAATTAAATTACGAGCGCGTAGGAAAAAGAATTGGGTAAAACGGATTAAAAACGAGAGAGTTATGCTCGTTTCCGTGAAATCGGGTTATACTGGGAATATGCAGCACCAACATCAACATCCTGTCGAAAAAAGACCGTGGCGTCGCGCCACGGCCAGGCCCTTTTGCCGTCGCGCTCGGCGACGGCCTAAAACGCTGAAAATTATGTTTTTTTTGTTTATTTCGATTATTTGACCCAATTTTTTTGTTGTACTTGTTATTTAACTATCAAAACTGACTTCTAAGTTGGTTTTGATCATAGGTGAATGTCAAGAGTCTCGGATGAAGATCAAGCGGCGAGCAAGAACCGAACACATGTTAAATGAAGCTTCCGCGTCAAATCTAGAGTTGTTTTGCTAAAAGTGAATTATGTAAGCATTTATAAATATGTTTTTGAAATGTTGTAAACATATGGGAATGTTAGTATGACAAGATTTTGTAAAATCACATTTTTGCATTAAATGTGTATCTTATTGTTAAAATCTTGTTTAATTGAGACGGGAGTTACAAGTTGGTAATCAGAGCTCAAGGTTAAAAGAGTAAGTGTGTTCGGTTCTAGGCTTGATCGCAAATCTGGTAAGTACATGTATATCAATGGTTTAGTATGATTAAAGTGTTGAGAACAACACATATGGTTATCGTGTAATACACGTTACACCAATAAAATCGATATAGAGTAGATATAGTCAACGAAATTACACGCGTTGATGCGTATAGTAGAAAAGCCTTGTATTATAATACGAGCATCCATTAATGTCGACATTACTAACTGTTGTAAATGTTTTAATTGAAGGACACTCGCATCTGAAGATAGCGAGAGTTTAGCAAATTGCGGATATGACGGTGGAACGGTCCGAGGTATGACAAGCAGAGCATACTCATCAAGGACCTAAATCGCGTGACGATCACGAACAAGGTTAACGACATAAAAAGCCTGTTAGGGCAAGCATTTATAGGTGCGCATTTTGAATTATTACATGAATAGTAATATGCAACAAATACGTAGAGATTGAAAGTTGCATATGTAGATTAAAAACTTGGAAAAACCCGAATTGAAAATCTATCCGGGATATTGTTTCCAAGAGAAACAAATAGAGGCATTACATACATGGGGTGTAATGTGAAAATTATAAAAAGGTCATGTATACCAGGTATTGATCGCTTACTCTGGCCAAGTAAGTGGTGAGCACGTGGTACCATGAACTTTTTATGATGGACATGCTTACATCCAATGTAGTAAGGACGTGGTGAGTGGGACAAATTAAAAAGTACCCAAATGAATTAGATAAGCAAAATATTTGATAATAATGTAAACGCACAGCCGAGTGACGGAAGCGTATTATATTAGGATAATGAGGCCGAGTGAAGGAACAAAGAAACATGTAAAATGATTAAAGTACGCACTGGGAGGGGGTGTACTTACATTTGAACCCGGAGAATGCAAACATATAAAACAATTAAGGTATGCACTAGGAGGGGGTGTACTTACACTCGAACCCGGAGAATGCAAACATGTAAAATGATTAGGGTATGCGTTGGGAGGGAGTGTATTTACACTCGAACCCGGAAAATGCAAGTATGCCTCTTAACGGGCCGTTTTTTTTTTTGTAAAACGTCAAACTTGAGGACAAAGTTTGAATATAAAAATGAAGCGAGGTCTTAATGCATACTGGGAGGGTCGCAATAATAACGACTTCGGTAAACCACCCGGTTGATTGGTAAGTATTAAACACATGCGTAGACCGAGAAACGGGAACTAGGATGGAAAGTTAAAAGACTCGGGTTTTGAGTCATAACTAAAAGACAACAAGATAATGTAAATAGAAATTTTGAGTAAATTATTTTCAACTATTTTAAAGTTGAACGGGTCGAATATAATATCATGCAAGACGGCATGAGTTAACGCAAGCGGGATAATGGTAGCGTTAAAAGCAAAAGAATAATGAGCCCGGTAATAGGACATAATCAAATACGAATGTATGTAAACTGGATGATGGTGAGCATAAGATAAACCGACGCATAAATGACGTGAGAAGTCATAAAGTCGGAAAATTTGTCTGAAAGGAAACGAATGTAGCCTTAGACTACGGTCAAGGTCAAAGAAAATACCAAGGCGAAAATAAATGATTTTAAACAAAAACAAGATGCCTTGACACCAAACATGTATTTTAAGAATGACATGAGTAAGGAATGATCTACGGGATCAACCTAACCCTTGGGGTTCTAAACAATGGAAAGGTCTACGAGACTAAAACGACCCACGAGTCATGACTAGAAAGAAATAGATTATAAGGACCTCGCCTTAAAGAGGTGAAGGTCTAATAAAATAACCCATAGGCTAAGTGATAAAACCTACGGGTTAATTAGACAAAGCGAAGGAATAAATTGAAAATCCTTGCATAAAATAAAGACTGTAAAAGAATAAATTTTAGACTTTGAATATCCCGGTATGGATAATTGACAAAAGTTAAAGAGAAGACACTAAACTTAAACTTCGGTTTTGGTAAGAAATAACGTTTTTACAAATATGAATTCTGATAGACGTATAAATAGTAAAAATGAAAGATATAAGTCTTGACACTGACAGGTGCAAGATGATATATTCGAAAAGTGATATATTCGATAATGAAAAGTCGACATAAACTTAAACAAGACGTGATGTGATATGATCACGGTCACAAAAAGTGATACAGAATATAACCAT
Source organism: Helianthus annuus (assembly GCF_002127325.2). Taxonomy (NCBI): domain Eukaryota; kingdom Viridiplantae; phylum Streptophyta; class Magnoliopsida; order Asterales; family Asteraceae; genus Helianthus; species Helianthus annuus. The sequence continues at coordinate 85,344,140 of NC_035435.2, forward strand.
GTCGTAACGTGAGTTACGAGATATGAAATCAGAAACACACAAAAGGTCGGGTTGGCAATAAGATATACCCGAATGACGGGGTATAAAGTGACGGAGACTAATCAGTCTAGCCGGTAAAACCTTTCAAGGTTAGAATAGTGTTACGACTTATACAAAGCGCTTGTCGATATAAGATTAACTTGAAGTAAACATGTCGGAAATAAATACAACCGAGTGATCAGAGGACAACTCGGTCAATTAAGTGACTAGAATAAGAAATACAAGATGAAAGCATCGGCCTATGAGGCCATACACGTAAAAGGCGCATACGCTTTAAAACCAAACACATATTACCATACTTTTCTGGTAAGATTATTATATGTGAGCAATGCTCAAGTGATCACCGAAACTAAGGTTCAGATGATCTAAACTAATAAAGTACGTGAAAATGGTTTCGGGGACTAAACCTCTTTAAGGGGGGGGGGTAGACTTGTAACACCCCAAAAACGGGTTTGGTAATCAAACCACGTTAATAATTAATGAACGGGTAAAATACCCTTAGTGGTAAAAAAAATTAACCCGGTAAATATTAGGATTTAAATAAATAAACCTAATATTAAACAAAACGTGAATAAAAGCTTTCAAGGAAATAAAGTTTATAAGAAACCTGAATTAACGAGACTTAAAATAAACTGAGTCATAATTTCCCCCAACCCACTAAGTTAACTAGGAATATTTAACCTAGTTAATAAGTGGGAATAGTGTTATAAATAGTTAGGTTGTGGCCTACTTAATAACTAACCAAACATGAGGGACCAAACTAGGATATCTTGAAAAATGGTTTTAATAAAAAAAAAACAACACAACACACACTTTAAGTGTGTGTGCGTGCGTAGGGATGGCCAGGAGAAAGCTTCCATGGAGCTTTAGCCCTAAATTCAACAAAAGGATCAAATTGAAGGTCAAATCTAACCCAAATCAAATGCATGAACACATATAAACGATCACCAAGTCGTGGGGATCGTAAGGTATGTCACAAAACCTAGATTGGTTAAAGTTGAAATTCGAGACAAGTAGGTTACTTGCAAATAGATGGTTGGGTTATGATCCAAAGTCGAAATTGAATGTATATGCATGTTTAATTTTGTTAGTTATGATGAAATTATGAAGAACTTGAATACTTGTATCTGATTAACAAGTAAACTAGGAAGTGGGTTTTGATATAATAGTGAAGATGATGATAAGTTTATGCTTAAAATCATCATATTTGATAATAGAAACAAAGCACTCAAACAAATTACGCGATTTGGGTACTTGTTCATACATGATCAAAATGGGTTTTGAATGTTATGATGAAATTTGGTAGCTATGTTCATGTAACTAAGTGTATGAGATCATGTTATCTACTAATTGATAGATAGAACTTGATTTTTATTAAATGTTCGGATGAATGCTAGTGATAGGATGAAACGGGTTTTCGCTCGTATATGAGAGACCCTTAGTTCTTGCGAAACGAATGAATAAACTAGTATTGATAATAGCTTGAGCTAGTTGAAGTGTTGAAAACACAATGGACTTAGTTAGAACTTTAGTTAAAACGGGGGCCTAAAAATAACGCCTACCGGGTATTTATTGGAATGCTTAAACTAGTTGTCGAACTTGAATTTGCATTTTATATGCTAATGGGCGTTTGACTTTTAGTAGTCAAACCGACCATTAATAAGATCGAATAATAATTTTGATAGAAAAATACGTAAGATGGAATAGTTATGATTGAAAATGACTAAATTAACCATCTTATGAAATATGATGATAGTTTGACGCCTAACAAGCTAGGTGGAAGCTTATGGATAAAGCGGGTCAAACGGAGCAAGTACAGAAAGAAAAGCGTGGCATGGATGCGAGGTAAGTAAAGCTTACACTCTAATTATTTAATACCTAATGATTTTATAGGTTATGAATGATAAGTCTTATTTAAATTATGATGTTCCGACACGACAAGTGCGGTCCGGAACAAAAGACATGTAACGCCCGTCTTATATATCAAGATTTTATTAATAAGATACACATTTTATATGCTAAAATGTGACTTTACAAAAAAATGTCATACAAACATTCCCATAGTTTACAACATTCAAAATAAAACATGTTTATAAATGTCTACATAATTCACTTTTAGCAAACAACTCAAGATTTGACGCGGAAGCTTCATTTAACGTGTGTTCGGTTCTTGCTCGCCACTTGATCTTCATCCGGGCACTCTTGACATTCACCTATGATCAAAACCAACTTAAAAGTTAGTTTTGATAGTTAAATAATACGTTTAACAAGTTACATGGGTCAAACAAACAAAATTTAACAATTTTCGGATTCAGGGGGGGCTAGACGCCCCACATAGCCCCCTTTTTGACAGCAAGTTCCTTTGTTGATCGCTGCATTTGCCCAGCTCCATTCTTGATCAAAATTTTAACTTCAAAGCTTCATAACTTTTGATCTAGATGTCCGTTTTGCGCGATTCTTTTTCCTACGCGTTCGTAATTTAATTCTTCATCTTATGGAGTTAAAATCCAATATCCGGATTGATAAAAATTCAGACTTTTAAGTCTTCGACTTATTACCCTTTTTACCAATTTTTGACCCGTTCGTGATATTATCAAACAAACATGTTTATTTGATCTTTAAACTCATGAAATTTATAATTTTGATATCCTCTATCATATTAATCTAAAATCATGGGTTTCTTACATAATAAAAACACGTTTATGCTCAAGTGCTTATTTTGACTCGTTAGGGGTATTTGCGCATTTTTAAGACTTTGACTCATGAAGATCAACTCTCCGCTTACTTACTTGTCCAAAGTAATCATTTAATCTAATAAATCGTTTCTAACAACCTTTTAAAGTTGTTTGCTCGATATGCCTATCAAGGGCATTTCTGTCAACTTAGCTCCGTCCTTTACCATAAAGGACTTCATTGCACTTTCAGCCAATCCAATCACTTAGCCTACATTTTAAACACACATACCTGACTCGGATCAATATTTTGACCCGTTTCGATACCTTGCCTTAGTAGCTGCTAGGAAATAGCGATATACAAATCCATTTGATATTCATTCCTATAATCATATAACTCAACAAACCATTAGTCGATATTGTCAAAGGGTGATAATTTCACCTTTTGACCCGTTTGGTCTTAAATGACCATAAAACTCTATAAGATGACATTTATTACCATCTTATCCATATGACTAACTCCGGTTTACACCGTATAGTCATTTTACTTCCAAACTCTATTTCTAACACATGTTTTGACTCATTTTATTTGTCTAAGCACTTTGTCACTTCCGTGACTTAACGGGTTTTTCTTGTTTGGTTAATTTCCAAAACAACTAACTAGGATAAATAAATAACATAGTGTAACGAAACCATAGGTCGCGTACCTTCATAATTCATCAACATTGTTTTCTAACCGTAATTACCCATTCCCGGGGCTTGTCAATCTTCGCGTGTCACGTCCATTCCATGGCTTATTGTAACACCTCGAAATTTTTGTCCAATAATGTATTGACACGTGTCTTGAGTTGACACGTGGCATTTAATATTAAATAAAGGACTAAAATTGACAAACCTTGAAAGTATGTAAATTCGAGGGTTATAAATTTCAAACAAGGGTAAGTATACTGTATAGTAACCCTAAACGATGCTCGTACCTTCAAACGAATAAATCATGGATCGTACGGAAGCGAAACGCGGAAGAAAGTGAGAGATTACAAGCTGCAGGAGTTAACTGTGTTAACATGTTTAATTATACCTCTGAGTGACTCTTTGACGTACCCGAGGCTTTGTAACAGTAAAATACGCTCACTAGAATATACTGTATAAATTCCGCGAAGTTCCGTTTTAAAACGAGAAAGATATGATCAATTTCGTATAAGAGGGGTTAAAGGCGTCAACAATGAAAGTTAAGGCTTTCCGAATAATTAACAAACTAACCGGGGACTTAACAGTGCGGGTAAATAACACGAGGCCCTTAGTTGTAAATAATCGAGGGCCAAATCGCAAAGTTACCCCTTCAAACCCGAAAGGTCAGGTTAATAATTACCAAAGATTTCGTTATTAATTACAAAGATTTAGTCATGATTATAAAAGATTCAAAAAACAGAAAAATTAGACCTAACGCGGGCCGCGTAAAGGTCTTGGGTTAGTTGAAGCGGGCCGCGAGCCTTCTGTTTGCACGCGTCTGGTTTGAAGATCCAGGCGGCCCGCGAACAAGTTGCATGATTCCTTCATGCGGGCCGCGTGAACCGCCCAGATGCAGAAAGTTTGGACTAACTTGCTTTTTGAGCTAGTGAACGACCAAAAGTGCAATAAATGAGGCATGGGTGCCCTCTACTTGCCTCCTAGCACTCAGGGCCACCTGCTGAACATCCATGATGCTTGGTAGGCTGAGTTGTGATGATCCCATGCCAAGTTTTGCACTATAAATAGGCCTATTGTGTGCATAAGTTCACCACACCTCAAAACACATTCTCTTGATCATCTCTGGAGCTTCCAAGCTTTATTCTATCATCCTAAATCGTGCTCAAGCTTCTGTAAGTTGTTTAAATCCTTTGTGGTTTAGTTTTTGCTTAGTTTAGCTTAAAAGTCAATCCGTCCTAACTAACGATTGACTTTGCGATAAATCACGAATGGTCCAGTGAATTGTCGAATCAAAAGTAGTTATGTGTTGGTATTTATGTGGGTAATAAACCTCTAAAAGGGTTCCCTCTGATCACCACTCTAACTAGTTCAAATGTCGAGTCAAACGTATACTTAAAAAGTCAACAGAAAGCCATTTTTGCGATTCTTGCATAACCTGTAATATAGATGATATGAAACCTGTTTGAACACTTATAAAACATGATATTTAGTATATAAACTTGTCTAAACTCGTTTGATTCGGCCATTTGCTATATCGACCCGGTTCGGAGCCGAATGTCGCAAAAGTTTGACTTTTGCTTTGACTTCAGTTCTGACCCGTTTTAGTGCAATGTAGATATTCCTTAGGACTCTCTTAGGACCAGGTCACGTGATGGTATCACCCTCTGTGACCGGGTCGTTGTTTGTCCGAGTCTTTTACGCATTTCCGTTAATTGCTTAAAAGTTGACCGTAACGCCCTTTTCAAAATAAAACGAGTATTTCGGACACGTGAAGGGACCATAACCTTGCTTACTAAATTCTAAGCATGTCCCTAAAGTTTCACGCCAATCCGAGGTCCAGAATGGGAGTTATGCTAAATAGCGCAAATAAAAGAAACTTTTGTAATAAACGGCGAGATTAGCATAACGCCTACCTAAACCAAGATTTCGACACCAAACCTTTTACTCACTATTGTAAAATAATATTTTGGGATTTTAAAGATTTTTAATTAATTTTAACCTGCTCATAACCTGCGGTTATGGCTACGGTTCGGTAAATACCGAATATGCCCTTTTCGGCCAAAACTTGAGTTCTATAAAGTCTTTTGACCCGATTCCAGTTGCTACTGATTTTAAATAATAAATAAAGTATGTTAGACTTTGTAAACTGATCGGGAAACTCAGATTTCCTGTAGAACTCTAAAACCTCCTTTAAAAGTCTTTAAAATGACCGGAAAACCCCTACGGGGCGTATAATAAACTTAAACTCGTTACGGGCATCACGGAAGGTATCCTACTGATACAAAAACCTCTTTAAGGCATATTGACTTAGGAAACAAGTGTAGGACTCTTACGGTTACCCGTTGCGCCTATTGGGCGCACGGTTCGGCTTATGTAGCTAGTTTACATAAATTAGTCGATACGGGTCAAACCATATTATTTTGACCCCAAAATCCAGAGTGTGAATATTAAACCCATATAAAACAAGTCTTCGAACTTGTTGGGTCAGAATCACATTCCATTCTCGGTTTTCGCCTTTCACGCGATTAAACCATATCAATCCCTTGAAACTGACCGGTCTAGGCTACGGCTAATATAAAGACCCGTTAGGATTCTAATAGGTTATTTTAAAACCTTCGTTCCAGAATAGGAGCCCCAGTAAAAGATATCTGTGATTTAATCAATTAAGGACAATACTTGCAAAGGTAAATACTTTTAACTTATTTTCCGTATTACGGGCTTGGGTTACGGTATATATAAAATACCGCTTGATCGAGCATCAAATCTTCCATCGTTTGGTGGTTAATTGAATAATTTGATCGGCTCGTTTAAACAGTCTTGTTACTTAAAAGCCTTTGCGGGGTTAATGACCATGTCCAGATATCCTAGGCATCATTTTACGAAATGGCCACGACCTCGACACTCGGGTGTAGGCGTACACCCGGCATTATGTCTATTATTAAAAGATGGAGTGAATTTCAAGTTTTGTCCTTTATCTTTAGGCCACTTTGCAAGTTTTGTCCTTTATGTTTAAATTTGACGAGTTTTGTCCTTTATGTTTAAAAATCAAGCACGTTTTACCCTTTATGTTTAAAAATCAAACACGTTTTGTCCTTTATGTTTAAAAAATCAAGCACGTTTTGTCCTTAAAAATCAAGCATAAAGGACAAAATGTGCTTGATTTTTAAACATAAAGGACAAAACTCGTTAAATTTAAACATATAGGACAAAATTTGCAAAGTGGCCTAAAGATAAAGGACAAAACTTGAAATTCACTCTTAAAAGACGTAACCGTTGGTTTACCCACCGCGGTTTTACGCAATGTGGTGTATCTACTGATCTTTAACCCGGACTGGATCCGGGCTACTGAACGCAAAGAAGGAACATGTAATTCGTTCACAAGATTATAATATTAAATAATTCTCCCAAGTTATAAAAGAGTTTGTGCCTTGTGCATACAAATCAATTTTAATAAACATTTTACAAAAGTGTCGGTTGAATGTATTTACCAGTGTAAACTGACGTATTTTTCCAAAAAGATTAAGTGCAGGTACTACACGTAATCGGCTGGTTATAGCTCCTTAGCATCTTAAGAAGTCTCGCAAGCTTTGATGCCTTGTCTGTTGAACAATATTTTTATTATTATTTTGATCCCCTGTGGATACCATTCGACTATTTGTGATACATTCGATATTACAATCAAAGGTTGAATTATATTTATCTTTATGCTTCCGCTGTGCATTCATATATTGTGTGGTTTGACTATATTGTTGCCAACTACGTCACGGTAATCCCCCACCGGGTCCACCGGTGATACACGTGGAAATCAGGGTGTGACAGGTTGGTATCAGAGCCAACATTGAGTGAATTAAACACTATCCTAATGTGTTTAATCTCAGTGACACAATTGCACATACTTGAGTCTAGAAAAGAACATAGGACAAATTCGAATTCTTTATTCCAGTTGTCTTTTATTGTTATTGTGATTTTTAATAGTTTTGAAAGCAGGAAATATGGCACCTGTAATTTTCCGAGGAAGAGGAAGAGGAAGAAGAGGCAGAGGAGAGATCGTTACTCACAACGATCACGAAGCTGGACCTTCAAATACGCGAGCTCCTTCGACCACAAGGAGTGAAGAACCGCAAAGACGGAGAAACCTTTTCGAACCTGCGAGGCATTCTACCTCGCACAACTCGACGCCATCGTACCGTCACTCATTCGGGCCAGATTCCGAGAATGATCCCAACAACCCTCAACCCCCCTACATGCCTCTACAGCGTTCGGTATCGCACCGCAATTTTGACGACCCTACTCCATACTTCAGAGGTCAGTTTAACCCAGCTGACTACATTCAGGAACCAGCAGGCTTTGTTCCGTTAGGACCACAAGATCACTTCTCCGAAGACCATATGGACGAGGACACGGATCCGACAGAACCTGCTCGTGGTACGCCCACGCATCCAATAGAAATCTCTGATGGGTCATCCTTTCATGGCACACCCTATCAGGGACCAGATAGCTTCATGGCATTGTTTAATCAACACGAGTGGTACCACACACCATCTTATCAGACATCACAACACGAGCCGCAACATCCGCAAGATCCCTCCGAGGATCCACGCTTCGTGGCAGTTACGCCACCACCTCCGCCACCGGTACAGCCAGTAATGCCTGATCCGCCAAGGCGTAGGAGGACAAATGCTCGTATGTCCACACGAGGAGGGGAATTCCACTTCAGCACCCCTCGACACTCTAGTAGTAGCCACTACCCGCCACTACCAGAAGAAGGACCTGCAAGTCCAGCATAGGAGGCGAACTCCGCACCAGTTGCACCGTCTTCGCCACCATTTGGGTATGACCACCCAATACCTGCGTACACAGGCCCAACGGCATACAACCCGTTCGAACCGTCATCGCACGCACATTACAACTACAACTATGAGCGCGACCCATATGTGGTAGCGGCTAGGTATAATGCCCGCTATCCAGACGGAGCTTTTGGAAACATGGGAATACCGGACTACTTAGCTCATGGGTATCCAGCACCTCCTAGACCTCCAGTTCCGCAACCGACGCCACAACCACGTTTTTTCCCCACCTGAACAAGAAGAAATACTCCACCGTTTGAGCCGTGTGGAAAGAGACTTCGAGGAAGAACGTAAGAGCCACCGAGGATTCCTCAAGGGCTTGGCAAACCTACTGAAGGGCAAGAGGAAGAAACCAAGAAGAATAACGCTAGAGTCTTCAAGATGGATGTGAAGGAAGCTTTGCAAGACGACAACGTAATCACATGTACTTTTCTCGTGAATAATATCTTTGCAAGAGTACTTTTCGATTCAGGCGCTGATAAATCCTTCGTAGACCAAAAATTTTGCAAATTGCTGAACATGCCTGTCAAAACCCTAAATGTGAAATACGAGGTAGAGCTAGCAGACGGCACAGTAGAAACCGTCTCCACTATATTAGATGGATGTATGATATCCATTAAGAACCATTCTTTTCCTCTATCTCTATCTCCCTTTAATCTAGCTGGTTTTGACATCGTTCTGGGCATGGACTGGTTATCACACAACTAGGCCCAGATCGTCTGCAATAGAAAACAAATTGTGCTAAAGACCCCGACTGGTGAATCGCTCACCATTCGAGGAGATACGCAGTATGGATTGCCCGAGAATGTAACTATGCTCAAGGCTTCAAGATGTTTAAAAAGAGGCTGTGTCATATACATGGCACAGGTAATTATTGAAGAGCCCAAACCAAAGATAGAGGACATTCCTGTCATTTCGGAGTATCCAGAAGTTTTCCTCGAAGATCTACCTAGGTTGCCACCAGATAGGCAAGTGGAATTCAGAATAGATATCATCCATGGAGCAGCTCCCATTGCTAGAGCACCCTACAGGCTAGCACCAACGGAAATGAAGGAATTGAGGACCCAGCTGGATGAACTGTTAGCAAAAGGTTTCATCAAGCCTAGTTCATCTCCCTGGGGAGCACCTGTCCTGTTTGTTAAAAAGAAGGACGGATCGATGCGGCTATGCATCGACTATCGTGAACTTAATAAGGTCATGATAAAGAATAGATACCCATTGCCAAGGATCGACTATCTGTTTGATCAGTTGCAAGGGGATAGCTATTTCTCGAAAATCGACTTGAGGTCAGGCTACCATCAGCTGAAGGTCAGAGATGAAGACGTGCATAAAACAGCATTTAGGACTCGCTACGGTCACTACGAGTTCCTAGTGATGCCTTTTGGACTCACAAATGCACTGGCTGCGTTCATGGATCTCATGAATCGCGTCTGCAAGCCGTACTTAGACAAATTTGTCATCGTTTTCATCGACGACATTCTTATCTATTCAAAGAATAAAGCTGACCATGAGAAACACCTACGATGTAGTCTCAAATTGCTGCATCGCGAGAAACTCTATGCCAAATTCTCTAAATGCGAATTCTGGCTACGAGAAGTCCAATTTCTTGGACATGTCGTGAGCGAGCGTGGTATCCAGGTGGATCCCGCTAAGGTAGAGGCGGTCATGAATTGGCAAGAGCCAAAGACGCCCACAGAGATCCGTAGTTTCCTGGGGTTGGCAGGATACTACAGGAGATTCATTGAATATTTCTCAAGGATTGCTGCGCCCTTAACTTCTCTAACCAAGAAGAAGATAAAATTTGTTTGGGGCCCTAAACAGTAAGAATCCTTTGATATTTTAAAGCAAAAGCTAAGCAACGCCCCTGTGTTGACGCTACCGGAAGGTACTGAAGAGTTCGTAGTTTACTGCGACGCGTCACACACTGGCATGGGGTGTGTGCTCATGCAGAAAGGCAAGGTGATTGCATATGCTTCGAGACAGTTGAAGGTGCACGAAAAGAATTACACCACCCATGACTTGGAGTTGGGTGCCGTTGTGTTCGCACTAAAACTGTGGAGGCATTATCTGTACGGAATCAAGTTTGTGATCTATTCAGATCACAAGAGCCTCCAACATCTGTTTAATCAGAAGGAGTTGAACATGAGGCAACGCCGTTGGATGGAAACCTTAAATGATTATGATTGTGAGATCAGATACCATCCCGGCAAGGCGAATGTAGTCGCTGATGCCCTGAGCCGGAAAGAAAGGATGAAACCCATCCTAATCAATGCTAAGAGCATTGAAGTAAGGAATAACTTGATTGAAAGGATATTAGCTGCACAGCGAGAGGCTGTGTTAGAAGCTAATTATCCTAAGGAAAAGTTAGGAGTAACTGAAGAGCAGTTAACTCTTAGCAAGGATGGAATTTTGCGATTGAATGGGCGAATATGGGTTCCAATTTATGGAGGACTACGAGATGTTATCCTCCAGGAAGCCCATAGTTCCAAATATTCTGTCCATCCTGGAGCAGATTAAATGTATCAGGATTTAAAGGCAAATTATTGGTGGATAGGCTTGAAAAAGTCTGTAGCCGCTTATGTAGCCAAATGCTTAACTTGTGCGCAAGTCAAGGCTGAGCATCAAAAGCCATCTGGCTTGCTACAACAGCCTGAACTTCCTGAATGGAAATAGGAGTGTGTAACTATGGATTTTATCACCAAGTTGCCAAAAACGAGCAAGGGAAATGACACAATATGGGTTATAGTCGATAGACTGACTAAGTCAGCTCATTTCTTACCCATCAAGGAGACTTATAGCTCCGACACATTAGCCCAGTTATATGTTGATAAGATTGTAGCCTTACATGGCATACCTGTGTCTATTATCTCCGATCGAGATACTAGGTACACGTCTCATTTCTGGAAAAGTTTCCAGCAATCTTTGGGCACACGTTTGAACTTTAGTACGGCTTACCATCCTCAGACAGACGGTCAGAGTGAGCGTACTATTCAAACGTTAGAAGACATGCTGCGGGCATGTGCAATCGATTTGGGTGGTAGTTGGGATAAGAACCTACCATTGATCGAATTCTCCTACAACAATAGCTACCATACCAGCATAAAGGCTGCGCCTTTCGAGGCATTATACGGTAGAAAGTGTAGATCGCCTGTTTGTTGGGCGGAAGTGGGAGAGGTCCAATTATCAGGACCAGAGATAGTTTTCGAGACAACGGACAAGATTTTCCAGATTCGGGAACGTCTCAAGGCTGCCCGTGATAGGCAGAAAAGCTACGCTGATCCAAAGCGTAAGGAATTTCACTTCGAGGTAGGTGAAAAAGTGCTACTAAAAGTATCACCCTGGAAGGGAGTGATGCGCTTCGGTAAGAAGGGCAAACTGAGCCCGAGATACATAGGACCTTTTGAGGTTATTGAACGTGTCGGGTCAGTTGCCTATAAGTTGAACTTACCAGAAGAGCTCAATGGAATTCACAACGTGTTCCACATCTGCAATCTAAAGAAGTGCTTCGCTAATGAATCATTAGTGATCCCACACACAGATGTGCATATAGATGAGAGCTTGAAGTTTGTGGAGAAGCCTTTGTCGATTGAAGACCGACAGGTGAAAAAGCTTCGAAGAAAGCATGTACCTATAGTCAAGGTTAAATGGGATGCCCGGAGAGGTCCCGAATTCACGTGGGAAGTTGAATCCACGATGAAAGAGAAATATCCCTATTTGTTTGAGTAAATCTCGGGTCGAGATTTATTTTAAGGGGGTGAGGATGTAACACCTCGAAATTTTGTGTCCAATAATGTATTGACACGTGTCTTGAGTTGACACGTGGCATTTAATATTAAATAAAGGACTAAAATTGACAAACCTTGAAAGTATGTAAATTCGAGGGTTATAAATGTCAAACAAGGGTAAGTATACTGTATAGTAACCCTAAACGATGCTCGTACCTTCAAACGAATAAATCATGGATCGTACGGAAGCGAAACGCAGAAGAAAGTGAGAGATTACAAGCTGCAGGAGTTAACTGTGTCAACATGTTTAATTATACCTCTGAGTGACCCTTTGACGTACCCGAGGCTTTGTAACAGTAAAATACGCTCACTAGAATATACTGTATAAATTCCGCGAAGTTCCGTTTTAAAACGAGAAAGATATGATCAATTTCGTATAAGAGGGGTTAAAGGCGTCAACAATGAAAGTTAAGGCTTTCCGAATAATTAACAAACTAACCGGGGACTTAACAGTGCGGGTAAATAACACGAGGCCCTTAGTTGTAAATAATCGAGGGCCAAATCGCAAAGTTACCCCTTCAAACCCGAAAGGTCAGGTTAATAATTACCAAAGATTTCGTTATTAATTACAAAGATTTAGTCATGATTATAAAAGATTCAAAAAACTGAAAAATTAGACCTAACGCGGGCCGCGTAAAGGTCTTGGGTTAGTTGAAGCGGGCCGCGAGCCTTCTGTTTGCACGCGTCTGGTTTGAAGATCCAGGCGGCCCGCGAACAAGTTGCATGATTCCTTCATGCGGGCCGCGTGAACCGCCCAGATGCAGAAAGTTTGGACTAACTTGCTTTTTGAGCTAGTGAACGACCAAAAGTGCAATAAATGAGGCATGGGTGCCCTCTACTTGCCTCCTAGCACTCAGGGCCACCTGCTGAACATCCATGATGCTTGGTAGGCTGAGTTGTGATGATCCCATGCCAAGTTTTGCACTATAAATAGGCCTATTGTGTGTATAAGTTCACCACACCTCAAAACACATTCTCTTGATCATCTCTGGAGCTTCCAAGCTTTATTCTATCATCCTAAATCGTGCTCAAGCTTCTGTAAGTTGTTTAAATCCTTTGTGGTTTAGTTTTTGCTTAGTTTAGCTTAAAAGTCAATCCGTCGTAACTAACGATTGACTTTGCGATAAGTCACGAATGGTCCAGTGAATTGTCGAATCAAAAGTAGTTATGTGTTGGTATTTATGTGGGTAATAAACCTCTAAAAGGGTTCCCTCTGATCACCACTCTAACTAGTTCAAATGTCGAGTCAAACGTATACTTAAAAAGTCAACAGAAAGCCATTTTTGTGATTCTTGCATAACCTGTAATATAGATGATATGAAACCTGTTTTAATGCTTATAAAACATGATATTTAGTATATAAACTTGTCTAAACTCGTTTGATTCGGCCATTTGCTATATCGACCCGGTTCGGAGCCGAATGTCGCAAAAGTTTGACTTTTGCTTTGACTTCAGTTCTGACCCATTTTAGTGCAATGTAGATATGCCTTAGGACTCTCTTAGGACCAGGTCACGTGATGGTATCACCCTCTGTGACCGGGTCGTTGTTTGTCCGAGTCTTTTACGCATTTCCGTTAATTGCTTAAAAGTTGACCGTAACGCCCTTTTCAAAATAAAACGAGTATTTCGGACACGTGAAGGGACCATAACCTTGCTTACTAAATTCTAAGCATGTCCCTAAAGTTTCACGCCAATCCGAGGTCCAGAATGGGAGTTATGCTAAATAGCGCAAATAAAAGAAACTTTTGTAATAAACGGCGCGATTAGCATAACGCCTACTAAACCAAGATTTCGACACCAAACCTTTTACTCACTGTTGTAAAATAATATTTTGGGATTTTTAAAGATTTTTAATTAATTTTAACCTGCTCATAACCTGCGGTTATGGCTACGGTTCGGTAAATACCGAATATGCCCTTTTCGGCCAAAACTTGAGTTCTATAAAGTCTGTTGACCCGATTCCAGTTGCTACTGATTTTAAATAATAAATAAAGTATTTTAGACTTTGTAAACTGATCGGGAAACTCAGATTTCCTGTAGAACTCTAAAACCTCCTTTAAAAGTCTTTAAAATGACCGGAAAACCCCTACGGGGCGTATAATAAACTTAAACTCGTTACGGGCATCACGGAAGGTATCCTACTAATACCACAACCTATTTAAGGCATATTGACTTAGGAAACAAGTGTAGGACTCTTACGGTTACCCGTTGCGCCTATTGCGCGCACGGTTCGGCTTATGTAGCCAGTTTACATAAATAAGTCGATACGGGTCAAACCATATTATTTTGACCCCAAAATCCAGAGTGTGAATATTAAACCCATATAAAACAAGTCTTCGAACTTGTTGGGTCAAAATCACATTCCATTCTCGGTTTTCGCCTTTCACGCGATTAAACCGTATCAATCCCTTGAAACTGACCGGTCTAGGCTACGGCTAATATAAAGACCCGTTAGGATTCTAATAGGTTATTTTAAAACCTTCGTTCCAGAATAGGAGCCCCAGTAAAAGATATCTGTGATTTAATCAATTAAGGACAATACTTGCAAAGGTAAATACTTTTAAGTTATTTTCCGTATTACGGGCTTGGGTTACGGTATATATAAAATACCTCTTGATCGAGAATCAAATCTTCCATAGTTTGGTGGTTAATTGAATAATTTGATCGGCTCGTTTAAACAGTCTTGTTACTTAAAAGCCTTTGGGGGGTTAATGACCATGTCCGGATATCCTAGGCATCATTTTACGAAATGGCCACGACCTCGACACTCGGGTGTAGGCGTACACCCGGCATTATGTCTATTATTAAAAGACGTAACCGTTGGTTTACCCACCGCGGTTTTACGCAATGTGGTGTGTCTATTGATCTTTAACCCGGACTGTATCCGGGCTACTGAACGCAAAGAAGGAACATGTAATTCGTTCACAAGATTATAATATAAAATAATTCTCCCAAGTTATAAAAGAGTTTGTGCCTTGTGCATTCAAATTAATTTTAATAAACATTTTACAAAAGTGTCGGTTGAATGTATTTACCAGTGTAAACTGACGTATTTTCCCAAAAAGATTAAGTGCAGGTACTACACGTAATCGGCTGGTTATAGCTCCTTAGCATCTTAAGAAGTCTCGCAAGCTTTGATGCCTTGTCTGTTGAACAATATTTTTATTATTATTTTGATCCCCTGTGGATACCATTCGACTATTTGTGATACATTCGATATTACAATCAAAGGTTGAATTATATTTATCTTTATGCTTCCGCTGTGCATTCATATATTGTGTGGTTTGACTATATTGTTGCCAACTACGTCACGGTAATCCCCCACCGGGCCCACCGGTGATACACGTGGAAATCGGGGTGTGACACTTATGCTTTTACAACTCAATTTTTAATGAGTGACGTTTAAGTCATTTTGACCCTACAATTTCAACCATTGTTCGACCCGTTTATCTACTTAGTGATCTTCGTCACTTCAACTAAATACCAATTTCATCTATTATGCTAATTTAAAGTCTACTAGCGAAAATACGTAATCAAGCATAACGTAACGAAACCGTAGTTACGCACCTTCAAAGCGTTCCCTACAAACGAGTTTCGCCACTAGCTTGTCCGCTTGACGTTCCAATTTCCTTGCCTATAGAGTTCAACCATAGATGTTTAGAACTCTCTTATAGTATAATACGCATAATTTGCCACTCAAATCAAATATGCGTTTTTAGTCCGAATTTTCAACATTTCTTTTCTCTTAGGCATTATATCAAACACCTAATGAGCATGATTTCATATAATTCCCAAATCAAGTTATTGACTAACTATTTAGCCAATATTTAAGCATCATGTCACATGTTCATGTCAAATTTTTATATCAAAAATTATGGATTTTCTTCATGGAGCTCAAATACACTAGGTTAACAAAGATAATCCTAGTGTTTAGCATAATTATACAAAACCCACTTGACACATGAGTGTATGATCATGAATTCAACAAATAAATGACTAGGGTTTACTCCTAGACATAGTTTCATCCCTAATTTCATCCAAACAACGAACATGCAAGCTCAGATTCGAATCTCATAAGTTCATCTAAAATTTAAGATGGAACTACATAGTAAAATTTCGCATACCTCATGATCCCTTTACTGAGGTGATCACTAATCTACGCTTGGATTTCGATTCGGGCTTGATTTGCCCCTTCAATTTGACGAATTTCTTGAAGTTTAGGGTTGAGTTTTGAGAGCTCCTTGTGGCTCTGATGAAGTCGCAGACATCACACACGTATGTGTGTTTTGTGTTTTAATTTTTGATTTAGTTAAACTTCATTACATTTGCCCATGTTTAGTCCCTTAACTTTACACAAGTTATTTAAAGGGTATTTTAACCATATTTGTTCTATTATGTCAAGACACTAACTAACTAGGTTAATATTCCTAGTTACTTGGTGGGTCCCGGGAGTTATAACCCGTTTTATTTTAAGTCCCGTTAACTCGGGCTCTTATAAACTCAATTCCTTAAAATATTGATTCGCTTGTATTTAATATTAGGATTTCTTATTTAAATCCAAATATTTACCGGGTTATTTTTACTACTAACGATACTTTACCCGTCTTTTAGTATCAACGGAGTTTGATTACCAAACCCGTTTTCGGGGTGTTACAAGACAATGGTCATAAACAATGTTGAATGGATAAAAAGGAGCTAATGTGGTTAAATAGTCATGAAATGACTAAAAGATAACGAGTTTTTAATAATTACCTTGTATGGTAAACCAATGCAAATAATAAGGGTAAAATGGTAGTTTAGTCACTTGTTGACAATAACCGTTAGTTGTGAAAGACACTTTATAGCGTAAGTTATAATGGGTCAAAAGAATCAATAAATGATTTATAAGTAAAAAGGCTATACGGTGTAAACCGGAGCGAGTCATATAGATAAGATGGTAATAAATATCATCTCATAAAGATTCATGGTTATTTAGACCAAACGGGTCAAAAGGTGAAAATATCACCCTTTGATAATATTGACTAACGGTTTGTCGATTTGTGTGATTTAGGAATAAATAGCACATGGATGTTTACATCGCAATTACGTAGCGGCCACTAAGGAAAGGTATCGAAACGGGTCAATATATTGATCCGAGCCAGGTTTGTATAATGATTCAACTCATCATGTAGAACTTGAGGTTCTATAAGAGTTAGACAAGGATAAAATATAGATATTTGGTTATCTTTGTGGTAAACCGAATGAATTGAGTTATGATTATGGTGTTTTAGAAATATAATGGTTTCTAAACAAGATTATAGTTTTAAAAGTGAGATTTTGGTCGAACATGGCTTTAAAAGTCCTTCGTCGTAATAGGAGGGGTAAAAGTGACCAAAATGCCCTTATAAGTTAAATTGAGCAAACGACCCTTAAGGGTTGTTTAGAAATGAGTTTTGTGATCAAATAGATACTTGGAATAAGTATAAAAAGTGAAATATGCGAATCTTTGGGTCAAATGACTCTATATGGGTCTTTGCCGTAAAATGGTAGTCCGAGGGATAAAACTCGGAATATATAGATCTCCACAATAAATCCACCACAAATATAGTTGTGGTGGAAGATTACTTGGTAAGAAATGTGGAAATATAAAGCTAGATACAATTGAAAGCGAATCGTGTTTAAAATATACTTAAATACCCTTAAGGGGTCAAAATAACCATACGAGCGAAAACGGGTTTAAAATTGTGTAAGAAACCTGTGATTAGAACCTAACATGGTAGATAATATGAAATTGAAGAGGTGCATGTGAAATAAGGATCAAACAAATATCTTTGTTTGATAAATGCATAAACGGGTTAAAATTTGGTAAAAAGGTAATGTGTCGAAGGCTTAGAAGTCTCAAAATTTATTATGCCATATGTTGAATTTTAACTCCACAAGATGGAGAATTAAATTACGAGCGCGTAGGAAAAAGAATCGGGTAAAACGGATTAAAAACGAGAGAGTTATGCTCGTTTCCGTGAAATCGGGTTATGCTAGGAATATGCAGCACTAGCATCAACATTCTGTCGAAACAAGACCGTGGCGTCGCGCCACGACCAGACCCTTTTGCCGTCGCGTGCGGCGACGGCCTAAAACGTTGAAAATTATGTTTTTTTGTTTATTTCGATTATTTGACCCAATTTTCTTGTTGTACTTGTTATTTAACTATCAAAACTGATTTCTAAGTTGGTTTTGATCATAGGTGAATGTCAAGAGTCCTGGATGAAGATCATGCAGCGAGCAAGAACCAAACACACGTTAAATGAAGTTTCCGCGTCAAATCTAGAGTTGTTTTGCTAAAAGTGAATTATGTAAACATCTATAAATAGGTTTTTGAAATGTTGTAAACATATGGGAATGTTAGTATGACAAGATTTTGTAAAGTCACATTTTAGCATTAAAATGTGTATCTTATTATTAAAATCTTGTTTAATTGAGACGGGTGTTACATTGAAGCTTTAAATTATTCTTCTGACTTTTGAAGTACTTTTAAGCAGAAATAACTTAAAACAATGTTGTAAAACTTATTTTTATCAAGATTCCTTGAATAAAAACCTAACAAATATCACAATAAAGCTTGAAAACATGGAGATTTCAAACTTTAATGGAGGTTTTGAGGAGAAAATGAAGAAGAAGGCAATGGACAAAAGTAGAAAAGACAAGATGGTTGTTGAGAACCTTCTTTAGAATACACCTAATATGGTATGTGTGAAGATCCACCAGATCTTTGTCTTTGTAATGGGTCCAAGTGTGTAGGAATCTTGCTGCATTTATAGAAAATGACAGTATGCTGGACACGACCCCGTGTGCAGACAAAATCCTGACACTTTTTGTCCGTATTCTGACCAAAAGTCAGTCAGGAATCTTTTGGTGGACATGGGGGCGTGCTGACCTGGACATGACCCTGTGGCTAGAAGTTGTTTATGAAGTTTCGTCTATTTTTAAGGAATTTATCCAGATCGGGTGGTTCCTTACTGGACGGAACAACACCGAAGTGCCTGAGATACCTAAGTTGCCCTAGTTTTAGACAAGAACGCAAGAGGTGTAGGATCGTTTTGTGACCCAAACGAGTCGTTCAAAAGAGCTCTTATCAATTCAAAAGGTGGAAACAGATGAATTGACTTGAAAAACAGCTAGTTTCACACTTAATTGTCTTGTTTTATTGATATAACAAGTTTTCAGAACAGTAGACACGTCGGCAGCACTTCGGTACCGTAAACATGAATGTTACAAATGATTTCGTATCAAGGCTATATATAGTATTCTAATTTCGCATGAAACTGTTCCAAGCGAAATTAGATTCATGCGAAATCTAATTTCGCATGGAATTACCCTATGATCTCTTTCATGCGAAATTACATATAAATCCTAATTTCTCGAACTACGTGCCCTGATCTAACATTCTTAATACAAGACTCGATACAAGACGAAGTCGACAGACGTATGCACCAACAGACTCCCCCTCGGATGTTGACGAGTCTTAAGTGTCGAGTCTTCATGGTCTTCAGTCTTTATCAGTCTTCGGACTTCAAACTTTCACTCTTCTTCTCTCTTCAACTAATTTCCCCCTCGGATGCATTCTCTTGTATTTTCCAGGATCAGATTCCTAGCTCTTGCATCTTCAGACTCTTCTTTTCAATCAAACTCCCCCTTGAGTTGTGCTGGGATCGCAGTCTGACGTTCACAGGATCAGGATTGTGACCTGGCTCTCTTCTCAGAAATATACTCCAGGCTATCCTGCACATCCTCTACCTCAAAATAAGATTTTCAAATTTGACAATTTGACAAATTTAATTCTTTGCTCTCCACTTATAGAAATAACTCTCAAAATGATTTAACTCTAATATACCACATGTATGAAAACATCTTTTTCAAACACACTTTTCCCAAACTTGTTCATCATGTTTAGCACTTGAAATTTTGAAAATCAGCTTTTCATCATCAGTTGTCGAAAATCTTTTTGTATTTTCAAAACTTTATGCTAAAACACACTGAAACTCTTTTTGGATTTTTCTATAGATGAAATGCAGTACAGAAATATTTACAGACACTATTTTTGTGAGTTTGAGTAAGAGAATCATATCAGTTTTTGAGACAAATCACTAACACCGTTAAGCTTTAAACATTTTAAGTTCTAAACGATTCACTTAGATTGTCAGTATTTTGGTCCACTTAAATTTTCACACAAAATTCAATTGTTCCAAGATACGAGATTAATGTTTTAAACACTTAAACTTATTCGCGTGTCCCACCTCAGAATATACTCCCGTATCCAGATCCTAATATTCAGTCTTACAGGTGAGTATACCTAGATGATATCTGTAAAAGGGTTAAATACGAGACCGTGAGAGCTCAGGCTAGAACTTCCGTTCGTACGAAGAGATGACGGTTCGACTTTAGGTATGTTCCCTTTAGAGAATCTTTTCTTCAACAGCCTATGATTAGCATTTTGCAATGTTTCATCAATTTTATGCCGAGGGCGATGCTTTTATTTCAAGCAAGCGAAAAGTATTATACAGGGACTAGGCCATTGCTTCCGCAAAATCAGAAGTCCCGGGATAATACCCCAGATATCATTAAGCATAAAGACCTAGTATCTCGGAAAGAGGGATCTTTCAAACAAGATTTCGGGGGTTACCCATATATCCGAGAGATGTTCCCCACAAGATAAGTAAGCATTTGATATTTAGATTTATATCTCGAAAACAATTTACTGAATGTGTAAAAACCTACTGACACATCCACAGTGAGACCGTTTATCACATTTTAACTTTTCAATTCTTTAGCATGTTGTGATAGTCCACTGATGTACTATCATTTCCTCTTTTTACAACAAAGCTCTTTTTCATTTTATCATGTTTTTGGATTTTTCAAATTTTCTAATGTTTTTGGATTTTTTGAAATTTCTTACTCCCCCTAAAATTCAAAAACATCTAACAAAAAATTTGAAAACAAACTATACAGGTAAAGTGACAACTGATTCGAATTGCTTCAATTCGCCATTCACTCGCTTAAACAATCAGAACTCCCCCTTACAACAAACTATTTTCCCATTAAGATTTCAAAACACTTAAGTTTGTTTTAATCAGAATGGTTTTTCCAGAAAATAAGTTTTGTTGATTTTTACCACTTGTAGGTTGGGGATAAGATCATCACTTAGTTTCTTTCCTCTTTACAATGAATGAAACCCCATTTTTTCAACCACTTGAAAATTTTAACAGTTTTAAGTACTATCAACAAATATCACTTGTAGAAAATCAAGTACAACTTAATGTCCCTGATTAACCACTTGAAAATCGAAATATCACAGTTACCAACCTGTGAATTTCTCATGAAAGATGCCGATACCTACTCCCCAATTACCAACCTGGGAGTTCCGGCAAGTCAGGATTTCAAGTAGAAAATGCTGTCACCCAAGCCTGACCAGCCTTGGGTGATTTAGGCACACATCTATCCCACCATCTTTTCGATTCATAGAATTCTTTTGCGCCTTTAACCTTCCCATCAACCATTTTTTTTTCAAAAATATGTTTAACATTTCCATTAAACACCTTTTCAGCATCAAATTCTTTCTTACCAACAAAGAATTGATCTGAAATTTCAAACCTACCTTTTGATTTCAGATTTTCTGCCCTTAATGGTGGAAAGTTTTCATCATTCAACTCTGGAACGAAATTCTCATTCTTTTTCTCAACAAAAGACTCTTCTGATTTTATGGAATTAGATTCATTGTTAGAACTACTCTCAGATTTTACAACCCATCTTTGTTTGTTTTCATCGAATTTTCTTTTGTAAAAATGTTTCGAAGTTTCACCAACTTCAAAAGTCGAATTTTGAAACATCTTAGATTTTTCAGTTGGTTGTTTCTTTTCATCAACACATTTTTCTCTCAATTTTGAGCTAAAAGTAACTCCCTGTTTTGTGTTGTTGGACTGCTGGCAATTCCAAGCAATGTATCCAATCTTGTGACATTTGAAGCATTTTCTTTTCTCAACTCTCTGTTCAGATCTCATCATCATATTCTTTCTCTTCTCAGCAAGAAACTCTCGATTTGACTGTTTCCAAAACGGTTTCTTTTGTTCCTCTTCTGAGCTTGTTCCTGAAACAAATTTTGTTTTTGTTTTGAAATTGTTCTCATTTTTATAATTTTCTGGGGAAATGAAGCCTAAACCATTCTTTTTGTAGTTACCGTTATGGTTTGGTTTCTTTTGAAACCTATAACCAGAATTGTAACCCATTTTCTTATTCACTCTTTGTTGAATTCTTGAAGTGTATTTTTTAGGTTTTTCAGAAAGATTTAGATCTTTTATTTCAGAAATATTAATTTCTGTCAATTTGAAAACCTGTTTAATCTGTTCAGTTTTGACACTTCTTATTGGAAATTCCTCATCAGAATATAATTTGTCTGAATCACTCAAAGTATATGCCACTTTGATTGGTTCATCATTCAAATTAGATTTTGATAACATGAATTCTTTATTGTAAACCCGCTTGACTGGTGAACTCGGACTCTTTTCTGACGAACTCGGACTTTCAGATTTAGACTCCGATTTTGACTCTTCATCCATATCCAACACCTGATCGACCACTTTCTTTAACAACTCAGACTCATGATCAGTGTCAGACGCTGTGAATGTGACATCAATATTATCTGGCAACTCATCTATGGTTTCATACTTTAACTTGATGTTGAGATCCTTATTTAAACGTTCCTCATTTGGCTTTCTGGGAGAATAACTTTCATAGATCGGGGGCGAACACTTGTTATACTTGACATTTTGTTTCTTACCAGTATCCTCTTTCTTCTCTTTATCTTGAAAAGCTTCAAGACCTGCAACAGTAGGATAAACACGATCAATCAAATAATCACATGTTGTATAACTCAACAACAAACGTTTAATTCTATGACTCTCAATCTTCTCAAGTTCCAAATCCTGCTTCAGCTTAGCACAATCTTCGATATACTCATTGATGACCTTCTACTTTGTCATTAATGTTGAGCTCATCATTGTCATAGCAGCATCAACTTCTCGATTTGTTTTGTTCAGACCATCAACCGTCTTGTTCAAAACATCATACGACTCCTTCACATACTTCACATCAGATAACAAATTCTCTTTCAACTTTTGCGATCTTCTTATCTTTCGCATCACAATCTTTACAAGATTCTAAACATTTCAAACAAGGTTTTGTAACCTCAATTTTCTTTTCAACCTCGATAATCTTCTCAATTTCAACAATTTTTTCTCTCACTTTCTCAGTCACTGGTTCAACATTTGTTTCTTCAACTTCCATCTTTGCCTTGTTATCAGCTATTCTTATTGCTTCCAGCTCCCTCTTTAATCTGGCAATCTTCTTCTCATTCAGCATCTCAACTTTATCTACAAAAAACAAATTAAAACTGTCAGGATCTATGCCTTTTCTGGCTTTATTAAGATATTCTTCTTCATCATCGGTATCAATATCACTTCCTAAATCTGAAAAAATCGGTATTCTTTTCGAACTAGATTTGACTTTATCTTCTTCCATAATTCTGGCAACAAGACCTGAACCGGGTGGAATATATTTATCCCAGCTAAAACCCTCGGCAACTTTTTCCTCGTCTTGATCAATTATACCATAACAAGCTCTTTTCTCTTTTTCTTCAATAGCACGTGCATGTGCAGTTTGTGGTTGTTGAGTAATCTGATGAAAAATTGACTTTTGATAATAATTGTTCTTTCCAGACTGATCTTTTCTTCCATCTGCTTCTTTGTTTTTGCACTCACGCTTAAAATGACCTTTTTCTCGACACCTGAGACATGTAACCTTTGATTTGTCAAAACCTATCAGAGATTTTGCTAATTCATTAAAGTCATTTCTTCCAGTGATTTGTTGAAATTTTTCAACCCTTCGAACAGCACTAGCCAAACACCACTTGACGTCCATCAACTCAAGTTCTTCAGCATCAATCTGGTCATAATCTTCTTTGGTAAGCATCGGATTTCCAATTCTGCCATCAATCAAACTTTCATATGATTCCAACATAGCAACGAGTGATGCCATGTGTCGCTTAGCTATTTCTGGAGACAGATTTTGACCATTTTGAATGTTCAAAGTGACATTGCATTGAAGATTTGTAGAATTCTGTCATTGAGGACTTGGTGTTGAATGATTTGGATCAAAGCTTGAATACGAAGATGAATTTCCACTACGTTGAGTTATAGTACTACCCTCTGTTCCAGAAGAACTATCAGCACTGAAACCAGTTTGGATCTTTGGGCTTGGAGTAACTTCAAATTTGTTTCCTCTATAGTACAAACTGACATCTTGTTGAGCATTTGGATTCTTCATTGTAGGATCATGAAACGACCTAACGAGTCGATCAGAAGAGTGCTCAGACAGAATCTGAGGCGGAATTCATTGATTCTGTCTTTGTTTAGCTTGGTTAACACAAGAAATCACTAATTTGTCTCAGTTTATTGATTTGTTAACAGTTTACAAGCTGGAGACGTTTTGGCAGGGCTTCGCCGTCAAATACCAGAACTTAATCCGTGATTTCGCTCGAGTCTGCCTATATATAGGCTTGGGGTTCCGCTTGAACATGCACCATGCATTTCAAGCGGAATCAACATTACAACATTACAAGTGGAATCAAAAGATAAAACTCGAGCGGAATCAAGAACTTAAGTGATTTCGCTTGAAACTGACCCTAGGTCATTTCAAGCGGAATCAGCTTCTAAACACTAATTCTCGATTTTCGTGCACTAAACAATCAGTTCTAAACTAAGACTCGAACGAAGATGAAGTCGACAGACAACTGCACCAACAGACTCCCCCTTGAATGTTGACAGAATCTTCAGTGAGAGTCTTGAAAATGACGACTCTTCAATCTTGATCGGTCTTCTTCAGGAACTTTTCCTGGAATCATGTACCCGGATCTTTCTATGGCTCTAACTCTCGTCAGACTCCCCCTTTCATCAAGCTGGGATTGCTGTCTAGAATTTGTTATCACCTTTGAAATTACATCCTGGCTTTTTCTCTGATTAAGCTCATCTCAGGTTCTAATGCATCTCCTGGCTTTCCGTAGCAACAGGATCAGAAACCTTTCTATCACCTACACACATCTCAAACACTTATAAACAACTTTTTCTCATTTAAGAACTTATCAAAAATTTGAAACATTCTAAATTCTGATTCAACTTAATAAATCATCTAAACATTTCAAAATTTTCAACTTAAACACTCTTATCCAACCCATCAGTTTGTCATGTTTAGCCTTTAAATTTTGAAAATCAGCTCTTCATCATCAGTTGTCGAAAATCTTTTTGAATTTTTCACACTAACAGAAATTTAAATGCAGAAATGAAATATGTACAAACAGTATTTTTGTGAGATTGTGAAAGAGGATCATATCAGTTTCTAGACACATCACAAGCACAGTTAAGCTTTTAATCGTTTTAAGTTTTAAATGATTCACATAGATTGACGATATTGTTGTCCACATAAACTCAATCTAAAAACTTTCGACATGCTTACCGATAGGTTAAGTTATATTAATTGTGCACTAAGTTCTCATGGACCCCACGATCTCAGCATATCCCCTCATCATGCAATACACTGACTCAAGTAATGCCTTTAAACTTTGATCAACTGTGATTTGTGCGAAAACAACTCAGAATGTTTAAACATTAACAATCAGGTCGATACTTCCGTATACGCAGAGAAAGTCCAATGTTTAAACAAAATAAGAAAATAAAAACAAGTTGAAATTGTTTAGGCTTTAACAACCAGGTCGATACTTCCGTATACGCAGAGGTGATCCAAAGCTTAAACGAAACACCAAAGAAAATAAAGCAGAACGTTTAGGCACTAACATCCAGTTCGATACTCACGTATACGCAGAGGATGTCCAATGCTTAAACAAAATAAAGAAATAAAACAAGTTTAAATCTTTGCAAAAGAAATACACAATCACAGTGTCATTTTCAGTAAAGTTGTGAAAGTTCACAAACTTAACTAGTTTTTATGCTTTTTGGCATTCAGTGATTACTGAGTAGGCACACAATCAAGAAGGAAAAAAACTAAGTACTATGCTTTTGATCATGTTTTCCACTAGAACTAGGCTTTTTCTTTATGTTTGTATCGTTATCGCAAATCTACTAGTCTAGCTGAGCCTATCGTCACATCCTTAGTGAGATCGTTTATCACTTTTGGACTTTACATTTCTTTAGCATGCTGTGATAGTCCACTGATTTTCTATCATTTCCTCTTGTCTCAACAAAACTCATTTTTAATTTTTCAATGTTTTTGACATTTTCAAATTTTCAAATTTTTTAAATTTTTACTCCCCCTAAAATCAAAATATGTTTCAATTTTGATTTTCTGGGAAAATTTGAAACAACCTGTACAAACTTGACAACTTGATGAGAATCACTTCAATTCTCCATCCATATGGCATAAACAATCAGAACTCCCCCTTACAACAAACTATTCTCCAATTATGATTTCAAAACACTTAAGTTTGTTTTAATCAAAATGGTTTTTCTGGAAAATTAGTTTGTTTACCAACCACTTAGTAGGTTCAGGGTCACTTCATCACTTTGTTTTCCTCAAACGTATGAAAGATTTATCATTTCCGGTTTTAAATCTCAACACCACTTGTAGAAAATCAAGTACAAATTAATGTCCTTGATTAACCACTTGTCGATTGAAATATCACCGAAGTGAATTTCTCAAGAAATGTGCCGATTCATGTTCCACGCTTACCAACCTGGGAACTCCGCCAAGTCAGGGTTTTCATTTGAACAAATTCACCCAAGCCTGACGGTCCTTGGGTGATTTTGAATTCTTGTTCAACAATGGTGGAAAATTTGCATCATCCATTGTTAAACCAGAATTCTTAACTTTTACCTCAACGCATGGCTCTTCTGGTTTTACCATACCAGATTCATCGCATGAACATGGCTCCTTTGACTTTGACGAGTCAAGATCATTGCCAACAACTGGCTCTTTTGTTTCCGAGGAAACAAATTCATCGCCAGGAAGTGAAAACTTCACTTTCTTTGTTTTGTTAATCTTCTGATTAACAACTTTCTCTTTCTTCAGGATTCCTTTCTCTTCTGGCCTCAGATTTGTATCTGATGAATCTGTTTTGCTAGACTTATCATTCTTTGTGAAGCAAGACGATTTATCAGAACTGCTATTTGGTTTTCCTGATGTACCCGAGGACAAAATCCTTTCGAGATATTCTCTCGCCTTCTTCCTCTTCTTCCTCAGTCTGTCTTTCTGCCCCTGAGAAAGCTTCACTTTCTTTTCTTGAACTTTAGGTTCTTGAACCTTTTGTTCTTTGGGCTTGACACTGACTGGTTTCTTTGCCATTTTCTGAGATTCAGCCCTCGATCTTCCCTTTGATCTCATCGGGCAATCTCTGGCAATGTGACCTATGATATTGCAGTTAAAGCATCTTCTCCTCTCATAACTCCAATTCTGGCAGTTAACAGCAATGTGTCCTTGATAACCGCATCTGTAACACACTCTGTTATCGTACCATTTACCACTTTCACACCAAATACTTAAATCATAGCATTGTTTGGCTCTGTGGTAATCATTACTCCTCCTGAAAACTGGATTTGGCTTTGAAGCACTGTGGTCAAACCTGCACCACTCATCACCAACTATTTTTGAATTTTGATTTTTCATTTTTTGTGGTTTTTTATTACGATTGGATGATTGATCTGATGAGCTGTTATTTTCTTTTTGAACAATTTTTTCATTTTTAACTTTTTGTTTCTGTTCTGCTTTCTTCTTCAAAGGTTTTCGCTTAGAGCATTCTCCCTTTTCAGTTGATTGCAGAACAGTTTTCTGAAACTTTTCTTTTAAATTCAAAAACAATTTCTTTTTCTCAATTTTTTCATTTTCATCATCAGATTTATCATCGCAATCTTCAATTTTGACTTTGTCAAAATTTGTAACATTGTCACTTATTGGAACAGAATTGATCGGTTTTGGACAAGGATGCTTCAAAAATTCTGATGAAGTCACAAAACCTTTCAATTTCTTCTCAAGCTTATCAATTTTAGCTCTTGAATTCTCAGCTTCATTTTCAAGCTGAGATATTCTTTCAAGATGAGACTTGTTTGATTTTTCATTCTCAATCTTAATGTTTTTAAGAACAGATTTTTCATATTCCAAAACTTTTATCTGTTCCTGAAACTTTGTTTCATTTGCTTTCAAATTCTTGTTTTCAAGCTTCATCCAGAAATCTTCATTTTCTGAAGATTTCTTTTTGCTTTCAAACTCTTTATCTTTATCTTTCAAAACCTTGTTTTCTAATGTCAAACTATTCAAACCACTTAACAGTTTAACATTTTCAGACTTCAGCTTTTCACAATTTCCCTGCAAAATAAGAATCAGTTTATCATCAGTTTGTTTCTCATCTTTCAACTTCTTAACTTCCAATGTCAAACTTTCCGCATCCTTCATAAGTTTGCCATTTTGAGTCTCAAGTTTATCACATTTAGAGCACACTGATTCAGAATTTGAAGATTCGATCTTCACAAATTCTTCATGTTTTGGAGCTTCTTCTTCCTTTGTCCGGAATGTTCCTGCACAAAAAATTTTAACGAAATCAAGAGGATTCGCATTTTCATCAATATAACAACCCCTCTTGTTATCGTATCTCATAACATATTTTGCCCTAACACATTCAACAATCCTTTTGTTCATTTCATCAATCACATCTAAACTCATATCCACTAGATGTTTTTCCAATTCCCTTATCAAATCTTTCCTTTTCTTTCCATTTTCAAACTCATGAGTTTTAAGTTTACTGATGAATCCTTTTAGATATAATTTTGAAAAATTTGAATCCTTTCTTAAATTTTTCAAACATTCACTCCATTCAATAGGTAATGCATCTGCAAACTTTGTTATTTTTTCAGCATCTGATAAGAAAATCTCATGATTTTTTAGGTAACCTAGTAAAGCATTATATCGGTTTTCTAGATCATCCAATGTTTCATTTTTCAAGCACACAAAATATTTAAACCTTTTTACCCAATCATCCTTTTTCACATTTCTATAACTCTCATCTATAAATCCTCGATTCCAATCATTAAATCTCTCAAAATAATAGTTTTCTTCTTCATCAAACATCATTACCATCTTTTAAACAATCCCGACAAGTTTTCTCACAAAACAACCTGTCAAGCGAAATTAGAGTTTTCAAGTAGAAAACCCTTTGGAGCGGAATCACACCTATGAACAGAATGACTGATTTCGCTTGAAAGTGTTTCAAGCGGAATCAACACTGTTGTTTCAAGCGGAACTAGGTAATCTCAAGCGGAATCAGGATGATTCACTCGAGCGGAATCACAGTCCAAACTGATTCAAGCGGAATCAGTTAACTTCCTCAAGCGGAATCACCGAATCAAGCTAAAAATCCGATTTCGCTCCAAATGCTCGAGCGAAATAAGAACTTTTCAAGTGATATACCTGATTTCGCTCAAAATGTCAAGCGGAATCACAACTTCCTCGTTTAAGCGGAATCAGGTTTTAGGCCATTTTTTACCAGTTTTAAGCTGAATTTTGACTTGAAACTTTCAAGGATTTGTTAAAATGCAATTTTACATAATCTGTGAAAAATTTTGCCAATTTTAACTGTGAAAACTTGAAAATCTGTGAAAAGAAGGTGTAGAAATCAGAATTTTCCAGCGAAAACGAGCTAAATGGTAAGAACTCTTCCTCCTCAGCTCTGATACCACATGTAGGATCGTGAAACGACCTAACGAGTCGATCAGAAGAGTGCTCAGGCAGAATCAGAGGCGGAATTCATTGATTCTGTCTTTGTTTAGCTTGGTTAACACAATAAATCACTAATTTGTCTCAGTTTATTGATCTGCTAACAGTTTACAAGCTGGAGACATTTTGGCAGGGCTTCGCCGTCAAATACCAGAACTTAATCCATGATTTCACTGGAGACTGCCTATATATAGGCTTGGGGTTCCGCTTGAACATGCACCATGCATTTCAAGCGGAATCAACATTACAACATTACAAGCGGAATCAAAAGATAAAACTCGAGCGGAATCAAGAACTTAAGTGATTTCGCTTGAAACTGACCCTAGGTCATTTCAAGCGGAATCAGCTTCTAAACACTAATTCTCGATTTCCGTGCACTAAACAATCAGTTCTAAACTAAGACTCGAACGAAGATGAAGTCGACAGACAACTGCACCAACATTCATGATTGCCGTTTTCTGAATATCCAACTCGTGCTCTTCAATCTTCTGAATAAACTGTGCCAGATTCATATTCTCAGATTTTCTCATGTGTTTTAGAATCAACAAATAAGTTCCCCATTTCTGCTGTGGTAATGCATCAGCAAGTTTATCAACCCATTCATCATCGTCTTTCTTTATGTCCAATCTTCCCTTTTCTAACACAAGATGACAATATCTATCAATGGTTATTTTTCTTGTTTCATGATCAAAAGCTACAAACATATCAAATGATTTCTTTAATAACGCCTTTTTATTCTTGATCATATCTGCACTTCCTTTAAACTTTTGAATTAACGATGCCCAAATCGATCTAGCAGTACCCTCATGTTGGATCAAAACAAAGATATCTTCTTTAATCGCTTGTTGAAGAATACTGATCATTATTTTTTCACTTGTATACTTCAATTTATCACCCTCCGAAAAATCACAAAATGCTTTCTCAAGCCCACGTTCATTTTTTGGTTTCTCGTAATCTTTCTCTAATGAACACAATGCGTCAAACTTATAAGCTTGCACCCAGTTCTCAAATCGATTTTTCCATCCTTGAAATTCTTCAATGTACATGAGCTTTGGCGGTTTCTGGTAAGTTCTTGTCTCGTTCTCATTGTACAAAGTTTCAGCAGCTGTAACTGGTGCAACTGGTGTAGCAAATTCATTGTAAAATTCCTCTTCCATGGTTCAGTAATCTGTATCACAAAGTCAACACGGTTCAAAGTCAACAAAGTTCACACGAAATATGAGTCCAAACGAAAACACTTTGAGCGAAATTATCAAACTCAAGCGAAATCAGACTTGGTGCGGAATAAGGTCTTACAAACGAAACCAGATCACACACGAAATATCACTTTAAAACGAAATTGCTATTCCACGCGAAATAACTCACACGAAATTGCAATTTGAAACGAAATAAGGTAATTTCGTATGAAATAAGGTAATTTCGTATGAAATAAGGTAATTTCAAACGAAATCACACTTTGGAGCGAGATTAAAACTAATTTCGTGTGGAATTAGATAATTTCGTGTGAAATAAGGTAATTTCAAACGAAATCACACTTAGAAGCGAAATTATGTAATTTCGTTTGAAATCAAGCTGTAATTCCGTACGAAATTATGCTGACGTCATCATTTTCGATCTGTGTTTCAAGCGAAATTACCAATTTTATCAATTTTAGATTGAGATTTGGTCCAATTCTTTCAAGGATTTGTTAAAACACTATTTCGTTTACAATGTGTGAAATTCAGACCATTTTGACCGAGAAATTTTGTGAATTTTGAAAAAGAAGGTGTAGAAGACAAATTTTATGGCTGTTTTGGCAAGAACTCTTCCTCCTGAGCTCTGATACCACTTGTAGGATCGTTTTGTGACCCAAACGAGTCGCTCAGAAGAGCTCTTATCAATTCAAAAGGCGGAAACAGATGAATTGACTTGAAAAATAGCTAGTTTCACACTTAATTGTCTTGTTTTATTGATATAACAAGTTTTCAGATCAGTAGACACGTCGGCAGCACTTCGGTACCGGAAATATGAATGTTACAAATGATTTCATATCAAGGCTATATATAGTATTCTAATTTCGCATGAAACTGTTCCAAGCGAAATTAGATTCATGCGAAATCTAATTTCGCACGGAATTACCCTATGATCTCTTTCATGTGAAATTACATATAAACCCTAATTTCTCGAACTACGTGCCCTGATCTAACATTCTTAATACAAGACTCGATAGAAAACGAAGTCAACAGACGTATGCACCAACAAGAGGTTATCGGAAAGGGTGATTCCTAAGCTAAATACCGGTGGGCAAAACCAACCTTTATTTCCCTTATCCGGGCTCTCGTTAAAGAAGGTGTATGTCGAATCGCTCAAGTCTATGTATGCATCGGCGGACACCGATGGGGAGTCCTTCACGGCATAATCGACACAGGGACGACTATCGCTCAAGTCTTCGCAGGAGTTAGAGGTGATTTCGGGAGCAACGATGTTGTTATAATCCGAATGCGATCTCACTAATTCTCCTTGATCGTCGTCTTGAGATGAATTAGTTATTTCCATCTCAAGTTCTTTTATCCATTTGAGAATTAGATCTTCCATTTGAAATTATTCTTCAAGAATCATTTCATTTAGAAGAGATGATTGAGAGCATTCGAGGGAGAGATATGGATTATTTTTACTTTCGCCCATCTTAAGGCTACAGGAAAACGATGGGTCTATATAGTGGAGAGTGTAATTTAAAAATAGCATTTTAAATCTTCATGAGTTCCGCCACATATTTGACACCACGTACCATAAGAGGAGCGAAAGTAAAAAAAAAAAAAAAACAGGATCGCTCATGTTTGTGTCAGAAATTACCAATCGTCGGGATCTGACGGTTCTGTTTTCAGTATCTGAAACTTGGACACGGAGGCGTGTTTAGTGGGCACGGCCCCGTGTTCAGCTACTGTCTGACTTAAAACAGGATTGCCAGTACCAAAGATTGGGCATGGGGCGTGTTCAGCGGGCACGACCCCGTGCTGAGCTCTGCAGAAGCTGAAAAATCTAAGAAAAATCTAAAAAAAAAAAACAGAAAAAATAAGAAAAACGATTAGGCCATTGATTCCTAACTTTCTTAAAATCCTTGTGTCCCCGGCAACGGCGCCAAAAACTTGAAGTGCGTTAGGTGTGATATATTTTTATTAAGATTTTAAGCCCTTTTTAACACTTTAGTCAAGTTTTAAATTTATGAAACACGATATTCTACTAACGCTAAAC
Source organism: Helianthus annuus (assembly GCF_002127325.2). Classification (NCBI taxonomy): domain Eukaryota; kingdom Viridiplantae; phylum Streptophyta; class Magnoliopsida; order Asterales; family Asteraceae; genus Helianthus; species Helianthus annuus. The sequence goes on from NC_035435.2 coordinate 85,377,203, forward strand.
ACACATAGGGGCAAGTGCACCCATCGTGAGCGTAGTATAGCGTTGGTAAGATACCGAGGTCGTCCAAGGACACAAGAGCTTTTAGTACCGGTTTATCCTCAACGTCTAATCAAATCAAAAATTTAGAAAAAGGTTTTAAACAAGAAAATAAAAACTAAAAATGCTGAAAATAAAATAAAATAAAAATAGATAGACAAGATGAATCACTTGGATCCGACTCGCCTTTAGTGTAACCTTGATGATTTCCGCACTTTTTAAGAGATTATCTTAGTTATAGTAGTAGGCCCCTCTTTTGAACGCACTTTTGGGTGTTACATACGTTATCTATATCAAATCACATCAACACACAACGCAAACACGTTTAAACGCTAACCGTTCTCGCATGTTATACGAGTTTTCGATGAATGCTTATATGTTATGTTTACACAGTGATTGTTGCCTGACACCTTAGCAACGATAGTACTATAGTTTGGACTCAGCACCTGTCTTGGACAGGGATTGTCATGGGTATTACTTCACATGGTCACAGTGGTGATAATGTGTTGCGCATTCTACACTCACAGTCATGTCGGTTGCATATGTCATTGTCGATAGCTTACTTGCTTCACATTTCTACGTGTTACATGCTGGTTATGCGTAAACGCTTTCACTATACTATATACACTTGTGTACTCACCTTTACACTCTTTGTATTGACTTTATTTTAACGTATGTGACAGGTATCTAGGATGCTATGCTTTGCTTGATGAAAGAAGTAGGTGGTCTAGAAACGTCATTAATAAAATCTGAGTTGTCGGAACAATTATTTGTCTTTGAGAACAATGTCTGTAATAACTATGTATGCTTTATATGTTTATGGTATGGGACGTGAACATTAAATATATTGTCACTAATAGTGTTATGAATTCTCTTAGACAACCTGTTTCGCTCAGTGCCGTGCCCCGATAATTCCGTCATCGGTTGGAGTGTGATAACATCTTTTCCACTCACCAAAAATCAGAGCACTTTTGGATCTGGTAGTTTCAATGGATGATCGAATACATTTTTTGTCATTCTTAAAAAAATGTATATAAATATATTCCGTAATACCTTTTTAGTTTGGCAAGTCATTTAAGTGGAAGAACTAGAAGACACCAAATCGTTTGGTATGATTTTTTGAAGTGCGTTTGAATTTTGAAAAGAGAGAGAGAGATCTGGTATTTGTTTTGAAGTGTTGCATAGGGATAATGAAAGAGAGAGAAAGAGATCTGGTATTTATTTTCATTCCAATATTACCCTTCTATGTACTTTTGGTTATTATTAAAATAAAAGTAATTTCAGACATATAACTAAAATGATCACAACCCTTGATCACTTAAATCAATGGTAAATGTTGAGTTTCTTGGGGTTTTCTCAACTCAAGTGGATTTTCGAGTAAAAACATGTAAAAGAAACAAAAAACATCTACGTTTCGCCGATCTGTGTTTTGAGTTTTTTTTTTTTTTTTATGAAAGGGGTATTCTGTTTTATTTGATGAAGGGGGATTCTGTTTTTTGTGGATAAAATTAGATGTAATAAAATTTACATCAACTTTTACAAGAATAAAAGCGTGTAAAGTTGGACGTAAAATATTTTACATCAACTTTTACACGAATGCAAGCGTGTTAAAATGAAAATTAAACGTAAAAACTTTTACGTCAACTTTTACACGAATACAAACATGTAAAAAATATATGCAAGCGTGTAAAAGTTTTGACTTAAAAAGTATTACGTCAACTTTTTACACGTATAAAAGCATGCAAATGTTAGACGTAAAAAATTTTTACGTCAACTTTTACACGACTATAAGCATGTAAATATATTGTCAATCTTCTTTTAATTCTTTATTACGTTTTTTTGTAAAAATTTCAGCGCTTCTACATCACCTTTTACATTAATACAAGCGTATAAATATATGCAAAATCTGCTTTAAATTTTTCGTTACGCTTTCGTCAAAATGTTGGTACTTTATAAAAGTTGTTTTTTTTGCTTTCGCAGGTTTTGGTGCTTTACGTTCAGAGACGAGGATAACGAACAAGAGACGAAGAACGAGCTGCGTTTATTTATTTTTTTTGTTAATATAAATATGTGTTTGGTTTTATAATGCTTGTTCTATGTTTGGTGAAAGGCATGTTAGGGCTTTTTGTTTTCTGTAAATGTACTAAAAATTATGTATTACATGTATGAATTTTTTTTAACAGGTTGTGTAAATTTCTAGATTTGATTGATGCAACTTAGGGTTTAATTCAAGAACAACTTATGAGTTTTTATTGAATTTTGATGAGACAATATGAAGCTAACATAATGTCATAGAATGTGAAAATGTCAAAATTACCCTTTTATGTACTTTTAATGTTTTTTTATTAAAGAATAATGGTCCACACATGTCATAACCTAAAACAAATCTCAACCATACAACTCATCTTAATTAAAGGATGATAACAGTTCCTTTGGTTCTCTCAATTTGGGCTTGGTTCTCTCATAGTGTTGGTTTTAGGGGCTTATTTTTCAAACAAAAACGTTTTAGAAAGTTAACTATACATAGGAAAAGACTAATAGAGCATGATAAAAATTTGAAAGATTTAGTGTTTGTTATGGAATAGAATCTGTGTAGAATTATCCATTACTTAATTGTTTCAACAAATTAAAACTTGATATAAAACACTTGATATATAATATACAAGGGTTTTTCTTTGTGACATTTAATTATAGTGATCAATTAACACGTTTTCAAGAAACAATACATATGGAATTTCTAAAAATCATGTAATCCAAACTTATAGAAGACGTGTTTTTGACAAAACATGACCGTAGAATCCGTTGACCGAAACAATTATCAATATTAAAGAAAGTGGACATTGTTTAATACATAAACGCAAGACCAATACTTTTCCACATGTGAAAATGACAACGATTGTTAGATCATTGAATCTTGAAGTCTTCAAAACTGTTGTGCTAATATCTAAGGAAACACCTAACCCAAATTTAAAGATTTCTCTTATATATACACAATACACCAACATCACCGGAGGCCATTCACCATTACCATAACACAAACTACAACCCTACTTATAAATCTACGCACACACCATGTCCCTAAGAGCTAGACCGGTAACAACCGCGTCATCCTCCGATGACGAACCCGAAAACGACATCCCCGACAGCTCTAAACCACCACCGCCACCACCCACTATGTCACAATGGGCCATATCACAAACTCTAGCCAGCACAGCCCAACTAGCCAACCTCCTCCCCACCGGAACCCTCTTGGCACTCCAAACCGTAACACCAATATTCACCAACCACGGCTCGTGTGACGCGGTCACACGTCCTCTAACCGCCATCCTCCTCGGCTTCCTCACCACCTTTTGCTTCCTTGCAAGCTTCACGGACAGCTTCAAGACATCCGATGGACAAGTGTTTTACGGGTTTGCAACGTTCAAAGGCATGTGGGTCTTCGACTCCCAAACCGCAGCGGCTTCAGCGTCCAGTTTACCGGACCTACGAAAGTACAAGTTGAGGGCTGTTGATTGGATTCATGCTTTTGTGTCCGTAATTGTGTTGGTGACATTAGCCATGCGAGATAGAAGCGTGGTTAGTTGCTTCTATCCAAGACCGAGCCATGAGGCTCAAGAGGTTCTTGACATTGTTCCACTAGGGCTTGGTCTTCTTTGTAGTTTGGTGTTTGTGGTTTTTCCTTCTAAAAGACATGGGATTGGCTACCCGGTCTCCCATTGATGTGCAACATTTCTACATTTTTTATTTTATATAACGAAATTACTATGTAATCTAGAAAAATTCAGAATAATATGTGTTAATTATTTTGGTATTTTAGCTTAGTTGTTAACTTTGTATAAATTATCAAAGAAATAACTAGCTAATACGATTAGATTAACGGATACGTACTCATCTATATCATTTTACTTGTCGTTTAATCAACCTCTTGTTTCTTGTATATTAAGACATGTTTTTCTAATTAACTTAAACTAAAAACATAAAAATAATTTTAAAGAAACGAGGGTTCGATTCCCATAATGTGGTACTAGATTGATTTAATCTAATGGTTAGAGATTAGGAGATGTTTTGAAAAAATACAATTTTTTTAAGTGTTATATAGTGTTTGATTAGCCACTTGTATACCGGTTAGTGTATGTATTTTGTATTAAATTAAGCAATTGATTTGTGTTTTGAAAAAATAATGATGGTCAATAATGGCTTAGCTGTAAGCGGTGGCTATAAGAGTTTTATTGGAGTTGGTAGTATTAGGTAACAAGAAACAAATTGCCACTTCATCACATAATTTTAATACCGTAGGAACTTTAGGAAAATGTTTAATTATCACTTTCACATGCCTTCGGATTTTCTAAATAATTGATTGTGTACCTTTTAATTTATTTTTTTGTGATTAAATAAATAAATACTACTTGACCTACATGCTATAATACTAAATGACCTTTATTTCTTTAAATTTACTTTTAAATCTACGAAGTAGTTTGTTATTAAACTAATACTTTAACCGTTTTAAGGAGGAACACATTAATAGTTTAATACTACAAGATTACAAGCGCTTTGATTTTTGTAACCATGGATATTCTTAAGTTAGTAAATTTACTTTTAAATCTACATGTCTTTATCCCTTTTTTCTTTGATATTTTTGGCTCCCTAGCGCTAGAAGCCATCAATTTCTTGACGAGGGTTCAATGGGTTATCCACAACAATTGTTCGACCCCAGGGGGGCAGGGGTTTGTGTTCGGGAGGTTGGGGTTTGCAATTCAGAAAGGATTGGCGGCGCAGCTTGTTGCCCGTCTACCTTCTGTTTTGATGTAACTTAACAAGTTTTCTGGACTTTATTTATATATCTTTTAAAAAAAAATCTACATTGTCCATCACTGAACTATTACCTCAACCGTTTTAAGGAGGGACACATTGATAGTTTAATACTACTAGATTATAAGCGTTTTGATTTATGTAACCTTGGATGTTCTTAAGTTGGTACATGCTAAAATGAAGAACGCAGGATAGAGGTAAGATTGTCTACATTTTATCCTCCTTAAACCTTACTGTAACACCCCAACCCGGAAGGGCTGACGTGTCACAATAACGGTAACATAAACAAAAGTCATAATTCCATTTATTTATTTGATAAGGATACAACCACACGACTATTAAAATTAAGATTAATATACAAGCGGAGACATTCATCTTAATTAACTAACATCTTCAGATTTATTCCTAGGCTTTATTCTTCTCTCTTTTCCCCTCCCAAAGTAACCTGTGGACCTGTATATACAAAAAGTTTATGGAATGAGCCGAATGCTCAGTACGGAATTTTAGGCTCAAATAACAAATAATGCTTTATATGAAATCTTATCCGGATGGAACCTTATGCAAAAATGATACGATGCAAGAACATAATTTCATAATCATATCTTACGGATGTACCCATGAGCATACTTAAAACGTGACAATACACAGGTAGCTACTCCTGCATAATTATCACATGAGATGGCGAATTGGCATACCCGTTATCCACCTCCTTATACTTAAATCCTAGGATCGATCCATACGCCTCCTAATAGCCTTATGTACCACACTTGTACTTAAGAGACGCGGTGAACTGATCTCTCCGTCACGGATGGAGCACATGATGTTGATGCCACAACAACATGCTCGTGGGACACTCCACGAGAAGCGATACTCAGGGTATCAGAGTACAAATGGTCTTATTCACATAACTTATAAAACTTATTTTCATAACAAAACGGAACATATATTGGAACATGCGATAATGAGTATAACAACATAATACTATCGCATGACATGAAAGTTAAATCAAATGTTTAGGATAGGAATCGAACGGACTGTCGAAATGAATCGATAATCAAAGACGTGAGAAGTTTTTTTTTAAAAGATATAGTAACTTAGTGGTTTATAACAATTTGAATATGAAGCAATAAAGAGTGGGGTAAGGATCTGTACCTTAATAACTTCAAAGTGAAGCTACCTTGTGCTAATATTTTAGATTTATATGGGCAGAATTTCGACTACTGATTAATCTTTTCACCTAATAACATGCACACAAACTAGGTTAGTAACTTAATACAGCATTTACGTCAATTCATGAGATCAAACCCTCACAACTATTATCAAGTGCAATACTTAATAATTCAATCGGATTCACAACGAATAACAGAGCATAGTCCGAATTCGAACAGCACTCAAATATTCAAGTTGAAATCACGACGAATAATCAAAGTAGAAGCTCAATTTGAGCAGCACTCAGACAATCGTTGGATAGTTATAATCGATCGGACGTTGAATCGTAATAGCGATCGAGTTATTACCCTGATTGCGGCAGCGTTTCGAGGTGTGTGTGTGTTTGGGTAGTGGAAGAAGTATAACTCGACGTCAATTGAGAATTTGAGCGTCGTTTTTGTGCACAGAAGCAAGTGCCAATGTTCTGCTATTTATACTCGATTTTGCTCCTGCTTACGGACCGTAAGCCTAAGCCCTTACGGTCCGTAAGGGACACCTATACTTCTTTGGCTTGCCCTGCACGGGACTAGCTTTGATTGGTCGGAAGTTTGGTCTAACAACGTTTTAAGTAGATAATCGTCAACTAGGGTTTACCCCCTTGAGTTTTAGGGGTCCTGATCCTGATTCTGATTGCTCTGAAACTTTCAGGGGTTGTGCAGAATTACTTGGGTGTCTTAATTAGGGTTTTCTAGTTGTCTATTATTCTTTTTTTTTTCTAGAATAATGATTTTAAATTTATGGGCATTACAACTATTACCCCCTTAAAAGAAATTTCGTCCTCGAAATTTTTCAAACAAGAATATAACCTATTGCATAGGTAACAGAAACAAAACTTTTATAGCAGAGTTACTAACTTATATAACCAGAATCTCCTAACCACACATGTGTATCTGAAATTCATAACTAGGGTCATGACTATACTTGTCAATTACCTTATATATGTGCCCTAATGGTCCTTTTATAACGTATCTTAATAAAATATCTTACCGTACGAAAAGTCAATAGAGACTTACGGATACTTAGAGTGACTATTAGTACTGATATTTCCTACGTGGCGGACGATGAGGAGGCATCTATAAGAATAGACATAGGAGTTAAACCAAATAAGAGATCAAGTTGAATCCTATCATAGATATCTACCCATTCCTCACAGGTCTTAATTACTATTTTCAAGTTTTCTACAGGAAAGAGCCTTTGCTCTGATACCATAGCTGTAACACCCCAACCCGGAAGGGCTGACGTGTCATAATAACGATAACATAAACAAAAGTCATAATTCCATTTATTTATTTGATAAGGATACAACCACACGACTATTAAAATTAAGATTAATATACAAGCGGAGACATTCATCTTAATTAACTAACATCTTCAGATTTATTCCTAGGCTTTATTCTTCTCTCTTTTCCCCTCCCAAAGTAACCTGTGGACCTGTATATACAAAAAGTTTACGGAATGAGCCGAATGCTCAGTACGGAATTTTAGGCTCAAATAACAAATAATGCTTTATATGAAATCTTATCCGGATGGAACCTTATGCAAAAATGATACGATGCAAGAACATAATTTCATAATCATATCTTACGGATGTACCCATGAGCAAACTTAAAACGTGACAATACACAGGTAGCTACTCCTGCATAATTATCACATGAGATGGCGAATTGGCATACCCGTTATCCACCTCCTTATACTTAAATCCTAGGATCGATCCATACGCCTCCTAATAGCCTTATGTACCACACTTGTACTTAAGAGACGCCGTAAACTGATCTCTCCGTCACGGATGGAGCACATGATGTTGATGCCACAACAACATGCTCGTGGGACACTCCACGAGAAGCGATACTCAGGGTATCAGAGTACAAATGGTCTTATTCACATAACTTATAAAACTTATTTTCATAACAAAACGGAACATATATTGGAACATGCGATAATGAGTATAACAACATAATACTATCGCATGACATGAAAGTTAAATCAAATGTTTAGGATAGGAATCGAACGGACTGTCGAAATGAATCGATAATCAAAGACGTGAGGAGTTTTTTTTTTAAAAACGATATAGTAACTTAGTGGTTTATAACAATTTGAATATGAAGCAATAAAGAGTGGGGTAAGGATCCGTACCTTAATAACTTCAAAGTGAAGCTACCTTGTGCTAATATTTTAGATTTATATGGGCAGAGTTTCGACTACTGATTAATCTTTTCACCTAATAACATGCACACAAACTAGGTTAGTAACTTAATACAGCATTTACGTCAATTCATGAGATCAAACCCTCACAACTATTATCAAGTGCAATACTTAATAATTCAATCGGATTCACAACGAATAACAGAGCATAGTCCGAATTCGAACAACACTCAAATATTCAAGTTGAAATCACGACGAATAATCAAAGTAGAAGCTCAATTTGAGCAGCACTCAGACAATCGTTGGATAGTTATAATCGATCGGACGTTGAATCGTAATAGCGATCGAGTTATTACCCTGATTGCGGCAGCGTTTCGAGGTGTGTGTGTGTTTGGGTAGTGGAAGAAGTATAACTCGACGTCAATTGAGAATTTGAGCGTCGTTTTTGTGCACAGAAGCAAGTGCCAATGTTCTGCTATTTATACTCGATTTTGCTCCTGCTTACGGACCGTAAGCCTAAGCCCTTACGGTCCGTAAGGGACACCTATACTTCTTTGGCTTACCCTGCACGGGACTAGCTTTGATTGGTCGGAAGTTTGGTCCAACAACGTTTTAAGTAGATAATCGTCAACTAGGGTTTACCCCCCTTGAGTTTTAGGGGTCCTGATCCTGATTCTGATTGCTCTGAAACTTTCAGGGGTTGTGCAGAATTACTTGGGTGTCTTAATTAGGGTTTTCTAGTGGTCTATTGTTCTTCTTTTTATTTCTAGAATAATGATTTTAAATTTATGAGCATTACACTTACCTTGTCGTTGCTATTAATAAAATTTACTAATAAAAATAAAATACTATAATGCCTCCATTAGACAACAAAGTAAATGAGAAATGTACCTTTTTCTTCACAATGAAGAAAGTTGACACTTATGTCTTTGTATGAGTATTGTGGCTATACATCCAGGTTGTTTATGAGAAGCGTTACTATAAAAAGCCACGCAAGCTAGACCTAAGAAATTGAGTAGTGGTGATAAAACACCTTTATGCGTGAACTAGTAACAAGACCTGCGCACGTTGCGACACGGGTACATCGTAAATGTTGAACAGATTAGTCCTAGCGTTATGTGATGCGTTAACCATATAAAAACGTTCATTTCAACGTATTTAATTGAACTCAGTGTAACCTATATATCATTACGATTAGATCAAAACGTGAAGTAAATCTTTTACCGTACAATGATAACGTATTATATGCGACCGGACTAACTCAAATTTATATCGTCAAGTCAAAATGTATTATATGCAACCCAATTCATACGTAGAAAATGTAGAAAATAAAGCATGAAAGTGTACACCAAATTCACGTCAAAACGTAGACAGACTCGAATTTATACAAAAAAGTATACCAAGACAAACTCGAGTATTGTACCGACTATGCGGCATCATTATGTATGACTTATTATGACCCTTTACGTTAAAACATAGAGCAGGTTGAATTTAGATGGCACTTGTTTTCAAACAAAATTTACGCCGAAACGTACATAAAAAATAAGCTTGAAAAAGTATTGTAAATGAAAACAAACTTTATGTCAAAGCGTACAGAAAAAGTAAGCATAAAACCATATTATATTTGACCCGAAACGTTTTCAAATAAAATTACATCGAAACGTAGATCAACTCAAATTTATACCGACACGTAGATAAAAAAGCACACAACAAATTAAAGTTTTATAAGTTAACGAACAAAACTATTATAAAAAAATCAGATTATATATATTCTCGAGGGGGTCAAAGTTATATTTTTCAAAGTTCATAAAAAATGCAAGGGGTTGAAAATTACATCTCCTAAACATAAGAGCTAAGAGTGGGTGAAAATAAAATTTAACAAAGCTGAGGTTTTAAAAAGAAACTACCAAAGTCGAGGGTCTAAATTTGAAAATTATGAAAGTGTAGGGGTGGGGGAGACAAACAAAGCCGGTGGAAACCCACCGACTTTGTAAAGTTCATAAAAAAATGCAAGGGGTTGAAAATTACATCTCCTAAACATAAGGGCTAAGAGTGGGTGAAAAGAAGATTTAACAAAGCTAAGGTTTTAAAAAGAAACTACCAAAGTCGAGGGTCTAAATTTGAAAATTATGAAAGTGTAGGGGTGGGGGAGACAAAGCCGGTGGAAACCCACCGACTTTGTCCTTTAAGATAGATTGAAATATTTTTGGAACCCGTTCACGTATAAAATAAATAAATATTTTATTAAACAAATACAATACAGAAGTGAAAGGAAGACTGTAAATTACACGACTTTTACAACTGAAATAAAAAAAAAACAAGACCATAATACAAAACTAAAATGGTTATTGGCTAAGGATCATGTTAAACACGGGTTCCTTAAAACAAATTTCGAGTCTCTAAGGAAAACGCGTTTATTTCCGGGATACAACAACCTAAGTAGTTGCATTGGCGGGGAAAACTTTAACCCGAAGGTGTACCTTAAGGATGAAGAACATAAGTGACTCAAAGAGAGTTGGAGAGTTCTGTGTGTATGATATGTGTTCGTGTATGATATGTGTTCTGATGTATCTACAACCAAGGCTCTTTGGTTTTATAGTGAACTACGAGTTGATACACTTTGATCGAATTAAAGCTGAAAAATAAATGGCATTGAACGTCTTCAATGCTCTTTATTCTGCCATTAATTTTCGATTCGTAACTGTTTGACTGTAGGGGTGTTAAACGGGTCGTGTTTGGGGGTTGGCGGGTTCAACCCGACCCGAACCCGAAAATTTTAGACGACCCGACCCGAACCCGAAAATCGTTTCATACATACGAACCCGAACCTGACCCGAATATTTGCAGGCTGGCCCGAACCCGACCCGTTCAACCCGAATTCTTCTTATTTTTTTTCAGCAAATTAATTTATTAAAATTAACATCTACTACAATAAAAAAACACAAATTAGATAATAAAATTACATTAAAATCATAAAATCTTATGTGAATTTCTATTTTTAAGTTATATGTATAGCATAAGATACACACCAAATTTAATTTATAATATAAAACAAATTGTAAAAATTATAATATTATAGAAATGGGTTAAACGGGTCAACACGACCGGGTTGACCCGAACCTGACCCGTTTAGCTAAACGGGTTGGCGGGTTCAACCTGAAACTGACCCGAACTCATTTACACTAAACCCAAACCCGCGAATTTCGTGTTAGGTTCGTGTTGTGTTTTCGGGACGTGTCAGAAACTCACACCCCTATTTGATTGTCAACTACACCTTACAGATTGGAACTGATTTTCTGCTATGAGTTCGCACTCGCACGAACCTGATTCATGTGCCATGAAATGGTTGAGCTTGCTGGCTTGTGCCATCTGCCACAAATCTGTGCATCTGCAAGCATCACACGTCACCCGCTAGCTAGAACCAGGTTGCCACCTAGACCCGCGCGTAGTGTCACAAACCTACCTTGCGAACCAGGTCCTCACCATCTCTATGCTGACCGCACACACAAGGTCAAAAATACAAAGACGGTTCTCAAGCGGCTTGTGATGATGCGTGTGTGTGAAGTGCGCCATCAAAGCGACACATTGCGTCCACGCCATGCCACACGACACGACACGACACGGTGCGAGTGCAAGTTAGGGTCTTCGTACTCCGCACCCTTCGCGAATCCACTAGTGTGATGTGAGGGAACAATGAGGAAAGAATGCTTCCATATATAAGCCACTCATTTTCTTTCCCTCCTCCTGTATGGGAGAAGTTTCACTTTTCCCACTCATTTTACCTTCCATTTTTTCTTAGCATTTCTTAGTTCGTTGCCATCGTCAGATATGAGCCAGTTGTTCTAGTCCCACTACCTATACCTGAAAATTTCACTTGGATTTGGGTTAAAGATAATGAATAAGTATATATATGTTAATATTCTCTTTGTAGGTGAGTATGAAATCATTACTAATGTTAATTGTGGTACATCATTTCCCATTTTGTGGATTTAATATTCAAGATAAAGTTTCTTAGAGCATTGGTTCCAATTTGAAGTCTATGTGGTCGGATCCATGGAAAAGATGGAAAAATGTTCCTTCCCATCACCGTGAACAATTGTTTTAGCGTTTTCAGATGTATACTTACGACACATTTGTATATGATAATGCATAAAGAATAGAGTAAAATGCACAGATAGTCCCTATGGTTTTGTAAAATAACACATATACTCCCAAACTTTTGAAAATTACACCGGTGCTCCCTGTGGTTTGACACTTTGTTATTCGGATAGTCCCTGAAGTGGATGTCTGTTAGTTTTCTCGATTAAATCTATGTAAAATGACAAACATGCCCTTAGCAATTATTCATCTCTCTCATCTATCTACAGATCTACTCTCTTATCTCTATCTTTCTCTCTCTCTCTCTCGATGCCCAAGAAAAATTATCATGTTTTTCTTTGCTTCAAAAATCAAAACCCAGAATCATAAATGAAGAAACTCTATCTCTCTCTCTCTCTCACTCACTCACTTTATTTAAGATCAAGATTATGTTTCAAATTATTCTTGGGTGTTGTGGGTTACAAGCTTCGATCTCCGATGTCGATCTCGTCTTCAGGCTCAACCGGAAGCTAACAGTCAACGATCTATTCGGTCTCTCTGGCAGATCTGGATCTGCGATGAACAAGCGATTGTTTGTCAAGTGGTGGTTCAAGGGTGGGTGACGACGGACTAGTGATGAAGTTATGAAGACTGAGACGGGTACAGTTCTTACGGTTGGATCTTGTTCTTGTTCTTGAATACGTGGGTTTAGGTTTTGGGTTTTAGATTGATCAGAGGTAAAGGTGTCATAGCCCCCAACCCCACCCTGGGAGCGGGAGCCGCGAACCAATCAGATGGTATCGGTGTTTATTAATTTGGCAGCGGAAATTTTCATCAGGACCGTAGTTAGGAAATATTTTTATTAGAGTTAAACACCAACAAGTTTAAAATAGATGAATGGGATAAAACCCAAGTTTTGCTGATAATACATTTATAATAAGTAAGTGGGACAAAACCCGATTTTCATTTGTAATATATTTATAGGGAATAACCCTAATTATTGAAAACAATTCTCCTTTTTAATTAGGTAACTTTTATGGCCACTTTTCTAAGCTTTCAGTGCTCTCCAGCTGGCTTTTATTAGCTTCACACTAAGTTACCTGAAACACGTGTTTAAAAGATTTTATCAGCAAGAAATACTGGTGAGTGAATCCCAGTTTAATCAAAACAAGTTTTATCATTTTACAGCATTGAGGGCAATCCAAAAATTACATTTGTTTCCATCTACTTTAATTACCACCCACGGTACTATCAATCCTGACTGGTGGTAATGTTACTACTCACAGTGTAGTAACAAATTTTGTATACAAAACCCCAACATACCGACGATAATTGTAGAATACAAATACTCAATCACTGTTAATTATAAGGTAAAAACAATTGAGGTTTTGTAAAAACAAATTACAAAAAGAAGGATTAACTCACATTGCTAATTTAGGTATTTCCTTGTGACTTCCTAGTTATAATCTATTAAATTAAACAATTCACACGCGTTAGTATAATAACCCAATTTAAGTTAGCTATATCCCTCTCCCCGAGACAGAACTCCAATGACTGAGTTGGGCAGAGCCTTGACTTGCGTTACGGAGCTCTAGATCAATCGTGCAGAGTAACTAATACATAATCGGGGGTTACAATACTTATAACGAGGCAGAGCTTCGCTTTTTAGTGGGTATTATGCCCGGGTATTATAATTACTGTTAAGAAGTTGAGAGGATTTTCGAGAAATGAACGATTTCAACTGAAGCTTGAACTCCTCATTTATAGGGCTGGAAATGGGGCTCTCGCGGCCCGTGTGGGAGTTAAGACAGGGCTTCGCGGCCCGCGAGGGCCATAAAGTCAGCAGTAGGGTTTGCTGAGTCATCGGTGGTCTCGACGCGTGTCCTGACACGTGGCTTGATTGTGTATCGGGCAAGGAATGGGCCTCACGCCCCACGATGTCACACCCTGGCTTTGCGGAAGCGTGGGTTTATTTGGTGTGACTTCTTAATACCATAGCTTAATCACAACAAAGCTATATGAAAGTAAAACCATGCAGATCATCCATTGATTTAAGTTTTTAAAAATAAAGTACCACAACATAGTTTTAAAATGTCGACACATGCAACGGAATTACAACATAACAATTTAAAAACATTGTTCAGAAGACATAACCATAAACATAAAACAGACACAGTTTAAGAACTGTGACTCGGCCAGGTAAAAGCCACAACCCCTAAACTTGGATGATCCCATAACTCTTACGTAGCGTGAAAACGCAGCATACCGTGCCAGATCCTTAATTCCCTGAAATACATGTAAGTTGGAAAAATCAACAAAAATGTTGAGTGAGTTCATGTGTAAGTGAGTAAGTAAAACCTTTGTAAGTATAAAAATCCCTGGTATGTAGCAAATAAGGAAATAAAGAGATCACCAATGGTTTGCAAGGCCATTGATATGTGTGAAGTGCAGTAGAAAGACTCAAACCTAGCAGATTTTTGCGTCGGGTACCAAGTCACCTCGAGGTCCGTACTATTGGGCCTGGGGCTGGGCTCGCTACACCCAGATAGATCTACCGCTAAAGACCCTCGGTCCTACAATGAGGATTAATGGCCTCCAGTTCCCGCCTACCCACTCACATGATCTAAGTAGTAACCCTCCTTACGCTAACCATACCATGTAAAAAGTATTCGTAATCATAGTAACATGTATTTCACCCCCGCAGTTTAAAAACTGAAAACAGTTAAGAGAAAAGGGGGACATGAACTCACTGAAGTGCGTCTCGAAATAGTAATCTCCCAGTCAACCTGCTACGTGATGAACTACAAATACTAACTTCTATTATACGGACGGCCGTGCCTTGGCTTAAGATTTAACGTTTTTGGGAAATAGTTAGACAACTATTTCGTGTTTACACTTCGTAATTATGTATTAATTATGTTCCTTCCCAAGGATGGGGGTTTTAATACATGTCCATTTTCTTATAATCCCAAAAATATATTATCAAGTCCCACTTAATAAAATATATTTTAATTCATTTGTCTAAAATATTCTATCTCTAAAATATACATATTTTATTCCATTCAAATTTTCCAAAATAATACTTTTGTCAAATACGCATGTAAGAGTATTTTTCTTGAAAATACATAAGTTACATTTTAAGGTTCGTGTGGTAATAATAATACCGGTGTAACTTAAATATTCATTGTGAAGGCGTTGGTATTATTTTGGAGTCGTTAATATTCAGTATGTTCCAGTAGTATTATTTTCCTCTAAAAATAATATTTATGTAGTTCACAAAATAATCATAAAATTCACACAAGTGTTACTATGAAAAATATATATTCTAAATATATATTTAGCAAGTTTTATTTATGAAAATCCCACCTCCGACACTTGGAGATTTTGTAATAAGATCATGGCGAACTTTATTTGGAAAAATAAGTTAAAAATATATTCATAACACTTGTAGTAAAAATATTTTCCAAGTGTTATATTTCTGGAAAAAATTTCGCCAGAGTTTCCTCTGTAACTGGAGGTGGCCATGCTTACAAGCGTATCATTTTCTTTTAACAACTCAATCAATCAATTTTCGATCATCAATATTCAATATCAAAACATCAAACTAGTCAAAATATGCAAAAATTGCAAACACATGAACTTGTATGTTGTGTAAAAATATGTAGTAACCTTCCAACCTTTTTAGTAGGTCTTTCTATCTTTAAAAATGAATTCGGTTTCTTGAAAGCTTTATTTTTAAAGAAAATGCATCTTTACAACTTCTTAGTCAAAATTACAAAAATATTTCTTTGTTAAATCCTTTTGTCACACAAGAGTTTACACACTTGTTTGTTCACAAAATGCTTTTATTTCATGAAAGATCCGGCTTTTAAATGTGATTGCATCTTACACTTAGTTCTTTGGAAATACCACTTGTAGATCTTTAGATCTACTAGTTTAGAACTCCATTTTACAAGAAAAACTATTTTTACACAAGTTCATGTTTATGTATGAAAGGGTTCGTCATCTTGTAACTTTCCTACTTAACATAATGCTAGTTCATGTTCCATGAACATGATCTAGCGTGGTTAGATGACGATCCGATCCACTACTAGCAATCAACAACATAAAATAACCATAACTAAACAACATTCATGAGTTTTACACCATTATTTACTCTTTAACCATCATGTTCATCTTCCTTACAAGACTTTTAGTTTTGTTTTCGCATGTTCTTGGTTTTTATCCGTTAAACTTCTTATTCACCACTTTAGACAAGATCAAGAGGGTGTTTAGAATCACTTACAACTAGCTCAAGGCTAAGGAAGAATCAAAGCGAAAACAAGGTGGTTAATAGCGATGTAGAGAGGTCCTTGTGATTCCGTAAGCACCGGGTCTCCTCGTATGATCTCTAGCACCTTGATATGTATGTGAAATAACAAGATTGAAGTTTGAAAGTGATGATGGGTGGGTGTGTGCTCTCGGCCGACTTCAAGAGAGGAGAGGGAAAGAACAAAATTTTGTTGGTGGGTTTTTGAATGAAATGGTTAACTTCTTAACATACTTATAATCCATGTCTTCTAAATACCCATTGGGTAACGTGTATGGAAGATTTTAGACAATCCATCAATAAAATAATCAAATGTGTAAGGATGTGTCCCACATGGGGACCGATTCGGTCAGGGGGGGGGTAATTGGTTTGATTTCAACTTGATAGTTAGTAACTAGTTAAGTTTAGTTAGGGGTTTAAGTAAGTTACTAGTGTGTTATGTATTATAGCGGGTGTTAGGGTATTCGGGGACCCTAACTAGCTCAGAAAAGGAAAAACAGTGTCATTGACAATATTTTTATGTTCCGGGTAAAGTCCGGTTGTTCGGTTGGATACTGATCCGTTAAAGTGCTTAATAAGCATTTAAAGTGTCTTTAATATTATTTTTAGTGACACAATGAATTCCCGACACTTTGGAAAGTGTCTAGTATTATTTTCCCATGTTTTTGCACTATACTAGTTAGCTTAAATGCTGAATTTTGTATTAAAGTGCAGAATTTTGTAATTAGAACATGTTTTAGGCACATCCGGTCACTATAACTAATACCTAGTGTCGCAGTTCTACAATCCTCACCTCTCTACACTCCCTACTAGTGTAGTGATCTATTCCCGGCTCACACTGGCCTTGGAGACAGTGTCTGTCTGGTGCTGGCTATGTCAGCACTTTACTGGGTTATTCGTTCATTGTGCTACTGCGCTTTTGTGCATCAAGTTTGTCACTATAGTTCTGTGTAAATAAATGGAGTGACAGCAATAAGGTATGATGCAAGTATATGTATGTATCAAAAATCACATAGCATTAATTAAATATTAATTAATTCGTACGGATACCTGGTTTGGTGAGGGTTGTCACATTCTCCCCCCATTAGAAAAATTTCGTCTCGAAATTTTAGGTTCTACTTCTAGTTGCAGGGGTCTTGGGAAATAAGTGGGGGTATTTCTCTTTCATTCGGTCCTCACGCTCCCAGGTGTATTCTGGACCGTGTCTTGCATTCCAACGAACCTTGACGAGTTTGAGACTGCTTCTGCGGGTTTTGTTAATCTTCCAATCTGTAACCTCAACCGGTTCTTCGACAAAATGGAGCGTGTCGTCAATATGAATCTCGTCTGTGGGAATGACAACAGTTTCGTGCGTTGGACTCTTTTTCAGATTTGATACATGAAATGTATCGTGAACAACGTTCAGTTCGGCAGGTAAATCCAACTTGTATGCTACTAACCCAATTCTTTCCAGAATCTTGAATGGACCAATATACCGCGGATTCAACTTTCCACGCTTCCCGAAGCGTGCCACACCCTTCCAGGGTGATACCTTTAATAATACCATATCACCCACCTCAAAGTCTAGAGGTTTCCTTCTTCGGTCCGCATAGCATTTTTGTCGATCGCGAGCTGCCTTGATGCGATCTTGGATCTGTGCGATCTTATCTGTGGTTTCCTGGACCACATCAGGACCAACCAATTGTCTATCACCTGCATCAGACCAACAAAGCGGTGATCTGCACTTGCGGCCATATAGAGCTTCAAATGGCGCGGCACCAATACTGGTGTGGTAGCTGTTGTTGTATGAAAACTCGACCAATGGTAAATGTTTATCCCAGCTACCACCCAAATCCATAACACATGCTCTCAGCATATCTTCCAATGTCTGAATAGTCCGTTCGCTTTGTCCATTGGTCTGTGGGTGAAATGCAGTGCTTAGATTCAATTGCGAGCCAAAAGCTTCTTGGAAAGACTGCCAAATCCTTGACACAAATCTTCCGTCCCTATCAGAGATGATCGAGAGAGGCACTCCATGACGTGCAACGATTTCTCTCATGTAAATTTCAGCCAATTTGCTCGTGTTGTCTTTCTCTCTGATGGGTAAGAAGTGCGCAAATTTCGTTAATCAGTCCACTATTACACAAATAGTGTCATGACCTCTTGGCGTTCTTGGCAACTTCGTTATAAAATCCATTGAAATTTGTTCCTATTTCCACTTGGGGATCTTAGGTTGTTGCAGAAGTCCTGAAGGTTTCTGGTATTCAGCTTTCACTTTGGCGCACGTCAAACACTTGCTGACATAAATAGCAACGTCACCTTTCATCCTAGGCCACCAATAATAATCTTTACGGTCCTGGTACATCTTATCCGCTCCTGGATGGAGAGAGTACCGTGATTTATGAGCTTAATCAAAAATATCCTTTCTCAAACCACCAAACAGAGGAACCCAAATTCGTCTCATAAAACATAACGTTCCTTCCTCGTTTGGCACTAATTGCTTCTCCATCCCACGGAGATATTCCTCTTCAATGTTTCTTTCTTTCAGAGCCTCTTTCTGGGCGGTACGAATGCGCAGAGGAAGATTTGTCTGAATAATCATCTCCAAAGCCCTAACCCTTATGGGCTTGATCCTTTCTTTTCGACTTAGGGCATCGGCGACCACATTCGCCTTCCCTGGATGGTACTTGATCTCGCAGTCGTAATCGTTCAACAACTCGACCCAACGTCTTTGTCTCATATTCAGCTCTTTCTGGTCGAATATGTGCTGCAGACTCTTATGATCTGTGAAGATTGTACATTTCGTACCATATATATCTCCAGATCTTCAATGCAAATATCACTGCGCCTAGTTCCAAGTCATGCGTGGTATAGTTCTTTTCATGTACCTTCAGTTGGCGCGATGTGTAAGCTATAACTTTCTGGCGCTGCATCAACACGCAACCCAATCCTTGACGCGAGGCGTCACAATATACCACAAAATCATCTGTACCCTCTGGTAGTGCTAAGATTGGCACATTGCAGAGCTTGTCTTTTAACAGCTGAAATGCTTCTTCCTGTTTGATTCCCCAATCAAACTTCTTATCTTTCTGCGTGAGGAGTGTCAGTGGTTGAGCGATCTTTGAAAAATCCTCGACGAACCTTCGATAATACCCAACCAAACCTAAGAATTGATGAATCTCGGTTGGCGTCTTTGGGGTTTCCCAATTCTTTATCGCCTCAATCTTGGTGGGGTCCACATGAATCCCATCCCCATTCACTACATGTCCAAGGAATTGGACTTCACGTAGCCAAAACTCGCACTTCGAGAATTTGGCGTATAGTTGTTCCTTCATTAGCAACTCCAGAATAGCTCTTAAATGCTGTTCGTGTTCAGCCTTCGACCTTGAATAAATCAAAATATCGTCGATAAACACAATCACGAACTTCTCGAGATACGGTTTGCAGACTCGGTTCATTAAATCCATAAAAACTGCAGGTGCGTTTGTCAACCCAAACGGCATAACTAGGAACTCGTAATGTCCATAGCGAGTCCTAAAGGGGGTTTTCGGAATACTTTCCTCTTGTATCCTTAGCTGATGGTAACCTGATCGCAAATCGATCTTCGAGTAAAAGCTTGAACCTTGCAGATGGTCAAATAGATCATCAATCCTTGGTAGAGGATATCTATTCTTGATCGTCAACTTATTCAACTCCCGGTAGTCAATGCACATACGAAAACTACCATCTTTCTTCTTAACAAACAGAACCGGAGCCCCCCAAGGTGAGAAGCTTGGTCTGATGAATCCCTTTGTCACACCCCAACCGATGGCAGAATCATCGGGGCGCGGCACTAGGCGAATCAGATTGCTCAAGAGAATCCATAACAACTATATTGCGATAATATTTATTACATTTGTCATCCCATACTAACAAATAATACAATCACATAAGTCATCACAGATTTCTTGTCCTCTCGAACAATTCAAATCCGACAACCTAGATTTTAGGTGAGTTTCTAGACTCCCTAGCTTGATTTGATGTAGACTTCGACTAATCCTGCAACATACGTTAAAATATCATCAATACAAAAGTATTGGCGAGTATACAAGTTTGATATGTAATAGTATAATAGATTAGAGGTGCTATGAATTTCCATATGCATAAATGTAATACACGACATATATACTCACAAAACTGATACTACCAGCTAAGTCCTCGATGCTCGACTCTTCGATGGCATAACTAGACCCCGTCGGGCGCAATAGTACTATACTAGTCTGGGTGGGACGTCACGAGTATAAGTCCTAGCATACATGCAACTAGCATCACGTATATCTATGCAAACAGTTATTCGCAAGTGATAGATTGACAATTTGAATCATTCGTTTGATAAGTTCGATTTATAAGGAACGTATGTTACACCCAAAATTCGATAAAAAGGGGTCAAGTATACTCACAGTGCGTATTCGGTTGGATTGACGGGATGGTGCCTGAGATGCCCTGATTTAAGACTAATTACATGAGTATTGGGTTACGCATTAAACGGTATCGAATTATGTGAAATTGGACGAAAATCGAATTGAAACTGGCCTATTCGGATGGACCACTCGATCGAGTGGGCTGCTCGATCGAGTAGGCCGTTCGATCGAGTGGGTCGTTTGATCGGCTGGTCCAGCCGATCGGCTGGGCCATTCGATCGACTGGGCCGCTCGATCGGCCAGCCTGTCCAGCTGTTTTTCGATGATTTTCGCGTGTTTTTCGGAGGTTTTGGTCGAGACGTTGTTGTGACGTGTTGAACAACTGAAACCCCACCAATTCCGACCTGTTCTAATGGCCGGGAATCACCCCGTTTCAACAGAACTGGCCGTTCTTGACGGTTTCTCCGTGTTTAACCCGAAATTGGTCGTCTCTTCGGTAGGAATCAGATCCTAGACCAACACGACACTAAGAATGAGCAGGAGGTCGGTCTAAGCTCTGTTTCTACCGTTTTTATGTATAGATCCGATGTGAAAACCTTGATTATTCTTGCGGAAGTTCTTAGATCTGAGTTGTTCTTGGTGGAATGAGGCCAACACTTGAAGTTCATAAGAACTTGATGGTGACATCACTCTAAAACATCTCAACTCTGTAACTTCTTGATTGGAAAACATAGATTTAGACGAGGTTTATGCAAAATCGTATGGAAAACATTCAGATCTGAGTTGTTCTTCATGGGATGACATCACCCTTGAAGAACTTCATGGTGACATCACCCTAGAACACTCCAAATCCGTTGATTTCACGGTTAAAAGTCGAGATTTGAAAGGTAGGAAGATGAAAGAATGCATATAGATCAAGGAAGTACAAGATTTGAGTTGAAAACTTACAAGAATCGCGAGAAATCGAGAGATTAAGGGGCTGGAACGTCTTGGTCGAGTAGCAGCAGCAACAACAAGTGTTTGGGGGTGAAGAGGGGTATTTATAGGCAAGGAAGGAGGGAAAAGGTGGAAAGGTGGGTCGGATCGGTTGGCTTGCTCGATCGGCCGGCCCAGCCGATCGGCTGGTCCGTTCGTTCGATCGGCCGGCCCAGCCGATCGGCTGGCCCGTTCGATCGGGCGGCCCAGCCGTTCGGCTGGTCCGTTCGATCGACTGGCCCAGCCGTTTGGCTGGCCCATCCGTACGGAAGCCTTTCGTTCCTCGTTTTTAGTGCGATTTCGACTGTTTGGCACATACTTTTGTATATTTATATTATTATTTAATTATTTATCATAATTACTCACAAAAAGGGCCGTATATACGTATCTATATAACCAATATTCGGTGCGATGATCGAGTTACGCGTGCCTTCGAGTGCGTTCTTCGATGTGATGCCGCAATGATTATCTGGGCACTACTTGCTCGTGTTGCCGTCATCGTCATGATGGCTGGAGACATGGTACTCACCCGATAGTCTTTGCTAGCGTTGCTTGTTTACGTTTTGACTCCTCACGGTTATCGAGGAGGGTAGATTAAGCCCTCACTCAACATCATCGTGAGTGTTATAATTTACGAAAATAGGTTTGTAATAGCGATAGAATATGCGTAATTATTCGATTATACTTCGATTTAGCGATATATCTGATATAGTTACATTATGATCTGAATCTCTGGTGCTAGGCGTAACGAGTGTATCGAGTAGTAACAACGCACGAAAGTGCGGGTTGTTACACCCTTGTCTAACAACTCTTGAAGTTGTGTCGACAATTCCTGCATCTCTGACGGGGCAAGTCGATAAGGTGCCTTAGCCACAGGCGCGGCGCCTGGAACTAAGTCGATGCGGAACTCCACTTGCCTCTGGGGTGGCAATCCTGGCAAGTCCTCTGGAAAGACTTCCGGATACTCCTTTACGACAGGGATGTCTTCGATCTTCGGCTCAGCAGCTTTCTTATCCACGATGTGTGCCAGGAAGGCAGCACATCCCTTCTGTAAACACTTACGGGCTTTCAGGCAGCTGATGATTCTTAAAGGCGTATCTCGCTTCTCCCCATGAACTACAATTGTTTCACCATCTTCGGTTGGGATGCGAATGATCTTTTCGTGGCAGACAATCTCAGCCTTGTTGTTTGACAACCAATCCATTCCTACTACCACGTCGAAGCTTCCCAACTTGACCGGAAGTAGATCCAAAGTAAACTCACGCTCTCCCAACTCGATTACACAACCTCTGACCACTTCATTGGCTTCTACTAACTTTCCATTCGCCAATTCGATCGAGTACGGGATATCTAATATACTAGCGGCTAACCCAAGCATATTCTTAAATTCTAATGACACGAAGCTATAATCGGCACCAGTATCAAACAAAATGGATGCAAAGCATTGGTTTATAGGGAACGTACCAGTAACAACATTGGGATCCTGGCGCGCTTCCCTCGCTTCGATGTTAAAGACTCTTCCCCGTGCTTGGTTTAATTCCGGGCAGTTTCTCTTAAAATGCCCAATGTCACCACAGTTAAAACAGCCAAGTTTCTGCCCATTTCCACCTCCATTCCCAGGTTGATTGTTATTTTGATTTCGGTTCACATTACCCGCTTGATTCGCGTTGTTTCCTCGGTTTGCATTACCTCCATTGTTCCCTTGTGCACGATTTCCATTTCCACCATGATTATTGTTCCTGTTTCCAAAACCTCCTTGGCCTCCCCGGCCAGCAATAGCCCAGCAGTTATCCTTCAAATGTCCAACTTTTCCACAAGCTTCGCATACTCTTGGCCCACACCGGCCAGAATGGTGACGCTGGCAGGTGTTACACTTGGGGTGTGTACCCATATAACCCTTTCCTTTCTTTCCAGCACCGGTTGCAGCTTGGACCGGTGTGCTTGATTCTCCTTTCTTGCCAACACCGCTTGTACCCTGTTTGAAGTTCGAGAACTTCCTTTTGTTCTCGCCAGACGACTCTACGTGAGTCTCCTTCTTTTTCTGCTCAACATTCGAAAACTTGTTTAAGCGGACGGCTTCCTCAGTAAGAGCTACACTCAGATTGATGGCCTTTGTGATTGTCGCTGGCTTGGAAGTAGTCACCATACTCATGATCTGTGGAGCTAAACCCCAAATAAAACGCTCGATGCGTTTGAATTCTGGTGTAACCATGTAAGGTACCACATGAGACAGGTCGTGAAACCTTTGAACATACTCCGCGATTTTGGGTCCTTCCATCTTCAGATGCCAAAACTCAGTCTCCAACTTTTGAATTTCAGCGCGTGAACAATACTTCCTTCGCATGAGCTCTTTCAGCTCATTCCATGTCATTGCATCTGCAGCGGCTTCACCAAGAGTCTGTACTTGTAAGTTCCACCAGGATAGGGCTCCGTCCAGGAATAGCCCAGAAATGTAGGTAACTTGTTGGTCTGGAGCGCACTTGCTCATTCGGAGAACAGATTCCGTCTTCTCGGCCCATCTGACAAATGCAACAGCACCTCCGGTGCCTTCAAAATTTACGGGTTTGCAGTCAAGAAACTGCTTGTAAGTGCACCCTGCACATACGTTAGAATATACAATTGGCATTAGCAAATGTGCTAAAGATATCCAAATGTATCGTAGTATGTCTCAACGACTTAACATTACCATGAGGCGGATTGTTATTGCCGTTGTTGTTCGAATTACTTCCACTGGTTCCTCCTTGTGAGGCTGCATACTGTGCAATGGCGGCAGTAATGATTTGTTGAAGTTCTGCCTCGTTGGTAGGCATGCGTGTCTGACATCTCGGTGGCATCTTCTAAAAGATGGTTCATGTTGGTCAGGTCATAGTAAGTAAAGTGTACGTACATAGCAAAAATATCAACACATAACATCTCATGTTATAGAACATAAACAATCAATCAAACATCACATATGATGAGAATACTGCGATTGTGTTGTCATAAATCGAGACCACAATGTAAGGTTTACAAGTGCACAACTGTATCATACAACATCCATGACTAAGGGCCACATCGCCCTAGTCCAAAACTATCACATCAATGTCCACAACAACCAATATACAAAACAACAAAAGTCATAATCATCCAAAATGCGGTCTCCAAAAGCTGTATAGTCTGCACAATCGCCGTCCTCTCATCAAAAGTCTACCTGAGTCGTACAAAAAGGCCTAAGCTGATGGCGATGGAGGAGGGGGAAAATGAGAAAAGAGCAAACGTCGCATATGAAGCCAATCCTCCTCCATAGTGCGATGAGAACGCATCAGATATGCTATCTGCTGCTCCGGAGTCCAAAAACGAGTGGCAGAATCTGGTGAAAGTGGACGAGGAGGGTGTGATACTGCAGGAGGAGTCTGGCACTGGCACGGGAGTCGCTGCGCTCTCTCAAGCTCCTGCACGCGACGGGTTAGCGCCTCCTGCTGTATCATGAAAGATCTGAGAATATCCTCTGTAGAATACCCCACGTGGTAGTGATGATATGGATCAGATGGTGGCATAATGGGTGGCGAAGTCCAGAGGAACGGCTCACTAGATGGAGCGAAGGATGGTATAGCAGATGGTGTAACAGGGGGAACAAAAGTATGATGAGGAACCTGGGGTACAAACTGATCTCCTCCTGACACGAAAGGTGTATGACCAAATGGCTGACGAGATGAACCCTCTCCAGGACGTGGCGGAGGGATGTCCTGAAGAAATGTAACATGTAAGTCGGTGCGGTGAACATCTGTAGTATGTGTGGGAATCACAGGAACATCAATAGGAACTGTAACAGAGGCTAAAACAGGTGCCACAGGGGGCGTAATAGGTACCACGAAAGGTGGTAAATCATCATCATCGTCTATCCACCCGTTGCGGGTGTGCGTATATCGTGGATCAATATGGGTCGCGAAAGGTGCACGGTCGAACATTACCGGCACTGGATCAGGAAGAGGCGCAACAACAGGATCAGCAGGAAGGTCAGCAACATGAGGAGCATCAACATGAGCATCAATAGCAACATGATCATCCACCAACTGTGGAACAACAACAGGATGATCATCAACAGGTACATCATCAACCAAAGGAGCAACAGCAGGTGCATTGGCATGATCAGGGTCATGCTCAATTGCGGGGTCAGGAGCAACAACTGGCTCAAGGGCCACAGCAGGCTCTGGATCAACAAACTCCATGTCAAAGTCAGCTGGATCAGCAAACAAAGGATCGACAGGGGCTACGGGATCCTCCATGGGCTGATCTAAATGAATAAACTCAATGTCATGATCGGGATCAAAGCCGGGTGGAAAAACAGGATCTGAATCGTCATCAACATCATGATCGAACTCAAAACTAGGGGCAGATGCAGGTGCAGCGGATGACGCCATATCAGGGTCTGTGTCATGCGAATGGTGTTGCACTCCCTGCGCGTGTGAAGGTGCAGATGCCACAGACTCAAAGGAGTCTGGGACAGGCGAATGAACGGGTGCCTCCTCTGCAGGAGCATCAGCAAGAAGTAGGAGATCGCCAGCAGCAATATGGGCCTCGCCCTCAAAGTCATCCTCGAGTGGGTCCTCATCAAACAAGTTGACGTCGTCGTCAGCGACTACGTCGAGGGGCATATCAACAATAGGATAAGCGACAAGGGGTACAGGGGCAGGGATCACCGCGAGCGGCAAATCCCCAACAAGATGGCCATCGGCGGGCTCTACTACGACATCGGGCAGCGCAAAGGGCTGGAAGTCGTCATCGTCCGTGCTGGTAGTATCTGAAGTATACACCTCGTGCTCTGATGAAACTATGTGTTAGGAAACTTTATTTGTAAGTATTGAAGAAAATCTCAATCAACTGGATCTCTGAAGAAGATAACAGAAGAACACAGCAAGATGAAGAAAAACAGTTGGGATAACTGGAAAGCAAAGTATCTACTACAAAGAATCTCAAGTTGATAAAGAGTTGATTTGGATTATCAGAGAAGGTCGTTTCTGATGGATCTGATGGTATTTCTGGTGAAATATCATCAGTTTCTGACAAATTCTGATCATCGAACTTTCTGATGATTTGTTCACCAGAATTTCTGATGAAGTGGCTTATCAGAAATTCTGATAACAGACCCACTTGTCTAAAATCACAACTCTATCCTGCCACCCATGACCGAAGCATGACATTATTGGTTTTCATGATTACAAATGCAACTTGAACGATAGATTCAATGAATATGTCAAATTGCTACTTTATGCAGGACTTATTGCATGAATAAACAATTGTTTATTCATGCCCACAGCCGTCTATAAATAGAAGGCTCGAGAGGCAGAAGATACTTGAGTTTGAAACTTTGCATTCACATACATACACTCAAACTCCAACTGCTCTTCTCACCCACATAAATCAAGATTCATTTGTATTAGATAATAATCTTACAATCACCTTGTTAAACTAATTTGTTTCAAAGTGATATAAACTTGATAATTCTGTAGGTCTTGTTTCTTGAAAGTCTGATTTCCATTTCCGCACATATTTTTCACTTATACTGAAATCACTTGCCATATTACGTAAAAAGAAGTTGTTAAGGCCAAACTGGGTCCAACAAGTGGTATCAGAGCAGATTGGATAAATTATTTCCAAGATCCCTTGCTCCTGTAAGAGAGACGTATATTCTTGATCTGTTAAAGGTAAAAAGAAATCTTTTTTTTTGCAGATCAAAAAAAATAAAAATAAAAATAAAGCATGTAGTATAGCTATTATTTTTTTCTGTTACTTTCATTACTATTGCTTTTATTACTATTATCTTTATTATCTCTATTAGTATTTTTTTGGTATAAAAAGAGGTGTAGAAAAAGGATATAAAAAAAACACAAAAAAAGGAGTTAAACAAAGATAAATGAACTTTAATTTATCAGAAAGAAAAATTTTGACATCTAAAAGGAGAGTTTCTGATAAAAGAAAGTTTATTCGTATCTTATTTAAGGAAATAACTCCAAATTCTGGTTAGTTAATCTTCAAAAAAAAAAAAGGAATGATAATGATAAAAAGAGACTAAAAAAAACTGTGTGAAATTTTAGAAAATATACTCATAATTATTATCTTTTAAAAGAAAAAAGTTTTCACAAAATATTCCTTGAAGAAAAGAACATGTACTTAGACTTGCACCAGAAAAACATGTGTAGGTAATATATTTTTCTACTTATTCCCTCTCATCTTAAAAAAATGAGTTTACTAAGATTTTCTAGTGAATTCTAATGAATTTATTAGAATTTCTGGTGAAAAAAAAGGGTTTTGATGATGTCATCAGCATTTCTGATGATGATGTCACCAGATATGATGTCATCAGAATCTGATATATCTGGTGAGGTCATCAGAATTTCTGATGATGTCATCAGATTTCTGATGATGTCATCAGAATTCATGATGATGTCATCAGATTTTCTCTTAAAATAAATAAAAAAAATTCAGATTTTCTGATTTTTTTATCAGATTTTCATCAGAATCCATCAGATTTCATCAGAAAATTCTGTTAAAAAAAAAACTTTTTTTTCAGATTTTCTGACTATTTCATCAGAATTGTCATCAGAATTATCAGAAAACATCAGAAATTCTGTTAAAAAAAAAAACCTCTTATCAGATTTACTGATTATTTTATCAGAAATGTGATCAAATTAATCAGAAAATATCAGAAACTCTGGCAAAAAAAAAACGATTTTTTTTGCTAGGTTTTATCAGGAATTTCATCAGATTCATCAGAAATTCTGATCCGAAAAAAAAAACCCTCGACGGTTCAAGATCATTTTTTTATATAGTCTTGCATGATTCGTTATTGTTTGAAGCCTCATCAATCGACAGCCTAAACACTTATCCTATATTGGATAGAAGATACTTAAATACTAGCTGGTAGGGATACAAGATATAATGCTTACATTTAGGTGGAAGTATAAATCGAGGTGAAGAATTATAACGACAAATGAAATATAATCAGATGATCATCCATAGAAAGTCGGACGTTTGCCAAATAAACTTTCATGCCAATAAAGATACAGTCAACGAATATCACACAAAAAAAAATGCCTACATGATAACGTGCCAAGAGGAAAAGAAAGATACATCTTTAGAAAGTTTATTTGTTATTTCTAAGTATAGGTGCATTATTTGTATTTTTAACAACAAATAGGGGGTGACTGTTAGGCAACTTTATTGTATTTGTTGTTAAAAATAGTTTAAGTACTTAGAAATAATTTCGTCAACACGAACCGACCGACGAACCGTCCCAGAAGCGCTAAATATGAAGACCGAGAAAGAAAAAAGATGTTAGGCAACTTTATTGTATTTGTTGTTAAAAATAGTTTAAGTACTTAGAAATAATTTCGTCAACACGAACCGACTGACGAACCGTCCCAGAAGCGCTAAATATGATGACCGAGAAAGAAAAAAATCAACCTTCTAAATTCTTTGATTAACGATCTCAACAAGGTTACAAGACTTCAAAATGTTAGTGGGACATTATGGAGTATGCAAGATACAAGGTCAAAGAATTGTGTTAATAAGATAATAAATCTTATTAACACATTACATATTTCTATGAAAAGGCTACCTTAATTCACTAGAAAAAGGAAAAGATTCCTTTTGGAATCTTTAGCAAAACATTCACCAGAAAAAGGAAAAAGATTCCTTTTGGAATCTTTAGCTTTTTCATCAGAGAATAAATATCTCAAAATGTGAAAAACTTTCACATAAAAGAAAAGGAAAATATTAAATATGTGGATAGCTTCAACAGAAAAGAAAAAGTAACAAGTTGGTGACAAAAGAAAGATAAGGCACTGATGGGCACACATACCAACTTTCAATCAACCAATCACATTTGAGATAGGATATGAAAATTCTCTATAAATACATAATTCCTTCGTAGGAACTATGTGTGCTTTTGTATTGTAATATTTCAACATAGAGTTTTCATGAGAGTTTACCCCCTGGTTTGGCCCGAGGGTGACATTTAGATTTGAGTTTATTCTCGGATCGACCCCTTCTTTAATTAATAAGAATTAATTATTGAAGATATATCGCTCTCACTGTCTATATTTTTTACTCTTTTGAATATTTATATACTTCACAAAACACCCGTCTCAACGAGCGAAGAAAGTTGCACCGTTTTAACAGGGCCGTCAAAGGGGACCAACAAGTGGTATAAGAGCTGATTGAATAAATTATTTTCAAACGATCAATCGCTCTTCTTTTTTCTAAATATGGCCAGCTTTCAAACCTGGAATAATGCTTTTAACATTGGTTCTATGTCCAAACCTCCGACTCTGGTCAGAGAGGAATACTCCCAATGGAAAATAAGGATGGTCAATTTCCTTAATGGTCATGACCGAGCTCTGTTTCGATCCATTGAAAGGGGTCCACATATACCAATGACTGAATACCAGCAATTCCAGCAACTGACCAACTACCTGCTATCCTGACACACCCCAAATTTCCACGTGTCACCGGTGGGCCTGGTGGGGGATTAACGTGACGTAGTTGATATTATCATAGTCAAACAGCACAAATTATAATGCACAGCGGAAGCAAAGATAGATTCATTTCAACTTAAATTATTGTAATATTCGAGTATCACAAAATGTCGAAATAGAATCCACAGGCAGAATCAAATAAACAGGAAACTTCATTTCAACAGACTTCATGCATCCTAAGCTTGCGAGACTTCTATGGATGCCTAAGGAGTGACCAGCCTATTACGCGTAGTACCTGCACTTAGTCTTTTTGGAAAATACGTCAGTTTACACTGGTAAATACAATTTAACTGACTCATTTTGAAAATGTTTAAAATTGATTTAAATGCTCAAGGCATAAAACTTTTTATAACTTGGGATAATTATTTGCTTAATAATCTTGTAAAAGAATTACATGTTCGTTCTGCGTTCGGTAGCCCGGGTCGTGCCGGGTTAAAGATTAATAGACACACCACTTAATATAATTCCGCCGCGAGACTTCTCTCGTACCGACGATTATACATGTTGTACAACACTACGGGTGTACGCCTACACCCGAGTGCTAAGGTCGTGGCCATTCTTTGAATGATGCCAAGGATATCCGGGACATGGTCATTAAGCCCCCAAAGGCGTTAAACAAACAAAACAGCATTTTCAAACGGGTTAATTTGACTGCACATAACCAAGACCGGTTATGGTCAATTCCCCGACCAAGCGGTATTTTATATACCGTACCCCAAGCCCGTATAGGGAAAATAAGTTAAACGTATTTACCTGAGCAAAGTATAAACCAAATATAACGAGTGCACGTAGCTTTTACTGGGCTCCTAGATCTGGAAATTAAGGTTTTAATAACCTATTAGAATCCTAACGGGTCTTAAGCTTAGACCGGTTAGTTTTATGAAGATTACGGTTTTAAACACACAATAAGGCGAGGACCGTTTTAGAATGTGGTTTTGTCCCAACAAACTTGCACACTTGTTTTATATGGGTAACATAATCACATTCTGGATTTTGAGACCAAAAAGATATGGTTTGACCCGTTTCGGCTAATATGACCAAACTAGTCACATAAGCCGATCCGAACGCGTACAATGCGTAACGAGTAACCATAAGAGTCAAATACAAGTTTCTGAAGTCAATATGCTCAAAATATGTTGTGATATCAGAATGATACCTTCCATTATGCCCCAAATGATTTTAAACCAAAACTATGCCTCATAAGGGCGTTTTGGTCATTTTATAAGGTGAAAAAGGGTTAAAATGATAACCTGAGTTACAGGTCTGATTCAATTAGTAAATATACTAAATTTACTAAGTTATAACAGTAGGGTATCAAATTTATGTGAAATTTATTATCTTTAACCTTACTATGCACCGTAGGGGCATTTTGGTAATTTCACATGTGCCTAAAAGGTCAATTCTGGAATTCTGAGTTCAAAACATTTGCCTACTGTTTAGAATATAAAAATTTACTAATTACATCAGTAGGTTCAAACCCTTAAGCTTAATAAAGCTCTAGTGCACACTTATGCGTTAAAAATGCCTAAAAATGCGATTTGGAGCCATTTCCGGGTTTTCTGTAAAAAGCTGATATTTTTAATATTACAAAAGGCTCAAAATAATTTATTTATCATAACAAATCAGTAGAAATTGGTTTGAAGTCAAAAGGATTTGTGAAACTCATTTTATGGCTAAAAAGGGCAAAACCGGCATAAACCGAATTAATCTTAGAACACTAAGTTATGCTCAGCCTAAAAATAAATAAAAATCACCAAAAATCCCAAAATATTATTTTATAACAGTGGGTAAAAAGTTTGGTATAAAAATTTGGGTTTTGATAGGCTATACATAATTTACGCTATTTAATTATCAAAGAAGCCCTTAATTACGCTATTGAGCATAACTCTTAATCTAGACCTCAAACTGACTTCAAATTTTGGGTGCAAGTTTATAAATCAGTAGCTAAGGTGCTTACCCTTTTACATTTTCAAAAATCACGTTTTAAGGTCAAATGGGCATAATGGTCAACATATAAGCGATTAACGGAAACATGCATGTGAATAGGATATCCAATGAACCAAGTTGTATAATCTCAGAGAGTTATACTAACATGTAAATAGGTTCAAAAGAAGCTCTAAGGCAATCCTAATCTTGGCTTAAACGGGTCAGAACTGAAAGTCAAAGCAGAAGTCAAACTTTGCGACTCTCGGTTCCAAACCGAGCCTAAACTGAAAATTGTCGAGTTGAACATGTTGGAACATGTTCTTACATTAATTACCAAGTTATTTTACTGATCAAACAGGTTGCATGTAACCCACATTGCTAATTATGCATTAATTCGCAAATAACCTTTCTGTTGACTTTTTATAATAAGCTTTGACTCGACTATTAGCATAGTTAGAGTGGGATTCTGGAAATACCCTTTTAAGGGCTTGTTACCCACATAATTACCTACTTATAGGTATTTTTAATTCGGGATATTAGTGAGTAATTAGAGACTAATCCCAAAGTCAAACCTTAATTACGATGGTTTGACTTTTAGCTAAATAACTAAGCTAAAAGTAATTAGAGAGGGTTAAGGGCACTTACAAGAGTCCTAAGAAGGATTAGGGATTTAATGAGAACTTGATGTTGTCCAGAAAAGCTCCAGAGAAGTCTTGAACCAAAGTTGCAAGTGAGCATGTAAAGTGTTCACAACTTCAAGCTCTTATATAGTGAACCTTGAGGTCCAAGATGATGCCAAGATAGTCTAGAGTGGTTACAAGATCATCCCAGGTGTCTCTATGATGCTATATACTGCCTAGAAAGTCCCTGGTTTCGAAAACCATTCATTTAAGTCGGTGTAACAGGCTGAACAGGCAGCTGTCCATTTTCTGCTGCCAGCGACTGCCTTACGGACCGTAAGCTTAAGGCCTTGCGGTCCGTAAGCCCCTCTTGCGGACCGTATGCTGAAACAGTTACGGTCCGTAACCGACCCTTGCTGAAATCGCCCAGGTACCCTCCTTACGGACCGTAAGACTAGGGCCTTGCGGTCCGTAACCGGTAGCCAGAAAACAAAAATTTCACAAACTTCAAGTCTTGACCATGCAACTTCGTGGATTCCGAATTACATGCTAACTTTCTCAGTTGTGGGACCTAGTGGCTCAGCCATTGCATGCTTGTATGTCCCTTACATGTTTCTACAACCTTGGCATCTTGTAATCTTTTAAAGTGACGGATATTTCTAAGTCTTGGATTTTCACAAGAGTTGGTCATGTTAGTTAACTATTATTAATTGCTTTTACACAAGAATTTTATTCAGCATTTTAGTAACAACACTCCCAATAATCCAAATTCCATATAAAAGATGGAACTTTAGAAACGACCGGTTAATACATATATATAAGATGTTTATTAAACGATTTAAGGATCTTAGGATTTATAAATTTGGGTCGCTCAGAGGTATTTTAATAACATGTCGCCCTTGGGTCGTTCAGAGGTATTTTGAAATAACATGACGCCCTTGCATTTAAAATCCTACCATACATCTTTATATCTAATCCGGTTTCCCTGACACGTTTGTCCCTCATGACACGTGTCTTTATTTTATTGGACAGGAATTTCCGGGGTGTTACATCCTCACCCCCTTAAAAGAAATCTCGACATCGAGATTTAAGGGAACAAATGAGGGTATTTTTCCTGCATATTGGACTCTAATTCCCATGTATATTCAGGACCTCTACGAGCATCCCACTTTACCTGACAATAGGTACAAGCTTTCTTCGAAGCTTTTTCACCTGTCGATCTTCAATCGACACAGGTTTTTCCACAAATTTTAAGCTCTCGTCTATATGCACATCCATGTGTGGTATGACTAGCGACTCGTCAGCTAGACATTTCTTCAGATTGCAGACGTGGAATACATTATGAATACCATCGAGCTCCTCAGGTAAGTTTAACTTATAAGCCACTGATCCTACACATTCGATGATCTCGAATGGTCCTATATACCTTGGGCTTAACTTACCTTTCTTGCCAAATCGCATCACCCCCTTCCAAGGTGATACTTTGAGCAAAACCTTATCGCCAACCTCAAACTTGAGAGGTTTTCGCCTTTCATCCGCATAGCTCTTCTGCCTATCTCGAGCAGCTTTCAGGCGGTCGCGAATTTGGACAATCTTGTCCGTTGTCTCGAAGACTAAGTCAGGACCTGATAATTGCGTATCTCCCACTTCTGCCCAGCAAATGGGCGTTCTGCACTTTCTACCATATAGTGCTTCAAAAGGCGCAGCCTTAATACTAGTATGGTAGCTATTATTGTAGGAGAACTCTACCAATGGTAAATGTCTGTCCCAACTTCCTCCTAGATCAATTACACATGCACGCAGCATGTCTTCCAGCGTCTGAATAGTACGCTCACTCTGCCCATTCGTCTGAGGATGGTAAGCCGTACTAAAATTCAATTGAGTGCCCAAAGACTGTTGGAAACTCTTCCAGAAATGAGATGTGTATCTAGTATCCCGATCTGAGATAATAGATACTGGTACGCCATGCAAAGCCACAATCTTATCCACATACAATTGGGCTAGCATGTCAGAGCTGAAGGTCTCTCTAATGGGCAGGAAATGTGCTGACTTAGTCAGTCTATCAACTATGACCCATATAGTATCATTTCCCTTCGCGTCTTAGGCAATTTGGTGATGAAGTCCATCGTCACCATTTCCCATTTCCATGTGGGAATTTCTGGCTGTTGCAGTAAACCTGACGGCTTCTGATGTTCAGCTTTGACTTTAGCACACGTCAAGCATTTAGCTACATAAGCAGCTATAGACTTTTTCAAGCCTATCCACCAATAATTCGCCTTTAAATCCTGGTACATCTTATCAGCTCCAGGATGGACGGAATATTTGGAACTGTGGGCTTCCTTGAGGATAACATCTCGAAGTCTTCCATAAACAGGAACCCATATTCGTCCATTTAATCTCAACATCTCGTCTTTGTCGTAGGACAACTGTTCTTCAGTCACTCCTAACTTCTCCTCAGGATAGTTAGCTTCCAACACAGCTTCCTTCTGTGCAGCTAACAACCTTTCATTCAAGCTACTCTTGATTTCAATGCTCTTGGCATTGATCCTTATCGGCTTCACTCTTTCCTTCCTGCTTAAAGCATCTGCGACTACATTGGCCTTGCCTGGATGGTACCTTATTTCACAATCATAATCGTTCAAGGTTTCCATCCATCGTCGCTGCCTCATGTTCAAATCCTTCTGATTGAACAGGTGTTGAAGGCTCTTGTGGTCGGAATAGATCACACACTTCGTCCCATACAAATAATGCCTCCAAAGCTTTAGTGCAAATACAACGGCACCCAACTCCAAGTCATGGGTGGTGTAATTTTTCTCGTGCACCTTTAATTGACTTGAAGCGTAGGCTATGACCTTGCCCTTTTGCATTAACACACAACCCATTCCGGTGTGTGATGCATCACAATACACTACAAATTCTTCAATGCCTTCAGGTAGAGTTAGCACTGGTGCGTTACTTAACTTCTGCTTCAAGATATCAAAAGATTCTTGCTGCTTAGGCCCCCAATTAAACTTAATGTTCTTACGTGTTAACGACGTCAAGGGTGCAGCAATTCTGGAGAAGTTTTCAATAAAACGCCTATAGTATCCAGCCAAACCTAGGAAGCTACGAATCTCTGAAGGTGTCTTGGGCTCCTGCCAGTTCATGATAGCTTCTATCTTGGCGGGATCCACTTGAATTCCACGCTCACTCACAACGTGTCCAAGGAACTGGACTTTGCGAAGCCAAAATTCACACTTTGAAAACTTGGCATAGAGCTTCTCTTGATGGAGCAGCTTAAGAATGCACCGAAGATGCCTCTCATGGTCAGCTTGGCTCTTTGAATAGATGAGGATGTCGTCAATGAAGACGATGACAAATTTATCCAGATAAGGCTTGCATACGCGATTCATGAGATCCATGAATGCGGCAGGTGCGTTAGTGAGCCCAAAAGGCATCACTAGGAACTTGTAGTGACCATAACGAGTCCTAAACGCGGTCTTATGTACATCCTCCTCCTTAACTTTCAATTGATGATAGCCTGACCTGAGATCTATCTTAGAAAAGTAACTCGCTCCCTGTAGCTGGTCGAATAGATCATCGATTCTAGGCAAAGGATATCTGATCTTGATAGTAACCTTGTTTAGCTCACGGTAATCAATGCATAGACGCATTGATCCGTCCTTCTTTTTAACGAACAGAATTGGCGCTCCCCATGGAGATGAACTAGGTCTAATAAAACCTTTAGCTAGTAAATCATCTAGCTGTGTCCTTAATTCCTTCATCTCTGTTGGTGCTAATCTATATGGTGCTCTGGCTACTGGTGCAGCTCCGGGGATGATGTCAATCCTAAATTCCACCTGCCTGTCCGGTGGTAAACCAGGCAGTTCCTTCGGAAAAACCTCGGGATAGTCAGAAATGACCGGTATGTCTTCGATCCTGGGCTTCTTCTCGTCAATGGTTACTCTTGCCATATAAATGACACAACCCCTACTCATGCATCCGGATGCCTTATGCATGGCCACACGCTCTGGCATTCCGTGTTGAGTATCTCCCTGAATAGTGAGTGGCTCACCAGATGGGGTCTTGATTACTACCTGCTTCTTGTTGCACACTATCTGGGCTTGGTTACGCGATAACCAATCCATTCCTATCACTACATCAAAGCCTGCTAGCTTAAAGGGTAACAAGGACAAAGGAAAAGAGTGGTTCCTAATGGATAAGACACATCCATCTAATACAGTCGAAACTGTTTCTATCGATCCATCAGCTAATTCCACTTCATATTTCATACTTAGAACTTTAACAGGTAATTTCAGCAGTTCACAGAATTTATTATCTACAAAGGACCTATCCGCCCCAGAGTCAAATAATACCCTTGCATAGACATCATTAATGAGAAAAGTACCTGTTATGACATTATCGTCCTGAATAGCTTCCTTTGCATCCATGCGAAAGACTCTTGCATTAGTCTTCTTTCCTTCCTCCGTTTTCTTGGCAAGCTTCGGGCAGTTGGGTCTAATATGTCCCTTCTCATTACAATTGTAGCAGGTGGCATCCTTAAGCTTCTTGCAGTCTAATGCCTTATGATCCGGGGACTTGCAAATCCCACATAATTTCTGCTGAGATTGGGATCTAGACTCCTGCCTGCATCTCCCGAAATGGTGCTTCTTACAAACCTTGCACCTGGGCTTTTCACCCGACTGTTGATCTCCCTTCTTGGATCCCGACCCTTTCTTGTGGTCGTCATTCCCCTTTCGCTTTTTATCTGAGCGCCGCGAACCATCATCTTCGCGTTTTCGCTTCTCGGCATCTACGGCTCTCATTGATCTCTGTCTAACTGCGTCTTTTGTAAGGGACAGAGATATGTCCGCCACTGATCGAAAAGTAGTGGGCCGAGAGGCCTTGACGCTTGCTTTAATTTCTGGGGCCAGACCCCCAATGAAACGGGCTATCCTCTTTGGTTCAGGTGTCACAAGGTAGGGAACTAGCCTTGACAAGGTATTGAAGGTTGTGAGGTAAGCCTGGCAGTCCAGGTTCTTCATTACCAGAGACAGAAAATCAGATTCTATTCCTTCGACCTCGTGCTGAGGGCAGTAATTCTCCTTGATTAGGGCAACAAATTGTTCCCAAGACATGTTGTATAGCGGTATCTTTCCGGTGGCTTGAATCAGCGACTTCCACCATTGCAGTGCATCACCTTTAAAAGACCGAGTCACAAACTTCACAATAACTTTTTCAGCACAGCCACTTATATCCACTACTGTCTCCATCTCATCAAGCCAAGTCATACAGTCCACTGTCCCCTTCTCCCCAGTGAAATCCCGGGGTTTACAAGACACAAAGTATTTATACGTGCAACCCTTGGCACGTGGGGCATCATAAAGCACAATCTTCTTGGAATGATTATCATTTTCATTCGAAGAGTGTCTATCATCCTCCTTCTTGGATCCCTCCTTCTTGGGTTCCTCCTTTTTAGACTTGAGTTGGACAGAAGGTGGCTTGCTGTGAGCCTCAGAATGAGTCTTAGACTTATTATGCGGTGTAGACAGGGTTTTACTGTGGGTCCCACTGTACTCACTGTACTGTCTTTCTAATGCCTTAGTGACCGCATCATCCACCAGTGCTTTCAACTCCGCACCAGTTAACTATATCTTTGCATTATCGTGGTTTTCCACCGGACGACTATTCACTTCATCCGACCCCGCCATGTAGCTTCAATTGCTACATATAAACAATAATGGGCAGGGTTTTATTTAACAGGTAATACAGTATTTCATGTATTTTATTAACCATGGTTTTAAATAGCCATTGCAGGTTAATTTATTAATCAAATAATAATTCAGGATCTGTATTATAATCCTATATTATAGTTAAGAATTAACATATAACTTAGTCACAAGGACAGTGTTAGTTTATAACCCGGATTCTTATAGAATCAAGGTATTAGGGTCTGAATCACAGTTCATTACCTTATTCTAGACAGTGAGTTACAGACTCAAACTGTCTCTTAGTCCCTAGGACATTAATTATTACCCGTAGGCACTTCATTCTCAAGGAATGGACATTTACTTACAGGGAATTTTAAATTAACCCAATTTTCAATGATGGCTCATGTGACTTTTACTGTGTCACAATTTGCCCAGTATGTTAACATACTTACAGATGTTAACAGAATTTGGAATCTTCTAGACAGGTTCTACCATCTTGGCCATGTCTGCGACGACACGTGGCTAGGCTTTACCCCTTAGATTCTCTTTATAACGCAGATCAATCCTAAGTTGAAACGTTAATTATGGACCTGAATCTAATTATGGAGATACCATCTTGGCCTTGTCTTAAAATGACATGTGGCTAGGTCTTGTCCCTTTTTAGATTTTGCCATTTTATATTAATGGTAGGTCTTCTTTATTTTAGGAAATGTTATTTTCATTTTTACCTTTTTATTTTAAGTTTATTCATATACTTATTTATAGCAATAATCATGAAAATTTTAAATGCAACATTTCACTTAAATAAAGATTCAACAGTACAATACTTGCCCTAAACGGGACTTCTACAAATAACATGCCCATGCAGGGGCAAAATACAACCAACAAACAACAAACAAACCCACGCAGGGGTTAACTGAAAGACATGCCCACGCAGGGGCAGAATACAAAAAGACAAGCTCGCGCAGGAGCTGAATACAGAAACAACAAGTCCACGCAGGGACTGATTACAACTAAGCAACAAACAACAAGGTCTTCAGTGACCCCTCCTCTTGGACTTCCCCTTTAGCAAGTCTGACAGACCCTTGAAGAAGCCTTGCCGCTCTCTGCGGTCTTCTCGAACTTCTTGTTCGACCTGGTTCAACCTATCAAGAACCTCCTGCTGACGCTCCGGCGGGATAAGCTGTGGCTGCGGCGGCTGGTACAACAGCTGAGGAGGTGGTGGCTGCTGGAACACATACGGAGGGTACCCGGTAGTCCAAGGACCACCATAGGACCCTTCAGGGTGTCGAGCGTTGTAATCCCAAGCCTCTTGATATGGGTCCACGTTGGCATAGTTAAAGCTGTTGTGGCCCGACATTTCAAACGGGTTGTATGCCGCAGAATAAGGAGGAATTGGGTTGTCAAAACCCGGCGGAGGTGCCACAGGCACTGAGTTGACTTCTGGTATGGGGTTTGATGGACCCCCCATTTGTGGTTCTTCCTCTTCCTCCTGAAGTGGCGGATAATGGCTGCCACTTGATGGTTGGGGTGTGCTGATGCGGACACCCCCTCGCACGGACATCCGTGCGTTCGACCTCCTCCGCCTCGGTGGCTCCGGAGGCGGCTGCTGTTCCACTGGTATGGTGATCCGTGGAAAGATGACCCATCCGAGATTTCGATGGGGTGGTTCGGCGTTCCTGTAGCAGGCTCCATTGGATCAGTATCCTCGTCCATGTCATTATCCCCAGAGAAGTGGTCTTCCGGTCCGAGTGGGTTAAAACCCCCGGGTTCTGGAAAAATGTTGGTCGGGTTGAATCGGCTTTGGAAAACTGGGGTTGGGTCACCAAAGGAATGGTGCGAGTTGGATCTCTGTAACGGTATGAAAGAGGGTGGTTGTTCATTGGGCTCGTTTTCCGATTGGGGCCCAAAGGAGTGCTGGTAAGAAGGTGAAGAGCTGAGGGAAACTGACCGTCTCCCGGGTTCAACATAGAGCCTCCACGGCTCTTATGGACTAGTGCTCATGGTGATGGACGGGGTACGCCGGTGCGAAGGCCCGGCTTCGTGATCGTGACCCGTGACTGGTGCTTTGCCTTGACCGCGAAGAAATCTTGGTGGCATGTTGACCTGCATACAAGTTTTAAATAACAACAACATATAATAATAAGACCCAAAAATAAAACAAAACAGAGTTTGTCCTATGTTCTTTGTCTAGACTCGGAACTCGAAGAATGTGCAATTCGTGCACTGAGACTAAACACAAAAGGCTAGTGTTTAATTCACTCAGTGTTGGCTCTGATACCAACCTGACACACCCCTAATTTCCACGTGTCATCGGTGGGCCCGGTGGGGGCTTAACGTGACGTAGTTGATATCATCATAGTCAAACAACACAAATTATAATGCACATCGGAAGCAAAGATAGATTCATTTCAACTTAAATTATTGTAATATTCGAGTATCACAAAATGTCGAAATAGAATCCACAGGCAGAATCAAATAAACAGGAAACTTCATTTCAAAAGACTTCATGCATCCTAAGCTTGCGAGACTTCTATGGATGCTTAAGGAGTGACCAGCCTATTACGCGTAGTACCTGCACTTAGTCTTTTTGGAAAATACGTCAGTTTACACTGGTAAATACAATTTAACTGACTCATTTTGAAAATGTTTAAAATTGATTTAAATGCTCATGGCATAAAACTTTTTATAACTTGGGATAATTATTTGCTTAATAATCTTGTAAAAGAATTACATGTTCGTTCTGCGTTCGGTAGCCCGGGTCGTGCCGGGTTAAAGATTAATAGACACACCACTTAATATAATTCCGCCGCGAGACTTCTCTCGTACCGACGATTATACATGTTGTACAACACTACGGGTGTACGCCTACACCCGAGTGCTAAGGTCGTGGCCATTCTTTGAATGATGCCAAGGATATCCGGGACATGGTCATTAAGCCCCCAAAGGCGTTAAACAAACAAAACAGCATTTTCAAATGGGTTAATTTGACTGCACATAACCAAGACCAGTTATGGTCAATTCCCCGACCAAGCGGTATTTTATATACCGTACCCCAAGCCCGTATAGGGAAAATAAGTTAAACGTATTTACCTGAGCAAAGTATAAACCAAATATAACGAGTGCACGTAGCTTTTACTGGGCTCCTAGATCTGGAAATTAAGGTTTTAATAACCTATTAGAATCCTAACGGGTCTTAAGCTTAGACCGGTTAGTTTTATGAAGATTACGGTTTTAAACACACAATAAGGCGAGGACCGTTTTAGAATGTGGTTTTGTCCCAACAAACTTGCACACTTGTTTTATATGGGTAACATAATCACATTCTGGATTTTGAGACCAAAAAGATATGGTTTGACCCGTTTCGGCTAATATGACCAAACTAGTCACATAAGCCGATCCGAACGCGTACAATGCGTAACGAGTAACCATAAGAGTCAAATACAAGTTTCTGAAGTCAATATGCTCAAAATATGTTGTGATATCAGAATGATACCTTCCATTATGCCCCAAATGATTTTAAACCAAAACTATGCCTCATAAGGGCGTTTTGGTCATTTTATAAGGTGAAAAAGGGTTAAAATGATAACCTGAGTTACAGGTCTGATTCAATTAGTAAATATACTAAATTTACTAAGTTATAACAGTAGGGTATCAAATTTATGTGAAATTTATTATCTTTAACCTTACTATGCACCGTAGGGGCATTTTGGTAATTTCACATGTGCCTAAAAGGTCAATTCTGGAATTCTGAGTTCAAAACATTTGCCTACTGTTTAGAATATAAAAATTTACTAATTACATCAGTAGGTTCAAACCCTTAAGCTTAATAAAGCTCTAGTGCACACTTATGCGTTAAAAATGCCTAAAAAGGCGATTTGGAGTCATTTCCGGGTTTTCTGTAAAAAGCTGATATTTTTAATATCCCAGAAGGCTCAAAATAATTTATTTATCATAACAAATCAGTAGAAATTGGTTTGAAGTCAAAAGGATTTGTGAAACTTATTTTATGGCTAAAAAGGGCAAAATCGGCATAAACCGAATTAATCTTAGAACACTAAGTTATGCTCAGCTTAAAAATAAATAAAAATCACCAAAAATCCCAAAATATTATTTTATAACAGTGGGTAAAAAGTTTAGTATAAAAATTTGGGTTTTGATAGGCTATACATAATTTACGCTATTTAATTATCAA
This sequence comes from Helianthus annuus, assembly GCF_002127325.2. Lineage (NCBI taxonomy): Eukaryota > Viridiplantae > Streptophyta > Magnoliopsida > Asterales > Asteraceae > Helianthus > Helianthus annuus. The sequence goes on from NC_035435.2 coordinate 85,420,086, forward strand.
AGAAGCCCTTAATTACGCTATTGAGCATAACTCTTAATCTAGACCTCAAACTGACTTCAAATTTTGGGTGCAAGTTTATAAATCAGTAGCTAAGGTGCTTACCCTTTTACATTTTCAAAAATCACGTTTTAAGGTCAAATGGGCATAATGGTCAACATATAAGCGATTAACGGAAACATGCATGTGAATAGGATATCCAATGAACCAAGTTGTATAATCTCAGAGAGTTATACTAACATGTAAATAGGTTCAAAAGAAGCTCTAAGGAAATCCTAATCTGGGCTTAAACGGGTCAGAACTGAAAGTCAAAGCAGAAGTCAAACTTTGCGACTCTCGGTTCCAAACCGAGCCTAAACTGAAAATTGTCGAGTTGAACATGTTGGAACATGTTCTTACATTAATTACCAAGTTATTTTACTGATCAAACAGGTTGCATGTAGCCCACATTGCTAATTATGCATTAATTCGCAAATAACCTTTCTGTTGACTTTTTATAATAAGCTTTGACTCGACAATTAGCATAGTTAGAGTGGGATTCTGGAAATACCCTTTTAAGGGTTTGTTACCCACATAATTACCTACTTATAGGTATTTTTAATTCGGGATATTAGTGAGTAATTAGAGACTAATCCCAAAGTCAAACCTTAATTACGATGGTTTGACTTTTAGCTAAATAACTAAGCTAAAAGTAATTAGAGAGGGTTAAGGGCACTTACAAGAGTCCTAAGAAGGATTAGGGATTTAATGAGAACTTGATGTTGTCCAGAAAAGCTCCAGATAAGTCTTGAACCAAAGTTGCAAGTGAGCATGTAAAGTGTTCACAACTTCAAGCTCTTATATAGTGAACCTTGAGGTCCAAGATGATGCCAAGATAGTCTAGAGTGGTTACAAGATCATCCCAGGTGTCTCTATGATGCTATATACTGCCTAGCAAGTCCCTGGTTTCGAAAACCATTCATTTAAGTCGGTGTAACAGGCTGAACAGGCAGCTGTCCATTTTCTGCTGCCAGCGACTGCCTTACGGACCGTAAGCTTAAGGCCTTGCGGTCCGTAAGCCCCTCTTGCGGACCGTATGCTGAAACAGTTACGGTCCGTAACCGACCCTTGCTGAAATCGCCCAGGTACCCTCCTTACGGACCGTAAGACTAGGGCCTTGCGGTCCGTAACCGGTAACCAGAAAACAAAAATTTCACAAACTTCAAGTCTTGACCATGCAACTTCGTGGATTCCGAATTACATGCTAACTTTCTCAGTTGTGGGACCTAGTGGCTCAGGCATTGCATGCTTGTATATCCCTTACATGTTTCTACAACCTTGGCATCTTGTAATCTTTTAAAGTGACGGATATTTCTAAGTCTTGGATTCTCACAAGAGTTGGTCATGTTACTTAACTATTATTAATTTCTTTTACACAAGAATTTTATTCAGCATTTTAGTAACAACACTCCCAATAATCCAAATTCCATATAAAAGATGGAACTTTAGAAACGACCGGTTAATACATATATATAAGATGTTTATTAAACGATTTAAGGATCTTAGGATTTATAAATTTGGGTCGCTCAGAGGTATTTTAATAACATGTCGCCCTTGGGTCGTTCAGAGGTATTTTGAAATAACATGACGCCCTTGCATTTAAAATCCTACCATACATCTTTATATCTAATCCGGTTTCCCTGACACGTTTGTCCCTCATGACACGTGTCTTTATTTTATTGGACAGGAATTTCCGAGGTGTTACATATCCCTGCCTCCCGAGCTCCCAAAAGTGAAATACTTTGGAGTGAGGAAGACAAGGAACTGGTAGCAGGGGATGAAAGAGCAAAATCACTCTTAATAATGGCCATCCCCAATGACATATTTTCACAAGTTGATGCTTGTGCATCAGCCAAGGAAATATGGGATCAGTTGGAAAATCTTTGTGAAGGAGGAGAAAGGATGAAGAGAAACAAGAGAACAAACAACGTCTCATCCTATGAAAGGTTTAAAAGTTTACCCAATGAAAAGTTAAATGATACATATCAAAGGTTCACAAAACTTTTAAACGAGCTTAAGAAATTTGGAATAACTAAATCAAATGATGAAAGAAACATTAAATTTCTTGATGCTTTGCCTAGAGAATGGAGAAGTCTCACAATGACTTTGTCCTCAACCTTAGAACTAGGAAACATGAGTCTTCATGACTTATATAGCATCTTGATCCCCAGAGAGGAAGAAATATTTGAAGAAACCATTCAAAGAGGGGGATCTTTAGCTCTTATCTCTAACTCAGAAAGACAAACAACTTCCAATGGTCCACAACCATCAAATTCTGATTCATCATCAGATTTTTTAGCCTTTGCTGATGCAATAGCACTGCTCACCAAAACATTTGAGCAGAGGTTGAGGGGAGGAAGCCAGAGGTACCAGAGGAGTGATAGAAGGAGGATGGATGATAGATCTAAAGAAGATGTTAGATCTAATAATAAGGGAAAGGCTGAGGTGGTGTGTTACAAGTGCAAGCAAAAAGGTCATTATGCAATCGAGTGTAAGACCAAGAAGCTAAAAGATGTTGCTTACTATGAAAAGAAGCTTGAGGAAGCTAAAAAGCAACAACAACAAGTTAGATTAATTGCTGGAACATATACATGGCTATCTGATGACTCTTCTGATGAAGAAGAAGGAGAGATGGCCAACTTCTGTCTCATGGCACTTTCTGATGACATACCAGAGACTTCAGGACAACAGGTAAGAGTTTAGACAATCTTGATCTTGAACACAAGCTAAATGAGCACATGTCAGATTTTTTAAACTTGCAAGTTAAACATCAATCAGATGGTAAAAAATCTGATGAGTTGCAGAGGACTTTGAATAAAATCATTCTTGAAAACCAATTACTGATAGAACAAAGTTTAGATCAAAGAGCTAAAATTGAGTTCTATGAAAATGAAAGAAGAGATCTTTACAAAAAAATCAATGATAAAGAAATTAATGTAAGAGGTTTTCAAGAAGCAAAAGAATTCATAAGTTTTATAGAGTCCACTCCAAAGAACAAAGGAGAAGGGTTGGGTTATGTAAAAACAAACCATAACAAACCTACTGTCTTTGTAAAAGCCACTCAACAGAATTCTGATAAAAATTTATCAGAATCTAATTCTGAAACTTGCAAATCAACATGTTCTGAATACTCCTTTGACAAGCCAAATTTTGAACCAAAAAGAAGTGAATACAGTCAAGAGTTTGTAAAAACTCCAGAAGTAGATCACTCGTCTTTTCAAAACTATCCCTACATACCATCACAAGAAGGAAAATCAGAAATTTCTGATGATTCCTGTATGTGTGTTGAAATACTAAAGCTAGTTCAACACCATCTCCAAAAGAAAAACAAAAATTCTATTAATGGCTCAGCATCCAACAGAAATTCTGATGAAAGGTCATCTAGAAGAATTAACAGAACCAGAATATCATCAGAAAGTGTACCCAAGCATGCCTGGGTACCTAAAACCCTCTAATCATTTCATTTCCGGACCATCATGTGCAGCAGATCTGGTACTGCGACTCAGGAAGCTCCAAGCACATGACTGGAGATAGGAGCTTACTCAGCAATTATGTCTCAAAGCTGGGTAAAAAATGGAAAATTTTTGAAAATGAAAGGAACATTTGACCATTGAAGAAAGTAGCCTATAAAGGCTTAAGGTACATTCTGTTAAATCATGGTCAAAATTGTTATAAAATTATTTGTGATTTGTAACCTGTTTGAATAAAAAGAATCAAAAGATTTACATTTCTGATAAGATATCAAAAAATCTGATAAAATTTAAGAGAATCTGATACATCATCAGAAAAATCTAATAAATTATCAGAATTTCTGGTAACAAATCAGAAAGCTTCTTAACGAATAATTATTTAAAAAAGTTCATACATTTCATCACCTTTTGTCACAATTCAAAATTGACAAATTCATAATTTTTTTCTTTCTTTTCGTTTTGTTTTGTTTTATTTTATTCTCTTTGGCATACGTCACATGACAGAAGATTTTCTGAAAATTATCATTAGGTATAGAGTTTTTTTTTCTCTCTTCTTTCTTCATTAACTACACTAAAATGACAACAGTAGGCAATCATGATAGAAAACTGAAAAATAGCCGCCTAAAATCATTTAATGAAGAAGGGTTCAATCTGGGTTATTTTTTAGCTCACCTGATAAAACAATAAAATAACTAAGATTGTGGTAGACAAGATTCAGTGGGTAGATAGCATTAATGACAGCTCTTAAAATTTGCTATATATGTCTACCACATGAAGCAAAGACAATCACCTTCATTCCGAAAAATCTATTCATTTCCTTCTTCACAGACAAAGATCTTCACTTAAAAAAAATGCTTACCATACAAGTTGATCGTTTCCCATTTCTTTTACATCCATACCACAACCTCAGACTCAGAACCAGCTTTGAGGGTCCTCTCTGGGATGGATGCCAGGCTGTGGTAAACATGCTTATGGCAAGTAACTTAGGAAATGCTCTAACTGCCAACATAACAATATTCCCTGAAATTCTTCAAACATTCTGGCAAAACGCAAAATTGTCAGAAAGTCAAGATAGAGGGTGGATATATGTTGAAAGTAAAGTTCTTAATCAAACGATTAGAATAACTGAAAAGACCATCAGAACAGCTCTTCAACTCAATGATGACAACAATGTTCTGATGTTCTCAGAAGATGAGATTGAAGAAACTTTGGATCACATGGGGTATAATCCTGAAGCTGATCCCAGAGCAATCAACAAAAATGGTTTCATCAAACCCTGGCAGTTTTTGATCACTCAACTGGGTGCATGCTTCTCGAGGAAGATCATAAATCATCATGAAGCATCCAATAAGTTGTTAGAAATTTGCCGAGCTGTCATATTAAAAGTTCCTTACAACTTCTCTTATTATCTAATGAGAGACTTTGCAAGCAACATGTGGTCAAGCAGGCCATTTTTGATGTATCCACGCTTTTTAATGAAGATAATCACAAGTCAGCTGGACTTTGGTGGAATTCCTGCTGGTTATCAAAGAGCAGAGCTGATTCTTCAGCAAAATACAAGCATAGCTTTACTTAGACCAACAAACAAAAATTTTGGTTTAGTAACTGAACAATGGGTACTACTTGAGATTGAGTATGGAGATGGAATAGATATTGATTAAAAATCCTTCATAAATAGGTCTTATGTGTGTAAATAGTATGTAGTAGATATGTTTATATGGTATCAAAAATGCTACATGTTTTGCTTTAAATCTGGCTGCATAAGTAATTTTTTTTAAAAATCTGGTAAGAATCAAATAAAATCTGATAGGATTTAACAAATCATCAGAATCTGATAAAATTCATCAGAAACTTCATCAAATTATCAGAATTTGATTCAAGTTCACCAGACATAACTGAAATTTTTGATATAAATCATCATAAATTTCTTAAAAAAAAAGGGTGACAAATTAAGGGGGAAGTACATCAAATTCTGTTGACTTCTGTTGACTTTATTCAATCAAAAGAGAGGTAGATCCACAAAGAAATGGAATTTTGACTTAAAAAGAAAATGAAGTTAAAGAAAGCTAATTGGACCTCCTCAAAAGAGTAGGGTCTACAAAGAAGGAAAAGTGTCATACAACCGATAATGTATTTCTAAATTCAGATGAAGCACTTCAATGGAACTACAAAAAGAACAAGTTGGAAGGGCACTACCACGATTACACGATTAATTATCATTAAAGTCTTGATACCCACGATCTAACGGTTATATCATGAATCAAAAACCGACATCCCATGATCAAACGGTATAAAAGACAATTAGTGATCCTTTAACCGCCACTACATGACACGATCCACATACTCTCAACTCCATAAATTCACAAACACTCTGCTAACAATCCTCACTATATATAGCCCTTAGCAGAAAATTCAAAAGAAACATACAAATCTCAAACCAAAGCAAAGCTCTCTACCTCACTCAAAAATCCGTAAATTTCAAACCCTAATTCAAATATGGCCGAAGTAAACCTCAACATCCCAATTGTTCAACATGATGTACCTTTCATTGACGATGATGAATTTCTGCCAATGAAGGAAAACAATTTGCTGTTGAATACAGAGCACTCAGAATATGATGTGAGATGCCAACTTCTGATAGAATATCTCATGAACTGTCCAATTACAGGAGCTCTAACAAAAGAGAAAGAAGTACCAGAAAAACTGCTGCAACAATTTGTTCACACCTTTAATGAAGTTGAAGAAAACCAACTCTCTGCCCATGTATGGGAAAATGTTTTTGTAACATTAACTCCTGCAAGGATAAGAGAATGGCTTGAACTACCTATTCTTGATAACTATGTCGAAGCACCAAGCAAGAAAGAGCTATTAAGCTTTATTATTGGACTCGGTTACAAGAACAAGAAAGTCAACAAAATTGGTTCAATCAGAAGGAATGAACTACCAGCAATATAGCAAGTGATGATGGAAGTATTAAACAAATGCCTCACTTCAAAAATTGGAGGAACTGATCAGATTAATCAAGTTATTCTAACAATCATGTATGGACTCATAACTGGGTTCAGAATTGATTATGGATTAGAAATTTTTAATCTGATCAAAAGGTCAATCATCACCAAAAATGGAAAAATAATCTCACATTTGCCATATCCGAGATTAATTTCTATTTTTATTTATGAAACATTTGCCGCAAGAGAAATGGAAATTCCAATTCTGGAAAATCTGTGGAGATCAAACACAATGAAGGCCTGGAGTTCTAATCATGGATGGGAATCTGACAAAGATATTCCCATATTACCAGAAAGCATGCTATGTTTCATTTCACAAGATTCACAGTTCAGAAGACAGCATGAGACTCTACTAAACAACTCAGACTCCACATCAGAAAGAGCCAGCAGAGAAGTTTTCAAATGCTCTTCATCACTGGAAAGAGATGAAGAACAAAAGTCAAAATCATCAAAAGAAGCAGAAGGAAAAAGAATTCTGATGATTACCAACACATCAAATGATGCTGAAAAAGATCAAATTCATGAAGGAAAAATTCATCCAGATTTTGATATACTACAAGAGTCAGCACAGGAACATCATGCAGAATCACAAATAGCTGAAAGAATTCATGAAGAAGTTCAATTTGGTGGCAATGAAGTTGAAACAACGGAAGTAATACATCATGAAGAATCTCATATCGCTGGTACATCGAGTATGTCACTCACCACTGGTGGAGATGGTACTGGTAAACTTAAGGCTGCACCAATTTCTGGTAAAGAAAAAGTGATCCTATCATTTCCAAAACAGCAGCAAATGTGTTTGCAGCTGGTATGTTAGCAGGAACATCTGTTGTTCTAAATATCCCTGAAAAACTCATGAATCAAGAAAATCCGGAAACAATATTGAAAGAAGGCTACAAAATCTGCAAAAGAAATCCGGTGGAAGAAAAACTTGATATGTTGCTGTCAGAAATACAAGATCAAAGGGCTGAAATGAAGATATTGTCAAAATCAGTGGAAGCAATAAAGAAAAAGACTGATGATAACACTGAAGCACTAAAGTCCCTTCAGAAGATGAAAGAAAAGGCACCAGAACTAAACGTTTCTGCATCAGAAATTCAAACAATTCTCAAAGAAATAGAAAATATCAAAGCACAAATTGATAATGTAATGGAATCAAGATAGTCAAGCAGCAGAAATAAAGTTTTGGAAGAAGAAATTGCCATTCTAAGGGCAAGTAATAACAGTATCACAAATGCCCTTGAGAAGCTTACAAAAGAATGGACTGAAAATCGGAAGAAAGCTCAAACTGAATACAACCAAGCTCAAGAGAATATGGCCAATAACTCAAAACTGATGAGAGAAACACAACAACTAGTAGAGAGAATGCAATTCAATGTTGCAAGCTTAGCCAAAGTGGATCCTCAACAACTCATGAAGCAAATTCCTGATTCAAGCTCACAACAGAAGGCTTCAAAATCAACTCCTCAACAATCAACAACCACACCAATCACCAAAGCTGATACTATAGTGATGGGACCACCTCCAAATATTCCAAAAGAAGAAATGCTGAAAAGATTAGCAGCTGCAAAACCTCATGTCGTTACAAATTTGAAGATGCTGGCTGCTGTTCCAAATCCAACAATATCTGATGATTCAGCAATAAGCAAATACATGAATATACAAACAATGAAGGAATGGGAAGAGGAAGGAGAGTCTGAAGCAAAGTCAAAAATTGTTAAGAGGAAAATCTCAAAATCCAAGTCTATCATGGTCAAAGAAATTGCCAGAGATGTAATGATATTTCCTGAATACAATCTGGTGAGCTACTACTTGACAAAGGAAGATGAAATACCAAGATCACTATCTCCTACCAGGCTGGGCTTAAGAGAAGAAAGACTGAAAAGAGGGCCTTATAGCATTCACAAGCACAATGAAAATCCGGTAAAGAGAATTCTAAAGGTAGAAGAAGTGAAAGTAGCAACTGATGATATAGGGGGAACGTCTGTACAAAACAGATACACACTTCAAAGAGAAAAGGGGGATGAACAGAAAGTGACTGATGAAGAAATAGCTGACCAGTTGCATCCTTTGGACATTCTGTTCATGAAGGATAACTATGAAAAGGAAAAGAAAAATAACCAAGAGGTCAGAAGGGCATTAAATGGTATATCAAAAGCTGGAATACTGCTATTTGAAAGGATGGCTTTTTCAGACTTTGATCTATGCATAAATTATGAGCATGTGCACAACAAGAAGGTGTATTTTAGATCACCTAAGACAAGAGTTCCCTCAGAAATACTAGATGATGCAAGATCTGGAGACATCATAATGCAAACAAGCAAAGATGGAGAACAAGAATATGGTGTAATCTTCAGAGATCAAGACAATAACAAAGCTCTGTTCAGAAGTGTGGACATCTGTAAGTACTCAAATCAGACCCTGAGGTATATCTTAAGAACCATGAACAGAAGACGGGAACATCTTCAAAAGATAGAAAAGAACTTGGAAGGAAGCAGGAAAGAAATTGAGCAAATGATTGAAGAATGGATTCAGGCAAGAGGATGGTATAAAGACATGTATGACAGCTGCAACAAATACATCTCCTACAAAAAGAAGATAAAGACAGGAGAAATGCATAAGAGAGTGAAGCTGAATTAGAAATAGTTTACTTTTATCTTTTATGTAATTTGTTTTTCAAAAACTCTAGTAACTGGTTTAAATTTTGCAAGTCTTAAAGTTTCTACTGTTTGGAAATTTTTTGATAGTTCATTTTCTTACAATACTTAGGGGGAAACTGTTAGGAAACTTTATTTGTAAGTATTGAAGAAAATCTCAATCAACTGGATCTCTGAAGAAGATAACAGTCCTGAAGAACACAGCAAGATGAAGAAAAACAGTTGGGACAACTGGAAAGCAAATTATCTACTACAAAGAATCTCAAGTTGATAAAGAGTTGATTTGGATTATCAGAGAAGGTCGTTTCTGATGGATCTGATGATATTTCTGGTGAAATATCATCAGTTTCTACAAAATTCTGATCATCGAACTTTCTGATGATTTGTTCACCAGAATTTCTGATGAAGTGGCTTATCAGAAATTCTGATAACAGACCCACTTGTCTAAAATCACAACTCTATCCTGCCACCCATGACCGAAGCATGACATTATTGGTTTTCATGATTACAAATGCAACTTGAACGATAGATTCAATGAATATGTCAAATTGCTACTTTATGCAGGACTTATTGCATGAATAAACAATTGTTTATTCATGCCCACAGTCGTCTATAAATAGAAGGCTCGAGAGGCAGAAGATACTTGAGTTTGAAACTTTGCATTCACATACATACACTCAAACTCCAACTGCTCTTGTCATCCACATAAATCAAGATTCATTTGTATTAGATAATAATCTTACAATCACCTTGTTAAACTAATTTGTTTCAAAGTGATATAAACTTGATAATTCTGTAGGTCTTGTTTCTTGAAAGTCTGATTTCCATTTCCGCACATCTTTTTCACTTATACTGAAATCACTTGCCATATTACGTAAAAAGAAGTTGTTAAGGCCAAACTGGGTCCAACACTATGTCGTCTGATACTATAGGCATGGGGTCTATAGTGTCCGACTCTCCAGTACCAGATGAAGGCATGATGTCTGTAACACAAACACACACATGCACAAACAATCAGTCATATAGTCAAATAAACATGTTAGTCACCAATAAGCAATGAAATAGTTCTCCTAGTCCCACTAGCCTAACCTCCCAGCCTCTCAGACTGAATCTCCTAGTCCCACTAGATTAACCTCCCAACCTTTCAGACTGAACCTCCTAGTCCCACTAGATTAACCTCCCAGCCTCTCAGGTTGAACTCTCTAGTCCCACTAGACCACCCTCCCAGTCTCTCAGACTGACTCTCTGGCCTCTCAGACCAGAACCTTCCCAATCTCTCAGATTGGCCCTTCAGTCACCCTGACTGAATCCCTAAATTTTGAAAAATGTGCTCAACTTTTTGTTTGTAAAAATATCTTGTACTCTGGATCTGGACGTAGTATATGCAATGTAAAAATGTTTTCGTGAGAGCCCTAGTGATCATAGTCTAGACTCAAGAAGGAATCCTAGTTCGCTATGATTAAAGCTCTGATACCAAGCTGTCACACCCTGGCTTTGCGGAAGCGTGGGTTTATTTGGTGTGACTTCTTAATACCATAGCTTAATCACAACAAAGCTATATGAAAGTAAAACCATGCAGATCATCCATTGATTTAAGTTTTTAAAAATAAAAGTACCACAACATAGTTTTAAAATGTCGACACAAGCAGCGGAATTACAACATAACAATTTAAAAACATTGTTCAGAAGACATAACCATAAACATAAAACAGACGCAGTCTAAGAACTGTGACTCGTCCAGGTAAAAGCCACAACCCCTAAACTTGGATGATCCCATAACTCTTACGCAGCGTGAAAACGCAGCATACCGTGCCAGATCCTTAATTCCCTGAAATACATGTAAGTTGGAAAAATCAACAAAAATGTTGAGCGAGTTCATGTGTAAGTGAGTAAGTAAAACCTTTGTAAGTATAAAAATCCTTGGTATGTAGCAAATAAGGAAATAAAGAGATCACCAATGGTTTGCAAGGCCATTGATATGTGTGAAGTGCAGTAGGAAGACTCAAACCTAGCAGATTTTTGCGTCGGGTACCAAGTCACCCCGAGGTCCGTACTGTTGGGCCTGGGGCTGGGCTCGCTACACCCAGATAGATCTACCGCTAAAGACCCTCGGTCCTACAATGAGGATTAATGGCCTCCAGTTCCCGCCTACCCACTCACATGATCTAAGTAGTAACCCTCCTTACGCTAACCACACCATATAAAAAGTATTTGTAATCATAGTAACATGTATTTCACCCCCGCAGTTTAATAACTGAAAACAGTTAAGAGAAAAGGGGGACATGAACTCACTGAAGTGCGTCTCGAAATAGTAATCTCCCAGTCAACCTGCTGTGTGACGACCTACACGTACTAACTTCTATAAGACGGACAGCCGTGCCTTGGCTTAAGGTTTAACGTTTTTGGGAAATAGTTAGACAACTATTTCGTGTTTACACTTCGTAATTATGTATTAATTATATTCCTTCCCAAGGATGGGGGCTTTAATACATGTGCATTTTCTAATAATCCCAAAAATATATTATCAAGTCCCACTTAATAAAATATATTTTAATTCATTTGTCTAAAATTTTCTATCTCTAAAATATACATATTTTATTCCATTCAAATTTTCCAAAATTATACTTTTGTCAAATACGCATGTAAGAGTATTTTTCTTGAAAATACATAAGTTACATTTTAAGGTTCGTGTGGTAATAATAATACCGGTGTAACTTAAATATTCATTGTGAAGGCGTTGGTATTATTTTGGAGTCGTTAATATTCAGTATGTTCCAGTAGTATTATTTTTACTCTAAAAATAATATTTATGTAGTTCACAAAATAATCATAAAATTCACACAAGTGTTACTATGAAATATATATATTTAGCAAGTTTTATTTATAGAAATCCCACCTCCGACACTTGGAGATTTTGTAATAAGATCATGGCGAACTTTATTTGGAAAGCAAGTTAAAAATATATTCATAACACTTGTAGTAAAAATATTTTCCAAGTGTTATATTTCTGGAAAAATTTCTCCAGAGTTTCCTCTGTAACTGGAGGTGGCCACGCTTACAAGCGTATCATTTTCTTTTAACAACTCAATCAATCAATTTTCGATCATCAATATTCAATATCAAAACATCAAACTAGTAAAAAATATGCATAAATTGCAAACACATGAACTTGTAAGTTGTGTAACAATATGTAGTAGCCTTCCAACCTTTTTAGTAGGTCTTTCTATCTTTAAAAATGAATTCGGTTTCTTGAAAGCTTTATTTTTAAAGAAAATGCATCTTTACAACTTCTTAGTCAAAATTACAAAAATATTTCTTTGTTAAATCCTTTTGTCACACAAGTGTTTACACACTTGTTTGTTCACAAAATGCTTTTATTTCATGAAAGATCCGGCTTTTAAACGTGATTGCATCTTACACTTGGTTCTTTGGAAATACCACTTGTAGATCTTTTGATCTACTAGTTTAGAACTCCATTTTACAAGAAAAACTATTTTTACACAAGTTCATGTTTATGTATGAAAGGGTTCGTTATCTTGTAACTTTCCTACTTAACATAATGCTAGTTCATGTTCCATGAACATGATCTAGCGTGGTTAGATGACAATCCGTTCCACTACTAGCAACCAACAACATAAAATAACCATAACTAAACAAGATTCATGAGTTTTACACCATTATTTACTCTTTAACCATCATGTTCATCTTCCTTACAAGACTTTTAGTTTTGTTTTCGCATGTTCTTGATTTTTATCCGTTAAACTTCTTATTAACCACTTTAGACAAGATTAAGAGGGTGTTTAGAATCACTTACAACTAGCTCAAGGCTAGGGAAGAATCAAAGCGAAAACAAGGTGGTTAATAGCGATGTAGAGAGGTCCTTGTGATTCCGTAAGCACCGGGTCTCCTCGTATGATCTCTAGCACCTTGATATGTATGTGAAATAACAAGATTGAAGTTCGAAAGTGATGATGGGTGGGTGTGTGCTCTTGGCCGACTTCAAGAGAGGAGAGGGAGAGAACAAAATTTTGTTGGTGGTTTTTTGAATGAAATGGTTAACTTTTTAACATACTTATAATCCATGTCTTCTAAATACCTATTGGGTAACGTGTATGGAAGATATTAGACAATCCATCAATAAAATAATCAAATGTGTAAGGATGTGTCCCACATGGGGACCTAGGGGTAATTGGTTTGATTTCAACTTGATAGTTAGTAACTAGTTAAGTTTAGTTAGGGGTTTAAGTAAGTTACTAGTGTGTTATGTATTATAGTGGGTGTTAGTGTATTCGGGGACCCTAACTAGCTCAGAAAAGGAAAAACAGTGTCATTGACAATATTTTTATGTTCCGGGTAAAGTCCGGTTGTTCGGTTGGATTCTGATCCGTTAAAGTGCTTAATAAGCATTTAAAGTGTCTTTAATATTATTTTTAGTGACACAATGAATTCCTGACACTTTGGAAAGTGTCTAGTATTATTTTCCCATGTTTTTGCACTTTACTAGTTAGCTTAAATGCTGAATTTTGTATTAAAGTGCAGAATTTTGTAATTAGAACATGTTTTAGGCACATCCAGTCACTATAACTAACACCTAGTGTCGCAGTTCTACAATCCTCACCTCTCTACACTCCATACTAGTGTAGTGATCTATTCCCGGCTCATACTGGCCTTGGAGACAGTGTCTGTCTGATGTTGGCTATGTCAGCACGTTTACTGGGTTATCCGTTCATTGTGCTACTGTGCTTTTGTGCATCAAGTTAGTCACTATAGTTCTGTGTAAATAAATGGAGTGACAGCAATAAGGTATGATGCAAGTATATGTATGTATCAGAAATCACGTAGCAGTTTATCCACAATTGTAAGCAAGCACAGTAATTAAGCATTAATTAAATATTAATTAATTCGTACGGATACCTGGTTTGGTGAGGGTTGTCACACAACGAGATCCAGGCTAAGAGGCGTCGCGCCCCGCGAGCGACCTCTTATTTTTGTTTGATTTGATTTTTGTTAAATTAAAGGTATTCCAGGGCCGTTTTTCGTATTCGGGGTGTATTGAGGAGCGTTTAGGGGTGTTTCTTGAGGGTTGTCATATTCTCCCCACCTTGTTTTAAATCTCGTCCTTGAGATTCGAGCTACGATATCTCCTTGGAGTGACATCAAGTCTGGTAGTTTAGTAAAAATAGTATCAAAGCGTCTTTGGAAGCTTTTTATGGACGGAAATTTCGAACCCCAGTCTGTTGGGCAGAAATTTGGAGAAAAGCAACAATCGAGACGTGGGATAGTGCAAGAAACAATAGACAAGATAATTTAAGTTAAAGCAATACGAAATTAAAAAGACTTACGTAGATAACATATGAAAATCTTTCAAGTGGCAGATACGGTTTTGTTAAAAGTTTCTTTAGGGAAATGGGGTAGTCAGATTCGTTAAAAGAGGGAAGTCAAGTTCTAGGTATATGGGACTATTTATTGGACGAATAGGACCCGTAGCTTATCAGCTACAACTGCCAGAGGAAATGTATGTATGAAATCTTAAAAAGTGCTTAGTAGACGAATCATTAATGATATTTCTCTAAGGACATAGAAGAAAATGAGAAACTTAAATGTTTCGATTAGTTACAGGAATTGATGTTAGCTGAACGTGACACAATTGAGTTTCACAAAATCAATAGAGACATATGAATCGAATGTAAACGACTCTTAGGAACCATAGGGTGTAAAGCCAGAAGAGAACTTACTTTGTTTGTGTAATTAGGAAGAATTCTAAATCAATGATCCCAATTGAAAATAGAAGTATGAAAATGATTTGTCAATAATCGAATCAGAAATCAGTGACGTTCACTTAAATAGCAGAGATATACCGAAAATACAATAGAATTTAGTATATCATTGTCTTAATACATAACTGTATCAAGACTACTTGAATGATGAGGCAAATGAATGACATATGAATTGATATGATCAGGGTTTATTTTTAGCACAGGCTACCATTTATACAGACACCGCAAGGTGTTGTAGTGATTGAAAGAATTCAATGATTATGGCGACCGAACGAATTCACCGTTTTCGAAATTAACTTGAAAGTTTCAATGAAGTGAATCTGGATATTCAAGGAATAGGATGCTCAAATGAATAACTGAAATCGTAGGATTGATCAAAGAAATGTTGGAGATATATTGGAATAGGAATCTAGGTACCTTTATCTTAACACAAAATGGTATTAAGACTGTTTTAGGATAACGAATCAACAGAAGATAGATACATTCGTACCTCAGGCGTGAAAATGAAATGAGTCCAAGTTTTCAAAGAAATTACCACCGCAAGGTGCCGTGTTTTAACAAACGATTTATTGGAGTCGTAGACTTTGAACAGGTCTACTATGATTCAAACAAATGAAATTACCTCGAATATGATGATCTCAATTCATCATATGGGATTTTGAATTGAATGTATATTGTGAACAAGTTCAAACAATTGAGCTTGGTTGGATATATTCCAACAATGGATATATGTAGTTGGCAAGAAATGGTTATAATAAAATCCGGTAAGTATCTTTGAAAAGGAAAGGAGTTTTCTAAGAAATCTGTTGACTTGATATCAAAAGTCATCATTTTCGCAATCATAGGGATTATCAAAATGAGTATAACGAAAATATTTATTCGAACTTGTGAATAAATGATCTTTTGAAGTGAAATTACATGTGTAATAAGCAATGCATGCGTGACATAGGAATTTGTCAAGCGATTTATGAAAGAAAATAAAGATCTTTTATTATAAAACTGTGATTGGAATCAAAAGTCAACTAAGACTGTAGTGCAGAAAAAATGTAAGGGTGCTTATTTCAAAAGTTGTTGTTGCTTCCGGTGTTGAAAATATTTATGCGTTTTCCTTAGCTTCATCTGAGTGTCTATCCTCGTGGTCGGGTGCCTTAGATAGTTTCGAGCAGTAGGGACGGATGTGACCTGGTTCTCCGCATTTGTAACATACATTAGTTTTCCTTCTACATTCTTCCTCTGTATGTCCAGTCTTCTTGCAGAAGTTACATCGAAGTGTTTTCTTAGAATGGCGTTTTCTTGCGTGCTTCTTGTTATGGTTGTTGCAGGTAGGCTGCGTGATTGCTGGTTCCATTTCTTTGTCGTTACATGATTTGTCGGAGCAGAATTCCTTATAAGAGTAGCTATAGGTTGTGGTTTTCTTTCGTTTGGAGGATGGAGTTTTGATACGAATATCATGACCCCTACTGATACTAGGGTTAGGTTTGAAGTGATGAGTATGCCTACATACAGTGGGTAGTAGGATTCTCGTTTATAAGCACAAAAATCTTAATAGCTTCAATGATCGAAGGTATGTCATTCGATATTCCTTGAGCTATTATATTTTCTATAGAGTGTCTATCCAAAGGATTTTTATTATTAGTCTGAATTTCCTGATTACATGCGATTTCCTTTGACATCTGAATTGCAATTATTTTCAGATATTAATATCACAAAACTAAACAATCATTCAGACACGTTTGGTTGCTCTTATTACATTAGCACACTTATAATTATACCTATCAATATTACATGTTAACATATATATATATATATATATATATATATATATATATATATATATATAGTGTAAGTATCTATAGAAAACTCACTTTAATTTAGAAAACCCGGGAAACTCAAAGCTCCCGACGTTTTTTTTTCTTGAAAAAATTTACACATGTTATATACATGTTTTTAAGGGTTTTGGGCAAAAAAAATCAAAAAAGCGCCGAGTAGATATTTAAAAAAAAAATAAACAAGTTTTGGTGTAACACGTGTTACAAATATGTCAGATGAATGTAACATGTGTTACACCAGAGCTTGTTTATTTTTTTTTTAAATATCTACTCGGCGCTTTTTTGATTTTTTTGACCAAAACCCTTAAAAACATGTATATAACATGTGTAAATTTTTTCAAGAAAAAAAAAACATTGGGAGCTTTGAGTTTCCCGGGTTCTCTAAATTAAAGTGGGTTTTCTATACATCCTTCCCCTATATATATATATATATATATATATATATATATATATATATATATATATATATAGGGTTGGGCTATATAGAAAACCCTAAATATTTAAGAAACCTGGAAAACTCAAAGCTCCCGACTTTTTTTTTTTTGAAAAAAATAACACATGTAATATACATGTTTTTAAGAGTTTTGGGCCAAAAAAATCAAAAAAGCGCCGAAGGGTTTTTTTTTAAAAAAAACAAATTTCAGCAACTTTCGGCATTTTTGTCTAACACATGTTAGGCAACCGGACATTGCTGAAATTTGTTTATTTTTTTTAAAAAATCCCTTCGGCGCTTTTTTGTTTTTTTTTTGCCCAAAACACTTTAAAACATGTATATTACATGTGTTATTTTTTTCAAAAAAAAAATGTCGAGAGGTTGGGTAAAAATGGGGGGAGATTTGAGTTTCCAGAGTTTCCTAAGAATTTAAGGGTTTTCTGTCTAGCATTCCCCTATATATATATATATATATATATATATATATATATATATATATATATATATATTATGTGCTAATTTCTTTTACAGACGAGCTTCTATTTTAAATTATGGGCTCGGTGTTTTACTAATAATGGCTTTATATTATCTCAGCTTAGCTTATATTCTCAGGGCACATGGCTGGTCAGGTATTTCAGGATGTATGGTGGGAACTATGGTTGTAACTGTGGCCAGATTTAAAGGTATATATAAGATCCTGAGATTCCCCGCCATTGATTCTACCATTTTTCCCTTGGTGCTAACCCTGGTGTCGTTAGGGTTTCTTTTAGGTTAATTATGGTTAATGGTTTGAAAAATCATTTGGAGAGATTCTGGGTAAACACATAGGTTTATTTCTTCAGTCATATATAAAAGCTTATTTTTCTGCAGAAGGTATTTGATTATTATATTGTATATATTATCAAGAAATTTGTGTCTTGCACATACATATGTATAAATATAAGGTTTTAAAATTTCTTGTAATGTATACATTTAATACCAATTCATAAGAATCCAGTTATATAACTAATTGTACTAATTATCATGTTTATTCCCTTAACTTTGTTTATTCCTTTAGACTAACAAGATAAATTAGATTTATTAAACATAATATTTTGGAACAAAAAGAAATTCATCAAAAGGAATAAATTTAATAAAGATATAAATTTTCTGGTTTCTTTTAGAACAAATTAATCTTTAACTGACAGGTTGACTCATTTTTGGTTATATCATATTTAGGACTTGATTCTTATTATATTTATTTATTAAAGACTTATAATAGATAATACAAAGTTTAGCATTTCTAAATTTGATTCTTAATATATTAAGTAATGAAGTATCATTCTCATATCAGAATATATATACATAAGACTTAAATATGGTTTAAGAAATGAAGTAAACTTATGAAATGATAAAAATTGTTTCTTCTTAAGATATATATATATATATATATATATATATATACATATATTTTAAACCATATAGTTATACTGTACTAAATGTTTTTGTACATATTTTTAGTTTATGGATGAAACATCATTAATAATATTGATACAGGTTATATAATATATATATATATATATATATATATATATATATACACGTCTGACTTACATATAATTAAAGAAATAAGTTTAAGCTATTTCCTGTTGATATATAGGTACTATTATGTATTAAAATCATTTAATTACATAGTAATAAGTTGTTGTACATATTCCTGTTTCATATATACAGTTTTGTAAAATATTTTACATTTTTCATGGTATATGTATATGTGCTTATGTGGATATAATCATATGGAATAATATTTTTATAGAGTTATCAAGAAAATCATGTCTTTAATTATTGTATCAAAACATGTTTTAAGTATGCTTAAAATATTATATTTTAATAGAATTACTATAATTATATGTTTTGCCAAAACTTTGACAAATATATATCTTTACGTTGAATAAAATTTTGGGTTATATCACAAATTGGGAAAAATACTGCTTGCATCGAGTAATATTCTGATATTTTAGTGACATCATGCCTAAGGGTGTTATTGTATATCTTTGATTAAGAAATTCACAATATTATCATAATTTATATTAAATTGTATTCACGTAAATAGATAGATATCACAAAATTTAATATTAATATATTATGAATATATTTCCTTTATATATTTATAGCATAACATATTGTAAGATACAAATAGGGGTTTCAGATATTGAGAATTTGAATGACATAAAATCATTTAGGTATAACACATAAATTGTATTATCTTAATATTTATATTATGATATTTTCCAAATATCATATCTGAAAGAAGGAAATATTATTATAAGATTATAAAGTTCACATTGAATTATATTCATACAAATATATGATATACATAATATATCATAAGAATTGATAAGACATAACATTATAATATTATCCATTTATATACATACATAAAATTTTATATATAACGTAACTGTAAGATACAAATATGGGTAACATATAGTGGGAATTCAAAATTTCTGTAAACGACATAGAAATCATATTAGACATATTAAGATTTTATGTGTTACAGAATAACACAAAAGATATTAATTGCCTAACATAAATATTCAAGGTTTAGGTATTAGAAGAACACCTAAACGGCTTAAACCAGTGACATTGCTCTGATACCACCTTCTGTCACAGCCCCCGACCCCACCCTGGGAGCGGGAGCCGCGAACCAGTCAGATGGTATTGGTGTTTATTAATTTGGCAGCGGAAATTTTCATCAGGACCGTAGTTTCGAAATATTTTTATCAGAGTTAAACACCAACAGGTTTAAAATAGATGAATGGGATAAAACCCAAGTTTTGCTGATAATACATTTATAATAAGTAAGTGGGACAAAACCCGATTTTCATTTGTAATATACTTATAGCAAATAACCCTAATTATTGAAAACAATTCTCCTTTTTAATTAGGTAACTTTTATGGCCACTTTTCTAAGCCTTTAATGCTCTCCAGCTGGCTTTTATTGGCGTCACACTAAGTTACCTGAAACACGTGTTTAAAAGATTTTATCACCAAGAAATACTTGTGAGTGAATCCCAGTTTAATCAAAAAAAGTTTTATCATTTTACAGCATTGAGGGCAATCCAAAAATTACATTTGTTTCCATCTACTTTAATTACCACCCACGGTACTGTCAATCCTGACTGGTGGTAATGTTACTACTCACAGTGTAGTAACAAATTTTGTATACAAAACCCCAACATACCGACGATAATTGTAGAACACAAATACTCAATCACTGTTAATTATTAGGTAAAAACAATTGAGATTTTGTAAAAATAATTTACAAAAAGAAGGATTAACTCACATTGCTAATTTAGGTATTTCCTTGTGACTTCCTGGTTATAATCTATTAAATTAAACAATGCACATGCGTTAGTATAATAACCAATTTACATTAGCTATATCCCTCTCCCCGAGACAGAACTCCAACGACTGAGTCGGGCAGAACCTTTACATGCGTTACGGAGCTCTAGATCAATCGGGCAGAGTAACTAATACGTAACCGGGGGTTATAATACTTACAACGAGGCAGAGCTTCGCTTTTTAGTGGGTATTATGCACGGGTATTATAATTACTATTCAGAAGTTGAAAAGATTTTCGAGAAATGAACGATTTCAACTGAAGCTTGAACTCCTCATTTATAGGGCTGGAAATGGGGCTCTCCCGCCCTGCGAGAGAGTTAAAACAGGGCTTCGCGGCCCGCGAGGGCTATAAAGGTGGCAGTAGGGTTTGCTGAGTCATCAGTGGTCTCGACGCATGTCCTGACACATGGCTTGATTGTATGTCGGGCAAGGAATGGGCCTCACGCCCCGCGAGAGCCAGGCTAAGAGGCGTCGCGCACCGCGAGCGAACTCTAAATTTTGTTTTATTTGAATTTTGTTTAATTAAAGATATTCCAGGGCCGTTCTTCGTATACGGGGTGTATTTAGAAGCGTTTAGGGGTGTTTCTTGAGGGTTGTTATAAAAGGGGTTTTTGGTGTTCTTGAATTTATGGGTTTAGGTTTCACTTTGTTCATATCTTGGAAGATGAAAATAGGTGATTAAGATGTGTCCAGATTTTATGTTGTTTGTTCTTCAAGAGGATGATGATTTTTTTAAAGTTGATGATGATAATGATTTTTTTGAAGATGAAGTTGATAATGAATGTTCATGTTCATTTTAGGATGATGATATTAGACCCGGATCTTCGAGATGTTCATGTTCTTGAAGATGTTATATATTGCATTTAATAATTAATAATTAATTGTGAGGTCCATTTGATATTTTAAATGATTAATTAGTTTTTTCTTATATTTAAAAAAAGAAAGGGGTAATTTCGTCATTTTACATAGATTTAACGGAGAAAATTAACAGACATCCACTCCAGGGACTATCCAAGTAACAAACTGTCAAACAACAGGGAGCACCGGTGTAATTTCCAAAAGTTGGGGACTATAGGTGTTATTTTACAAAACCACAGGGACTATCCGTGCATTTTACTCTAAAGAATAAATACATTACAACTAAGGGGCTGTTTGGTAGCCTCTTATTGACCATTCAGATACTACCTCTTAATGGTTTAAAACCTCTGAATGAATAAGAGGTGACCTCAAGTCTGAATGGTTAAGAGGTAACCTCGGAATGGTAAATCATCACATGTCACATTCTTCTACCTTCTCATTAGTAAAATTATTAATGGTTCCATTAAGAGGTAGCCTCTTAATGACCATTCAGAGGCTACCAAACAGCCCTAAGTGTTTTTATGTAGCAATACTTTCAATGGAAAGATGAGTTGAAATTCCTATTTCACCTCTGTTGGGTGAAGTGCATTAAGGGAAAGTTTCCTGATTTATGGAAGAGAGCTCGAGATAAAATCAAGGGCCATGTGATCCAAGAGGGTAAAGAAGTTTGGAGCGATTTGACTTCCATTCTTTTGTAAGCCACTCTGGATTATTAAAGAGTCTTGTACAACACTAGTGGAGGCTGGGTATACCGATTTGTGGGAAGAAAAGTCTTCTCAAAACAATGAAAACAGAGAAAAAGCAATTGGATGGAAACATACATATGGCTCAAGGAGCTTTGTCACAGTCAGAAATGCTAATTTGTCATCTTCTAACACACACATACACATACATACATACATACATACATACATACATACATACATACATACATACATACATACATACATACATACATACATACATACATACATACATACATACATACATACATACATACATACATACATACATACATACATACATACATACATACATACATACATACATACATACATACATACATACATACATACATACATACATACATACATACATACATACATACATACATACATACATACATACATACATACATACATACATGCATGCATGCATGCATGCATGCATGCATGCATACATACATACATACATACATACATACATACATACATACATACATACATACATACATACATACATACATACATACATACATACATACATACATACATACATACATACATACATACATACATACATACATACATACATACATACATACACTACAAAAAAAGATCGCATTCGAGGACTAAAAAATTAGTCTATGATATACTCCTAAGGGTGGGGTTCGGCTACAAAGTCAATTTTTCCTACAAAGTGTAGAAAGTCATAAAACACTGCAATTTCAGCCATAAAACACACCCAAAACCCATAAATAACATAGAGAAGATCACTAAAACACAATATCCAAACCCTAACAGTCCTTAAATACTTCAAACACACCATCATACAACTATGAATATAAAACACAACATGATAATCAATATAAAACACACTAATGTTAGTCATTCGATAATCAAAGCCTTATCATCCAAAACACAACACAAAACCCACAAATATGGTGTTTTAGTAATCTCCACTATGTTATTTGTGGGTTTTGAGTCTATTTTATTCTTGGTGTTTTATGACTTTTTACACTTTGTAGAAAAATGGACTTTGTAGCCTACTCTCACCCTACTCCTAAATCAGTCTCTAATGGTTATTAGGGACCGATTTTGTCAGTCCCGAGTCAGACCTAGATACTTTCATTAGTAGCTAAATTTTAGTCCGGATTGTATAACACCAACAATGGCTAACATTCAGTCTCTCATACACATAAAAGGAGTCCTCCAGTTATCCTTCCGTACCACATCATTTTATTCTCGAATATATTTTGATGGTTACTGAAAATCAGTCCTCGATACCAAGCTTTTCAGGGACTGAAAATCACTACTTAAACCTTGTCTATTTTGTCTCAACTACATTTAGTTAGCTTCGGGTTCCATTTGTAGAGACTGAGAATTAGTCCCTGATAACATACCATTCCAGTCCTTAATATATTTTTTAGGGTCTGAAAAATAATCTTAGATTTCATGTTATTTAGTTTCAAACATGTTTTTCAAAGAATGAAAATACATATCTTTTAAGAACTTTTTCAGTCCCGAATACATACCATTTTAGTCTTTAAATTATCTTTTAAGGACGGAATAATAATCCTAGATGTCATTATTTAGTCTCAAATATATATCTTAGAGACTGAAATTTTGTTCTTTTAAGAACTTTTTTATTGTGAAATATGTTTTTTTGGAGACTAATAATTAGTCCTTAATATGTTAATTTCGTGACTAAAAAATAGCCGCCGACTCTACTACGATTGTTTCTAGAGTGTGTTTTTGGAGATTGAAAAATAGTCTTTGATTCTAGACTTAACAGTCCATAACATGTATGAACATTTGGTAATATATTTACTTTTTAGGACTATTAAGAATCTTAAATACAATATTAGTTCATTCCCGACAAATTAAATCCATAAGATTATAGCGTGTTAATTCTAAACTATGAAAACTATAAACAATCAAACATATAAGCAAATAATTCTAAGTAGATCACTCCTGAACTTTAAAACAATAATCAAAGTATCAGGGACTAATTATTAGTCACAGACATCAATAAAAAAAACCAGTCTCTAATACAATTATTAACTAATAAATTAGTCCTAGATAATATGTATCCGAGAATGATAGATCAGCCCCTCGTAATTTAGTTCCAAATGGTCGCTTTTCTTGTAGTGATATAGACACACACATACACACTGGAGCAGATTCATAGATACGGAATATTTGGTCACCAAATTCATAAATTTGAATCTCATTCACCTGCTAAGAACTTATCCAACAATTGATATTATAAAAAATGAGTTAAGTGGAATTTCCGTCCCTGTGGTTTGTCCACTTTTGTCATTTCCAGTCAAAGTTCAGAATATACCATTTTCCTCCCTGACATTCTCGAAACGTGCCATTTAAGTCATATAGCTAACCCCAGTTAAAAAAAAACTCACAACTCAGTTCGTCATTTTACTCTAGATTTTTTATTTTTTTACACTTCTTCCTACTACTACTATTATTACCACACACAATCTTTTTCACTTCCTCCCACTCTCTATATCACCACCACCACAACCACCACCGGCACGACTAGACAACCACCACCTGTTAAATATGTTTGACTGTTGGTGCATATTCTGTGACAACAACTTAATAGTTTAAGTATTTAGTCTTTGGATATTTTGTATTGGGCTTAGCATTATTGGTTAGTGAGTTATTTGTTGTAATGGGCTAGGAGAATGGCCAAGCCCAGACCAAAGCCCAGTATGCAAACATGGCTGTAGTATATAAACAGCATTATGCATTAGGGTTAAGGTTAGCCAGTTAGGAGACAGTTGATAGAGTTTGAGAAATCTACAGTGAGTGGCTTAGAGATTTCTTGTGGGTCTTGAATTGATTGTAAACCTTGTGTTGTATAATCAATAGAAGACCCGATTGAAAATGATTGTTTCGTGTTCTTCATCTTGATATTCTTGCGTCTGTTTGTTCGATTGATCAAGGGGATTCCGCACCCTTGGTTAGTTATCGGTCTTGTTACGATCCATACGGGAAAAGGGGACCTACATTTGGTATCAGAGCTTTTGCTCTTGTGCGTGGTTCAAGACTGATTTACTAGAAACGAGTTTTATTGAAGATTTTCGGTGGAAAAATTCATAAGTCACGAAGAACAGGAAGAACAGCAAAGAAAAATTCAAAATCTGATGTTTTGATCTGATTTGGTGGTTGTGGTTGACTGTTTTTGGAATTTTAGGATTTATTGTTGGAAAGATTTTAAAGAAATTGATTTTCGGAGTTATTGTTGATTATTCTGGATTGCTAATTTTTAGGGATTGATTTCTTAATTGGCTGGAGGCAAAGGAGAAATCAGTGTACGAGAATATAGGGTGCTGGTCAACTGTGCGATTTCATAAGTGTGCGATAAGTCATCTGTGCGGCTAAAATTTATCAGTGTGCGAGATCCTTTGTGCGACACGATTACTGTGTGACCTGAAATTGTACGAGTTCAACAGTGTGTGGTACTAGTGTGCGAGTTATATAGTGTGCGAGCGCATCAGTGGGCGACCTTTACAACTGTGCGACGTGTTATTCAAGTGTGCGAGTCTAAAGTGTGCGGCTGGGTTAGTGTGCGGCTAGTTGTGTGCTGATGGATCAGTGTACGCCCAGATCTATGGTGTGCAAACTGATCAATTACGGGCCCAAGTAACAAGAGTGCGGCCCCAAATCTTGAGGTGTGCGGTCCATTTAAGGAGTGTGCGCCTTCCTTGGTAGTGTGCGAGCTCAAGTGTGCAACTCCTTAGAGGTGGAATTTTAATTGGTAGCGTAGCTAAAAATTCACGTTTTCGTGAATTGAAATTTATCCGTAGATCATATCAGTAAACCGTTTGCACCGTTGGATTCCTTGTATTTTTAGGGCAAAAAAAAAACTCTGGAATATCCCAAAATAGGTTTTTGACATTATATATCATTGGATTCGTAATTTCGAGACGAATCCAATGGTATAATTTGATAAAAATAGTTTTTAGATAAATTTTGTACGGTTTATCAGTACGGTTACGGTAAAAGCTCGACAAGGACCAGTAGAGAAGCTAGATTTGGATTTTGACACAGGTTACCAAAGTCCATTTAAACTTTTACGCTGCGTGATGGCCAAAATAGATGATGTCAGCGAGATTATTAAAAATTGGCCAAAGCTTATAAACGTCAAAGAATATGTTGACTGGAAGAAGAAGTTTATGGCATGTGTTCAGAGTGAAGATTCTAGGATGTGGAGCTGTATAATAGATGGATACATTGCTCGTATATATGAAGTTGATGGGATAATTAAGGTGACTTCATATGAGAAGATGCAAGATTCTAAGAAACGGATGTTTAATGCTGAAAAGCGAGCTTTAGCAACGATAAAGAAATCCTTACCAGTGGAAATTAGTTATAGTTTCCAAAGTTACAGGACTTCTAGAGAGCTGTGGGAAGCTTTGGAAAGACGTTATAAGATCTCTTCAAGAGTGAATACATGTGATCAAGCATTGGTAGCTGAGCTTGCAGCTGTGAAGATAGGAGAAGTAGCTGCTGAGGTAGAAGAAAAGAAGAAAGCTGATGAGCAGAATGCTGAAAAGATGGATGCAGAAGTTTCAAAGGGCTTGAATGATGTGAATGGACTTACAACAGAGGTGAAGGTAGCATCAGAATCTGTAAGTCATACATGTCTTAATTGCACTGAACTACAGGGTAAAGTTAACAGACTATCGGAGCAAAACAAAATTCTGTTAGCTTGTTTAGAAAATTTAAAAGAGTCAAATGTTCTTTTGATTAACAAAGTGTCAAATTGCTTCAATAAACTCAAATCAACTGAACAAGAAATCAGCAGTTTAACAAGCAAAGTCAATGAACAGTCATAGATTATTGATTTGGCTCGTGAAACTGTGAAAGAAATGACTAATGAGCTTTCAGAAAAGTGCACAGAATTGGCTGATGCGCAAACCAAAATTGTAGAGCTTCAGGGTAAGTTAGGAAAATTTGGAAAATCTTCGTTAGTCAGGACTCATATTCAGAAGGGTTTGAAAAAGAGTAATGATAAAACAGGGGTGGGGTTTAGTAAAGCTTCATCTTCTAACAATCAAGATTACTCCTTTTTACCAAATGAAGATGAGCTAATTGATTTTGTAACCACTGCACAAGTAGTAGTGGATCCGATAGCTGTGGACTTGCCAAACAGTTTCTTTGAAAGAATCTGTGGGGTCTAACAGTACACCTCATAAAGTGGATGAGGATACTGAACACGAAAATGTCAAAACATTTAAAAAGGGACCGAATAAAAAGAAAAGTTATAAGATCTTGTTTTAAATGTCACAACAAAGGAGTTGTGGCGAGTTGTTGTCCTTTGAAGAAAGGTAAGAAAAAAGTTGATGAGGTTAAGGATGGGAATCAGGTTGGGTCAAGCAATAGTGTAAAATCAATTTGTCAGACAAAGAAACCTGAAGTTCAATCTAAACCTTCGACTTCGAGAAGATTTGATAGACCAAGAAGCATTTCTCAACACTTTAGTCATTTTAATGGTAAATCAAATCGATCTCAAAATAGAAACTTTGAATATCTGATGTGCGTGAAGTGTGCTATATTTTTAATGTATATTTTAAGCCCTTTTACACTTTTTAGCCAAGTTTTAAATTTATAAAACACGATATTTACTAACACTCAACACACATATGGGCAAGTGCACCCATTGTGAGCGTAGTATAGTATTGGTAAGATACCGAGGTCGTCCAAGGACACAAGAGCTTTTATTACCGGTTTATCCTCAATGTCTAATCAAATCAAATGTTAGAAAAAAGGTTTTTAAACTAGAAAAATAAAACTAACTAAAATGTTGAAAAATAAAATAAAAATAAAAACAGATAGACAAGATAAATCACTTGGATCCGACTCGTGTGTAGTGTAACCTTTTATTATTTCTGCACTTTTGCACTTTTTACGAGATTATCTTAGTTATTGTAGTAGGCCCCTCTTTTGAAGGTGACATTACCCTCAACCCAGTAGTTTGAGTCAGCAAGGATACAATCCTAAAGGGTCGGATTATTGAAAGATAATTAATTAAGTTATTAATGCATAATGTGGTAGGCCCCTCTTTTGAAGGTGACGTTACCCTCGGCTAAGTAGTCTGAGTCAGCAGGGATACAATCCTAAGTAGCCGGGTTAAAGTTTTAATAGTAGCTTACATATGAGGGGATCAAAGAGTTTGAACCCCCACCATCCAATACCAGTGGGTATTAAAGGAGGTCCTACTAAATTTGACCCAGGTCCTTTGAAGGATCTATACACTGAACAAGGCAAGACTCTTACCAAACCATTCCCTTAGCCCCCGACCAGGTAGCCAACATATCTCCATATAGACCGTGGAGATATGAATGGTGAAAATCTTTTATTTTATATAGACAGTAAAATAATGCCAAGATACCACGGACAAACGATAAGGAAGAATCACCTTCAACATAAGAAACTAGTTATTAAAGTCATTAATACATAATCAAAGAAAAAGTGCGAAAAGATTAAAAATAAAAAGTATTACACTAAACACTTGTCTTCAATAAGTGATGTAAGAGACTTAGGCAAACATGGCCTTTGATTGTCAAGAACTCTTACGATCAATCTTGGATCCCGAGACGACTCACACACTCTATGATGGATGATGGATGATGGATGATGGTGGTGGATGATGGTGTTGTGATGGTGGTGGGTGGTGGGTGAAGTGTGAGAGAGGTGGTGTACCAAGGGATGGTTTGCAAATGAGCCAAGCACCCCTATTTATAGCCTGAACAGTAGCTCGGGCACGGCCCCGTGTCCATTGGGCACGGCCCCGTGTCCATCCTCCTTCTCATTCTTCATTAATTGCAGTTTGTCTGCATTAGTTGACCACGCCCCCATGTCCGCTAGGCACGACCCCGTGTGCAGAAGCGTATTTGTACTATCAAGATTTCCTCAGATTCTGTAGGATCGCGTTCGGCCCTGATTGAGTCGATCAGAAGACTTCCTATCCAAATCAAGAGGCGGAAACTAATGATTTGGTGCTATTTCAGTTGGATTCACTTTAAATTGCTGTTGTATTGATCTTGATATCGTTTACAGACTCTGACAGCACTTCGGCAGCACTTCGTAGCTTGCCGGAAGAATACACACACAACTCACTACTTAGGTTCCGCTTGAAATGACTGCCTATATATAGGAGAGGGACTTTCGCTTATACGGTCATGTCCGTATAAGCTGACCTACATCAATGACGAATAAGCGGAACTATCATGTTCACATAAGCGAACCTATTTCACTTTGACACATAAGCGAACCTAGCCAAGGACACATAAGCAAAACCCTAGCTAATAAACATTTCTTGGTTTTTGTGCCATGTCTAATCTATACAACACTAAGACTCGATGGAAGACGTAGTCGACAGACGTAGTGCACCAACAGACTCCCCCTCGGATGTTGATGGAGTCTTCGAGTCTTCGATTGTCAACCTACAGTCTTTATCAGTCTTCAATCTTCCTCTGAAGTATTTATCATTGCAAGAATCCGCAAACTCTATCTTCATCATCAACAAACTCCTCTCTCTCGGATGTTGACACGATGTCTTCAGACTCCCCCTCTCAATCTGCTGGGATCGTAGTCTGGAATTCACAGCTTCAAAATTTATCTTCAAGATCGATACCTGGCTCTATTCCATCATAGAATAGTCTCCTGGCACATATATACCTGCACAATCTCTACCCAAACATAAGTTTCTTCAAAGATTAAATCTTTTCAACAAATTAGAAATTATGTTGGTAAATTACAGTAATGATTTTGCATTCAGGATCTGTTACTGACTCTTATCATTTTCACATACACTCCCAAACCTGTTCTTCAAGTTTAGCACTTAGAACTTCGAAAATCAGCTTTTCAACACCAGTTGTCGAAAATCTTTTTGTATTTCCTGAAAGAAAGTAACTAACACCACTTGCAAAAATACGAAACAATGCAGAAAAGAAATATTTACAAATAATATTTTGTGAGTTCGTGCAAGAGGATCATATCAGTCTTAAGACATATCATCAACACCGTTAAGCTTTATTTCATTTTAAGCTCTAAACAATTTACCTAGATTGTCAGTGTGTTTGTCCTCTTAAATTTTCACACAGATTTCAACTGTTTCGAGATATGCAATTAGTGTCTTAGATACTTAAACTTATCCGTGTGTCCCACTATTTGAATATACTCCCGTATCCAGATCCCAATATTCAGTCTTACAGGTGAGTATACCACAGATGATATCTGTAAAAAGGGGTTATGTGCGAGGGCCGTGAGAGCTCAGGTCGATACTTCCGTATACGCAGAGAGATGGCGGCTTCGACTTTTGGTGTGTCCCCTTTAGAGGATCTTTTAATTACAACAGCAGTGACTATCAATTTTATTGTTTCATCAGCATGCTGAGGGCGAGCTTATATTTCAAAGCTTTTTGTAGAAAGCATTATCCGAGGACTAGGTCAGTATTTCCATACAGCAGAAGTCCCGGGATAATACCCCAGATATCACTGAGCATAAAGACCTAGTATCTCAGAATAAGGGACCTTTCAAACAAGATTTCAGGGGTTACCTATATATCCAAGCAGTTTTGTAAACCCACAGAATAAGCAAGTTTGAAATTTAGGTTTATATCTCTTTACAGTTTACTAAATGTGCGAAAATCTACTGACACATCCACAGTAAGATTGTTTATCACATTTTGACTTTACATTTCTTTAGCATGCTGTGATAGTCCACTGATGTACTATCATTTCCTCTTTTATGCAACAAAAACTCATTTTTCAGTTTTATCATGTTTTTTGTCTTTTTCAAATTTTCTGATGTTTTTGGATTTTCTAAAATTTCTTACTCCCCCTAAAATTCAAATACATCTAAAGAAAATTGAAAACAAACTATACAGAACATGACAACTGATATCGAATCGCTTCAAATCTCCATCCGTTTGGCTTAAACAATCAGAACTCCCCCTCACAACAAACTATTTTCCCATAATGATTTCAAAACACTCAAGTTTGTTTCAATCAAAATGGTTTTTCCGGAAAATAAGTTTGATGGATTTTACCACTTGTAGATTTGTCAATTAACAAATTCGGGGATGTGGTTTATCATATTGTCATTCAACCACTAGTAGGAACAATTCAAGTACAAATTAATGTCCTTGATTTACCATATGCAGATATGCACAAACAAATCTTCAAACCTGTTTTTCAACCAATTACCATCTGTTGATTGAATTCTCAAGGTGCCGATTCCTACTCCTTGCTTACAAACCTGGGAGTTCCGGCAAGTCCTGCAAAAACTTCTCAAACACATTATACAAACATGATAAAGAATGATGCCGATTCCTGATCCACAATTACCAACTTGGGATCTCCGGCAAGTCAGGTTTTTATTCTTTGAAAAATATATCCACCCAAGCCTGACCTTCCTTGGGTGTAACAACATTTTCTTCATCTTTACTTTTAACGGACTTGTGAACCCCTCTTTTGGCAGCATAAAATTCTTTAACACCTTTGGCCTTACCATTGACCATTTTGCCAAAAATGTGTTTCACATTTCCATTGAAAGTCTTTTCGACATCAAATTTCTTCTTATCAGAATAAAATTGATTTGAAATTTCAACTTTTCCAACTTTCTTCATAAAATTTTCAGCACGCAACGGTGGAAAATTTTCATCGTTCATAGTTGGAACTTTTCTATCAACCTTTTTCTCAACACGTGGCTCCTCTGATTTTGTGGAATCAGATTCATCACCAGAATTGTTACCTGAACCTTTCACAAACCATTTTTTATTTTTTACATTTTCTTTTCCTTTTGAAGCACTCTTTGAACATTCTCCTTTTTCAAAAATTGAATTTTCAAAACTAGTAAACTTCCGGGTTGACAGTTCAGTCTTCTCGACAATCTTTTCTTTCATTTTACCAGAGACTTCCTGTTTTGGCTTGAATGTCTTTGGACAATTCTTCGCAACATGACCAACAGTTTTATACTGGAAACATGTTCTCTTTTCAATCTTTTCCTGAACAACATTTTTCTTCAACTCTTCTTGCTTCTTGGCAAGGAATTCCTGATTTGTTTGCTTTCTGAATGATCGTTCTTTTTCAGCTTCTGTCGTTTTCCCTGAAACAAACATAGTTTTTGGTTTATACATTTTTTCATTTTTATAGTTTTTTGGTGGAACAAAACCAAGACCTTTCTTTTTAAAATTACGATTATGGTTTGGTTTCTTTTGGAAACTATAACCACAATTGTAACCCATTTTCTTATTAATTCTTTATTGAACTCTTGAGGTGTAAGGATTAGGTTTTTCATTAAAACACAAGTTTTTTATTTCAGAAATATTAATTTCTGTGAGTTTGAAGACCTTTTTAATCAGTTCAGTTTTAACACCTCTTATTAGAAAAACATCATCAGAATATAATTTGTCAGAATCTTTCAAAGTATAAGCCACTTTGAATGATTCATCATTCAAATTAGATTTTGACATCAAAAACTCTTTATCATAAACCCGTTTGTCCTTTTTGAATGTCGGCTTTGACGCATTGGACCCAGACTTTGACTCGGGTTTGAACTCCTCACTGTCATCTTTATCTAACACCTGATCGACCACACTTTTTATCAACTTTAACTCATGATTAGTGTCGGATGACGTGTATGTGACATCAATATTTTCTGGCAAGTTATCCGATGGCCCAGACTCCCATTCTAAGTTTATTGCTTTTTCGACTCTCTCGGAATTTGGATTTCGAGGTGAATATCCATTTTCGACCGGGGGCAGACATCTATTGTAGACCACACTTGATTTCTTACCAGAAGTCTTCACTTTTTCTTCATCTTTTGTCACAGATTTCTTTTCTTCGGACGTCTTCACTTCTTCAAACGTCTTCAAATTCTCCACAACCGGATAAATCCTGTCAACAACAAAAGTAGAACATGAGTAACTTTCTAATAACTTTTTAACTTTATCAGTTTCTATCTTTTTTGTTGCTAACTCCAACTCCAGATCAGCACATTTCTTTATATGAAAATTAGCATCATCAAGCTGTCTCAGGTACGCTATCTTTAGTGTATTCATTGCCACATCTTGTTCACCACTCAAATCAGTATACTTGTTGATTTCTCTGTTCATTGTAACATAGGATTCTTTCAATCTGTTTATATTATACAACAACTCATTGCTCTGCTTGATTAAAGAATCACAATTCATGCACTTTTCAGGAATTTTGACAGGTTCAGCATCAACTTTTACTTCAAATTCAGGAACCTCTTTGACTTTTTAGTTTGATCGTAAAAATTCAGCTCTTCTCTTTTTCTCAGCTTTAGCTTTTAATCTCTCTTCTTCTTCTTCATCTTCTTCTTCTTCTTCTTCTTCTTCTTCGAGCTTCCTTCGTCTTGCTTCAGCAACTTCTATGACTTTTCTGCTTCTTTCTGCACATTTCAAATCATAGGCATTAGCAATGAAAGCATGAGCATTGAAAAGGTTGTTGGACATTTCTTTGGCCATGAGATCTTTATCTGGGCAAAAATCGTCCCAACGGAAACCTTCAGCCAACTTTTCATCATCTTGTGCTGCCAAACACACTTTGCTGTTTGTTGGAATATATTTATCCCATGAAAAATTTTCATATTTGCTTAGACATGCTCTTTTTGACCCGTCAATCACATATCTCCCGTGAGCAGTTTGTGCCTGATGCTGTGCTGGTGGTGTGACTTGATGATAAATCGCCTTTTTGTGATAATCGTTGTTTCCAAAAGGATTATGGGCACCAGTAGCTTCACGATTTTTGCACTCCCTCTTGAAATGCCCCTTTTCCCTGCAACGAAAACACGTAACTTTAGATTTATCAAAGCCTAAAGTTGAAACATTTGCATCACGGAAATCATCTCTTCCCGTAATTTGTTTAAACTTCTCAGCTCGTCTCATCACACTAGCCATGCACCATTTTATGTCCATTAATTCCATCTCCTCCGCATCAATTTGATCGTAATCCTCTTTCGTGAGCATCGGATTACCGATCTTTCCGCCTACAAAACTACTATAAGACTCAAGAACCATTCCCAACAAAGACATTTGATTTTTAGCAATCTCTTCAGTGTAATCTTGATCATTTTCAATACTAAGAACAATATTGCACTGAAGTTTTCTTCCATTCTTTGATACAGAAATGTTTGGATCGAATGATGAAAATCTTGTGCTGCTTGATCCTTGGGATGATTTCTTTTCAGAAGAATCTTTAACACTGAAAGCAGTTTCGATTTTCGGAGAATGATTTGTTGATCCAGTAGCACCACTCTTGTAGTACAAGCTGATATCTTGTTCTCCATCGTAATTCTTCATCCTGGCAATCTTCCTCTGCTCCATCTCTTGAGCTTCCAGGTGTTTGATGAAATCTCCCAGTGTCATATTCTTGTAATCTTTTCTGTTGGATCTCAGCATCATCAGAAACGTTCCCCATGTTTCATGTGGTAGCGCATCTGCAAATTTTTCAATCAATTCATCAGTATCTTTCTTAATTCCAAGTTTTGTCATATTTCTCACCAAGTTACAATATCTGTCAATTATCTGCTTGGTGTTTTCAGTTTTCAAACCACGGAATAAATCGAATTCTTTCTTCATGAGAGACATCTTATTTTTGAGCATATCATCACTTCCAACAAATTTTGCTTCCAATTCTGTCCAGATTGAATAAGCAGTTCCATCATGTTGAAGCAATATCAAGATATCTTCTTTTATCGCTTGCTGAAGCAGACTCACCATCAATTTCTCATCTCGATATTTCTTTTTATTTTCAGTACTCATTTCTCGAATTGTTTGCTGCACACCATTTGTAACGGGTCTAACATATGGTTCTTCAGTGTGTTCCCACGCATCTAGATGATAAGCCTCGACCCAGTTTCCAAACCGTTCAGACCACACATTATAATCATCAATATCCATTAGTTTAGGCGGTTTCTGAGACACCCCGGTTTCATTTTCAATCAAAGCATTCTGAGAAATTGAGATAGGGCTAGCAAAGGCGTTATAGAATTCAATGTCCATTGTTCAAAGTTCACAAGTTCACAAATTTCCAAGCTTAGGCAAGTTTGACCCTTGAAGCGAAACTGTCACAATAAGCGAAACTACTTAATGTGTCACAAAAGCGAATCTTAACTTGTTCAGAAAAGCGGAACCTTCAAATTGTTCAAATGAGCGAACCACAAAGTTATCACACAAGCGGAACTACAAGTTGTCTGTTCAAGTGAATCTATCTAATGTCTGTTCAAGCGGATCTCTTGATGTCTGTTCAAGCGGATCTACCTGTTGTCTGTTCAAGCGGATCTCTTGAGCGGAACTGCAAACTTAGGTGACGCTGAAGCGGAACTAACTGTCCCTTGGAGCGAAACTATACTGTCACTGAAGCGAAACTACTGACATTTTCGTCCACAAAAGCGAAACTATCATGTTCCTTCAAGCGAAACTATCTGCTGATGTCACTTTTTGAAAGTGCACGAATAAGCGAAACCCCAAAAATCCTACTTTCTAGGTTGATTTTAAATCTGAAACTTTCAAGGGTTTACTAATACATGATTCCGAGTGCAGTGTGTGAAATTGAGCTGATTTTACCGTAAAAAATTTTAAAAATTTGAAGAAAGTGTAGAAAAACAGATGAAATGCAGCTGAAATGGCAAGAACTCCTCCTCCTGAGCTCTGATACCACTTGTAGGATCGCGTTTGGCCCTGATTGAGTCGATCAGAAGAATTCCTATCCAAATCAAGAGGCGGAAACTAATGATTTGGTGCTATTTCAGTTGGATTTACTTTAAATTGCTGTTGTATTGATCTTGATATCGTTTACAGACTCTGACAGCACTTCGGCAGCACTTCGTGGCTTGCCGAAAGAATACACACACAACTCACTACTTAGGTTCGCTTGAAATGACTGCCTATATATAGGAGAGGGACTTTCGCTTATACGGTCATGTCCGTATAAGCGGACCTACATCAATGACGAATAAGCGGAACTATCATGTTCACATAAGCGAACCTATTTCACTTTGACACATAAGCGAACCTAGTCAAGGACACATAAGCAAAACCCTAGCTAATAAACATTTCTTGGTTTTTATGCCATGTCTAATCTATACAACACTAAGACTCGATGGAAGACGTAGTCGACAGACGTAGTGCACCAACAGATTCTGCGAATCTTAGAGTTGACCACGGCCCCATGTTCGCTGGGCACGCCCCCGTGGTGGGTGATAGAAGCTTCTACAGCTTTGTCTTTTCTGCTGACACTTGGGCACGCCCCGTGCTCACTGAGCATGGGGCGTGTTCAGCCTTCTGTTTTCTTGTTTTGCTTGGGAAGATGCTGTCGGGAGGTCGGGCATGCCATGTTTGTTCCTTTTCTTGTATTTATGTTAGATTTAGCTGCCTTTTTGCTTCTTTTGTTCATTTTAGCTCATTTAATCCTGAAAATACAAAATGAAGACAAAAACACACTTTTTCCAACATTAGTACTAAAAAAGGGTTAGTTTTATGCCACAATTGATGTAATTTATATGTTGCATTTTGTGCACATCAATATCCAAATCGATACCAAACTGCTGGTAATCGAAATTTTCAACAAAGAAATGGATATAGGAGTTTTGGTAACTCAAATGTTCAACACAATCCAAAATTTTCTCAAAGTTCAGGTTATGATAATGGGAGAAGAAGGGTTCAAAAGAGTAATTTTCAGAGGTTGTAAACTCCAAGAGTTTATTGGAATTCTCGTGACCAACGACCTTATGAAACTTAGTCTCTGAAAGAAGTTCAAATTAGTGATGAATCTGGACAACCCAAGACCATCTGGGTTTGGGTTCTCAAGACTAATTGAGTTGCTAAGCATGTGCAGGATGACCAAGAAGGACTGTTTGATGTGTTCAACAGTGGTCATTTATGTAAAGCGTCTAAGGTGAATAATAGGTTAAAATTGCTAACGAATTATTTACTTTAGTGTTTGTTTTGATTATTCTAAACTTTAAAAGTGAAAAACCTCTTGTCAGGTTAAAGTGGGAGTTTGTGTGTGTCTTTAAATTTGTGTTTTTGAAACTTACTCCATAAAAACAAAAATTTAGGGGGAGAAATTTCCCTAAGCCAAAAAAGAGTTTTAGTTAGTGTGTGAGTTTAGGGGGAGTAAGTTATTAAATTAAAAATCATAAAAATACAAAAACATTGAAAAATGAAATACATAAAAAATAGAAAATAAAAAATGGGTTATCACTATGTGAAAAAGAATAAATGGTAGTACATCAGCAAGTTAGACTGTCACACTCAAACTGAAACTAAATTGCATAAGTGTGATAACAGGTTCATCATATGATGTACCAGTAGGCAAAAAGCATGAAATAATCAACTTACCAATGTGATATAAACCTAAATGCACTGAGTGTGAGTGGGGAACAGATCAGTGGTGTATGGTTTAATGATCTTAAATCTTGCGTTGATAGATTGCCAAAATCTGAGGTTTTGGGTCGTATGAGGGTTGTCCTTTTGCTACATCCAGATACATGCTGACCTAGGCACAACCAGGATATCTTAAAAGAGCTAAAAATGCCAAAACATGAAAATGAAGAAGCTCTCCTTGAGAGTCATTCAAATGTGCAAAATGCGTAAATCGTACCAAAAATGGTATTTGTCTTAGCACTCGTTAGATATTTTGGTCTCTTTGCTGTACGGAAGTACTAACCTGATCACCAATTATCTAAACGTTGTAAAAAAACGGACGAATTCAGTATACTCACCTACTATGATGAATATTTGTGCATACCTTGATCGCGGGGGTACATCCTGAACTGGGACACGCTAGTATATCAGTATAAAATTACCTTAACGTATCATACGGTAATGGTACTTGAAATGTTCATGCATTTTGTTTAAGTGGATAAACAATACTGACAATCCTCTTGGACTGCTTTTCACGGAAAAATATATAAAGAATTATCTAATAGTGTGAAAACAGTTTGATTTTGTTGATATGATCTTCTTGCACATGATTCTCACAAAAAGAAGTATTGTAAATATTTTGAGTTTAGTTTAGTTTTTTTAGTTGTTTTGAAAAATATCAAAAATACCAAAAAGATTTCGTTTTAAAAAGACTTCCATTTTGAACTGACAGATTGTTGTTTTTGTGTGATAAGATAAAATATTGGTTTATCTTTAAATGTGAAAAAGACTAATGGTTTTTTGAGATACTTGCTTATGTTTCTAAACAGATTGATGCAGTTATCAAAATGAAGTGCAGAATACAAGTAAAGCGCAGATTGAGAGGGAAATGCAGAATGTGTGAAAATGCATCGTAGGATCCTTCTACTACATTGCGGAAAGAGAAAGATATGGAAGAGTTGAAGTCTACTTGCTTAACCAAAGATTACTAGTTCACCGATCTACAAAAAATGAAAGTTTTAGAGATTAGAAGCATCAGCTAAGGGGGAGTCTGTTGATGTCAGAAACTGTGTAGCTGACGCTATCCAAAGACCAAAATACTGCAAGATGGTTGAAGACAAAGTTACACTATGAAGCTATTGTCAAGGGGGAGTCTGTTGGTGTATATTCTGTGACAACAGCTTAATAGTTTAAGTATTAAGTCATTGGATATTTTGTATTGGGCTTAGCATTATTGGTTAGTGAGTTATTTGAGATACTTGCTTGTGTTTATCTTTAAATGTGAAAAAAGACTAATGGGTTTTTGAGATACTTGCTTGTGTTTCTAAACAGATTGATGCAGTTATCAAAATGAAGTGCAGAATACAAGTAAAGTGCAAATTGAGAGTGAAATACAGAATGTGTGAAAATGCATCGTAGGATCCTTCTACTACATTGCGGAAAGAGAAAGATATGGAAGAGTTGAAGTCTACTTGCTTAACCAAAGATTGCTAGTTCACCGATCTACAAAAATGAAAGTTTTGGAGATTAGAAGCATCAGCTAAGGAGGAGTCTGTTGATGTCAGAAACTGTGTAGCTGACGCTATCCAAAGACCAAAAGACTGCAAGATGGTTGAAGACAAAGTTACACTATGAAGCTATTGTCAAGGGGGAGTTTGTTGGTGCATATTCTGTGACAACAACTTAATAGTTTAAGTATTTAGTCATTGGATATTTTGTATTAGGCTTAACATTATTGTTAGTGAGTTATTTGTTGTAATGGGCTAGGAGAATGGCCAAGCCCAGACCAAAGCCCAGTATGCAAACATGGTTGTAGTATATAAA
The DNA here is from genome assembly GCF_002127325.2 of Helianthus annuus. Classification (NCBI taxonomy): domain Eukaryota; kingdom Viridiplantae; phylum Streptophyta; class Magnoliopsida; order Asterales; family Asteraceae; genus Helianthus; species Helianthus annuus. The sequence goes on from NC_035435.2 coordinate 85,459,502, forward strand.
CAACATTATGCATTAGGGTTAAGGTTAGCCAGTTAGGAGACAGTTAATAGAGTTTGAGAAATCTACAGAGAGTGGCTGAGAGATTTCTTGTGGGTCTTGAATTGATTGTAAACCTTGTGTTGGATAATCAATAGAAGACCAGATTGAATGTGATTGTTTCGTGTTCTTCATCTTGATATTCTTGCTTCTGTTTGTTCGATTGATCAAGGGGATTCCACACCCTTGGTTAGTTATCGGTCTTGTTATGATCCATACGGGAAAAGTGGACCTACATTGACACATCAAGAATTAGGGTAGGCAATGTGTATGCACTGTGGGAAAGCTTTAAAAACTATTTATGCACAAACTGGTCTAAAAACTAATCAAAGCTCTTGATAACATTTTAGTGCATACTAAGAAAAACTGATTGAACTTCTGTTAAAATCTCATTAGTATCAGAACTTCCCTAGAGAGCTTTCATAAACCTGTGTTATACCTTGAAGTTTAAGTTTTCAAATACATAGTGTGAGGACCGTTTGTTATCGACGTTATGCACAGGTGATATCTATAACCTAGTCATATTGCGCGGAAATCATTACAATTAGGCGACAAGTACAAGATTAGTTAAATTTCAATGATTTCATTCATATAATAACTATTTACATCCACGAAATCAATGGACATGGCTTTGTCGTCAAGTCTGCAAAGTTCTACAAATGACTTGGACCACACGACTATTTATAGTACATGAATTACCTTCGTGCGGACCAACACTACTTCCATACTGATGAGACTACATCCATGTTAAAACAAACTTTGGTTGTATACAATGTATACGATATCTTTATATGGATCGTATAATAGTATACAACCTATATAGATAGGAACTTTTTTATGGGTTAATTTTCACACGTTTACCATTCGATCTGGCAGTCTATATAGTGTTCATAACCATCAAATTGAACGGCTTCTGCTATTAAAGAAAACATGGTTTTAGTTTTCTTTTTACTTTTAAATAAATCTCATTTCACACATTCGTGTTCGTCAATTGGACATCAATTGATGTTGCTGTCCTAGTTTAGTGGTTTGTTTGAGTTTTCTTATGATAGTGGAAGTCATCTATCATCAGTCGTGCTTGCTAAAAAACGCAGTGATTATCAAGAGTCTGAGTGTTCTTTCTCTTTGAATAAATGGGATTTGTTAAATGAAACATGTGAAATGTCGGAAACAGTCTCTGAAACTTTCAATAATATCATCATCCCATCAAGGAAAACTGGTTTTAGTTTTCTATTAATTTTAAATAAATCACATTTCACATATTCGTGTTCGTCAATTGGACATCATGTTGATGTCCTAGTTTGGTGGTTTGTTTGAGCTTTCTGTTCTCAAGTTCACAATTATTATCAAGAGTCTACGTTAATAATGACCATTCGATCTGGTCGTCTATGTAGTGTTCAGAACCATCAAATCAAACGACTTCTGCTATCAAGGAAAACGGGTTTCAATTTTCTTTTTACTTTTAAATAAATCCCATTTCACACATTCGTGTTCGTCAATTGGACATCAATGGTAACAACTACTAATGGATATGGATATGTTGCATAATTCATTTAGTTTCTGTTTGGCACATTCAATCTTCGTTGCTTCACTAAAATTAACAAGGTGGTCTCGGTTGCATGAAGCTTTGATGTATGTTGCAAGTTAAATCCACAATCAATGTATGTTGGTTAATTGTATGTATTGCATTTGCGTTAACACATCTCATTTCATCTTTTTTACTCTTTTATTCGATTTAAAAAAAAAATCTTTTCAACAATCAGTAAACAAATACACAACGGTTTTCCAATTCCAGATCAGTAATGTAAGGAGAAGCGTTGAGACAACGAACATCCATCAAGCTCAAAAAGAAAACTTGTGTTTCCCATAGTCACAAACGATTGCGGTTTGTATTTCCCATAGCCACCGTTCCCATAGTAAAAAACGGTTGCGGTTTGCAATTCCCGGTTGTACCACGAGTGTTGAAGAAGGTTGGTTAATTTTGTCGTGTTCCGATCCCATCCTTCTATCTATTTCACAATCAAATCAACTCATCCTCCGATTTAAGCGGTGTGTTCCGATCAATGTTTATCGATGTTTGTCTAGAGAATCGCTTTTATCATGTGTTATATGCTAACAACTACCAAGGGGATATGGATATGTTGCATAATTCATTTAGTTTCTGTTTGGAACCTTCAATCTTCATTGCTTCATTAAAATTAACAAAGCGGTCTCAGTGTGTACAAGACAAATGTGTTTACATGCAGTGTACAGTTTTCATTGACTTAATACAAATACATAGACAACAAATGAGATCCAGTACAATTAGCCGCAAACTTGTTACAAACCTTACAAACACAATAAAATTGTGTCTATTCACTACATCAGTTGTCGCCATTTCTAAAATATTATGGCTGTGGGAAATGTTTTAAAAATCAGATGCAACTTTACGGCACGCTTACCTTAATCACATCTTTGAGCTAACTGCCGATATCTCATCCTTCTTTTCTAAGCTTTTCATCAACGGACTGATCGGTAACGTTACTCTTCTTGGCTTTGTTTATCTACCCATTGATTAAGCAAGAAGTTGCTATCAAGTTTACAAATGCAAAAGCTGGTTTCAGTTTTCTTTTACAACTGGTTAATTGTAAGTATTGCATTTGTGTTAATGAGATGTTAAATGTTTTACTTCAAATTTTCAACCCTAGTTTCCAACATAACACACCACATTTCATCTTTTTTACTCTTTTATTTGATTTCAACAAATCTTGTTCTCCTTTTCCTTCAATTTTCAGAACATTCTCCCCAAACCATAACAAAGTCCTTTTCCTTCAAAAAAAGTTATTAACTAACTCAAACAAAGTTCGTAGTTCTAAACACAAGGCTCAAGGAGGTTTCTTACACTATCTTATCAAATAAAGTTACCTACAAAGAAAGTTGGATAATTGTATACGGGTCGTATAACGTTATACGGCCTGTATACATAACATAAAACAATGCTCATATGTTGAGTATACGATCGAATAAAAAATTCAAAAGGTTGTATAGGACTCGTATGACTTTATACGGGACATATATAACTTTGCTAAAACTATTGCCGCAGCTACAAAACATAGTCTACAACAGCATGTTCATTGACTGAATACAAATACATAGACAACAAACAAGATCCAGCTTCAAAACAGGTAATACTTCCAAGTTCTTGCTTTTTCTTCAAGTTTTCTTCGTTGTTCTTGGCTTATCTTTAACTTATCTTCATACTCGTTCTTGCACTTCAACATTTCCGCATTTTATCTATCATGTCATCGACCTACTGCTCATCATTAAGAAGTAATGACTGCTGACTAATTAGTGGAAGAATCTCGTTCCATATTTTCTCCTTTTTCTAGTTCTCGAAGAATCTCGTTCCGTATTTTCTCTTTTTCTAGTTCTCGAAGAATCTCGTTCCGTATTTTCACATTTTCTAGTTCTAATGATAGATGTCAATCTAAGTTACAAAAGGTAATTAAACCTTACAAAAACCATCTAAAAAGTCATATAATATGCTTAAAGCATTCTAAACCCTAGCTACAAACAACCCAACAAACCCTAACTTTCACATGGACAGTTGTTAGGAATTGTCTGAGAATAATTAGCAGGAAAGTTTTTACAAACCTTACAAACACCATCTAAAAACTTATACTGAATAGTTTATATGATGATTAGACATAACGGTTCTCCAATTCCAGATCAGCAATATTATTGAATATGTTGCTCCAGCTCTATAAATTGATTGTGGATTTAACTTGCAACATACATGAATAGAGAAGGTGCCAAACAGAAACTAAGGTGTTGTCTGTTTTTCAGAGGTAAAATGTGTGCAGTCTGCGGACCACATCTGCAGACATCTACAGCTGAAGAGGTGGACCAAATCTCTACAGTCTGTAAGAAGAAGACTGCTTGTTTTTTAACTTAACAAAGTAAAGATCTGCTGAAAATTCCGAACAATTCTCACAGTTTAACATGATCAATTTTTGAACAATTCTCACAGTTTAACAAACTTATGAACCTAAATTATAGGTAAAAAATAGCCCTAATATCAACACCATCAGACCAAAATCCAAGTCTGAGATTTCACATGACAGCAAATATTACTCAAAATCATCAAAGACACGATCATGTATTTTACCAGCACGCATGGTCACAAAGACAGGCAGCGGTGTTCCATGCGTGGTCACCCACGAACCACGCTACATCACGGGGCACCCTACCCCTTTAAGTGTAAGATAAAGATGGAATTAAGATGTTAAAAATTTTACGTTAAAAAAAAAGTAAGTTGTCATTAACAAGTTGGCCCATTACATGTGTCTATGATATTACAAATTATATCTACTTTAGTTGGTCAATGATGGGCTGTAATTGCCTTTGTAGCTTGTATTGTCTATTTGGGTTGGGTTTTTTTAGAAAGTGTGACATTAGGCAATAACAAAATCATTTGGTTGTAAAAGAGATGTCGGTATGCTAATCATTTGTCTAGGTTACACGAAGGGTATGTTTGGCATGAAGCCTTTAGGAGCTTCCAGATTTAAGCTTTTAAGAAACGACTCCTACTTAATAAAAAGTCTTGTTTGGTTGAAGGAGCTTGAAGCTTTTAGGTTAGAAGCTTGAAGCTTTTGATTGAACACTCCTACTAGTAGCGTTAAGAAGGAGCTACAAGCTTTTAGAAAAAATGACTATTGTTTACCTATAAAGATAATGAACTTTTTAATGCACACACTTTTTAAATTTTTAGTTATGTTCATTTTGGTCATTTTATATATTTTATTAAAAGCTCTTGCTACCAAACACCAAACACAACTACCAGCTTCCAGCCACCATCGACCAGCGACCAACTTCCAGCCATCAGCTACTTTTGCCAAACATACCCGAATCCGCAATAGGTCAAGAATCAAGATGAGTCATCATCTACGTCAAATTTTAAGATCTTACAAGTTATAATAATCACTCGTGTCCCCACCAAGGCCAACATGTGATCTACCTCGGATATATGATAAAAGAGAAGATGAAGGAAGGTAAACTTTTTTTAACTTTTTTAATGCTTGAATTAAATAATACCGTCATGTCAATGTATCATGTTTAACTTTTTTTTGAAAGATAAACTTCATTCAATCAACCAACCTCAAAGCAAGGACCGCAAGGAGAAATATCAAGTTTAACTGTAAGCGATAATATCCTAACACCTAAAGCGATAATATCAAGTTTTTGAAGAGCTCTTAGAACTACCAAAAACTAAGTTTTGTGATTAAGCATTGGATTTCATGATAAGTCAGATAACACTGAAAGACATCGTGTCTACTTAGATATATTCCTTATATAATAATCACGCATGACATTACAAAACATAACCACATGTTTATTCCATAAATCACTCAAATATAAAAAGTATTTTAAGAATATAAAACAACAAACATACAAATCACAGCAAATTCTTTTTAATCTCTTTGTTCTGTAATTTAAAGGTTTTTCATTTGTCAATAGACCAAACCTAGGTGTAATTTAAAGGTTTTTCATTTGTCAATAGACCATCAACCCATTGGGTAAGAAGCATACAAATTAGTAGCCATTAAAGACAGACGCCATTAACTAATATGCCGAACTATACCAACTATCCACAAAATTTCAACTTATCGAGAAAGATCCCCGTGATCTTATCAATGGTTTCTCCTTTGTGTCTCAACTGCATGAACTCCTCCTTGATCTTTTTGATTATTGCTTTAGGACTATGGTAAATAAATAAATACCCTAAAAATTAGTCGTGAATGTCAAAAAATAATATTCAAACCCCCATCCCAAAATGGCATACATACATAAATATATGTGTATGTGTGTTTTGTTCATCATACTGGGTGTGTGTGGTCTGAAGTGGATGGTGAGAGAAGGTGACGGTGCTGCGATCCATAGTCTAAGCCATCAGAGGTAACGTTAGATTTTCTGTAAATTGAATAGAGTGCAAGCTGTGCAAACCCAAGGACAAATCCACTCCCATTTGGTACCTGATTAAATTAATACAAGTTAATTAGTATTTCATGCCCAGGTTAATTATTATTGTTACTAAAATTAATTGTGATTATAACTTTCCCTAATTTTGTATATAAATTACTATATATTTATATATGATTATGTATTTAATAATTTGTAGGGTTTCGTTCTCCTTGTTGAGAGCTTCGCAACAGGCTTAGCTAAGATTTATTATCTGAATTAAAGTTAACAATATAGTGGTTTATAAGTAAGCCGCCGATATGTTAGGTAAAATTCATTCCCAACCGTTGGAGTGAGCCCCATAGCTATCTGGCGGTTAATACCCAACCCGACGTGAGATCCTGGAGGATGTACCTATCAGGATTCGAACCGGGGTCCTCTGAGAAGAGGTGGGTGAGGCAGGCCAATGAGACACCCCAAGTGGTTATATAATCAAGGTGTTCCTATCAAGTAAATGAGAATTCTAGTCCCATAAACGAATTTGATATAGATTTTGTAGTAGATTTAGTGAGTGTGGGTTTGAGTTAGCTATTAAAAAAAGATAATGTTCTTTTGTTGTTTATGCTCTAACTTCTACTAACGTAAAAAATGGTGAAATATTAGAAGTTATGCATTTAACATTGTAAGTCACTCCCTCCTTGCGTTGAAGGACATTAAATGGGTTATGTGTTAACATGTTAATTCAATGTTAAGAGATTGAATTAATTAATTTTTTTTCTTTATTAGAACAAAAACCTCTAAAAGATAGGGTTAGATGAAGTTAATGGGATTAAACCATTTTCTTAGAGTGTGGCAAAGTGAAATAGGAAAAAAAGATTGATGTTGCACTTAGATGCACTTAACATAGATTAAAATATACCCAAAGGCCTTAGCGAATCATAGACAAGAATGCCAAATCAAAACCTAACTAACAAGGGTTCCATTATGCAGTTATGAGGTGTAATGATTATGTTATTAAAAAAAAAATCAGTTTCCTTTAACCGCATAAATCAAGCCACTTAGGCTTTGCTCTAGTGGTGAAGAGGAATTACCTCTTGTTGGAAGATCAAGATTCACTCTCTAGGAGGTGTAATTTACTATAGAATTTAAGGGCATAAAACTTAGTTGTTCAACAATAAAAAACTGCATAAAATCAATACTAACTTTGTTTTGCTTATAACAAGTTTAATTGTGCATACTGATTTTTTTAATATGGCCTTGTTAATGAACGTATGAACTTGTTGGTTCGTTTTTAAGAAACAAAAACGGGACAAAACACATGTAATGCGAGTGACTCGAAACTAGCTAGTGTTTTGAAATACTCTTTCCGTTTAACAAAATCAAGAGATCGAGCTTGAACTTTATTTTCACGATCGATATAACAAGGAAAAAGTTGGTGCTTTCTCCTACTCGTAGATCTATATCCGGGAGTACAACTACTATTCAGATCTATATATCCAGGAGTACAACTACTATTCAAATCTATATCTGGGAGTAAAACTGTTTTAGGGGAATTGTGTTAACACAAGCCCTAGCCAACTCTTCCTAATTTGAGTAATGTAATCCGAGATATTGTTAAAAATATTGATTCGAAGTATTTTACATTTAATAGTTAGTATGTATTCCATAATGTTAGGTTCATTTGTGAACAACCCCTTTGATTGTGAGCACTAATGAACTAATCCTAGAGCTTAATTATCAATACACAAGTGTATATACAAGTGTAAATCAATGGATAAGATTATGAAGATACACTAGTGTATTTTACGATTTGATGATATAAATCAATGGTCAGTATTTGTTCATTCAGTTCGTAAATACACTAGTGTTCACTCTAGAACCCCACCCGTATTTCATACGTTAAATGTTTTGTTAAACTAATCATGTATATTGTCTCACAATAAACAAAGTATTTTATTTATGCTTTAAAAAAATAGAAAAATCATTTTATTCATTCTATAAGAAAAAAGTAGTTACAATTGTACGTATCAGCACACCAATTAAGCGATATAATAATAAGCATTATTTGATACTTTCCCAAACTTGCGACGTGCGTCACGGATCACGTTATATCGCAAATTCAACTCATAATGATTAATTTTAATTAATATTTAGATATGAACAATTGGTATTATAGTATTCTTAGTTTAGTTAATTATTTCATAGTTGAATGATCTCAGTCTAGTCTGGCAGGTAACAAAGATAAGTGGATTTGGAATGATAGTAAAGATTCGGAATTTTCGATGACAAGGGCCGAAAGGTGGTTGAAAGGGTCTAATAATAGCTCGGATAGTTTTGATTTCAAGTGGTGTAAATGGATCCCGAGTAAAGTTAATATTTTTGTGTAAAGGGTTGTTCTTAATAGGCTTCCCACAAAGATCACCTTGGTTCAAAGGAACGTGCACGTGAATGGAACTTTGTGCGTGATGTGCGAGGATGGTGAGGAGACTTTGGACCACATTTTTACAGTGTGCGGAGTTGCGGCTAGTGTTTGGAATACTATTTCGAGTTTGACGACGGGGGTAGCCCAAAGACAAATAAAATTATTAATATGCAAAGGGCTTAAAAGGTTGAAAGGTTCATTGGATGAAAAGCTGTATAATGAGTGAATCGAGGAACAGTAACTAGTCATGTCCACCAACTCATCTCACCAACTCACGCTCACCAACTCACAAAGTCAGAGCAGGTCTGTACAGGCACACCCTATTAACCAGGGGTCCAAAGCCTTGAACCCCAAAAGGGGAAACCCTCCATAAGCAAACAGGTTCCGCTAGTATGGTCCATACCATTTCGAGAGGTGTCTTCCACTATAAGAAGACAGCTCGAAGACACTTCCTGGACATTCAAAAAAGCAGAGATACCTTAATCTCTTGTCATTCAAGAGTTCTTTGTCACCTCCAAAGTACTCTTCATCAAATTCATCTCATTTGCTTTCTTTTCCGAATTCGAGCTAGTCTCGAAGAAAGAACTTCAAAGCAAATATCTCAATCATACTAGTGAACCTCCTTCCACGTTTTGCAAACGTGGAGGGACCCCGCGACCTGCGTTAGGCAAAACTGAACCCTTCAGCCCTTTTGCCTGACCAGCTAAGCTACCATCCTTGGTCCCGTGTTTGTTGCATCAACAAGTTGGCGCCCACCGTGGGGCTACGCCGCTATTTCTCCTCAAAAGAGACCTGGTACGTGTAGCTCCTTTCATTCAAAATCACCATGTCAGAAAGTGGATCTCCGGGGGAGGTGAACCAGGTTCCTAACACCTCTACCCCGGGAAGTGGTCAAGCTCACACAGCAATAACAACGCCTTTTTCAACTCCGGGGAGTACACCCGAGTTCCTTACCTTTAACACACCGACCCCGTCCAGATCCGGAGCTCCGTCTCCCAACGTCGGTGTGTCCGACACTCCTACACGCGTTGAACTCACCCCCGAGGGGGTCGCCAATAACTTCCTTGAGCTAAGATCACTCCTTAACCAACATGTGAACAGAGAAAGGGAAAAAGGTATAAGGATTCGTCTAGACTATGACGAACCTGAGCCGACGTTGTCTCCTGGACCACCTCTACCACCCTTGTTACAAGAGGGGAAGCTGGTCCCAGCAACCCTTCAAACTTTCATCCTTATTTGTCTACTATGACAAACCCCACTGTTCATCCCGTTCTTTCTTCCCAACCAACCGCTAGTGGTACTCCTCTGGGACACGAGTTAACCCTCGACCAACTCCTACAATCCCCAGTGACTAGTTGTCCCACTTCTCTGAATACCACATGGGAGCAAGCCCTGTCCGTGCTCCCTTTAGCACGAAGTGCTGTTGCCAGCACCCCTCTTGGGGTAAGTTGCTCGGTTGGTCCTGGAAGCCTTCAAGGTTTCAATTTCGTGCCCAATGTGATGTCTCAGATGATGGCCCACTTCCCTTGGCAGCACTTCATCAATCAAGTGCTGGCCACCCAGGGAAACCAAGGCAATAATAACAACGGAGGCACGAGACCTGAAGAGGACTTGGCTAAACCTTACAAGCCAAGCAACCTTTCATGCTTTTCAAGACAGATAGCTGATTACGACTTCCAGTCAAAAATCAAAATGCCTGCCCACATCAAAACGTATGATGGGACTGAAGATCCAGAAGATCATCTTCAAATCTTTACTGGTGCTGCTCGAATAGAAAAATGGTCGAATGCTGAATGTTGCCTAATGTTCATGCAAACCCTCATTGGGTCCGCTAGAATTTGGTTCAACGACCTTCCTGCTCAAAGCATTCGAAGCTTTGATGATCTCAGCAGAGGCTTCCTGGCAAACTTCTCCCAACAAAGGAGATACGTCAAAGACACGACTGTAATCTTCCAAATAAAACAACGAGATGACGAAAGCCTACGAGCATTCATTGAACTGTACAAAAAAGAAGGGCTAACCTACGTGGGGGCTGATGAGAAAATGAGGGTTGCCGGTTTTATGAACGCCATAACCTCTAAGTATCTCACACGAGATTTCAACAAATCTCTACCCAAAACCTTGGAGGAAGCCCTTGAAAGAGCCGAGGCTCACATCCGAGGAGAAGAAGCTGTTGATATCAAGGAACAAAGGAAAAGGGGTTCTGGTTGGCGAAGTAGCAGTCCAGCTAGAAAAAGAGGCAACTTCAACTCTTACGACAGACGCCCAAAGGGTTCAGACCCTCGAAGGGTTGAAAGGCGTAACCCTTCAAGCAGAGATAAAAACATGAGTTTCACTCCTCTCACCAAAACCCCTCAGGAGATCCTGGCAACGGAAGAGGTCAAGCAAAACTTCAGACCTCCCAGGCCTCTTCCCAAAAGTCGGAAAAACGAGAACTCCACTCAGTTCTGTGAATTCCATGAAGAAAAGGGACATCACACCAATGATTGCTTCCAACTGAAAAAGAGAATTGAAGAGGCTGTCAAGTCGGGAGAACTTGCCCACTTGGTAAAAGGAGTCCGAGACAAGATGGCTGAAAGCAAAGGAAAGGAAGTAAACATGGTGTACTCTGATGACAAGGCCCCTTACAAGAAACAACGCCTGGAAGCTTGGGAGCTTCAGTGTGTCTGCTTCCCCCCAACAAAGAAGGACCCACTACCTGGCCCTCTTGTGGTCGAAGCCCTCGTGGGGACATTACAAACATGCAAAGCATACATAGACACGGGAGCAGCCACTGAAATCATGTTCGAAAAGTTCTTTAACCGATTAAGCAATGAGGAGCGTTCAAGGCTTCAACCCTCCGGGACTTCCATAAAAGGTATCGCTGATATAACCTTGAAACCTTTGGGGCAAATAACTCTTAACGTATGTTTCAGGGAAGGTTTAAAGGAAAGGACTCGATCACTAACCTTTGTGGTTATCAATATCCCTTCCAACTATGATGTGATCATAGGGAGGCCCGGACAGTGTGCATTTTACATGGCTGTATCTGTTGGCCATGGCACTGTCAAGTTCCCCACTGAGAGAGGGATTGCAACCCTTCAACCCTCACAGGAAGCTTATCTAATTGAAGGAGAAAGCTCCAATGACGAGAAAGACAAACAAGGGTTAGTCATCAACCCCAAGTACCCTGAACAACGGATAAGGGTCAACCCCAACCTTTCTCAAGAGACTCTTTCATACCTGGAGAAGCTGCTAAAACATCACAGCGATGTATTCGCTTGGTCCCCCGAGGATATGACCGGAATCCCTCGAAACATTGCTGAACATGAGTTAAGAATACCACCAAATATCAAGCCAGTGGTGCAGAAGAAAAGAAGCCTGGCACCCGAAAGAAGCCTAGCAGCTTGCCAAGAGGTTGAAAAACTTGTATCAGCTGGCATTCTTCGAGAAGTTAAGTACCAGTCATGGATTGCTAATCCTGTTATGGTTCGAAAACCTGATAACTCTTGGAGAATGTGTATAGATTTCAAAGATCTTAACAAGGCTTGTCCTAAAGATTGTTACCCACTCCCAGAAATTGATCTCAAGGTTGATTCACTCACGGGATACCCGTTCAAATGCTTTCTCGATGCATACAAAGGCTATCATCAGATCCTCATGAAAAAAGAAGACGAAGAAAAGACGGCTTTCCACACCGACAAGGGCATTTTCTGCTACCAAAAAATGCCTTTTGGCCTCAAGAACGCTGGAGCCACTTACCAACGGCTCGTCGATAAAGCCTTCGAAAGCCAAATTGGAAGAAACATGGAAGCTTATGTCGATGACCTGGTGATCAAAAGCAAAACGGAATACCAGATGCTTGATGACATCCAAGAGACCTTCAAGAATCTTAGAAAAATCAACATGAAGCTTAACCCGGAAAAATGTTCGTTTGGGTTTGATGAAGGAAAATTCTTGGGTCATATTGTGGGAAAGCAAAGCATCAAGGCCAACCCCAACAAAGTAAAGGCTGTTCTCGAAGCTAAACCGCCAAGAACCAAGAAGGAGGTTGAAAGCTTGAATGGGAAGCTTGCAGCCTTGAAACGTTTTACATCAAAACTGGCCGAAAGATCTCTACCATTCTACAAAACGCTCAAGAATTGTTCAGATAAGAAAGATTTCAGATGGACCGATGAGGCTGAGGAAGCTTTTAATCAAATGAAGCAGCACCTTGCTTCACTGCCAGATATCGCAGCACCAGAAACCGGGGAGCTCATATCGGTGTACCTCTCAGTCGCCGATGAAGCCATCAGTGCCGTCCTAACCATTGAAAGGGATAAGGCTCAGGTACCCGTCTATTTTTTCAGCAAAACTTTAAAACTGGCTGAAACCAAATATCCTCCCCTTGAAAAATTAGCCCTAGCCTTGGTCCAAACAGCCAGAAGGCTTAGAAGGTACTTCCAAGCACATCCTATACAGGTGGTCACTGACCAACCTGTTAAGAACGTGCTTGAAAAACCTGAAAACTCGGGAAGATTGGCAAAATGGGCAGTGGAACTAGGTGAACATAACATCACCTATGTCCCACGAAAAGCAATCAAAGCTCAGGTTTTGGCTGACTTCCTAGTAGAAATCCCAAGCCAAAAGACTGAGGAAGTAAACACCACAACCACTGAACCCTCCAACCCTGAAGCCTGGAAACTATTCACAGACGGGGCTTCAAGCGTTGAAGGGTCAGGAGCTGGTATAATCTTGATCAACCCTGAAGGGCTAGAATTCACGTATGCTCTTCGTTTCAACTTTCAGACCACCAATAACGAGGCTGAATACGAAGCACTGATTGCTGGTCTCCGGCTAGCCAAAGAAATGAAAGTCAACAAGCTTGACGTGTTCACTGATTCACTACTAGTATCAAGCCAAGTCAATGACAGCTATGTTGCCAAAGAACCCAACATGAGAAGGTACAAAGAAAAGTCCAAGGAATTAATGAACACCTTTCAAGCATGCAACATCAAACAAATTCCAAGATCCCAAAACAAAAGGGCAGATGCCTTAAGCAAATTAGCGTCCCTCACATTCGCCCACCTCACAAAAAAGGTGTTGGTTGAAGTGTTGAAGGCTCGTTCAATTGATGAATTGGAAGTACAAGATGTGGTCACCGAGGAAGATCCAAATTGGATGACTCCCATAAAGAAGTTCCTTCAAAACAATGAACTACCCAACGACCAAATGGAAGCTGAAAGGGTAAAGATCAAAGCAAGACAATATGTGTTGCAAGGAGAAATCCTCTATAAAAAAGGATACCTTGCACCATTATTAAGGTGTGTGGGCCCTGAACAAAGCAAATATTTGGTCAAAGAAGTACATGAAGGAATATGTGGAGCTCATTTTGGAGCTAGATCGGTGGTTGCAAAGCTTATGAATTTGGGATATTTCTGGCCTTCAATGCATCGTGACACCACTGAGCAACTAAAGAAATGCGATGCCTGCCAAATCCACTCACCGATACCAAAAAGTCCCAAACACGACTTGGTCCCCATAACCTCAGCGTGGCCATTCCATAAATGGGGAATGGACATTGTCGGTCCATTCCCTCCAAGCAAAGGGGGAGTAAAATTCCTATTGGTAGCAATCGACTACTTCAGCAAATGGCCAGAGGTTAAACCCCTTGCCAAAATCACAGGAAAACAAGTCATAGACTTTGTTTGGGAGAATATCATATGTCGCTATGGGTTACCAGGGGTAATTGTCACCGATAATGGGAAACAATTCGCCGAGAAACCCTTCAGCCTTTGGTGCAAGGAGTACAGGATCAACCAAATCTTCAGCTCAGTGGCATACCCGCAATCAAATGGCCAGGTTGAAAGAACCAACAGAAGTATTGTAGAAGGCATCAAGACAAGATTGGGGAGATATGAAAGTAATTGGCTGGAGGAATTGCCTAGTGTTTTATGGGCAATCAGAACGACGGAAAAAACAAGTCACAAAAAGACACCTTATAGCTTGGTATTCGGATCCGAAGCCGTAATCCCAGCTGAAATAGGAGTTGTAACCCAACGAGTTGTCAACATGGATCCCAATGTAAACACACAAGAGACCATGTTGAACTTGCAACTCCTAGAAGAAGCCCGGGATCAAGCAGCAATACAAGAAGCCAAGTACAAACAAAGGATGGAGGCCTATTACAACAAAAAGGTCAAGAACGAAAGATTCAAGCCAGGGGACCTAGTCCTCAGAAACAATGAAGCCAGCAAAAAGGAAAACCAAGGGAAACTAGGCCCAAAATGGGAAGGTCCTTACACCATCCTCGAAGCACACAAGGGCGGATCCTATAAGCTGGCAGATTCAGAAGGCAAAAGGCTTCCAAGGCACTGGAACGGAAAAACCCTTAGAAGGTTTTATGTTTAGAAAGTTTGGTTTGTAGCAAAACAAAAACCTTTTGTAAAAGCAAATGTTGCTTGAATGAATGAAGTTACTTTATCAAACTTGTCTTTCTATCCTAATATCAGGTTGAGAACCTAGCAAAAAACTCCATGGCAAGGGCCATGTAAGGGGATGAGCTCCCAGGCCATATCGCTCAATAGGTTCAAGGGTTGAATGGACCTATATAAGGGGTGAGTTCCTAAATCAATACAACTCCATGAGACTTATCAAAGAAAAACAATAGTGTCTCATAGACAGGTTTGAACAGCCTACACCAATCGTTCCTTAAGTCTAAAAAATGTACCCAATAAACAGACTTACGAAATCAAACAAATCACAACGAAATAAAAGAAAAGGATAGATACTACGTCTTGATGATAAACACTAAGGCAAAGTGACTGCAGCACTGAACCCTTTAAAGTGTAAAAAACATAAAGACAAAGTAAACAAAGACAAGGCAAGAAAATAAAAATAAACAAGCCCATCAACCAAACATACAAACCAAATCAGAAGCTACCCAGCGTTCAACCAACAGATACTTAGCTTGAAAGGTTAAAGGCTTCAACCCGGCAGCAATCATACAAAAAAGCTTGAAGGGTTGAAACCCCACAAAACAAACCAAGCAAGTAAAATAAACAAAAACACCAAACCATCATGTCATAGTCAGAAAGGCCATAAAAGACCTTCATTAGATAGTCAAAGCAAGCCCTAGTGACTTGCAGATAAAACTAGTGTCCAACGGCCATAAAGGCCTAACCAACCATAGGAACCTTAAGGGTTCCCAAAACCTAAACATTGTTTAAAATATTACAAAACATTAAAGTGTTTGCTAAGAAAGCTACGAATAAATGTCAGTTGCCAGAGGGCTTAGAACCTTCACCCTTAGACTTTTTGGCTTTCTTGGTCTTCTTCGCCTTCACACCTTCTTCACCACCAACTGCAGAGGTTTCCAAACCAGCATCTTTCGAGGTTTCAGGCAGACTCGAAAGGGTATCATCACTGTCCCCAGAGTAGGACCTCTTCCTTGACAAAGAGCCCAAAACCTCAGCACAAACCTTCTCATTCAACCCTTCAGGCTTCAATCCCTGTAAAACAGACAAAGGCTTGCCAAAACAGGAAGATACCTCATGAATGTAAGGGTAGGTTAGCCTCTCCATCTGCTCAACAGAAGCTTTGAAAACATCAGAAGCCTCGGGGCGAAACATGGGTGACTTCTCCAAAGGTTGCCCAGATTCATGAAGTTTATAGCCAGCAGTAAGGCCCTGATGCTTCCCCAGGTTCAGCAGCTTTGTGTAAACATCACCAAGGGCAGAGTTAAATTCCTTAGAGTGCAAAAGATAAGTAACAACCTGCTGAAACCCATGCTCGATCAACCACTGATTATCCGCAGTCACCTGACCAACAGAAGCCTTCAACCCCTCCTTTTCTTCACGAAAAGCCTTCTGTTGGACAGACAAGGCCTCTCGATCAGCCTTCAACTTCAGCAAACTTGCTTCAAAGCTCTTCTTCAGGTCACCCATCTCAATGGCATGCATCTTCTTCAGATCCTCAATCTCCTTCTTCCAAGCTGCCTCCTTTTCTGCAAACCCAGCCACTTCCTTCTTCATCGATGCAAGGGAGGATTTCATTTTGTCTTTCTTTTTAGAAAAATCCTCATACTCCCGCATCCTCTGGCGAAAGCGTGTAATCCCTTGGGGAAGCATGGCTGCAAGGTTGCAAGTAGTTAAAACCATGCGAGATAACATAGTGTCATCATCCATCTCAGCAATAGCTTCACGAACGGAAGGAGGAGCAAGATGACTAAGAGCATCTTCACAAACAGCAGCATCCTTAAAAGTGTCATCATTCTTAACCAACCAAGCAGGCACATAAGTGCCCTCAGGGTTCAACCCTTCAACGTCTCTGCTCGACGATTCTTGAACAGGGGTAGCAACACCCTTCTTCCCTCGAACCTTCTTACCACGCACAACTAATTCCTTCTCCTTCTCAACCTCCACTTCAACCTGATCCTCAGAAACCTCGATATCATCACTCAAATCCACTGGTTCAGTAGAAGTGGATTGAGGAGTAGCTTTCAGTAAACGACGAGATAACCGGCGAGTTGAAGGCTTGGGAACATTGGACTTGGTAAAACCCTTCGCATTTGCAACACTGACATAACCTGAACCCTCAAACCTCTACTCAGAGGTCCTCACAACAACATTTTCACCCGGAACAGTCGGAGCATCTTCAAAAACCACATCGGACGTATCGTCACTCTTGATGAAGTCCAAAGCAGACATAACTGCCAAAAAACAAATAAAGAAAATAAGTCACAAACAAAGTAAGACGAAAAGGCATAGGGAAGAAAATGCATACCAAGGCCATTTCTCATCAACACCGGATCCCGATCAACTTTTGCCCAAATATTACTAACCCCTAAAAGCACTAACAAATGTTCGGGAAAAGGACGAACCCTGGAAGGGCACCCCCGAATGGCTGAAAGAAAGGCATCATTTAATTCAGACTCGGAAGGCTCCGGATCGTTGAGAACAGCATCCGGATGCCTCCACACCATTTTGAAAGGAATGATGGATTCAGAAACCCAGAAAAACGTATTCTTCCATGATCCAAGGGTCGTAACCATGGAGGAAACGAGACAAGTTTCAACCTTTGTGTTCTCAAAAGTAAACCAATCACCATTTTTGGCTAACCGGAAGAACCTCCGAAAGAGCAACAATGAAGGATCATAACCTAAAGCACGACACAGCACTTCAAAGTGCAAAACCCTAGCCATTCCTTTCGGATGTACTTGCCCAAAAGACACTCGATAATACTCAAGCAAATTTAGAACAAAAAACGAAAAAGGGTAACGAAGATTAGACCACTCAAAATGCCGACAATACAAAGCAATAAAACCAGGAATCGGTTTGTCAATGGAAGCATCGCAAGCAGGGGCGGTTGGATTAAACTGTTTATCAATACCATATTCAAGACAAAACAGGTCTACCTCCTCTTGTGTCAATCGAGAAAATGACCTCGCTAAATCCTTAAGGGCACCCATGATCGGAAAAAGTAAAAGTGAAAATGGAGAAGAAAACTAACCTGAAGAAGGAAAAACTGTGAATGATTGAAGGGAAAATGATGAAGTTTTGTAACTGTAAAAATGAATATAAGAGTAAAGTAAGGGTATTAAAGATAAAAATAAAAATCCCTGCCAATCCGCCGCCTGACACATGTCCAATCAACTGTCAAATCGATTAAATTTCAAAATTCAAAAAGTAACCGCCTCAAACCCTTCAAGCCTCCAAACAACGAACCCTTGAAACCTTTACAAGACATGCATAAAAGTCAGAAGTCTTTGAGCATAATACCCCAAAAACCTCTGACTTGGGGGGCTGACGACGGGGGTAGCCCAAAGACAAATAAAATTATTAATATGCAAAGGGCTTAAAAGGTTGAAAGGTTCATTGGATGAAAAGCTGTATAATGAGTGAATCGAGGAACAGTAACTAGTCATGTCCACCAACTCATCTCACCAACTCACGCTCACCAACTCACAAAGTCAGAGCAGGTCTGTACAGGCACACCCTATTAACCAGGGGTCCAAAGCCTTGAACCCCAAAAGGGGAAACCCTCCATAAGCAAACAGGTTCCGCTAGTATGGTCCATACCATTTCGAGAGGTGTCTTCCACTATAAGAAGACAGCTCGAAGACACTTCCTGGACATTCAAAAAAGCAGAGATACCTTAATCTCTTGTCATTCAAGAGTTCTTTGTCACCTCCAAAGTACTCTTCATCAAATTCATCTCATTTGCTTTCTTTTCCGAATTCGAGCTAGTCTCGAAGAAAGAACTTCAAAGCAAATATCTCAATCATACTAGTGAACCTCCTTCCACGTTTTGCAAACGTGGAGGGACCCCGCGACCTGCGTTAGGCAAAACTGAACCCTTCAGCCCTTTTGCCTG
Source organism: Helianthus annuus (assembly GCF_002127325.2). NCBI lineage: Eukaryota > Viridiplantae > Streptophyta > Magnoliopsida > Asterales > Asteraceae > Helianthus > Helianthus annuus. Next base: position 85,478,229 of record NC_035435.2, read on the forward strand.
ACCAGCTAAGCTACCATCCTTGGTCCCGTGTTTGTTGCATCAACAGAGTTGGTGTTGTATTCCCTAGGTATACGCTTTTTCGGTTAGAGATTTGGTCGAAATTCATGAACATAATAGAAGCTCGAGACTTAAGAAGATTATGATTCAAGGAATTATCATAATTATGGCGTGGAGGTTGTGGAAGACAAGGAATGAAAGGATTTTTTCTAATAAGATGACCAAAGTGGTAGATATAGTTACTAATGTTAAGGTATTGGAGTTCTTATGGTACAACAATAGATTTAAACAGGATACAGTGGAATGTGAAATAAGAGAAGTGGTGTAATTTCGAGTTAATATAATTACTTTTGTTTGATTTTTGGATTATTTATTTCCGTCTTGGGAATTTCTAGTGTCTTTTTTCTTTAATGAAAGTTGACTTAAAAAAATTTAAATAATTAGTTTTAAATGTATTTATTTCCATCAAATTCTCTTTAATTATCTATATATATTCTAAAGTTTAGTTATATGTTCTATTTTAAAACCAAAATTTATGGTTGTTTTAAATGCATCATCCTATAAAAATCCTATTAATTGCATTTAATTTATATTAAATAAATAAGAGATAAGATAAAAAATAAAATAAAATAATTATATATCAATAATCATTAAAATTAATATCATCAATAACACATTATACTAAATAATATATTATAGATAAAGGTAGATTAGTTTATAGTTAACTTTGATCTTAATTTGTTTTAATAATTGGTTTAAAGATAATTATTCCAAACTTATGATTATTCTATAAAATGATCTTTGACAAGGTAACCATAAATTTAAATTTCGAAGTAACTAATATATTAAAAGTAGCTCAAATATAATTCGTAATAAAAACACAACAATATATTTTCAAAGAAAACATATAATAAAAAAATAGGTAAAGGGATCCAAATGATATCAAATATTAAGAACTTATCCATGATATTAGTATCAGAATTTAATAGATTAAGATAAAATTTAAACCGAAAGATCATAAGTATCATAAAAATATCATTAAATTAAAGTTAAAAAGTAAAGAAAAGAATTATTATTATAATATTAAAATAATAAAAATATATAAAAAACTATATATATTATTAAAATATTAAAATTACTATTTGTACCGATACCAAACAAGACCGTACCGGTATTTTCGATACCAGTACCGGTTGACACCAAGCTTATCCCACCCCGTGATACTAAAAAATCATTAAATTAAAGTTAAACAGTAAAAAAAAGGAATTATTATTATAATATTAAAATAATAAAAGTATTAAAATAACTATATATATATATATTCTAATATATTATTAACAAGATTTTGGCTAAACTAATTAGATTATTATAAATAATAATAATAATTTACAAATAAAACAACACAATTTGCAACAAAGCAATGCATGAAACACCATATTAACATATAGTACAGTACATTAATGCTAGAACCTAATCTATACTATATTATAAAGCATTTCATAAGGATACCAACCAAATTTAAGTAATTACAATCTTTTATACTTATGGTACAACAACTTAATGATGTTAGTAATGGGTGAAATGGTCTTTCTACATTAATATTAAAAAATAAAAAAAATAATTATCTATATCTATCTATCTATACTATATTATAAAGCATTTCATAAGGATACCAACCAAATTTAAGTAATTACAATCTTTTATACTTATGGTACAACAACTTAATGATGTTAGTAAGGGGTGAAATGGTCTTTCTACATTAATATTAAAAAATAAAAAAATAATTAAATGAGAATATAATCACAATTAATTATAATAATACAATAATAAGTTCGGTTCCTAAATGCAATTAATAAACGAAACCTATTAGGATAAACCGCAAAAGCACTCCAAAGGTCCAATTTCAATCAATATGTAATAAATTTGACCGATTAAGGAATCTCCTATCATTGCTATAAATTCATCATTTCACTCAACATCAACTCCTTTGTCTACTATTGTGCGAGTTAGAGTCGAAAAGAAAGAGATAAGAAAGAGATAAGTTGATATGAAATTTATTTATCTTGGTGGAAAGGTGTGTTCTTTTATACCCATTTCAACATTTATTCGAAAAAACTTTGGTTTGTTTCTTAAAATATTCAAATGGGATAACAGTTTTCTTTTACATAATCTATGAGTTTATATTGATGTTTTATTATGTTTTTGGTGATTTAGTGGTTTTTTTTTTCAAATTATGATTTTATATTACATATAAAGTATACACACAGGTTATTGGATACAAAAAGACAGACACTTCATACTTCATCAAGGTACCCTTGCATGACTATAGTATCTGGAACCATTTACCAATGTATTGTTTAATTGTTCATAAATTTATAGTCTTTTTCCTTTTTGCAGCTTCATGTATATGGAGGTGTAAAAGGGTGGGTACGAGAAAAGTTATTCATTTGGAGATAGACATTTATTTGGCCTATTGGTATTTCCTTTTTTAATTTCTACTTTACTATTTTTTTAAACATATGATGCTTTTTGTGTGATTTAATTGATACTATATATAGGCAATATAGATGCAGAGGAAATATTTGAGGAGGTATTGTTTGACATGATTGGGCAGCAAACTTTAAGGGCTCGGATGTTTTCAACCCGCGCAAAAGATTTAAATTGATTGCGTTTATCTATACTATCGTATAAAGCATTTCACAAGGGTTCCAACCAAATTTAAATTCTATATATATTCTAAAGTTTAGTTATATGTTCTATTTTAAAACCAAAATTTATGGTTGTTTTAAATGCATCATCCTATAAAAATCCTATTAATTGCATTTAATTTATATTAAATAAATAAGAGATAAGATAAAAAATAAAATAAAATAATTATATATCAATAATCATTAAAATTAGTATCATCAATAACACATTAATAAAGGTAGATTAGTTTATAGTTAACTTTGATCTTAATTTGTTTTAATAATTGGTTTAAAGATAATTATTCCAAACTTATGATTATTCTATAAAATGATCTTTGACAAGGTAACCATAAATTTAAATTTCGAAGTAACTAATATATTAAAAGTGGCTCAAATATAATTCGTAATAAAAACACAACAATATATTTTCAAAGAAAACATATAATAAAAAAATAGGTAAAGGGATCCAAATGATATCAAATATTAAGAACTTATCCATGATATTAGTATCAGAATTTAATAGATTAAGATAAAATTTAAACCGAAAGATCATAAGTATCATAAAAATATCATTAAATTAAAGTTAAAAAGCAAAGAAAAGAATTATTATTATAATATTAAAATAATAAAAATATATAAAAAACTATATATATTATTAAAATATTAAAATTACTATTTGTACCGATACCAAACAAGACCGTACCGGTATTTTCGATACCAGTACCGGTTGACACCAAGCTTTCCCACCCCGTAATACTAAAAAATCATTAAATTAAAGTTAAACAGTAAAAAAAAGGAATTATTATTATAATATTAAAATAATAAAAGTATTAAAATAACTATTTATATATATATATATATATATATATATATTCTAATATATTATTAACAAGATTTTGGCTAAATTAATTAGATTATTATAAATAATAATAATAATAATTTACAAATAAAACAACACAATTTGCAACAAAGCAATGCATGAAACACCATATTAACATATAGTACAGTACATTAATGCTAGAACCTAATCTATACTATATTATAAAGCATTTCATAAGGATACCAACCAAGTTTAAGTAATTACAATCTTTTATACTTATGGTACAACAACTTAATGATGTTAGTAAGGGGTGAAATGGTCTTTCTACATTAATATTAAAAAAAAATTATCTATATCTATATCTATATCTATCTATCTATACTATATTATAAAGCATTTCATAAGGATACCAACCAAATTTAAGTAATTACAATCTTTTATACTTATGGTACAACAACTTAATGATGTTAGTAAGGGGTGAAATGGTCTTTCTACATTAATATTAAAAAATAAAAAAAATAATTAAATGAGAATATAATCACTATTAATTATAATAATACAATAATAAGTTCGGTTCTTAAATGCAATTAATAAACGAAACCTATTGGGATAAACCGCAAAAGCACTCCAAAGGTCCAATTTCAATCAATATGTAATAAATTTGACCGATTAAGGAATCTCCTATCATTGCTATAAATTCACCATTTCACTCAACATCAACTCCTTTGTCTACTATTGTGCGAGTTAGAGTCGAAAAGAAAGAGATAAGAAAGAGATAAGTTGATATGAAATTTATTTATCTTGGTGGAAAGGTGTGTTCTTTTATACCCATTTCAACATTTATTCGAAAAAACTTTGGTTTGTTTCTTAAAATATTCAAATGGGATAACAGTTTTCTTTTACATAATTATGAGTTTATATTGATGTTTTATTATGTTTTTGGTGATTTAGTGGTTTTTTTTTTCAAATTATGATTTTATATTATATATAAAGTATACACACAGGTTATTGGATACAAAAAGACAGACACTTCATACTTCATCAAGGTACCCTTGCATGACTATAGTATCTGGAACCATTTACCAATGTATTGTTTAATTGTTCATAAATTTATAGTCTTTTTCCTTTTTGCAGCTTCATGTATATGGAGGTGTAAAAGGGTGGGTACGAGAAAAGTTATTCATTTGGAGATAGACATTTATTTGGCCTATTGGTATTTCCTTTTTTAATTTCTACTTTACTATTTTTTTAAACATATGATGCTTTTGTGTGATTTAATTGATACTATATATAGGCAATATAGATGCAGAGGAAATATTTGAGGAGGTATTGTTTGACAGGATTGGGCAGCAAACTTTAAGGGCTCGGATGTTTTCAACCCGCGCAAAAGATTTAAATTGATTGCGTTTATCTATACTATCGTATAAAGCATTTCACAAGGGTTCCAACCAAATTTAAATAATTGCAACATATTATGCTTATAGTACAACAACTCAATGAAGTTAGTAAAGGGAATTAGTCTTTCTACATGAGTATAAATTGATAAATACAACTAAATTGATAACTTTATAAATTAAGTATTGTTAAATACTTGATAAAGAATTAAATCATTTGACTTAGTTGAACATTATCACCTTCCTCATATTTACATTGCTTTTCCATTTCAAGTTCTCCGTAACCGATTACTTGATTGAATCATTATTATTTGGTTTAGTAATTGCTAAACATCATACAAATAAGGTTACAACCTTTTTTGCAATTTTATCAGATAGTTGATGAACATCATATGAAATAAAAATAAAAATAATACTAATAATAATAATAATAATAATAATTAAATATAAAAAAACTTAATCAACGTTATTATGAATTTAATTATAACTATAAATGGTTTTAAAACTTAAAAGATGCTAACCAATTAGAAACGAAAATTACTAAAAGGTAATTTCATGGGGTATTATTATCTATAATACCTAATAATTGCAACAATAATGATTAAATAATGAACTTAATTATTTAAAACTCAAAAGAATGCTCTTTGCATCTTACCTCAAGTCTCATGGAATAAGGTTCAAATGATAACCATTGCATAATTAGGAACCACTTTTTAGCCCTTGGATCGTATTTTGATGGTTGAGACCTTTAAGTGCAATATCTATATCTCTAAGATGAAGATAATGTATGGTAATGAAGATTTGGAGCAGCAAGAGGTAAAAACAGCCCGAATTTTTCCTTTTATAAATTCGATTCGATTCGTGAGTGTTAGTGTGTGTGTTTATATTGATTAGGGTTTCATCAAATGCAATGTGAGGGTTTCCAATCGGTGTTTATACAAATAATATAGAACCCAATTTTTATGTATGTGTATGTAGTGTGTAGTATGGGGTCTTGCTTACCTCATTCAAGGAATAACAATGAAAGACAGGGGTCATTGATTTCGAAAAACTCCGCCCCTTTGTTCGCCTTCTTCCTGATTTTAAGTTACGGTGAGTCAATTTCCTTTTTTCTGATTCTAATCGATTAAGAACTATACGTGATTAACCAACGAATTGTGGTAGATTTTATGTTTCTATTGCAGTATTTGGATTGAATTGACTGTTGCAATTTAATAATCGTCAGTTATAGTTCGTTTTTTGAATATAGAGAAACACTGACTTATTTAAGGTGCTTGATTTGGGTGAATAGTAGCAATATAAACTGCTATTGTAATTTGGTGTGATATTCAATTCAATATCAGCAACCTAATCAAATTGTTCCCTAAACATAGAGTAAATGTGTTCACCAGCAAGGTAATAATATGTACTAATTTTCAATTATAAGAGACTTCTAATAAGGAAATATAGCTATTAGGTTATGTCAAGGTAAGCATAGTTTATAAAGAATATGTTGCAGAATAAAGTTAATACAACATTTTAGTAATAAATAATAAATTGCTTTCTTATCTATAAAAGGGAACAAAACCAGCAAATTGACTTTTAAATGTCAAAACTGAATTTATATGTATATGTGTATGTAGTATAATATATATATTTAACATCTATTTTACACCATCTAAAACAATGAAAAAGAAAAAATAAAAACAAAAAAATTGGAAAACTGTGACGTCTTTTGAAGAGGGTTGAGAAACCACACGTCCATAGAATTGAAGTTTTGTGAGACCACATGTGGTGGGGCGCAAACCTCTCTCAAAGCGTCTTAAAAACGCGGGGGAACACTGTACCCTCGGGCGTTTTGGGCCTTTTTTTGACTGGTAGTGCTACCACAAAGCGCCGAACAAGGAGTGGACTTTGGTCAAAATAACCATGGTCAAACGGCTAACTTTAAAAAAAACCGGTTTTTGTTTTAAAAATCTATACTATATTCGCACTTTCGTACCGTGTCACGCACTATCTATATCAGTCGTCGTTCCAGGAAAAAACAATAACTATTATGCATGTCGTGCATCGCACGGGTGTTCCCCCTAGTTACATTATAAAAATGTTATAGAGTTGATGGACAGTTGGCTAGTTGATGGACATGAATATTTATTGTGGTTGCGATTAATAATTATTATTTTATTTAGATTCAAAAGACGTTGCTTTTTTCAAATATGAGAAAGAAGCGACCACATCGATCATATAATTTGCTGGACTTATTTGGTGGGCCACATGAACCCCGCTATTTTGGATTCTTTGTCAAATTACAAAACGTATTTATATGGCTGGATCTATTCAACTGTTTACAATTTTTGGTTAAAATTTAAAATTTTAGAAATAATTCGGCTATTGAGTAGAAAGTTTTGTGCTTGAGTCTACCTCATGTAGGCTCGTTATCAAGACGAGTTATTTAAGCCAAGCACAAGCATGAGTTTGTCTCGGCTCTTCATAGGGATGAGATTGGTACAGTACCCGTACAGGTACCAAAAATACCGGTATCGATTTTTTTTGAACAAAACTGGGTACCAAATACTGTACCAAAAATATAGGTACAGTACGGGTATTTTCGGTACGGTACCCGCTTTTGTACCATTTTGTTTTTATTTAATTTTTGAGCACTTGTACGAGTACTAAATATGTAAAATTGACATGAGTACCAATATAGTACGAGTACCAAATAGGTAAAATTGGTACAAATACCACTATGATACGGGTACCATATAGGTAAAATCAATAGAGTCTAGCATACTTAATAAAAGAGGTGATGGAGAGAGAACATACCCCGAGAAACCAGTCTTGCACAAGAAACGCATACAAACACCAAACCCCGCCGTTAAGAAATAGGAAGAAGCTAAGTAAAAATGGCATGTACTCTACGCTCTTAGTCGTCCACACTAGCCTCTGCATGAGTAAGTTAATTAATGGCTAATCTCATCTCAGAACAATATTCTATTTGAAGTATATCTTAATATTATACAAGTAAATTGGATTTTAGTAATGAACAGTTGACTAAATTTAGTTGACTAAATTTACCCATTCATGACGTTGTATGTTTTTTTTTTTTTTTAAAGATTATCTTACCATGGCAGAAAGAGGGGAAGCATACATAACTACATTAAGGGCAGCACCCATGAAGCCTATCACATTAATCCTCATTTCTCCTTCCATCGCAAACTGTGTCACAAAAACTGCCACTGCAAACACCACCACATCGACTATTCCAGCAATCTTAGCAGTTTTCGCCTGAAAATTCAACAATCAAACTAATAATTATCAAAACGAATACTGAGAGATTAACGTCTTTGGTAATATGATAGTTGCAGTTTGTGTCAACTCATAGGGGATTAAGTTGGTTTAATGGCCGTTGGATCTTAGACTATAGAATTATTAGAACAGGAATGGTCCAAATATTAAATAGTTTTATTTGAAATCGACAGTTGTATGTAATAAAAAAAGGATTATTAATATATGTCTTGAGCCACTTACTTATCAACCAAATTTGTTTTCTAACTAAAAAGTATTGGTTTAATACATAGGTAGAAACACATATCCAAAACTTTCATAATTTATCTACTTATATGCATTTTGGTAATTAGAGGAGACATTAATTAATATAGAAACAAAATTAAAAAAAAAAAAGGAATAACTAACTCACTCTTGTTCTTGGAGGAGCATAAATGAGGAACATGGAGATATAAACAATCTCTACAACAACTCCAAAACCATTGACGGTTGCGACCAGGTAACTATCTGGTTTTGTAATTCCGTAGTAAGTCCATAAACTCGAATTCAGCAAAGTGCAAATGTAAGGAAGACTCTCAAACTCTTCTGTTGATCCTTTCTTAACTATTCTCAAGAAAGTTTTCCTGCATTTAACAACACGCCATTAGCTTAGCGTCACTATATATTTGCACTGCTAAACAAATGAGTATTATCAACAGAATAGCCGCAACGGCCCAAAAACAAAAAAATGTCGAAGTAAACACATTTACTTACACTGGGGAGAGAAACATCATAACTGAAATGATATTGCCTGAAATAAACAAGAAAAATGTTAGTTTCTTTTTTTAATATTCGGTGATGATCGAGACAACAAAAAGCAATGTGTCTAGCGAAGTATACCGATGATCCCTACGTAAAAATATAGGTTGTTCATCCTTAAAGATTGAACAGAAGAGGAAGAAAGAATGAGGAGAAAAAAATTGAAGAAGAATTGATGTTGTTTGAAATTTGAACAAAAAACAACTGTTCTATAAAATAATGAAGGACCCAACTTGCATTCAGATGCTGTTTGAAGTACAAAAAAAAAAAAAAAAAAAACAACTGTAATATGTTCTATAAAATAATGAAGGGCCCTCCTTGCATTCATAATTGCATACTTTTTTATTTGTGATTTTGTTACAAAATAGATCTTTCAATATTGTACGGTTGGTGTTTATTGTAAATAAATAGATCAATTATCAGCTGTCCTGTTTCGAAAACGTGATACATGGCAAAAAACTTGGATCAAATATAAGCTTAATAGATAAGGAAACAACATTATTAATTTTTGGAATGTATATAAAATGCAAAGTGGATTGCTCTGTCACCATTTTTGTGATAATGTTAATTTATTATCTTTTTAATGAATAAATTAGTATCGTCCTCGTGTTTCTTCATAAACCTTATCTTTGCTTAGGTGTTTACATAAGTAGTCTCTATTTTAATAAATGTAACGTCTATAGTCGTTAAAATGGATGGTTACAACAAAGCCATTAAATCTTTCAAAGCCATTAAATGAGAATGAGGTGGTGGTGGAATGGTAAGGGAGAAACTTGGTATTTTAAGTGACCCAAGTTTGATTTTGCTCTTTCCATTATTTTCTGCGGCATCTGGTGATAATTGGAGACTAGGCGAATAGGTGGAGATCGCTAGTTCGATCCTTGAACTGGGTGGGTTTTATCTCACCGCACTGTCGTGCCTTCGGGCTACTCGTTCACGGGCTTCAGCCCTAGGTGAGGGTTTTCCCCGGTTCGGAGGCAAGTGTATCCCGATGTGGTGAATTTCGCCAATGGCCCATTTAAAGGATTCGTTGACCGGTAAAAAAATCTTTCAAATGATAAAACTTATCGTGCAAACCCTTACAGCTTGAATTATTTGTCTTTGTCTCCTTTTTAAAACAAAACAATAAATGATCCCTACTTGTGTGTCTATTGGATTCAACCAGGTGCGGATCTAGTACTATTTCAGAAATTCACTCGGTTTAAAGAAAAAAGAAAAAAAATTAGTTAACACCTTATATGATTTCGAAAAAGTTAGTGAGGGTCTATGAGAAAAGAGTTACGAATAGCGTAGCTTCTTTACAAGTTTACATGCACCAACTGTATTTTTAGGCGCACCAAGTGTATTTTTATACATGAAAACTGAATTTAAATAAATTAATAAATATATAATATGTTTAAGAGTTAATTACACCGTTAGTCCCTGTGGTTTATGGAAAGTAACAAGGTCAGGTACTAATAGTTTAAAATCACATTCTGAGGTTCTAACTTTTCATTTTGTAACAACCTAAGGTATTAACACTAACTTTTGTTAACTTTTCTGTCAAATTTGATTGAAATTACTTAAATACCCTTTTATAACTACAAGGGCCATTTATGTAAATTTAAAAAGTTAAGTTTTCCGAAGGTCAATTCCAGTGGACCAAATTTGGGTAATCTGTCTTAAAAACATTCTGACTTCTGAGCTAAGTTGACTCCGGTGAAGAATCCGGTTACCAATATGATTCTATTGTCACGAACACTACAAGAAATTTGGTGCTTTACCAACACAAAGTATGTGTGGGAAAATGCATATAGTGTGTTGGTAGTTGTCTTTACCTACACATAAATTAAGTGTAATGATGTGTAGACTCGTGACTGTGGATATAGGCCATTACCCACACATAAGTTATTTGTAGGTATATAGCAAGCTATACCTACACATATATGTGTGGCTAAAAGGCATTTATATGTGTGGTTAAAAGTATAACAATTTGTTTAGAGGGCATTTGACATGGCAGGTGACGTGGCATCTGACGTGGCACATGACATGGCATCCGGCGTGGCGGATGACATGGCATCCGACGTGGCAGATGACATGGCATGAATATATGTGTAGGTAAAAGTAATCTTATATGTAGGTAAAAGTAATATTATATGTAGGTAAATGTTGAAGATGTGTTGGTATTGATCTTAATATATGTTGAAACAAATGTAAACTAAAAGGCAGTAAAATCATACATAATGTCACAAACGTCACCATTAATTAATACATGAAACAAAGTGCCAATTTGATTAATACATGAAACAAATGTAAACTACAAGGCAGTAAAATCATAAATAATTAAAAGGCTTGTCAACTTAACAAGAGAATCAAGAGTTGGATCTTGACCATTGTCAACCGGCAAGCACACCTGCACCAGCCACAGTGAGGATGTTAGCACCTCCACCCTTGAACAATGATTTGACACCCTCCTTTTTCACGATTTGGTTGAACGCGTCAAGTGTGTTCTTGTACTTGACGGCTTCCCCAGATGTCATCATCATTCTTCTTCGCATTGTGTCAATCAGGTACGAGGCTAGACCAGCTTTGTTTGTGATCAACCAACCGAGCGCAAAGTCAGCAAAGAAATTATCCTGCAGTAAAATTGACAACAAACCGCTCCCAAATCAGCTTATGTATATACACACACACACACATATATAACAAAACTAACCTGCAATGATCCGGTGAGGAGAATTGGTTTGAGAGAGTCATACATTCTGAAATACAGACCACGGTAAACAAAAATACCGGCAGCTGAAAGAGGGAACCCATGGTATAACCCAGCAATGCCGTCTGATGCGTATGTCTTCTAGTAAACGTCGATTAAACCGTTGAACTGCCTCTCGCCACCCTTCTTCGCTGCCTTACATCAGTCTAGTTTCCTATTTTAACATAAATAACATAATTAGGATTATGGATCTCAACTCTTATAGCATTTTAATTTGGACATCCATGTTACTTGAGAGAAACATTTGGATCCTTCAGTTGTCCTGTCAGAGCTTAAAGTAAAAGAGTTTGTATGCCTACAAACCTGATTTATTATTCAACACAACAAAGCTTTCTAGTCTTAACTTGACCAAATAAATTTAGCAGGCATCAAAAATACATAAAAAGATAAAGTAGTAAATTAGACGTATGGACCTCCAAGTTAGTATGTTATCGGAGAAAAACATTTTAATTGGTCTTCTAATTAACAACTATCAAACTTAAAGGGAAGACTTAGTGTGCCCACAAACCTCATTTAATAAAATGTTAATGGGAGGCCGAGCTCAAAGTTTTCTTGGAATACATTGAGTGGGCACGGCTCGTTTCATGTGGGGTCTAGTGTTAAGCCACCACCCCATCCTCTGAAGATAGAATGATGTAGTATCAATCTTGTGACAGACCGGTGCAAGTTCCCATCAATGTCACGAACCGCATCCGGCGAACGTTGGCCTAATCTCCAGAGTAAGATTAATATATGGTTTAGCCCCCCATGGTTGAATTGTTGAAAAGCCTAAAAGCTTACTCAAAATCATCATCATTTGCAACATACGACCTAAATCACAAAAGATTTAACAAAATAGAAAGATCAGTTAATAAATTATAATATTAGTTTCAAGATGGATGAATAAGAAAAACCTATTTGATAGCTTATAGTCTCATCTTGGCTAGGGACTCGCACAACCTTACTATAGCTTATAATGTCTTACAGTTGTTCGTACCCCAGTTGATTCCCCAGTTTCGTTTGCCTAACGCCTCATTTCCTACATCCAATACAAAAAGTCGACATTTCTTGGCATATATATTAAAATCAATATAATTTAAATAAAGTTCTAAAAGTAATAAATAAACATAGTATTCCATATGAAAATACTTGTATGATTCTAAATTAACTCCCTGCGATGATGAGTCTACAAAAAAAATATAGTCAAATTATGGTTCAACCCTTCACACATACAACAATCTACTTTAAAAATAAAACAAAAGAAATTACAAAAGGGGATATTAGTGCACACTTTTTTAATCAAATATCTTCTTTTGGATCTCTGGGATCATTGTTTTGCATTTGTAGATGCATGGACTTGATGATGTGAGTAGCTACAATCTGTATAACAAAAAAAATGTTGCGTAATAAACTGTTTCGGGTTATAACTAATAATCCAAATTTGAATTTCAAGAAACTAACCTTGTCTTGGCTAAACATCCTAACCCCTTTCACGATGAAGATTCAGGTCAAACCTTGAAAGCAATGTAGTATGTAAATCAATGTTATCTTGTGGAGTCTGCAATACAAAGATGCTATTAAATGATTGGAAAATGATTTACATGAAAAGTAGAACAATATTTGTGAAACTTTTATGCACCTTAACATCATCATAACGTCCTCATGGAGGGTTTGTAGTTGCAAGGACTTAGGTTCTAGAATTGAAAACACTTGTATATAGCAACCCTAATTACAATATTTTTTTTAATATATCAAAATTTTATAAAAAAAAAAAAGACATGTCTTCTGGTCTCACTTTATCGAACTCGTCTATGCAAACAACACTCATCTATACAAACAACACCACCCCCCCCCCCCAGGTAGAACTCCCGCTGAACCATATGCAGTTTCAAATTAAATAAATAACTAAAAAAATAATAACAAAAATTAAATTTACAGTCACAACAACTTATAGTGCTATTATTATAAATGGTAGAAGCCATAAATATATACTTTGAAGAACTTTGAACCTGTCCCCTTTCAGCTAGATATCTTGATTTGACCCATTTGGGATCAAATACAACCCAAATTAACCAATTCATAAGTATATATATGCCAAAACATAATAGAACGAAAATATCAACATTGAAATGAACTAAAGAAATGAATTAAAGAAATGAATTCACTATGTCATCATCCTATAATCATTAAAGAAGTGAATTAATTTAACAATATTTAATGTGAATGAACGATTTAAGAAGTTTTATGCATTAAAAAAACTCACATGTCATTGAAGTTTCACAGCATGCAAGTCTCCATAGCCGACTGTTGTAAGTGTCACAATTGACCAATACATCAAATACGTGTATCCAGGCCAAATGCTTCTATCCTCAAAGTTTTCAATTATAGATCCAATCCATGTATCTTGTGAGATATGATGACGAGTGGCTATCCAATAGTAAAAGCAGCCAGCTGAGTGCACTGCAAAAAGCGTTACCTGTGGTAAAGGTAATCCAAATCATAAAGTTAGTCTAGACATGGTAATCTTAACCCGTTTACATATAAACGGATGGGTTCAGTTATAGGTCAAGTAAATGTAGTACTAACACATATTAGTTTGATGGTTCTTGTCATGAAGTAGCTGAAGCGTGTATCTTTCTCTAGCCTGTTTAGAAAACAAATCCCTGTTAGGTGAACTTTTGTTCCAAACATACTACATTTATGACAAAAATAAGTTTTTTTGTTGTCTGTACCTTGAGAATAGCTCGCTAACACGCCTTAGCCGGCAAAGCCTTAACAAGTTAAGGAAACAAAAACATCCCCACGGTGCAGCTTTCCAGTCAAAATTCGGTATATCGTTTGAAATGGCAGTGTTGATGCCACATCCATAGGGAACATCATATGTGTGACATACCTGAAACACACACCAAGTAGAAATCATCCAATTTTATTATTTTTTTAAACAAGATTATTGCTTTAATTATGATTATAAACACAATATTGTTACGATAATCGTATGCCTTAAACTAGACTTGGGGTGACTTTCAACCATTTGGCCCGTACCTCTTTCGGCTACACAATCCATATCAGTCGGTTCATAAATAATCAAGAATGATTTGCTTCGATTGATACCTTATGGCTACCTTTTTTGTGCTCATCAACAAGCAGATATGTTGATTTATCCAAATACGCGACGAAGAAAGTTACAATGATATCAGTAGCAAAACAGAAGTCAACAACCAAATCGACATAGAGGAGAGATCCTGTAGCCACCTTCTTGAAAGCTAGCTCAAAGGGGGATGACCATGCTGAATATATAACCAATAGCACTAGAAATGCTTGCCACCACCTGCATCCATTAATGAAATCAAGAACTTAGTTAATAGACAGCTATATACATTTGTGAACCTACAAATCAAACAACCATACTAAGCTTTTTCAATAATAATCAATTCTCCCTTCAGTTTGGTTCAAAATCTGACCAACACTAGTAATTTACGTTGGAAGAGTGGGTAATTCTTTCTAATTTGTGTGTTGAGAAAAAAAAAATATAGTGAAACAATGGAATTAGTTATTTATTTAGGAAAGCACTTTTGTTAAAGATAAATGGTATCGACGTATTCATTCTCGTTAACATACAAGTATCTTGATTACAAGTCACTAAATGTACTATTAAATCTGCACCAATGTTCACACCACGTCTTCACTGCAGGACTATAACCCTGAACCACCAGAGGATTAACACCTTGATACCATGGGCTACATGCCCTTCGGCAATTACATACTTAGTGCTGCTGAATCTATGTATGACAGAAAAGCAGCTACTACATTGGGTTCTTCATTTTGCAAATTGCAATCCTCGAATTCTAAAAGACTAAAACCCTTAATTTTTTCGGTGGTTGTGACTTGGGTGCTCGGATATTGCTCGTATCAGTCCATTGCACCCTACCCCCACCAAACTCAATCAGTCAATTGCACCATTTTCTAGTTCCATCTCTGATTTCCATATCAATTGCTATAGAATGTAATGTAAATTAACCTCTAAGGGAAAGCAAAAACTCGTACAAGCATTTTATCAAACAGGTTGTGGGCGTGATTGACTATTGCGATACTTACAAATTTCTTCAACTTGATACCAATAGCAACGGGCAAAGTAATTTGAGGCAATTGATTTTGAGGAGTCCAAGCAAGGGCTTTTCAATCAAATGATAAGAACTGGGTATAGACAATCTTCAGTTTTGTGGTATTTATGTCCAGATTTGCCCTCACTATCGTTGTCGTCGTCTCTCTGCGTGTTTCTCTATGATTGATGGGAAATTTGGGGAAATGAAATTTTTAGTTTGAATTTGAGTTATAAGGTGAAGAAGATAACTAGGGTTGGGAAGCGGGAGAATGAATTTGGTGAAGGAGGGAAATGAAAAATGTTTAGGTTTCAATTTGGTGAAAGAGGGAAATGAAAAGTTTTGGGTGAAACTAATTTTTTGGGAGGTAAAAATCAATAACTTTTAGTTTTAAGAAATTATAAAATATATATATCTAGATTTTACTATTTTACTATTAAATTAAAAAAAATAAACAATTTAATATGACAAATAGGGTTGTAAATAAGCCGAGCCGAGGCGTGTCAGGGTAGGGTAGGCTCAGACTCGGCAAATTTAAATATTGAGTCGTACTATGCCAACTTGGTTATCTTGAAATGTTGAGCTCGGGCTCAGCCCGTAACTCGTCAAGCTATCTCTTTAGTTTCTAAGAAAATATGTTTTAAATTTGTTGTATTTTTTACACACATGATATATATAAATTCAAAGCTATAATATATATGGGCTTTAATTTAAACAAGAAAATCGAGCGAGCCCTGAACAAAATCTACCTTGGTAGCTTGGACTCGCCTAGTTTACAAACTGAGTATAGCCACCTCGGCTTGTTTTAAACCGAGCCAATTATGAGTGGAACGTTTTCAAGCGAACTTTGAGTAAATTGCGAGCTATGAGCTTTTTGAACAACTTAAATAAGAAGTATGTAAATGCATCACTAAAATTATAGGATCTAATGTAGAACAAACGTGCTAAATTTTCAGTGGCATACATAAAGTGCCATTAAAAACCTAAATTAGTGACAGAAAAAGCTAAATGTCATCAAAGGTTTGTTTTAAGCAAGTATGGCATACCTAAGTGCCATTAAAAGTTTAAATTAGTGGCACAAAAGCTAAATGTCATTAAAAGTGTGTGACACTAAATGGCTTTTTGTTTGTAGTGGGATGAAGGGTAGTATTATCAATTCTCGTCCGCTACTAAAGATAAGATCTAAGTGAAATGTTATATTTAGTAATATATATATATATATATATATTATGTTATATATAAAAGTTTGAAAAATATATAATTATAATTAATATAAATTAATAAATCAAATAGGAGCCAAGTCGGAGCCTAGCTTGAAAAATTACCAACAAACCAAGCTTGAGCTTTAGATGGAGCTTGGAACTCTCATAAGTTATTTTATATGTATCCAATATCTATACATATTGTACATTTCTAAATATTGTAGTATTTGTTTTGCCACATCACCTTATAAAAAAGATTTAAATATGTATTTTATACGCATTCAATATCTACACATATTGTACATTTCTAAATATGTGTAGATACTTGTTTTGCCACGTCATCAAAAATGTATATTTACTTATTTTATATATATCTAATATCTACACATATTGTATATTTAAACATGTGTAGGCATTTAATTTGCCACGTCATTTTTAAAAAACTAAAATAAATACATATTAACTTAGTTTATGTACATATTTTTTTTAAGAAAAATATGTGTTGGCAAACATAATAATTTACCAACACATATATTAGTTTTTTACATATGTGTAGATAATTTACCTACACATGAAGAAAATATGCCATATGTGTAGATAATTTAATATTTAATCGATTGCAATTTTGGGGGGAAATTTTCCCACCAGCACCAAGTGTGGCTAAAATCCATTACCAACACATATTAAGTGTTAATCATTATGAAAATATATTATCAACCATTACCCACACATCTACAAACATGTGTAGGTAAATACCCACACATTTACATGTGTAGGTAAATTATGTGTGGGTAAACACCCTAATTTCTTGTAGTGGAAGGAACTTTGGTCAACAGGTGGCTGCCGGCTTAGATGAGGGTGCTGATTAACAGTTCAGGTGAAGTATGATATACTTGCCAATTGAATATATTGATATTCACTAATTGATACTCATGGTGAATCTGTTTATAAAAAATGTAATTTTGCCACATCACACATAATTTTCTGTACATACAAAGGTAGCCAAAAGCAAGGAAAGCTGAACATTGTTCAACTTCAACAACAATCTACCACCGTAGTAAGTGATAAACAAATGGAGATTGCCAGCTTATTAAGATCTTTTAAACATCATGATGATCAAGTGGAACGATTATGGCCAAAAAAGGAGAGTGGCCACTAAAATCACCATCATATTTGCTGCTTAATCACCAAATGTAAAACAATCGGGTCTCACCTTTATTGTCGGAACACCATCGCAGCGGCCGATAACCATCACCACAACATCACCGTCACCGTCGTAACCCTTTTCAGAAATCTAGTTGCTTCCCCGGCACCTGTTCATAACTCCCACCGTCGACGTTAACGCCACCACTGTCATCATTATCGGACCACCGCTGACGTCATCACCGAAACCCACCTCTGTTTCCATGTCTTCGAACCCAAACCACCGCCTCATCACCGTCTTCCCCTTCAACACCATCGATCATCGAAAACACTAACGCCTTCGTCCGTTGCCGTTGACTAAAGCCATATCATCGTCGTTATCGTCGGAATCCTATCTAGCATCACCTCCGTCTCCAGGGCAGCACGACCGGCCAGTCGGAGGCCGACCTTTCATCTCCGTCGATCTACTTTCTTCCTATCAATTTATGTACATCTCTCTCTCTGTCGCTTCTCTCTCTTCAGTATCTCTAATTATGTCCCTTGAGTTTAAATACAATTAATTACATAAATGGTCCTTGTAGTTGTCAAAGAGTATTTAAGTAATTTCAATTAAATTTGACAGAAAAGTTAACAAAAGTTAGTGTTAATACCCCAGGTTGTTACAAAATGAAAAGTTAGAACCTTAGAATGTGATTTTAAACTATTAGTACCTGACCTTGTTACTTTCTATAAACCACAAGGACTAACGGTGTAATTAACTCTATGTTTAATAATTAAAAGTTTTATAAAGTGAAACTGATAATCAAAATAGGTTACATTTTTTGGTCATCTATGGGCCAATTGAGAGTTTGGTCCGTATTTTACGGATCAAGTCTGTAATGGCGTCAATTTGATCAACTAATTTTAAAAGCATTTTAGTCCGTTACCAATTCATTTTTAATCTTAAGAAATCTAATAATTAAAATTTAAAGGGACCCATCGGCCCAACCCAACAATTGAGTTGATTCCCCTGCCAATCTCACTAAAGATGAACCGTTTTTCATCCACCTGGCTGGCTGAGCTTGTGACTTTGTACGGGGTTAAAATGTAAGCCCAAACGGAGCTCGTGGGCCTTTCGAGATCTCACATAATCAAGAATTCTTCAGGGGTGATTCACTGTTGTTGTTGGGTGGTCGTTGGTTGCAGATCAAGATGAACCGTTTTTCATTAAAATGAAGAAGTACATAGATGAAAAGGAACATATGGCCAGTGTTGAAGTCACAGACGGCTGAACCTGATAAAAAGCCTTTTTTCCTAACAAATTATATAAACTATTTTTTAAATGACGATTAATGTTATAACAATAGAAAAGCAAAAATAGAGGGTTGTTAAATTCACTAGGTTTTTAATGTGTTAAACAACTTAATTAAAATAATCTTATCAAAATCTAAGTTGGGTAATGGTAGAAGTGTGAGGTTTTGGTATGATATTTGGTTTGGTAACTCTCCACTTCGATACAGATGGCCTAGTATTTTCATTCTTGATAAAGATAAGTTTAGTTGTGTTGTTGATAAAGTGGATACAGTGGAAGGCAGGCTGCACCTTCGGTGGAACTGGAGGAAGCCTCTTGAATCGTCTCAAGAGCTATTGGATCTGCAGGAGTGCAACTTAACTCTATCGCTATGTAGTTAACTCGGCCGATATATCGGTGCTATATCGGTGATATAGCGGTTATTGGTCCTTTAGTCAAATATCGGTTTCATATCTCGGTCCTTATATCGGTCAGCGATAATATCGGTGGTTATCGCCGATATATCGCCGATATTATGTCTAATTTATCTCGGTTGAATCGCCGAGATTATCGGTTGGGCCAGTTTTGACAGAGAAGAAATGGTGGCTAATCGAAGTTGTTGAATCGAAGCTTACCTGCTGATCGAACCTTACCTTCCGAATCGTAGAATGAAAGATCTGTAGGCTGTTTTTTAGGTTTAGAAGATGGAGGAGCGAACAGGGGAGATAGAGGACGGCTGCTGAGATAGAGGACGGCTGCTTTAGTTGTTTAGGGTTTTTTTAGTTTAAAGGGATTAGTAATAGTAGGGTTATAAAAGTTAAATCATTCAGTTTACCTCCTTTTCTTTTAACTTGAATTACAATTTCATCCTCCAGTTATAGATTTATCAAAATTAACCTTAGACTTTTACAAGTTAGTGCATAAAGATGTTGTATACATATATTATATAGGTTCTAGATATTAATATACATATATTATATAGGTTCTATATATATATATATATATGCATGATATTATAAATTACCGATATCTCACCGATATCTCACCGCGATAAACGATATCTCAAATATCGGTCCTTGACCGATAACCGATATTTTTCCGCATTAACTGCTTAGCTCTATCGAGTGTCACATTTAGTAGTACGAAGGATACGTGGGTTTGGGAGGGCCCGGGTGGTGCTGGCTTCTCGGTGAAATCCATCAGAAATGTTTTTTAGGAAGGACGAGATGCTGGGTGGTTTAAAATGAAATGGACGAGGTGGGTTCCCCTCAAGTGCAATATTCATGCGTAGCGTTCTTAAATACACAGGTTACCGACAAAGGATGAGTTGGAAAAAAAGAATGTTCATGTCTGTGATGCGGGATGCGTTATGTGTGAAGATGGGTCTGACTCGATTCTTCATATTTTTACAGCTTGCACAGTTGCTATGGAGGTTTGGTGGAGAGTTGAATCTTGGTGCAAGCTGCCTCCCATTTATGCGTTTGATATAGGCGATTTGTTGGAGGTATACAAAGGAGCAAACAGTGGAAAAAAAGGGAACCCATTATTCAAGGTATTATGATTGTGGAGTTATGGTGCATATGGCTAGCTCGAAACGAGAAGATTTTTAGTAAGAGGACGACGAAGCCATCGGAGATAATTTATAACATAAAGTCGAGGTCATTTTCCAGGTATAAACACTGGATTGGTTGTAATAGTCTTATTGGGATGAGTAGTGCAAAATCCATTGTATATGTCGTAATCGGTTTTGATATGGTCTGCGCTTCGTGGACCGTCTGTTGTTTTTAATGAAGTTGACCTTTCAAAAAAATAACTTCAACTTCATAGGAAGTTCATTAACACCTTATATTTATTTAGTTTTTGTATTTTATTTTTTTTAACTTTCTATTTATTAATTATATTAGATTAATGTTTGGATAATAGATATGGATCAAAATAAGACAAATGGGTCCAATTACCAATATATTATAAAATTTTAGATATGGATAAAAGGAAGAGTGAACTACAAATTTGGTTCTTTATCTATATATCAAATTTCAGGCGTGGTCCTTTATCTTTAAAATTGATGAGTTTTGTACATAATATTTTAAAAAGCTACACATTATGCCCTTTACCCCTAACAAAGTTTATTTTTTCAGTTAAATATAGTAATGTGACATACATTTGATACCTAAACATTTGCATAAGTTTGTGACACCTGAACAAGTTTGTTGAAACATATACTTTGAACATATGTTTGTGTGAATGTGATCCACACAAATTCAAATATATACATTAGACATATGTAGATGCATATAGACATAAGTAGATACAAAAGTTTGAGGCATGATTAGGTCATAATCCTTCACGGCATATAGATGCTTTTGATATGACTGTTAGGATCTTACGATAGATTTAGGATCGAGTACCTGATACTTGTTATAAAGTCATGATGATGATACATTGGGGAATATACAATGATGATACCATGTGAGTCACGTTGCTCTGTTATGCTTAAACCTTTTTTGGGGGAAAGCATGCCCCATAACGATCTTTGTTAAACTATATGATGTTGTAATAAACAATAAATATTGGACTATTATTATGCTGATACATTTTTGCGCCTATTATTATTGTTATTTGTTTTTGGGCACAACCATTAACTGAGGAGGGGACGGCAGATCGTACTGATCGTATGGGTGGTTCCAAAAATTATTTGCTGAGAGTGTGGATGAGTTGTTCAACCATATTTTTAAGGATGCGATCAGGGTTTTTCTGCCTAAAATATACACTTAAATTTTTTTTTAAGGGGTGCGGTCGCTTGGCGAAAGGGTGCGTCCGCCAATGCCCTGCAGAATTGAATATAAGAAGGAGATGGGAAGTGGGTCCCGAAGACAGCGTATAATATGATATTTCTGTAGCTTTTTCACCAAAAAGGAGAAAAGAAATCAAGACTTCCATTAGTTGAACCTAGAGGTGTACAAAAAAACCGGTTTTAGAACCGAAACCGGTTTTTTTTTAACCGGTCCGGTTTTATAACCGAACCGCCGGTTGGTGACCGGTTACTATTATTGATCTCAAAAACCGGTTACTAACCGAAACCGGTTTGAAAAAAACCGGTTAAAACCGGTAAAAAACCGGTTTTTTTGAAAAAAACCGGTTAATAGCTGGTCCCAACCAGTTACACCGGTTAGTGTTTTGGACTTGAAAAACCGGTTAGTAACCGAAACCGATTATTAAAAAAACCGGTTTTTATTTTGAACGAAAAAAAACCGGTCCGGTTAATAACCGTAACTGGTTTTTAAAAAAAAAACCGATTTGTACACCTCTAGCTGAACCTATGGTAGTAAAGACAAAGGAACTTCCAGGGAAGATAGTTCCATCTCACCAACCAGCACCATATGATGTATTGATGTGTATGTTAGCTAGTGGTGGACTCATGAATTATTTATTGGGAGTGCGGATGGGTGGTTCAAACATATTTTCAGGGGTACGGTCGGGTTTTTTGCCTAAAAAATACACTAATTTTTTTTTTCAAGGGGTGCGCCCGCCCACCCTAGGCTTCACCTAGATCCGCCCCTGCTTACAGTTGGAAGAATGTAACCCTAATGACACCCATGTAGTCGATGCGGTATATTATCTATGTTTGAAACATTAATTTCATTAGTAGAACATAAGTTTGGGTTGGATAGAATACCACTACCACGATATTCAATTCTATTTGGGGGCTCAATATCGGGTGGCAGGTTTGGTTATGGACTTGTTTATTTTACATCATACCTATACTATCTTATAGTCAAAATTTTCCGAGTGATTAAATTTTCGAGCTCACCTACTTTATAGTTAATGTTTTTAAGCATATTTTTTATGTGCATTAACTTGAGGACTTGTAGAAGACTTTGACAACATGGCTTAAGAGTTGGAGTTTGTCACACGAGAACATTTCCCCTTGGTGACCATGGGATGTACCTTGTTATTCCTTAGTTGTTGTGCTATATTTGGTTAGTAAAACTAGATACAAAGCAATGCTATGTCCGTTAAGTGTCATAAAACTTGTTAATTCAATAATAGTTTTCTTCATTTAATTGCTTGTTTGATTCAATCATTACGCCCCTAGCCTTGTCCAGTTGTCGCGGGGTGTGACAGACAGGTCCCACCTTCAATGGCAGAATACTATCGGTGACAATTGTCTATTTTGTAGTGTAAGCAAAAGACGGGTTAGCTTATAATGTCATAAGTTGAACTGCATAATTGTGTACACAAGATCCATGCTCTTAGTAACACACATCATCTCCCCTTATCTTACAAGAGTGGGTGTGTGTGTATACACCAAATTTGAACACGAGTGTTTACTTACAAAATCTGATTCACATAAGTACATCCAATATAGAACTTTCATTACAAGCGTCACGTTTCTAATATTTAACCTTATTTACACCGTAATTGTAACAAAAAAGGTTTTATAAATCACAAAAAAGCCCACAAAATTATTTGTGAATGTCAAGAACAAAATTCAAAGCCTAATTCCCAAAATGGCAAGCACAATACGTAAATAAATTTCAAGTTTATGGTTTTACGGATGTTTGATGCGAAAGTCATATATGTGTGTAATCATCATACTTGTTGTGTGTCGTCTGAAGTGGACGGTGGAAGAAGGTGACGGTGCTGCCATCCAGAGTCTAAGTCATCGGAAATAACTTTAGATGGACTAGATTTGCTATATATTGAATAGAGTGCAAGTTGTGCAAACCCAAGGACAAATCCGGTCCCGTTTGGTACCTATTTAGATTGAAGGCAATTAGTACGATGGATATATAACATGACCAGTTTTGTTATTGTTGGAAAACTAACATTAGAAATCAATAATTATATTTAGTATATAAGATAACTATATTAAAATTTGTGGGGTCTCTTTCTCTTGTTAAGAATTTCAAATCAAGCTAATATTTATCTAAAACTGAGTTAAAATAAATTTGACATAAATAATTAAATTGTGAGTTTGTCAAGTAACTCTACGTAAAGTTCTAATATTTTTTACAGCTACAAATTCTATGCACGTAATATTCAAACTTGTACATTTTGCGACTTGTGGACATGGATACTAAACCAAACGCGACAAACAACGTTTTGGTTAAGCAGTTACGAGTTGTAACGGTTGTCATGGATAATATTACAGTTTCTTTTCACTACATATATAAACCAATATTAATCCAAATGATTTTGTTTAGGCCTTCCGTAATGGGCGTTCTTTTTTTTTAAAAAAAGCCCCCAATAACGCCGCTAAACGCCGAACAGCCGCCCCCCATGGCGTGTTTGGGCGTGTTTGATCGAGTTTTTGGTTTTGGCGCGTTTTAAATCACGTTGTTGGGGCATGTTGTTGGCCAATCAGATAAGACAATGTGGGTTTAAAGAGATAGAGATAGAATTTTTGGGTTTTGTGGTTAGCTGGAGATTTTGGAGGTCAAACGAAGAAGAAGAAGGGATGGAGGCGGGTGGTTTGATTTAAAAGTTTGCTCAACTGTCACATTAGGTCCTGTGGTTTTAAACTTCAGTATCTTTAATATTTCAAGTTTCAAAAATGCTATATCAGTCCCTAAAGTTTTGTTTATTAAATATCTCATTTGGATCTTTTTTAAAACCTAAAATTTTGCAATGTAACTTTTTTTTGAACGGCCGACAAAAATTATTTTATTAATTGTAGCAAGATGCTACCCGCCAGTATCTTTAATATTTCAAGTTTCAAAAATGTTATATCAGTCCCTAAAGTTTTATTTATTAAATGTCTCATTTGGATCTTTTATAAAACCTAAAATTTTACGATGTAATTTTTTAGTATTGTAATTCTTGTTTCATTTAATGAAGTATTATTAGTTTTTAATTTAAAAAAAATTAATAATTGTGTAGTGATTGGTTGGGGTATTATTGGACATTATTCCACTAGGTCCCTTTTGTAAAAAACGTCCAATAATGCCCACTTGCTGACTGGACTCCACATGACGGAAAACACCTAAGGATGAAGATGTTATTCACTAAACCACTACACATAATTTTAGAGTAAAGTATAATTTGCCATCAGTGTGCTTCTGGTTTCAAAAAATAACACTTTGCGTCCCAATAAACTGCCATCAATAAACTGCTTTTCTTTGTTTTATTATAGTTACAATTACAATTACCATTTGGTGCTTATTAGACTATGGGGTATGGGGCGGGGTTGGGGCGTGGGTTGAAGAGAAACGCTTAAGTCACCACCTCGGGTGGGTTTGGGTTTGGGCGTGGCCCCTTAGGCGGGAGTTTAAGGCCGGGCGTGAGGCATGCTAGCGATCCTCTGTGGCCGGCTCTTATTGGCTTATTGGCTAGGGCATAGCGAGTCATGTTTAAATTTTAATAGACCTGGCCAAGCCACGCCGGGCTACCCACGCCCCGCCATACCCCACGGACACGTCACTCACCAATGGGAGGGCTCGAACTCCACGTGTCAACTCATGCCCCAAATCCCCGCCCCCACCATACCTCACGGTATTACTTATTACCACCTAATCAAGTGGATAATCAGCATTATTAGTTTGTTGTAAACTTTCCGAAATTGGAAGGTGATGGGACGACGTGCGTTGTGGATCACATTGTATTATGATTCTCACAATTTCAACTCGTAATAATTACTTTTTAATTCATATTTGGATATGCATAGCAGCACAACCAGTCTGTTTTAATTTGTTTGACTAATTCCTGGTTTGGAATATTTTATTTTTCCAAGACATGTTTTTTTATATTTAAGAGGATTGTTATCTTTATCCATTAGTTCACATAGCAACCAAAATCCGTTAATTAATTAAAAAATTTAGGTTGGATTCATTTCATAACTTTAAATAATTACATAACTTTCAGAACTCCTATCAAACAATTATTTTAGATATATATTTTTATATTTAGGATTTTTATCATTTATTTTATTTATTTTTATGATTACATACATGTTAAAAGTAGTTTATATATCTGTAATTATAAAATTACATATAGAAATGATAAAATTATTCCTAACATATACGTAATCATAATAATACACATATTAAATGATAAAATTATCCTAAACATAAAAATATATAAACAAAAAGATTACTTATTAAGAGTTCTACACGTTTTGTAATATTTGGCGTTCTGAAATAATTCTTACCTAAAAAATATTATAATATAATGAAATATCATAAACATATGACGGTAAAATATTATGTAAACCGTTTAGAACAACTACTTGATTATATCGGTTTATCCTACCATGCATTTATATCGGTTCATACTCGGATAATGTCTCTCTCATACACATTAATACTGTAAAACATATATATTATAAATAATGGAGGTTGTTTCTATACTTCAGAATATACTTGATACATCGACAAGTCTAGCTTATAAAAAATACTATATAACACTAAAAAGAATTTTATAATGTATGAAATTTTAATCTTGTATAGTTTTTTCTTTGTTTAGATATAATACGAGAAAATGGATAGTAGGATTTGTTTAGATATAATACGAGAAAATGGATAGTAGGATAATTGATGGAAATAATTAATTGCTCTCGTTGGAAATTATTACGAACATGGTCCACATTTAGAACCAAATTATTGTACTATTATCGGTTTGTGATATAAAAGGCATTCAGTGTGGTTTTAAATATGAGGGAAAGGTCATGACCACGTCTCATATAATTTGCTATGCTTATCTGGTGGGTGGTTTGGTTTTGGTTTTGAATAAAGGTTTGGTTTGCTATTAAAAAATAAATAAAAAATCTGGTGGGTGGCATGTACCTCCTTTTTTGTATTCTATTTTAAATAAATTACACAGGTGGGTGGCATATCCCTCCTTTTTTGTATTCTATTTTAAATTACATATGGCTGGATCCACTCAAAGTACTATTTAAGACTTTTAGATAAATTTTACATTTTCTAAATATAGATCGGCAAAATAATATGGTGTAGACACTTTAGTATAATAAATTGGCAAAATAATATGGTGTAGACTTCAATATTGCAAAATTTAGTTGAAAGATTTTTTCTTGTTTTTTTCTGGACATGTTTAAGAATTATAATATGCGTAAATATTTTGAGTTGACATTTTTTTATAAACTGAGAGAGTATGTAAGGTTTTTTTATGACGTTAACTCTATAACGGAGAGAGAACATACCCCGAGGAACCAGTCTTGCACAAGAAAAGCGTACAAAGTCCAAACTCCACCATTAAGAAATAGGAAGAGGCTAAGAAGAAATGGCATGTACTCCACGCTTTTAGTCGTCCACACTAATTTCTGCAAGATTAGTTAGTTAATTAAGATCTAATCTCATCTTAGACATGTGACAAGCATGAATATGGAATAACAGCTTTATGTTTAAAGTATAATTAAAAGATAAAGGATACTGTGAATAATAGTCCAAATTTTCTCCTTTAAAGTGACTACGGGTTTTTATATTATTAACAAGTGGTTTTGTACATGGTTATGTTATGTTATATGTGTATGTATGTTTTCATTTCAACTAGTATTAAGCCCCTCGCATTACGGTGGGGGCGTAAAACTATTACAAATAGCACCAAGGCCACAACACCGTTAGCGACCACCAACATTGAAGTTGCGACGTGTTAATGCGGAGAAATTAGACCGAAACATAAAACATAGAAAATAATAACTAAGTCGATTTAGGACCCGTGCGTCACGATGAACCTATCAAACAGAAAAAAATAGACGACCATAAAAACGTTGAACCACACACGCATGTTGCGTAATGTTAACTCGCAAAATTTAGAACGAAGCGTAAACCAAAGCGTAAAAACGTTCAACCACACATGAACGTTGCGTTATGTTAACTCGCAAAATTTAGAACAAAACGTAAAACGAATTTTTGCGAAATATGAAAAGCATAGGGTACCAAAGTTAAAAGTAAAAAAGTTCTTACGTTAAATTGACAAACATAAAAAACTTTGGTGTTAAAAGTAAAAAACCAAAATAGTTTTAGGTTAAAATTGTAATTATATCATTTTTTTGTGAAAATCCCTCTTAGCATAAAGTACAACTAACGGTAAATAGGTAAATATTACTAGAAATATATAAGATTATCTTACCATGGCAGAAAGAGGGGAAGCATACATAACTATATTAAGGGCAGCACCCATGAAACCTATCACATTAATCCTCACTTCTCCTTCCATAGCAAACTGTGTCACAAAAACTGTCATTGCAAACACCACCACATCGACTATTCCAGCAATCTTAGCAGTTTTCGCCTGAAAATTCAACAGTCAAACTAATTGTAAAACTAATATAGAAAGATCAACGTCTTTGGTAGTAGTTGCAATTTATTTAGACCATAAAATAATCAGGACCCCACACCAACAATCCTTTAAAAACCCTGATCTTATCTTTCAATTAGCGATGGATTACCAACCAAATATCCGTATGATTTCCCATAAGTCCGACAAAATCTGGACATTCTTGCCCCTGGTGTCTGCCAATAATCTCTATCAACATCAGGGGCGGAGCTGGTGTATTAGCATGGTTAGCACGAGACCTTTCAGCCCTGTCTCCGTACCATTTTCGTTTGTAATTTTTTTTTCGGTTCTATACAAAAAATACCCGTTATCCCCAAAAAAATAAAATTGGGATGCCCATGAATTTTGGGCTAGATCGATCACTCATGTATATATATCTATATATATATATATATATTATATCAAATAGAAAATGAGCATACATATGTCATGATGATAGAGGCATCGAGCGACTTTTTATCAACCAATTTTGTTTTTTAACTAAAAAGTATAGGTTTCGATATATAGGTTGAAACACTTCTCTAAAGTTCATCTTAATTTATCCACTTATACCACTTCCATATATATAGGGAAAAACTAATATATAAGAATATATAAATAATAAACTTACCCTTGTTCTTGGAGGGGCATAAATGAGGAACATGGAGATATAAACAATCTCTACAACAACTCCAAAACCATTGACAGTTGCCACCAGGTAACTATCTGGTTTTGTAATTCCATAGTATGTCCATAAACTCGAATTCAACAAAGTGCAAATATAAGGAAGACTCTCAAACTCTTCTGTTGATCCTTTCTTATATATTCTCAAGAAAGTTTTCCTACATATAACAACAAACCATTAGCCTCAATGTGCGTCTGTCCACTACTACACAAATAAGTATCACCGACAGAATACCAAACAATATTGGTATTATCCAAAACAAACAACAAAAACGTCGAAGAACACGTGTTTACTTACGCTGGGGAGAGAAACATCAAAACAGAAATGATATTTCCTGAAACAAATAGTAAAACTAAAAGTGTTGGTTATTTTTATAAAATTTGGTGGTAAAAAGTAATAAGTGTAGCGAAATATACCTACGACCCCGACGTAAAAGTACAGGTTGTTCATCTTTAAAGATCAAACAGATGAGCAACAATTAGAACAAGGAGATGATCAAAAGAAGAATAAATGATGCTTCTATGTTTGAACAAAGACAACTGTCTATGTTATATATAAAATGTGGGGATGAACCCTACTTCCATTCATATATAATTGTTTACTTTTTTCTTACGACTTATTGGTTATAAAATCGGTCCCACGAAAGAAGATCTTTATATATTGAACGGCTGGATTTATATTATACATTAATTATTACCTGTACCTTTTCATAAACGTGATGTATTTCAAAAGCAGGTGCTTAAATTTAAAATAAAATGAAAGCAACAGGCAAATTGAAATAAATAAATAAATAATACAAAGTGAATTGCTTTGTCACCCATTTTGTTTTCACAGTACTTTATTATTTTTATAAGATTAAATTAGACAAATCATCATCAAGGCATATGATTTTCATAACTTTAAGCTTTACTAGTCTTTATTTATAAACCTGCTACATCGATAGTCAATTAAAATCTCGGTGCTCGTTAGATCTTTCAAATGCAGGTGGTTAAGCACTAGTACAAAACTTATATCTTTGGTGGTTAAAAAAACATTTACGGGTAGACCACCATAAAAACTTGTTTTAAATAAAGAGTTAACTTTTTTTTTTCCTGTAGTGTGACCGTTTTAACGTTTTTGCTCCAATAGTTTAAAAAGTATTTCCTCTCTAATGTTCTCATTTTATTGTCAGTCTACTTCCCGTCTCTAACACTTCCCGTCTCTAACTTCAGTTAAAATTATTAGTTGAAAGTCAAGGTATTTGGTAATTGTACATATAAGTATTCAATTTATTTATTTCTTAAATCCGTGTGACACCTGTGTCTGTAATCATTGTAAACAGTTCAGTTATCAATAAAATAATGTTATTTGAACCCAATATTTGTTTGTTTATGTTTGACATTTTTCATGTTTTGTTTTTTTTTCAATTTCAAACTCTATATCGCTTTCTGTAGTGTTATACGCAAACTGGTGCGTAAACGTAATCAGTTTAACGCAACAAATACTCCGGAACATCAACATATGCTTAACATACCTTAAATAACCTTTACATAACTTAGAAATAAGTTTTGAAGGCTTTGGTATGGCAAAATCAAGTTTATTCGCTTACAGGGACTAAATTCGACAAACTGCGAAAGTATGCCGATTCGTACAGTAACAGACATTCCGGAACTTGATCATAAGTTAAACATACCCTAAATATCCTTTACATAGCTTAGAAATAGGCTTTGAGAGGTTTGGTGTGCTAAAATAAACTTTTTGGTCATTTAGGGACTAAAAGCGCCAAAAAGTGCATAAGTTTGCATTTTCGCGCATATCTTACGTTCTGAATACATCCGGACATCCAAAAATTTATGTAATCATTAAAATATTTTATTTTAGTGACTGGCATGGGAAAAATCCATTCGTCGCGCAATTTGGATCGTTTTTCGCGTTCGTGCGTATTTCGTCGTAATTAAGCGAATAACGCGTCCGTACGACCAAACGAACCGACATCCGGCATGTTTTTGAGCAAGTTTCATGTCCACTATGTTTAGGCATCATTGTAGAGCTTTGAAAATGGCTTAACGGGCCTTAAAAGTATCGAAAATGGGCTTAATTACATACAGGGACCAAATCTGCCAAACAGTTCTAGGCCGGCCGCGTAAGCCAAGCCTTGGCTTTTATGCGGGCCGTGTCCGAACCTGCAGATCAGCAAAACAAGCTGCTGGTTTCAGCAGCTGGGTTTTTGTTATTTGCACCTAGTTTTGGACATTCTATGGGCTCTTTTAGGGGCTCCCATGGTTTTAGAAATCAGGGGGTGCACATGTACGGTTGTGATCGAAGCTCGTTTTACAATGAACGATCCTAACAGTCTTGGCTTTCCTATATAAACCCCACCCACTTCATTGCAAAACCCACATTTGATCTGATAGTTCTCTAAGTTGAAGTGCTTACACTTCATACCTGAGAATAATCGGGCCAAACTTCCGTTCTTGGACCTTTTGTAAGTATTCTTTCGTTCTTTTATGCATTTTTAGCACGAAAGTCAAACTTTGTTTGACTTTCTGCATTGACTAGTTTATGGTCAAGACGAAGTTCGTTTGAACTTCATAACGTGAGCGTAATCACGATGGTTATAGTCCCTTGTGACTATACCTGCTGATTACGGCGTTAGGCTTAGTGACGAGTTGTAGTTTCGGCCAAAATGCGTATTCTTGCGTATTTTGTAACCAAACTACTTTTAGGTATCAAGACCCTTTGTTTTGATACCAAACATGTTTTCAAACCTCGTTAAACATGTTTTCACATGTTTAGCTCGTCACTTTTAGATTTGTGCTTATATAGGGTCGTAAGGTAAGCGATCTAATCAATCGCTTAGACTTACGAACCCGACCCATTTGGTCGATCATTAGGATCCGACCAAAC
The DNA here is from genome assembly GCF_002127325.2 of Helianthus annuus. Classification (NCBI taxonomy): domain Eukaryota; kingdom Viridiplantae; phylum Streptophyta; class Magnoliopsida; order Asterales; family Asteraceae; genus Helianthus; species Helianthus annuus. The sequence goes on from NC_035435.2 coordinate 85,510,482, forward strand.
ACATTAGGTGACCATAGTTGTATAGGGAATAACCTTCCGAGGTTATACCTTATGGTCACTTCGTTTAAGTAGTTGTATGATAGGTAGTTTATATGCCTTAGGTAAATGACCAAAATGCCCTTTTTGCGCCAAATTCATTTTAAGCATATGTAACATAATTTTTGACATCTAAACTGATTAGACAACATAATTAGACATATTAAGGCATATTTTACTTGTCATAGGACTAGTTAGGCAGTCCGAACGCGTTTTACGCGAACGACGCGTTAAAATAGCGTAAGCTACCTAAACGGGTCGTAATGGGTCGTAAGCACTTAGGTTAGGTTTCATTTTAGTATTAGGCTTTGTTAAACCATATTACATGAGTTCCCATACTCATTTGGTTTATGAACCCTCATTCTACCCGATCCTCTGATTAGGTCCGTTTATTAACGTAGTTACCTATATTAGGTGCCGTTTGATTTCCGTGATCTCTAGCATTGCTTGGTTGTTACTCAAGGACTTCTAGGCAATCTCAAGTGAGTATATAGACCCCTCTTTTACTGTTTTTCAAACGTTTTGGGGTGAAACATGTGCCTACTTGTTACTTTCGTGCTTTTCATGTTTTTATATCCTGTACTTGCTATGTTCATTAGTACACTTATAGTACATGATTTCATTTATGTTTTGCTATGTATGTTTACTTAGCATGCTAGCACATTGTTTTACATTACATTTCATGCAATGTATGTCCATTTAGTGCATACTTAGTACATTGTTTTCACAAAACATTTCTGTTACATATGTTTACTCATCATATGGACACGTTGATTTACATTACATTTCTGCTATGTATGTTTACTGAGCATGCTAGCACAATTGATTTACATGACATTCTTGCTTTGTATGTTAACTTAGCATAATTAGTACATTGTTTTCACATAACATGCTTACATTTGGTATGACATTTGGTTTGTTCAACGGGACTAAAATACGTTCATTAACATTAGCTACGCCGCTCGGTAATAAGTAGTGGTACCATAGGACTTGACAACTCCCATTCCTGATATCCTAGGTTTGTTTAGATATAAGGAATGACTGAATCCGAAAACATTTTGATAACCTTTACTCTAAGGTTATCCTACAGTCTCAAGGCTTGAATGTATACGTTTAACATGCCGCATAAGTGTTTGTATCAGTAAAGCATGCATTTATTTTGCAAAACATGACTTTTGATATATTCAAAATACCTTGTTTTGTACATTTTTACATTTGGTTTAAGTAATCACATTTTACTTACCATATATAACATTTGTTACACATTACATGATTTACATTTTGACATTAAACATTTGCCATCTTTTATTGTCACACCCCGGTTTCCACGTGTCTCACCGGTGGGCCCGGTGGGGGATTACCGTGACGTAGTTGGCAACAATATAGTCAAACCACACAATATATGAATGCACAGTGGAAGCATAAAGATAATTATATTTCAACCATTGTTTGTAATATCAAATGTACTACGAATAGTCGAAAGGTATCCACAGGGGATCAAATAAAAATATAAGTTTTGTTCAACAGACGAAGGCATCTTAAGCTTACGAGACTCTATATGATGCTAAGGAGAAATATCCAGCCAATTACGCATAGTACCTGCATTTAGTCTTTTTGGAAAAATACGTCAGTTTACACTGGTAAATACATTCAACCGACACTTTTGTAAAAATGTTTATTAAAAATTGATTTGAATGCACAAGGCACAAACTCTTTTATAACTTGGGAGAATTATTTAAATTTATAATCTTGTGAACGGATTACATGTTCCTTATGCATTCAGTAGCCCGGATCAAGTCCGGGTTAAAGATCAATAGACACACCATATCGACTATTTATGCACTGACGAGTGTACGCCTACACTCCGCGCTTAGGTCGTGGCCATTTCGTAAAATGATGCCAGGGATATCCGAGACATGGTCATTAACCCCCCAAAGGCTTTTAAGTAACAAGACTGTTTAAACGAGCCGATCAAATCTATTAAATTACCCACTCAATGGTGGAGAATCTGATGCCCGATCAAGCGGTATGCTATATACCGTAATCCAAGCCCGTATAACGGAAAATAAGTTAAAAAGTATTTACCTTTGCGAGTATAAATCCTTAATCGAAATAAATTGCAGATAGCTTTTACTGGTCTCCTATTCTGGAACGGAGGTTTAAAAATAACTTATTAGAATCCTAACGGGTCTTTAATTTAGCCGTAGCTTAGACCGGTCATTTTCAAAGGATAGTTACGGTTTAATCGCGTGAAAGGCGAAAACCAGGAATGGAATGTGATTTTGACCCAACAAGTTTGAAGACTTGTTTTATATGGGTATAATAATCACACTCTGGATTTTGGGGTCAAAACAATATGGTTTGACCCGTTTCGGCTAGTTTATGTAAACTAGTTACATAAGCCGAACTGTGCGCGCAAAAAGGCGCAACGGGTAACCGTAAGAGTCATACACTGGTTTCCTAAGTCAATATGCTTTAAAGAGGTTGTGGTATCAGTAGGATACCTTCCATAATGCCCGTAACGAGTTTAAATCCATTTTATGCCCCGTAGGGGTATTTCGGTCTTTTTAAAGATTATAAATAAGGTTTCTGAGTTCTACAGGAATTCTGAGTTTCCCGAACAGTTTATAAAGCCTAAAATACTTTATTTATTATTTAAAATCAGTGGCAACTGGAATCGGGTCAAAAGACCTTGTAGAACTCAAGTTATGGCCAAAAAGGGTATATTCGGTATTTACCGAACCGATGCCATAACCGCAGGTTATGAGCAGGTTAAAAATAATTAAAAATCTTTAAAAACCCCAAAATATTATTTTACATCAGTGTGTAAAAGGTTTGGTGTCAAAATCTGGGTTTAGATAGGCGTTATGCTAATTGCGCTATTTAATTACAATGTTGGCTCTGATACCAACCTGTCACACCCCCGGTTTCCACGTGTCTCACCGGTGGGCCCAGTGGGGATTACCGTGACGTAGTTGGCAATAATATAGTCAAACCACACAATATATGAATGCACAGCGGAAGCATAAAGATAATTATATTTCAACCATTGTTTGTAATATCAAATGTACTACGAATAGTCGAAAGGTATCCACAGGGGATCAAATAAAAATATAAGTTTTGTTCAACAGACGAAGGCATCTTAAACTTGCGAGACTCTTTATGATGCTAAGGAGAGATATCCAGCCAATTACGCATAGTACCTGCATTTAGTCTTTTTGGGAAAATACGTCAGTTTACACTGGTAAATACATTCAACCGACACTTTTGTAAAAATGTTTATTAAAAATTGATTTGAATGCACAAGGCACAAACTCTTTTATAACTTGGGAGAATTATTTAAATTTATAATCTTGTGAACGGATTACATGTTCCTTATGCGTTCAGTAGCCCGGATAAAGTCTGGGTTAAAGATCAATAGACACACCATATCGACTATTTATGCACTGACGAGTGTACGCCTACACTCCGCGCTTAGGTCGTGGCCATTTCGTAAAATGATGCCCGGGATATCCGGGACATGGTCGTTAACCCCCCAAAGGCTTTTAAGTAACAATACTGTTTAAATGAGCCGATCAAATCTATTCAATTACCCACTCAACGGTGGAGAATCTGATGCCCGATCAAGCGGTATGCTATATACCGTAACCCAAGCTCGTATAACGGAAAATAAGTTAAAAAATATTTGCCTTTGCAAGTATAAATACTTAATCGAAATAAATTGCAGATAGCTTTTACTGGTCTCCTATTCTAGAACGGATGTTTAAAAATAACCTATTAGAATCCTAACGGGTCTTTAATTTAGCCGTAGCTTAGACCGGTCATTTTCAAAGGATAGTTACGGTTTAATCGCGTGAAAGGCGAAAACCGGGAATGGAATGTGATTTTGACCCAACAAGTTTGAAGACTTGTTTTATATGGGTATAATAATCACACTCTGGATTTTGGGGTCAAAACAATATGGTTTGACCCGTTTCGGCTAGTTTATGTAAACTAGTTACATAAGCCGAACCGTGCGCGCAAAAAGGCGCAACGGGTAACCGTAAGAGTCATACACTGGTTTCCTAAGTCAATATGCTTTAAAGAGGTTTTGGTATCAGTAGGATACCTTCCATAATGCCCGTAACGAGTTTAAATCCATTTTATGCCCCGTAGGGGTATTTCGGTCTTTTTAAAGATTATAAAAGAGGTTTCTGAGTTCTACAGGAATTCTGAGTTTCCCGAACAGTTTATAAAGCCTAAAATACTTTATTTATTATTTAAAATCAGTGGCAACTGGAATCGGGTCAAAAGACCTTGTAGAACTCAAGTTATGGCCAAAAAGGGTATATTCGGTATTTACAGAACCGATGCCATAACCGCAGGTTATGAGCAGGTTAAAAATAATTAAAAATCTTTAAAAACCCCAAAATATTATTTTACATCAGTGTGTAAAAGGTTTGGTGTCGAAATCTGGGTTTAGATAGGCGTTATGCTAATTGCGTTATTTAATTACAAAGTTTCCGTAATTTGCGCTATTTAGCATAACTCCTATTCTGGACCTCGGATTGACGTGAAATTTTAGGGAAATGCTTGGAAATCAGTAACAAATGTTACGGTCCTTTCACATGTCCGAAATTCTCGTTTTAAATTAAAAAGGGCGTTACGGTCAACTTTTAAGCATTTAACGGAAATGCGTAAAAGACTCGGACAAACAACGAACCGGTCACAGAGGGTTATACCATCACGTAACCTGGTCCTAAGAGAGTCCTAAGGCATATCTAAATCATACTTTAACGGGTCAGAACTGAAGTCAAAGCAAAAGTCAAAGCTTTGCGACTTTCGGCTCCGAACCGGGTCAAAACAGTAAATGGTCGGATCAAACAAGCTTAGACTAGTTAATATACTTATTATCATGTTTTATGAGTGTTTAAACAGGTTACACATCATCTACATTACTGATTATGCATTAAATCGCAAAATGGCATTTCTGTTGACTTTTTCTAAGCACGTTTGACTCGACATTTGGACTAGTTAGAGTGGGAATCAGAGGGTGCCCTTTTAGGGGTTTAAAGACCACGTGATTACCAACATATAACTATCTTTGATTCGACAAACCACTGGACCATTTGTGATTTATCGCAAAGTCAATGGTTAATTACGACGGATTCACTTTTAAGCTCAATGGTTCATGGATGATCAGCAGGTGTCCTATAGTGCTAGGGGACATGTAGAGGGCGCCCATGCTTCAATTAATGCCTAAATGATCGTTCACAAGCTCAAACATTGAATCTGTCCAAGAATTCTGCATCTGGGTGTTGTACGCGGCCCGCTTTAGGATTCAGGCCTCTTGGACGCGGGCCGCATGAATCCTAAAGTCAGTAAACGTATCTTCAACTGGCGCGCGGCCCACATTAGCTCAACCATATACTTAACGCGGCCCGCCTGAGGGTCGATTTCCAAGATTTTCAAATCTTTTGTAATCATTAACCTGACCTTTCGGTTTCGAAGGGGTAACTTTGCGATTTGGCCCTCGATTATTTACAATTAAGGGCCTCGTGACTTTTACCCGCATTGTTAAGTCCCCGGTTAGTTTAATTACTATCTGAAAAGCCTTAACTTTTATTGTTGACGCTTTTAACCCCTCGTATACGAATTTGACCATAACTTTCTCGTTTTTAAAACGGAACTTCGCGAAATTTATATCGTATATCCTAGTGAGCGTATTTTACTGTTACAAAGCCTCGGGTTCGTCAAAGGGTCACTCAGAGGTATAAATTAAACATGTTGACACAATTAACCCCTGTAGCTTGCAATCTCTCACTTTCTCCCGCGTTTCACTCCGTACGATCCATGATTTATTCGTTTGAAGGTACGAGCATCATTTAGGGTTACTATACAGTATATTTACCCCTCGTTGACATTTTTAACCCTCGAATTTACATACTTTCAAGGTTTGTCAACTTTAGTCCTTTATTTAGTATTTAATACCACGTGTAAACTTATGACACGTGTCAACACATTATTGGACACAAAATTTCGAGGTGTTACATCCTCACCCCCTTAAAATAAATCTCGACCCGAGATTTACTGAAACAAATAAGGGTATTTCTCTTTCATCGTGGATTCAACCTCCCACGTGAATTCGGGACCTCTACGGGCATCCCATTTGACCTTTACTATAGGTACATGCTTCCTTCGAAGCTTCTTTACCTGTCGATCTTCAATCGACAAAGGTTTTTCCACAAATTTCAAGCTCTCATCTATATGAACATCTGTATGGGGTATTACCAGTGATTCGTCAGCGAAGCACTTTTTCAGATTGCAGATGTGGAACACATTGTGAATTCCATTGAGCTCCTCCGGTAAGTTTAATTTGTAGGAAACTGACCCGACACGTTCGATAACCTCGAAAGGTCCTATGTATCTCGGGCTTAGTTTGCCTTTCTTACCGAAACGCATCACCCCCTTCCAGGGTGATACTTTAAGCAACACTTTTTCACCTACTTCGAAGTGAAAATCTTTACGCTTTGGATCTGCGTAACTCTTCTGCCTATCTCGGGCACCTTTGAGACGGTCTCGAATCTGGACAATCTTGTCCGTCGTCTCGAAGACTATCTCTGGTCCTGATAATTGGACATCTCCAACTTCCGCCCAACAAACAGGCGATCTACACTTTCTACCGTATAATGCCTCGAAGGGCGCAGCCTTAATGCTGGTATGGTAGCTATTGTTGTAGGAGAATTCGATTAATGGTAGGTTCTTATCCCAACTACCACCCAAATCGATTGCACATGCACGTAGCATGTCTTCCAACGTCTGAATAATACGCTCACTCTGACCGTCTGTCTGAGGATGGTAAGCCCTACTAAAATTCAAACGTGTGCCCAAGGATTGCTGGAAACTTTTCCAGAAATGAGACGTGTACCTAGTATCTCGGTCAGAGATAATAGACACAGGTATGCCATGTAAGGCTACAATCTTATCAACGTATAACTGGGCTAACATGTCGGAGCTATAAGTCTCCTTGATGGGTAAGAAATGTGTTAACTTAGTCAGTCTATCGACTATAACCCATATTGTATCATTTCCTTTCCTCGTCTTGGGTAACTTGGTAATAAAATCCATAGTTACACATTCCCACTTCCATTCTGGAAGTTCAGGCTGTTGTAGCAAGCCTGACGGCTTCTGATGCTGCTTTGACTTGCGCACAAGTCAAGCATTTGGCTACATAAGCGGCTACAGACTTTTTCAAGCCTATCCACCAATAATTTGCCTTAAGATCCTGATACATTTTATCTGCTCCAGGATGGACAGAATATTTGGAACTATGGGCTTCCTGGAGGATAACATCTCGTAGTCCTCCATAAATTGGAACCCATATTCGTCCATTCAATCGTAACATTCCGTCCTTGCTAAGAGTTAACTACTCCTCAGTTACTCCTAGCTTTTCTTTAGGATAGTTAGCTTCCAACACAGCTTCTCTCTGTGCAATTAACAACCTTTCAATCAAATTATTCTTCACTTCAATGCTCTTGGCATTGATTCGGATGGGTTTCACCCTGTCCTTTCGACTTAAAGCATCAGCGACTACATTCGCCTTGCCGGGATGATATATGATTTCACAATCATAATCATTTAAAGTCTCCATCCAACGGCGTTGCCTCATGTTTAATTCCTTCTGATTAAACAGATGTTGAAGGCTCTTGTGATCTGAATAGATCACAAACTTGATACCATACAGATAGTGCCTCCACAGTTTTAGTGCGAACACAACGGCACCCAGCTCCAAGTCATGGGTGGTGTAATTCTTCTCATGCACCTTTAACAGTCTCGAAGCATAGGCAATAACTTTGCCTTTCTGCATGAGCACACATCCCATGCCAGTGTGTGATGCATCGCAGTAAACTACGAACTCTTCGGTACCTTCAGGTAATGTCAGCACAGGAGCGTTGCTCAACTTTTGCTTTAGAATATCAAAGGACTCTTGCTGCTTAGGGCCCCAAACGAACTTTACTTTCTTCTTGGTCAAGGAAGTTAAGGGCGCAGCAATCCTTGAAAAATTTTCAATGAAACGCCTGTAATATCCTGCTAACCCCAGGAAACTACGAATCTCTGTAGGCGTCTTTGGCTCTTGCCAATTCATGACAGCTTCAACTTTAGCGGGATCCACTTGGATACCACGCTCGCTGACAACATGTCCTAGGAATTGGACTTCTCGGAGCCAGAATTCGCACTTAGAGAACTTGGCATAGAGTTTCTCATGATGCAGGAGTTTGAGAATACAACGAAGGTGTTTCTCATGGTCAGCTCGGTTCTTCGAGTAGATAAGAATATCGTCGATGAAAACGATGACGAATTTGTCTAAGTACGGCTTGCAAACGCGATTCATGAGATCCATGAACGCAGCCGGTGCATTAGTGAGCCCAAAAGGCATCACTAGGAACTCATAGTGACCATAACGAGTTCTAAATGCGGTTTTATGTACGTCTTCATCTCTGACTTTCAGTTGGTGGTAGCCTGACCTCAAGTCAATCTTCGAGAAATAACTTGCCCCTTGTAACTGATCGAACAAATCGTCGATCCTCGGCAAAGGATACCTATTCTTTATCGTGACTTTATTAAGCTCGCGATAATCGATGCACAGACGCATCGATCCGTCCTTCTTCTTGACAAACAGAACAGGTGCTCCCCAAGGAGACGAACTAGGTTTGATGAAACCTTTAGCTAGCAGTTCATCCATTTGGGTCTTCAACTCCTTCATTTCGGTTGGTGCTAGCCTGTAAGGCGCTCGAGCAACAGGTGCTGCTCCAGGGATGATATCGATTCTGAATTCCACTTGCCTATCTGGTGGTAAACCAGGTAGATCTTCAGGGAAAACTTCTGGATATTCCGAAATGACGGGAATGTCTTCTATCTTCGGTTTAGGCTCATCAATTATCACCTGTGCCATGTAGATGACACAACCTTTCTTTAAACATTTTGAAGCCTTGAGCATAGTCACTTGCTCAGGCAATCCATACTGGGTATCTCCCCGAATGGTAAGCGATTCACCAGACGGAGTTTTTATCACTACTTGCTTTCTGTTGCAGACGATTTGGGCCTGGTTGTGAGATAACCAGTCCATACCCAATACTATGTCAAAACCGGCCAATTTAAAGGGAAGTAGAGATAGAGGAAAAGAGTGGTTCTTAATGGATATCACACATCCATCTAACACAGTGGAGACGGTTTCTATGGTGCCATCTGCTAGCTCTACCTCATAATTCACATTTAAGGTTTTGACAGGCATATTCAGCAATTTGCAAAATTTATGATCTACGAAAGACTTATCAGCGCCCGAATCAAAAAGTACTCTTGCAAAGATATCATTTACGAGAAAAGTACTTGTGATCACGTTATCGTCTAGCACTGCTTCTTTCGCATCCATCCTGAAGACTCTCGCATTGGTCTTCTTGGTCTCCTCAGGCTTCTTGGCATTTTTAGGGCAGTTGGTTCTAATGTGCCCCTTCTCATTGCAACTGTAGCAAGTTGCATCCTTTATCTTTTTGCAATCCAGGGTCTTGTGGTCCTTGGACTTGCATAACCCGCAAGCAAATGACTTCGACTGAGTCTGTGAGTTTGATTCGAGTCTACACTTTCCAAAGTGATGTCTCTTGCAATTCTTGCACTTGGGCTTCTCACCAGACTGTTGCCCATCCTTCCTTGACTCAGACCCTCTCTTGTTGTCACAGTTTCCACGGTGCTTCTTGCTCGACCTTCGTGAAGTATCATCTTCACGCTTTCTCTTCTCGGCCTCTTTGTTCCTCAGCGATCTTTGTCGGACCGCATCCAGAGTGAGGGACAAAGATATGTCGGCTACAGATCTAAAGGTCGCTGGCCAAGAGGCCTTTACGCTTGCCTTTATCTCGGGGGCTAACCCACTGATAAAACGAGCTATTCTCTTTGGCTCCGGGGTTACCAGATACGGAACCAACCGGGACATCGTGTTGAAGCTCGTGAGGTAAGCTTGACAGTCAAGGTTCGTCATAACCAACGATAGGAAGTCGGATTCAATCTTTTCAACCTCATGTTGAGGGCAGAAATTTTCTTTGATGAGAGAAATGAATTCCTCCCATGTCATGCTGTACAAAACAGCCTTCCCCGAGGCCTGAACCAACGACCTCCACCAAGCCAGGGCCTCGCCCTTGAATGATTGTGAAACAAACTTTACCACGTCTCGCTCTGCGCAGCCACTGATGTCCACCACGGTGTCCATCTCGTCTAACCACGTCATGCAATCTACCGCACCCTTCTCTCCAGTGAAATCTCGGGGCTTACAAGATACAAAATACTTATAGGTGCAGCCCCTGGCGCGGGATGCATCAGTATACACTTTTTCTGGACGGACACTGTTTTCATTGGACGAGTGGTTATCATCGTCCTTTTTAGGCTTAGACGGTGGTTTGCTGTGAGATTTTGAGTGGGTTTTTGGCTTTGAATGTGGTTTAGATATGGTTCTGCTCCGGGATTCAGTGTACTCTTCGTACTGTCGATCCAGGGCTGCCTTAACAGCACCGTCGACAAGAGCTTTCAATTCCGCGCCCGTCAAATGAATCTGGGCATTATCATTTTCATTTTCTTTCGAGTGACTATTCACTTCATTTGGATCAGCCATTGTAACTTGAATCTGCTACAGAAGATAACGAAAAAGTTTTATTTAGGAGTTTATTATGGAATTGTCTTTTATGGAAATTCATTAACCATGGTAAACAGAGACCATATCTGGTTAATTTGTTACTTACTTTTATTTAGGATTTGAACATAACTTATCCTAATTACAAACAATATTGTTAGTGGCATAAAAGCCTAGTCACAAGGACGTTTTTATATATTATTAGCCGGGATTTCAGAGAATCAAGGCATGAAGGTTTGAACCATAGTCCTTTTACCTTTTCTGACAGGGAGTCATAGACTACAACTGCCTTTTGTCTTATATGACAATAAATATGGCCCGTAGGCACTACACCACTAATGGATGTTTACAAGTTTGGCCCGTAGGCACTACATCATCAATGGATGTTTAATAATTTGGCCCGTAGGCACTACATCGCTAATGGATGTTTAATAAGTGATCATCTTCATTGATGATTTAACCTACGATTTACAATCATTAATTTGGGCTTTGGAATCCTTAGAAGGATTCTTATATAAGAATGACGCGTGCGATTTTAACTAATCACATCTGTCATGAACGTTAACATGATTACAGAGGTTAACTGGGAATCCGGATCTTTTAATCAGGTCTTACCATCTTGGCCGGGTCTTATTAAGACACCTGGCTAGGTTTCACTCTTAAGATTCTTTATTTAGGCAGATTTAAAATTAAAAAGGAATAATTTGTCTTTTGTTTTATTTCATATATAATAACAAAAATGAAATTTATAACATAACATTCCATAGACTTCAAATATGATTACACGCTGCCCTAAACGGGACTTTTTAAATAAATAAATACCTACGCAGAGGTTTATAGAAAAACAAGTCCACGCGGGGACCAATACAAGATAGATGTCCACGCAGGGACTAAAAGATAAGTCCACGTAGGGACTGAAATGCAATTGTCCATGCAGGGACTAAATTGTAATAGTAAATACAACAATACATAAGGAGACCAATGATCTCGTTTCTTCCTCCCTTTTAGTAGGTTTGCTAGGCCCTTGAGAAATCCACGATTACTCTTACGTTCTTGTTCGAAGTCTCATTCCACACGGTTTAAACGGTGGAGTATTTCTTCTTGCTCCGGAGGAGAAAAACGTGGCTGCTGCGACGGTTGCTGAACCGGAGGTCTAGGAGGTATTGGATACCCATGAGCTGAGTAATCTGGTCTCCAAGAGGTTCCATGGAGGGCATTGTAATTAGCCGCTACCACGTATGGATCGGCATCATAGTTATATTTGTAGTGCGTGTGAGTTGGCTGCTCAAACGGATTGTACGCGGTGGAGCCGCCGTACGCTGGTATCGGATTGTCATATCCGAAAGGTGGCGGAGGTGGTGCAACTGGTGCAGAATTCACCTCTGCAGGGTGACCCGAAGGTTCACCTAATTGTGGTTCTTCTTCAGGCACTGACGAAAAGTGACTCGCACTCGAGTGGCGAGGGGTGCTGAAATGGAATTCCCCTCCTCTAGTGGACATCCGTGCGCCTGATCTTCTACGCCTTGGCGGATCTAGAATTACTGGTTGAACCGGTGGCGGTGGCGTAACTGCCATAAACCGTGAATCCTCAGAAGGATCCTGTTGTTGCTGTTGGTCATGAGGCGAGAAATGATGAGATGGTGTGAAGTACCAATTACATTGGTCAAACCTCGCCTGGTAACTGTCGGGACCTTGATAGGGCGTTCCATGGAAGGATGACCCATCAGAGATCTCGATTGGATGATTGGGAGTACCCCGTGCAGGCTCGACGGGATCTGTATCCTCGTCCATATCCACTGCATTATCTTCAGAAAAGTGATCCTCTGGTCCTAAAGGGTTATACCCTATTGGTTCTTGGACATAATCCGCCGGGTTAAACTGTCCTATGAAGAAAGGTGAAGGATCACCATAAGAACGGTGCGAAGCAGATCGCTGGAGAGGTATGAACGATGGTTGAGGGTTATTGGGGTCATTTTCTGAGTTTGGTCCAAAGGAATGACGGTATGAGGGTGTTGAGCTATGCGAGGTAGAATGCCTTGCAGGTTCAAAGAGGTTTCTTCTTCGTCTCTGTGGTTCCTCACTTCTTGTACTGGAAGGAGCTCGCATGTTCGAAGGACCAGCCTCGTGATCATTGTGAGTAATGATTGTCCCTTTGCCTCTTCCTCGTCTGATTGCTGGTGGCATATTTCCTGCTTTCAAAACTTTAAATAACAATAAACAATAAAAAGACAAACTGGAATAACAATTCGAATTTGTCCTATGTTCTTGTCTAGACTCAAGTATGTGCAATTGTGTCATTGAGATTAAACACATAAGGATAGTGTTTAATTCACTCAATGCTGGCTCTGATACCAACCTGTCACACCCCCGGTTTCCACGTGTCTCACCGGTGGGCCCGGTGGGGATTACCGTGACGTAGTTGGCAATAATATAGTCAAACCACACAATATATGAATGCACAGCGGAAGCATAAAGATAATTATATTTCAACCATTGTTTGTAATATCAAATGTACTACGAATAGTCGAAAGGTATCCACAGGGGATCAAATAAAAATATAAGTTTTGTTCATCAGACGAAGGCATCTTAAACTTGCGAGACTCTTTATGATGCTAAGGAGAGATATCCAGCCAATTACGCATAGTACCTGCATTTAGTCTTTTTGGGAAAATATGTCAGTTTACACTGGTAAATACATTCAACCGACACTTTTGTAAAAATGTTTATTAAAAATTGATTTGAATGCACAAGGCACAAACTCTTTTATAACTTGGGAGAATTATTTAAATTTATAATCTTGTGAACGGATTACATGTTCCTTATGCGTTCAGTAGCCCGGATCAAGTCCGGGTTAAAGATCAATAGACACACCATATCGACTATTTATGCACTGACGAGTGTACGCCTACACTCCGCGCTTAGGTCGTGGCCTTTTCGTAAAATGATGCCAGGGATATCCGGGACATGGTCATTAACCCCCCAAAGGCTTTTAAGTAACAAGACTGTTTAAATGAGCTGATCAAATCTATTCAATTACCCACTCAACGGTGGAGAATCTGATGCCCGATCAAGCGGTATGCTATATACCGTAACCCAAGCCCGTATAATGGAAAATAAGTTAAAAAGTATTTACCTTTGCAAGTATAAATACTTAATCGAAATAAATCGCAGAAAGCTTTTACTGGTCTCCTATTCTAGAACGGATGTTTAAAAATAACCTATTAGAATCCTAACGGGTCTTTAATTTAGCCGTAGCTTAGACCGGTCATTTTCAAAGGATAGTTACGGTTTAATCGCGTGAAAGGCGAAAACCGGGCATGGAATGTGATTTTGACCCAACAAGTTTGAAGACTTGTTTTATATGGGTATAATAATCACACTCTGGATTTTGGGGTCAAAACAATATGGTTTGACCCGTTTCGACTAGTTTATGTAAACTAGTTACATAAGCCGAACCGTGCGCGCAAAAAGGCGCAACAGGTAACCGTAAGAGTCCTACACTGGTTTCCTAAGTCAATATGCTTTAAATAGGTTGTGGTATCAGTAGGATACCTTCCATAATGCTCGTAACGAGTTTAAATCCATTTTATGCCCCGTAGGGGTATTTCGGTCTTTTTAAAGATTATAAAAGAGGTTTCTGAGTTCTACAGGAATTCTAAGTTTCCCGAACAGTTTATAAAGCCTAAAATACTTTATTTATTATTTAAAATCAGTGGCAACTGGAATCGGGTCAAAAGACCTTGTAGAACTCAAGTTATGGCCAAAAAGGGTATATTCGGTATTTACCGAACCGATGCCATAACCGCAGGTTATGAGCAGGTTAAAAATAATTAAAAATCTTTAAAAACCCCAAAATATTATTTTACATCAGTGTGTAAAAGGTTTGGTGTCGAAATCTGGGTTTAGATAGGCGTTATGCTAATTGCGCTATTTAATTACAAAGTTTCCGTAATTTGCGCTATTTAGCATAACTCCTATTCTGGACCTCGGATTGACGTGAAATTTTAGGGACATGCTTGGAAATCAGTAACAAATGTTACGGTCCTTTCACATGTCCGAAATTCTCGTTTTAAATTAAAAAGGGCGTTACGGTCAACTTTTAAGCATTTAACGGAAATGCGTAAAAGACTCGGACAAACAACGAACCGGTCACAGGGGGTTATACCATCATGTAACCTGGTCCTAAGAGAGTCCTAAGGCATATCTAAATCATACTTTAACGGGTCAGAACTGAAGTCAAAGCAAAAGTCAAAGCTTTGCGACTTTCGGCTCCGAACCGGGTCAAAACAGTAAATGGTCGGATCAAACAAGCTTAGACTAGTTAATACACTTATTATCATGTTTTATGAGTGTTTAAACAGGTTACACATCATCTACATTACTGATTATGCATTAAATCGCAAAATGGCATTTCTGTTGACTTTTTCTAAGCACGTTTGACTCGACATTTGGACTAGTTAGAGTGGGAATCAGAGGGTGCCCTTTTAGGGGTTTAAAGCCCACATGATTACCAACATATAACTATCTTTGATTCGACAAACCACTGGACCATTTGTGATTTATCGCAAAGTCAATCGTTAATTACGATGGATTGACTTTTAAGCAAAACTATGCATAAACTAAGCCACAAAAGGTTAGGCATAATTACAGAAGCTTGGTGCACGACTAAGGATGTTAGAGGAATGCTTTGGAGCTCTAGAGATGAACTAGAAGGCAGGTTTAAGGTGTGTTGAACAATGGAACACTACCTTGCCTTTTATAGTGGAAATTTTGGCATAAGATCATTAAAACTCACTCTACAATGGTTCATGGATGATCAGCAGGTGTCCTATAGTGCTAAGGGACATGTAGAGGGCGCCCATGCTTCAATTAATGCCTAAATGATCGTTCACAAGCTCAAACATTGAATCTGTCCAAGAATTCTGCATCTGGGTGTTGTACGCGGCCCGCTTTAGGATTCAGGCCTCTTGGACGCGGGCCGCATGAATCCTAAAGTCAGTAAACGTATCTTCAACTGGTGCGCGGCCCGCATTAGCTCAATCATATACTTAACGTGGCCCGCCTAAGGGTCGATTTCCAAGATTTTCAAATCTTTTGTAATCATTAACCTGACCTTTCGTTTTCGAAGGGGTAACTTTGCGATTTGGCCCTCGATTATTTACAATTAAGGGCCTCGTAACTTTTACCCGCATTGTTAAGTCCCCGGTTAGTTTATTACTATCCGAAAAGCCTTAACTTTTATTGTTGATGCTTTTAACCCCTCGTATACGAATTTGACCATAACTTTCTCGTTTTTAAAACGGAACTTCGCGAAATTTATATCGTATATCCTAGTGAGCGTATTTTACTGTTACAAAGCCTCGGGTTCGTCAAAGGGTCACTCAGAGGTATAAATTAAACATGTTGACACAATTAACCCCTGTAGCTTGTAATCTCTCACTTTCTCCCGCGTTTCGCTCCGTACGATCCATGATTTATTCGTTTGAAGGTACGAGCATCATTTAGGGTTACTATACAGTATATTTACCCCTCGTTGACATTCTTAACCCTCGAATTTACATACTTTCAAGGTTTGTCAACTTTAGTCCTTTATTTAGTATTTAATACCACGTGTAATATGACACGTGTCAACACATTATTGGACACAAAATTTCGAGGTGTTACATTTATACAATAACATTTGACAATTGGTTTAAACATGAACATTTTACAAGGGTGGTTTGTTTAAGTGATTTAAGTAACGAGGCATGTGTAATATGATACAAGCATGGTGGATACGCCGCTGGTACTTCCTATATATAAGTGCTTGTATGATATTACATATCGTAGCGTTATTTAAAACATTTCAGTTTAGACATATAACATTTTACATCAAGAACATATTTTTCACAAGACATTTACAAAACAGTTTGTTTTATACAACTCATTTTACTTGGTTATTTAATTAACCATATACCTTTCTTTTATATAATCTGATTTCTTATCACATTTTCATATGATTTATAAAAGAAAACACTTACAAGATTCATGACTAGTTTTTATTAAATATTTCTTTAAACCTAAGTCATGAATTCTATTTTCACAAAACCTATGTATCTCACAGGCATTTTTATGCTGACGTACCTATTTTCACATGTGTTTTCAGGAGCTGGTGCATAGGTTTGAGCAGGATACACTAGGGTGGACTCGGGCCTTAGTGACTTAAAACGAAGCTAGAACTAGTTTGGTTATGTCATGTACTCTTGTTTTCCTTGTTTGAGACAATGTAATCCCTTTGTGTTTATAAATAAAACATAACTTTAAATGCCATGGTTGTGAAACAATAATTCTGTTACAACACTCCCCAACGTTTCCGCCACGATTTGATATTTTACGTGGTCGGGGTGTGACAGAAGAGTTGATATCAGAACCAATGGTTATAGGGAATTAGGTTATTAGTAATGCTTTGACCTAGACTATAACCTTTCTAGGACCCCAACACAACCTTGTGTTTAGATCTTAAAACATGCACTTCATCTATCCTTAGGTGATTACCAAAACAAGAACCCAATTTTCCGAAACGATTTTTGAAAATCAATCATCTGTTTTTAAATGATTTATTATAAGGTTTTGAACCATTCGATTTTTCAGAATAATTTTGAAATTTTAATCATCCGCTTTTGAATGATTCTTTTGGCCTTGTGCCTTCCAAGTTTTCAAAATCTCGTCAAAGTTTTGGGTTCTAAATAGTGTGAACACGTGCAAACAGGAAGGGTGAATGCCTGTACCCTGGGTTTTCTGTCTAAGGCTAGAGTGTTCGTACAAATCTTCATAATCGGACCAGTCACTCTTACCTGGAAACTCTTGGGGTGAGTGTTCACTTATAAGTGAGCATGTCTTCGCGATACATTATTTTTGACCCATTTACTTTGATTAGTCACTGTGTGTTGTTTGTTTGTGTCACACCCCAACCAATGGCGGAAACATCGGGATGAGACGAAGTGTGAAGATTGCTCGAGACATCATAACGCTAATAATTGTGACAAGTATTTAAATAATCCGATTTCATTTCATAAGATGAATTGTCAACATTACAAGAAATTCAAATACAACAAGTTTAACAAAAATAACATGATAACATAACAAAATTGATACAACATATTAAACCCTAACGTCTATATGTGTATCTAGGCATCAACGCTACTTCTTTTCTTAGCATCGTCCTCATCAACCTGTAACATGTTTAAAATAATTCAATGCAAAAGCAAAGGCGAGTATACAAGTTTGATACATACATAGTAAAAGATAAGTTTTGAACAATTCCTCATAGCAAGCATGTGATTCAAGATAAACATTTAAACATGGCATGTGTCTAACATATCAAACCAAGGAAACGCAATATGCTCATGACATTACCGATGATAAAGGGCGGGTCGTTAATCCTATAGCGCTACATATGTCACGGTTTGGCTCGTACGAAGTTAATGATAAATTCAACACATAAGTTTCACCAAAGTTTAAAGTATCAAGCCATCACGTATACAAGCATGTTATAGGAATGTTCATGTGTTTAAGCAAAATGTTCATGTGTAAGTTTTTGATAAGTAAACATGTTATACCCCAAAAGTGGTAAAAGTAAAAAGGGGGAAATACGAGTATACTCACAAGGCTTGCATATGCTTTCCGATTATCCAATTGTTGACGAGTAGAGATTTAGAGTCCGAATGTATAAGGGTTAAAGTTCAAGTATGTTTAGAGTCGAGATTCGGTGTTTAAAACAACATAAAAATAAGATATGAGAACAACATGGAAAATAATCATTTAGTACATATGATGCTTGTTCTTGACACTAGGAAACTCGAAGGAGTTCAGATGTTTTCATGGAACAAGGTTCCATTAGAATCGTGACAAGTTATCATAGTCTAGGATGATGTAATCTAGTACCCCGACATATGAACACTAGTTCATCATCAAAGATTCGATTATTCGAATAATATGTTTAGGTTATATAATATATGTCCAATAGTTCAAGCATGAGGTAGAAGATTAAAATCTTCATTTTGGTACCTCTAAATGTTATAGAAATCATGTAGGAGGTAGGAAGATCAAGTCTTCCATTTAGGCACCTCTATGTGTTCACCACTACACTTGATGTAAAAACAACCAAGGAGGGTCATGAACATACAATAAAGAATAAGAAATATACACACAAACTAAGAGAAATCATCAAATCATGTGAGGATTGTATGTTTGGACAACCCAAGTTGTTCCATAATCACTCATGTATCAAAGACAAAGTTTGACATGACTTGTGGGTTAAAAACCCTAAACAAAACACCAAGTTTATGAGGTTTAATCCTCTGATTTTTAAGTGTCTCAACCTTGTTTTTAAGCCTAACCAACCACTAAAGTGTTGTAAGCATTAGCACATAGGTTTGAGATGAGATAGACTCAAGTTTGGTAAGAAATAACAAGGATTTCCTGAAAACAAAAACAACCAGTGGACTTTGGAGCCTTTTTTCCGGAGTTCCAGGGACTTATTTACTGTGAAAAACCCATGGAAACGTAGATAAGGTCAATACAAAGTAGTAGGAAAAAGAATCGAGTGAATCGGATAAGAACTGAGTGAGTTATGCTCATTTTCGTGAAGGGGTGTCAATCTGCTCGAACCCTTGCTTTCAGCTACGGTTTGGAGGATGTTTTGAGAGTTTTTAGTGTTGCAAAAGTGGTAGGGAGTCTGGTTATAAGTGGTATTTATAGGGGGAAGGATTAGGGTTTCAATGGGTTGGGCTTTGGAAGTGTTTAGAAGGGGTTACACCTTGAAACTAGCCCACAAAACCCAACTATATGGGGCTGAATTTTGCTGAATTGGGGTTGCCATATTTCTTTATTTTTTTTTATTTTTTTAAAACATTATAATGAGTAATTTTGTTAATTAAGTTATGTAATAATATGCAACAATGTTTCCCCTAACTTGTAACAAGGTGAAATATGAAATAAAACATGATTTAATTAGGTAAAAAGTGTAATGTACAAGTATGTAACATGTTTGTAAGTGACAAGTATATGTCACATATTAGATGATTAACCGTTGTATAAATAAGCATATTATTAGGGGTTTTTAGGTATCAACAATATAAGGACAAGCATGGACATGCATCGTGAATAAGTATAAGTATGAATTACAAATAAGGATTCGATGTACAATGAATTCGAACGTATGAACATGTATGAATATGTAGATGGTGAATTTAAAGAAATACGAATTTTATTTATGATCCAAGTCTCGGATTTTACAACGAAAAGACGACTACAATAATACAAGATTTCCAAAAATAGCATTACAAGGCGAGCTTTCTAATTATGGAAAGTATGAAAAAGCAGGGCGTTACAGTCTCCCCTCCTTTAGGAAATTTCGTCCCGAAATTTATTCAAGAGGAAGACCTTGGAGAAAAAGCATTTTGGCTAAAAGAATCGAGACTTGGGAGTTTTGAAACGTTTAGAAAAGTACGAAATTTTGAAGAACGATAGGATAGGAATTTGTTTGACTAAAATGGGTTGAGGCGTTTAAGCATAGGTAAAACGGGTATGCGTGCGCATAGGCAAAGGAGTTTAAATAAGTTTGAATGTGAACGGGGTTCATATGAAAGAAAGGATAATGGAGAATAATAGGAGTATGGGGTGAACAATTGACACTAAATGAATGCAAGTATATGAATGATATAAGTATTAGATAGACGAAAGTAGCATGTTAAAGATGAAGTCTCGGCATGGATAATCGGATATGATGCGTTTGTGAGTTGTTTAAAGCTTGTATTAGGTCCAAAAGGTCTGTAAAACACTAAATTTCTCATGGCACGTTTTACGAAAGTTTGGTAACATGGTGAAAACACTTATATATAGGAAGTACCAGCGGCGTATCCACCATGTTTTGACCATGTTACGTCCGTTTCGTCTTCGGTGTCATGTTACGTTTCGTGTATTACCATACGCAGTAGCACACTTTATGGTTCTCATACGCCTATCAATATAATCCCGTGTGCACCCGTGATTATTTTGATCGTCGCATGATCCGCATAGCTTGTACTAGTTGTGTATGAATCGGGGTATACATAAAAAAAATTTAGAATGTGTACGTACAAGAATGTAGTATATAAGCAAGTCCATGTTTAAGTATGTGTGGGACCCACGTAAGCGAATCCCTCGGGTTGCGCTCGCGTATAAGTACTAATGTATGAATCATGAGTAAGGATGAAAGTATGAGCATAAGTTTAAGTATGAATACGCATGTATGTATGAGCATAAACATAAAACGTGTAAGTAGTATGTGTACAAGTAGAAGCGTAAAACGTATAAGTAGTATGCGTATAACTACAAGCATAAGACGTATGAACATAGGTGTAGGTATGAAAAATAAATATTGCGTAAATAGTGTTTGTTGGGACACCACGGATCTAAGTGTATAAAACATTCAAAAGGTCGAGTATGTAAATACGAATGATATAAATGATGTTATCGCGAGGTATCGACCAAAATGTGTACGATGATATGCATGTATAGTTGTTTAAATGAAACATTGAGTTTATCGAATCAAAATTAGGTTGACCTTGGTTGAAAGGGTAGAATATAGTTGTGTATGTAAGAGGATATAAAGTACTAATTGGTTAAGCATAATGTATTTTTGTAATGATTGAAATGCTACTTTTGTTTAAAAAAAAAATTCATGTAAGTCAAAGATTGTCGGTTCCCATGAAGACTTCTTGCCCGCGTGTTTTGTAAATTGGTGTAGGAAAAAGGTTTTCGTTAAAAAGTAAGTTCGTTTCATCAAATAAGAAATTATGAATTTAGGAGGTCCTTGTGAAAACTAGGATCTTTAGAAGGGAAATTTAGCAAAAGGACTTAGAAATAAAAATAAAATAACAATTGATTTGTTGGTGTTGGAAAGGGTATTTGGTAAAACAATCATATAACTTCTATAAGATCTTATAAGTATTCGGGAAAGGTTGGTTGGATTTTGATTAAAAGTAGAAGGTGGGCGTGTTTTAGTGATTAAGTCGAATATGAAGTTCATGGGCAAGAGTTTCATTGAACCGATTAAATTGATAGGTAGCATTTCGTAAGGTTTTGAAGTTCGAGCAATAAAACGTTTTAAGACATGATTATGAATTTCGCGTATATGAGTTGAGTGAAAATAGATTGTAGAATAAAAAGTACGTTTGATAAAACAATGTATTTCGAAATCTGTATGAGTGGGTATTTTTAAATAACATTAAACAATTTGGGTATAAAGTATGATCGAGTTTGCATAATAAGATATTTCGAAAGAGAAGTTTTGGTAACGGTCACCTAAGTAAGGGAATCACCCCTAACTCGTTGGTGAGGTCGTTTTAAGGAAAAGGGAGTGGAGCTAATCGTCAAGGTAAGGAAGTCACTCCCATCTCGATGATATTTCTCCACTTGTCGTTACAAGGAAAATGAATTTAAATTATATGAAATCATGCATACGTATAAATGTATGGAAAAGGTTCAATATGTTGTGTGTGTGAAAAGAGAAATCGAAAGTAAACTCGAGTTTGAAAGATTGCATCGTATAAATAAATAATAGAAACACATGTTTGACCAAAGTTTGGAGTGTTCCAAACGGAACTTTGACTAACCAAAGTGGTCGAAAAGTCTTTTGAATTTGAGGAGCATGCTTTGGCCTAATAGGTAAAATACTCTCGCCGACAAGTCGGTTAACGGTATTTACCCTTCCGGTTACTACATGTCCCAAATCAATCGAAATTTCGAGACTTGGCGGGATTTATGAAAAAAATCAAGGAGTGGAACTAGTCGGCAAGGTGCGGGTTTCACCCCTATCTTGACGATTTCGTATCCTAAGTGTGGTTGGTACTCGTCGGGTCAAAATTTAATTTCAACACTATGACGAGGGTCCACTAGAATTTGAAATTCGAATTTCTCCATCAAGGTGAGGATTTCACTCCTAACTTGGTGGTGAATTCCGTGTAAAAAGAAAGGTAGAAGGATTGAGAGTCATTCACCAAATTGTGGGTTTCACGCCTATTTTAGTGGACTCGTCTCGTTTGTGCAATATGTGTGTTGTCGGATTTAGAATAGTCGAGTAAAACGCGTGAGGAAAAGTGTATATTAAAGATTAAACAAACAAGTATAACATGTCAAGAATATCATAATAAAAGTGAAATGATGAAACGAATATTAATGCATAAAAAGTATGTCAAGAACACACATAAAGGATAAGACGACGAAACAGGTATTAACACATAATAAAAATAAGTATAGCATGTTAAGTGTTAACGCATAAGTGACACATATGCTTACAAGATCAAGAGAATAAATAAAAGCAAATAGAATAGCATGCAAGTAGTTTTTAGTAAAACGTACGAATAACGCTCTAGAACTATAGACTAGGTTAAAGCATTCCTACTTTTCCTAATTCCCTATAGTTATGGCTCTGATACCAATCTGTCACACCCCAACCAATGGCAGAAACATCGGGATGAGACGAAGTGTGAAGATTGCTCGAGACATCATAACGCTAATAATTGTGACAAGTATTTAAATAATCCGATTTCATTTCATAAGATGAATTGTCAACATTACAAGAAATTCAAATACAACAAGTTTAACAAAAATAACATGATAACATAACAAAATTGATACAACATATTAAACCCTAACGTCTATATGTGTATCTAGGCATCAACGCTACTTCTTTTCTTAGCATCGTCCTCATCAACCTGTAACATGTTTAAAATAATTCAATGCAAAAGCAAAGGCGAGTATACAAGTTTGATACATACATAGTAAAAGATAAGTTTTGAACAATTCCTCATAGCAAGCATGTGATTCAAGATAAACATTTAAACATGGCATGTGTCTAACATATCAAACCAAGGAAACGCAATATGCTCATGACATTACCGATGATAAAGGGCGGGTCGTTAATCCTATAGCGCTACATATGTCACGGTTTGGCTCGTACGAAGTTAATGATAAATTCAACACATAAGTTTCACCCAAGTTTAAAGTATCAAGCCATCACGTATACAAGCATGTTATAGGAATGTTCATGTGTTTAAGCAAAATGTTCATGTGTAAGTTTTTGATAAGTAAACATGTAATACCCCAAAAGTGGTAAAAGTAAAAAGGGGGAAATACGAGTATACTCACAAGGCTTGCATATGCTTTCCGATTATCCAATTGTTGACGAGTAGAGATTTAGAGTCCGAATGTATAAGGGTTAAAGTTCAAGTATGTTTAGAGTCGAGATTCGGTGTTTAAAACAACATAAAAATAAGATATGAGAATAACATGGAAAATAATCATTTAGTACATATGATGCTTGTTCTTGACACTAGGAAAATCGAAGGAGTTTAGATGTTTTCATGGAACAAGGTTCCATTAGAATCGTGACAAGTTATCATAGTCTAGGATGATGTAATCTAGTACCCCGACATATGAACACTAGTTCATCATCAAAGATTCGATTATTCGAATAATATGTTTAGGTTATATAATATATGTCCAATAGTTCAAGCATGAGGTAGAAGATTAAAATCTTCATTTTGGTACCTCTAAATGTTATAGAAATCATGTAGGAGGTAGGAAGATCAAGTCTTCCATTTAGGCACCTCTATGTGTTCACCACTACACTTGATGTAAAAACAACCAAGGAGGGTCATGAACATACAATAAAGAATAAGAAATATACACACTAACTAAGAGAAATCATCAAATCATGTGAGGATTGTATGTTTGGACAACCCAAGTTGTTCCATAATCACTCATGTATCAAAGACAAAGTTTGACATGACTTGTGGGTTAAAAACCCTAAACAAAACACCAAGTTTATGAGGTTTAATCCTCTGATTTTTAAGTGTCTCAACCTTGTTTTTAAGCCTAACCAACCACTAAAGTGTTGTAAGCATTAGCACATAGGTTTGAGATGAGATAGACTCAAGTTTGGTAAGAAATAACAAGGATTTCATGAAAACAAAAACAATCAGTGGACTTTGGAGCCTTTTTTCCAGAGTTCCAGGGACTTATTTACTGTGAAAAACCCATGGAAACGTAGATAAGGTCAATACAAAGTAGTAGGAAAAAGAATCGAGTGAATCGGATAAGAATTGAGTGAGTTATGCTCATTTTCGTGAAGGGGTGTCAATCTGCTCGAACCCTTGCTTTCAGCTACGGTTTGGAGGATGTTTTGAGAGTTTTTAGTGTTGCAAAAGTGGTAGGGAGGCTGGTTATAAGTGGTATTTATAGGGGGAAGGATTAGGGTTTCAATGGGTTGGGCTTTGGAAGTGTTTAGAAGGGGTTACACCTTGAAACTAGCCCACAAAACCCAACTATATGGGGCTGAATTTTGCTGAATTGGGGCTGCCATATTTCTTTATTTTTTTTATTTTTTTAAAACATTATAATGAGTAATTTTGTTAATTAAGTTGTGTAATAATATGCAACAATGTTTCCCCTAACTTGTAACAAGGTGAAATATGAAATAAAACATGATTTAACTAGGTAAAAAGTGTAATGTACAAGTATGTAACATGTTTGTAAGTGACAAGTATATGTCACATATTAGATGATTAACCGTTGTATAAATAAGCATATTATTAGGTTTTTAGGTATCAACAATATAAGGACAAGCATGGACATGCATCGTGAATAAGTATAAGTATGAATTACAAATAAGGATTCGATGTACAATGAATTCGAACGTATGAACATGTATGAATATGTAGATGGTGAATTTAAAGAAATACGGATTTTATTTATGATCCAAGTCTCGGATTTTACAACGAAAAGACGACTACAATAGTACAAGATTTCCAAAAATAGCATTACAAGGCGAGCTTTCTAATTATGGAAAGTATGAAAAAGCAGGGCGTTACAGTTTGCTTTGTGATGCGGACGAATGACCACCATCTTTGCTTTTGTCAATTTTGTTTCATCTCATTCTTTTCATCTAATCATCTCACTCGTTTCCTCTCATGTTTCCTTTTTAGAATGCCCCCTCGACGCGAAAATCCGCTATCTAATGCCGAAATGGCAGATATCATGGCGCAGCATATGGTTGCTGTACTCCCAGACATTACTGCTCAAGTGAACCAAGCCAACAATAACCAAAATGCTCCATGCAATTTCAAGAGTTTCAATTTGGCTAAACCACTCAAGTTTAGTGGTTCTGAAGGTGCAACTGGCTCCTACAGTGGTTCGAAAGCATTGAGAGTACATTTCGTCACGTTCAATGTCCTGAAAATCGGAAAGTCGAGTTTGCTTCTAGTGTGTTTCAGAAAAGGGCTCTTACATGGTGGAACGGGGTTATGAGAGACCGTGGTGCTGCGGTTGCTTTAGCACAAACCTGGGCTGAACTTAGGGCTCTTATGATGAGGGAGTTTTGTCCTCGTCATGAACTTAGGGCTTTAGAAAGGGAGTTTGATGACTTGAAACAGGACAGTGGTGAGCACCGTGCGTATACTGACAGGTATGAGGAGGTAAGCTTACTTTTCCCTACCATGGTTACCCCACTTGAGAAAGCTATTGAGAGATATATTGACGGCTTACCTGACTCTGTACTGATCGGAGTGTCGCGCTCCGGTCAAAGATAATATTTATATACCCTAATTACCCTTAACAAATAGCTAGTGGTAGCAAGGGGTCGAACCACGAAGAGTGTGTGGTTTGTGTATGGATTTGATTAAATTATGAATCGTTGTCACTTTTATGAAGCTTGCTAAAGTGTTTTTGTATTTTCGTTTAATGGAGAAATATGATTTTTAACTAGATGAATTGATGCGAATGGTTAACAACTACTAATTAACGATTGCAAGAAAATGATTACTAGAACAATAATGATAAAAATAGGAATCACACCCGGTTTCGGTAATTGTTAACCTAGGATTTCTACAAGTTTTAGTTCCAACTCAAATGCATTCGATTAACGGATTTAGTGTACCGTGACTTAGGTGCTACTAGCTATCAACGTCCCGAAGAACGGACAAAAAGACACTTTGTAATCAACACAAGTAAATCCTAACAACGATAATGCACAATTACATATCACCATTTCGCAAAGTCATAACTTTTAACATCGCTCGACAATTCACGAATTCGCAACAAATGTAACACTATTATCAAGAGTTTCAAAAATCAAATACAAATTGTCACTAAGTTGAAACAAGAACAATTCGAAACCCTAAAATTAACAACTACCTACACCGGGGTGAAACCGAGATGATTAGCCGCTCATGGTTGAAGAAGCTTGATCACCAGATGATTGAAACATGGATTGAACCATCTTGAAGCTTGAATGATGGAGAAATGGTGAATGGTTAGGGCTTTGGTGAATGATGATGGGTGAAAGATTGATGGTGATGATTAGGGTTTGTATGGATTGGTGATTGTGGAAGATGATGATGATTCGAGTTGTGATTCGGTTTGTGTCTATGATAAGAGATGGAATGGTGGTGTATCTTGGCTCCAAGAACAAGTTCCCCACTCAAAATAATGTGTAACCCCCGAAAATAGGTCAACCAAGCTTTTAAAACTCGTCAAACAACAAGAAAAAGCAAGAATTCGCGATGGGCACCAGGGAGCGGCGTCGCCGATGCCCCTGGCAGCGTCCCCGACGCTGACCAGAACCTCCAAAAGCTGGCGACGGCCTAATCTCCTGTATACGGACACTTTTGGCGATGGTACTTTCTATGGGGCGTCGCCGACGGCCCCCTGGGCGTCGGCGACGGTGCCTATAAACCTCCCCTTTTGTTTTCTTCATAACTTCTTCGTTTTAGCTCCGTTTTACTCACCGTTTTCGCCCACGTACTCGTAATTCAGCCCTCTATCATGCCATCTTCCAATATATTCATTTTAAATCCATTAACATCACCCAAAATACATCCAAACTTCGTGATTAACCCGGTTTTGTTCATTTCACATCCCCGGTTGATCCCGTTTGCTCCCGGTGGCCTGTAAAGCTCCCGAAAAGCCCTTAAACTCCATTAATCCTGCAAACACAAATCTAATTAAAAGTAGGCTATTCGGAATAAAAAGTCAAGTAAAAACTCAAACTTAGACATAACTGAACACCGTTATTCGACCACGTATCACATCCCCACACTTGTCTTTTGCTTGCCCTCAAGCAAATCTGTAATTCACTTTCACGTGGGTCGAACAAGAAACACACTCCCCATTCCCGAGACGAAGGTTAAGGTCCAAAGTCATACCTGGTTCAAACTTTTTACAATTTACAAAATATCTAATGGTAAAGTGAATAATCACATATAAAATGGTTATCCAAAATTAACCCGCCCGTGAAACCGACAAATCATGCACATCCATCACAATGTTCTCTCCGCTCGGTTTATAATTTGGCTAATTTTCATAATGTATTAGCACTTTCAATCGCTCAAACCCGATTAGAACACGTACCCGCATAGGCTTGCAACTCAATCATTCTCCACCACTAAACACGAATACGAAGCACAAGTCATAAGGTCTTTGTAAGGGTAGTAGCGGGGCTAGGCTAAGGGTAGGAAATAGGATATTTTAAAGTGGCTAAGGTGATGAAAACTCGATTTTTATTACAAAGCAACTACTCTAAACAAAACTAACTATAGACATCAACTACGAGGCAATGATTTTTTTTTCGTCCTTTTATTCAACAACTAATAACTCATATTTTTGTATTTTCTCAACGATTTTCTATTCTCTTTTTTTTCACAACATTTTCTGATTGATTTTTTTTTGGAAACACAACTATACAAACAAATAATCCTATAATCGAAATTTCATCACACGGGTTTAAAAGAAAAGGTTTAACGGTTATGGGCTAAACGGGTTGTCAAACGAAAGGATTAGGCTCAAAGTGGGCGACTAGGGGATTTATTTGGGTAAGGATGGATAAATGGTTTTAAAGGAAAAGGTTCACCTAATGCCTTAATCATCCTCGTGCTTGTATTCGGTCTATGGTCTCAAACGTATCAAAAGTCGCAAGTTCTACAATACATGACTAATGGTCCACTCAAACAAAGAAACATGAATATGTAATCCTATAATGTAAAAGTGGCTCAAAACCTCACATGTATAAAGGGTATGGTATGCGACATGCATAATGTACTAGTTTCTTAGGCGGATTAATCCCAAATAACCACCCGCTAAATAGCCGTCTTGCTATTAATTTGAACTTGACCATGACAAAAGACCAAATGGGTTGTGCCATCACTCGTTGACTTAGTTACTTGTGCTTTAAGATCGCTTTTCGAAACAAGATATTTTTGAAAAATTTTTAAAATTTTCCCCCATCCCCACACTTGAGGTAAACATTGTCCTCAATGTGTAGTGTTTAAATGAACGGGCCAAAATCGAAAAACTTTTACTACTCCCCCATCCCCACACTTGAGGTACACATTGTCCTCAATGTGTAAGAACTAGAGTTTTAAAACACACAAGGGATGTGACACGACTAACCTCCCAAAAATTCCACCCCGAAAAATAAAATACAATTTACAATCCACTTATTACTAATCTAAACTTATTACTAATCTAAGAATCAAGGTAAAAGGAAACGCATGCACCTGATTTTTGTCGCTAGATGCTCATATCTTCTTCTTCTCGTCATAAAAACGGTTGTCTGGCGAACATGTTGTACCTACAAATCTTAACCCTTGTGTAGAAGCATGCTTCTCACAACCATTGAAATTTGTTAGGTGGTTAGTTCTACCAATTTTATGAAAGTGTTACCAAATCATGCGTTAAATTACCTTGATTTTTGTGGAAAAAAAAATTTACAACAATAAAAATCCTAACTCACTTTCGTAGGAATCACGGCGGCATTTAGCATATGCACGCAAGCCCTTTAAACCTCTCGATAGCTCGGGAGGACGAGTAGGTCTCGTGAGGGTTATATAGGGAACACACCCACAACGTTCATTTAACTAATAAAACGAAATAACAAAATTATACAACAACAACAATACTAACTAAACTACGGAGAAAACTAAAACGAAATGTGAAATAAAATATACAACAACAATTGACTTACCACCTCATGGTGGTCGAATGGCGTGCTTGCCGTCCACGAGCTCCTCGAAATCACCCATCGGTGATTCGTACCATTTGTTGCCAAACGGTCCAAACTTCCTCATCTCCTCTTCCTTCTTTTCTAGAGGTGACTTTTTCGCCTTTTTCTTCTTGACCGTTTTCTTCTTTGTTTCTCCAAACCTACCAACCATAGCACACACCTTTTTGTTTGGATTTATGTCCTTTTCAGGACACTTATCCTCACCGAGTGGGTTAGTAAAATTTGGAAAAACATTTAAATTTAATTCCCGGTCCCCAAACTTCATGCTTACCGTTCCTGTTGCACAATTTATTTTGGCATTAGCTGTTGCAAGGAACAGTCTACCCAGTATGACTATCGGTTGGGTGTCCTCAACACATCCAACATAATCTACTACCAAAAAGTCAACTGGGTAGTAGCAATCATCTACCTTAACATTCACATCTTCCACCATCCCCCGTGGATGCGTGGGAGTCTGATCGGCCAATACCGCGGGAGTATCAAATTTTTTTTAATGGACCAAAATCATATTGGTCATACAAACTCCCGGGTAAAATGCTCACAGAAGCTCCAAGATCGAGGAGCGCCCTCTCAATTTTAAATGTTCCAGTTTGAATTGGAATAAGAGGGTCTCCCGGATCTTGGGCTTTTTGGGGAAGGGCACTCGATAAAATGGCACTCACATGAGATATCAAATCAACCGGTTCGGGTAATTTGTTGTGCCGTTTTTCGATGCTTAACTCCTTTAAGCATTCCACATGAGCCGGAACCTTTTTAATGTCATCTAGTAACGGTAAATTAATTTTTGCTTGTTTAAAATTTTCCCACCCCTCGTCCTTCGGTGGATACCATTCCTCAACTTGTGATGCATTAATTGGTTTAATTTGATTTAAACAATTTTCACAAAAAGACTTTTTATTCATTTTCTCAATTTTAACTTGTGAAATCGTTTCTTGTTCATTTTTATTTTCCGACTCATCTCTTGTATTTCCCACTACACCATCAACACATTGTGGTGGTGGAATGCTTTCAACACTACTACAAACCTCATCATTTGAAAGAAGACTTACTGCGCTAATGTGCACATTCCTCACATTGCCCGTGCTTGAACTTTGATGTTTAGGGTTCACCGTGGTGTCACTTGGGAGCTTTCCCATGCTCCCCTTCATTTGTGCCATTTCCTCCGCAAGTTGGCCCACTTGTTTTGCTAATGCTACATGCGATTTGTCCCGAATTTCATTCTCTTTCTTGGACTCTTGCATCATCGAAAGCATTACATCCATCTTTGCATTCAAATCACCACCACCTCCTTGATTATTCGTCGACCCGTGACCATCTTGGTTGTAACCTCTTTGGCGAGTTTGGTTCGAATACCCACCTTGATTTCCCGATTGGAAATTCGGGTTCATTTGGTTGGAGGAATTACCATACCTAAAGTTAGGATGGTTCCTCAACCCGGGGTGATAAGTGTTGGAGTTCATGTCATATTGCCTTCGGTCCCCATACACTTGATTCACCTCCACGGTGGCTTGACAATTCTCGGTCTGGTGACAGATATCTCCGCATTCCTCACATACGGCGTATTGCACCGCATTCACTTCTCTTTTCTTCATGCGAGCCAACTCCCGCTCTAACGTTTCAATTCGATCCTTAGAATTCACATCACGATCGGGCCAAGATCTTGAGGTGGGGTGCTTTTTTGCTCGATCAGCTGACTCTTTCGCTTTTGACCTTTTACTCATCCTTTCAATGAACTCCCAATCGTCATCCTCGTGATTGCTTAAAAGAGTCCCGTTACTCGTCGATTCGAGACGATTCCATGTTGTGTCATCCAACCCACGTACAAAACACTTCACCAATTCCCACTTTTCTATTTGGTGATGTGGGCATCTCCGCATCAATTCCTTAAATCGAGTGAACGCTTCATGCAACGGTTCACTCGATAGTTGCCGAAATGACCTTATTTCATCCCTAGCGTTGTCGGTTTTCGCCATCGAATAATATTCGTCTAAAAAGGCTTGTTACATCTCACCCCATGTCCGGATGCTATTCGCCGGAAGTGTGAGAAACCATTGCTTTGCCTTGTCTTTCAACGAAAATTGGAACAAACGAAGCTTGACTTCCTCTAGTGCGAAGTTGTGCCCCCCAATAGTGTTGCAAATGGACGAAAACTCCGCTAAATGTGTATACGGCTCATCGTTAGACCTCCCATTGAAGTGGGGAAGTATATTGATGTAATGAGGTTTACAATCAAATATTCTCTGTTCGCACACTATCGGAGAGTCATTTTCGGTAACTATCGGTCAAAAACGGTCATTCACTCCCCGTGGAGGTTGTTGACGACGTTGTGGACCGTTAACCTCTTGATCGACCGGTCTTCGATTGTCCCTTCGATCACCGCCCCTATCACCTCTTCTATCGTCTCTTCGATTTCCACCTTGGTTACCCCTTTGGTTACCCCCTCCCACGAAATGAGGAATCCGATTAGGGTTGCCATTGTTGTTGTTGTTGTAAAACCCGTCATTTCGGTTCCTTTGATAATTGTTTCGTGGGTGACGGTTGTTCTCGTAACCATCATTTCTTCCAACCCCATACCCGTAATCATTCTCTCCAACATAATTGGCGTGTTGGTAGCCAAATTCCTCATCTTCATACCCTCTTGCATTGTAGCCATTACCCCGATTCACGTATCCCCAATCTTCGTCATCGTTAGCCCGATCATCATAGTACCCCCCATCATCCGAATTTTCCGTATGAATGCTTACATGTTCCGGCGATTGGTAACCGGGAACACTAAACGGCTCATCATCGGGGACGGCGTTCCTTAAATCGTCTATGTTGAAGAATGGGTCTTCGTTCGCGGGATTGCCACGATCTCGGTTGCCTCGGCGGTCGAAATTGACATTTCGATCATCAAGGTTTAGGGGTAAGGATTGTTGTCGATGAAGGTTTTGTTGTGGGGGTGTTCTTTGGGTGTTGTTGGGATTTTGATTTTGGAAAGGTGGTGTAGGTGGTCCGGTATTGTTATTACCACCCGGTCGCTCTTGAGGTATAGGTTGAACGCTTTGGGCGGGATTGAAGTTGCTTCGGTATTGGAATTAATTTTGGTTGAGGTTTTGGTTTGAGTTTTGGTTTGCCATCGAATCGGTTTCAATAGTCGGTGTGAGTTGTGGTGTTTGGTTGGTTTGATTAGAAGCAAGAGTTGCTTCTAACCGGCTTGCTAGGTTTCTTCTTGCGACTCTTTCGATTTCCAGTTCGTAGACTAAACGTGAAGTCCTCCTGGAGTTCCGCGTATGCATGCACTACCTGTAACCTGCACAAGTAACACACCCCGCGTAACAAGGAAAAAGACAAAGTGCAAAAATAAATTAAACAAATTAAACAGATAATCACGAAATTCAAACAATAATCCAAACACAAAGCGCACGCACTCCCCGGCAGCGGCGCCAAAATTTGATCGGAGTGTCGCGCTCCGGTCAAAGATAATATTTATATACCCTAATTACCCTTAACAAATAACTAGTGGTAGCAAGGGGTCGAACCACGAAGAGTGTGTGGTTTGTGTACGGATTTGATTGAATTATGAATCGTTGTCACTTTTATGAAGCTTGCTAAAGTGTTTTTGTATTTTCGTTTAATGGAGAAATATGATTTTTAACTAGATGAATTGATGCGAATGGTTAACAACTACTAATTAACGATTGCAAGAAAATGATTACTAGAACAATAATGATAAAAAAAGGAATCACACCCGGTTTCGGTAATTGTTAACCTAGGATTTCTACAAGTTTTAGTGCCTATAAACCTCCCTTTTTGTTTTCTTCATAACTTCCTCGTTTTAGCTCCGTTTTGCTCACCGTTTTCTCCCACGTACTCGTAATTCAGCCCTCTATCATGCCATCTTCCAATATATTCATTTTAAATCCATTAACATCACCCAAAATACATCCAAACTTCGTGATTAACCCGGTTTTGTTCATTTCACATCCCCGGTTGATCCCGTTTGCTCTCGGTGGCCTGTAAAGCTCCCGAAAAGCCCTTAAACTCCATTAAACCTGCAAAACACAAATCTAATTAAAAGTAGGCTATTCGGAATAAAAAGTCAAGTAAAAACTCAAACTTAGACACAACTGAACACCGTTATTCGACCACGTATCATGTACAAGACATCGTCACTGGTAGTAATCCCACCACAGTTCATTAGGCAATCGAGTTAGCTGCGACATCGACTGAGTCGTAGGTCAGAAATGGTAAGCTACACAGGAAGGGTGACAAGGATAAGAAACAAATGTCTGACAAGGGTGAAAGCAAGAAGGGTAAGAACAAGAAGGATAAGGAAGCTGGATCTACAAAGAAGTCTAGGGAGCGCAAGGCTTCCCAAAACTTCGCCGTTACCGCACAGGCCAATCAAGCTGCTCCAAATCAGCCTGCGAAACCACTTGCCAAGAAACCATACCTTGGCAATGCACCTCAGTGTAACAGGTGTAACGGTCATCATCAGCCGCACCTCAAGTGTCGTTATTGTACTAATTGTGGAAGATCTGGTCATCTTGCTGCCACATGTCGTCTTCCTGCTAATCAGAATCGGGTAGCTCAGAACCCAGCTCAACAAGTTGCTCAGCCTCCTGCTCAGCAACAGGCTCAAGCTGCACGACCTCACTACCCGCCTGGTTCTTGCTATAACTGTGGGGATGTAACCCACTACAGAAACCAGTGTCCAAGACTGGCCAACGCGAATCAGAATCCGAATCAGGCTCAGGCTCGAGGTCGAGTCTTCAATATGAATGATATTGAGGCACGAGCAGACAACGAGGTGGTGAACAGTACGTTCTTTGTTAACAATCGGTCTGCTTCTGTTCTTTTTGATTCAGGTTCCGATAAGAGTTTTGTGTCATTATATTTTGAGCCATTGGTTCGCGTGTCTAGAACGAAACTAGGAAAGCCTTTGACAGAAGAAGTTGCTAGTGGTGATCCCGTTGTTCTTCATTCTGTTCTTCGAAACTGCTAGTTGAACCTTAACAACCATCTTTTTCCTATCGACCTCACGCCAATGCAACTTGGAAGTTTCGACATTATAGTGGGTATGGATTGGTTAGCCAAGCATCACGTAGAGGTAGTTTGTTTTGAGAAGATCGTTCGTGTGCCGCTTTCGTCAGGTGAGATCCTAGAGGTTCATGGTGAGAAACCTGCTAGTAGTCTCAAGCTCATGTCTTGTTTTCAAGCTCGGAAGTATCTACAAAAGAATTATGTGGCCTTCTTGGCACATGTTGTAGCAGATAAAGGCAAAGGTAAGTCTATTCAAGATATCCCTGTTGTTCGGGATTATTCGGAGTTGTTTCCTGAAGAGTTACCTGGGTTACCCCCAACACGCCAAGTCGAGTTCCGTATTGATCTCGTACCTGGTGCAAATCCTATTGCCAGATCTCCATATCATCTTGCACCGTCTGAGATGCAAGAGTTGTCTAAGCAGCTTCAGGAGCTTTCTGACAAAGGTTTTATTCGTCCTAGCTTTTCACCTTGGGGTGCTCCCGTTCTTTTTGTCAAGAAGAAGGATGGATCTTTCAGAATGTGCATCGATTACCGTGAGCTTAACAAGCTTACCATCAAGAATCGATATCCCCTACCTTGCATTGATGATCTCTTTGATCAGTTACAGGGTGCTACTTGTTTCTCGAAGATTGATCTTCGTTCGGGGTATCATCAACTTTGTGTGCATGAAGAAGATATTCCCAAGACAGCATTCCGCACAAGATATGGGCATTATGAGTTCACTGTTATGCCATTCGGTTTAGCTAATGCTCCTAATGTTTTCATGGACTTGATGAATAAGGTCTGTAAGCCTTATTTAGAAAAGTTCATCATCGTTTTCATTGATGACATCTTAATATATTCTAAGACGCAAACTGATCACGAGCAACATCTTCGTCTTACTCTGGAACTCCTGAAGAAAGAGCAACTTTTTGGCAAGTTCTCCAAGTGCGAATTTTGGCTTAAGGAAGTTCAATTTTTGGGTCATATCGTCAACGAACAAGGTATTCATGTAGATCCCTCCAAGATCAGTGCGATTAACGATTGGGATACGCCTACTACTCCTACTGAGGTTTGTTCTTTTCTTGGTCTCGCGGGTTATTACCGCCGCTTCATCGAAAACTTCTCGAAGATTGCAGTTCCTCTAACTGCTCTAACTCAGAAGAACAAACCCTTTGAATAGGGATCCAAGCAAGAAGAAGCATTTCAGACCTTGAAGCAGAAGCTTTGTGATGCGCCTATTCTATCTTTGCCTGAAGGCAATGATGATTTTGTCGTGTATTGTGATGCATCAAACTTGGGTCTTGGCTGTGTTCTCACACAAAGGAAAAAAGTCATAGCATATGCATCAAGGCAGTTGAAGATACACGAGAAGAACTACACCACTCATGATCTTGAGTTAGGTGCAGTTGTTTTCGCTCTCAAAATATGGAGACACTATTTGTATGGTACAAAATGTGTGGTTTTCACTGACCACAAAAGTCTTCAGCATATCTTTAATCAGAAAGAACTCAACATAAGGCAACGACCTGGGTTGAACTTCTAAACGACTATGATTGCGAAATTCGCTACCATCCTGGTAAGGCGAATGTCGTGGCTGATGCATTGAGTTGTAAAGAACGTGTCAAGCTTCATTGTGTTCATGTTCAATCTGATATTCAAGCTCGAGCTGATATCCAAGCCCACATTTCTCAGGCTAAACACACTTGTGTTTCACAAGGTTTAATAGGTAAGGAATTACCCTGTCACATTAAGCCTGATCTTGAGCTGAAGGACAATGGATCATATTATTTCATGGACCGTCTATGGGTCCCAAGTCAAGATAATCTTCGCACCTTGATTATGGATGAAGCTCATAAGTCTCGTTATTCTATTCACCCTGGTGCAGACAAAATGTATAAGGATCTTCGTACTCAGTATTGTTGGCCTGGTATGAAGAAAGACATTGCCTTATACGTGTCAAAATGCCTTACTTGTCTTAAGGTTAAGGCTGAACACCAACATCCTTCTGGTTTATTGGAGCAACCAGAGATTCCTGTTTGGAAATTGGAAAACATTGCTATGGATCTTATTACCAAACTTCCGCGCACAAAGAGAGGTCATGATGCCATCTGGGTAGTTGTTGATCGTCTTACAAAGTCAGCACATTTCTTGCCGATCCATGAGGATCGATCTGCTGATAAGCTTGCTAAAATCTATGTGGATGAAATTGTATCTCGACATGGTGTTCCTTTGAACATTATTTCTGACAAAGATTCTCGTTTCTCGTCTCGTTTTTGGAGAACCATGCAATCTGCTATGGGGACCCAACTTAATTTGAGCATAGCTTATCATCCACAATCAGATGGCTAAACTGAAGGAACAATCCAGACTTTGGAGGATATGCTTAGAGCTTGTGTGATCGATTTTGGTGGTAGTTGGGATTCACATCTTCCATTGATTGAATTCTCCTACAACAACAGTTATCACTCTAGCATCAACATGGCTCCTTTCGAGGCTCTCTATGGCCGAAAATATCGTTCACCAGTCTGCAGGAATGAGACCGGTGAGGCTCAGCTTACTGGACCTGACCTCATTCTAGAGACAACAGATAAGGTTAAGAAAGTACGTGATAACCTTCAGACAGCTCGAAGCCCTCAAAAGAGTTACGCGGACCGACGACGCAAGCCCTTGGAATTTCAAGTCGGTGATCGTGTATTACTTAAGGTCTCACCTTGGAAAGGTGTGATCAGATTTGGAAAGACAGGAAAACTTGCACCTAGATATGTTGGACCATTCAAGATCGTCGAAAGAATCGGTAAGGTAGCCTACAGACTTGAGTTACCTCCTGAACATGGAAATGCTCATCCAACCTTTCACGTGTCCAATCTCAAGAAGTGTTTAGCTGATGAGAACCTCCACATACCACTTGATGAAATTCGTGTTGATAACACGATGCATTTTGTTGAGAAACCTGTGAAAATAATGGATTGTGAAGTCAAGTGGCTTAAATGCAAGCGCATTCCTTTGGTTAAAGTTCACTGGGAATCTAAACGTGGACCAGAATTTACTTGGGAACGTGAAGATCAAATGAAGACGAAATATCCACATCTATTCTCACGAGTTTCCTCTAAACAAATTTCAGGGGGAAATTCCCACAAGTAGGGGAGACTGTGACACCTATGTCTGTAATCATTGTAAATAGTTCAGTTATCAATAAAATAATGTTATTTGAACCCAATATTTGTTTGTTTATGTTTGACATTTTTCATGTTTTGGTTTTTGTTCAATTTCAAACTCTATATCGCTTTCTGGAGTGTTATACGCAAACTGGTGCATAAACATAATCAGTTTAACGCAACAAATACTCCGGAACATCAACATATGCTTAACATACCTTAAATAACCTTTACATAACTTAGAAATAAGTTTTGAAGGCTTTGGTATGGCAAAATCAAGTTTATTCGCTTACAGGGACTAAATTCGATAAACTACGAAAGTATGCCGATTCGTACTGTACCAGACATTCCGGAACTTGATCATAAGTTAAACATACCCTAAATATCCTTTACATAGCTTAGAAATAGGCTTTGAGGGGTTCGGTGTGCTAAAATAAACTTTTTGGGCATTTAGGGACTAAATGCGCCAAAAAGTGCATAAGTTTGCATTTCGCGCATATCTTACGTTCTGAATACATCCGGACATCCAAAAATTTATGTAATCATTAAAATATTTTATTTTAGTGATTGGCATGGGAAAAATCCATTCGTCGCGTAACTTGGATCGTTTTTCGCGTTCGTGTGTATTTCGTCGTAATTAAGCGAATAACGCGTCCGTACGACCAAACGAACCGACATCCGGCATGTTTTTGAGCATGTTTCATGTCCACTATGTTTAGGCATAATTGTAGAGCTTTTAAAATGGTTTAACAGGCCTTAAAAGTATAAAAAATGGGCTTAATTACATACAGGGACCAAATCTGCCAAATCTACCAAACAGTTCTAGGCCGGCCGTGTAAGCCAAGCCTTTGCTTTTACGCGGGCCACGTCGAACCTGCAGATCAGAAAAACAAGCTGCTGGTTTCAGCAGCTGGGTTTTTGTTATTTGTGTTGGTGCACTTACGTCTGCTGACTACGTCTTTCATCAAGTCTTAGTGTGGGATAGATCAGACATGACACGGGAATCTAGAAACCCTAGTTTGTAATAGGTTTGTTTATATGGTTGCACCTAGATTCGCTCATATGTCATGGATTAGGTGAGGTTCGCTCAAAGGTCTGATCAGGTTCGCTTTTATGACCTCATCAGATTCGCTTATATGACATTTGGTCAGGTTCGCTTATATGGATGTTCATATAAGCGAACCCAACTAAGCTATATATAGTGAGTGTGTGATGAGCGAACCAGTAAGTCAGAACACATAGTTGAAGGTGTATTTGTTCCGGCATGCTGCTGAAGTGCTGTCTGACCTTGTATTCGTGCATTTGATCAATAATATCTGTTGGTGCACTTCATCTGTTGATTTCGTCTTTGATCATGTCTTAGTCTTAGAATGTTATTTTAGGACTCATTGTACGAGAAAACAGGAGATTGTACGTGTTTAGAGTGTTAGGTTCGCTCATATGTACATAGTGATGTAGGTCCGCTTATTTGTACACATGAGGTTCGCTTATATGGACATGTCCATATAAGCGAACCATCCAGGTCATATAAGTGAACCATGAGATCTATCAATAGGTTAGATGAGCGGATCTGTAAGTAGTTAGTGTGTTGGTCTTGTTTGGTTAGGCGAAGCCCTGCCAATTTGTCTCCAGAGCTTGTAAACAGTTGATTAATCAATAAACGAGACGTTAAATAGTGAAATCAAGCTGAACGAAGACCGAATCAATGAATTCCGCCTCTGATTCTGTCTAAGCGCTCTTCTGATCGACTCGTCAGGTCGTCAAACGTTCCTACAAGTGGTATCAGAGCTCAGGAGGAAGAGTTCTTACCGTTTAGCTCGATTTTCGCTCAAAATTCTGATTTCTACACCTTCTTTTATCAGTTTAGAAAATTTTACCGGTTAAAATTGGACCAAAATTTCACAGATTGTGTGTTATAGAACATTGATAAACCCTGGAAAGTTTCAGACCAAATTACAGACTAAAAATGGGTTAAAATTGCTTCGAACTGAGGTTCGCTTATTCGGACTGGGAATAGGTTCGCTTATTTGGACACTTTGTAGTAGGTTCGCTCCAAATTCGGTCGGTCCGCTCATTTGTCATTGGTCCGCTCCAAGGTCATTGGTCCGCTCCAAAGACCGTTCCGCTCCAAAGACAGATCCGCTCGAACATACCAGTATTGGTCCGCTTATTCGGTCGATTAGATAGATCCGCTCTAACGACAGTGATTGGTTCGCTTATACTTACCTAATAGGTCCGCTCGAGTGAACAATCAAGTTCGCTTTTGTGATCATTACCTGTTTCGCTTTTGTGAACAACAGATACTTGTAGGGATTATTTGAAAATGACAATGCGGTTTGAGGAACAGGAAAACAATGATCTTGAATGTTTAAATAGTTGGTATATGAGAACTGTGGATACCAATTTTAGGAATGTGAGTACGGACATTTGGGTTAAAAGTTTTGAGCACTTCATATGTCAAAAGAATGAAACGTTGGATGAGATGGAAACGCGATTTAAAATTTTAACGGACAATTTGTGGAGAAAGGGTATTAGAATGTCAAATGATGAATAAATATCGAAATTGACAACTGCATTACCTGCTAAATGGGATGAATTCATGGTTGAGCTAAAAAAGAAAGATTTCTTTCAAGAGCTTTATCCACATCAGTTCTTTAATGAGGTTAAAGCAGAGGTTCGTAAGGAAGATAAGAAAAGGAGGGATTTTTTGTCCGAGATGGAAAAGAATTTAAATAAATTGGAGTTGGATGTACTTATTGAAGTTGATAAAAGAATTTGCGGATTTCTTGCAACAAAGAGTACTCTGAAATATGATATCAAAAGGAAATGTTATATTGATGATAGTATGAATCCTTTTGATTTTGTTAAACTCTTTCGTGCAGGAACATACAAGATGGAAACAAAGGATATTCCAAAGGATGAGGAATCTGTAGAGTCTGGATCTTCAAGTTCTGCAACAGTGTGCTCAAAATGTGATAGCTTCATGACTGAAAATGACAAACTCTTGAAGGATGCGGAAAGTTTGACATTGGAAGTCAAGAAGTTAGAAGATGTGAAGCAGGCTGATGATAAGCAGATTCTTATTTTGAAAGAAAATTGTGAGAAGTTGAAAGCTGAAAATGACAAACTGTTAAGTAACTTGAACAGTTTGACATTTGAAAACAAAAATTTGAAAGATAAGGAAAAAGTTTTTGAAAAACAGATTAAAAGTTTTGAAATTGAAAAATCAAAAATTGAAAAAGAATTTCAAAATCAAATGAAAATTCTTGAAGATGGGAGAAATGTTTTTAGCCAAAACAATATTGAGAAGCAAAAATTGATCAATTCACATCTTCAGAAAATTATAAAATTGGAGAAAGAAAGTGAATGTGCTAGAAAGAAAATTGAAGAGTTGGAAAAAGAGTTTGAAAGCAAAAAGAAATCTTGAGAAGATGAGGATTTCTGGATTAAGCTGGAAAACAAGAATCTGAAAGCAAATGAATCAAAATTCCAAGAACAGATAAAAGTTTTGGAAAATGAAAAATCTGTTCTTGAAAATTTGAAAAATGAGAATGAAAAATCTATCAAGTCTCATCTTGTTAGAATTTCTCAGCTTGAAAATGAAGCTAAGAGTTCCAGAAGCAAGATTGATGAACTTGAAAAGAAATTGATAGGTTTTGTGACTACATCAGACAGTTTAAAATTTCCCTGTCGAAAACCAATCAATTCAGTTCCAATAAGTGACGATGTCACAAACTTTGACAATGTCAAAGTTGAAGATTGCGATGAGAAATTTGATGATGTAAATGAAAAATTAGAAAAACAAAAATTGTTTTTAAAATTAAAAGAAAAATTTCAGAAAACTGTTCTATAATCGACTGAAAAAGGTGAATGTTCTAAACAGAAACCTTTGAAGAAGAAAGTGGAACAGAAACAAAAAGATAATAAAAGTTCATCAGATCGATCATCCAATCAAAAGAAAAAATTACAAAAAGTAAAAAATGAAAATTCAAAAATTGTTGGTAATAAGTGGTGCAGGTTGGACCACAGTGCTAAAAAGCCAAATCCAGCAAACATGAGGAAGGAATATCACCAAGCCAAACAATGCTTTGATCTGAGCGCTTGGACTCAAAATGGTGATTGGTACGATAACAGAGTGTGTTACAGATGCGGATATCACGGACACATTGCTGTTAACTGCCAGTATTGGAGATATGAGACCAGGAGGTGCTTTAACTGCAACATCAAAGGTCACATTGCCAGAGATTGCCCAAGGAAATCAAGTGAAAGATTGAGGGTTAATTCTCAGAAAGTGGCAAAGATTCCAGTCAAAGTCAAGCCCCAGGAACAGAAGGTTCTGAAACCTAAAGTTCAAGAACAGTCAATTCAAGAAAAGAAAGTTAAACTTTCACAGGGGCAGAAAGACAGACTGAGGAAGAAAAGAAAGAAAGCGAGAGAATATCTGGAGAAGATATTGTCCTCGGGTTCATCCGTTGGAAAGAATAAGAGTTCTGATGAATCAACTTCCTCGGCTACAAAGTCAAACGAGATGAATTCATCAGATACAAATCTGAGGACAAAAGAGGAAAAGAGGAAGAAGAAAATGGTCGGCGATGAATCTGACAGATCAAAGTCAAACAAGCCACCTACGGGCAATGATTCTGGTTCATCAAAACCAGAGGAGCCATTGGTTGAGGTAAAAAAGGAGAATTCTGGTTTAACTATGGATGAGAAAAATTTTCCACCATTGTTGAATAAGAATTCGAAATCACCCAAGGACCGTCAGGCTTGGGTGAATCTGTTTAACTGAAAAAACCTGACTTGCCGGAGTTCCCAGGTTGGTTAAA
The DNA here is from genome assembly GCF_002127325.2 of Helianthus annuus. Classification (NCBI taxonomy): domain Eukaryota; kingdom Viridiplantae; phylum Streptophyta; class Magnoliopsida; order Asterales; family Asteraceae; genus Helianthus; species Helianthus annuus. The sequence goes on from NC_035435.2 coordinate 85,553,244, forward strand.
GTGGAACATGAATCGGCATATTTCTTGAGAAATTTCACTTTGGTGATTTTTCGCCTCAAGTGTGGTAAATCAGGAACATTAAGTTGTACTTGATTTTCTACAAATGTTATTTGGGTTTTGAAACTGGAAATGATAAATCTTTAAAAATGTTTGAAGAAAATAAGATGATGAGATAACCCCAAACCTACAAATGGTTTGTAAACAAACTAATTTTTCCGAAAAAACCATTTTGATTGAAACAAACTTAAGTGTTTTGAAATCATAATGGGAAAATAGTTTGTTGTGAGGGGGAGTTCTGATTGTTTTTGCATGAGAATGGTGAATTGAGGTAATTCACATAATGTTGTCAAATTTTCTTGTATAGTTTGTTTTCAATTTTTCCTCAGAAAATCAAAATTGAAACATATTTTGATTTTAAGGGGGAGTAATAAAATTTTGAAAAATTTAAAAATGAAAATGAGTTTTGTTGCAAAAAGAGGAGATGATAGTACATCGGTGGACTATCACAGCATGCTAGAGATTTGTAATGTCAAAAATGTTTTTAAACAAGTTTTACTATTGATGTGTCAGTAGACTTCACACAGTTAGTAAATTGTATTCGAGATATAAACCTAAATTCAAAACTTGCTTATTTTGTGGGGAACTCTACTTGGATATATAGGTAACCCTTGAAATCTCGTTTGAAAGGTTTCTTATTCTGAAATACTAGGTTTTTCTACTCAATGATGTCTGGGGTATTATCCCGGGACTTCTGCTGAATGGAAGTTCTGACCTAGTCCCCGGATAATACTTGCTGCAAAATGCTTGAAACATAGCATAAAGCCCTCAGCTGATTAGACAATAAAATTGATAATCAGTTGTTGTAGCTAAAAGATCTCCTAAAGGGGACATACCGTAAAGTCGAAACTGATATCTCTCTGCGCATACGGAAGTATCGACCTGAGATCCCTCAGTTTTCGCATATCCCCTAATTTATATACAGATATCATTCGTAGTATACTTACCTGTAAATCTGAATATTGAGATCTAGATACGGGAGTATATTCCAACAGGTAGGACACGCAAATAAGTCTAAGTTCTAAAACATTAAATACGTATCTTGAATCAATTGAAAATTTGTGTAGAGGTTTAAGTGGACAACAATACTGACAATCAGAAGTGAATTTGTTTTTAACATATGCTGTTTAATCAAGATCAACGGTGTTAGTGATATGTCTCAAAATCCGATATGATCTTCTTGCACAATCTCTCAAAAATAGTGTTTCATTTCTGTATTTCATTATATTCAAAAATCCAAAAATATTGTATTTTTGTTTGAAATTTGAAAATTCCAAAAAGATTTTCAACAACAGAATGTGAAGAACTGATTTTCAACATTTCAAATGCTAAACATGTTGAACTTGTGGTTTGGGAGAGAGAGTGTGAAAACGTGAAGATTTTAAAACGAATAAATGGTTCATTAAACTTGAAGTTTAAGTTGAATGTTAACCTACTTTTAGATCTTCATAGTTTTGTTTAATGTTAAATCTGAAAATGTTCTTATAAGTGGTTGAGGTTTGTGTAGATATATGAACTGATCAGAGAAAAGCCAGGAGTTGATTTCAATGGTGGTAACAAATCCCAGACGGCGATCCCAGCATGATGATAGGGGGAGTCTGATGAAAGTTATAGCCAGAGAAAGATCCAGGCACATTATTTCAGGCAGAAGCTCCTGAAGATGAAATGATTCCAGGAAAATTTCCTGAAGAAGACCAAAATTGAAGAGCCTAGAGATTGATCAAGACTAAAAGAGGTACAGATAGGAAGCAGCCAAAGACTTGATGAGCGACTCCATCAACATCTGAGGGGGAGTCTGTTGGTGCACTTCATCTATTGATTTCGTCTTTGATCATGTCTTAGTCTTAGAATGTTATTTTAGGACTCATTGTACGAGAAAACAGGAGATTGTACGTGTTTAGAGTGTTAGGTTCGCTCATATGTACATAGTGATGTAGGTCCGCTTATTTGTACACATGAGGTTCGCTTATATGGACATGTCCATATAAGCGAACCATCCAGGTCATATAAGCGAACCATGAGATCTATCAATAGGTTAGATGAGCGGATCTGTAAGTAGTTAGTGTGTTGGTCTTGTTTGGTTAGGCGAAGCCCTGCCAATTTGTCTCCAGAGCTTGTAAACAGTTGATTAATCAATAAACGAGACGTTAAATAGTGAAATCAAGCTGAACGAAGACCGAATCAATGAATTCCGCCTCTGATTCTGTCTAAGCGCTCTTCTGATCGACTCGTCAGGTCGTCAAACGTTCCTACAATTAGCACCTAGTTTTGGACATTCTATGGACTCTTTTAGGGGCTCCCATGGTTTTAGAAATCAGGAGGTGCCCATGTACGGTTGTGATCAAAGCTCGTTTTACGATGAACGATCCTAACGGTCTTGGCTTTCCTATATAAACCCCACCCACTTCATTGCAAAACCTACATTTGATCTGATGGTTCTCTAAGTTTAGGTGCTTACACCTCATACCTAAGAATAATTGGGTCAAACTTCCGTTCTTGGACCTTTTGTAAGTCCTCTTTCGTTCTTTTATGCGTTTTTAGCACGAAAGTCAAACTTTGTTTGACTTTCTGCATTGACCAGTTTATGGTCAACACGAAGTTCGTTTGAACTTCATAACATGAGCGTAATCACGATGGTTATAGTCCCTTGTGACTATACCTACTGATTACCACGTTATCTAGGCTTAGTGACGAGTCGTAGTTTCGGCCAAAATGCGTATTCTTGCGTATTTTGTAACCAAACTACTTTTAGGTATCAAGACCCTTTGTTTTGATACCAAACCTGTTTTCAAACCTCGTTAAACATGTTTTCACATGTTTAGCTCGTCACTTTTAGATTTGTGCTTATATAGGATCGTAAGGTAAGTGATCTAATCAATCGCTTATACTTACGAACCCGATCCATTTGGTCGATCATTAGGATCCGACCAAACACATTAGGTGACCATAGTTGTATAGGGAATAACCTTCTGAGGTTATACCTTATGGTCACTTCGTTTAAGTAGTTGTATGATAGGTAGTTTATATGCCTTAGGTAAATGACCAAAATGCCCTTTTTGCGCCAAAATTCATTTTAAGCATATGTAACATAATTTTTGACATCTAAACTGATTAGACAACATAATTAGACATATTAAGGCATATTTTACTTGTCATAGGACTAGTTAGGCAGTCCGAACGCGTTTTACGTGAACGATGCGTTAAAATAGCGTAAGCTACCTAAACGGGTCGTAATGGGTCGTAAGCACTTAGGTTAGGTTTCATTTTAGTATGTAGGCTTTGTTAACCATATTACATGAGTTCCCATACTCATTTGGTTTACGAACCCTCATTCTACCCGATCCTCCGATTAGGTCCGTTTATTAACATAGTTACCTATATTAGGTGCCGTTTGATTTCCGTGATCTCTAGCATTGCTTGGTTGTTACTCAAGGACTTCTAGGCAATCTCAAGTGAGTACATAGACCCCTCTTTTACTGTTTTTCAAACGTTTTGGGGTGAAACACATGTGCCTACTTGTTACTTTCGTGCTTTTCATGTTTTTATATCATGTACTTGCTATGTTTATTAGTACACTTATAGTACATGATTTCATTTATGTTTTGCTATGTATGTTTACTTAGCATGCTAGCACATTGTTTTACATTACATTTCATGCTATGTATGTCCATTTTGTGCATACTTAGTACATTGTTTTCGCATAACATTTCTGTTACATATGTTTACTCAGCATATGGACACATTGATTTACATTACATTTCTTCTATGTATGTTTACTGAGCATGCTAGCACAATTGATTTACGTGACATTTCTGCTTTGTATGTTATTTTAGCATACTTAGTACATTGTTTTCACATAACATGCTTACATTTGGTATGACATTTGGTTTGTTCAACGGACTAAACTACGTTCATTAACATTAGTCACGCCGCTCGGTAGTAAGTAGTGGTACCATAAGACTTGACAACTCCCATTCCTGATATCCTAGGTTTGTTTAGATATAAGGAATGACTGAATCCGAAAACATTTTGATAACCTTTACTCTAAGGTTATCCTATATCGACTCATAATTTCATTCATTAATTCAAGATTGATTACAAAGAGGATTATATATATTCTACTAGTTACAATAATAACCCTCTAACTTATGACAATTAAATATTTGGCTTAACATTCCCCCGCAAGTTGAGGGTGGGTAACGACCTGCAACATGGATCTTAAAAATTCAAATCTTTGAGTTGATAACGGCTTCGTGAAGATGTCGGCAATTTGATCATCTGTTTTAATAAATTGAACCTTCAGATTTCCTTGACTGACTTGCTCACGAACAAAATGGAAATCTACCTCCACATGTTTAGTTCTAGCATGAAACACCGGGTTTGCTAAAAGATACGTAGCTCCAAGATTATCACACCAAAGAGTGGGTTTATTCAACTTAACTCCCAGTTCTTGTAAAAGAGACTTTAACCAGATTAGTTCAGCAACCGTATCAGCAATAGCCTTGTATTCGGATTCAGTAGACGACCTAGAGACATTTTTCTGCTTACGAGCTGACCATGATACTAAGTTCGAACCCAAGAAGATAGCATAGCCCCCCGTGGATCGACGGTCGAGTGGGCAACTAGCCCAATCGGAATCCGAATATGCTGTAATAGGAACCAATCGCTCACCCAATGTGAATCAGCAAAGGCATGTAATGTCGACGTTGAGTTCGATGTAAAACGAAGGCCCGGTTGAGACGTTCCCTTGAGATAACGAATTATACGTTTGACAGTCGTCCAATGGGATTCGTGGGTTCATGTATGAACTGACATACCCTGTTGACAGCGTAAGCAATGTCGGGCCTAGATAAAGTGGCATACTGAAGTGCTCCAACACAATGGCGATATCTTGTAGGATCGGACATAAGTGGGTCGTCCTTGGTTATCATATCTGTTTTGGCATTTGTAGGTGTTGCAAGCGATTTCGATTCCTTTAACCCGGCTCGATTAATAAGTTCCTGAATATACTTCCATTGAGATAGGATAAGACCCGAAGAGGTGTGAAGGACTTCAATACCAAGAAAGTAAGTAAGACGACCCATGTCAGTGAGAGATACCTGCTGACCAAGTGAGGCAATAATGCGATTAACTGTGTTGGGATCGTTGCCCGTAATAATGATGTCGTCCACGTAAACTAGTAGGTAAACCTGTGTACCCGAGCGGTTAAGGATAAATAATGATGGATCAGTTTTGGAACCATGAAAACCAAGATGTTGTAAGACATTTGAGAGTTTGGTGGACCATGCCATGGGCGACTGTTTTAAGCCATAAAGGGATTTGTGCAACTTGCAAACATGATTAGGATGTTTAGGATCCTCGAAGCCCGGTGGTTGACGCATGTAGACCGTTTCATGTAGATCACCGTGTAAAAAAGCATTTTGCACATCAAGTTGTTTGAGAGACCAATTGTTAGAGACGGCAAGAGAAAGAACCATGCGGATGGTGGCTGCTTTGACCATAGGGCTGAACGGCTCATGATAATCAATGCCAGACTGCTGTAAAAAACCCTTTTCTACCAATCGAGCCTTGTGTCTAGTCAGGTTCCCATGCTGATCAGTTTTCAACTTGTAAACCCACTTGCAATCAATAACATTAGAATTTGGAACCGGAGGAACTAACGACCATGTTCCGTTTCTATGTAGTACCTGCAACTCGACTGCCATGGCTTGACGCCACTCCGCGGATTCGTTGGCAACAGTAAAGGAAGTCGGTTCCGAAAGAACGGTAGCGGTGGTGGCGATATTGGCTGAAGGGTCAAAAAATTTTCGGGGTTTAGGATGTGGCCGAAGGTGAGGAGGTCGATAACGGGGCATGGTTGGTTGCGAAGGAGAGGAAGTAGGTTGGGTGGTGTTGGTCTGAGGAATAGGGGTTGTTTGGACAGGTTCGGAAATAGGTGGGGTGGGTGGCGATGGTTCGGTTGTAGGAATGGATGGGTTATCGAAAATGGTTAATGGCGGATCAGGAATTGTAGAAAAGGAAGTAGCGGTTGTGGAGGATGAAGGAGGGTCGATGGAGGGTTCAGTAAGGTAGGGAAAAACATGCTCGTTAAATCGTACATGGTGAGCAATGTAGATTCGGTGAGTAGTTTGATCAAGGCATTGATATCCATGATGAGACGGGCTATAACCGAGAAATATACAAGGAGTGGAACGAAAATCAATTTTGTGTTGGTTATATGGACGTAAATAAGGAAAACAGGGACATCCGAAAACTCGAAGAAATGAGTAATCGGGAGGACGTTGGAAAACTAGTTGATATGGGGATTTGTTCGAGGAAAGACGAGAAGGTAGACGATTGATAAGGTAGACGACGGTTTGAAAGGCGAATGACCAAAAAGTTTGAGGTAGTTTGGATTGGGCTAGTAAGGTGAGACCGGTTTCCACGATGTGGCGGTGGCGACGCTCGACAATACCATTCTGTTCACTCGTATGAGGACACGAGCGACGATGTAAAATACCATGGGATGTAAAAAACTGAGTAAGGTTCCGAAACTCGCCACCCCAATCAGGTTGAACACTTTTTAGTTTGGTGTTAAATAGGCGTTCAACTAGGCGAACGGAATTTGTAAAGGTGGTAAAAACGTCGGATTTTTGTATGAGCGGGAAATACCACATATAGCAGGTATGATGGTCAACACATAACAAAAAATAATGATAACCGTCAAAAGACGTGGTAGTATGACCCCAAACATCACAATAAACCAAATCAAGTATGTTTTTACTACGAAAAGATGAAACAAGCAAAGTAAGTTTGGACATTTTTTCCCAATTGACAAGAAGGACACAAAGATGAACAAAGTTTGTCAGAAATAGGTAAAGAAAATGTTTTAACAATATGTTGAAAAACTCGAAAGTGGGGATGCCCAAGTCGTTGATGCCACATAGTAGATGGAGCTCGAAAAGCAGTGAACGCCATTTTGGAAACCGGTTGAAAAGAAGGTAGACGAATGGTGTAGAGACCCTGGTCACTGGGGCCCGTGAGGAGGATAGCCCTGGTAGCCTCGTTCTTCACAACAAAAAAAGAAGGGTGAAATTCAAAGAAAACGTTGTTATCTTTGCAAAATTTGTGAATGGAAAGTAGGTTACGTTGTAAGCCCGGGACATGAAGTATGTGGTTAAGTTGTAAGTTTTTTTTTGAGGTAAAAAGGATTTTGAACCGACATGAAGAATTAGAAGAGAGTTACTGTTACCAACATAGAGGGAGACATTACTGTAATAGACGTCCGAGTTGTCCATACTAGCAAGATCAGGAGTACCATGGGAATTAGCGTCTGTATCCGAGGTCCAAGTAGTATATGAGCCCGCCTTCGAGTTAGCATAATTCACTTGAGGTGATCCACGAGAGGATCCGGTGTGATTCGGGCACTGTGAGGGAATATGACCAATACCGCACCTATTGCAATGACCGTAAACCATATTTTGAGTGGACGCCCAAGCAAATTGACGAGAGCCTTGTGAACCACCACGGCCACCGCCCCTGCGAGAAAACCCACGGCCCCGACCATATCCACGGGTCGGTCTTGAAGAAGCAGACCGAGAAGCATAATTCGCCTGAGGAGCTGATGGTGAGGCCAACGGTTGAGTTGTGGAAGCAAGTTGGTTTGCCAAAAGTTGAAGGGTGGTAATCTGCTGCTGAATCGAAGCCAAATCGGGGGCCAGGGAAGTAGCTGTTGCGGCAATGGTAACGTTGAAGACTTGTGGAGAGGCCGATGATGAAGAAACAGTGGACCGAGTGATATATTCATGATCACCAATAAGGCCGTGAAGCTCGTTAAATTAAACTGGTGGGGAGCGGGCAAGAAGATTACTTTTCAAACCATGGTATTCCTCAGGTAACCCGGCTATAGTAAGCATGACGAGATCTTTGTCTTTGACGGGTTCACCAATATTTGCAAGAGCCATTGCATATTCTTGAGCGCGGCTGAGATAATCGATACCTTTTTCACCATCTTTCATTGAAATCTTTAAAAGCTGCGTTTTTAGTGTGAACTCCTGAGATGCATTCGAAGGAGCATATGCACGTGCTAGACTTAACCAACTTCCCGAGCCGTGTCTTCTTGGATGTGTTGAAACAAAGACTCGGAAACGGTGGATATAATAATCATGCGGACGTGTGCATCATTAGCAATCCAGTTTGTAAAATTAGGGTTTGTAGTAGTTGCATCACCGGTTGTAATTTTCTCTTCCGGGCAAGATAACGTGTTGTCAACATAACAATATAATGCATTAGCCTTTAGAAACGGTTCCATCATGGCTTTCCAGTAGCCATAATTGTTTGGTGTAAGATTGAATGCAAACTTGTGGGAATTATGAGATGTACGTTCTTGAATACTGAAGGTAGTAATCGTTGTCATGATGAGAAAAACAATAATTTTGATACCTGAGAGTAGAACCGGTTAGATGACTGCGACAATTGTTGATTCGATGTTGGCTTTAGAGTTGTTGCAGCTCATATACCAAATCCTTTCCTCCTTTGCTGATTTTCGAACAAAAGAAATCTTAAACAATATGTTATCTGATCACCTCTTTCACGAAAACCAATAGTCTCCTACCTCTTTCACGAAAAACAATATGCTATCTTTAAAAATCCTCCACTTGCTTTTGACTTTAAGCAAACTATTATCGAAATATATATATATATATATATATATATATATATATATATATATATATATATATATATATATATATATAGATAAGCAAACAATATGCTATCTTTAAAGGAGGATATATGCTATCTTGCTGTTATCGACACTGCCCTCAAAATCCGATATGCTATTTGCTGTTATCGACACTGCCCTCAAGTTATCGTCGGCTAGTTGATTGAGGGTTATTTAGGGTTTACAAGTTGATAGGCTCTAATACCATATCAACTCATAATTTCATTCATTAATTCAAGATTGATTACAAAGAGGATTATATATATTCTACTAGTTACAATAATAACCCTCTAACTTATGACAATTAAATATTTGGCTTAACATCCTACAGTCTCAAGGCTTGAATGTATACGTTTAACAAACCGCATAAGTGTTTGTATCAGTAAAGCATGCATTTATTTTGCAAAACATGACTTTTGATATATTCAAAATACTTTGTTTTGTACATTTTTACATTTGGTTTAAGTAATCACATTTTACTTACCATACATAACATTTGTTACACATTACATGATTTAGGTAGCGTTTGGTACGCAGGAATGAGAGGTGGAATGGAATGGACCATTGCGAGGGAATGAAGAAAAGTGTGTTTGGTTGGTCGATGGAATGGAATCGTCCATTACAAAATGCATTTCATTCCCTCAAAATCATTCCATCCGTCCCCCCTGTTTTTTTTCCATTCCATTCCTTCTTCGCCCTTTATTAACAACACCACAACTCACCACTATTGCCACCACCCACCACCACCACCGCCACCTACCGTCGTCACCCATCTCCACCGCTACAAATGCCCCGCCGCCGACTCCGACCACCACCGTCACCACCCAGCGACGACACCACCACTACCAACACTGCCACTGTAACCATCGCCGCCACCACCGCCCGACCCGCCACCTCCACTACCGCCACCCATCGTCGACACCGCTACCACCTCCGACCACCGCCCACCACCATCGCCACCGCCACCGCCGCCACCCACCTCGTCGTCACCCACCACCACCGCCGTTGTCGCCACCCGCCGCCATCACCACCTACCACCGCCGCCACCCACCGTCACCGGTACAACTGCCACCTATCACCATCCACCGTCATTGCCCACCACTGACCACCATCATCCGATTTTATTCCTTCGTCTTTTCTTGCCAACCAAACAACAAAAGGTAATGATTAATTTCATTCTCACATGGTAACCAAACAATACATGGAATGGTAATGATCAATTCCATTACCTCATCCATTCCATTACATCGTCCATTCCATTCCACCGTCTATTCCATTACCCTATACCAAACATACCCTTACATTTTGACATTAAACATTTGACATGGTTTATACAATAACATTTGACAATTGGTTTAAACATGAGCATTTTACATGGGTGGTTTGTTTAAGTGATTTAAGTAACGAGGCATGTGTAATATGATACAAGCATGGTGGATACGCCGCTGGTACTTCCTATATATAAGTGCTTGTATGATATTACATATCGTAGCGTTATTTAAAACATTTCAGTTTAGACATATAACATTTTACATCAAGAACATATTTTTTGTCACACCCGTGTCAAAGGCGGAAGCGCGTAGTGTGATTTGATCGGTTTCCACAGCATACGATGTAAGTAAACAAACTATATGATATAAAACATACACGATGTTCATCCATTCCATAATGTAAAGATACAAGTCATAAGTTGTTTTGTAGCAAAAGACGACATAAGTTTATAAGTTTTACAAACAAGACTTGTTCAAAATAAAGTTTTTGAAATAACGAGGTTTTGCATCCTATGTCCCGTTCGAAGACGGAATATATGGATCAAACCCTCCAAAATACGGATGACATCGTCTTCATAGTAAACTTGAAACTTCATAATTCGTTGCACCAAGATCCACTTAGTTACCTGAAATACATGTAAGTTTGAAAACATCAACAAAAGTTGAGCGAGTTCATGTGTTTTAAGTTCGTAATCATCAAATGAATCTGTAAAACATTTGAAAGTTCAAGTATCGAAATCTGGTATGTAAAGCGTAAATGAACATGTTGATCATTAATGTGTAGCTAGGACATTAATATGTGTGCCGACATAGGAAGCCACCAACCCGTAAGCGATTTAGTACCGGTCCACCCGGCGAGGGTAACAAAGGAAACTCCATGTGGCCACACAAGGACCCATGAGTGGGGCTCGCCCTGTACCCGATAGATCTACCCCCTTTGTTCCGTGGTCTTAAACAAGATTAATGGTGCTTTAAGTATCAGCCTATTCGCACGTGATCTACTAATTCATTTTGTTGCTTAACCATACCATAGTAACATGTATTTCCTCCCGAGAGTTGTAAAACCAAAAACGTTTAAAAGAAAAGGGGGACATGAACTCACAAGTTTGCGTCCGTATGTATGCTAGCAGTTCGGGTATCCAATTAGCGCGTAATAACCTACAAGTGCTCTAACTCATTAGACACTTGGGTTTATGTTAATTTATGTACACGTTGCTCATCTTGAACATTATTGTATATGGAACCCTTGTGTATTTTAAATATGTTGACATTTGTTTCGTATGTTCGTTTTATTATATATATATACACTTCTTGAGTTCATAATGTGTTAGAACAGGCATCGCCCTTTGTATGTATCCGTGCTTCGCACGAGTATTTATGGGTATCGCATGTATAAGTCCTTGTGTCGTACAAGTATAAGTGGACCGGGTCCAATAGCGTCTTTGTGCCGTGCACGACGCATGTTTGTTGTATGAAATATATATTCCTCAAAAATATATATCTTTAAGTTCGGTGAACGTCGTTCACATGTATACGTATGATCAGTTTGTTTTAGGTATATATTTGTTTCACAAATATATATGTATATGTATATCTTTTTAAGATATAGTTGTTAAAAATATTTATTTTTAACATTGTATATATGATAATGTACATGTACGGTATTCATTGTGAGTGTACACTTTAACAAGTGTATATGAGTACATCGTTATGTATTCGCGTATTTCATATGTATACGTATACCGTATTCATACGTGTATGTATACCGAATTTATACGTGCAGGTATACCGTATTTATACGTGTGGTATACCGTATTTCTAGGTGTAGGTAAACCGTATTTGTAATGTATTTTTAGAATATATTTTATTAAAAATATACATATATTTTTCATTGGGCCTTAGCCCATGTCTTTTAAGTTGTTGGGCTTAATCCTTATTATTAGTGCATTCGGGCCTAGCCCAATTTACATATTAATGGGCTTAGCCCAACTTATTAAATAAATGGGCTTTTACTAGCTCATTATCAAACCAAGTATATATTCTTGTATTTTTACAAGTGTATTTTGAGTGCATTTTATATGTATTCGCATACGTATATTCTTGTATATGTGTACACTTGGTGATTTTCATTTTACACTTTCCGAAACTTTTGGCGTCAAAATAAATATATATATTCCATGTCAAAAAATTATTGGTTTTAGAGTTCGTCGTAGGGGTCGATACCATGTATTTTATCGTCGAGAACGTCCGCGTGTCGTCCGTGATAAGTATCCATCTCGTGTCGTGTCGATATGGTGACCGTTGCCGATGGCGACGCATTTATACGCTATGACATTTATTTGATATTTCGCGTCGGTTTTTTTTTTGGTGTTATATGCATATATATTATTTGGTCGAAATATATATATTATTTGTACGGTTCGCCCGAGGTCCGATTGTCCGTTATCCGCGCTTCATGTCAAAGTGTAATATAACTTGCATTCGTTTTCTCATGTATTTTACATTCTTTCGTCGACATGTTTTTGGAGTTTGTTATGTGTAGTGTATTTTGTGTTTAGTTTGTAGAATCCTAACTCTAGTACATACACACAATACACATGTATTTATACACATACACATATAAAGGTTGTAAAATATATACATATATTTTTTTTTCTCCCTAAAAAAATATATACATAGATATAATAAATAACCTCTTTTTTTTTTAACTTATAAAGATATATAAGTTGTTTTATCAAAAACCTTCATAGTTTAGGACTTAAACCTTTTTGTTAAAACTTTCTTAATTACAATTAAGATCACTAATCACGTTTAACCCCGTTAATCACCTCGTTAATTATACTTTAAACGTGATTAGATTTTTAGAAAATTTCGCCATAATTTCCCCTAAACTATGGCGTTTTCCACGTCTTAAAAACGTATTAGTTTCACGTTTAAGCCCATAATCACAATCAAGTTCCAAAGCACTACTTTTTCAAGTAATATTTTCCACATAATTTTCCATATAACTTTTGAACTTTATATATTCTTAATCACATTTTTAATAAGAAAATGATAGCACTTATTAAATCTTTTAATAGGTTTACTAGAAAATAAATTTAACATACTTTTAACACTTTTATAGTGTACATCATGATGGTTTTTTTTTTTATAAAAGTTATTTTGGCCATAAATCCTTTTCAAGTTTAATATAAAGTTCATGTATTATATGGATGATGATCTTGTTAAGATCTAAATGTTTAGATCCTTGTTAGTCTAATTTACACAAGATCATCTTTGTAAACACTCTACTTTAACATAATCAACATTAACATAAGCATAATCTAACACATATTAACATAACCAACACAATATACATCTTATTTATTAGACTTTTATTGTGAGATTAGAGTTTTTAAGCTTGATTTTGTTGTAGGGTTCAAGATGAACATTTTTGTACATAATCTACATAATAAATCATGCTAAAAAAAAACATGGGTGTATAGGGTCTTACAACTTTGCACAAGATTTAGATGAAGATTAAGAAGAAGATTAAGCTCCAAAGTGCTCCTTAGTGATCCCTTAAGCTTGCAACCTCTTTGTATCAACTTAAAATGGAGTTTATAGGCCTAGAAATGGTAATTTGTCAAGTGAAAATGGAGGGTTTATGGGTGTGAAGTGTGGCCGTAAGTATGAGGGGAACAAGAGGGAAATTTTGGTTTGTTTAAGTGTTGCAATGATAATGTATAATGGAGATAGATAAATTATAACTTTAAATCTTCTTGTATCTTGGTCAAAAATTGTCATATTCAAGCCATACTTTTTAATTATATCAATCTAGTGTATCTGTAGAGGTATGGCCGAAATCTTGAGGGTGTGAGATTTGTTATTATTATATTTTTTTGTTAACATTTAACATGTGATGGAAAGGTTAATTATGTTAGATATTTTGGTCATTAGATGTAATTAGGTAATTAGAGGTTAAAGGTAGTTTAGGATTATAAACAATGTCAAATTTGTTTACTAGTTTAGTGGGTATAAGTTTTGGATGGTAAAAGTACCACTAGTTCGCTCACCGGTTCGACATCGGGTGTTATATGAAAGTTATAGTTTCATACCGGGAGCTATGGTTTTAATTTACCGTCGAAGTTATGGTGTCTATTCAAGGCGCTTACGACACCAAAATATCGCTCACTAGTTCACTAGATGCTTGGTTTAGGCGTTAAGGTGATAAGAATATTGTTTACTAGTCCGTCGGATAAAAAAAAAACGGACAAGTTACGTAAGTTTCGATGAAACACCGGTAACTTGTGTTTTCGGATATCCCAATGATATCTCCAAGCTTATTTAAGTTGTAAAATATTATTTACAAGTTCTACGGACATCAAAATGCCGTATTTTGGTGTTGCGGACAATTTGTTTATTTATTTTTTTTTTTTGTTATAGTTAGGCGCGGATCGGACACTTTATGTTTAGGTGTTTTTTTTTTCCGGAAAGTTTAATATGTTTTGGTATTTAGTGTCCCTAATTAGGGATTTTTATTTGTATTTCGTCTATAAAGTGCGTTCATGCCCTTCGTCGCTCGTTCAGACAGTTTTCGGAACTTGCTGGCATGAATAATGTGTTCAGGTGAATAGTGTTTTCAGCATTTTACCAACATATTAGGACATAGTTTGCAGTTTTCTCGCGACGCAGTGAATGTTTCAATATGGTTTAGCATATTTAGCCATGTCGTATGATTTTTAGACTTTGTACGACCTAATCATGCAATAATTGAATCGTAATGAACGTAATTAAACGTTAAATCAAGTGCTTAAGTTGTACGGAATTACCATTATTTTTGCCAGTTGTCACATTCTCCCCCCGTTAGAAGAATTTCGTCCCGAAATTCAAGTCGTGTTACTGGTTGCAGGGGAGTCTTGAAACAGGTGAGGGTACTTGGATTTTATTTGATCCTCACGTTCCCACGTATACTCGGGTCCGTGACGCGAGTTCCAGCGAACTTTAACCAACTTCCTACGACTCCTCCGTGTCTTGTGCACTTTCCAGTCTGTAACCTCAACAGGTTCCTCTGTAAATTGGAGTTTGTCGTTAACGTGTATCTCGTCCGCTGGGATGACGACCGTTTCTTGAGTAGGACTTTTCTTGAGATTAGACACGTGAAACGTGTCGTGTACACTACTAAGCTCTTCTGGTAGTTTCAATTTGTAAGCAACTGTTCCGATCTTTTCCAGTATTTCGAAAGGTCCAATGTAGCGTGGGTTCAGCTTTCCACGTTTACCAAACCTTACTACGCCCTTCCAAGGCGAGACTTTCAACAATACCATGTCTCCGACCTCGAAAGCTAATGGTTTGCGCCCCTTGTCTGCGTAGCTCTTTTGTCTATCGCGAGCCGCCTTGATACGGTCTCGTATTTGAATGATCTTGTCTGTGGTCTCCTGAACTAAGTCCGGACCAATGAGTTGTTTATCCCCGGTCTCCGCCCAACATAGCGGGGATCGACACTTTCGTCCATACAAAGCTTCAAACGGGGCGGCCTGAATGCTAGTGTGATAACTATTATTGTATGAGAACTCCACTAAGGGCAAGTGGGTATCCCAATTTCCACCCAAATCCATCACACAAGCGCGTACCATGTCCTCCAAAGTCTGTATCGTTCGTTCACTTTGGCCGTCCGTTTGAGGGTGAAAGGTCGTACTAAGATTCAGTTGTGATCCAAAGGCCTTTTGAAATGATTGCCATATCCTTGACACGAACCGACCATCTCTGTCCGATATAATAGAAACAGGCACTCCATGTCGTGCCACGATCTCTTTGAGGTATATTTCAGCCAGTTTCTTAGTGCTATCCTTCTCACTGATCGGTAGAAAATGTGCGGACTTTGTAAGTCGATCAACAATTACCCAAATCATGTCGTGACCTCTTGAGGTTCGGGGTAACTTAGTAATGAAGTCCATCGAGATTTGTTCCCATTTCCATTCGGGAATTTCAGGTTGTTGCAGTAATCCTGAAGGCTTTTGATATGCCGCCTTAACCTTGGCGCATGTAAGGCATTTTCCGACATAGGTAGCAATGTCACTTTTAAGCTTAGGCCACCAATAAAATCCTTTTAAGTCTTGGTACATTTTATCCGATCCCGGATGTATAGAGTACCTTGACTTATGAGCCTCATCCAAAATAATCGCCCGTAGGTCGCCGAATAATGGAACCCAAATTCGTCCCATAAAGTACAGTGTTCCATCCTCCTTTGGCACCAATTGTGCCTCCATTCCTCGTAAAAATTCGGCTCGTATATTTTCTGGTTTAAGCGCTTCTTGTTGAGCATTGTGAATCCGAGAGGTGAGATCGGTTTGTATGGTCATCTCTAAGGCCCGCACCCTCAGAGGTTTTGCACGTTCCTTGCGGCTCAAGGCGTCCGCCACGACGTTCGCCTTGCCCGGGTGATACTTTATCTCACAGTCATAATCGTTCAATAATTCGACCCATCGTCGTTGCCGCATATTCAAGTCCTTCTGATCAAATATATGTTGTAAGCTCTTGTGATCTGTAAAGATTGTACAATGAGTACCATATAAGTAGTGACGCCAGATCTTTAACGCGAATACCACCGCACCTAACTCAAGATCATGCGTGGTATAATTTTTCTCATGCACCTTCAATTGGCGAGACGCGTACGCGATGACTTTGTCCCATTGCATCAACACACAACCGAGACCTTGATGCGATGCATCACAATAGACCATGAAGTCATCGGTACTGTCAGGTAAGGATAAAATAGGTGCGTCACAAAGTTTATCTTTCAGTATCTGAAAAGCCGCCTCTTGTTTCTCGCCCCAGTCAAATTTCTTATCCTTTTGCGTTAGGGACGTTAGCGGTTGAGCAATTTTTGAGAAATTCTCTATAAATCTTCGGTAGTAGCCTGCTAATCCCAAGAATTGTCGTACTTCGGTGGGGGTCTTAGGCGCTTCCCAGTTCTTTATCGCCTCGATCTTAGCCGGATCGACATGAATTCCTTTCTCGTTCACCACGTGTCCGAGAAATTGCACCTCGCGAATCCAAAATTCGCATTTAGAAAACTTCGCGTACAATTGTTCCTTCTTTAAAAGCTCCAATATAGCTCTTAGATGTTGTTCGTGTTCCTCCTTTGACCGTGAATATATTAGGATATCGTCAATAAATACGATCACGAACTTGTCCAAATACGGCTTACACACGCGGTTCATGAGGTCCATGAACACCGCTGGCGCATTTGTTAAGCCAAATGGCATAACGAGAAACTCGTAATGTCCGTAACGAGTTCTAAAAGCCGTCTTGGGGATGCTTTCTTCTTGTATTCTCAACTGATGGTATCCCGATCTCAAGTCAATCTTGGAGTAATAACTTGAGCCTTGTAGTTGATCGAACAAGTCGTCGATTCTCGGTAGTGGGTATCGGTTCTTAATAGTAAGTTTGTTCAATTCCCGATAATCTATACACATGCGAAAGCTACCATCTTTCTTTTTAACAAATAGTACCGGAGCTCCCCAAGGTGAGAAACTCGGTCTAATGAATCCTTTATCTAGTAACTCTTGCAGTTGAGTAGATAACTCCTGCATTTCTGACGGAGCTAACCGATATGGTGATATCGCCACTGGTGCTGCTCCTAGCAATAAATCAATTCGAAACTCCACTTGGCGCTGTGGAGGCAGTCCAGGTAAGTCTTCTGGAAAGACTTCTGGAAATTCTTTCACGACAGGGATGTCTTCTAGCTTCGGCTCTTTGGTTTCCTTGTCGACTACGTGGGCGAGGAAAGCTATACAGCCTTTTCGGAGACACTTTTGCGCCTTCATACACGTAATGATTCGTAGGGGTGTCTCAAGCTTCTCCCCATGAATTACAAGCGTTTCTTCATTTGGCAGTGGGATGCGGATAGTTTTCTCATGACAAACTACTTCCGCCCGGTTGTCGGACAACCAATCCATTCCGACAACTACGTCAAAACTACCCAACCCAACGGGTAAAAGGTCGATAGAAAATTTTCGCTCCCCAAGCTCGAGTGTACAACCCTTAATAACCTCATCCGCTTCGACTAATTTTCCGTTCGCCAATTCTATAGAATACGGGACATCTAGCTTACTCGAATCTAGGCCAAGTATATTCTTAAATTCTATAGATATGAAACTAAAATCTGCGCCAGTATCAAATAGAACGGATGCAAAGTGTTGGTTTATAGGGAACGTACCCGTAACAACGTTTGGGTCCTGTCGTGCATCTCGGGCTCCGATCACAAAAGCTCTCCCACGAGCCTGGTTTTCCTTAGGGCAATCCTTCCTATAATGCCCGTTGTCACCACAGTTGTAACATCCTTGCCCCTTTCCAGCTCCATTTCCGTTTCCATTGTTGTTTCCATTTCTGTTTCCAGTTCCATTCCCGTTGTCATTTCTACCTTGATTGTTGTTACCATTTCCTCCACGGGTTGTGTTTCCTTTTCCCCTTCCTACCCAGCATGTTTCCTTATAGTGGCCTATCCTACCGCATTTCTCACACTTTGCACAACGGCCCTCATGATGATACTTACACTTGTCGCATTTAGGCAGGGTGCCTAAATAGCCTTTACCCCTACTTTCGTTGGTTGCTGTGAAAGCCTTGCCACCTCTTGGTGGGTTTACTTCCCTTCGTTTGTTAGTATTGGTGCCGTCGTTGTTGTTCACACGCATACCCTTGTTAGAGTGTGAAAATTTTCGCTTTCCACCACTAGTAGACTCTACGTGAGTCTCCTTCTTTTCCGAACCCTTTGCAGGAATCTTCTTCATTCTCACTGCCTCCTCAGTGAGGCTCACTGCTAAGGTAACAGCTTGAGTTATGGTGGTAGGTTGTGCCGAGCTGACTAGACTCCTGATCTCAGGGTCAAGACCCCATATGTATCGTTCGACTCTTTTGAATTCCGGAGTGACCATATACGGAATCACTCGTGATAAGTCATGAAATCTCTGGGTGTATCCTGAAACGTCGGCACCTACCATTTCAAGGTGCCAAAATTCTGTCTCCAGCTTTTGCAGCTCAGCTCTAGAACAATATTTTTCTCTCATTCGTTCCTTTAATTCTTCCCAAGTTAGCCCGTAGGCTGCAACGTCTCCTAGAGTTTGAACCTGAAGGTTCCACCAAGTTAGAGCTTCGTCCACAAATAGCCCTGTAGCGTAAACCACTGTCTGTTCAGGAGTGCATCGGCTCATGCGAATAGTGGACTCAGTTTTCTCTGTCCATCGTACAAATGCCACTGCACCTCCAGTACCATCATAATTGAGAGGCTTGCAGTCGAGAAATTGTTTGTACGTGCATCCTGAAACGTTGAACAGACATATTATATAAACGACAAACATGAGAATGCACGATTAGAATAGGAGATGTAACATTTAAGTTGTTATAAAAACAACTTTCTGTTACCATTTGTGGTGTTGCCACCAGATGTGCCTCCCTGACCTTGGCCGCCAGTTCCACCAGATCCGCCACTATGTTCATTGCGGTTGGCCTCATATTGGGCGATTGCTTGCGAGATTCGCTCTTCAAGGAGCTGATTCAGTTCTGCCTGTGTAGTAGGCATAGGGTCTGAGGTGTCGCGCCTAAGGTTCCTCCGTTTCGGTGCCATAGTCTTCCACACACAAGTAACGAACGGGTTAGACAAATATTTAATAATGATAAATATTGTCGGCTAAAAAAAAATAAATAAATAAATACTAATCATCACACCATCCAACCCAACAATAATCCACAACCAATCAATCACGCATAGAATAAAGCACAATGTGCAAATAAAGAAAATATAATACTGAACTTATATATATATATATCGACAACTTGATACATTGTTTTGTGAAGAAAACAAAAGGGCACGAGGCTACATTACCCCGGTCGTGCAAGTTTATATATATATAAAAGTGGCAAAATATTTTTCTCCACATTGTTCTTCAAGGTCTTCAAGTGTCGTAGCTAGTACATAGTCTTCATATATCCCACAAGAGTGAGTCTTCTAGTCCCAAGCATAAGTGTTTGCAAATAAATACCTTAAGGGTAGGAGGATGGGAGAGGGGTAGGGAAGATTAGACTACGAAGATAGGTACGCTCCTCCCCCAGCTTAAAAACAAATACTGCAAGAAAGGGCACTCGTCTGCTGTTAGAGCGCTAAGACGTGTGCTCTAATGAAGATGTCAAGGTCAACAGGTGAGGTATGGTGTGGTGGTGATGATGGTGGTAGTGGAATAGATGGCGGAGGGTAGGCTAGTGGTGATGATGGCATTGCGTCAGCATGACGCTCCATCTCCAGATTCCCCTACAGAGAGTCTCAACCTATAGCTGCAAGGTGGGGATCTCGTCCTCGTCATTAAATAACTCCATAATAAAGGGAGCAACAGTTAGGTGGATCGCAACATTTGGCAATATCGCTACGCGATGATCGCCATCGGAATGGCCAATAATGATGCTTTCGTGGAACAGGAGTGGTGCGGCTAAAACATCGTCCTCCACAGGGACGTCTTCCGCAAAGTGCATGAACTAGTCCAAAGAGGTATCCATAAAGTCAGGGTCGTCGTAACCACCAATACTAGCAGATGAAGCTATAGTACCCAGGCAAAAGTAATCCGTACAACATGTATGTATATATCAATAAATAATCTCACTATTTATTATATATATATGTATGTACAATTATATGTTTGTCAAATATAACCACGTAAGTTGTGTGAGTCGATCTAGTTTATCAAGTCTATCCCACATAGACTAAGCCCCAATTAATGTCGCCTAAACAATGCGAGGACATTATCTATTTATTTATTTTTGAAATACGTTTTGGGTAGTGGATCTTGTGCTTTGTGTATGCAATGAAAACCATGCATTTTGTAAATCCGTTTTCATGAGAGGATCCTAGTGATTGTAGACTAGACTCGAGAAGGAATCCTGGTTCACTACAATCGAAGCTCTGATACCAACCTGTCACACTCGTGTCAAAGGCGGAAGCGCGTAGTGTGACTTGATCGGTTTCCACAGCATACGATGTAAGTAAACAAACTATATGATATAAAACATACACGATGTTCATCCATTCCATAATGTAAAGATACAAGTCATAAGTTGTTTTGTAGCAAAAGACGACATAAGTTTATAAGTTTTACAAACAAGACTTGTTCAAAATAAAGTTTTTGAAATAACGAGGTTTTGCATCCTATGTCCCGTTCGAAGACGGAATATATGGATCAAACCCTCCAAAATACGGATGACATCGTCTTCATAGTAAACTTGAAACTTCATAATTCGTTGCACCAAGATCCACTTAGTTACCTGAAATACATGTAAGTTTGAAAACATCAACAAAAGTTGAGCGAGTTCATGTGTTTTAAGTTCGTAATCATCAAATGAATCTGTAAAACATTTGAAAGTTCAAGTATCGAAATCTGGTATGTAAAGCGTAAATGAACATGTTGATCATTAATGTGTAGCTAGGACATTAATATGTGTGCCGACATAGGAAGCCACCAACCCGTAAGCGATTTAGTACCGGTCCACCCGGCGAGGGTAACAAAGGAAACTCCATGTGGCCACACAAGGACCCATGAGTGGGGCTCGCCCTGTACCCGATAGATCTACCCCCTTTGTTCCGTGGTCTTAAACAAGATTAATGGTGCTTTAAGTATCAGCCTATTCGCATGTGATCTACTAATTCATTTTGTTGCTTAACCATACCATAGTAACATGTATTTCCCCCCGAGAGTTGTAAAACCAAAAACGTTTAAAAGAAAAGGGGGACATGAACTCACAAGTTTGCGTCCGTATGTATGCTAGCAGTTCGGGTATCCAATTAGCGCGTAATAACCTACAAGTGCTCTAACTCATTAGACACTTGGGTTTATGTTAATTTATGTACACGTTGCTCATCTTGAACATTATTGTATATGGAACCCTTGTGTATTTTAAATATGTTGACATTTGTTTCGTATGTTCGTTTTATTATATATATATATATACACTTCTTGAGTTCATAATGTGTTAGAACAGGCATCGCCCTTTGTATGTATCCGTGCTTCGCACGAGTATTTATGGGTATAGCATGTATAAGTCCTTGTGTCGTACAAGTATAAGTGGACCGGGTCCAATAGCGTCTTTGTGCCGTGCACGACGCATGTTTGTTGTATGAAATATATATTCCTCAAAAATATATATCTTTAAGTTCGGTGAACGTCGTTCACATGTATACGTATGATCAGTTAGTTTTAGGTATATATTTGTTTCACAAATATATATGTATATGTATATCTTTTTAAGATATAGTTGTTAAAAATATTTATTTTTAACATTGTATATATGATAATGTACATGTACGGTATTCATTGTGAGTGTACACTTTAACAAGTGTATATGAGTACATCGTTATGTATTCGCGTATTTCATATGTATACGTATACCGTATTCATACGTGTATGTATACCGAATTTATACGTGCAGGTATACCGTATTTATACGTGTGGTATACCGTATTTCTAGGTGTAGGTAAACCGTATTTGTAATGTATTTTTAGAATATATTTTATTAAAAATATACATATATTTTTCATTGGGCCTTAGCCCATGTCTTTTAAGTTGTTGGGCTTAATCCTTATTATTAGTGCATTCGGGCCTAGCCCAATTTACATATTAATGGGCTTAGCCCAACTTATTAAATAAATGGGCTTTTACTAGCCCATTATCAAACCAAGTATATATTCTTGTATTTTTACAAGTGTATTTTGAGTGCATTTTATATGTATTCGCATACGTATATTCTTGTATATGTGTACACTTGGTGATTTTCATTTTACACTTTCCGAAACTTTTGGCGTCAAAATAAATATATATATTCCATGTCAAAAAATTATTGTTTTTAGAGTTCGTCGTAGGGGTCGATACCATGTATTTTATCGTCGAGAACGTCCGCGTGTCGTCCGTGATAAGTATCCATCTCGTGTCGTGTCGATATGGTGACCGTTGCCGATGGCGACGCATTTATACGCTATGACATTTATTTGATATTTCGCGTCGGTTTTTTTTTTGGTGTTATATGCATATATATTATTTGGTCGAAATATATATATTATTTGTACGGTTCGCCCGAGGTCCGATTGTCCGTTATCCGCGCTTCATGTCAAAGTGTAATATAACTTGCATTCGTTTTCTCATGTATTTTACATTCTTTCGTCGACATGTTTTTGGAGTTTGTTATGTGTAGTGTATTTTGTGTTTAGTTTGTAGAATCCTAACTGTAGTACATACACACAATACACATGTATTTATACACATACACATATAAAGGTTGTAAAATATATACATATATTTTTTTTTTCTCCCGAAAAAAATATATACATAGATATAATAAATAACCTCTTTTTTTTTAACTTATAAAGATATATAAGTTGTTTTATCAAAAACCTTCATAGTTTAGGACTTAAACCTTTTTGTTAAAACTTTCTTAATGACAATTAAGATCACTAATCACGTTTAACCCGTTAATCACCTCGTTAATTATACTTTAAACGTGATTAGATTTTTAGAAAATTTCGCCATAATTTCCCCTAAACTATGGCGTTTTCCACGTCTTAAAAACGTATTAGTTTCACGTTTAAGCCCATAATCACAATCAAGTTCCAAAGCACTACTTTTTCAAGTAATATTTTCCACATAATTTTCCATATAACTTTTGAACTTTATATATTCTTAATCACATTTTTAATAAGAAAATGATAGCACTTATTAAATCTTTTAATAGGTTTACTAGAAAATAAATTTAACATACTTTTAACACTTTTATAGTGTACATCATGATGTTTTTTTTTTATAAAAGTTATTTTGGCCATAAATCTTTTTCAAGTTTAATATAAAGTTCATGTATTATATGGATGATGATCTTGTTAAGATCTAAATGTTTAGATCCTTGTTAGTCTAATTTACACAAGATCATCTTTGTAAACACTCTACTTTAACATAATCAACATTAACATAAGCATAATCTAACACATATTAACATAACCAACACAATATACATCTTATTTATTAGACTTTTATTGTGAGATTAGAGTTTTTAAGCTTGATTTTGTTGTAGGGTTCAAGATGAACATTTTTGTACATAATCTACATAATAAATCATGCTAAAAAAAAACATGGGTGTATAGGGTCTTACAACTTTGCACAAGATTTAGATGAAGATTAAGAAGAAGATTAAGCTCCAAAGTGCTCCTTAGTGATCCCTTAAGCTTGTAACCTCTTTGTATCAACTTAAAATGGAGTTTATAGGCCTAGAAATGGTAATTTGTCAAGTGAAAATGGAGGGTTTATGGGTGTGAAGTGTGGCCGTAAGTATGAGGGGAACAAGAGGGAAATTTTGGTTTGTTTAAGTGTTGCAATGATAATGTATAATGGAGATAGATAAATTATAACTTTAAATCTTCTTGTATCTTGGTCAAAAATTGTCATATTCAAGCCATACTTTTTAATTATATCAATCTAGTGTATCTGTAGAGGTATGGCCGAAATCTTGAGGGTGTGAGATTTGTTATTATTATATTTTTTTGTTAACATTTAACATGTGATGGAAAGGTTAATTATGTTAGATATTTTGGTCATTAGATGTAATTAGGTAATTAGAGGTTAAAGGTAGTTTAGGATTATAAACAATGTCAAATTTGTTTACTAGTTTAGTGGGTATAAGTTTTGGATGGTAAAAGTACCACTAGTTCGCTCACCGGTTCGACATCGGGTGTTATATGAAAGTTATAGTTTCATACCGGGAGCTATGGTTTTAATTTACCGTCGAAGTTATGGCGTCTATTCAAGGCGCTTACGACACCAAAATATCGCTCACTAGTTCACTAGATGCTTGGTTTAGGCGTTAAGGTGATAAGAATATTGTTTACTAGTCCGTCGGATAAAAAAAAACGGACAAGTTACGTAAGTTTCGATGAAACACCGGTAACTTGTGTTTTCGGATATCCCAATGATATCTCCAAGCTTATTTAAGTTGTAAAATATTATTTACAAGTTCTACGGACATCAAAATGCCGTATTTTAGTGTTGCGGACAATTTATTTATTTATTTTTTTTTTTTGTTATAGTTAGGCGCGGATCGGACACTTTATGTTTAGGTGTTTTTTTTTCCGGAAAGTTTAATATATTTTGGTATTTAGTGTCCCTAATTAGGGATTTTTATTTGTATTTCGTCTATAAAGTGCGTTCATGCCCTTCGTCGCTCGTTCAGACAGTTTTCGGAACTTGCTGGCATGAATAATGTGTTCAGGTGAATAGTGTTTTCAGCATTTTACCAACATATTAGGACATAGTTTGCAGTTTTCTCGCGACGCAGTGAATGTTTCAATATGGTTTAGCATATTTAACCATGTCGTATGATTTTTAGACTTTGTACGACCTAATCATGCAATAATTGAATCGTAATGAACGTAATTAAACGTTAAATCAAGTGCTTAAGTTGTACGGAATTACCATTATTTTTGCCAGTTGTCACATTTTTCACAAGACATTTACAAAACAGTTAGTTTTATACAACTCATTTTACTTGGTTATTTAATTAACCATACACCTTTCTTTTATATAATCTGATTTCTTATCACATTTTCATATGATTTATAAAAGAAAACACTTACAAGATTCATGACTAATTTTTATTAAACATTTCTTTAAACCTAAGTCATGAATCCTATTTTCACAAAACCTATGTATCTCACAGGCATTTTTATGCTGACGTACCTATTTTCACATGTGTTTTCAGGAGCTGGTGCATAGGTTTGAGCATGATACACTAGGGTGGACTCGGGCCTTAGTGACTTAAAACAAAGCTAGAACTAGTTTGGTTATGTCATGTACTCTTGTTTTCCTTGTTTGAGACAATGTAATCCCTCTTTGTTTATAAATAAAACATAACTTTAAATGCCATGGTTGTGAAACAATAATTCTGTTACAACACTCCCCGACGTTTCCGCCACGATTTGATGTTTTACGTGGTCGGGGTGTGACAATCCGTGTTAGAAACTGAGGTTTTCTTTTTCAAACAAGTATTGATTATCACAATAATATTTACAAACTGGGAGTTATCATCAACGAATTTTTTCAATGAATATTAATGATTCAAAAGTTTACAACTCGATTGACTCTACAAACTCCCCCTTATTTGATCACACAAACAAATCAGTTTGTACAAGAAAAAATGTGGTGTGTGATAAATATATCACTAACAGGTGTGATCTATTTATACAAGTACGAAAGCTCTGTTATGAGATCAGCTGACGTCATCCTGATAGTGGTATCTAACATTCCTAACAAAAAAAAAATTCTTAGATGTTTGCAAATATCTGAGCAAATGCTATCATATGATCTAGGATATACTAAAACACTGATGAAATAAATACTGTTACATTGAGTAAACACCATCGAAACTATACTCTGTTCCAGTTGTCCAAACATGTATTTGGTCTTCTTCAATAGACCTTGGCTTAATCAAGGCTTTAGTCTTCAACAGATGCTAGTCTTCGACAGATGTTTGTACTCTTGAACAGCGGTTCCAAGTCTTCATCAGTTGTTAGCCACGCTCTTGAATAGATGTTCTGAATAGGTGTTCAAGATTCACTATCTTTGAGGAGAGTCTGGTTCAATCTTTTGCTTATTTCTTGATCAGTGAATCATGCTTTGGCTTTTGGATATCATTTGTTCTTTTGTGGGTCTAACAATATCCCCCTAGAACAGATGATGCCGAAACAGATGTTTGTTGGATCAATTTTTATTCCTCTTCTTCAACATACCTTTAACTTTAGCTTTGAAGCTTTTCTCAAATCTTTCAGATAGTGAATCATCAGTATCCCTTTCGAGTGGAAGATCCAGTAGATCTTGCAGATCTTCAATTTTAAAGCTCATAATGTTGTTTATTGAAGTCTTTTGCACTTCCCCATTCTCTTACCAGAGTCAATTCATGCTTGGCTTTGTTAGCAGACCACTTTTGAATTTTTAAAGTAATGGGGTTTGTTGGGAGTGATGTTATTTAAGAGGTGAAGGGATTTACATTCCCTTGACTTGACCTATTGGTCAGCTTGATTTGCATCAGGAAGTTCATAATCAATCATGTTTTTGATCCCTCCTTCAAGATGTCTTCTTCAAATCTTTTTATATCCTCTATAGACATATCCTTCTGTCTTTTAAGATGGCTTCTCACCAATGAAGAGGCTTGACTTGCAGATGGAAGTTCAGATCTGATAGGTAAGTCTTCATAGTTTGGCTTTCTTGGGACTGAGGGATCTTTGGCTCCTAAAGCTTCAAGCTTCTTGTAAGTTTCCCTGATTGTTAGCTCATCCCATTTTTCCATTGACCTCACGGTGCCATATATGGCAACCACCATTTCTTCCTTTATTCTGGTAAGCTCAGTTTCTTTTATGCCAACATGTTTTCTACCTGCAGCCCAGTTGGGAAGAGTAGGCTCGATACTTGGATTGAGTTTCATCAGCTCTATTCTGGCTATTTCTTCCAGCAGAGCCTCAACAGACCATCTAGTAAATTGAGCTTTTGAAGCTCTGTAGGGCTTATTCTTCATGATGAAGTCCAGATACTCTTCCCTTAGATCCTTTTTGAGATTAGGGTTGCTAACAGGTTCATGAGATGCCTTTTGACTGACCTCTTTAGCATAGTCTTCAAGTCTGTTTACTTTTGTAAACTTTGCAGACATGATTTTTTGAGCCTCCTTATCACTTTTACCCTTGCTTTTGAAAGCAACTATCTACTCAGCCTACCCAAGTTTCACCTCAAGGTACTCTTGTACATTTTTGGGCTTTTGATACCTTTTGAGAGATGGAAAGGTAAGTTGGCTGTGGAATAGAAAGGTTGTATCTCTTTTGATAGATTTTCTAATTCCAGTGGATCAAGGATAATAGGTGTGGAAGTTGTGGTAGTTGGTGTTGTGATAGTGGATGGTAGTGATGTAACAGTGGTTGTGGTTGTATGGATAGGAGATGCATCAGGAGTTTCTTCATTATCTTCTTAGACAATGAATTTAATTCTCCTAGTTCTTGTTTGAGATTTTTGAGTTTTTGATGGTGGTTGTTTAGGTGATGAGGTTGGTTTTCTCTTCAGAAGTCCTTGGGGGGGGGGGACTTTGAAGGAGGTGTTTGGATAGTTTTAACCTCTGTTGTCACTTTTGTAGTGGCAACAGATGTTTAGCAGTGGAAGTGGTGGTGATTTGAATAGTGGAGGTGAGAGAAGTAGTTTGAGTGATAGGTGGAGCAGTAGTTTGACCAAATACAACAGTGCTTTGACTGACCTTTGTTGGAGCCTCTGTTGAAGAACCTTGGTTGTCTTGGATTTCTTTTCTTTTAATAATCTCTTGCACTATGATCTGTAAGTTGGCATCCCTTGTATCCCTTCTTTTCTGCTTCTCAATTTCTTTGTCAAGTTCTACTTTTCTAGCCCTTTTGAGTGTAGCAATGTGACAACTTGCACAAAACCGGTAATTTCCATACTATTTTAATAATTGTTTATTTCCTGCAATTATGTGCTTAAACGTCAACATTATATGCTTACTTCAAATATCGCATTGTGCATTACATTAAGCGTTGCGCCGGAACGACTAGTAAACTCACCATTAAAACAAGCTGCGTCAGCATGACTGCAGAATACAATTAGACAATAGATTTAGGGCCTAGATGTAGGTCCAACATCAAAAATACAGTAAAACCCAAGTGCAGGAACAAGGGTTAACATAAACACTTTCTGAAAGCTAAAACAAGCACTAAAAAGTACCCGAAACGCATCCAAAATGCATATTTCTGCAGAAAATCAGTAAAAACGGCATTTAAACAATAAATTAACATGCAGAATTGATGTATTAGTGTCCGGAGTAACTTGTAAAGTGTTGGGAATGAAAACTGTCACAAAAGGTACTTCATACCTTGTAAAACTGCACTATTTAGCACTTTAACGAACCTATAACCGAACGAATAACCGGACACTACCCAAAACACCAAAATAGACTAGAAGCATTGTTTTTATGATTTAAAGCTAGTTATGGTAATAAAACACCTTAAAAATCATAGAAACACATAAACACACTTAATTTCATCATAAACCTTCTAACTTACACTTATAACCTTTAACTTCCAAATTTTACAATTTACCCCCCACTTGTAACCGGCCCCAAGTGGCCCCACAAACCTTTCAAATGCAGGTAGTTAACCACTAGTACAAAACTTATATCTTTGCTGGTTCAAAAAAGATTTATGGGTGGTTTTAACAATATACCACCCATAAAACTTGTTTTAAATAATTATTAAACAAGGACCGTCCTCGAGAATCATAAAAATCTTTTGGGCTTTGTGCGAGACAAAACATTGGGCCCCCTTCCTATAATATAAACAAATAAATTATATATCCAAAAATCACAACACGGCGATATTTGAATAATTGTTATAAAATAAACAAAACAATAGTAGTGTAACAAAATGATCGAACTAACTTACTTAAACAAATCGCGAGGCTCATCTAGCATTTTTATAATAAATTATCTAGATAAAAAGGCATTATATAAGACCTTGAAATTTTAGAAAAGAAATAACGATTTATTTAGAACAACATATTAATTTAGTGATTGTTTAAGAAAAACACATAGAAGTGAACCATAGTCTCTTAAGTGACGATTGGGTTTTAAAACAAAAAATAAAAAAAGGCAAATGATTGAGGCTCCCTAGGATCGAACACAGATCCTCATGCTTCAATCATGCTTTAGAAACAACGCATAACCAGGTGAACTAGCTCACTATATTTGTTTTCTATAAATAATTAATAATATATATTTAGTACATATAATATATATTTAAAAAAAAACTTTGAGCCCCTTGGCAACTTGGGCCTTGTGCCGTCACACGACTTACACAGGCCCAAAACCGGCCCTGTATTGAACATTAAACTGCACAGGAAAATAGAAAAACGCATAGAAAATACCTCTTTTTCATGTTTAAAGCCGTTTTTGGGCTGTACTCAATAACCACCTAGAAAAATACCTTTTTAGTAGCATTGTCCCTTTTTTGTTTAACCCGCTCAAAAGTCTTTCAGTTTTTAATTCCCTCCATACTTATTTATTTCCTTGAAATCCTAGATCATTTTATACTTCTTCAGAAACCACACTTCAAAAACCATAGTTCATACTTATTTATTTCTTACAGAAATAGGTGAAATAACGTGAGAGAAATAACTCAAATATGAGAAGTGTATTATTCATTCAACTCTATCTATTATATACACGTACAAATGAAACAAGAAATACAACCGAATAGGAGAAAATCCAAGATATGTATCTGCATTCATAACACTCTCCCTCAGATATATATATATATATATATATATATATATATATATATATATATATATAAAGGGACAAAGATCTGTTAGGAACCACCTTTTATTGCGAGAATCGCGAGAACCAATGTGAACACAACAAAAAATGCCTAAAAATAGCTAAAAAACACACAAAAAATTTTTTTTTTAATATTTTTATAAGAAAATCGCTACTTTTAGTAGCCAAAAAAATTTTTTTTTTAACTTTAAAAAAAAAATAAATTTTGCCTACTAAAAGTAGCGATTTTAACATAAAAAATATTAAAAAAAATTTTTAGATTTTTTTAAGGATTTTTTTAGGTTTTTTGGGGGTTTAGTTTTTAGCATTTAGCTTTGGGGGGGGGGAGGTTAGGTTTTTTTTAGGGGGGGGGGGTTAGGTTTTTTTTAGGGGGGGGGGGGGGGTGGGGGGTTTAGGTTTTTTTTGTGGGGGTGGGGGTTAGGTTTTTTAGGGTTTTTTAAGGTTTTTTAGCTATTTTAGGTTGTGTTCACATTGGTTCTCGCGGTTCTCGCAATAAAGGTGGTTCTTGCATGAACCTTACCCTATATATACATATATGGGTAGGGTTCGGCTACAAAGTCTATTTTTCCTACAAAGTGTACAAATCCATAAAACACCACAATTTCGGCCATAAAACACACTTAAAACCCACAAATAATAGATTGAAGATCACTAAAACACAATATCCAAACCCTAACAGTCTATAGAAGCTTCAAACACACCATCATAGAACTATGAATATAAAACACAACATGATAATCAACATAAAACACACTAACGTTAGTTATTCGATAATCAAAGCCTTATCATTCAAAACACAACACAAAACCCATAAGTATGACGTTTTAGTAATCTTCACTTTGTTATTTGTGGGTTTTGAGTGTGTTCTATGGCTGAAATTGTGGTGTTTTATGACTTTGTACACTTTGTAGGAAATATGGACTTTGTAGCCAACTCTCACCCATATATATATTACTACTTATTATGCATTGTTAACAACATACTTCAGTGTCACACCCCAACCGATGGCGGAAACATCGGGATGAGACGAAGTGTGTAGATTGCTCAAAACGTCATAACACTATGTGACAATAATTAATTTAAATTCAAATTTCATTTCAAAACTAAATGTCATACATAATTCAAAAAGGATATAACAACTTTGTTTCATAACATAACATAACAAACAATATGATAGATTAATCTAGGTGTGTATCTAGTCCACCCTAAACTTGTTTCATGAATCATCCATACTTCAAAAATCAACCTGCAACATGTATTAAAATAGAGTTTCAATGCAAAAGCAAAGAGCGAGTATACAAGTTTGTTTACATAGCATAATAGAATAAAAACTCATATCCAACATGAACATAATAAAATAGTTTAAACGTGCTAGTTTACGTAGTCCAAGTGATAGCCCAAGTTTCCCAATGCGTTTAAAGTACCTAACCCAAAGTTTAACGGGAGGTATATATGTCTCCTCCTAACAATACCCCAAAGACTAACGGGGAGGTGCATTACTCCTATAGCGCTACTATTGTTAAGGCGGAACTACACACAAGAATTAAACGTTCACATTGCACAAAAAGTCTCAAGATTCACAAGTTTCATGTTTCATGTTTAAATGGATAGAGTAAGTTTCAAATAAGTTTCAAGTGTCGTGTGCGTTTAATATAGAATACATGTTGCACCCAAAGTGTTTAAAAGTAAAATGGGTTCGAGTATACTCACGGTTTACAAGTGGTGACTTGAAGTTCCGAGAGCAAGTTCGTAGATGAGTTAGTTTGGAGCACCTTGTCCTTCTACACAAGGAAACGTAGGTGTGTGAGTTTGGCGTATACGGAAGATTATAGATTCGGAGTTTAAAATATAAAGAAAGTAACATAGGTGAAAATAATCATCTTGTACACATAACTCTTGTTCTTGACACTATTGAAACTCAAAAGAGTTGGTATGATTTCATGGATTCTAAGATCCATTAGAGTCGTAACAAGGGCATGGTCATAGATGATGTAACGTCCACTTAACAAATAACTATTAAGTCATCATCAAGTCTTAGTTACTTAGATGTATACGTATAGAATAACTTAGATATTATATAGTTTTACAAGTCTTAAGATTCAAGCATGAGGTAGGAGATTAATGTCTCCATTTAGGTACCTCTTTGTGTCATAGAATACATACATGAGGTAGGAAGAACAAGCTTCCATTTAGGCACCTCTATTGTTCACCACTACGCTTGTTGTTATAAACGACAAGGAGGGTCATGAACATACAAGTATCAAGGTATAAACAACAACTAATCTATAGTAAAACATCAAGTAATGAGTGGATTCTTATGAAGGATAGCCCAAGCTAATCCAACCATCACACATACATCAAGCTTCACACTTGAACACTACTTGTGGGTAAAACCCTAATTAAAACAGAAAGTTTATGAGGTTTTAACGTCTGATTTAGATGTCTCAACCATGTTTTTAAGCTTAACCAACCATGAGAGGGGTTGTAAGCATTAGGACATTGGTTTGAGATGTGTTTCACACAAGTTAGATGAAGTTTGCATAAGTTTGAAACAAAACAGAAAGTTTTAGTCCATTTTAGGGCAAATCCAAGCCTGATTCTTCCAAGGAAAAACCAAGGATTCAAACCCAAGGAAATAACAAAGCAATAGGAAGAAGAACCAAGTGATTTGGTTGAGAAATGAGCAAGTTACACTCACTTTTGTAAGTCTTCACGAATCTGTCCAAAACTCAGATTCTCAGCTGATTAGAGAGTAGTTTAGTGAAGATTAGAGAGTTGTGAAAGTGTCAAATGGGTTGGAGAAGGTGGGTATTTATAATGGAGGAGTTAGAAGGTGATTGGAGGTGATTAGAGGTGGATTAAAGGTGATTGGGTGGTTTAGGTTAATGGGATTTCGTGCACAAAGCTGGAAGAAAACACAATCTGCCGAAACAAGGGCCTCGCATGACGCGAGGGACCTAGGCGTCACGCGGCGGGTATGGTCTCCCATCTTTCGTTTTGTGACACTTTAGACCCTGAAGTTTGTTTTTAATCCCTTTTGGTGCAAACTTGAGAGTTTAGGGACTTGTTTTGATATAAAGGCATAGTATAAGGTGTAGTTAAGCATGATGATCATAACCAAAGTATATTTAAGCGTATAAGAGTCATATTCAAGTATCGTTCTCGTTCAAAAGACGTTCAATGCATAAGTTTAGATAAATTACAAGTTTCGCACATAGTTTCCAAGAATCACGATTAAACATAGACTGATTTACCAAATCGAACATACGAGTATACATAGAATGCGTTTAACATAGATGTAACAAAGTATAAGCTTCATTAATGATCCAAGTCTCGATTTGATAAAGATTACAAGGAAAGAAACGATTACAAGAATACAAAGTTTCCAAAAATAGAATTACGAATCAAACTTCCTATAAATGGAAAGTACAAAATAGTCGGGCGTTACAGTCTCCCCTCCTTTAGGAAATTTCGTCCCGAAATTTAGGAAGACGTAGGGAAAAGATGAGGATACTTTGACTTCATATCCTTTTTGAGTTCCCATGTAAATTCAGCGCCACGTTTTCCTTCCCATCTAACTTTGACGATAGGAATCTTGCTGCGCCTTAATAGCTTGACTTCTTGCTCAACGATTTCCACTGGTTTTTCCACAAAATGCATAGTATCGTTGATTTGAAGATCTTCGAGAGGAACTTGAAGTCCTTCATTAGTGAGACATCTCTTTAGGTTCGAGACGTGGAACGTTGGATGAACGTTGCTGAGCTCTTGGGGTAAGTCGAGTCGATAAGCCACCTTACCAATCCTTTCGAGTATCTTGAAAGGACCGACATAACGAGGGGCAAGTTTTCCCTTTTTACCAAAACGAACCACTCCTTTCCAAGGAGATACTTTGAGTAGGACATGGTCCCCAACGTTGAACTCCATTGGTTTTCGTCCCTTGTCAGCATAGCTCTTTTGACGATTTCGAGCCTTGAGCAGATTGTCACGGATTTGGAGAATCTTATCCGTTGCCTCTTGTATGATCTCAGGGCCAGAAAAATGCTTATCACCAATCTCGTGCCAGCTTAAAGGAGATCGGCATTTGCGACCATACAATGCCTCGAAAGGTGCCATTTGAATACTAGAGTGGTAGCTATTGTTGTACGAGAACTCGATCAAAGGTAAATGCACATCCCAACTACCACCAAAGTCGATGACACAAGAACGGAGCATGTCCTCTAGGGTTTGGATAGTACGTTCAGTCTGTCCATCCGTTTGAGGATGAAAGGCCGTACTGAGATTTAAATGAGTACCCATAGCGGACTGAAAAGTTTGCCAGAGACGCGAAGTGAATCGACCATCACGATCAGAAATGATGTCGAGAGGAACACCATGATGGCGTATGACTTCATTGGTATAGATACGAGCAAGTCGTTCAACCTTGAAATCCTCACGAATGGGAATGAATTGTGCGGACTTGGTCAAACGATCAATGACCACCCAAATACTATCGTAACCAGCAGGTGTACGAGGAAGTTTAGTTATGAAGTCCATCGCAATGCTATCCCATTTCCAAACAGGGATTTCAGGTTGTTCGAGTAGACCAGAAGGTCGTTGATGCTCGGCTTTGACTTTCGAACAGGTAAGACACTTGGAAACGTACACAGCAATGTCTCTCTTCATACCAGGCCACCAATAGGATGTACGTAGATTATGGTACATCTTGTCGGCGCCAGGATGAATTGAGTACCTAGATTTGTGTGCTTCGTTCATGATAAGGTCACGAAGATTGTCGCGATCTGGGATCCAGACGCGATCACAACAATAGAGAAGACCATCAGGTTTCGAAACGAGTTGACTTTCAGATGCTCCACGTATTTCTACGGCCATGGAACCTTCATTGATAGACGAGTATTGCGCTTCACGAATACGATTGTGAAGATCGCTCGAGACATGAAAACAACGAATGACATCTACATGAGCCTTACGACTAAGTGCATCGGCCACGACATTCGCCTTACCAGGGTGGTAGCGAATCTCGCAATCGTAGTCGTTAAGTAATTCCACCCAACGTCGCTGTCGCATATTGAGTTCTTTTTGGTCAAAGATGTGTTGCAGGCTCTTATGGTCAGTGAAAACCACACACTTAGTACCATATAGGTAGTGTCGCCAAATCTTTAACGCAAAAACAACTGCGCCAAGCTCGAGGTCGTGGGTAGTATAATTTTTCTCATGTATTTTGAGTTGGCGAGAGGCGTAAGCGATGACTTTGTCTCGTTGCATGAGCACACAACCAAGACCACGATTCGATGCATCACAATACACCACGAAATCGTCATTCCCATCAGGGAGAGCGAGGATAGGAGCGTTGCAAAGCAAGTCCTTGAGAGTTTGAAAAGATTCCTCTTGCTCAGGACCCCAAGCAAAAGGTTTCTCTTTTTGAGTCAGCGAGGTGAGAGGAACGGCGATTTTTGAAAAATTCGAGATGAATCGACGGTAATAACCCGCCAATCCTAAGAAAGAACGGATTTCAGAAGGAGATTTAGGCGCGGTCCAATTCTTCACAGCTTCGATTTTTGAAGGGTCGACATGAATTCCTTTTTCACTAACAACGTGCCCAAGGAATTGAAGTTCTTTGATCCAAAACTCGCATTTAGAAAACTTAGCGTATAAACGTTCACCACGCAAAAGTTCGAGTATAAGACGAAGATGACGCTCATGATCGGCTTGAGATTTAGAATAAATGAGGATATCGTCAATAAAGACGATTACGAAGCGATCCAAGTAAGGTTTACAAACACGATTCATGAGGTCCATGAACACAGCGGGTGCGTTGGTTAAGCCAAAAGGCATAACCACGAACTCGTAATGTCCATAGCGAGTACGAAAAGCGGTTTTGGGAACGTCCTCTTCGAGGACTCGAAGTTGATGATAACCAGAACGAAGATCAATTTTGGAGAAATAGGTAGCGCCTTGGAGTTGATCAAAGAGATCGTCGATACGCGGAAGAGGGTAACGATTCTTGACGGTGAGTTTGTTGAGCTCACGATAATCAATACACATGCGAAAGGAACCATCTTTCTTTTTAACGAAGAGCACGGGAGCACCCCAAGGAGAGGTACTTGGACGAATGAAACCCTTCTCGAGGAGTTCTTGAAGTTGCGAAGATAATTCTTGCATCTCGGAAGGTGCAAGACGATAAGGAGCCTTGGCAACAGGAGTTGCGCCAGGTACGAGATCAATACGAAAATCAACGGATCGAGGAGGAGGAGGACCGGGCAAATCTTCAGGGAAGACGTCAGGGAAATCGCGCACCACTGAAACATCACTTAGGCTTTTTCCCTTGCCTTTTTCTTACACAACGTGGGCTAAAAAGGCAAAGTACTGTTTGTGTAAGTACTTGTTCGCTTGTGTGCAGGACATCAACTTCAGTCCCCTTGAAGGTCGGTCTCCATAAACGTGTAAAACATCACCTGAGGGAAGAGGTAAGCGAACGAATTTCTCGTGACAAGCGATTTCGGCATGATTCTTTTGAAGCCAATCCATGCCTATGATGACGTCGAAACTACCCAGTTGCATGGGTATGAGATCGATAGAGAAAACGTGCTCGTTAAGAATGAGACGACAATCGAGGAGAATAGAATCGACTAGGATAGACTTGCCATTGGCGACTTCAACGGAAAACGACTTAGGTAGCTTAGAGCGTGCACATTTTAACAATGATTCGAATTCTAAGGACACAAAGCTTTTGTCCGCATTTGATACTGGTGCGGAACGAGACGGGCTTGCGTGTTTCAACCTTAGAGTCGACGGAAGAGTGAGGAGTTTCAGAGGCACGAATCTCGGAAATGACCTTCGGGACGACGCGAGCGAATTGATCGGCCATGAAAGCCATCATCTTCTTGGTGGAGCGAGACTTTGACTTCTTAGACGCGTTGGAGAGACGAGAAGACATCTAAGATTTAAAGAACGAAATGAGTGAGACTTGGTCATAATGCTTGTTTATGAAAACGAAATTGATCACATAGCATAAAGAGTCACATAGCATAAAGGTTCAAGTTGATTTTCATAGCATAAAAGTTTAAACGTTTCATATAGCATAGTCATGAATTCCACATAGCATAACATGAATAAACGAAAGCATTGTAAATTTAGTTTGTTCACGAGGGATTATTATTGTTTGTGATTGCGATAACGTGCGAAATGTTTAAAACGACATTTTGAAATGAACGAACGTTCAAGTATAAAAATCACATATAAATTGAGACACGTAAAAGAGAGGCTCAATAAAACATTGGAGTGTTTCGGGTAGAGAAACGTCGACTATTCCAAAGTGGGTCGAAAGTTCTTTCGAATTAGAGATATTGTGCTTTGGCCTATAAGTAAGATACTCTCGTCGAGAAGCGATTAACGGTATCTTACCCTTCCGGTTACTACACATCTCTAAATGATTGAAACATTCGGGACTTTGGCGAGAATAAAAATCAAGGAATGGGACTTAATCGACAAGATGCGGGTTTCACCCCTAACTTGACGATTTCGTACCCTAAATGTGGTTGGTACTCGTCGATCAAAATAGAATTTTGACACTTTGACGAGGGTCCACTAGAGTTGAAATGGAAATTACCATTAAGTTGTGGATGTCACTCCTAGCTTAATGGCGAAATTTCGTGCAAAATAGATTAAAGGTAGAATGAGAGTCCTTTACCAAATTGTGGGTTTCACGCCTATTTTGGTAAATTCTTCTCGTTGGTGTTACAAGAGTACAAAAATAGCATAAGTGTATTAGTGTTAGCCTTAGGAAAGGCACATAATTTTAATAGAGAGTATAGCTAGGAAGCATACATGGTAGGGTACAAAGTTTTAAACAACAAATAAGAGGCAAAATTCCTAGAACTATAGATTAGGGCAAAAGCATGGCAATTTTTCCTAATTCCCTATAGTTATGGCTCTGATACCAATCTGTCACACCCCAACCGATGGCGGAAACATCGGGATGAGACGAAGTGTGTAGATTGCTCAAAACGTCATAACACTATGTGACAATAATTAATTTAAATTCAAATTTCATTTCAAAACTAAATGTCATACATAATTCAAAAAGGATATAACAACTTTGTTTCATAACATAACATAACAAACAATATGATAGATTAATCTAGGTGTGTATCTAGTCCACCCTAAACTTGTTTCATGAATCATCCATACTTCAAAAATCAACCTGCAACATGTATTAAAATAGAGTTTCAATGCAAAAGCAAAGAGCGAGTATACAAGTTTGTTTACATAGCATAATAGAATAAAAACTCATATCCAACATGAACATAATAAAATAGTTTAAATGTGCTAGTTTACGTAGTCCAAGTGATAGCCCAAGTTTCCCAATGCGTTTAAAGTACCTAACCCAAAGTTTAACGGGAGGTATATATGTCTCCTCCTAACAATACCCCAAAGACTAACGGGGAGGTGCATTACTCCTATAGCGCTACTATTGTTAAGGCGGAACTACACACAAGAATTAAACGTTCACATTGCACAAAAAGTCTCAAGATTCACAAGTTTCATGTTTCATGTTTAAATGGATAGAGTAAGTTTCAAATAAGTTTCAAGTGTCGTGTGCGTTTAATATAGAATACATGTTGCACCCAAAGTGTTTAAAAGTAAAATGGGTTCGAGTATACTCACGGTTTACAAGTGGTGACTTGAAGTTCCGAGAGCAAGTTCGTAGATGAGTTAGTTTGGAGCACCTTGTCCTTCTACACAAGGAAACGTAGGTGTGTGAGTTTGGCGTATACGGAAGATTATAGATTCGGAGTTTAAAATATAAAGAAAGTAACATAGGTGAAAATAATCATCTTGTACACATAACTCTTGTTCTTGACACTATTGAAACTCAAAAGAGTTGGTATGATTTCATGGATTCTAAGATCCATTAGAGTCGTAACAAGGGCATGGTCATAGATGATGTAACGTCCACTTAACAAATAACTATTAAGTCATCATCAAGTCTTAGTTACTTAGATGTATACGTATAGAATAACTTAGATATTATATAGTTTTACAAGTCTTAAGATTCAAGCATGAGGTAGGAGATTAATGTCTCCATTTAGGTACCTCTTTGTGTCATAGAATACATACATGAGGTAGGAAGAACAAGCTTCCATTTAGGCACCTCTATTGTTCACCACTACGCTTGTTGTTATAAACGACAAGGAGGGTCATGAACATACAAGTATCAAGGTATAAACAACAACTAATCTATAGTAAAACATCAAGTAATGAGTGGATTCTTATGAAGGATAGCCCAAGCTAATCCAACCATCACACATACATCAAGCTTCACACTTGAACACTACTTGTGGGTAAAACCCTAATTAAAACAGAAAGTTTATGAGGTTTTAACCTCTGATTTAGATGTCTCAACCATGTTTTTAAGCTTAACCAACCATGAGAGGGGTTGTAAGCATTAGGACATTGGTTTGAGATGTGTTTCACACAAGTTAGATGAAGTTTGCATAAGTTTGAAACAAAACAGAAAGTTTTAGTCCATTTTAGGGCAAATCCAAGCCTGATTCTTCCAAGGAAAAACCAAGGATTCAAACCCAAGGAAATAACAAAGCAATAGGAAGAAGAACCAAGTGATTTGGTTGAGAAATGAGCAAGTTACACTCACTTTTGTAAGTCTTCACGAATCTGTCCAAAACTCAGATTCTCAGCTGATTAGAGAGTAGTTTAGTGAAGATTAGAGAGTTGTGAAAGTGTCAAATGGGTTGGAGAAGGTGGGTATTTATAATGGAGGAGTTAGAAGGTGATTGGAGGTGATTAGAGGTGGATTAAAGGTGATTGGGTGGTTTAGGTTAATGGGATTTCGTGCACAAAGCTGGAAGAAAACACAATCTGCCGAAACAAGGGCCTCGCATGACGCGAGGGACCTAGGCGTCACGCGGCGGGTATGGTCTCCCATCTTTCGTTTTGTGACACTTTAGACCCTGAAGTTTGTTTTTAATCCCTTTTGGTGCAAACTTGAGAGTTTAGGGACTTGTTTTGATATAAAGGCATAGTATAAGGTGTAGTTAAGCATGATGATCATAACCAAAGTATATTTAAGCGTATAAGAGTCATATTCAAGTATCGTTCTCGTTCAAAAGACGTTCAATGCATAAGTTTAGATAAATTACAAGTTTCGCACATAGTTTCCAAGAATCACGATTAAACATAGACTGATTTACCAAATCGAACATACGAGTATACATAGAATGCGTTTAACATAGATGTAACAAAGTATAAGCTTCATTAATGATCCAAGTCTCGATTTGATAAAGATTACAAGGAAAGAAACGATTACAAGAATACAAAGTTTCCAAAAATAGAATTACGAATCAAACTTCCTATAAATGGAAAGTACAAAATAGTCGGGCGTTACATTCAGGACGATGGTAAATAGATACTTCAGGACCTATGTAATAAATTGATACTACTGGATGTTGGACCGTGTTCCGACCCTAAACAGTCAGTTGAGAACGTTCATCTTCACATACAAAGGCGGAATAAATGCACATGAAGTTACACAGCTTTTCCTTTTCAATTCCTTCTCTATTTATGCTTTCTGACTCAAATTTGACAGAGTTTGGTTACACAAGCAATGATCTAGTTCCGCTCCAACGTACATGAAAAATGATCACATCAGGTATTTATAGGACTGTAGGTTTCGCTCTTATGGCAGTCCATATGAGCGAAACTACCAAGTGACAAATAAGCGGAACTACCTGATGACCACATGAGTGGAACCATATGTACATATAAGCGGAACTACTTCTAACCTATGTACATAAAAGCGAAACTACAACATTAAGACCTAATTTGACTTTCAAGCTCCTATGTTGACCTATCTTGATCTAAGACTTAATGTAGACGTAGTCAACAGACATTCCATGCATCAACAGACTCCCCCTTGGATGTTGACGAAGTCTTCAGCTCCGAGTCTGTAGCCTTGGTCTTTTCTCCAACTCTCTATCTTCACATCATAAGCACTCTATCTTCACAGGTTCACAATCTTGTCCTGGCTCCATCCTCAGACTTCCCTTTGACTATTGATCCAGAATCCCCCTTTCACAGACTCCCCCTCTCAATACGCTAGAATCTGAGATATCTGGTTCAAGCTTTGACAATTAACTTCCATGGGAATAATGAAGTCCAAAACCTGTGTCTCAAACTTTAAACATTACAAACCATCTTTTCAACAATAAATCACAAACTTAATCAGCTTTAAAAATCCACTCAAGTATTCAGGTCCAAGTTAATAACCCTGAATACTCAATTAATCTACCAAGTTCAACTCAATGACCTTGGTTGATCATTTGACGAATCAAACTGATTTTGAAAACATTTTTCAAACAATTTCTGAAAATAACAAGTATCAAGTTAATGAACTTGTTTTGACTTTTCAATAAATCAAACTCCAACAAGATAAGCTCTCCTCATTCTTCAGTCCAGAATTTCCTGCATCTGCTTCAATCTTCGAGAATAAGACAATCAACTTTCCACTCTGGTTTGTCTAAAATAACGCAGAAATGAAAAATCTTTTTGGATTTTATCAAAGTATTCTAAACTAAGAAATAAAATGCAGAAAACTTAAATTGTAGAAAGTAAACTATTTACAAACTTTTTTTTGGCGAGCGTGTCAGGGAATCATATCAGCTTTTCAAACAAATTACTAGTACCATTAAGCTTCAATTCATACTAAGACTTAAACAATTCACCTCGATTGTCGATATACTGATCCATCTTAAATTCTCACACAGATTTCAATTTACTCAGGATACAATTTATATATCTTATGAACTTAGCTCATTCATGTGTCCCACCTCTGGAATATACTCCCGTATCCAGAATCCCAATATTCAGTCTTACAGGTGAGTATACTACAATGATATCTGTACATAAATTAGGTATGCGAGGGCTGAGGGATCGCAGATCGATACTTCCGTATGCGCAGAGAGATATCAGCTTCGACTTTTCAGTATGTCCCCTTTAGAGGATCTTTTAGTTACAACAGCAGCGACTATCAATTTTATTGTTTCATCTGCATGCTGAGGGTTTATGCTTTGTTGCAAGCATTTGCAGAAAGTATTATCCAAGGACTAGGTCAGAACTTCCATTCAGCAGAAGTCCCGGAAAAATACCCTAGTATATCAGAATACGAGACCTTTCAAACGAGATTTCAGGGGTTACCTATATATCTAAGTAGTGTTCCCCACGAATTTCACAAGTTTGAAATTTTAGGTTTATATCCCGAATAAATCTACTAAATGTGTGAAAACCTATCGACACATCATTAGTGAGACTGTTTAACTCATTTAGTCTTTACAAATCTTTAGCATACTGTAATCGTCTAGCTGATGTACTATCATTTTCCCTATATACACAAGCTCTTTTTCAGATTTTATATTGTTTTTGGATTTTTGCATTTTTTACTGTTCGCATTTTTTACTGTTTTTGTATTTTCTGAAAATAAACTATTTACATCTATCTACTCCCCCTAAATACCAAAACAGGTAAAAAATCGACAAACCATTGCAGATTGTTTCTCATCTTCATCCGCAACAGTACTCTCATCAACGCCAATTATGCCATCCGACACTGAAAGAAGCTTCCTACCATTCAGTTTTAACAAATATTTAAACCTGTTTTTATCAAAAGCTTTGGTATGTAAATCAGCTTTCTGTTCGTCAGTGTGGATTTTCTCAATTCGTATCAACTTTTTCTCGAAGCAATCGCGAAAAGTGATGACGAATTTCTATGTGTTTAGTTTTAGCGTGATGTACTGGATTCTTTGTTATATTTATAGCGGCCTCATTATCAACAAAAAGAGGTGTGTTAAGAAACTACAAACCGTAGTCGCGCATCTGTTGCTGTATCCACAGGATCTGAGAGCAGCAACTGCTAGCAGAAATGTACTCCGCTTCACATGTAGATAACGCCACAGCCGTTTGCTTCTTACACTGCCAGGTAACCAATCTAGGTCCAAAGAACTGGCATCCTACAGTCGTTGATTTTGTATTGACTTTGCAGCATCCGAAATCCGAATCGGAATACCCTTCGAGCGTAAAGTCGCCTTTTCTAGGATACCACAACCCCAATGTAGGAGTTCCCTTCAAGTAGCATAATATCCTCTTCACAATAACCATGTGCGAAGCTCTCGGGTTAGATTGATATCTTGCTGCGAGGCACGTTTGACTTTCAAGTTTATATGAACATTAATGTTACATAATTTAGTTTGTTGAGTAATTTAGTTTTTTGCGTTGCAAATTTTTACAAATCAAAAATTTTGTTGAGAAATTTTTACTAGAAATAGTTTGCAAATTGCAACAACGGTAAGAAACTTGATTCCGCCTTTGTATGTGAAGATGAACGTTCTCAACTGACTGTTTAGGGTCGGAACACGGTCCAACAAGTGGTATCAAAGCTCAGGACGAGGAGTTCATACTACTACAGCTTGATTCTACCGAATTCTCTCATTTCTACTCACTTTCTCTCATACTTTTTCGATTTGAACTGGTTCCTACGGTTGAAATGGCCTGATTTTTTACTATAACGTGTGAAGCATACAATTAACAAACCCTAGAAAGATTCAGGTTAAAACACGGCTTAAAAATGGTAAAAATCAGTTAAAAACCTAGTTCCGCTTATTCGGACATCACAAGTTTCGCTCAAAATTACCTAGTTTCGCTTTTACGAACCTGATAGTTTCGCTCATACGGACGTATAGTTTCGCTCATACGAACCATAAGGTTCCGCTTATTCGTACATTGTGGTTCCGCTTATTCGTACATTGTAGTTCCGCTCATTTGTACATTGAGTAGTTCCACTTATTCGGACACTGATAGTTCCACTTATTCGGACACTGATAGTTCCACTTATTCGGACACTTGCTAGTTTCGCTTATCTGTCACACAAGCTGATTTCGCTTTTGTGTCAGTATTTTTTCAAAATATCAGAAAAATCTTTTCTAAGTGATTGCTGATTTTGCAGGTATATTCAAGATGGATGATATATTCTTAAACCCGTTCAGCGATATGTAAGCGTTTGCTGGAAA
This sequence comes from Helianthus annuus, assembly GCF_002127325.2. NCBI lineage: Eukaryota > Viridiplantae > Streptophyta > Magnoliopsida > Asterales > Asteraceae > Helianthus > Helianthus annuus. Next base: position 85,597,726 of record NC_035435.2, read on the forward strand.
TTCTGGAAACGATGACACTCCGTCAAGCAATGAGAATGAGAATCCGCCAAATGCGAAGAAAAAGTTAACGGAAGCTTGGGAATCGGAAAGTGCCTTCGGAACATTCAATAAACCTCCAAAGCTAATGGCTATCGAGGAATACAGTCGGTGGTCAAGAAAGTTTGAAGATTGGTTAACGGCATTCGCATTTCCCTGCTGGAAGAGTTTGAAAAACGGTTATGAAAATGGAAACAAAAATGGTGAAACTTTAAGATCAGCTGAGGAGATTGATTCATTTGTAGCTGAAAAAAATGTGTGGCATTATTATTTCAGTCTGTTCGGGAGGACATAATCTCATTGATCGATTATTTAATTGCAAAAGATCTCTGGAAAAAGCTAGGAACAAAATGTTTAAGAAGTTCTGGAATTGTGAAAAACAAAAGAAAAACTTCTTAGAAAAGAGTTTGATCTTTTTGGATGTTTAAAGAACGAGTCAGTTTGTAAAATGATAGAGAGGTTTGGTCATCTGAAGCTGGAATTAGCAAGACATCATATCAGATATCCTGAGGATGAGCTTATCGACAAATTGTTTGATTCGTTGCCTGACGAGATGGATTGGAGATATTATGCGTTGATGCTGAAAAATACTATCAAGGATCCAGAAAAGTTGACTTTAGATTTGTTGATTGAGAAACTCGAGAGTCACGAGTTGGAACTGAAGAAGACGTACAAAGTCAATCACTCATCTTACCAGCAGTATTTGGATTTGTATTATCCAAAAAGCATAATGCCAAAAGCAACTTCTCCCAAAACTGCTTTTTCTGCTGAGAATGTGTCCACGTCAAGCAAAGAAAGTCAAAGTGGTCAAAGCAGTGGAAATCACAGTGGTTATCACAGTGGATCTTCATCATCTGCAAGTCATTCTGATGCAAAGAATCATTTTCAATGCAACATTGCAATAGACTTGAAGAATGCTCAGAATTTTGATGAGGAGTCGGCCAAACAGCAGATGATCTTCCTAGCATCGGTGCTGGAATCGTATGAAGGGTTAGTAGCTGGGAAGATAGGCAACACCAACCTGACGAAGGAAGATTATGATCAGATAGATCTTGAAGAAATGGAGCTGATCGATATTCGTTGGGCTATGGCCAGTGCTGTTCGTCGAGCACAGCGTTTCATGGAAATTACCGGCAGGAAGAGAATTGGTGGTCCATCTACCAAGCTGGGGTTCGATAAATCCAAAGTGACATGCTTCAAGTGTAAACAGAAAGGTCACTTCAAGCGTGAATGCAGAAACGCTTATGCTGATGAGTCGGAGAACCCTTTTAGAGATGATTACTACAAGAAGGCAATTTATCACCAGAATAAATCTGAGCCACCTAGATTGAAGCAGGTTGAAGACAACAAAGAGAAATCTAGAGCTCTTGCGGTAATTTATGATGATGAAGGGTATGATTGGAGTAAAGAGGTTCTACCGGAAGAAGATGTTGTTGGTTACGCATTCATGGCGAAAAATGACGAACCTATTCCTTGGAAAGATAACCGAACTGAAGAGCAGAAGTATAGATACAGAAAAATGTTGGCTGAAAACAAAATCATTAGAATTTCTGGTATCTATCTGGAAGCGAGGAGAGCGAGAAGATGGGATCCGGGCAGGGAGTGTTATCTTGATCCATATGGAAACATTACGCTTGATGATAAAACGCTTGATATCGAAGCCATTATCAAGGAGTACAAAGAAGAAGATGAATATTGGCAGAATAAATGGTGGGGAACTGGAGACGAGAAAGAGAAAGAAGAGAAAGAGAAAAAGGAGAAAGAAGAGAAAGAGAAAAAGGAGAAAGAAGAGCAAGAGAAATCAAAGAAGATTGATACTGGGGTTATTGACACAACGCAGGAGTTGACTGCAGAGAACCTGGGAAAAATGGCTGACAAAGTGCTGGCTGCTAAGGCACTTGAGGTAGACTCTAACTCCGTGTCTGAGTCAAAAAGCCAGGTCAGTTCACACTTGTCAACAAATGTGTCAGGTAAACAAATTGATGGAAATGTTGATTGCAAAAATTGCAACAAAGAGTGCAAATTTTGTAATACAGTCACGTATCTCAACGGTAAGAAAGTTGAACTCTTTATGTATTTATATGTATTTATTAATTTGACTTTCTAGTAATTTATATGTATTTGCAACGGTAAGAACTAATTATGTAGAACTCTTTATTTGATCTTGTAAAAATTTCTTTCTCTTCATCAACAAACCTCTTGTTTGGAACATTTCTTTTCTGATAATGCTTACCCCCCCTGATAACCACCCGACCAATTGTTTCTGTTGTTATTATAAAAACGCGATGGATTAACAGGTTTCTTGTGGTGTGATTTATTTTTCTCAAAAATCATTTTTGTCTTTGTTTGACTCGCATTGTTCACTTCTGACAACTCAACTTCGACCAACTTGAAAACATTTGTCAATTTGTTCATGTTAACATTCTCAATCGGAAACTCTGAATCCGAAAACAACTTATCCGAACCCAACATCTTGTACATGACAAGATTTGATTCTTCATTTAAGTTGTTTTTGGACTTTTGTTTCGGAATGTACTTGTCCAAGAAACACCCATCTTCCTCAGTAGTGTCATTATCCGTTTTTAGCACTTTTTCAACAACACCTTTTACAATATCATTTTGAACACTATCGTCATTGGAAGATGTGAACGTGACATCAATGTTCTCCAGAAGTTTAACTTCACTTTCTTCCTCGATTTCAACCAACCCAGATTGCTTTTTCGTGTAATTATCCAAAATCGGCGATGGAACTCTATGAAAACCCACCCCGGTTCCATCAGAATAAACATCTTCGCCAGCTTTGTTTTTACCGATAGGTTTTGGAACAATATGTTGCAAAACAAAGCTTGCGGAGCTGTAACTATTAAGCTTCAACTGGATTCGCTCGTTTTCAATTTCAGCCTCTTGAAATTTAAGTTTCAGTTTAGCGATTTCATCCAGTTGTTGGTTGATTGATTCTTCTTTTACTCTGAGCACTGCTTTTAGGTGAACGTTTTCTTTATGTGTTTTACCATTACGATCATCACTATCTTTCATTGTGCTTTTGAGCTTTTCAAATTTTCCAGAAATCTGACGGTTTTCAAGAATTAACTTTTCATTTTCCTTTTTAACTTTTTCATGATCAATTTTATCTTTTTCAATTTGACTAGTTAATTCTCTTATCCGTTCAGTTGAAGCTTTAACTGTTTTGTCACGATCGAGAATTTGATTCTCAACGCTTCTGACCTTTGCTGTCAGATCTTCAACTTTCTTACCGTTGAGATACGTGACTGTATTACAAAATTTGCACTCTTTGTTGCAATTTTTGCAATCAACATTTCCATCAATTTGTTTACCTGACACATTTGTTGACAAGTGTGAACTGACCTGGCTTTTTGACTTAGACACGGAGTTAGAGTCCACCTCAAGTGCCTTAGCAGCCAGCACTTTGTCAGTCATTTTTCCCAGGTTCTCTGCAGCCAACTCCTGCGTTGTGTCAATAACCCCAGTATCAATCTTCTTTCATTTCTCTTGCTCTTCTTTCTCCTTTTTCTCTTTCTCTTCTTTCTCTTTCTCGTCTCCAGTTCCCCACCATTTATTCTGCCAATATTCATCTTCTTCTTTGTACTCCTTGATTATGGCTTCGATATCAAGCGTTTTATCATCAATCGCAATGTTTCCATATGGATCAAGATAACACTCCCTGTCCGGATCCCATCTTCTCGCTCTCCTCGCTTCCAGATAGATACCAGAAATTCTAATGATTCTGTTTTCAGCCAACATTTTTCTGTATCTATACTTCTGCTCTTCAGTTCGGTTATCTTTCCAAGGAATAGGTTCGTCGTTTTTCGCCATGAATGCGTAACCAACAACATCTTCTTCCGGTAGAACCTCTTTACTCCAATCATACCGTTCATTATCATAAATTACCGCAAGAGCTCTAGATTTCTCTTTGTTGTCTTCAACCTGCTTCAATCTAGGCGGCTCAGATTTATTCTGGTTATAAATTGCCTTCTTGTAGTACTCATCTCTAAAAGGGTTCTCCGACTCATCAGCATAAGCGTTTCTGCATTCACGCTTGAAGTGACCTTTCTGTTTACACTTGAAGCATGTCACTTTGGATTTATCGAACCCCAGCTTGGTAGATGGACCACCAATTCTCTTCCTGCCGGTAATTTCCATGAAACGCTGTGCTCGACGAACAGCACTGGCCATAGCCCAACGAATGTCGATCAGCTCCATTTCTTCAAGATCTATCTGATCATAATCTTCCTTCGTCAGGTTGGTGTTGCCTATCTTCCCAGCTACTAACCCTTCATACGATTCCAGCACCGATGCTAGGAAGATCATCTGCTGTTTGGCCGACTCCTCATCAAAATTCTGAGCATTCTTCAAGTCTATTGCAATGTTGCATTGAAAATGATTCTTTGCATCAGAATGACTTGCAGATGATGAAGATCCACTGTGATAACCACTGTGATTTCCACTGCTTTGACCACTTTGACTTTCTTTGCTTGATGTGGACACATTCTCAGCAGAAAAATCAGTTTTGGGAGAAGTTGCTTTTGGCATCATGCTTTTTGGATAATGCAAATCCAAATTCTGCTGGTAAGATGAGTGATTGACTTTGTACGTCTTCTTCAGTTCCAACTCGTGACTCTCGAGTTTCTCAATCAACAAATCTAAAGTCAACTTTTCTGGATCCTTGATAGTATTTTTTAGCATCAACGCATAATATCTCCAATCCATCTCGTCAGAATAAGTAGAACTAGCAAGTGTCCGAATAAGTGGAACTATTAGTGTCCGAATAAGTGGAACTATCAGTGTCCGAATAAGTGGTACTATCAGTGTCCGAATAAGTGGAACTATCAGTGTCCGAATAAGTGGAACTACTCAATGTACAAATGAGCGGAACTACAATGTACGAATAAGCGGAACCACAATGTACGAATAAGCGGAACCTTATGGTTCGTATGAGCGAAACTATACGTCCGTATGAGCGAAACTATCAGGTTCGTAAAAGCGAAACTAGGTAATTTTGGCGAAACTTGTGATGTCCGAATAAGCGGAACTAGGTTTTTAACTGATTTTTACCATTTTTAAGCCGTGTTTTAACCTGAATCTTTCTAGGGTTTGTTAATTGTATGTTTCACACGTTATACTAAAAAATCAGGCCATTTCAACCGTAGGAACCAGTTCAAATCAAAAAAGTATGAGAGAAAGTGAGTAGAAATGAGAGAATTCGGTAGAATCAAGCTGTGGTAGTATGAATTCCTCGTCCTGAGCTCTGATACCACTTATTGGACCGTGTTCCAACCCTAAACAGTCAGTTGAGAACGTTCATCTTCACATACAAAGGCGGAATCAATGCACATGAAGTTACATAGCTTTTCCTTTTCAATTCCTTCTCTATTTATGATTTCTGACTCAAATTTGACAGAGTTTGGTTACACAAGCAATGATCTAGTTCCGCTCCAACTTACATGAAAGATGATCACATCAGGTATTTATAGGACTGTAGGTTTCGCTCTTATGGCAGTCCATATGAGCGAAACCACCAAGTGACAAATAAGCAGAACTACCTGATGACCACATGAGCGGAACCATATGTATATATAAGTGGAACTACTTCTAACCTATGTACATAAAAGCGAAACTACAACATTAAGACCTAATTTGACTTTCAAGCTCCTATGTTGACCTATATGATCTAAGACTTAATGTAGACGTAGTCAACAGACATTCCATGCATCAACAGACTCCCCCTTGGATGTTGACGAAGTCTTCAGCTCCGAGTCTGTAGCCTTGGTCTTTTCTCCAACTCTCTGTCTTCACATCATAAGCACTCTATCTTCAGAGGTTCACAATCTTGTCCTGGCTCCATCCTCAGACTTCCCTTTGACTATTGATCCAGACTCCCCCTTTCACAGACTCCCCCTCTCAATATGCTAGAATCTGAGATATCTGGTTCAAGCTTTGACAATTAACTTCCATGGGAATAATGAAGTCCAAAACATGTGTCTCAAACTTTAAACATTACAAACCATCTTTTCAAAAATAAATCACAAACTTAATCAGCTTTAAAAATCCACTCAAGTATTCAGGTCCAAGTTAATAACCCTGATTACTCAATTAATCTACCAAGTTCAACTCAATGACCTTGGTTGATCATTTGATGAATCGAACTGATTTTGAAAACTTTTTTCAAACAATTTCTGAAAATAACAAGTATCAAGTTAATGAACTTGTTTTGACTTTTCAATAAATCAAACTCCAACAAGATAAGCTCCCCTCATTCTTCAGTCCAGAATTTCCTGCATCTGCTTCAATCTTCGAGAATCAGACAATCAACTTTCCACTCTGGTTTGTCTAAAATAACGCAGAAATGAAAAATCTTTTTGGATTTTACCAAAGTATTCTAAAATAAGAAATAAAATGCAGAAAACTTAAATTGCAGAAAATAAACTATTAACAAACTTATTTTTGGCGAGCGTGTCAGGGAATCATATCAGCTTTTCAGACAAATTACTAGTACCATTAAGCTTCATTTCATACTCAGACTTAAACAATTCACCTCGATTGTCGATATACTGATCCATCTTAAATTCTCACACAGATTTCAATTTACTCAGGATACGATTTATATATCTTATGAACTTAGCTCATTCATGTGTCCCACCTCTTGAATATACTCCCGTATCCAGAATCCCAATATTCAGTCTTACAGGTGAGTATAATACAATGATATCTGTACATAAATTAGGTATGCGAGGGCCGAGGGATCTCAGATCGATACTTTCGTATGCGCAGAGAGATATCAGCTTCGACTTTTCAGTATCTCCCCTTTAGAGGATCTTTTAGTTACAACAGCAGCGACTATCAATTTTATTGTTTCATCTGCATGCTGAGGGTTTATGCTATGTTTCAAGCATTTGCAGAAAGTATTATCCAAGGACTAGGTCAGAACTTCCATTTAGCAGAAGTCCCGGAATAATACCCCAGACATCATAGAGTATAAAAACCTAGTATATCAGAATACGAGACCTTTCAAACGAGATTTCAGGGGTTACCTATATATCCAAGTAGTGTTCCCCACGAATTTCACAAGTTTGAAATTTTAGGTTTATATCCCGAATAAATCTACTAAATGTGCGAAAACCTATCGACACATCATTAGTGAGACTGTTTAACTCATTTAGTCTTTACAAATCTTTAGCATATTGTAATCGTCTAGCTGATGTACTATCATTTTCCCTGTATACACAAACTCTTTTTCAGATTTTATATTGTTTTTGGATTTTTGCATTTTTTACTGTTCGCATTTTTTACTGTTTTTGTATTTTCTGAAAATAAACTATTTACATTTATCTACTCCCCCTAAATACCAAAACAGGTAAAAAAATCGACAAACCATTGCAGATTGTTTCTCGTCTTCATCCGCAACAGTACTCTCATCAACGTCAATTATGCCATCCGGCACCGAAAGAAGCTTCATATCATTCAGTTTTAACAAATATTTAAACCGATTTTTATCAAAAGCTTTGGTATGTAAATCAGCTTTCTGTTCGTCAGTGTGGATTTTCTCAATTCGTATCAACTTTTTCTCGAAGCAATCGCGAATAAAGTGATGACGAATTTCTCTGTGTTTAGTTTTAGCGTGATGTACTGGATTCTTTGTTATATTTATAGCGACCTCATTATCAACAAAAAGTGGTGTGTTAAGAAACTACAAACCGTAGTCGCGCATCTGTTGCTGTATCCACAGGATCTGAGAGCAGCAACTGCTAGCAGAAACGTACTCCGCTTCACATGTAGATAACGCCACAGACGTTTGTTTCTTACACTGCCAGGTAACCAATCTAGGTCCAAAGAACTGGCATCCTGCAGTCGTTGATTTTGTATTGACTTTGCAACATCCGAAATCCGAATCGGAATACCCTTCGAGCGTAAAGTCGCCTTTTCTAGGATACCACAACCCCAATGTAGGAGTTCCCTTCAAGTAGCGTAATATCCTCTTCACAAAAACCATGTGTGAAGCTCTCGGGTTAGATTGATATCTTGCTGCGAGGCACGTTGGGTAAATGATATCAGGACATGAAGCAGCTAAGTACATCAAAGAACCTATCATGGATCGGTAGAACGTTTCATCAGCCCTGTCTCCGATGAGATCTGGGTGAATCCCATGATTTGTTGCAAGTGGGGTAGCAGCTGAAGTAGAACTTGACATCCCAAATTTCTCTAGAATATCACGAACGTACTTCGTCTGGTGAATGAAAATTCCCTCAGGAAGTTGTTCAACTTGTAGACCCAAAAAGAATTTCATCTCCCCCATTGATGACATTTCGAATTTTTGCTTCATCACCTGTTCGAAATCTTTGCATAATTTCTCATTCGTTGACCCAAAAATTATATCGTCTACATAAATCTGAACTATCAGAAGATGACCGTCGACTTCTTTAGTGAAGAGAGTGGCATCCACTTTTCCACGTATGAAACTATTGGCTAGTAGGTGTTGAGACAAAGTCTCGTACCAAGCTCTCGGGGCCTGGTGTAAACCATACAGCGCTTTGTCCAATAAGTAGACCTTGTTTTTGTGGATCGGATCGGTGAAGCCCGGCGGCTGTCCGACATAAACCTCCTCTTTGACCTTCCCATAAAGAAACGCCGATTTTACATCCAACTGATATACTTTGAAGTTCTTCCAAGACGCAAATGCAAGGAAAATTCTGATTGCTTCTAGTCGTGCCACAGGAGCATAGACTTCTGTAAAATCAATCCCCTCCTGTTGACTAAAGCCCTGAACAACGAGTCGAGCTTTGTTCCTTACAACAACTCCTCTGTCGCCTCTCTTACACTTAAATACCCATTTTGTATTGATTTTTCTATGACCATCCGGCAAATCCACTAACTTCCACACTCCCAACTTTTCAAACTGACTTAACTCTTCTTGCATCGCAATGACCCAAGAGTCTTCAGTAAGCGCCTCTTTGTAAGTTCTCGGTTCAATCTGCGAGATAAAACAACTTAGTGAAAATTCAGTTTGTAAAGGTGTTACTGTAGAATAAAAACATGTAAAGCCCTGGTCAATTTGACGTCTCGTGCGAACACCTGCTTGCAATTCTCCTATGATCAACTCCTCTGGATGATATGAAAAAGTTCGCGGCATCACTTCACTTGGAACATCTACATTTCCCTCCAGATTAGTAACATTCTGATCTGCATCTTTTTTACCAACTTGGTTTGTTTGACTTGAAATCTGGATCTGCTCCCCCTCAGAATCTGAATCACCATGATCAAATACTGGCATGTTTTCAGCTTCTTGGTTATCATTCACATCCGACTGATTACCAGGAGCAACATCAACATCATGTTCACCAACATAGCTAGGACCTGCTTCATCATCATTTGAAGTTTCCCGAGGTCTTCTAGAATACTCAGCTGGGAACCTTAGCTGCGACTCATACTCTCGCAAAATATCCAGCTCATCAAAGAAATCCTCATCTTCCTCTGATTCTTCTTTCATGTCAAACGAATCCCACAGTTTGTCCTAATGATAACGCCATGAATCACCAGGATTCTGCGGAGGCATAGTATAACCTTGACATTCAACATTTGCAGCTTCAATAATCCGCTTCTCACTTGGAACGAAGACACGTCGCGTCGGATTTGCATAACCAACAAATATTCCCTCAATGCACTTCGGACTAAATTTTCCATGAGGCTCTATAACTGTACAGGGTGACCCGAACGGTTCTAGATACTTCAAATTCGGTTTGCGGTTATTGATTAGCTCAAAGCATGTTTTGTTGAACTTTTTGACAGTAAGAAACCTATTGAGCGTATAGCATGCGGCGGAAACAGCTTCAGCCCAAAAATTAATTGGTAACTTTGAATCTGCGAGCATAGTTCTAGCCGTCTCGATTAGCGTCTGGTTTTTGCGTTCTGCGACTCCATTCTGCTGCGGAGTGTACGGAGCACTAAACTCATGCAATATACCTCTTTCATCACAAAATTCTTCCATCTTGCTGGTCTTGAATTCAGTACCATTATCACTTCGAATTCTTTTGATACGCCTTTGGTACAGATTCTCAATTCTCTTGAACAACGCCATTAAACTGTCAAACGTTTCATCTTTCGTCTTCAAGAAAGAAACCCACGAAAATCTGGAATAATCATCAGTAACGACCAAACAATAGTAATCTCCTGTAATACTCTTGACATTCACAGGACCGAATAAATCCATGTGAAGCCTTTCCAGAGGTCTCGAAACTGAATTAATTTGCTTTGTAGGGTGTGACTTTTTCTTCTGTTTGCCTTTGACACAGCTAATACACTCCCCTTCCAGATGAAAACCTTTGACATGAACTCCTGTAACCAAATCGTTGTGCACCAAGTGATTCATTTTCCTTAGGTGAATATGCCCCATCTTGCGGTGCCACAACCTCGATTCTTTCTCAGTTGCTCTGGACACAAAAGAATGAGCCTGACCCGTGGTTGTAGTAGCTACGCTCATGTCCAACACGTACAGATCATTAACTCTCGGTGCCCTCATGATAATCCATTCCTCAGGTATTACAAATCCTGGTTTCAAAATCAAACATTCTTTATCAGTGAAGTGAGTGGTATACATCCTGTCACAGATCTGGGAGATACTCAGCAGATTATTCTCCAACTCGGCAATGTAGTTAACTTTCTCAAACGTCATAATCCCGTTGGATAACGTTCCTTCACCAATAATCCTTCCTCCTTGATTACCCGCAAAACCTACGTATGCTCCATTTATGTTTCTGACATCATACAGCAACGCGGTCTTTCCTGTCATATGTCTTGAAGCTCCATTATCCATGATCCATCTGGATACAAGTTTTGGAAGATCCTGCACATAACAAACTTTGACTTAACCAATCTTCAATAAAGATGCTGATTCAGGCTTCGCGATCCAGGAAGCTCCGGCAATTCAAACTGTTTAATCAAACATTGAGTCCACCCAGGCCTCATCAGCCTTAGGTGTAACCTTGACTCTCGCAATTTGAATTTTGAAATTTTCAGCCTTAAGAGGTGGAAAATTTGCATCATAATCAATCGGAATTGAATCTTTAGCCTTTTTCACCTCAAAAGTTGAAGTTTTCGTCTCTGTTTTAGGTTTCCACACTTGTTGAGATAATGCAACCCGTTTATAAAACTTGTCATTTTTTGTTACAACTTTCTTTATGGGTTCATTTTTCACTTTTGTGTTATCATTTTTCACACTCTTTTTCTCAACAACCATTGGTGCTTTACCCTTCACATCAAATTTCTTCTGTTGAACCTTCACAGTTTCAGTCTTAGGCTTTACATTGGTACACTTTCGTGCAATGTGACCCACTTGATTACATCTAAAGCATGTTCGAGTATCAACAACTCGACTTGTTCCTTCAGACTGAGCCTGTGAAGCTCTTTTCTCAAAGAACTCTTTATTTGATCTTGTAAAAATTTCTTTCTCTTCATCAGCAAGTGAACTCGAACTATTCACAAACACCTTCTTCTCAACAAACCTCTTGTTTGGAATATTTCTTTTCTGATAAGGCTTACCCCCTAATAACCACCCGACCAATTGTTTCTGTTGTTATTATACAAACTCGATGGATTAACAAGTTTCTTGTGGTGTGATTTATTTTTCTCAAAACTCATTTTTCTATTTGTTTGACTCAGATTGTTCACTTCTGACAACTCAACTTCGACCAACTTGAAAACATTTGTCAATTTGTTCATGTTAACATTCTCAATCGGAAACTCTGAATCCGAAAACAACTTATCTGAACCCAACATCTTGAACGTCACAAGATTTGATTCTTCATTTAAGTTGTTCTTGGACTTTTGTTTCGGAATGTATTTGTCCAAGAAACACCCATCTTCCTCAATAGTGTCACTATCCGTTTTTAGCACTTTTCCAACAACACCTTTTACAATATCATTTTGGACACTATCGTCATTGGAAGATGTGAACGTAACATCAATGTTCTCCGGAAGTTTAACTTCACTTACTTCCTCAATTTCTACCAACCCAGATTGCTTTTTCGTGTAATTATCCAAAATCGGCGGTGGAACTCTGTGAAAACCCATTTCTTCTCAACAAACCTCTTGTTTGGAATATTTCTTTTCTGATAAGGCTTACCCCCCCTAATAACCACCCGACCAATTGTTTCTGTTGATACAAACTCGATGGATTAACAAGTTTCTTGTGGTGTGATTTATTTTTCTCAAAACTCATTTTTCTATTTGTTTGACTCAGATTGTTCACTTCTGACAACTCAACTTCGACCAACTTGAAAACATTTGTCAATTTGTTCATGTTAACATTCTCAATCGGAAACTCTGAATCCGAAAACAACTTATCTGAACCCAACATCTTGAACGTCACAAGATTTGATTCTTCATTTAAGTTGTTCTTGGACTTTTGTTTCGGAATGTATTTGTCCAAGAAACACCCATCTTCCTCAATAGTGTCACTATCCATTTTTAGCACTTTTTCAACAACACCTTTTACAATATCATTTTGGACACTATCGTCATTGGAAGATGTGAACGTAACATCAATGTTCTCCGGAAGTTTAACTTCACTTACTTCCTCAATTTCAACCAACTCAGATTGCTTTTTCGTGTAATTATCCAAAATCGGCGGTGGAACTCTGTGAAAACCCACCCCGGTTCCATCAGAATAAACATCTTCGCCAGCTTTGTTTTTACCGATAGGTTTTGGAACAATGTGTTGCAAAACAAAGCTTGCGGAGCTGTAACTATTAAGCTTCAACTGGATTCGCTCGTTTTCAATTTCAGCCTCTTGAAATTTAAGTTTCAGTTTAGCGATTTCATCCAGTTGTTGGTTGATTGATTCTTCTTTTACTCTGAGCACTGCTTTTAGGTGAACGTTTTCTTTATGTGTTTTACCATTACGATCATCACTATCTTTCATTGTGCTTTTGACCTTTTCAAATTTTCCAGAAATCTGACGGTTTTCAAGAATTAACTTTTCATTTTCCTTTTTAACTTTTTCATGATCAATTTTATTTTTTTCAATTTGACTAGTTAATTCTCTTATCCGTTCAGTTGAAGCTTTAACTGTTTTGTCACGATCGAGAATTTGATTCTCAACGCTTCTGACCTTTGTTATCAGATCTTCAACTTTCTTACCGTTGAGATACGTGACTGTATTACAAAATTTTCACTCTTTGTTGCAATTTTTGCAATCAGCATTTCCATCAATTTGTTTACCTGAACATTTGTTGACAAGTGTGAACTGACCTGGCTTTTTGACTCAGACACGGAGTTAGAGTCTACCTCAAGTGCCTTAGCAGCCAGCACTTTGTCAGCCATTTTTCCCAGGTTCTCTGCAGTCAACTCCTGCGTTGTGTCAATAACCCCAGTATCAATCTTCTTTGATTTCTCTTGCTCTTCTTTCTCCTTTTTCTCTTTCTCTTCTTTCTCCTTTTTCTCTTTCTCTTCTTTCTCTTTCTCTTCTCCAGTTCCCTACCATTTATTCTGCCAATATTCATCTTCTTCTTTGTACTCCTTGATTATGGCTTCGATATCAAGCGTTTTATCATCAATCGCAATGTTTCCATATGGATCAAGATAACACTCCCTGTCCGGATCCCATCTTCTCGCTCTCCTCGCTTCCAGATAGATACCAGAAATTCTAATGATTCTGTTTTCAGCCAACATTTTTCTGTATCTATACTTCTGCTCTTCGGTTCGGTTATCTTTCCAAGGAATAGGTTCGTCGTTTTTCGCCATGAATGCGTAACCAACCGCATCTTCTTCCGGTAGAACCTCTTTACTCCAATCATACCCTTCATCATCATAAATTACCGCAAGAGCTCTAGATTTCTCTTTGTTGTCTTCAACCTGCTTCAATCTAGGCGGCTCAGATTTATTCTGGTGATAAATTGCCTTATTGTAGTAATCATCTCTAAAAGGGTTCTCCGACTCATCAGCATAAGCGTTTCTGCATGCACGCTTGAAGTGACCTTTCTGTTTACACTTGAAGCATGTCACTTTGGATTTATCGAACCCCAGCTTGGTAGATGGACCACCAATTGTCTTCCTGCCGGTAATTTCCATGAAACGCTGTGCTCGACGAACAGCACTTGCCATAGCCCAACGAATATCGATCAGCTCCATTTCTTCAGGATCTATCTGATCAGAATCTTCCTTCGTCAGGTTGGTGTTGCCTATCTTCCCAGCTACTAACCCTTCATATGATTCCAACACCGATGCTAGGAAGATCATCTGCTGTTTGGCCGACTCCTCATCAAAATTCTGAGCATTCTTCAAATCTATTGCAATGTTGCATTGAAAACGATTCTTTTCATCAGAATGACTTGCAGATGATGAAGATCCACTGTGATTTCCACTGCTTTGACCACTTTGACTTTCTTTGCTTGATGTGGACACATTCTCAGCAGAAAAAGCAGTTTTGGGAAAAGTTGCTTTTGGCATCATGCTTTTTGGATAATACAAATCCAAATTCTGCTGGTAAGATGAGTGATTAACTTTGTACGTCTTCTTCAGTTCCAACTCGTGACTCTCGAGTTTCTCAATCAACAAATCTAAAGTCACAATTTCAGAACTTCCTAAACATTTTGTTCCTAGCTTTTTCCAGAGATCTTTTGCATTTGAATAACCGATCAATGAGATTATGTCCTCCCGAACAGACTGAAATAACAATGCCACACATTTTTGTTCAGCTACAAATGAATCAATCTCCTCAGCTGATCTTAAAGTTTCACCATTTTTGTTTCCATTTTCATAACCGTTTTTCAAACTCTTCCAGTTGGGAAATTCGAATGCCATTAACCAATCTTCAAACTTTCTTGACCACCGACTGTATTCCTCGATAGCCATTAGCTTTGGAGGTTTATTGAATGTTCCGAAGGCACTTTCTGATTCCCAAGCTTCCGTTAACTTTTTCTTCGCATTTGGCGGATTCTCATTCTCATTGCTTGATGAACTGTCATCGTTTCCGGAATTTCTAGCAAACGCGTACATATCACTGAACGGGTTTAAGAATATATCATCCATCTTGAATATACCTGCAAAATCAGCAATCACTTAGAAAAGATTTTTCCGATATTTTGAAAAAATACTGACACAAAAGCGAAATCAGCTTGTGTGACAGATAAGCGAAACTAGCAAGTGTCCGAATAAGTGGAACTATCAGTGTCCGAATAAGTGGAACTATCAGTGTCCGAATAAGTGGAACTACTCAATGTACAAATGAGCGGAACTACAATGTACGAATAAGCGGAACCACAATGTACGAATAAGCGGAACCTTATGGTTCGTATGAGCGAAACTATACGTCCGTATGAGCGAAACTATCAGGTTCGTAAAAGCGAAACTAGGTAATTTTGAGCGAAACTTGTGATGTCCGAATAAGCGGAACTAGGTTTTTAACTGATTTTTACCATTTTTAAGCCGTGTTTTAACCTGAATCTTTCTAGGGTTTGTTAATTGTATGTTTCACACGTTATACTAAAAAATCAGGCTATTTCAACCGTAGGAACCAGTTCAAATCGAAAAAGTATGAGAGAAAGTGAGTAGAAATGAGAGAATTCGGTAGAATCAAGCTGTAGTGGTATGAACTCCTCGTCCTGAGCTCTGATACCACTTGTTACATTTAGTTTAAACAACTCTGATATGTAAATCTAACCTTGACTCTCAACATTATGTAGAATCAGTTAAGTTTAGAAATATAATGAGAAATATATGTACATAATGTTTTCTAACCTAAATAACTCTGATATGTACATATGTCAACATTTAGTTTTTAATGTGCAGCAAAAGACGAAATAATTGCTGAGTATGAGAAGAAGAAGGAGCAGTTATTGTTCAACCTTAACTATATGAAAGAATCTTATGATGTATTGAACAAAACTGTAACTGGTCTCCAAAAGACAAATTTAGAAAGAGAACAAGCACTGACAATGATGAATGCTGTAATGATGACAAAACAGAAGGCCATAAACTTTTACATCGAAGAAAGTGCTAAATGGAAGCAAGAGTTGGAGACAGAAAAGATTGAGAATGAGAGAATTAGACGTTTATTGCAAAGTTATTCTAGTTCTGATTATCTCATTGATCGTATTTACCCAACTGTTGCAGGTATGGAAGCTTTTCAAGACGAGAAGCAAAAGAAAAAGAAAGATAGTGGTAAGAAACCGACTGTTAGCTATAACAAGTGTCCGCCTCTGATTTGGGAAGGATATTCACCTAGAAAACCAAACGAGGAGCAACTTGAAAAAGCAGTCAATATAAAGCTAAAAACCGACACAACTGATGAATTACTAGAAAACATTGATGTCACGTTTACCTCATCTGACACTGATCATGAGTCTGAGTTAATCAAAAAGGTGGTCGATCAGGTGTTGGATACTGATGAGGATGAATCAAAGTCTGAATCTGGAGGGTCAAATTCGTCAGTCAACAGTCCAAAATCGTCGGTCAAACGGTCTTACAGTAAAGAATTTTTGTTATCGAAAGCAAATTTGGATGATGAAATATTTGAAGTAGCTTATACTTTAAATAATTCAGACAAATTATATTCTGACAAAGAATTTCCAATAAGAAGTGTTTGTTTTGATAAGATCAAAAAGGTTTTCAAAATGACAAAAATTAATATTTCTGAAATAAAAGATTTAAATCTTACCGAAAAACCTAAAAAGTACACTTCAAGAGTTCAACAACGTCTAAACAAGAAAAAAGGTTACAATTCTGGTTCTGGTTTCCAAAAGAAATCTAATCATAATTGTAACTGCAAAAAGAAAGGCATTGGTTTTATTCCACCAGAAAATCATAAAAATGTGAAAAATTCTAAAACAAAAACAGTATTTGTGTCAGGTGGAAGTTTTGAGGATGAACAGAAGAAACCGTTCTGGAGACAGTCAAATAAAGCGTTTCTTGCTGAAAAAAGAAAGAATGGAAATGAAGTGTGGCAACCAAACGAAAATCGTACCTGTTACAGATGCAATGAAGTTGGTCATATTGCATGGAACTGTCAGAAAAATACCAAAACAAAACAGGGAGTTTCTAGGAAATTGAAAGAAAAGGTTGTTGATGTTGAACCACCAACTGAAAAACTTAAAGTTTTTGAAAATTCAACTTATGAGGTTGGTGAGTGTTCGAAAAAGAACTTTTACAAAAAGAAAGAAAAAGACAACCAAATGTGGATTGTTAAACAGGTTAATGTGAAAGTCGGTGATGAATCTGGTTCCACAAAGCCAGAGGAGCCACAAGGTGAGATAAAAATTTCAGTGAATGATGTTGATTTTCCATCACTGAAGTTAGAAGAAGTTAAAAAGAAAGTTGGTAAAATTGAAATCTCGAATCAGTTTTACAAAGAGAAAAATGAATTTGATGTCGAGAAAACATTCAACGGGAGTGTTAAAAAGATTTTTGGAAAAATGCTAAATGGGAAAGCGAAGGGGGTTAAAGATTTTTATGCAACTAAAAAGGCAACTTACAACCCCACTGCGCAAGAATTGAAAGCCATCAAGTCTGAAAAGACTTGGATGGAAGTTTGTTTCCATAATAGTCTAAGGACTACGCCGGAGATCCCAAGTTTATATCGTGGATCAGGAATCGGCATCATTCATGTTTGAAGGTTTTGTTTGAAAGATTTCTGATAGTGTTTAAATGATTACAGGTGAAAGGACTACGCTGGAGTTTCCAGGTTGGTAAGTGCGATGCATGAATTGGCATCTTTGTGATCAATCCTACAAGTGGTAAAGTGTTTATGTAGATGTGACATTCCTACAGTTGGTAATTGTTCAGATATACCTACAAGTGGTATTGTTTGTGATCCTACATGTGATTATTTGTTACAAGTGGTACAGAGGTTGCTTGAATGCAAAATGGTAAATCAGGGACATTAACTTGTACTTGATTTACTAACATAAAAACTGACAAGATGATGAACCATAACCCCGTTTTTAACATGTGTGTAACCTACAAGAGGTAAAAACAAACTCATTTTCAAAAAAAAATCATTTTGATTAAAACAAACTTAAGTGTTTTGAGATCTAAATGAGAAAATGGTTTGTGAAAGGGGGAGTTCTGATTATTTAAGCCTAGTGGATGGCGAATTGATGCAATCCGATGTCAGTTGTCAAGTTTTTGTACAGTTTGTTTTGTGTTCAAGTGGGTCAAGAGTTTAGTTGTTTTTCAAATTTTTCTTTAATGTGTTTGCATTTTAGGGGGAGTAGGAAATTTTTTCAGAAAATCCAAAAACATTAGAAAATTTGAAAAAGCCAAAAACATGATAAAAATCAAAAACGAGTTTTGTTGTGAATAGAGGAAATGATAGTACATCAGTGGACTGTCACAACATGCTAAAGAAATGTAATGAGATAAAATGTGATAAACAATCTCGTTGTGGATGTGTCAGTAGGTTTTTATACATTCAGTAGATTGTGACGAGATATAAACTAAATTTCAAACTTGCTTGTTCTGTGGGTGAACAACTTCTTGGATATATAGGTAACCCCTGAAATCTTGTTTTAAAGGTCCCTTATTCTGAGATACTAGGTCTTTATGCTCAGTGATATCTGGGGTATTTTCCCGGGACTTCTGCTGAATGGAAGTTCTGACCTAGTCCTCGGATAATGCTTTCCACAAAAGCTTGAAACATAGCTTCACCCTCAGCAAGTTGATGAAACAATAAAATTGATAGTCGCTGCTGTTGTAATCAAAAGATCCTCTAAAGGGGACACACCTAAAAGTCGAAGCCGTCATCTCTTTGCGTATACGGAAGTATCGACCTGAGCTCTCACGGCCCTCGCATCTAACCCCTTTATAGATATCATATGTGGTATACTCACTTGTAAGACTGAATATTGGGATCTGGATACGGGAGTATATTCAAGAAGTGGGACACACGGATAAGTTCAAGTCATTAAAACATTAATATCGTATCTCAGATCAATTGAACTTTGTGTGAAAATTTAAATGGACAAATATACTGACAATCTAGGTAAATTGTTTAGCGCTTAAAGTGCAATGTAGCTTAACGGTGTTAGTGACATGTCTCATTAACTAATATGATCCTCTTGCACAAACTCACAAAAATATTGTTTGTAAATATTTCATTTCTGTATCTTATTGTTTCTTCATTTGAGGTCAGTACTTGTCTTTACAAGTGGTGTCATTTATTTTCTTTCAGAAAAATCCAAAAGATTTTGTGTGTGTTTTAGCATAAACTTTTGAAAAAGTCAAAAAGATTTTTGACAACTGATTTTGGAAAGCTGATTTTCAAAATTCCGAGTGCTAAACATGATGACATTGTTGTGAGGGGGAGTGTATCTTAATGGTCAAAAATATGTTTTTAAATCAACAAGTGGTTCATCATGTGTGTGTGATCTGAGAAAAAGTAGTTATTGGTGCAGATAGTTAGTTTTGAGAGGAGTCAGTGTTGGTGCCTTCAAATTGTTAAAGTTAGGAAATTTATTTCTGGGTTTAGAATGTGCAGGTTTAGCCAAGTTTCGATCCTGGTAATTGAAGTCTCTATAGTTTGAGCCAGGTTTCGATCTTGGAAAATGAAAAGCCAGACAATGATCCTGAAGCAGAAGTTGCTGAAGAACAAAGGAATGCCAGCAGATCGAGAAGGGGAGTCTGAAGATAGAGAGAGAAAAGCCTAGAGACTGATCAAGACTGAAGATGTGAAGATATAGAATTGTCGTGACTTGATAGTCGACTCGTCAACATCTGAGGGGGAGTCTGTTGATGCACTACATCTGTCGACTTCGTCTTGTATCGAGTCTTACATTGTATTGCATAGATTAGGGCATGTGTTATGAGAAAATAGGAAGTGTATAGTGTTTTATGAGCAGGTTTCGCTCATAGGGACTTTAGGTAGTAGTTTCGCTTATATGGTCCTGATAGTTTCGCTTATTTGTACACATGAGGTTTCGCTCATGTGTACATGTCACTTGGAGCGAAACTACCTAGCCTATATATAGTGATTCTTTCGAGCGAAACCATATCGATTCCCTTGTATTCCATGCCGAAGTGCTGCCGGTGTGAAGAACTGCGTGTAATCGATTGTTAATTGTAGGATCGTGTTCTGACCCGATTGAGTCGTTCAGAGGCGTTAAACTACGTTTCAGGTGCGGAATAACAAGAAACGGAGGTAGAAACAGCTGAATCTTCACTAATTAAGCTGATTGTATTGATTTAACAATGTTTACATCTCAATCTTCACACCGGCAGCACTTCGGCATGGAATACAAGGGAATTCCTATCTAGTATCGCTCATAGGTACACCTATATATAGTGATGGTAGTTTCGCTCCAAGTGACATGTACACATGAGCGAAACCTCATGTGTACAAATAAGCGAAACTATCAGGACCATATAAGCGAAACTACTACCTAAAGTCCCTATGAGCGAAACCTGCTCATTAAACACATATAATCTCCTATTTTCTCGTAAAACGCACCCTGATCTATACAATACAATGTAAGACTCGATACAAGACGAAGTCGACAGATGTAGTACATCAACAGACTCCCCCTCAGATGTTGACGAGTCGACTATCGAGTCATGATAATTCTGCATCTTTACATCTTCAGTCTTGATCAGTCTCTGGGCTTTTCTCTCTCTATCTTCAGACTCCCCTTCTCAATTTGCTGGCATTCCTTTGTTCTTCAGCAACTTCTGCTTCAGAATCATTGTCTGGCTTTTCATGTTCCAAGATCGAAACCTGGCTCAAGTTACAGAGTCTTCAATTTCCAGGATCGACACTTGGCTAAATTTGCACATTCTTAACCCAGAAATAAATTTTCTAAATTTAACAATTTGAATGCACCAACACTGACTCCCCTCAAAACTAACTATCTGCACCAATAACTACTCTCTCTCAGATCACACACACATGATGAACCACTTGTTGATTTAAAAACATATTTTGACCATTAAGATACACTCCCCCTCAGAACAATGTCATCATGCTTAGCACTCGGAATTCTGAAAATCAGCTTTCCAAAATCAGTTGTCAAAAATCTTTTTGACTTTTTCAAAAGTTTATGCTAAAACACACACAAAATCTTTTGGATTTTTCTGAAAGAAAATAAATGACACCACTTGTAAAGACAAGTACTGACCTCAAATGAAGAAACAATAAGATGCAGAAATGAAATATTTACAAACAATATTTTTGTGAGTTTGTGCAAGAGGATCATATCAGTTTATGAGACATGTCACTAACACCGTTAAGCTACATTGCATTTTAAGCGCTAAACAATTTACCGAGATTGTCAGTATATTTGTCCACTTAAATTTTCACACAAAGTTCAATTGATCTGAGATACGATATTAATGTTTTAATGACTTGAACTTATCCGTGTGTCCCACTTCTTGAATATACTCCCGTATCCAGATCCCAATATTCAGTCTTATAAGTGAGTATACCACAGATGATATCTGTAAAGGGGTTAGATGCGAGGGCCGTGAGAGCTCAGGTCGATACTTCCGTATACGCAAAGAGATGACGGCTTCGACTTTTAGGTGTGTCCCCTTTAGAGGATCTTTTGATTACAACAGCAGCGACTATCAATTTTATTGTTTCATCAGCTTGCTGAGGGTGAAGCTATGTTTCAAGCTTTTGTGGAAAGCATTATCCGAGGACTAGGTCAGAACTTCCATTCAGCAGAAGTCCCGGGATAATACCCCAGATATCACTGAGCATAAAGACCTAGTATCTCAGAATAAGGGACCTTTCAAACAAGATTTCAGGGTTACCTATATATCCAAGAAGTTGTTAACCCACAGAACAAGCAAGTTTGAAATTTAGTTTATATCTCGTCACAATCTACTGAATGTATAAAAACCTACTGACACATCCACAATGAGATTGTTTATCACATTTTATCTCATTACATTTCTTTATCATGTTGTGACAGTCTACTGATGTACTATCATTTCCTCTATTCACAACAAAACTCGTTTTTGATTTTTATCATGTTTTTGGCTTTTTCAAATTTTCTAATGTTTTTGGATTTTCTGAAAAAATTTCCTACTCCCCCTAAAATGCAAACACATTAAAGAAAAATTCGAAAAACAACTAAACTCTTGACCCACTTGAACACAAAACAAACTGTACAAAAACTTGACAACTGACATCGGATTGCATCAATTCGCCATCCACTAGGCTTAAACAACCAGAACTCCCCCTTTCACAAACCATTTTCTCATTTAGATCTCAAAACACTTAAGTTTGTTTTAATCAAAATGATTTTTTTCGAAAATGAGTTTGTTTTTACCTCTTGTAGGTTACACACATGTTAAAAACGGGGTTATGGTTCATCATCTTGTCAGTTTTTATGTTAGTAAATCAAGTACAAGTTAATGTCCCTGATTTACCATTTTGCCTTCAAGCAACCTCTGTACCACTTGTAACAAATAATCACATGTAGGATCACAAACAATACCACTTGTAGGTATATCTGAACAATTACCAACTGTAGGAATGTCACATCTACATAAACACTTTACCACTTGTAGGATTGATCACAAAGATGCCGATTCATGCATCGCACTTACCAACCTGGAAGCTCCAGCGTAGTCCTTTCACCTGTAATCATTTAAACACTATCAGAAATCTTTCAAACAAAACCTTCAAACATGAATGATGCCGATTCCTGATCCACGATATAAACTTGGGATCTCCAGCGTAGTCCTTAGACTATTATGGGAAACAAACTTCCATCCAAGTCTTTTCAGATTTGATGGCTTTCAATTCTTGCGTAGTGGGGTTGTAAGTTGCCTTTTTAGTTGCATAAAAATCTTTAACCCCCTTCGCTTTCCCATTTAGCATTTTTCCAAAAATCTTTTTAACACTCCCGTTTAATGTTTTCTCGACATCAAATTCATTTTCTCTTTGTAAAACTGATTCGAGAAATATAACTTGAAAGAACTAAATGTAACAAGTTATATTTCCGTTAAATTTGCAAATACAGTACATTAGGTTGAAACTAAAAACTGATATATACATAGGTTAGAAGCTCTGATACCACTTGTTACATTTAGTTTAAACAACAAGTTTAAAACTAAATGTAACAAGGTAAAAGCTGGATCAGTTATGCTGGCTCATTAAAAACCTTACTAAGGAAAAACCCATTGGGACAAAAACTTAGTTAAGGGAAAAAGAGTGCAGCGTGTATAATTCTCCCCGTGAGTTCAACAAACATCTTTCAATCCGCAAAGACCGATCTTGTGTGATAACTGCTCGAAAGTGCTTCTAGTTATAGATTTTGTGAATAGGTCAGCTAAATTTTCACTTGACTTGATCTGGAGAACATCAATTTCCTCTTCTTTTTGCAAGTTATATGTTGAGAAAAACTTTGGTGAGATGTGCTTTGTTCGATCACCCTTGATGTAACCTTCTCTAATTTGAGCTATGCAAGCAGCATTGTCTTCGTAAATAATCTTCGGCTCCTTCTTAGTCTATTCTAGTCTACATGCTTCTTGTATGTGAGTAATCATTGATCTCAACCACATGCATTCTCGACCAGCATCATATAGTGCTATTAGTTCAGCATGATTTGATGACGTTGTTGTAAGTGTTTGCTTAGTTGACTTCCAAGAAATTGTTGCGCCACCATATGTAAAAACATAACCTGTTTGCGATTTTGCTTTATGTGGATCTGATAAATATCTAGCATCGGCATAACCAACAAGCTGAGACTTTTTATCTTTCTGGTAGAAAAGACCCAAGTCTTGTGTCCCACAAAGATATCGAAATATATGTTTTATTCCATTCCAATGTCTGCGTATTGGGTTTGAACTGTATCTTGCTAGTACATGTACTGAGAAAGCAATATCGGGTCTCGTGTTATTTGCAAGATACATAAGGGCACCGATCACACTTAAGTACGGTACTTCTAGACTAAGTACTTCTTCGCCTTCTACTTGAGGGCAATAAGGATCCTTATGTGGATCTAGCGGTCGGACAACCATAGGTATGCTAAACGGATGAGCTTTGTCCATATTAAAACATACTAACATCTTCTGGATGTAGTTTGACTGATGGACGAATGTACCATTTTGCAAATACTCAAACTGCAGGCCGAGACATAAGTTTGTTGTACCAAGGTCTTTCATCTCAAATTCTCTGTTTAATATATTAGCAGTTTTTTCTATCTCTTAAGGAGATCTGATGATATTTATATCATCAACATAGAATGTTATTATAGTGAAATTTGAAAGTGTTCTTTTTATAAAGACACATGGGCTGATTATATCAAATTTGTATCCTTCTTTTTCAAGATATTCACTGAGCCGATTGTACCACATGCGGCCAGATTGTTTAAGACCATATAAAGATCTTTATAGCTTTATAGCACATATATATCGGGGTATTGATTTCAATGCTTCAGGAATTTTTAGCCCTTTAAGTATTTTCATGTAGATGTCATTATCAAGTGTCTCGTACAAGTACGCAGTGACGACATCCATAAGTCTCATCTAAAGTCCTTGTGAGATTGCAAAGCCAATTAGAAATCTAAGGGCTATCGCATCCACTATACAGGAATACGTTTCCTCATAATCAACTCCTGGGATTTGGGAAAACCCTTGTGCTACAAGGCGTGCCTTATATCGTACAATCTCATTCTTTTCATTTCTTTTTATAGCAAACACCCATTTATAAACTACTGGTTTGACGTCTATGGGTGTTCGGACTACAGGTCCGAATACATTTCGCTTTTCAAGCGAACCTAACTCAGCCTTTATGGCCTCTTGCCATTTTGGCCAATCATTTATGTGCATGCACCCTTCAAGAGTTTTAGGTATGTAATCATTTTCATTGATTACATCCATTGCTATAGCATATGAGAACATATCATTAACACGTGTTTCATTTCGGTTCCATATTGTACTATTTTGTACATAGTTGATAGAGATCTTGTTCTTGTTTGGTACCACTGTGTCTTCTGGAATTTCATTTTCCTTTGAAATTATATTTGTCTCTTGTGGAATTTCATTTTCCTTTGGAATTAACTAAAGATCCCTAAACGTGATCCTTATTGTAAGCTTGAATTATAAGCATTGATTAATTAAGTTATAAAAAGATAATAAACCCAAGATTGCCTTAAACCAATCTTTTGTAACAAAAAAAAAAGCGCCGATGAGATTCTTTTATAAATTTTTTTAAAAATTCAGTATACTAAAAAACTGAATTTATAAATTTTTTTATAAAAAAATCCCCTCGGTGTTTTTTTTATTAAAAAAATCTGATAACATGTAACTTACATTCCCTATTATCTTTTAGAAAAAAAAAATTGTTACATAATATTTTCTTGAGATTTCTTAATTTAAGTGGGTTTTCTTTATGTCCGTGCATATATATATATATATATATATATATATATATATATATATATATATATATATATATATATATATATATATATATACACACACACACTAGGTTATGACCCGGGATTGCTTCCTAGGCTCGATAAAGTTACTTTTATTAAAAACTATTTATGATTAATATATAATTAAAATCATACAAAAATAAAACCTTCGCGAAAGAAAAAGAGGTACATGATCAAAATGCAAATGTGACATGGTTATAATATAAGCATTAAAATGAGTAATGTAAACCTCAAAAGGGGTTGAAACTTACAAAATTTAGTGAAACTCGAAAGCCCATAATACAAACCGAACGACAAAGCAGGCAAAAGAAACATAGGTAGAACCCGTAACGATCTCGTTCTCCAATCCATATCCACTGTTCTTGTTGTCATTATAGCGTAACCCACTGCAACCATCTGTAACACAAATATCATAGTTGTTAATGGCGAATAGCGACAAATAGCGATAAGGTACCTAAATTCACTAAACAGCTAATCACTTACCTAAATTCACCAAATGTTGGCAGCCTCTCTAGTATCTGCGTCATTGATGCCGAGAAAGCCCACTGCCATAGTCATCTGAACCCAATGTCGGGTCCTTACCAGGTTTTGAATGCTATGAACGATCTTGAAGGTGAAGCTTTTCACTTTTGCAGATTTTAGTGATTCATGTCACTAATCTTGTAATATTGATATTATTTATTTCTAAAAGTGGGTAAATTGAACATTATCTTCAGAAAAAGTAGAAATCAGCAGATAGACCTCATACTTTGTTCAAACTCTAACATCTTAAGTACTAACCTGGCCTCCAAACACAACCTTACTGATTCCATTTGACGGCTGCAGATCAATTCATCAAACAAACTAAAAACTCGGCCATGTGGCATCATCTGTTGTTTTAAAAGAAAAAAATACTATTTAGGGCTAGTTTCTGATGATTGTTAAAATGTATGTAGATCTGAGAATTATAAAAGACCTACCTCCATTTATTCTTGGCCGACGGTACCTCCACAACTCTGGAACTCGATCTATTTTCATAATAGTGGAAAGCTGGTACCATATTCTGGGAAACGTTAATTTGACCAGTTCACTTCACTGAAAAGATTATTTTGATCCGTTCACAAAAAAAAACGACAATTTTGTTTTCTAATATGATAATTTTGAACCCTTCACTAAAAATGCCAAGATGATAATTTTTGAACCATTCACATACATCCAATCATGATAGTCTTTTGACAGAAAGACTAAGTCACAGCCAAAAGGTTTACCCCACATCAAATGACTCTAAAAAAACATGTTAACTTAGTATGTAAATGTAAGTTCTTGAAATCACTTATGAAGGACAACTGAGACAAAATATAAATTGGTAAAATTCTGAACAACCAAAACATAGGGTTCAACAATATAACAACAGATGATATGAATTATGTTGCAGATTAAACCTTAATTTGAGCTTAACTTCTACATGCCTGTTTACTTGGTGCAAATAACTCACTTTATACAAAAACATATAATCCACATTTTATATTTAGAGACTCATGATTGAGTGGATCTGCTGATGCATGTCTAATCTAAATTAAATACCGTAGTTGAACCCTTCTGATCATAGCACTTCTCATTGCAGAAAATAATTCCTCTTCTTCTTGACCTTCCTGGATGAAAAAAAGCAATCAATAACAAAATCAGAAACGGGATTCAGAAATCAGATGTATAACCGAGAAAGCCCTAAGAACAATAAGGCGTATAACCGAGAGCGGGTAAATAAAACGAAAACACATATAAAATCAGAAACGGGATTTAGAAATCAGATGTAGGTAAATCAAAATGAAAACACATATAAAATCTTGTTTTCTAAAGTAAGAACCAATATATAATAGAAATGACCAAAATAAACCCTTTACCCAACGCCCCAATCCACCAATCTCAAACTTTTATTTAAGAAAAGTTGAATCATAACATGTTTAATGCAATAATACTAATAAGTTCCTATAACCTAACCTGAGAGCAGCAGAACCGAGCTAAGCAGCCAATCCAATACCGAATTCACCAATAAATCCGCCTCAAACTTATTCAGATCCGCCAAAGCAGACATATCACAACCAAACGTGATCACAGCAGCTGCCAACGCAGTCAAAACCGTCAAATATACTCTATCGGTTCTTCCGGGATGGCTTTGTCCCCAAAATAAATTATCTACAACAAACCGATATTAATATAGGGCTTTTCTAATGGCACACCCCCTGTCTATCTACACACTTCTTCAATTCAATACGCATCGTATAGGCCTATACGATGCGTATAGAATTGAAGTAAAAAACATGGCAGACTGACAGGTGCAGGTTATGTCTGGCGGCGGGCCTGATACGCATCATATAGGCCTATATGATGCGTATCAGGCCGCTGTTTTTTTGAATTTATTTTTTGTTGTGTTGTGTCGAATGCGAACCCGAGAAACGAAATGGATTTCGAGCAGTTGGTCGATGATATGATTGATAAAAGAAGCGCTTTTATCATGTGTCATATTAGATGTGTTATGGTGAGATTTTTTAAGTTTGCACAGTGAGAGAAAAGACCAGCACCTCTGTCAGTATTGTCCTTTAAATTCGCATAAACATATATTCGTTTCATAACCTCCTCCTATAAATCAACCACAACTCACCCGATACGTCTTCTTTGGATCACACATGATAAAAGCGCTTCTTTAGACAATATGGGATTATGTTCTGTTTCTTCAAGATTTACGTCTGATGTCAAAGTTTGATCACATTTGACTTCATCGGTGGCAGTCCAATGACTTTCTTGAGTCACATATCCGACAATAGGGCCCACGGATCTTATGCCCACCCGAGACCGACCTCTGAATCATCATAGAAGACTTGTCGGGTTCTTCTGCTAGTGGTCGGGCTTCCAATGCTCACACAGGGTGATAAACAACGCTGATATCATCATAGAAGCGTTGGGATTCAAGGGTTTATGAGTCAAAGTTAACATTCAGATTCAGAAAGCAGATGATTTTGTACTTGGTTTATTCTCCTTTAATCTATTAGAACGATCCTTGTTTTGTCACGTACATGCGTTTAATTCCCAACATCCTTGTAGTGTTTAGAATGTTTGAAGGAAATGTTGGTTCAATACAACCGGTTTCTAACTTTATGCTTGCATCCACCACAGTGAATATTAACTTTGTTGGAATCTACGAAGAAACTGTTCGATTTCACGGTGAGTGGAGAAATTAGCGACGGAGAAACTATTTGTATTTGTGGATTTCGGTTGGTTCAGAAACTTAACAAGAGAAGCAACTAAAAAAGTGGTGAACGGTATTTAACGTACACACCACATTCGAAGATCCCTGATTGAGAGAAACTTCTTCGAGCTAACCGCCGATATCTCATCCTTCTGTTGTTCAGTACTTGGTTTATTCTCTTTTAATCTATTAGAACGATCCTTGTTTTGTCACGTACATGCGTTTAATTCCCAACATCCTTTTAGTGTTTAGAATGTTTGAAGGAAATGTTGGTTCAATACCACCGGTTTCTAACTTTATGCTTGCATCCACCACAGTGAATATTAACTTTGTTGGAATCTACGAAGAAACTGTTGGATTTCACGGTGAGTGGAGAAATTAGCGACGGAGAAACTGTTTGTTTTTGTGGATTTCGGTTGGTTTAGAAACTTAACAAGAGAAGCAACTAAAAAAGCGATGAACGGTATTTAACGTACACACCGCATTCGAAGATCCCTGATTGAGAGAAACTTCTTCAAGCTAACCGCCGATATCTCATCCTTCTGTTGTTCAGTACTTCCGAGACGATTCGAGTTATTTCAGTTATTTCTGTTGATTCAGTAATTCAATTTGACCAGGAAATAATTGGAGGTGATTGCTACTTTTAATAAGCTGTCATAGTTGTCAAATTCGATTTCAACAAATCTTTTCCTTTTCCTTTAATTTCTAGAACATTCTCCGTAACATGAAGACGTGTCGGGTTCTTCTACGGAAACGGTGGCTATGCGAAATACAAACCGCAATCTTTTGCGACTATGGGAAACACAATTTTTCTTTTTGAGCTTGATGGATGTCCGTTATCTCACTTGAGGCGGGCATTGTTTAAATCTGAATGTAACTGGATGTTACGTGTAACTTCATTAAACCAAGAACAAACCCTATTTCGAAACACATGTGTTCGTATCAGCGTTGTTTATCACCCTGTGTGAGCATTGGAAACCCGACAAACAGTCTTGACAACTGTGACAGCTTATCTATCTATATGTGTCACATCCATCCTGTTATAGCAATTGATATGATTAATTTTACAGATTTTTTTCTAATTAGCGTTGTTAACTACCAAAAGAATGCATACACAAATAGTTCTAGTGGACGAAGCAAAGAGAACCTGATTCTGTTGTTCAGTACTTTCGTGTGCTAAATACAAAGCCGATTTCAACTTCCATTGATCAAATAATAAAAACCCTAAGAATGCATACACAAATAGTTCTAGTGGACGAAGCAAAGAGACCGCCTTGTTAATTTTAATGAAGCAATGAAGATTGAATCTGCAAACCGCAACCTTTATTGATCTGGAATTGGAGAACCGTTGTTAACAAGAGTATGTTGTTCCAAGATCAATTCCAAGATTATTGATGGTAACAAAAGTATGTTGTTCCAAGATCAATTCCAATTGCAGTTGATGAAACCGGAGCTGTTATCTCGGTTGTTCAGTACTTTCGTGATAAATACAATGTTCATCTTCGTTACGCTTTGCTTTCTACAATTCAAGCAGGCACGGATGCTAAACGTATTGTTATTACATCCGAGACGATTCAAGTGAGTCCTATGAAGCAAGTGTCGGTCTATTCAATTGAGAGGAATCATTGCATTACATCTCCATTGAAAATAAGTGGTTGTAATGATGGAACCCTTGATTTGAAAAAACATTTTTGAGAAATTTATAGTTCAATACGCATCGTATAGGCCTATAGGATGCGTATTACTCGATGATTTTACTGAAATACCCATGGTTTTCTAATAAATTCAGGAGTATTTTTGAGAAAAAAATCAAAGTTTAATACGAATCGTATAGGCCTATACGATTCGTATTAAGCTGATATACGATACAACATAGGCCTATACGATCGTATATGGCATTATTTCAAATTTAGTGTTATCGTGTTTCCCTCGGTTCGACGCGTATACGTCTCGTTTTTTGCCGAACTTTGTCATATTTTGTCGTTTTATTACGTATACCTTCAACATAAGTCGTTTCGGTGCCGTTCAGTTGCGTGCGAATATCTTATTCTATGATTACGTACAGTTTTGTTTGAAATCCACTTGAACTCCATAGTGCCGTATTATATGTATACGTATGTGGAAATATCGTTAGTTGCGTACTTTGACGTATTTTTGCATATTTTGACGTATTCTAACATGTTGTTGCGTATTTAATAGTATTTTTGACGTATTTTAGCGTATTTTAACGTATTTTAGGGTACTTTTACGTTTTTAGCATATTTTAGCGTATTGTAACGTATTTTAGCGTATTTTAACATATTGTAACGTATTTTAGCGTATTTTAACGTATTCCTGGTCAAATCACACACTATAAAGTTTAAACTTATCGTGTGTTGCAGTTTGGAAAGATGACCGAATAGAGATCTGAATAACAAACTGTGGAGAACTTGTTTGCGTTATCCATCAACAAAAGATAAAAATACTCTAAAATTAACAAGGCGGTCTCTTTGTTGCATTATCCATCAATTTGTCACTTTCAAAATTCAAATCAAACGTTCATGTATTACAAGGAATGACCGATCTAAGGCAGAGAACCTGATTCAGATACACAAATTCGATTTCAACAAATCTTTCAAGGTCTTAAGTGATGGACAATTGGTTAAAAGATGTAGAAGAGTTTGTGTAGAGATCTTTACAGTATGGTTTCTCGACAAATGAAGTATTAAAAGATGTTAGTTTCTTGACAGTATGGTTTCTCGACAAATGAAGTATTATCTGACAAAATTCAAAACAATTGTAATCTTCCCAGTAATCATCCATAACAAGGGTGAGCTCGTGTATTGGGCCCACGGATCTTATGCCCACCCGAGACCAACCTCTGAATCATCATAGAAGACGTGTCGGGTTCTGCTAGTGGTCGGGCTGCCAATGCTCACACAGGGTGATAAACAATGCTGATATCATCATAGAAGCGTTGGGATTCAAGGGTTTATGAGTCAAAGTTAACATTTAGATTCAGATTCAGAAAGCAGATGATTTTGTACTTCGTTTATTCTCTTTAATCTATTAGAACGATCCTTGTTTTGTCTACGGAAACGGTGGCTATGGGAAATACAAACCTGACACGAACCACAATGGACTCAGACTCATACTACCCTTGTCGTTCCGTATTTTCTCCTTTTCTAATTCTCGAAGAATCTCATAACGTATGACACATGATAAAAGGGGATGTCTAATGGAACACCTGATTAAGAAACTCCTTCGAGCTAACCGCCGATATCTCATCCTTTTGTTGTTCAGTACTTCCGAGACGATTCAAGTATTTTCAGTTATTTCTGTTGATTCAGTACTTCAACGTATTTTAGTTGGTTTCGAATATACCCAAAGAGATCTGAACCAACCGTAATCCACTTCCGAGACGATTCAAGTGAGTCCTATGAAGCAAGTGTCGGTCTATTCAATTGAGAGGAAACATTGCATGCCTTGAACGAGTCTAGATCACTCGTAATCCTCAACCTACTTTGAAACCGGACGGAATCTACAAAGAAACTGTTCGATTTCACGGTGAGTGGAGAAATTAGCGACGGAGAAACTGTTTGAATTTGTGGATTTCGGTTGGTTAAGAAACTTAACAGGAGAAGCAACTAAACAAGCGGTGAACGGTATTTAACGTACACACCACATTCGAAGATCCTTGCATTAGACACAATTTGTTGTAATTTGTGGATCAACAGAAATAACTGAAATAGTTCTCTTTAATCTATTAGAACGATCCCTGTTTTGAGAACCTGATTCTGTTGTTCAGTACCAACAGAATGCATATACAAATAGTTCTAGTGGACGAAGCAAATGAAACCGGAGCTGTTGTTCAGTACCATCAGCGTTGTTCACTACCAAAAGAATGCATACACAAATAGTTCTAGTGGACGAAGCAAAGAGACCGTTGTGTATCTGAATCAGGTTCTCAAAAAAACCGTGAAATCGAACAGTTTCTTCGTAGATTCCGTCCGGTTTCAAAGCCGATTTCAACTTCCATTGATCAAATAATAAAAACCCTAAGAATGCATACACAAATAGTTCTAGTGGACGAAGCAAAGAGACCGCCTTGTTAATTTTAATGAAGCAATGAAGATTGAATCTACAAACCGCAACCTTTATTGATCTGGAATTGGAGAACCGTTGTTAACAAGAGTATGTTGTTCCAAGATCAATTCCAAGATTATTGATGGTAACAAAAGTATGTTGTTCCAAGATCAATTCCAATTGCAGTTGATGAAACCGGAGCTGTTATCTCGGTTGTTCAGTACTTTCGTGATAAATACAATGTTCATCTTCGTTACGCTTTGCTTTCTACAATTCAAGCAGGCACGATGCTAAACGTATTGTTATTACATCCGAGACGATTCAAGTGAATCATATGAAGCAAGTGTTGGTCTATTCAATTGAGAGGAATCATTGCATTACATTCCTGTTGAAAAACATAATCGATAAATTTAGGGAAAATGGGGTTGAAAGATGATAACCCAACAGTGGAGGATCTCATTCAACAGCTTCGATAAATTAAGGGGTATTCTCAAATAATGTTTTCCTAGATGTTTGAAGACCAACAAATGTCCAAAGTGTTACTTCTTCGTTCGCGTGACGAAAAGCTACCGCGTGACAGGAAGCTACCTTGCAAAAATAAAAAAATTAAATCGACACACTCAATACGCATCGTATAGGCCTATACGATGCGTATTGCTTTTTGGTAGAGGACAATGGCAGCCTTTAGCAGGCATAGAAGTTTGAACCCACCTCAATGCGCATCGTATAGACTTATACGATGCGTATTGAGTGTGTCGATTTAATCCCCAAGGTATGCCAATAATACGACCTTTAATATATAAGTTTTAACCTATAAATTGTTTATTCACCAACTTTTTTAGAGAATCTGATCGCCACTCTTAACATCGGACCACCTGCTACTTTATAACTTTTATAACTTCAGAATATATCTGAGTGACTGAATCTCACTTTTATTTCAGTCAAAGGCGTGATTGAATCAATTAGAAAATACAACTCTATCGAGTCACAAATAGCTAATCACTTACCTAAATTCACCAAATGCTACTGGGTTCAAGAGTTCATAGTGGGCCGAAAGATCCAGCTATATACAGAAACCCCTAACTTTGATCTTTTGCAAACACACAAAAATGCATAACCCGCCGTTCATGAAACCCTAACTTTGCAAACACACAGAAATGCATAACCCGCCGTTCATTTGTGCTATGTGCCGGAAGAGAACTCCAGATGCCGTCGCCTGCGCTGAGAACTGTCGTTACGCAGAGGCACTCAGACTAAAGATACTCAATGGTCTTCAGTTACATCAACTCGCTGAAGTTTTCCAGGTAGATCCTATAGACCGTGCTATTGGCCCACTCTCACCTGACCAGTTGCGGCAATATATAAATTATCTCCAAGATATAGTAACTGCGAGAAGTAACGACCCTGTCCTAGGGGCGATTGGGCCACTACGTGCTCTGAGGCAGACCCTTCTGACGTTAAGAAACCACACCGCCGAGTTGGACGATCAGATAGCAAAGCTACGCGGAGAGTCGGAAAACCTCGACAAGACACTTGCGGAGTTGGCACGAGAGGTGGATCTGAGGGTTGAAGAGTTGAAGCCTGCTGTAGATGCACTTGCTCGCCTGATTGACCCAACAAGAGGAATAGGAGGCCCATCATCATCAGTATCATCTAGTTCAGTAGGTAAGACAGCATCATCTTCACAAAAACACCAGACAGTACCACCAAAACCAGTAGTTATCACTCGTAGATATGGTAATTTTAAAAAACTTGACGGTTTAGTCTAGCAAATTAACTTTACTTTGGTGTCTGACCCGGATTCTTGCTCGCTCTTGAAGTGTGGACTATCACAATTTTTAGTATTATTATACTTTTGACAGCCAACAAAATCATCTATGAATTTCAAATTTGATGGTGCCTGTGTTGTTTGAATGTTATCATGTATGGAATAATGTTAGATAACAGGCTGCTGCTGTGAAGATTGCCTTATGGAAAAAACCGAACACAGTTCATAAAATCTGGAAAAAAAAGCATAAGAAACAATGTTGCGTGCATCAGAGCGCATTATGCGCAATATTCTCGCATCACGTAAACGCATCGCATCAGCTGTTGCGATGCGCTCTCATTAGTGCATCGGGCGCATCACGCATTATGCGCGCATTTTAAAACCAAGGTTATTGATCTATTTGGATTGATATGTAATTGCAGGGTCAACAGAAGAGTAGCATGCATGCACATGCCTGTATGATTTTCCCCGCAGGTGGATAGATATGCAGTTTTGTTTCTCAGTGAAGTTGAACAACCAACTGTTTGGATGCAGTTTCTATGAAATTCTTTCTTAACATGATGTCTACATTTTGGTTAATCTCATATCTGATATTTCGAGATGATGAGAAACGAGTTTCATGTTAAAGTGCAAGTGTGCTTTTAGTTTCTTAAGTAAACTACTAACTACTACTGGAAGGTTTTGTTCTCTTTATTCTTTCTTAGAATTTAGAAACTCATTGTTTAATGTCCATGCTCAAGTGTGTTAGCTCACAAT
Source organism: Helianthus annuus (assembly GCF_002127325.2). Lineage (NCBI taxonomy): Eukaryota > Viridiplantae > Streptophyta > Magnoliopsida > Asterales > Asteraceae > Helianthus > Helianthus annuus. The sequence continues at coordinate 85,632,965 of NC_035435.2, forward strand.
TTCTATCAGTTTTCCCACTGTGATACCCAGCAATATGTTCAACATAGCATAGTACTGGTTTGCAACTTTGCATGGTGTACCCCCTTTTCATTAAGGGGGTGTGTGTGTTTTATACATTTCACGCATTAGAATTTATTGCAGAAGTCTGCTGCTTTTTTGTCGACAGCAATTGCTGTTTTGGTGCGATAGCGAGCTGGGTATCGGTTTTTCTTATTGTAGTGGTGGATTATGTATAAGTTTTATAATGTGCATGTCTATCTATACTATATAATAAAAGAAACCTGTTTTGGGACACTTGTCATTCTCTCATTTAATTGATTAAAATTATTAATAATACTAATAATAATAATATTAATCTAAATTAATACAAAATTATTATTATTAATAATATTTAATCAAATCTAATAAGAATTCATACGAATTCCAAAGTTGATATTAAATAATTAAAAAAAAATCCACCTAACAGTTGGTTAGTGACGATAAGGATTTGCTATTTTATTTTAAGTATATCTAATTTTCTTTTCTTTTAAGTTGGTTATGAAAGTTGGCAGATTGGTATGATTCGAAATATATAAATTTTCCATAAGTTATAGATAAGGTTTATTTTATATAAATTGATTAACTGTATTTTACTTATTTAGATAAGGATTTACTATTTTATTTTAAATATATCTAATTTTCTTTTCTTTTAAGTTGGTTATGAAAGTTGGCAGATTGGTATGATTAGAAAAGCCTTTAAAACACCAAGGTTGGGAAGGGGGGTCTTGAGTTCAAGTCCCACAGACGATAGGGGATTAAAGAAATTAACCGTTCAAAAAAAAAAGAAATATATAAACTTTCCATAATTTGTAGATAATGTTTATTTTATATAAATTGATTGACTGTATTTTATTTTTTACTTATTTATTTTCCTTCCGTTTGTTAGTAACATAACCAAAATAAACTCATTTAATTAACTATCCGAGTCTCAAGCATTATATCTAATCCATTAACAATAATTAAAAAACTTTATGAAGATTCCTTATTAGTTTTGTAATTGTAATTGTTTTGTTTTTAAAGGAGGATAAACAAAAAAAATTAAAGAATCCCTTCTGAAACCGATGCAAACCCTTACGACCACCGATATATTGCCGACAAACAAACTCTTGGGCTGATGCATGCTAACGAGTTTAAAAATTAAACTTAACAAAATTTATAATTGTTACATCAATGTTCATTTTTTAAATACATATCTTGACAAATTTATATGTTAACAAATTACATTATACTTTATTCAGTTATTATTTACCAGTGCAATTCATCTGTTTTATTTAAGATATTGTTTTGTATTATTAATTATATAACATTACATTTATAAACCCGTGTAATACACGGGGTTGTAACCTAGTTGTTATATAAAAAAAATGGTATATTCTTGATAAACACGTCTGAAATTCTAACAGTGTCACCAATTGGTATACAAAATTTTGGTAACATTGTATTATGATGTGCTGCTATGCTGTTATTGGCACCAGGAGTAGTAATGACTTTCACGTTAATGTTTTCTTGTGAACAGACCCTCCCTGAATACCTCTAAATGTCATTTTTTCTATTTAGGGGTTTTTACATATTTTCCCCTCCTAAGATGGCTTATTACATATTTCTCCATACAAAAAAATCAATTACATATATCCCCTCTCTAACACATATATATTACATATTTCCCCTCACTAACCCATATATATTACATATTTGCTCTTTTCATTAAAATTACTCTTATAGAATTACTATTTTACCCTTAATGAGCTTATTAAATAAATATATACATATTTCCCCATTCTAATATCATCAATTACATATATCTTAATTCTTCTACTTACTATTCTTCTCAAACAATACCATAGTACTCATAATCAAAAACACAAACTATCAAAAATGCAAGGTTTTGCATTCATGTTTCATTTATTTTATATTTCATTTTTTTTCTAATTTCTTGTATGTAACAGTTATATATTATATAGATTTGATTCGCTCATTATTCAGTGTGTACGAAATTGATTAAACCCAGTGACAAATAAACTGACTTTTTTCAAAAACCAATTCATTAATAACTAAACAAAAAAAATGTATTACTAATCAATCTTATTAGGTATTATTTTCATTTTTTTAATGTGATGGCTTTTGTTTTGAGAATAAAAACTAATTTAACCAAGCGAAGTTGTTTCATGTTTAGTATTGTTTCTCAGTGGTTAGTGTTTAGCATATATGAAAAGTAGCTTGACATCATTCTTTGGTAAAGATCTGTCAATAAAATTTAAAATAATGCCACAGACAAGCGTATGTTTCTCTCTGAAATCCTATAGTTACTGCAAAATTTGTGCAGTTGTATTTTTTGACTGATCGAAGCTTTCTTTCTTCTGAATATAATCTAGACATGTACCAGATGCAAAGGGGTAAGGAGCGATGTGAACCAGATGCGAATGGAGAAGGAAGCCTCCTCAAATGTTTTTGATTTTAAAATAAGGAATTACAAAAGGGTAAAAGGGTAATCTTTTAAGAAAAGGGGAAATATGTAATTGATTTTAGGAGTTGGGTAAATATGTAATAACGCTGTTTAGTAAGGGGAAATATGTAAAAATCCCCTATTTATATATATTTTTTTATTTTTATTTATGTTAAACAAATGAACAAAAACAAATAACTTATAGATATGTCAGGTTATATGATGTGTGTTTGTGTGAGTGTTTTTGGTGGTTGGACTTTGAAGTTTTATCCATTCCAATTTCCGTTGTTAAGTTCCCTTTGGTCCTTTATCATTCCTTCAATAGTAAGCGATGGCACCGACAAAGAACAAGTTTTTTCTTTTCCTTTTTATTATCGTGCAAGTTAACAATAAAGCGTAATGCTTACGTGTCGCTACATAATGCTAATGTGACGTGATAAAGCCTTCACCGTATAGTCTTAGTCACACTTTTACCCTTCTGTGCTAGTTAGTAAATCTAACATCTTACAAATGCTTGGATGATTACAAGACAAATGAAACGCGTTTGAAAACATTTTATCAGCAAGAAATACTGGTGAGTGAATTCCAGTTTAATCAAAACTAGTTTTATCATTTTACAGCATTGTGGGCAATCCAATAATTACATTTGTTTACATCTACTTTAATTACCACCCACGGTACTGCCAATCCTGACTTGTGGTAATGTTACTACTCACAGTGTAGTAACAAATTTTGTATACAAAACCCCAACATACTGACGATAATTGTAGATTTTACAAATACCCAATCACTTTTAATTATAAGATAAAAACAATTGACGTTTTGTAAAAACAGTTTTCAAAAATAAGGATTAACTCACAAAAAGGTTTCATAAAAAGAGGATTACTCACATTACTAATTTAGGTATTTCATTGTGACTTCCTGGTTATAATCTATTAAATTAAACAATGCACACGCGTTAGTATAATAACCCAATTTACATTAGCTATAGCCTCCCCCCGAGACAGAACTCCAACGACTGAGTCGGGCAGAGCCTAGACATGCGTTACGGAGCTCTAGATCAATCAGGCAGAGTAACTAATACGTAACCAGGGGTTATAATACTTACAACGAGGCAGAGCTTCGCTATTTTAGTGGATATTATGCTCGGGAATTGATTTAGCTTTTAGAGAATTGAGAGAGAATTGCGAGAATGAACGATTTGTGAGGTGAGCCTGAGATCTCCATTTATAGGCCTGATCATTGACCCTGTCGCGCCTCGCGGTGCCCTAAGGTCTGCCCGTCGCGGGCCGCGAGCCACCTGTAGCTAGGGTTTAGGCTTGCCGAGTCAGGTAGTAGACTTGCCACGAACCAGGACACGTGGCACAATGGATTTTCTGGCAAGTAATAGCCGTCGCGCCCCGCGACACCCTAGTGGTGTGCCCGTCGCGGGCCGCCACATGCATTAAAATTTTGTTTTATTTGATTTTTGTTTATATAAGTATATCGGGTCCATTTTTCGTATACGGGGTTTATTTTAGGACATATAGGGGTGTTATAGGGATTTTAGGAGACTTGTTATATCCTCCCTACCTTGTTTTAGAACTCGTCCTCGAGGTCTACTTGAACAGGTGTGGATATTTCCTCTGCATCTCTGATTCAAGCTCCCCAGTGTATTCTGGTCCTCTCTTGGAATCCCATTTTACTTTGACTAGAATTAATCTCTTGTGTTTGAGATTCTTGATCTTTCTGTCTTCAATCTGTAGGGGTTTTTCTATAAACTTAAGTTTCTCATTTACGTCTATGTCCTTAAGAGGTACCACTAATTAATCATCTGCTAAGCACTTCTTGAGATTACATACATGGAATACATCATGTATTCCTGCCATTTCCTCTGGCAGTTGTAGCTGATAAGCTACTGGTCCTATTCTTTTAGTAATCTCAATAGGTCCAACATACCTGGGGCTTAGCTTTCCCCTTTTGATGAATCTAATTATTCCTTTCCATGGCGAAACCTTTAATAACACCTTATCTCTTACTTGAAATTCAACGGTTTTCGCCTGTTATCAGCATAACTATTTTGACGATCGCGTGCTGCTTTTAGTCTTTCCTTGACTTGAATAATCTTGTCCGTTGTTTCTTGTACTATCTCTGGTCCAGACAGTTGCTTTTCTCCAATTTCTGCCCCACAGATTGGAGTTTAGCACTTTCGTCCATAAAGTGCTTCAAATGGTGCAGCATTAATACTGGTATGATAGCTGTTATTATAGAAAAATTCTATTAGTAGTAAATGATCGTCCCAACTTCCTCCGAAATCAATTACACAAGCTCTAAGCATATCTTCCATTGTCTGAATTGTCCTTTTGCTTTGACCATCCATTTGAGGATGATAAGCTGTGGTTAGATTAATCTTGGTTCCCATTGCTTTTTCGAAACTAGTCCAAAAATGAGAAGTAAAGCGGCTATCTCTATCAGAAACAATAGATAAAGGAATTCCATGTAATGAAATTATTTCATTTACATATAACTTGGCTAACTGTTCCATACTGAAAGTTTCCTTCATTGGTAAGAAATGAGCAGACTTGGTTAATCTATCTACAATCACCCAGATTGTATCATTACCTTTTCGTGTCTTGGGTAATTTGGTAACAAAATCCATTGTTATCAATTCTCATTTCCATATTGGCACTTCTAACTATTGCAATAAACCTGAGGGTTTCTGATGTTCAGCTTTAACTTGTGCACATGTTAGACACTTGGCAACATAGGTGGCTATATCCTTTTTCATTCCTATCCACCAAAAATTCTTTCTTAAGTCTTGATACATTTTATCATTACCAGGATGTATCGTATACTTAGACTTATGGGCTTCTTCTAAATTCGGTGGCGTAAGTTTCCTTGTTTGGGTATCCAGATTCTTTTCTATGGAACCTTCAAATTCCATTCGTTCCTTTTTCTAATTCCTTAATCATTCCTTTCAATTTTTCAGTATCATCCTTGATTACTGATTCCTGTAATTTTCTAATATGTTCATTTAAATCTATCTGCAGATTTAATTTAAGAGAACGTACCCGTCTTGGATTTTCATGATATTTTCGACTTAAAGCATCGGCTACTACATTAGTCTTTCCTGCATGATATTAGATACTGTAATCATAATCACTAAGAATTTCCATCCAGCGTCTTTGTCTCATATTTAACTCTTTTTGCCCGAAAACATATCTTAAACTCTTATGATCGGTGAAAACGAAAAACTTACTACCGTAAAGGTAATGTCTCCAAATTTTAAGGGCAAAAATTATGGCTCCTAATTCTAAATCATGGGTTGTATAATTTTCTTCATGATTCTTAAGTTGTCTAGAGGCATAGGCTATAACCTTTTGACGTTGCATCAACACACATCCATAACCTAATTTAGACGCATCACAATAGACTACAAAGTCTTCAGTTCCTTCTGGTAACGCTCGTATGGGTGCGTTGGTTAATTTCTGCAAAAAGAATTCTAAAGGCTTCTTCTTGTTTTGGTCCCCATTCAAACTTAACTGATTTACAGGTCAGTTTTGTTAAGGGAATGACTATTCTAGAGAAATCTCGGATAAACCGTCTATAATAACCGACCAGTCCTAGAAAACTTCTAACCACCATTGGTGATTCAGGGACTTTCCATTTAGTGATCGCCTCGATCTTTGTGGGATCCACATGAATTCCTTCATGATTGGCTAAATGTCCGAGGAATTGCACTTCTTCCAACCAAAATTCACATTTTGAGAATTTAGCATAAAGTTTTTCTCTTCTTAACAAGGTAAGGAGTGCATGCAGATGCGCTGCATGTTCCTTTTTACTCTTAGAGTAAATGAGAATATCATCTATAAAGAGAATTATGAATTTATCCGGATATGGCTTACATATTCTGTTCATCATGTCCATAAATGCGGCTGGGGCATTGGTTAAACCAAATGGCATGATTGTAAATTCATAATGGCCATACCTTGTCCTAAAAGTAGTTTTAGGAATGTCCTCTTCCTGTACTTTCAATTGATGTTATCCTGAGCGTAAGTCGATATTAGAAAAGAATCGAGCTCCTTGCAATTGATCAAATAAATTATCGATTCTCGGTAATGGGTACCGATTTTTAATCATGACCTTGTTCAACTCTCGGTAATCGATGCACATACGCATTGATCCGTCTTTCTTTTTGACAAACAAAATTGGTGCTCCCCATGGTGATGAATTAGGCTGTATGAATCCTTTCTCCAGAAGTTCGTCCAACTGTTTCTTTAGTTATTGCATTTATGCTGGTGCCAAACGGTAATGTGCCTTGGCAATTGGTGCTGTCCCTGGTAGCAGGTGAATTCTGAATTCAACCTCTCTATCTGGCGGTAGCCCTGGTAGCTCTTCCGGAAACACATCGGAGAATTGAGATACTACGGGAATATCTTTCAATTCCTTTCCTTTAGTGTTAAAGATTATGGAAATCATATACACTAGTGACCCCTTTCTTGCATAACCTGCTGTTTTCATCCCAGAGATGAAGTTCGTGGATCTAGTTGGCTTATTTCCTTTAATTGTGATCTTTTCACCCTTTGGTGAATTTACTTGTATTGACTTTTGATTACATAGAATACTGGCTTTATTGGCTACTAACCAATCCATTCCTAATACAATATCAAATCCAGCCAGATTCATTGGGTAAAGATTATCAATAAAATTATGGTTCAGAATTTCTATTCTTGCTCCCTGCAAGATTTCAGTAATCTTAATGAATTCTCCATTTGCTGTCTCTACTAGACATTCTTGTTGAAGTTTAGTTAATGGTTGGTTGAGAAGTTTTCAAAATGAAGTATTAATAAAACTTTGGTTCGCACCAGAGTCAAATAATACTTTAGCAAAAACATCATTAACTAAAAACGTACCGGCAATTACGTCCGGAATCATCTTCGCTTCTTCGGTTGTCAGAACAAATGCTCTAGCATTTTTAGTAGTCTTGTTGTTCATGGCTGGAGCTAGTTTCGGACAGTTCGGCTTAATATGCCCCTTTTCTCCACAATTGAAGCATACTCCATTGCTGGGTTTCTTCCTACAGTCTTCTTCCTTGTGTCCCGGTATTTTGCAAAAGTTGCAGTATGCAGAACATTTTCCCGAATGCTTTTTCTTACAAGACTTACAGTAAGGTGCAGAAGTAGAACCTACGTTTTTCCCACGGTTAGAATTACCGTAGCGAGATTCTTGGGTAAGCTTTTGGACTAGATTCTTCCTCTCGTTTTCTTCTTGCGTACGTACTAGTTCATCAGTCAAGGTATTTGCTAGTTCTACAGCTTCTTCTATGGTTTGTGGTCTAGCTGCCTTGACTACATGTCTAATCTCATTGATTAATCCCCAAATTTCGGGAGATTAGTACTGGTTCGGGTGATGCTAGGGTTGGCACTATTCAAAGAATACGGTAGTGTAACCCTTGCAGTATACTCCAGTCATTCTAAGGTTAAAGAATTTATTAGCTATCTGTTCTTTTTCATTGGGAGGACAGAATTTCCTTTCAACCATATTCTTAAACTCAGTCCATTCCATATTATAAACTCTATCACTTCCCCTAGACTGGAGAATAGTGTTCTACCATTCTAAAGCTGCATTCTTAAAAAGATTGGAAGCAAAAATTATTTTATCCTCTTCTGCACATTTGCTTATTTTTAAGACTGCCTCAGTCTTTTCTATCCAACGTGGAGCTGCAATGGCTTATTCATTGCCCGAGAATTCTATTGGTTTGCAAGACCAGAATTCTTTGTAAGAACAACCATAAGACATGGTTCTTCTTCTTTTTGGAATAGGCAATTGAAGTAATGGTTCATTGTTTACGCTGTGACTGGGTTCAGTAGGTGGTCGTTTACTTCCACTGTTAGTCTTATTATTTTCTGCTTCCTTAACCGTTTTGATAATATAAGGCATAACGTCTATAATTTCTTGTGCCACTATATGTTGGATGGCACTGTTATCTAATTGGCTCCCGTTATTATCGTTATTTGGGTTTTCCTAATTCACTTCGTTGTCCATCTGGATTATAAACATTTACCAAGTATTAATATCACAGAACAAGATTTAATGTGAACACAAACAAACACATTGATCAAAATCGTCGTGCATTGCGACATTTACTCTATTTCATATATATATATATATATATATATATACATATATAGTGGAGGATTCAAATGAGAAGAATTTTTTGTAAGAATAAAAAAGAACAAACTTCAACCAATAAGAATGTTTTATTTTACTTCATTTAATTTTTGTATTTAATATAAGTGTAAGGGTATATTGGTAAAATTAGATAGATCATTAATTGTAGTCTTCCTTTTTAATAGCTAATTAATTAAATTTGTAACTTATTTTCAAAAAAAAATATATTTTTTTCAAAGAAGAAAAAAATTGATTTAAAGTGTAGGATAAGTTATGAGGTGTGTAGGATGAATTTCGAGTTGTGTAGGATAAATTTAAAAAATGTGTAGGATAAATTTTGATGTTTCTAGGCAAAAATTTTTGTGTGGAGGATGATAATCTTTATGACTAATTAATTAGTCAAAAAGAATAATAAATGAGATGAGAGAAAACTATTTAATGTTTTACAATTATACCCTTTGTTCTTTTTTTTTCTCAATTTATTTTGAACCTCCCTCTACACACACACACACACATATATATATATATATATATATATATATATATATATATATATATATATATATATATATATAGGGGGAGGTTCATTTGAGAAGAAAATTTAGTTGAGAAGAAAAAGAAGAAAGGGTATAATTGTAAAATGTTAAGTAGTTATTCTTTAATTTCATTTATTACTGTCTTTAAGTAATTAATTACTCATAAAAACTATCATTCTTTACACTAATTTTTTTTTGCCTACACACATAAAAAGTTACCCTATACCTTTAGAAATTTATCCTACGCATATTTAAATTTATCCTACATAACTCGTAATTTATCCTACACACCTAGTAAGTTGTCCTACACTCTAAATTATTTTTTTTTATTTATTGAAAAAATATATATTTTGGAAATAAGTTACAATTTTAATGTAGTTTATCTATTAAAGAGGAAGACTAGAAATTAATAACTTATGTAAGTTGACAAATATACCCTTATATTAAAATTACATGCAAATATTAAATGAAGTAAAATGAAACATTCTTATTGGTTGAAAGTTCTTCTTTTTTCTTCTTACAAAAAATTTCTTCTCATTTGAACCCTCCACTATATATATATATATATATATATATATATATATATATATATATATATATATATATATATATATATATATATATATATTACAAGCTACAACTGGAATTTAAAATACACTACTAGTTATGCATCAGTAAGTATTAGGTTATCTATTTTAGCTTTTTTTTCAAACTACACACACACACACACACACACATATATATATATATTATTGTGACTAGGGGTTCATCCAGTATTGCATATTTCGCTCGTCGTATTTCCAAACGAGCCTCTCCCCAATTTGCCTTATTCTTTCTCCTTCATCTACTAACTCCACACCAAATGTGCGGAGTTCTTGCACGTTTTCGGTACTCACGGGTGGTGGTGGTGCTGGTATTGGGTCTAGAAACTGGGGCATCAGTTCTCCATATAGGTATGAGTTTTCTAGTATTTCCCGAACGTACTGATCGACATCCCAATATGGATCTAGAGGGTCAAGGTTAGGGTATGGCGCTACAGGGTTTGGTATGGGTTCCTCTTGTGGGTAAAGTTCTCGATAATCCCTATGGTCATCTCCCATGGGTCATAAGCTAGAGGATTTGGTGCTGGGACTCTAGGGATTTCGTTTGGGTCGAAGGCGGGTATGGGAACCTGGTATCCTGGGTTAAGTTCTATTTCCATGGGTTGAGTTGGGAACAGTGGTAGTGGCTGTGGTGCAATGATTTGTTCTAAGTTTGGGTCTGCGACAGTGGTAGCTAGTATGTGAAAGTTGGTCAATCGCCTATTGATTATGTCTTGGGTCTGGGCATTCATCTCCCTATTTGCTGCTGCTAAAGCCCGTTGTTGCTGTAACTTCCTCATTCATCTCCCCGACTAAACCATCCTCTCTTTTGGGTGGGGAATGGTTCTTCGGATTGCGCCTTAAATATGAAAATCCCCTCTTCTGTGTCAGCTGAATAACCCGAAGGAGTAGGCTGGGAGGAAGTTCCTTCAGCTCTAGGAGAATTAGACAGTTGACGATAGGCATCTGACGGATCTTGATCACTTATACTGTAAACTAACAAATTGTCAAATAACACAAAACAATAATATACAGATATGCACGTAATTATGTAGATTATCTCCTAACATAATGGATAAAATTTTGGTGCCAGTAGAACATTTCTGTGGCTGAAATCAGTGGATGTAGCTCTGATACCACCTCCTGTCACAACCCCCGACCCCTGCCCCGGGAGGCAGGCGGCCGCGAGCTACTCAGAGCCGGTGGTATCGGTGTTTAGGAAATAGTTTATCATAGTTAAACACCACATTTTATGATCATAAATACATGGGAAATTCCCAAGTTTCCATTACTGTAAGTCCCGAAAATCCGGATCAAACAACGATATCAAACAATCACCAAGGATGGGCGGAATCCAAACTTGATGATCTTCAAGAAATAATCAAGAACAATATGAAGATTTGAATATTCAAAGGCTTAAACTTGCATACAAATCAATTGTCTAATACAAGTTTCTAAAACCAATGAACTAACTAACCTTAACCCCTAATTTCCATTAACTATTTATAGGGAGGGTTTCCCCCTAAACCCTAGGCCCATAATTACCCCAAAGCCCACTCTAATACCCCCACTTCTAGAAGCTTGATCCATTTAGCAACAAACCTACTAATCCATAAACCTATAGGGCCTAACAATCTCCCCCTAGGTTTACTGGATTAGTTGTTGAATCCGTTTGGAGGACCACCTTGCAACGGAGCCGGATCATCAAACAAACGATTCTTGATTACGATCTTGAACTTCTTTTCCATCTTAGCTTTCAACAGATGCCAGCATACCCACATCACTTTGTAGTTGTTCGATCGCCTGATCTTTGCCTGATATTTGAGCCTGCAAAGATGAGATCGGTGATTCTTTCAGGGCAGCATCTTCTTCTAACACAATCACTCTTCTTTGCATCTTCGCTACACCAACAGCCGTATCATTATCACTATCACATTCTTCAATAAATTTCATTTCATTAGCTGCAAAGAGCATGGCTGCTTCATCATGCTCAGAGAAACCGGCACCACTGGAACTTCCTACATCGAACCTGATGCCGCTTGAGCTTCTGGTTGCAAATGAGTTGTTTCAGGCAGATCGAAATCAAAATCGAAATCGAAATTAAAATCAAAATCGAGATCTTGTGTGCTTGTTTCTTGAGTAGCAGCAATGACTTGTGGATCGGTGGACATAGTAGTCTCTGGTTCTGAGCTTGGGCCAGTAGAATGAAAATCAGGAGCTGTTTCGGTTCTTCATTTCTTGTTGGATGCTTCTTCAGCATCATCTGTAGAATCATCTTCAGTTTCAGGAATAGATATGGAAGGAGGGTTTCCGATACTATCCTTCAAGGACTCAATCAGGGCTTGTAAGATTTCTTCAGTCATTAACGTTGATTTTCAAACAGGTTCGTCAGCTTTCTCAGAGACAATCACTTCCACATCACTGATGTCGTCAGATTCTTCTTCATTCAACTCTAACACTTTAGCTTCTATCTCAGCTTTAGCAGCAGCACTCATGAGTTGCTCGTCATGTTCTTTGGCAACTGTGGCATTCAAGGGCTTTGGTTTGAAAAGTATAGGAACCTGCAAACCTTGTAATTCGAATAAGTGGTCTGGGAAGACAATGAGAGGATCTAAAATGCTTAGAAAGAGAAAAGGGCCGAAATATGACTCGAAAGAGAAATGGTTGACAATTTATAGTGTTTCGGATTGGGCCTGATATCAAACGGCCAAGCCCCAACTCGGAATAATGGTCCGAATTACATTCGAGAGCAATGGGCCGGATCTGATTCGTTTTATCTGAAATAGTGGGCCCCAATCCGAAATAGTGGGCCAGACTATCACTTTAATGTTTTGCATTTTCAGGACAGAAAACATCTTTCTCAAAATCAACGATCCAACCAACCGAGCAACATTTTTTAGCAAAGAGATAATCAAAACAAAACAAATTAATAATAGAAAACTAATGGAGGAGTAATATAGGGAGAACCTGCCATGGGAACAAAATCGTTCTCGAACTGATTAAGGGACACTTTTCAGCTCTTCGTTTACTTAGGCTGGTCTACGCAATTGTTGATATGTTTGTCCTCTTAAATCCACCGCTCAAACTTCAACTTTTTGCTTTGTGATACGCTTTTAGGTAGTTTTATACTGCGACATCTGTGTGTCCCATTCCAAGGCATACCCCCGTGATCAAGGTAAGCACAACGGTTCATCGTAGCAGGTGAGTATACTGAGATCATCCTTTTATTATATTTTTTATTTTTCAACGCCAGACTTCCTGGTGAACAGGTCAGTACTTCCGTACAGCAGAGAGACCAGAGAAGTTCTGACGAAGGCGAGACAGATACCTTTAATGGTACGGATTTGGCTTTAATAGCATGCGGAATTCTTTTTTTAATGCCAGACTTCCTGGTGAACAGGTCAGTACTTCCGTACAGCAGAGAGACCAAGGAAGATCTGACAAGGGCTCTTTTAGTAGGATATCCTAACTGTGTCCAGGTCAGTACTTTCGTACAGCAGAGGGACAACCCTGATATCCCGGATGAAACATCAGCATAAAGACCCGAAACTTCAGATGTTGGCTATCTATCAACGCAGGATTTAAGACCATGAAATCATACACCGTTGGTTTGTTACCCACGAGATGTCCAGTCCATTATGTTTGTATCACTTTTGCCTCTTTTTGCTTTTCGAGCGGCAGACCTATCAACACATCACAGTGGAGCCTAACCTGTTTAACATTGAAACCTTACGTGTGTTAATCAAGTTCTTTAACACGAAAGCTCATTTCATTTCCCAGCAACTTTTCTCCCCCTAAATTTGTACAGAAGTAGAGTACTTTATGCCCAAATTTACCAGACGGAAACACATAAAAACCCTTTATTAACATTTACAAGAGTTTTTTTTTTATTATTGCTCAGTCGGTGAAGCGAATCATTTTCAAGAGGTCTACAAGCACATTGAACCTAGAGATGCTGACAGGTTTAGTAAAAAGATCCGCTGTGTTAGCATCAGTATGGATCTGCTCAAGTTTAATAAGACCTCTGTCAAAACAATCTCTTATGAAATGAATTTTAATGTCAATGTGCTTGGTTTTAGAGTGAAAAATAGGGTTTTTAGTGATCTGGATGGCGGCATCGTTATCACAATAAATAGTTGTATCAAGATAAGTCAAACCGTAATCTTCCAATTGATGCTGCATCCAAAGAACCTGGGAGCAGCATGCAGATGCTGCAACGTATTCGGCTTCCGCTGTGGAAAGAGATACTGTCTGCTGCTTCTTGCATTGCCAAGATATGAGCCTTTCTCCCAAGAACTGACATCCAGCTGATGTGGACTTCCTATCCCTGTCAGTTCCTCCAAAATTGCTATCTGAAAAGGCAAACAAATCAAAGTTCGAATCTCTGGAATACCAGAGTCCAAGTTTAGGAGCTCCCTTCAAATATCTGAAAATTCTTTTAATAGCAGTTAAATGAGTGAGTTTGGGGTTAGCCTGATAACGAGCACACTGACACACGGCGTACAGAATGGCTGGCCGACTGGCAGTCAGATACATTAGTAACCCGATCATTGAGCGATACAGTGTCTGGTTGACAGGACTTCCTTCTGGATCCTCAGTTAGCAATGGCCTTTCTGCAATTGGGGAGTCACTCGGCTTTGAGTCTCTCATGCTAAACTTAGCAAGGACGTCAGTTACATATTTACTTTGATGAATTAGTATTCCTTGATTATTTTGACGGACTTGCAGACCCAAAAACATCGTCATTTCTCCTAAGGAACTCATTTCAAATTTTTTCTTCATGACTTCTTCAAATTCCTTGCAAAGATCATCATTGGTCGACCCGAAGATGATGTCGTCAACGTATATTTGCACAAGGATGATATCCTTGTCAACACGCTTGATGAATAATGTCTGATCGATCATTCCTCGGGTGTATCCATGAGCGAGCAAATGTTCTGTTAGAGTTGCATACCATGCACGAGGTGCTTGATGCAAACCATACAAAGCCTTGTCTAACTTGTAAGCATACCCTTCCTTTTCTTTATCAACGAAGCCCTGCGGTTGAGCGACATAGATTTCTTCCTTGACTTTTCCATAAAGAAATGCCGTCTTAACATCCATTTGATAGATAGTAAATCCCATAAAAGATGCAAATGCCAAGAAGATACGAATGGCTTCTAGACGAGCGACTGGGGCATACACTTCATCATAATCTAGGCCTTCAACTTGACTGAATCCTTGGACAACTAATCTGGCCTTATTTCTCACAATCACACCCGAATCATCTTGTTTGTTACGGAATACCCATCGTGTGCCAAGGGCCCTTTTTCCTTGGGGCAGCTTCTCTAGTTTCCATACTCCAAGCCGTTCGAATTGATTGAGTTCTTCATGCATTGCATCGACCCATCCAGGTTCCTGCAAGGAAACATTAATATTTTTAGGCTCAATCTGTGATATGAAACACGAATGCAAGCATGTGTTGATGTCTCCAGATTTGCTGCGGGTTTGAACACCAGCAGATACTGGGCCGATGATATTAGTGATTAGGTGACTTCTCTGAACACGTTGCGGAATTGCTGTTGCAGGAGCTTGCAGATTAGTTTGCAAATTTGAAAAGCTTCTGGAAGCTATTCCAGATGGCTCCCCCTCACTTGGTGCTGTGGTGCTGATCACATGTGTTTCTATAGTGCAGTCAGACGGAATTGAATCTTGAAATAGAGGAGCTCCCTGAATATTTGATGGAACGGAAGAGCCTTCCGTGTTGTTGGTTTCACTGTTTGAGTTCTCCGTTGAGGGTTCAGGATGTGAAGCCTGAGTGGATGATGAACTACTTGCATTTTCTTTGTCAAATCCCGATGGATTCACAGTAAGATTTCTGATTAGATTATGCAATGGCACATTCTCATCTTCATCTTCAACAGGAGTAGGCATTTCTTCTGTTAAATTCTCTGCAACAACAACTTTGTTAGACAAAATAGGAAACGATTTAAACAGGGAGGAATAGTCATATAGCCAGTCAGGGCCAATGCGAGCGTCTTTTGGATTTTCTTCAAGCCAGTCTACATGATATGCTTCCACAACTTGCTTTTTGACCTTGTTGTACACACGATAGGAGGTATTCTTAGCATAACCAATGAAGTAGCATGGATCTCCTCGAGCTTCAAATTTTCCTTTGGAGTCCATGAGAAGAAGAACGCATGGACAGCCGAAAGTGAGAAAGTGTTGCACCGAGGGTTTTTTACCTTCAACTATTTCATATGGAGTTTTCATGTAACGCTTGTTAATCAAAGCATGATTCTGAACGTAGCAAGCCGTATTTACTGCTTCAGCCCAGAATATAAGTGGAAGTCCTGAATCTATCAGCATTATGCGAGCAGCTTCGATGAGAGTACGATTGCGTCTTTCTGCAACCCCATTTTGTTGAGGCGATCTTGCTGTGCTAAATTGACGATCGATTCCCTTGAGGGCACAAAATTCGTTCAGCTCAGCATTCTTGAATTCTGTTCCATTGTCACAGCGAATAATCTTCACACGTTCATTTGATTGATTCTCCATGAGTATTACGAATTTCTTTATTAAACCAGTTGTCTCACTTTTCTGCTCCAAGAAGAATACCCAAGTAAAACGTGAAAAATCATCTGTGATGACCAGACAGTAAGCCTTTCCTCCGATGCTGAGAACATTGACTGGACCAAATAAGTCCATATGCAGAAGTTCCAAGACTTTCGAAGTGGTGTGAATAGGTTTGGACTTATGAGGTCTGCGATGCCGATTCAAATTTTTCGTGTTCAGGTGACCCAACCGACGGTGCCACAGCATAGCATCATGTTCAGCAATTTCTGAAAACAAACAAGTAACTTGATCAGTAGGGGCTTTGTTCATATCGATAACGTAGGCATTTCTTCTTCGTTCAGCTTCTATCAGAAACCAGTCTTCAGGTATGAGGATTCCTGGTTTCAGGATGACACACCCACTCTTAGTGAACAGAACTTCCATTCCTTTGTCACTGAGTGCTTTGGAGTGTGCTTTTTCTTGGAAGAACCTGCTTTACAGCTGTCAGCACAAGAGTTAGTATCCTCAACTATACCCTTGAGCTTGGGCTTAGTTTGCTTGAGATTTGAGGTTTCCCTTTTTACATTCTTCCTTCTTGGCCTTCTGTTTCTACGTGATCACTTTCTTTTAAGGGGAATAGAATTAGTTGATTCTGTTACATTGAGGTTACTGTTGGGATTAATAGGTGAGCTATCTGTAAAGATTACTTTCACATCTTCCTTTTCTGTAGAGATCATGTCATCAGGAGTGTTGGATCGTCGTTGACCCTGAATGAGTCGATCAGAAGAGTCGTTTTCCAATTCAAAGGCGGAATCAGTGAATTAGATGCTCAAACTAAATATAATGCTTCACTTTATTGATTCTGATAATGTTTACAACCTGGAAGCAATTCGGCAGCACTTCGTTACAAGTTCCGAGCCGTTACAAATGAATCAACCAGTCACCTATTTATAGAATTCTGGAACCCCTTATACGTACATGTCACAAAAGCGGTCCAGGAGGTTGTGTGGGTCGCTTTTATGGACAATGTCCATATAAGCGGTCCAACATGCTATACAACCACTTCTCGTTTCTCGAACCTCGTGCACTGGTTATTCTAACCTATCCTATCCTATAACATGATACAAGACGAAGTCAATAGACGTAATGCACCAACAGACTCCCCCTCGGATATTGACGAAGTCTTCAGTGAACATTCTCTGTTATGCCACCTCTTCAGTCTTGATCATCTTTGCCAACTTGTTCAGATTGTAACAATCTTCAATCTTTCTCATTGATCATCTTCATCATCAGTAAGCTCCCCCTCTCGTCAAGCTTCCATGCTTTTAGGGATCATCACCTTGCTTTTCAATTACAAGCTCTGCTTCTCTTTCAATTTATCTTCAGACTCCCCCTTAGACTCAGCTCTTCGGGATCGTAATCTGAATCTTTCCTGTAATTCTCAAATATTCATAAGTAACAATATTTTCAAATTCATTAAACATGTTCTCTAACATACTCCCTGTCAACAAACTTAACAGATATAGCAATATCAAGAATCCAATTCCCTCACAAATTATCATTCAAGTTCAAATTAATGACCTTGAAGATATCACAAATGTTTTTGAAAATTTTCCAAGAAATTTCAAGTTTCAAATTAATGAACTTGTTTTGGTTTCAGAAACACAATCAGCATACTAAGATTTTGAAACTTAGCAACTCAGACATCGGTTTATCGAAAATAACGCAGAAATCAAAATCTTTTTGTATTTTCTGAAAATATAAAGCTATAAAGAAATACATACAAACATATTTACAAACAATATTTTTGTTTGAGTATGCGTCAGAGGATCATATCAGTTTTTGACAAGTCACAAGTACCGTTGAGCTTAGTTACACATTAAGAATTAAACAATTCACTTAGATTGTCAATATACTGATCCACTTAAATTTTCATACAAATTTCAACTAATTCAGGATACGATTTAGATGTTTTAAGACTTAAACTCATTCATGTGTCCCACCTCTTGAATATACTCCCGTATCCAGAATCCCAATATTCAGT
The DNA here is from genome assembly GCF_002127325.2 of Helianthus annuus. Lineage (NCBI taxonomy): Eukaryota > Viridiplantae > Streptophyta > Magnoliopsida > Asterales > Asteraceae > Helianthus > Helianthus annuus. Next base: position 85,651,292 of record NC_035435.2, read on the forward strand.
CTTACAGGTAAGAATACTACAATGATGTCTGTACATAAATTAGGGTATGCGAGAACTGAGGGATCTCAGGTCAGAACTTCCGTTCAGCAGAGAGATATCAGCTTCGACTTTGCAGTGTGTTCCCTTTAGAGAATCTTTTCAGCTACAACAACTGATTATCAATTTTATTGTCTAATCAGCTGAGGGCTTTATGCTATGTTTCAAGCATTTTGGTGAAAGTATTAGCCAGGGACTAGGTCAGAACCACCGTTCAGCAGAAGTCCCGGAATAATACCCCAGACATCATAGAGCATAACCACCTAGTATATCAGAATACGAGACCTTTCAAACGAGATTTCAGGGGTTACCTATATATCCAAGTAGTGTTCCCCACAAAATAAGCAAGTTTTGAATTTAGGTTTATATCCCGAAAAAGCTTACTAAATGTATAAAAACCTATCGACATATCATCAGTGAGACTGCTTAATGCTATTTAATCATTACATTTCTTTAGCATACTGTAACTGTCTACTGATGTACTATCATTTCCTCTTTTTACGCAAAACTCAAATTTTTGATTTTATCATGTTTTTGGCTTTTTCAAATTTTCTAATGTTTTTGTATTTTCTAACAATTTTTCTCCCCCTAAAATGCAAAACCATTAAAGAAATTTGACAAACCGATACTGATAGCTTTGTCTCGCCATCCATTTTCTGCTTCTCATGCTCTGTTACGCAGAAAATATAACGTACCCCCATGATTTACAACCCATTGACTTTGACCGTTAGAAAACCGTTCTTCAACTTGTGAGTAATCATGTTTGTTCCGCCGTGAGGGTTTCAGCATAGTCCATCACCACTTATTCTAAGTAAACTAATATCAACCATCCCAAACATCAATCCAAACCAACACAACTACAAACAAACAATAATCATCAAAACCAACACAAATTCATACAAAACAACACACAAACTCCCTGTCTGTCCAAAACCAGGGATCTTCAATCTCTTCCTGTGCAACACTCTCACAATCGTCATCAGCATATAGCACCTGCACATTCAAATTTTATCAAATACTCAAACAATTTGGCATAAAAGTTTTCAATCAATAAAGATAGATGCCGATTCATGCTTCGCCATTCAGGAAGCTCCGGCAATTCCAACCACTTAATCAAACATGGTGTCCACCCAGGCCTCAGGAGCCTTAGGTGTAACCTTGATTCTAGCAACCTGAATTTTGAAATTTTCAGCCTTAAGCGGTGGAACGTTTGCATCATAAGCAACCACATCTGAATCCTCAGAAGTTGTTTTTGGTTTCCAAATTTGTTTCTGTTTCACATCTTTTATCAACTCAACACTTTTCTTAACAGACCACACTTGACCTTTCGGAGTACCTCTTTTGTAAAAATTTGTTTCTTTCTGAATCTTTTGAGTTTGAACAACATTTTTAGGTTTCCAAATCTTTTGAGGTTTTGTCACACCAACTGATGTTTTCCGACTCCAGGATGTGTGAGAATTCCAGGTCAGTCTAGAGTTAAACCTGTTCGGGTTTGATTTCCAATTTTGATTTGAGGCAAACTTGTTTGTTGTAAACCTCCAAGTTTGTCTCGAATCAAATCTGGTTGACCTCGGTTTCACACTCTCAGATTCTGTGGTTCACCATCAACAGACTTTGGATTTGAACACTTTCGTGCAACATGGCCAATTTGATCACATTTAAAACACACTTTCTTTGTCACATCTTTTGGCTGTTGTTGTTTCTTTTTCATATCCTCAAACTCTGCATTAGATTGTGTTCCAAGTTTGAGTTTTTCTTCTTCAATGAAGCTTTTTCCTTGAACAAAAGTCATTTTTGTCTGAAAATTGGGCCTTTCAGTTCTGTTTTGATTATGTTTCTTCTTATACCCCAAACCGGACTTCATGTTTTTCTTTTTAAAACCAGGTTTGCTATAAGACCCTTTGAAACCTTTACCAGCAAACTTCGACATTTCAGACTTCTCAATTTCAACCATCTTGAAAACTTTGTCAATTTTCTCTGAAATCACATTCTGAATCGGGAAAACCACATCCAAGAATAGTTTGTCCGATCCAATCATGGTATAAACCAATCCTTTTGAATCATCATTCAAATTCTTCTCAGTTTTCGTGTCTTTCAGATATCCATCATAAAGATTTCCTTCATCTTCATCTTGTGATTCAGACTTTCCTTTTAAAACACTATCAACCACCTTACTCACCACCTCTGAATCATCAGCATCATCAGATTTGGTGTAAGTAACATCGATACTGTCAGGTAATTGGTCAGCTATGTTCAAACCCTTTGCCACCTTTTCCTCATCATAAAAAGTATAATTGTCTCTCAATGGTGGTGGTACCTGATGATATTCTGAACCAATACCCTTTTTACAAACATTAGTATCTTTGTTATCAGGTGTGATATTGAAAATACGTTCGAGAATGTACAAAGAGTCATGATAACTTTGAAGTTTTGTAACAATCTTTTCTTTTTCAGCCAAGACTTGTTTAAGATTCGCAATTTCATCAACACGTTTGTTCAATTCAATTTGCTTTTCTTTAAACTGACGTTCATACAAATCTTTAGTAACTAAAGTTTCAGACAAACGTTGATCAAAACTCTTGACTTGGCTCTTCAAAGTATCATAAGCTTCTTGTACTCTCTGACTTGATCGTTTTAAAGAATCATATTGCTTTTGTAATTCTAAAAATCTAGATTCTTTTTCAATGCAATCAACACATTTTGTAGAACATTTTTCTTTCAAAACCATATTTTCTTTTTCAAGATTTTCACATTTTTGTGTTAATTTCTCGACTCTTGATTTCAAATTTTGTTCCGATTCAATTCTTTCTTTACATTTTTCTTTTAAAGCATTTTCAAGTTTATGCATTTCAGCAACTTTTGTTTTTAATCTATCTTCTTTTTCAGTACAGTTTTTGCATTGTTCAATGCAATTCCTGCACTTGTTTTCTTTATCCACAATCACTTCATCATTTAATGAGTCAGAAAATTTTCTTACCTCAGTGATTGACGACACATCGGCTGCCTCTGTCTTCTGTATCTTTTCAATCTTTTCTTCGACATCAATCTTTACCACAGCCTTGACTTCTTCAATCATTTTCTTCAAATCTTCTTCTTTTCTCCTCTTCATCTCTACCACCTTCGGTAGGCTTGCCTCAAAAATCTCTTTCAATTCTTTCATGAATTCTATCAAATAATTTTTGTCAGAGAGCCTTTTTGTGTTGTAAACGCCTTCACTTGGAAACGCATTAGTTACCGCATCAAAGTCAACTTTCGCTGGATCAACCACCGGATTACCATACGGATCCAAATAGCATTCCAACTCTTCACTCCACCTCTCAGCTCTCTATGCTTCTTGAAACGGAGCATACAACTTGCCAATCTCCCATCTTGCTCTGTCTCTTTTCCACCATCTATCATGTTCATCATTTGCAACAAATGCATACCCAACAGCATCTTTTTCCGGAAGAACTTCTTTGCTCCAGTCATATCCTTCATCATCATAAATGACCGCAAGAGCTCTTGATTTCTCTTCCTGTTGTTTTAATCTTGGTGGCTCAGACTTGTTCTGATGGTAAATTGCTCGTTTGTAATAATCTTCAGTGAAAGGATTCTCAGAGTCATCAGCAACATATGAATTACGGCACTCGCGTTTGAAGTGACCTTTTTGTTTGCATTTAAAACATGTCACCTTGGATTTATCAAAACCCAATTTGGTAGATGGCCCTCCAATCGACTTTCTCCCCGTGATTTCCATAAAACGTTGTGCACGTCTAACAGCACTTGCCATAGCCCAACTGATATCCATCAGCTCCATTTCTTCAGGATCTATTTGATCATACTCCTCTTTAGTTAAGTTGGTATTTCCAATCTTTCCTGCAACAAGACCTTCATATGATTCCAATACTGACGCCAAAAAGACCATCTGTTGCTTAGCCGTCTCCTCATTAAGATTTTGTCCATTCTTCAAATCTATCGCGATATTGCACGAAAAATTCGCATTAGACTGATTTGTAGAAGACGTAGAACCAATGTGATAGCCACTGTGAAGACTTTCTTTGTTCACTGAATTCGAGCTTTCAGCAGAAAAAGCTGTTTTTGGAGACCCAGCTTGTGGTATACGACTTCTGTAGTAAATTCCACATTCTGCTGATGCGGTGGAATGTTGACTTTCGATCTCTTCAATTCTAACTCATGGCTTTCAAGCCTTTCAATCAGCAAGTCAATTTTTAACTCCTCTGGCTTAATTGTGTTTTTCAACATAAGTGCGAAATATTGCCATTCCTGATCATTTGGTAATGAATCAAACAATTTATCTACCATCAGATCTTCATCATAACTAATTCCATGCCTTGTCAACTCCATCTTCAAATGTCCAAACCTTTCAAGCATACTACAAACCGATTCATTTTTCATGCAGCTAAACAAATCAAACTCTCTACGCAACAACTTTTTCTTGTTTTTAACAATCTCATTACTCCCAATGCATTTTCTCTCCAAAGCTTCCCATAATTTCTTTGACGTTTTCTCGTTTTCAAGCAGTGAAATGATATCTTCTCTAACTGACTGTTTGATCAATGTTATCATTCTGTATTCAGCCACAACATGCTTTACATCTACTTCTGTAAAATCTTTCTCTTCGATAGCCCCTCCATCTGTTTTCTCTGGTGCTTTGTATTCAGTCACTAACTTTAACCAACTCTCCGGTGCAAAAGCTTTCACCCAACCTTCAAACCTATTCTTCCACCAATTGTAATCTTCGACTTTCATCAATTTCGGTGGTTTTTGTTGACTACCATACATATTTTCAAACTTCAAATTTTCTGATATCTCTTTTGAAACTTCTTTCATCTCAATTCTTCTTTCTGACGATTCGGAAGTAAATGCGTTGTAAAATGTGTTGAAAAATTCTTCTCCATTGTTCGACATCTTTGAATACCTGAAAATCAATGACTTGAACGAAATCAGATTGATCGTATGAGCGAACTCAGAATGTTCAAATAAGCGAACCAGGATTTTGACAAATAAGCGAACCAATCAAATTGAACGAATAAGCGATCCCAAACTATGTCGTATGAGCGGACCAAACTATGTCAGATAAGCGGTTCAGAAAATGTCACTCGAGCGGTTCACAATTATCTTATGAGCGAGTCACAGTAGTCCGTATAAGCGATCCGTACTTGTTCACAAAAGCGAACCACCTCAAAATCAAATAAGCGGTTCAAAAATAAGACCTATGAGCGGTTCATATAAGCGATTCAAGTGTTCTTGGAGCGGTCCAAACTTCAAATGTACCTAAAAGCGGTTCAAACTATGTATGAAAACACGAACCTACATTCGAAGGCTGTTTTGTCCATTTTTAGTTCGAGTTATAGTCTTATAGTTTCAAGGGTTTGTTATTGTCCAATAATACACGTCCTGTGAAAAATTCGTCCGATTTTAACCGTGGAAACTCGTTTAAATCGAAAAAGAAGATGTAGAAGACAGAAAACGGATCAAATTTGAGCTGAACTCTTCTTCCTGTGCTCTGATACCACTTGTTGGATCGTCGTTGACCCTGAATGAGTCGATCAGAAGAGTCGTTTTCCAATTCAAAGGCGGAATCAGTGAATTAGATGCTCAAACTAAATATAATGCTTCACTTTATTGATTCTGATAATGTTTACAACCTGGAAGCAATTCGGCAGCACTTCGTTACAAGTTCCGAGCCGTTACAAATGAATCAACCAGTCACCTATTTATAGAATTCTGGAACCCCTTATACGTACATGTCACAAAAGCGGTCCAGGAGGTTGTGTGGGTCGCTTTTATGGACAATGTCCATATAAGCGGTCCAACATGCTATACAACCACTTCTCGTTTCTCGAACCTCGTGCACTGGTTATTCTAACCTATCCTATCCTATAACATGATACAAGACGAAGTCAATAGACGTAATGCACCAACAAGGAGAATCTTGAGAAAAGGTTTCCATTTTAATTTCTTCTACAGTTTCATCATTTGACTTAACTGTGGAATTGATTTCAATGAATTCCTTTTCCCTAGTTTCCATATCTTCATGAGTTTCTACAGAATAGGACTCTATGGATGTTTCCTCTTCAGTCAAGTCACCTTCTGAGTTCTCGACATTTGATGGTTCTGGTAACTCAGATGATGAGAAGTCTGTATCGAAGACAACTTGACTTTCTTCTCTAGCAATGCTGTAAGAATCTGATTGATTGTCACAATCGGAAACATTCGAAGATTTAAGCTCATTATCTGGAATCCCTGAATCCTCTGATTGATTGCCAAGATCATCAGATGATCCCTGTTCAACAGTAAATCTTTCATTATCACAATTAGTTACTTCAAAATCATCATTGTTGCAGGGAGCGTCTGATGTGTCATTTAATGTCTCAGACGTACAGGTGTGGTATTCCGAATTATCAGAATGGTTTTCTGAGTTATTTGAAACAGATGTTTCGAATTCCTCAGACGACACATCAGACTCTCCTGCCACATCATTCTTAACATTCACAACATTTTCAGCATTTTCAACAAAGTCATTCTTATCACATGCATAATCTAAATAATAGCACCAAATTCATCAGTCTTAGTGGGAACACCCCAAGTCTCAGCAAACCAAGAAAAAACAGTGTTCCAAGCATAAATGCCATTTTTATCAGAAACGACATTATTAGCAGCACTTTGATGTGATTCATCATCCTCCTTAGACTCTTCTTCAGTTCTTACTGACTATGCACACAAACTAGAAAAGTTAGTATTTTCAACAGAATCAGAATTCGATGAACTTTCCTTCATCTCCTCTGCGAGTTTGTTAATCGGTTCCGTTTTTGTTTCAGTTTTGGTTTCTGCATTTATCATGGTTTCATTTTTCTGATCGGACTCATTATTTGCTGGTTTATTTTGAACAGTTTCATTTTTCACAAAACTCATTGGTTTCTTGAAATCTATATATTGACTCCTTTTAGACTTAGATGGATCATAGTCAACATAATCACTAGGTTTGCATACATCATAGTATCATAATTTTCCATTTCTTGCTCAGTGACTGGCAGTCTACAATAATTATGATTATATGGTGGCGGAACCTTTTTATAGCCCAGACCCTTTCCCTTGTTTTCTTGATACGCAAGTTGCACATTACACAGATTCTGGACTGTGGCACTGGAAGTATCAAACTTCTTGATGTTTAACTCGTTCTGTTTGTACTTTCCAGTGAGGAGCTCTAGCTCACCCTTCATAGAGTCACATTCAAGAGTTTTGACTGTGAGTCTATGTTTATAGTCATGAACCCAACATTGTTGTTGGTTCACGTCTCTGTGAAGTTGAGCTATGTCCTTTTTAAGTGCTTCAATCTTCTCATAGAGAATTTTGTTATTCTCTCGAAGACTGATGTACTTTCCCATCGCAGTATTATAATCGGTAATTAATGCTGAATTTTGAGATCTCAGCAAAGCAACTTTCTTCCTACAGTGTTCAGTACATAAAAGGGAGTTTACCGTCTCAACGAGTGACTTCGGTTCCTCGGTCATGGCCATCAAGCAGTGATGAACCTTGTCCACAGCAGCAGATTCAGACAGCTTCATAGATTCCACTTGAGCAACAACATCAGCCCAGTTGAAACCATTTTGCTCTTGAGCGATCAAAGCTCTTCCAGCTCCAGAGTTACTCTGTCCACTTGAGGTAACAGTTTCTGCAGGTGTAACGGGAACCATAGACCTCTCTTTGTTCCATGCTGCAGCAGCCTGAGTAGCTTCATACCCTGTCATAACCTTCTTGTAATCCCTAGCAAAATGCCCTGGTTCATAGCACCTGTAGCACCTCAGCTTGTTTTTCAGAAAATTTGGACTAGCACGCATAGGACGACGCCCATATCTTTTTGCAAACTTGTCAGCTTTAAAGGCTGACATAGCCATGTTCCAAGCTACATCCAGCTCATCTAAGTCCTCTTCCACGACTTGATTTACTTCTGGCATCAGTTCTGTTGAAGGTATGAGTTCTCCTGCCAAGAAGGCGTTGAAACTATTGATCATAGAAGCTGCAAGAGCAAGTTTTTCTTCATTCTGTTTGGTCAAGAAGGCCATGTGATTTACTGATGGGGTGTTCTGAGAAGCAGACTGAGTGTTTGAACTGAAAGCAGCATTGGCATGTTGTGGCTGAGTCTGGGATTGAGATTGTGGGGCAGCGATGTTTGTGGTATTGACAGCAGGTGCCTGAGAGGAAGGAGCAGCCATTCCATACACATAATTTGGCTTTGGGGCAGCGATGGGACTGAAAACAATGTTTGGGTTGTGATTCACCATTCCATGAACAGGACTGAAAACCAGATTTGGATGAGCCAGAGTCATCAGTGCGGCGTTGTTTGGACTAGATACTCCTGCAGCCATCAGAGAGTTCTTGTGATTGATTTCTCTTTGCTGATTATCGATCTCACAAGACTTAATAGTGGGAATCAACTCAGTTAGTGTCATTTCATTCAGATCTTTGGCACGCTTGATCATTGAAACTTTAGCATCCCATCCTTTAGGCAGAGAGTTAAGTAATTGACGATTCATTGCACTGTTTGAGACATCGATTCCAGCACTCACCATTTGAGATACAAGCTTAACGAATCTTCTGATTTGATTTTCAACCGTTTCTCCGTAGATATGATTGAAGGAGCTGAATTGCTGGTTCATCATGTTAACACGACTGGCTTTCATATCGGCATTTCCTTCAAACAGATGTACCAGTGTGTCCCAGATTTCTTTGGCGCTTTTGCAGTTTCTGACTCCAATCGAGATGTCTGGTCCGAGAGCCATTGACAGAGTACCATAAGCAGCTTCATCTTCTGCAACAATCTTTCTGTCATCATCAGTGAAAACGTTTTCGGGCTTCGGAATTTGAGTTTGATGGTCATCCTCAGTGGCATACATTATCACACGTGGCCCGTTTTTAATACTTCTCCAAACGTGAGGCTCTTTTGCCTTGCAGTATTGTTTAAAATGAAATTTCCATTCGTAGTAGTCATCCCCGTACAAGAAACGTGGAACTTTTGTGGATGTGCCGATAACTTGGTCAAGTTCTTGATGAAATGCCAAAGACTGAGTCTGGATTGCAGCCAGTGTGGCATTAGCGAGATCGGCTGCAGTAACAACACCGTTCATGACACCGGATTGGTTCAACATGATTTGAGATTGAATTCGAAATGGGGTCCGAAATCTGGGGTCAGAAATGAAGTCTGAGGTCCGAAATGAAACAATGAATTCGAAATGGTCCGAAATGACTTTGAATCCAAAATGGTGATGACTTTGAAACCGAAATGGTGAGACGTACAGAGGTCCGAAATGGCTTTGAGTCCGAAATGACAAACTTAATTCGAAATCTGATGAACTTAATCCGGAATCTGATAATCTTGATCCGAAATCTGATGATGATTGTCCGTAATCTGATAATCTTATCCGAGACCTGATGATTGGGGTCCGAAATCTGATGATTGTGATCCGAAATCTGATGATACGATCCGAAATCTGATGATACGATCCGAAATCAAGCAAACTTCAAATCCGTGATGATAAACAGCAGTCCGAAATCGTCCAAAATCCTTTGAAGATTGTCCAGAATCAGCAGAAAAACTCCAAAAAGCAGCAGAACTCCAGAACACGGAACAGTACCCAAACCGGAACAATAACAGTGAACAAAAACCGACGCGATATCAGATCTGAGCCTGGAAATCAGGTTCAACAGGCTTTGATACCAATTGTAAGTCCCGAAAATCCGGATCAAACAACGATATCAAACAATCACCAAGGATGGGCGGAATCCAAACTTGATGATCTTCAAGAAATAATCAAGAACAATATGAAGATTTGAATATTCAAAGGCTTAAACTTGCATACAAATCAATTGTCTAATACAAGTTTCTAAAACCAATGAATCAACTAACCTTAACCCCTAATTTCCATTAACTATTTATAGGGAGGGTTTCCCCCTAAACCCTAGGCCCATAATTACCCCAAAGCCCACTCTAATACCCCCACTTCTAGAAGCTTGATCCATTTAGCAACAAACCTACTAATCCAAAAACCTATAGGGCCTAACAATTACAAACATGTTTATAGGGATAAACCCTAATTTATTTAAATAAAACTTCTTCTTTATTTAGGTAACTTTTTATAGCCACTTTTCCAAGCCTCCAGTGCTCTCCAGCTGGCTTCTAATTGGCTTTCACATTTTGTTACCTGAAACGCGTTTGAAAACATTTTATCAGCAACAAATACTGGCGAGTGAATCCCAGTTTAATCAAAACAAGTTTTATCATTTTACAGCATTAAGGGCAATCCAGCAATTACATTTGTTTATATCTACTTTAATTACCACCCACGGTACTGTCAATCCTGACTTGTGGTAATGTTACTACTCACAGTGTAGTAACAAATTTTGTATACAAAACCCCAACATATCGACGATAATTGTAGATTTACAACTACTCAATCACTCTTAATTATAAGATAAAAACCATTGAGGTTTTGTAAAAATAGTTTGCAACTGTAAGGATTAACTCACAAAAAGGTTTCATAAAAAGAGGATTACTCACATTGCTAATTTAGGTATTTCCTTGTGACTTCCTGGTTATAATCTATTAAATTAAACAATGCACACGCGTTAGTGTAATAACCCAATTTACATTAGCTATACCCCCCCTCCCGAGACAGAACTCCAACGACTGAGTTGGACAGAGCATAAACATGTGTTATGGAGCTCTAGATCAATCGGGCAGGGAAACTAATACGTAATCGGGGGTTATAATACTTACAACGAGGCAGAGCTACGCTATTTTAGTGGGTGTTATGCCCGGGAATAAATTTAGCTTTTATAGAATTGGGAGAGAATTGCGAGAATGAACGATTTGTGAACTGAGCCTGAGATCTCCATTTATAGGCCTGATCATTGACCCTGTCGCGCCCTACGGCGCCCGAAGGTCTACCCGTCGCGGGCCGCGAGCCACCTATAGCTAGGGTTTAGGCTTGCCGAGTCAGGTAGTAGACTTGCCACGAACCAGAACACGTGGCACAATGGATTTTCCAGCAAGTAATAGCTGTCGCGCCCCGCGACACCCTAGTGGTGTGTCCGTCGCGGGCCGCCACAGGCATTAAAATTTTGTTTTATTTGATTTTTGTTTATATAAAGGTTTATCGGGTCCATTTTTTGTATACGGGGTTTATTTTAGGACATATGGGGGTGTTATAGGGATTTTAGGAGAGTTGTTATAATATCAGATATGCATAATGAGGTGTGATGCGTATGTAGCGTTATATGTTTTTGAGTATATTTTAAGCCCTTTTTAACACTTTAGTCAAGTTTTAAATTTATAAAACACGATATTTTACTAACACTAAACACACATATGGGTAAGTGCACCCATCGTGAGCGTAGTATAGCGTTGTTAAGATACCGAGGTCGCCCAAGGACACAAGAGCTTTTAGTACCGGTTTATCCTCAACGTCTAATCAAATCAAAAGTTTTAGAAAAGGTTTTAAACATTAAAATAAAAACTAAAAATGATGAAAATAAAAATAAAATAAAAGCAGATAGACAAGATGAATCACTTGGATCCGACTCGCCTTTAATGTAACCTTTGATGATTTCCGCACTTTTGCACTTTTTAAGAGAGTATCTTAGTTATAGTAGTAGGCCCCTCTTTTGAAGGTGACGTTACCCTCAACCCAGTAGTTTGAGTTAGCAAGGATACAATCCTAAAGGGTCGGAATATTGAAAGATAATTAATTAAGTTATTAATGCGTAATGTGGTAGGCCCCTCTTTTAAAGGTGACGTTACCCTCGGCTAAGTGGTTTGAGTCAGCAGGGATACAATCCCAAGTAGCCGGGTTAATGTATTAATAGTAGTTTACATATGAGGGGATTAAGCCATTCGCACCCCCGCCATCCAATACCATTGGGTATTGAAGGAGGTCCTAGTAAGCTTGACCCAGGTCCTTGCAGGATCTATACACTGAACAAGGCAAGAACCTTACCAAACCATTCCCTTAACCCCCGACTAGGTGGCCAACATATCACTATATAGACCGTAGAGATATGAATGGTGAAAACCTTTTATTTTATATATATAGTAAAATAATGCCAAGACACCACGGACAAATGATAAGGAAGTTTCAACTTCAACATAAAAAACTAGTAATTAAAGTCATTAATACAAAACCAAATAAAAAGTGCGAAAAGATTAAAAATCAAAAGTATTACATTAAATGCTTGTCTTCACCAAGTGATGTAAGAGACTTAGGCAAACATGGCCCTTGATTTTCAAGAACTCTTACTGTCAATCTTGGATCCCGAGACTACTACACACACTCTAAGGTGGATGATGGATTATGGTGGTGGATGTGGGTGTTGTAGTGGTGGTGGTGGAGTGGTGGTGAAGTGGGAGAGAGGTGGTTTGCAAAGGGATGCCTTTGAAGTGAACTAAGCACCCCAATTTATAGCCTGCACAGAAGCCCGGACACGGCCCCGTGTCCACTAGGCACGGCCCCGTGTCCATCCCCTTTCTCTTTCTTCATTAATTGCAATTGTTTGTATTAGGCTCCACACGCCCCCGTGTTCACTGGGCACGGCCCCGTGTGCAGAAGCGTATCTGTACCATCAAGATTTGCAAGATTTTGCGAATCTTAGCGTTGACCACAGCCCGTGTTGAGCTGGGTACGCCCCCGTGCTGGGAATAGAAGCTTCTATAGCTTTTTCTTTTCTGCAGGCACCTAGCCACGCCCCCGTGTCCGCTGGGCACGGGGCCGTGGTCAGCCTTCTGTTCTCTTGTTTTTGCTTGGGAAGATGCTGTCGAGGGGTCCGGCATGCCACGTTTATTCCTTTTCTTTGTATTTATGTTAGATTTTGCTGCATATTTGTTCCTTTTGTTCAATTAAGCTCATTTGGTCCTAAAAATACAAAAGGAAGACAAAAACACACTTTTTCCAGCATTAGTACCAAAAAAGGGTTAGTTTTATGCCTCATTTGATGTAATTTATATGTTGCATTTTACACACATCAAATACCCCCACACTTGAATCTTTGCTTGTTCTCAAGCAAAACTCTTTATAATGTGGCTTACACACCCAAATAGAATGGGTAGAAGAGAAGTTTTCGGCTTGTCTTGAGTGTCGGGAATCCAAGATCTTTATTGGGTTTTATTTTTATGCTATTTACAATCCTATTCGTTATGATTTATTTAGAGCATTTCATAAGAGAAATTACTTATTTGGGCATAACATGCCTCTTTAAAATTCCATTTATATACAACTTCACATACTTCACGGGAGATCACTCAACACTCGGCCGAAGATGTATTTTTGTGAAACACTCGAGACCGGCATGGAACTTATTTCTACCATAAGCTTTCCAAGCAATCAATCCTCCTCCTTTTTAACTATAAACCTTTATAAATATCAAGAGGACTTTGGGGAAGGGTTAGGCTTTGGGTTAGGTTAGTGGTTAGTAAAAAGGGCTTAAAGCGTAAAAAAGCGTCGGTCGTCGTAAAACTTTTTGTTTTTGTGACTTTTATTCAAATTAAACATTTTCAAACAAAGTTTCTTTGAGGGACTTGTTTGTTTATTGCTAGACTTCATTTTTTTTGTTTTTTTTATAAGGAACGTCATAAGAAAACCGAGCTTTTTACTAAAATAAAGGGTTTAAAAGAAAAAGGGTTCGGTGAGTGAAGGGTGTTTGTTTTGTGGGTTTAGAAATGAAAAGGTTTAGGCTCAAAGGGGTTAACTAGGGGGATTTTGGGTAGGCTAAAAGAAAAAGGAAAAATAATGGTGTTGAAAAGAAAATGGGTTAGTCCTAATGCCTCCATCATTTACTTACTTGGGTTTAAGTTGGTAAGGACCGGGAATGTATCGTCATGGCAAGTTCTAGAGTCGTACAAAACCAGGCGGCTATTCACACAAGAAACGAAAAATGAGCATTTAGTTTAAAGATGTATGCTTGTATGCTCAATAAATGCTCAAAACTCACTTTTTAAGTGAATGGGTTTATAATGTGATCAAGTATATATAATCAAATTTTAACTAGATTTGTCATGCCGTTTCATAATTTTCTTATGTTGGTTCTTTTTATCACGATGCCATTGGTTGTAAATTTATAAAAATATAACCTTTTTAGAACTTGTTATTCCCAGATTAAACCAAGGCAAGTAAAAAAAATGAAAAATTTTTGAAAAAATTTGGGGCGATTAGCGGTTCCAATAGAGTTTTGTGTAAGGCTTGTTATTAGGACTTGCAAAATTCAAGTTTTTAGCATCCCCCCACACTTAAATTACACAGTGTCCTCAATGTGTCCCAAAAATTAGCTTTTAGGTTGATTGAATGTGCAAAAAGGTGTTTAAAACAGAATTTTATGTTACTGGGCGTCTGGGCAAGGGCCCGTGTTGGTCCGGGCACAGCCCCATGTTCAGATCGCCAGTATCATATTTAACAGAAGGCTGGGCACGGGGGCGTGTTCAGTGAACACGGCTCCGTGTCCAGTTACCTGAACTGGGCGTTTCTGCAGAACCTCGGGCACGGGGGCGTGTTGGGCTGAGCACGGCCCCGTGCTGAACTTGCTATAATTAAGAAAAATTATCGGGAGGCTCTGTTTTTGTGCATGGGGTGTGGGTTCAAGTTTCCCTTAGTAACCTCCACCATTTTGAGTGTGTTTTGACCAATACAACATCATCCAAACACCAATTTAAAATGAAAATAACAATTACAAAGGATCCTAGAAAATGAAAATAAAGATAGAAATGAAAAACTACAAGTTCCTAGGATAGATAGGTCAAGTAACGCAGGAAATCATTCTAGGGAGTTCTACCCTTATTGTAGGAATGTCAAAAACCCGGAAATAGCTTCCCAGTATTTAAGGGTGTTGTAGAACTCGAGACCGAGGGATGTCTTTTTAGATGTCATGAGCCATTCCTCTATCTCCATAGGGAGAAAGAAAACGGGCTCATTCTCCACTACGTCTTGTGGAGGAGGTGCGACGGCAGCCGGGACCCGTGTAATATGTCTCGAGGGGTTTCTAGGGGTATGACATACCATTCGGCCGAAATAATGACCTCCGGTACAACATTCCACTCCCTTTGTGCAATGATTGGCACCATAGGAGGAGAAGCAAGAACATTCAACCATTGGTGTAAAAGGTTGACTTCTTAAAGGCATCCTTCTAGTCCCACCGTCAAATGATTTATACGGTCAACCAAGGCTTCCTATACTCCTGTCATTTCACCGATGGCCTCTCTCAAGGCATACACGTAGTTGACGAGAGAGTCTTCCACTGTTGATCTTCTTCCTCGTCGGTCGTTCCTTGAATGGGCTGAGGATGTTCTGCTATTTCTGCTCGACATTCTAAGAAAACAAACTGAAAGAAATTTCAAATTAATGAAATAGTACTCCGGCCACGGCCCCGTGCTTGCTGAGCACGGCCCCGTGGCCACCTCTCTGCAGGTTTTTGAGGCAAGGAATCTTATGGCTTTATATTATTTTTCTAACTTTTGAAGCATTTTTAAGCATAAATAACTTAAAATGGTGTTGTAAAACTTATTTTTGATAAGATTCCTTGAATAAAAACCTAACAATTATAACAACAAAGCTTGGAATCATGGAGATTTCAAGTTTTAATGGAGGTTTTGAGGAGAGAATGAAGAAGACAATAGACAAAAGTAGTAAAGACAGGATGGTAGTTAAGAACCTTCTTTAGAATATACCTTGTAGGGTATATGTGAAGATCCCACCAGATCTTTGTCTTTGGAATGAGTCCAAGTGTGTAGGAATCTGCCTGCATTTATAGAAAACAACAGCACGCTGGACACGGCCCTGTGTCGACTGGACACGGCCCCGTGTGCAGACAAGATTCTGACACTTTTTGTCCGTATTCTGACCAAAAGTCAGACGAGAATCTTCAGGCGGACACGGGGGCGTGCTGACCTGGACACGACCCCGTGGCTAGAGTTTTTTTTATGAAGTTTCGTCTATTTTAAGGAGTTTATCCAGATCAGGTGGTTCCTTACTGGACGGAACAACACCGAAGTGCCTGAGGTACCTTAATTACCCTAGTTTTAGACAAGAACGCAAGAGGTTATCGGAAAGGGTGAATCCTAAGCTAAATACCGGTGGGAGAGACCAACCTTTATTTTCCTTATCTGGGCTCTCGTTAAAGAAGGTATACGTCGAATCGCTCAGGCCTATGTATGCATCGGTGGAAACCGATGGGGAGTCCTTCAAGGCACAATCGACACAGGGACGACTATCGCTCAAGTCCTTACAGGAGTTGGAGGTACTTTCGGGAGTAACGATGTTGTTATACTCCGAATGTGATCTCAATAATTCTCCTTGATCGTCGTCTTGAGATGAATTAGTTATTTCCATCTCAAGTTCTCTTATCAATTGGAGAATTACTTCTTCCATTTGAAATAATTCTTCGAGAATCATATCATCTAGAAGAGATGATTGAGAGTATTCGAGGGAGAGATAGGGATTATTTTTACTTTCGCCCATCTTAAGTTTACAGGAAAACGATGGGTCTATATAGTGGGGAATGTAGTTTAAAAAATAACATTTTAAATCTTCATGAGGTCCACCACATATTTGACACCACGCACCATAAGAGGAGCGAAAGTAAAAACGATCAGTATCACTCATGTTTATGCCAGAAATTACCAACCGTCGGGATCTTACGATTCTGTTTTCAGTAACTGACTTGGGCACGGGGGCGTGTTCAGTGGGCACGGCCCCGTGTTCAGCTAATGTCTGACTTAAAACAAGATTGCCAGTACCTAAGATTGGGCACGGAGGCGTGTTCAGCGGGCACGGCCCCGTGCTGTAGTCTGCAGAAGCTGAAAAATCTAGAAAAATCCTAAAAAACAGAAAAATAAGAAAAATGATTAGGCCGTTGATTCCTAACTTTCTTAAAATCCTTGTGTCCCCGGCAACGGCGCCAAAAGCTTGATGTGTGTGTAGCGTTATATGTTTTTAAGTATATTTTAAGCCCTTTTCAACACTTTAGTCAAGTTTTAAATTTATAAAACACGATATTTTACTAACACTAAACACACATATGGGCAAGTGCACCTATCGTGAGCGTAGTATAGCGTTGGTAAGATACCGATGTCGTCCGAGGACACAAGAGCTTTTAGCACCGGTTTATCCTCAACGTCTAATCAAATCAAAAGTTTTAGAAAAGGTTTAAATCATGAAAATAAAAACTAAAAATGCTGAAAATAAAAATAAAATAAAAGCAGATAGACAAGATGAATCACTTTGATCCGACTCGCCTTTAATGTGACCTTTGATGATTTCCGCACTTTTGCACTTTTTAAAAGATTATCTTAGTTATAGTAGTAGGCCCCTCTTTTGAAGGTGACGTTACCCTCAACCCAGTAGTTTGAGTCAACAAGGATACAATCCTAAAGGGTTAGAATATTGAATTATAATTAATTAAGTTATTAATGCGTAATGTGGTAGGCCCCTCTTATGAAGATGTCGTTACCCTCGGCTGAGTGGTTTGAGTCAGCAGGGATACAATCCCAAGTAGCCGGGTTAATGTATTAATAGTAGTTTACATATGAGGGGATCAAGCCATTCGCACCCCCGCCATCCAATACCATTGGGTATTGAAGGAGGTCCTAGTAAGCTCGACCCAGGTCCTTGCAGGATCTAATACCTAACCATTCCCTTAACCCCCGACCAGGTAGCCAACATATCTCTATATAGACCTTACCAAACCATTCCCTTAACCCCCGACCAGGTAGCCAACATATCTCTATATAGACCGTAGAGATATGAATGATGAAAATCTTTTATTTTATATAGACAGTAAAATAATTCCAAGACACCATAGACAAATGATAAGGAAGTTTCACCTTCAACATAAGAAACTAGTTATTAAAGTCATTAATACAAAACCAAATAAAAAGTGTGAAAAGATTAAAAATCAAAAGTATTACATTAAATGCTTGTCTTTACCAAGTGATGTAAGAGACTTAGGCACACATGGCCCTTGATTGTTAAAAACTCTTACTATCAATCTTGGATCCCGAGACTACTACACACACTCTAAGGTGGATGATGGATGATGGTGGTGGATGTGGGTGTTGTAGTGGTGGTGGAGTGGTGGTGAAGTGGGAGAGAAGTGGTTTTCCAAGGGATGCCTTTGACCACGGCCCGTGTTGGGCTGGGCACGCCCCCGTGCTGGGAATAGGAGCTTCTATAGCTTTGTCTTTTCTGCAGGCACCTGGCTATGCCCCCCGGTCCGCTGGGCATGGGGCCATGGCCAGCCTTCTGATCTCTTTTTTTGCTTGGGAAGATGCTTTCGAGGGGTCGGGCATGCCATGTTTATTCCTTTTCTTTGTATTTGTGTTAGATTTTGCTGCATATTTGTTCCTTTTGTTCAATTAAGCTCATTTGGTCCTGAAAATACAAAAGAAAGACAAAAGCACACTTTTTACAACATTAGTACCAAAAAAGGGTTAGTTTTATGGCTAATTTTATGTAATTTGTATGTTGCATTTTACACACATCAAGGTGTCTAAACTTGATTGGTTAATATTGGTTCCTATGGTTCTCGCAACTCGGCTTGGTTCTCGATTGAACCGGATTCTATATATATATATATATATATATATATATATATATATATATATATATATATATATATATATATATATATATATATATATATTTGTGTGTGTGTGTGAGTGTGTGTGAGTGTGTGTGTGTGTGTGTGTGTGTGAAAAGTGTAAAATTCAATACGGCTTAACGTACATCACGTACGACAACATGCGTGATTATGTGTATAACGTGCGTGATTAATGTTTTCATTATGTGTTATTAATGTTTCCAACATGCGTGATTTGGGTTTTTTAGTTTATAATGTACATGATTTTCAAATGAACGTCCGTAATTATCTGTCGTACGTGATGTAAGTTAATCCGTATTGTACGCTAACTAGCCTCTATATATATATATAGGAACAGGATCACGAAAGAACGCCTCAAAGTGCGAGAACGGTGAGAACGATACTTAGCCACAAGATCTTAGTGGTTTGTGGCTGAGATTGATGCGGTGGCATTTTGGTAAATAATAGGGGCCTTGGAACTACCAGGAGGGGTAAAATACGAAGATCCAAACAAAGGTGCACATGCTAATCACATGCCATTTTCCTCCATCATATTTAAACGACAATAACTTTTTTACGTGATTATTTTTCGAAAACAACTACACCATAATACTTAGCGTTTTTCTATCTTTCCAACGAGTATACTATTGATATACTTTTCGAAAGAAATAACTGGGTTTATGGCATTTTTCTAAACTGGGTGTTTTATGGTGTTTTAGACTAGGTATTTTCATGGCGTTTTTTGAACTAGGTCTTTTTATGGTGTTTTAACTAGGTATTTTCATGGTGTTTTTGTGAACTGAGTGTTTTATGGCGTTTTCAACTGAGTTTTTTCATGGCGTTTTTCTGAACTGAGTGTTTTATGGCGTTTTTTACTAGGTATTTTCATGGCGTTTTTCTGAATTGGATGTTTGTATGGTGTTTTATTTGAACACCCAGTTCATGTGAGTGGGTTTTTTTGACAATATTACCCCTTAATGTAATTTAGCATCAATGCCACATGTCACCACCAAAATCGTTCTCATCGTTCTCACACTTTTCACCGTTTTCTCTAAATCTGACGTTATATATATAAATATATATATGTATATATATATATATATATATATATATATATATATATATATATATATATATATATGGGAACAGGATCATGAGAGAACGCCTCAAAGTGTGAGAACGGTGAGAACGATTCTCAGCCACAAGATCTTAGTGGTTTGTGGCTGAGATTGATGCGGTGGCATTTTTGTAAATAATAGGGGCCTTGGAACTATCAGGAGAGGTAAAATAGGAAGATCCAAACAAAGGTGTACATGCTAATCACATGCCAATTTCCCCCATTATATTTAAACGACAATAACTTTTTATACGTGATTATTTATCGAAAAAATTACACCATAAAACTCAGCGTTTTTTTATCTTTCCAACGAGT
Organism: Helianthus annuus; assembly: GCF_002127325.2. NCBI lineage: Eukaryota > Viridiplantae > Streptophyta > Magnoliopsida > Asterales > Asteraceae > Helianthus > Helianthus annuus. The sequence goes on from NC_035435.2 coordinate 85,671,378, forward strand.
ATACTATTGATATACTTTTCGGAAAAAAATTAACTGTGTCTTATGGCGTTTTTTCTGAACGGGGTGTTTTATGGCGTTCATGGCGTTTTTCTGAACTAGATGTTTTTATGGCGTTCTAACTAGGTATTTTCATGGTGTTTTTCTGAACTAAGTGCTTTATGGCGTTTTCAACTGAGTTTTTTAATGGCGTTTTTCTGAATTGGGTGTTTTATGGCGTTTTTAACTAGGTATTTTCATGGCGTTTTTCTAAATTGGGTGTTTTTATGGCGTTTTATTTGAACACCCAGTTCATGTGAGTGGGTTTTTATGGCGTTTTATCTGTTTCGCTCAGTGCCACGCCCCGATGATTCCGCCATCGGTTGGGGTGTGACAGATTGGTATCAGAGCCATAACTATAGGGAATTAGGTCGAGTCGTGTAGAATTGACCTAGTTTATAGTCTAAGTACCAACAGACCCGCTTCGTGCGAACCCAGTAGGGGTTTCGTACGAGCCCACTTTTAATACTCTCGTTCGAACTCGCGAAAACTACATCTTCGTGCGAACCCGCATACTGCAGCTTTGTATGAAGAAACCTTTCCTAAGGTTGAAAACTATATTGCCTTTCCTAAGGCTAACACAACACACACGTTTTCGAAAACACTCGCATAGCACAACCGAGTGATTGGGTCGAGATTAGGTGTGAAAACGAAGAACTCTCGATAAGATCACTCACTCTACGCGTATTTTACTCTCAGCACGAAAATCCTCGTTGAGTTAGGAGTGATATCCATATCTCAACAAAATTCTCCATCTCTATCTCGTGGTTTTGCCACACTTTTAGGAACAAAGTTAGGGGTGAAACCCGCATCTTAATAACGCGGTCCACTCCCTGCTTTGGTTTTACAAAACTCTTACCAAGGTCTCGATTCTTCTGATGGCTCGAGTGATGTAGTAACTGGAAGGATGAGTGTTGTTCGCCGTGTTTCGGTAAGAGCACAGTCTATTTGGCCAAAGGGTGTACTCGAACTCGTTGGGAATAGTCGAATCACTTTGGGTAGTCGACGTCTAACACCTAGGACACTCTATTTTCGATTTCAAGCCTGCAATCGCCGATTTTACACGTTATCGATTTTATGTGTTTTATATGTTTCGATTTTGGATAATTTACGCTTTCCGCTCATCGCTTCGCAAAACGCGCACAACTTGCACAGCTTCCGTAATCTCAAACGCTAACTAATCGCAAACAAACTAAGAACTCTCGTATGCTATGCTACTCTCTTATGCTACTCGCTATCGCTCGCAACTCTCGAACGCGCTATGCAGCCTTGAAAGATAGGTGAATACGTGCAAAATATATAGGTGATACGTGCAAAATATGTGCTTACGTGGATTATGTGCTCCTATGTGCTTACGCGCCTATGTGTATACGTGCTTATGTGGAATATGTGCCTATGTGCATATGTGTTTATGTGCGTACGTGTTCCTGAGCTTTACCTAATAATAATAATGGAGGATTTAAAACGCTAAACTTTTCAAAACAAAACCCAATATAATCGAATCTTGTCTAATTCATATAACAACTTCTGCTGTAGAATCTGCACTCGACAATGTCGTCATTTGGATCTCATACTCAACGTGCTGCCCGCCGAAACCATGCTGATAAGCATATCGCTTCCCTTGTGGCCAATGAAATGGCTAAGTTCATACCTCAGATTGTCAATGAAATCAATGAGGTCAGCAGCAAGTCATCTGTCGAATCGAAGAGTGATGCACCTCGAACTCCCTTCAGCTTTAAACAATTCAAGGCCTGCGGTCCTGCAAACTTCACGGGCGAATATGGACCCAGCGCTATGTTTCAGTGGTTCGACTCTATCAAGGTCACCTTCAGGTAAAGCGGATGCCCAGAAAACCTACGCACTGTCAATGTTACTGGAGTCTTTCAGTCCAGGGCTCTGGATTCGTGGCTGCTAAGCGCAACAGGCATGGCAACAATGCAGCTTATGGCCTCTCATGGGAGGAACTCAGGGAGCTTATGATGAAGGAGTTCTGTCCTCCTCATGAAGTCTAGAAACTGGAGAATGAGTTCTGGAACATCAAGCATGTAACACCCCGTGTTTCGGAAGTCAGAGTCAAAGTCAAGATTGAAGTCAAAGGAAGAAAAGATTGCTAATTGCAATCTGTCTCTCCTTGCTCAATTCCTGTTTTGACTTCTTTGACCATAGTTAGTCTATTTTGTGTTTTACGTTAGTTGTATTATGTGGAGTAATTAAGTATAATCGTAGTAATCGAAGTATGTTTACTGCTACGAATCGCTTTACGACTGTGAATAATAAGAAGTAACAATGCGATAAAGCCAACCGAACGCTAATTAATCTAATCTAATCAACATCGCGCTCGCAACTCGAATTACGCATTTTGGTGATTATTATACGTGTGTGTGTGCCCTATGTGTTACTTGTGCATGTTTATTTATGTTATGTGTGGTAATCAATCGAAACGCAATCGAACTCATTACAATCGAACTCATGGCAATCAAATCGCAATCGCAAACCGAATACGAACTAAGGATGATTGTATGTAGATATAGTATGATAATTAGTGGAGAAGAGATAGCGCCAGATATGAGTAGTTGGGATTAAAAGTAATTTGACTAGGAAATTGTATCGCATCGCAACACTCGCAATCGAAATCGAAACAGCAAAACTCGTCGCACCGAACACTTGAACCAGGCGACCGATTGATCAGCCAACCCGCCGATCGACCAGCCATCCGTTCGGACTACCGTCTGATCGGACAGGCTGACCGATCGAGCTGCCTGGCCGATCGGCCAGCCCTTTCCTCTTTTGGAACCCTATAAATACCCCTGTCATTGTCACACTTACTATTTTTGGAAACACTCTGATCGACCAGCTCGTGCTCCTCACTTTTTCTCAGATTTCTCTCGATTCCGGTAAGATCTCATCCTAAATCTTGTACTTTCTTGATCTACACGCACTCCTACACCTTTCTATCTTTTGAATCTAAACTTTTAACCGTGAAATCATTAAGATTCAAGGTGTTCTAAGATGACGTCATCATGTGTTCTTGAAGAACTTCATGTTTTGGCCTCAATCCATCAAGAACAAGTTAGATCTAACCGATTTCAACATAAACTAACAATGATCTTTCGTAGATCTAAACATATCAGAACAAAAAGGATTGAAAGATGGTTTTTCCAACTTTCTTTCAACTCTTTTACACTCAATGCACTCAAAACCAATGGAATCAGAACTTGTGCCGACTTACTACTCATTCTTGTGGTTGTGTTGGTTCAAGATCTGGGTTCTATCCACAAGGTTTACCGACTATGGGTTAAACATGAATCTCCGTCTCGAACAGTTCACTAATCGGAGTTGGGTGATTCCTGTCCGATCAGGAGAACCAAGTAATGACAAGTTTCTGTTGCTTAACTCGTTATCAAAACGCCTCGATAAAACGAGAAAACAACCAATTGTAAGACGAACAGATCGACCAGGATGGAGTGTTGTCCGATCGGACTGCTGTCCGATCGCACAGCCAATCCGATCGACTGGCCTGACCGAACGGCTTGCATCTTGGGTCCCACACTTAACCAACTTTATCTGAAGTTTGAGTATTGAACGAATTGCTATCCGATCGGACTACCACCCGACTGGATTACCCTTCGGATCATAAGATACTTAGACTTTAACTCTTAATCGATTTTTCAAACATGATCAATACACTAAGGATGCCACCCGACCGGACTGTTGTCCGATCGAGCGACATCCCGCTGTGAACTTGTTCTCACTGAGGTGCCCAACCGAACGGGTTGCCGGCCGATCGATCGACCGACCTGAAAGGTAGAAACACTTCAATGTTTTTAATACTTCAACAAAAACCTCAAAAGTCAAACCATCATACACAAACACATCCTTTCTAAAGGAAGAAACAATCCACTCGAACGGTCATCCGAACGGGCAACCGTCCGAACGGACAGCCAACCGCATGGCCAGCTGACCGATTGGACTACCAACCGATCGACCAGCTGTCCGACCCACCAACACTTGATTTCATTTTACGCGTCACTTATCGTTATGCTATCGAACTATTCAGGCTAACCTTACTCTCAAGCGCTCCCTTCAATCCATTCAATCGCTGTGAGTATACTCGATCCCTTTTTGCTTTATGCACTTTTGGGTGTTACATACGTTACTTATACGAAATCACATCAAACACACTACGCAATACTTTTAATGCTAACCGTTACCGCATGTATTACGTGACTTAATGAATGCTTGTTTGTTATGTTTACACATGGAATGATGTCTACCTGCCTGAGCAACGGTAGTACTATTAGTTTGGACTCAGCACCCGTTCACTCGGGGGTTGTTAAGGACAATTATTTGCATGGATTACGGTGGTGATTATGTATTACGAACTGCCTTGGGCAGTCAATCCGTAGTCACTGGTATCGATAGATTCATGTCGATAACTAACATGCTTCGTTTTCCTCTGTGTACGTGCTGGTTATGCGTAAACTATTTCGAACTCTATATGCTATTATCAAACTTGTATGCTCGCCTTTACACTATGTGTATTGACTTTATTTTAACGTATGTGAGAGGTGTTTAGGATGCTTATCTGCTAGGAAAGCGAGGCTATAATAAGTTTCTAGAGGCTAACAAATAGTTGTCTGTACAAATGTAATCAAGGGTCTCTAGAAGCAGATAAACAATTGGGCTATTTGAAAAATCTGAGTTGTCAGAATAGAACTATTTGCCTAGATGTTTTCTGTAATAATTTGTTTACCTTTTGAGACATGGTATGGGACATGTTACTTTAAATTTATTGGTAATGATAATTGTTATGGAAACTTCTGGACAATCTGTTTCGCTCAGTGCCATGCCCCGATGATTCCGCCATCGGTTGGGGTGTGACAGATTGTTATCAGATCCATAACTATAGGGAATTAGGCAAGACTCGACCTAGTCCGGGTCGATGTCTTGGAGACCTAGTCTATAGTTAGGACCCAACAGACCGACTCGTGCATGTCCAGTAGGGACTATGTATGGGCTTACCGCTATTCTTCGCCATTCTCGCCTACGCTACACTATCACTGCACTCGAATTTTCAAATGAAGACAAGCGAACAAGTCAATATTAGGTGTGAAAACCGCAAATTCTCGACTAAATTTGCTTGACCAACCCGCATTTTACTTACCAACGGGGAGACTTATACCAAATCAGGAGTGAAATCCATATTTTGATGAATAATCTCCTATATTTTATTAAAAATAGGAATGAAGTTTCTAAGCCAGGGGTGAAACCCTAACCTTAACGACTTGTTCCGACCTTTACTTGGTTTTACAAAACTCTCACCAAAGTCTCGACGGACTCCAACGACCTGAAGTCACGATATGACTAACGGGATGCGTGCCAAATGCCAAGAATCGAGGCAGGAGCACAAGTTCTGAAGGCCGAAGAGTGTACGACAAGTCATTGAGAATAGTCGAATCACTTTGGATAGTTAATGTCTAATAGCCGCAGACAATCTATTTCCTCGATTTTTATGTGTTTCGATTCTGAGATCGCAATTGCCAACTCTGATACTCGTTGATTTTATGAGAAGTTTATGTGTTTATATGATTTTGAGCTTATTTGTTAGCGTTTTGAGATATCACTGGTTTCGATTTAACACCTTTTGCTTCAACTGATCTCGCAACACTCGCTACATCACGTTAACAAATCGTTACTACTATAAGGAAACGTCGTACGCTATGATGCTCGCTATACTATATGCTTATACTATAAATAATCACTATGCTAAACGCGATCGCTATATTCGAACGCTCGAAGACTTTGAATAATAGGTTTCTATATTCTAACTGCCTCTGTGATTACATGTGTATGTGTTTCTGTGTCCTACGTGCCTATGTGCTCAATGTGCTTATGTGAATTTGTGATTATGTGCTTACGTGATTACGTGATACGTATTACATTGCGTTACTAAGCTCTAGTCGGTATTAGACGTGTGAGGTGAGATCCGATTATGATGTGTCTGAGACCTATAACGATGTCTGTTGCAGATGATGTCAACTAGACCGTCATCAGGATCCCGTCACTCACTTTCTCATCAAGAAAAGAAAGACAGACGTCTTGCTGCTATCATCGCTAAACAAGTAGCAAAAGCTGTGAGTGATGTCTACGAGAACGTCAGCAAATCATCTGAGGAGTCGAGAACCGAAGCTCCTAAAGCTACCCCCAAAGCTGCCTTCAGTTTCAAGCAGTTCAAGTCTTATGGGCCAAACGAATTCACTGGCGAGGAAGGCCCTACAGCGTTGTTCCAATGGTTTGATTCCATTGAGATCACTCTATGACAGAGCGGTTGCCCTGACGAACTCGGCACTCTCAATGCTACCGGCGTCTTCCAGTCCCGCGCACGAGACTGGTGGACGGCCGAGGGAAACAAACGAGGGAACGATGCAGCCTACGGTCTGTCGTGGGACGAACTCAAGGAGGTCATGCTGGAAGAATTCTGCCCTCCTCATGAACGCTAGAAGTTAGAAGATGAATTTTGGCACATAAAGCAGAAGGATGGCGAAAACGCTGCTCTAACCGCTCGATTCAAGCAGCTCAGTATCATCTGCCCTGATCAAGTGAAGACTTCTGACATGGCAATCAAGAAGTATATCCGAGCCCTGCCTGACTGTGTTGCAGATTTCGTGCAAGCAGCTAAGACTAAAACGATCGAAGAGACCTACTTACTGGCCGTTGAAATCAACGACAAGCGGGTCAAGGCTGGTGTCTGGGATAAAACTTCGAAGCACCTGCATCAAGCTACCACCGACGCTCCAACTGCCGAAACCGCCGCCGCTCAACCGTCAAAATCCTCACGCCGGAAGAAGAAGAACAACAACAGCAGCTCTAGCAACAAGAACTGTGCTGTCACTACCACTGCTGCACCTCTCCAGGCCGTACCGGCCTAGCAGCAGCATCATCACCGTCCAGCACCAACTACTTATGCACCACCAACAAAACGTGCATACACAGGCCCCCACCCCGTTTGCCCAACATGCTCTTATCATCATCCGGTGGGTCTTGCCTGTCGTTTATGTGCCCACTGCAACATGTACGGCCACTTTACCGTCAACTGACGTACTGGTCCTCGCAACACCGCAGCTCCTGCCACTGCTCATCAAGCACTGCTCCCAGCCCCGCAAGGCCAACACGCGGCTCAGGCACCCGTGATCAACGCCCGAGTCTGCTTCGCATGTGGTGATCCCAACCACTTTGTGAACATGTGCCCGAACAAGGTTGTGAAGCAAGAGCCCCAGCAGCAGCAGCCTCATCAGCAGGAACAGCCACAGCAGCAGCAACAAGCAGCACGCGCCAGAACTTTCAACATCAATGTGCACCAAGCCCAGGTTGACAACAACGTGGTCAATGGTACGTTCCTTGTGAATGGTATTTATGCATCATGTTTGTTTGATACTGGAGCCGATAATTGCTTTGTGTCATTTGAATTCGAGAAGCTCCTTAGTCGTAAACGCTCCCATCTCCCCTCAACGTTCGATGTTGAAGTTGCTACCGGAAGAACTATCACCATTAATTCTGTTCTTAGTGATTGTACTCTTGAGCTCAACAATTACATCTTCCCAATCAACCTTATTCCAATGCAACTCGGAAGTTGTGATGTCATAGTAGGTATGGACTTTCTTCATGAAAACCATGCTGAAGTTGTATGCTTCGATAAGATGATTCGATTCTCGCTTGCGAATGGTGATTTATTATGTGTCTATGGCGAGACTGCTTCGAAAGGTCTCAAACTCATGTCATGCGTCCAAGCTAGCAAGTATCTCCGCAAGGAATACAGAGCTTTCTTGGCTAACATTATAGTAGCGGAGAAGGAAAAGAAAAGGAAGACAGAAGTAAAAGACGTCCCTGTGGTCCGTGAATTTCCTCAGGTATTCCCTGATGATCTTCCTGGACTACCGCCAAGTCGTGATATCGACTTTTGAATCAACCTCATTCCTGGAGCTAACCCTGTTGCCAAAGCCCCTTACCGACCCGCACCGTCCGAAATGCGTGAACTCTCGAATCAGCTTCAGGAATTACTTGAGAAAGGCTTCATTCGCCCGAGCACCTCTCCTTGGGGCGCGCAAGTCCTTTTCGTCAAAAAGAAGGATGGGTCGTTCAGGATGTGCATCGACTACCGGGAATTAAATAAGCTAACCATCAAGAACCGCTATCCCCTGCCTCTCATTAATGATTTGTTTGATCAGCTACAAGGTGCTACGTGTTTCTCAAAGATCGATCTACCCTCAGGCTATCACCAGCTACGCATTCAAGAGGAGGATATACCCAAAACCGCTTTTCACACTTGTTACGGCCACTACGAGTTTGTTGTTATGCCTTTTGGTTTGACCAACGCACCCGCGGTTTTCATGGATCTGATAAATTGCGTGTGTAAACCATATCTTGACCGTTTTGTCATCGTGTTCATCGACGATGTCTTGATCTATTCCAGGTCAAGGGCTGAACACGCGCAACATCTAAGTTTGGTTCTAGAACTACTCCAGGGGAATCGACTCTATGCCAAGTTCTCCAAGTGTCAATTCTGGTTGGAGGAGGTTCAGTTTCTGGGTCACATCGTGAATAGTCAAGGTATTCACGTCGATCCCATGAAGATTGAGGCAGTTAACAGTTGGATTACACCTAAGAACCCGTCAGAGGTCCATTTTTTTCTCGAACTAGCGGGCTATTATCGACGATTTATTGAAGGATTCTCAAAGATCGTTGTGCCGCTTACCGCTCTCATGCATAAAGACAAGCCTTTTGTTTGGGGAACCGAATAAGAGTCTGCTTTCCAAACCCTCAAGCATATGCTCTGCAATGCTCTTGTTCTCACATTGCCCGATGGAAACGACGGTTTCATTGTCTATTGTGATGCTTTTAACCTTGGTCTTCGTTGGGTCCTCATGCAACGGGACAAGGTTATAGCTTACGCGTCTCGACAGCTCAAAATCCACGAGAAGAACTATACAACCCATGATCTCGAGCTAGGCGCGGTTGTTTTTGCGTTAAAGATTTGGCGACACTACCTGTATGGTACCAAGTGTACGATCTTCACCGATCATAGGAGCCTACAACATATCTTTGATCAGAAAGAACTTAATATGCGTCAACGCTGATGGGTAGAACTTCTCAACGATTACGACTGTAAGATTCGTTATCACCCAGGCAAAGAAAATGTCGTTGCCGACGCACTCAGCAGACGAAGTTATTTGATCAGCATTCGCGATACCCAAGCCCAATACGATCTCGAAACCCTCATTCGCGAAGCCCAGCATACCTGTTTTAATGAACGCACTCTGAAGAAGGAACGAATCTATCACGATGGAGCTCAACTGGTGAATAAATCGAACGGGATATTCCACTTCCTGGACCGAATTTGGATCCCTAAGCGGACCAATTTGCGACAGATTTTGATGGGCGAAGCCCATAAATCCCGGTATTCTATTCATCCCGGTGCTGATAAAATGTACCAGGATCTTCGCTACAAATACTGGTGGCCGGGTATGAAAAAGGATATTGCTCTCTACGTTGGGAAGTGCTTGACTTGTGCAAGGGTCAAGGCTGAACATCAAAGGCCCTCTGGCTTACTCGAGCAACCGCCAATCCCCATGTGGAAGTGGGAGAGTATAGCTATGGACTTCATAACAAAGCTTCCGCACACGTCATCAGGTCACGACAGCATTTGGGTTGTTATTGATCGTTTAACCAAATCAGCCCACTTTTTGCCAATACGGAAGACTACAAGGTAGAACGATTAGCCCGAATCTACACTGACGAGATCATCTGTAATCATGGGACGCCTCGCGACATCATCTCTGACTTTGACGCTCGGTTTACCACACGACTGTGGGAAACGTTTCAAGCTGCTCTTGGTACTACGCTTAATCTGAGTACCGAATTCCATCCTCAAACCGACGGTCAGATTGAAAGAACAATTCGTACTCTTGAAGACATGCTCCGTTCTGTGTCATAGACTTCGGGGGTAATTGGGACAAATACCTGCAGTTAGTCGAATTCTTGTATAACAATAGTTATCATACCAGCATCCAAATGGCACCATTCGAGGCTTTATATGGGAGAAGATGTCGATCGCCTATTGTATGGCACGAGATCGGTCACTCGCAACTAACTGATCCTGCGCTACGATATGTTGGACCTTTCAAGATTCTGGAAAGGATCGGAAAAGTCGCCTACAGACTCGAGCTACCGAAGGAACTTAGTAACGTCCACCCGACTTTCCATGTGTCAAACCTTCAAAAGTGCCTGGCTGAGCATGATTTAATTGTGCCTCTCGATGACCTCCAAATAAACGAAACACTACACTTCGTGGAGAAGCCTGTCGAAATCATGGATCGCCAAACCAAGCAGCTAAGACGCTCACGCATTCCTATTGTGAAAGTCCGATGGGAAGGCAAACGAGGCGCGGAGTTCACTTGGGAACTCGAAAGTGACATGAAGACAAAGTATCCGCAATTGTTTGTTACGGCTTCAGCCTAATTTCGGGACGAAATTCCCTCAACTAGGGGAGGCTGTAACACCCCGTGTTTCGGAAGTCAAAGTCAAAGTCAAGATTGAAGTCAAAGGAAGAAAAGATTGCTAATTGCAATCTGTCTCTCCTTTCTCAATTCCTGTTTTAACTTCTTTGACCATAGTTAGTCTATTTTGTGTTTTACGTTAGTTGTATTATGTGGAGTAATTAAGTATAATCGCAGTAATCGAAGTAAGTTTACCGCTACGAATCTCTTTACGACTGTGAATAATAAGAAGTAACAATGCGATAAAGCCAATCGAACGCTAATTAATCTAATCTAATCAACATCACGCTCGCAACTCGAATTACGCATTTTGGGGATTATTATACGTGTGTGTGCCCTATGTGTTACTTGTGCATGTTTATTTATGTTATGTGTGGTAATCAATCGAAACGCAATCGAACTCATCGCAATCAAATCGCAATCGCAAACCAAATACGAACTAAGGATGGTTGTATGTAGATATAGTACGATAATTAGTGGAGAAGAGATAGCGCAAGATATGAGTAGTTGGGATTAAAAGTAATTTGACTAGGAAATTCTATCGCATCGCAACGCTCGCAATCGAAATCAAAACAGCAAAACTCGTCGCACCGAACACTTGAACCAGGTGACCGATCGATCAGCCAACCAGCCGATCGACCAGCCGTCCGTTCGGACTACCGTCCAATCGGACAGGCTGACCGATCGAGCTGCCTGGCCGATCGGCCAGCCCTTTCCTCTTTTGGAACCCTATAAATACCCCTGTCATTGTCACACTTACTATTTTTGGAAACACTCTGATCGACCAGCTCGTGCTCCTCACTTTTTCTCAGATTTCTCTCGATTTCGGTAAGATCTCGTCCTAAATCTTGTACTTTCTTGATCTACACGCACTCCTACACCTTTCTATCTTTTGAATCTAAACTTTTAACCGTGAAATCATTAAGATTCAAGGTGTTCTAGGATGACGTCATCATGTGTTCTTGAAGAACTTCATGTTTTCGCCTCAATCCATCAAGAACAACTTAGATCCACCCGATTTCTACATAAACTAACAAAGATCTTTCGTAGATCTAAACATATTCAGAACAAAAAGGATTGAAAGATGGTTTTTCCAACTTTCTTTCAACTCTTTTACACTCAATTTACTCAAAGCCGATGGAATCAGAACTTGTGCCGACTTACTACTCATTCTTGTGGTTGTGTTGGTTCAAGATCTGGGTTCTATCCACAAGGTTTATCGACTACGGGTTAAACATGAATCTTTGTCTCGAACAGTTCACTAATCGGAGTTGGGTGATTCCTGTCCGAACAGGAGAACCAAGTAATGACAAGTTTCTGTTGCTTAACTCGTTATCAAAACGCCTCGATAAAATGATAAAACAACCAAGTGTAAGACGAACAGATCGACCAGGACAGAGTGTCGTCCGATTGGACTGCTGTCCGATCGAACAGCCAATCCGATCGACTGGCCAGACCGAACGACTTGCATCTTGGGTCCCACACTTAACCAACTTTATTTGAAGTTTGAGTATTGAACGAATTGCTATCCGATCAGGCTACCACCCGGCCGGATTACCCTTTGGATCATGAGATACTTAGACTTTAACTCTAAATCGATTTTTCAAACATGATTAATACACTAAGGATGCCACCCGACCGGACTGCTGTCCGATCGAGCGACATCCTGCTGTGAACTTGTTCTCACTGAGGTGCCCAACCGAACGGGTTGCCGGCCGATCGAACGACCGACCTGAAAGGTAGAAACACTTCAATGTTTTTAATACTACAACAAAAACCTCAAAAGTCAAACCATCATACACAAACACATCCTTTCTAAAGGAAGAAACAATCCACTCGAACGGCCATCCGCACGGGCAGCCGTCCGAACGGACAGCCAACTGCACGGCCAGCTGACCGATCGGACTACCAACCGATCGACCAGCTGTCCAACCCACCAACACTTGATTTCATTTTACGCGTCACTTATCATTATGCTATCGAACTATTCAGGCTAACCTTACTCTCAAGCGCTCCCTTCAATCCATTCAACTGCTCTGAGTATACTCGATCCCTTTTTGCTTTATGCACTTTTGGGTGTTACATACGTTACTTATACGAAATCACATCAAACACACTACGCAATACTTTTAACGCTAACCGTTACCGCATGTATTACGTGACTTAATGAATGCTTGTTTGTTATGTTCACACATGGAATGCTGTCTACCTGCCTTAGAAACGGTAGTACTATTAGTTTGGACTCAGCACCCGTTAACTCGGGGGTTGTTAAGTACAATTATTTGCATGGATTACGGTGGTGATCATGTATTACGAACTGCCTTGGGCAGTCAACCCGCAGTCACTGGTATCGATAGATTCATGTCGATAACTAACATGCCTCGTTTTCCTCTATGTATGTGCTGGTTATGCATAAACTATTTCGAACTCTATATGCTATTATCAAACTTGTATGCTCGCCTTTACACTATGTGTATTGACTTTATTTTAACGTATGTGACAGGTGTTTAGGATGCATATCTGCTAGGAAAGCGAGGCTATAATAAGTTTCTAGAGGCCAACAAATAGTTGTCTGTGCAAATGTAATCAAGGGTCTCTAGAAGCAGATAAACAATTAGGCTATTTGAAAAATCTGAGTTGTCGGAATAGAACTATTTGCCTAGATTTTGTCTGTAATAATTTGTTTACCTTTTGAGACATGGTATGGGACATGTTGTCACACCCTGGCTTTGCGGAAGCGTGGTTAATTTGGTGTGACTTCTTAATACCATAGCTTAATCATAACAAGCTATATGAATTAAAAATATGCAAGATCATCCATTGATAATAAAATAGTAAAACATTGTCTTAACGGGTTAACACCCAACAACCATAACTTTGTCTAAACATTACAAATGCAAACTTAAAGTAAACATGGTTCAGGGACTGTGACTTGTCCAGGAAAGAGTCACAAGCCTCGAACCCTGGATGACCTCGGGCCGAATGCAGCGGAAAACAAGCCATACCGCGCCAGATCGTTAGTTTCCTGAAATACATGTAAGTTGAAAAATCAACAATAATGTTGAGCGAGTTCATGCGAAAGTGAGTAAATAAACCTTTATCTTTATCAAAAACCTGGTATCTAGCAAATAAGGAAAAAGAGATCACCAATGGTTTGCAAGGCCATTGATATGTGTGAAGTGCAAGTAGGGATGACTCAAACCTAGCGGATTTATGCGTCGGGCACTAAGTCACCCCGAGGTCCGTTCAGCTGGACCTGGGGCTGGGCTCGCTACACCCAGATAGATCTACCGCTCCTGTCCCTCGGTCCTACTACGAGGATTAATGGCCTCAAGTTGCGCCTACCCACTCACATGATCTAAGTAGTAACCCTCCTTACGCTAACCATACCATGTGTAAACATATTCATAATCATTGTAACATGTATTTCACCCCCGCAGTTTAGAAAACTGAAAACAGTTAAGAGAAAAGGGGGACATGAACTCACAATGAGTGCGTCACAATACCAAGTAATCCCAATATCCAACTGCTGCGCAACGACCTACATGTGCTAATTCTATTAGACGGATGGCCGTGCCTTAGCTTTATAGTTTACATTTTCGGGAAACAGTTAGACAACCGTTCCGCGTATATACTTGGTAGTTAATTTCCTTCCCAAGGATGGGGGATTTAATACATGCGTGTTTATAATGTTAAGTCTCACTTAATATATTTTATTTCTCATTCCAAAATATAATTATTTTTCTCAAAAATAATATATTTTCTCTTCGTGTAATACTTTCCAAAATAATACGTTGACAACATACGCATTCGTGAATATTTCCGTATAAAGCGTAAGTTATGTTTTGGCGATTAAGTGGTAATAGTAATTACCGTTGTAACTTATATGTTTGTCGTATAAGTGCTTGTATTATTTTGGGTTCGACAAGGTTAGTAAATATTATTTTTACTCTAAAAATAATATTTATACATTTTCACAAAATAATCATAAACAGTGTTGTGAAAAAAAATATATCTATCTAATAAATATTTATCACGTTTATTTTTGTGAAAACCCCACCTCCGAATATTTGTAAATAAAGTCATGGCGAAATATATTTGAAAATACGTCAAAAGTAGTCTAACACTTGTAAATAATTCTAAGTGTTAGATTTTAGAAAATTTCGCCAGAGTTTCCCCTGTAACTGGAGGTGGCCACGCTTTTAAGCGTATCATTTTCTTTTACAAAATCATTTCAACAATTCTTTTAAATCAACCAATCAATTTCCAACACATTAAACAAGTTTCAACACTTCAAACTTGTAGACTAGTATGTAAAATCGCATTATTACATGAACTTGTAATTTTCCGAAAGTCGTAATGTAGATCACCTTATATTTAGTGGATCTATGTAATAAATAATTTAGTCTTGCAAAAACCCCGTTTTTGGAACAAATCGTCCTTTACAACTTCCCGACAACTTTTATAAAAATTGTTATTTTGTCGGATCTTTCGTTTCACAAGTGTTTATACACTTGTAGTTTATAAAAATCATCTTTGTTAGCATGTTATCCAACTTATATAAAACATGATTTTTCTCGACACTTGGTTCTACGAATGTATCACTTGTACATACGTAGATCGGCTCGTTTTAAATACTATTTTTCATGTCAAAACACTTTTACACAAGTTCATGTTTCCCGTGTGGTGGAGTTTCACCTTTTAACCCTCGTACCGCTAGAAACAAGCTTATGTTAAGATACATGATCTTAACAAAGTCGGGTTAAACGATGATAAGAGCCACCACATCGTAGATCGGGTCTCTACAACCAACATATTCGAATACTACGACTTTTACACGCGTTATAAGCTTTTAACCAACAATATTCGAGCTTTAGTAGTCTTTATAGATTCAAAAGATGGGTTACCGACTTTTAACCGTTAAAAATCCTATTAACCACTTTAGATACGATCAAGAGCGAGTTTTAAATGTTATACCTCTAGCTCGGGGCTAGGGAAGATCTTTGGCGAAAATGGCGTGGATAAAAGCAAATGAACGAGGTCCTCCAACTTCCGCTTGCTTCAAACTTCCTCGTACGTGATCCCCGACACTTGTGTGAGCTTGGAATGGCAAGACAAGAACTCGAAGATGGATGGTTGTGGGTGGGGGGTTACGGCCGAGAAGAGAGGGAGCAAGAGAGAGAGAGTGATGTTGGTTGTGAAATGGTGACAAGTCTCATGTGGGTGTGGGTTTATATAGAGAAAATCATGCTCCTTCGTCCATCGGTTTAATGTCGTCTAGATATCCACGAAATCTAATAAAATATAAAAAAGTTGTACCCTTAGTTACAAAGGGACCAAACCGGCCCAAAGGGGGGGGGGGTCACCCGGTTGGGTCTTGATTGTTCAGTTAGTGTTTAGTTAAGTTAAGTTGGTTAAGTTTAGAGATTAACCCCGTTAGTCGTTTGATGCGCTATAAAGCGGGTGTTAGGGTAATCAAGGGACCCTAACTGGCTCAGAAAAATACCAATAATATTTCTGGCAATATTTTTATGTTCCGGGTATAGTCCGGTTGTTCGGTCGGATAGTAATCCGTTAAAGTGCTTAAGTAATCCTTTAAGCGTCGTAAATAATATTTTTAGCGACACAATTTATTCTGCAAAGTGTCAGGAATATTTTCTCATGTTTTGGCACTTTATTAATTAGCTAGAAGCTAGTGTGTTGATAAAAGTGCTGTGTTTTGTGCTTAGAGTACGTTTTAGGCACATCCAATCTCTGTATCTTATTCCTAGAGACGCAATTATACAACCCTTGTATCCCTACACACTCTATGGGTGTAGTAGAATATTTCTGGCTCATTCAGGCCTTTAGAGGCAGTGTTTGCCTGATGCTGGCTATATCAGCATGTTCCATAGGTTATCCGTTCAAATGCTACTGTGCTTTTGTGCATCATGTTTGTCACTAAAGTTCAGTAAATAAGTAATGTAGTGACGGAAAAATCAAAGTATGATGCAGATATGTACAAGTATCAACAATCAAGTAGCAGTTTATCAGAAATCTCAGTTAAGCACAGTAATTAGGCAACAATTAATAGTTAATTAAGTCGTACGGATACCTGGTTTTGTGAGGGTTGTCACATTCTCCCCCCGTTAAATAAATTTCGTCCCGAAATTTTAAATTCTGCTTGTAGAAGCAGGGTTCTTAGGAAATAAGTGGGGGTATTTCTCTTTCATTCGGTCTTCACGCTCCCAGGTGAATTCAGGACCATGTCTAGCATTCCAGCGAACTTTGACGAGCTTGACACTGCTCCGGCGGGTCTTGTTAACTTTCCAATCCGTGACCTCGACAGGTTCTTCAACGAAGTGGAGCGTGTCATCAACATGGATTTCGTCGGTAGGAATGGCAACGTTAACTTGAGTTGGACTTCTCTTCAGATTGGATACATGAAATGTATCGTGAACATTATTCAGTTCGGCAGGTAGATCCAACTTGTATGCTACGGTCCCAATTCTTTCCAAAACCTTGAAAGGACCAATGTAGCGCGGATTCAACTTCCCACGCTTCCCAAAGCGTGCCACACCCTTCCAGGGTGATACCTTCAACAAAACCATATCCCCAACCTCAAACTCCTGAGGTTTCCTTTTCAGATCTGCGTAGGTCTTCTGACGGTCACGAGCCGCACTAATGCGATCTCGGATTTGCGCGATCTTATCTGTAGTTTCCTGAACTACATCGGGACCTACCAATTGTCTATCACCTGCGTCAGACCAACAGAGCGGCGACCTGCACTTGCGCCCATATAACGCTTCGAATGGCGCGGCACCAATACTGGTGTGGTAGCTGTTGTTGTATGAAAATTCAACCAGGGGTAAATGCTTATCCCAGCTACCGCCTAAATCCATCACACATGCTCTCAGCATGTCCTCCAATGTCTGAATCGTCCGCTCACTTTGACCGTCGGTCTGCGGGTGAAAAGCTGTGCTCATATTCAGCTTTGAGCCAAAAGCTTCCTGGAAGGATTGCCATATCCTCGATACGAACCTCCCGTCTCTATCAGAAATAATCGAGAGAGGTACTCCATGGCGTGTAACAATCTCTCTCATATAGATTTCGGTCAATTTGCTTGTATGATCCTTCTCGCGGATAGGCAAGAAGTGTGCTGACTTTGTTAAGCGATCCACTATCACCCAGATAGTGTCATGGCCTCTTGGCGTCCTTGGCAACTTCGTAATAAAATCCATGGAGATTTCTTCCCACTTCCACTGGGGAATTTTTGGTTGCTGCAGAAGTCCCGAAGGCTTCTGGTATTCCGCCTTAACTTTGGCGCAAGTTAAACATTTGCTCACGTAAGTAGCAACATCGCCTTTCATTCTAGGCCACCAGTAATAATCTTTAAGATCTTGGTACATCTTATCCGCTCCAGGGTGGATAGAGTACCGCGACTTGTGAGCTTCATCAAAGATAACCTCTCTTAAACCACCAAACAAAGGAACCCAAATCCTTTTCTCAAAACACAACGTTCCTTCCCTGTTTGGCACCAAAATCTTCTCCATCCCACGGAGATATTCTTCCTCAAGGTTTCCCTCCTTGAGAGCTTCCTTCTGTGCTGCACGAACGCGCGAGAAAAGGTCGGTTTGGATTATCATTTCCATAGCCCTAACCCTTATGGGCTTGATTCTCTCCTTACGACTTAGGGCATCAGCGACCACATTCGCCTTCCCTGGATGATACTTGATCTCGCAGTCGTAGTCGTTCAACAACTCGACCCATCGTCTTTGCCTCATGTTCAACTCCTTCTGGTTGAATATATGCTGGAGGCTCTTGTGATCTGTAAAGATCGTACACTTTGTACCGTAAAGGTAGTGTCTCCAGATCTTCAAGGCAAAAACCACTGCGCCTAGCTCCAAATCATGAGTGGTATAGTTCTTTTCGTGCACTTTCAGTTGGCGTGATGCGTAGGCGATAACCTTTTGACGTTGCATCAACACACAACCCAATCCTTGACGCGATGCGTCGCAGTATACCACGAAATCATCAGTGCCTTCTGGTAGAGCTAAGATCGGCGCGTTACAAAGCTTATCCTTCAATATCTGAAACGCCTCATTCTGTTTGATTCCCCAATCAAACTTCTTATCCTTTTGCGTGAGGAGCGTTAACGGTTGAGCGATCTTAGAAAAGTTCTCGATGAACCTTCGATAATAGCCAGCCAAACCCAAGAATTGCCGAATCTCGGTTGGCGTTTTTTGGCGTTTCCCAATCTTTGATCGCCTCGATCTTGGTGGGATCCACGTGGATTCCATCTCCATTCACCACGTGCCCAAGGAATTGCACCTCACGTAGCCAAAACTCACACTTAGAGAACTTGGCGTACAATTGTTCCTTCTTTAGTAGCTCCAGAATGGCTCTAAGATGCTGCTCGTGCTCAGCCTTTGTCTTCAAATAAATCAAGATGTCATCGATGAATACAATCACAAACTTATCCAGGTATGGCTTACAAACTCGGTTCATCAAATCCATGAACACTGCAGGTGCGTTTGTCAAACCAAACGGCATAACCAGAAACTCGTAGTGTCCATATCGAGTTCTGAATGCTGTCTTTGGGATACTCTCCTCCTGTATTCGTAGCTGATGGTACCCAGATCGAAGATCGATCTTTGAATAGAAGCTTGAACCTTGAAGTTGGTCGAACAGATCATCGATTCTTGGCAGGGGATACCTATTCTTGATTGTCAGCTTGTTCAACTCTCTGTAGTCAATGCACATACGGAAACTGCCGTCTTTCTTCTTCACAAACAAAACTGGAGCTCCCCAAGGCGAGAAGCTTGGTCGGATAAAACCCTTGTCTAACAACTCTTGAAGTTGTGTCGACAGTTCTTGCATCTCAGACGGAGCAAGTCTGTAAGGTGCCTTAGCCACAGGCGCAGCGCCTGGAACTAAGTCGATGCGAAACTCCACTTGCCTTTGAGGTGGCAAGCCAGGCAAGTCTTCTGGAAAGACTTCTGGGTATTCCCTCACGACAGGGATGTCTTCGATCTTTGGCTCAGCGGCCTTCTTATCCATAATGTGTGCTAGAAAAGCAACACATCCTTTCCGCAAACACTTTCTTGCTTTCAGGCAGCTAATCATCCTCAACGGCGTCTCACGCTTCTCTCCGTGAACAACAATGGTCTCACCATCATTGGTCAGGATACGAATAATCTTCTCGTGACAAACTATCTCTGCTTTATTGCTCGATAACCAATCCATCCCTACTACCACGTCGAAGCTTCCCAGCTGGACCGGTAGTAGATCGAGAGCAAACTCACGCTCTCCCAGCTCGATTACGCAACCTCGAATCACCTCGTTAGCTTCTACTAACTTCCCATTTGCCAACTCGATCGAGTATGGAATATCTAACTTACTAGCGGCTAAACCAAGCATGTTCTTAAATTCTAACGATACGAAGCTATAATCGGCACCAGTATCAAACAAAACGGATGCATAGCGTTGGTTTACAGGGAACGTACCAGTGACAACGTTGGGATCCTGGCGCGCTTCCCTGGCTTCCATGTTAAACACTCTTCCGCGTGCCTGGTTTAACTCTGGGCAATTCCTCTTGTAATACCCTTGATCTCCACAATTGAAACATCCGGGCCTCTGCCCGTTTCCACCATTGTTTCCAGCTTGATGGTTTCCCTGATTCCGATTCATGGCGCCCGCTTGGTTAGCATTATTAACACGGTTCCCATCACCTCCCTGATTTCCTTGTGGGCGGTTCCCAGCACCACCACGGTTGTTCCTATTCCCATTTCCTCCTTGGCCTCCCCGGCCAGCATTAGCCCAAAAGAAATCCTTCGTATGACCAGTCTTCCCACATGATTCACAAACTCTCAGGCTGCAATGACCAGAGTGATGTTTTTGGCATGAGTTACACTTGGGGTGTGCACCCATGTATCCCTTCCCTTTCTTTCTACCACCAGCCTTATCTTGAGCTGGCGCATTCGATTCTCCCTTCTTAACCACCATCCCGGTGCTTTGCTTGAAACTCGAAAACTTTCGCTTATTACCACCAGATGACTCCACATGAGTCTCCTTCTTCTTGGGCTCAACCTCATCAAACTTGTTCAACCGAATCGCCTCTTCGGTGAGAGCTACACTCAAATCAATGGCTTCTGTGATGGTTGCAGGTTTGGAAGAAGTCACCATGCTGATTATCTGAGGAGCCAATCCCCAGATGAAGCGTTCAATCCTTTTGAACTCGGGCGTAACCATATAGGGTACCACATGCGACAAATCGTGGAACCTCTGAACATATTCAGCTACCTTGGGACCTTCCATCTTCAGGTGCCAGAATTCGGTCTCTAACCTCTGAATTTCCGCGCGAGAACAGTACTTCTTGCGCATAAGCTCTTTCAACTCTGTCCAGGTCAGTGCGTAAGCTGCGGCTTCCGCCAAGGGTCTGGACCTGAAGATTCCACCAGGATAGGGCTCCATCCACAAATAGCCCTGAGATGTAGGTGACTTGCTGATCCAATGCGCACTTGCTCATGCGAAGTACGGACTCGGTCTTCTCTGCCCAGCGGACGAAAGCAACAGCACCACCTGTGCCGTCGAAGTTTATGGGCTTACAGTCCAAGAATTGTTTGTAGATGCACCCTGCACATACATTACATCATAGGAACGGCATTAGCATTTGCTAAAGGAATCCATTTAGGCCATGGTTTGTCTTAATGACTTAGGGTTACCATGAGGAGGATTTTGGTTGCCGTTAATGTTCGAGCTACTTCCGCTTGGTCCTCCTTGCGAGGCAGCATATTGAGCAATGGCGTTAGCGATAACTTGCTGTAGTTCTTCATGAGTAGTGGGCATCGGCTGCGGTTGACGTCTTGGTGCCATCTTCTAAAGATGCGTACGTCGATTAGGCCATAATAAACATACGTATATAGTAATAGTAATAGCATATAACATCTCATGTTATCAATATATCACACACAACATCCCATGTCCCAACATCCCATGTCACAAACATCATACATACAACATCCCATGTCCCCACATCCCATGTTGCAAATATCATACATACAACATCCCATGTCCCAACATCCCATGTTGCAAATATCATACATACAACATCCCATGTCCCAACATAAATAAGCAATCAAGTGAATCAGATATGGTGAGAATACGGCGATTGTTATATATATCGAGACCATAATGTGGTAAGGGTATCAGTACGTCACTGTATCATACAATCACAAATCAAATAGGGGCTACATCACCCCTGTCAAAAACAATATCACATCAGTGTCACATACATCCAGTACATCAACAAATATCAACAAAAATCAGTATCGTCAGATGGTCTCCAAAAGGCTGTGCAGTCACAATCGCGGTCGTCTCACCCACGTCTACCACTATGGCACCGATGAGCTCTATGCGGATGGGGGTGGAGGAGGGGGAAAGTGAGTGTAGAGTAAGCGGCGTAGATGAAGCCAATCCTCCTCCATCGCCTGCTGAGTGCGAATAACAGAAGCGATCTGCTGCTCCATAGTCGTAAGTCGGGCAGCAAAGTCCGGGGGTAGTGATCGAAAAGGCTGAAAAGATGAAGATGTCTGACCATGATGTGGACCTAGTGATAACTGAGCTTTCTCGAGCTCCTGGAGTCGCTGTGTATGGGAATCATGCTGATGGACAAAGGACATCAAGACGTCCTCTATGGTATGTCCCATATGGAATGGATGATATGGATCAGTGGGTGGCATAAGAGAGGAAGATGACCAAAGTAGTGGCGTACTGGTGGGATCGAATGGTGCTACATGAACAGAAGATGGAACAGGTGTCATCTGAGGTACGAAAGGCATAGGCATCGGTATGTGCCCAAAGGGGTGGGCTGAAGAGCCCTCTCCTGGCCCTGCTGGAGGTACAAACGGTGGGATCTGAAATGAAAAATCAGTATGATGTGCATCAGTGTGATGCGGTGGAAGCGGTGGAACATCCTCGTCAGCCGGTATCCAACCGTGCTGAGCCTCCTCATCAGGTGGATCCATATGCTCTGCAAATAGAGCGTGCTCAGGCTCAATGGGTACATGATCAAAAGGAGCAATGACAGGATCAACATGATCAATATGATGGTCAACAGGGACGTCAGCAATCAAAGGTGGGTCAACAAAAGGATCAACAGCATGATCAGCCACTAACAAAGGGACATCATCAACAGGAAGATCGCCAACAGGCGGGTCAGCCAAAACGGGCTCAATAGGAACGTCAGCATGTACCAAGTCATGCTCATGCACAGGATCGAAAGCAGCTTCCTGCTCTGGGGCTACGGCAGGCTCCGGGTCGTCAAAAGCCATGTCAAAATCAAACTCTGGATCAAAGGGATCGATAGGATCGACGGGATCAACAGGGTCCTCCATATGCTGGTCCATAGGAATATACTCAATATCGCGGTCAGGATCAAATCCTGGAGGAAAAACGGGATCGGAATCCTCAATATCGTCGTGCTCGAACACAAAGCTCGGAATCGGGGCGGCAGAAGA
This sequence comes from Helianthus annuus, assembly GCF_002127325.2. Classification (NCBI taxonomy): domain Eukaryota; kingdom Viridiplantae; phylum Streptophyta; class Magnoliopsida; order Asterales; family Asteraceae; genus Helianthus; species Helianthus annuus. Next base: position 85,694,464 of record NC_035435.2, read on the forward strand.
TGCCTGATCGGGGTCCGAGTCATGAACAAAATGTTGCGTGCTCACCTCGTGAGATGGAGCAGATGCCATAGACTCAAAAGAGTCTGGAACTGGTGAGTGGACGGGCGAGTCTCCAGCTGGGGCACCAGCGATCATCAAGAGACCGCCAGCGGGTAAAGGGGCTGCATCAGGAACCTCGTCCTCAAAAGGCTTGTCCTCGTAGAGATCAATGTCGCCGTCAGCCTCGGCGTCTGGTAATAGCTCATGTGCTGGGTAAGAAGCAAGAGGAATCGGAGCTGGAATCACAACAAGGGGAAGATACTCAGCAGGTTCGCCATCAATAGGCTCATAAGCACCCTCGGGTAGAGCGAAGGGCAGGGAGTCATCAGTATGCTCATCAGCGCCGTCGGGTAGAGCGAACGGCTGGAAGTCATCATCGTCCGTGCTCGTGTAGTCTGAGGTATGCACCTCATGCTCCGATGACACAATGTCATCCGACACTATGGGTAGAGGTCCAGTGGTATCTGAGTCTCCGGTGCCTGATGTATCCATGTGTCTGTAACACAATCACATGTATGCACAAATAATCAGTAAATCAGGTAATCACATAAGTTACCAAATAATAATCACATAATCCACCTAGTCCCACTAGCCTCCCAGCCTCCCAGACTGTCCTTCCTAGTCCCACTAGCCAACTTTTCCCAGCCTCCCAGACTGACTCCCTAGTCCCACTAGCAAATTCTCCCAGCCTCCCAGACTGACTTCCTAGTCCCACTAGACAACTACCTCGATCCATTAGATCGAGCCTCGGCCTCCCAGACCGAGCCTCAGTCTCCCAGACCGAGCCTCAGCCTCCCAGACTGAGCCTAAAAATAATAAATAAAATATGCTCAACATTTGTTTATAAAAAGGTTTTGGATCTGGACTTAAGTGGTATGCAGTAAAAATGTTTTCGTGAGAGCCCTAGTGATCATAGTCTAGACTCGAGAAGGAATCCTAGTTCGCTATGATCAGAGCTCTGATACCAAGCTGTCACACCCTGGCTTTGCGGAAGCGTGGTTAATTTGGTGTGACTTCTTAATACCATAGCTTAATCATAACAAGCTATATGAATTAAAAATATGCAAGATCATCCATTGATAATAAAATAGTAAAACATTGTCTTAACGGGTTAACACCCAACAACCATAACTTTGTCTAAACATTACAAATGCAAACTTAAAGTAAACATGGTTCAGGGACTGTGACTTGTCCAGGAAAGAGTCACAAGCCTCGAACCCTGGATGACCTCGGGCCGAATGCAGCGGAAAACAAGCCATACCGCGCCAGATCGTTAGTTTCCTGAAATACATGTAAGTTGAAAAATCAACAATAATGTTGAGCGAGTTCATGCGAAAGTGAGTAAATAAACCTTTATTTTTATCAAAAACCTGGTATGTAGCAAATAAGGAAAAAGAGATCACCAATGGTTTGCAAGGCCATTGATATGTGTGAAGTGCAAGTAGGGATGACTCAAACCTAGCGGATTTATGCGTCGGGCACTAAGTCACCCCGAGGTCCGTTCAGCTGGACCTGGGGCTGGGCTCGCTACACCCAGATAGATCTACCGCTCCTGTCCCTCGGTCCTACTACGAGGATTAATGGCCTCAAGTTGCGCCTACCCACTCACATGATCTAAGTAGTAACCCTCCTTACGCTAACCATACCATGTGTAAACATATTCATAATCATTGTAACATGTATTTCACCCCCGCAGTTTAGAAAACTGAAAACAGTTAAGAGAAAAGGGGGACATGAACTCACAGTGAGTGCGTCACAATACCAAGTAATCCCAATATCCAACTGCTGCGCAACGACCTACATGTGCTAATTCTATTAGACGGATGGCCGTGCCTTAGCTTTATAGTTTACATTTTCGGGAAACAGTTAGACAACCGTTCCGCGTATATACTTGGTAGTTAATTTCCTTCCCAAGGATGGGGGATTTAATACATGCGTGTTTATAATGTTAAGTCTCACTTAATATATTTTATTTCTCATTCCAAAATATAATTATTTTTCTCAAAAATAATATATTTTCTCTTCGTGTAATACTTTCCAAAATAATACGTTGACAACATACGCATTCGTGAATATTTCCGTATAAAGCGTAAGTTACGTTTTGGCGATTAAGTGGTAATAGTAATTACCGTTGTAACTTATATGTTTGTCGTATAAGCGCTTGTATTATTTTGGGTTCGACAAGGTTAGTAAATATTATTTTTACTCTAAAAATAATATTTATACATTTTCACAAAATAATCATAAACAGTGTTGTGAAAAAAAATATATCTATCTAATAAATATTTATCACGTTTATTTTTGTGAAAACCCCACCTCCGAATATTTGTAAATAAAGTCATGGCGAAATATATTTGAAAATACGTCAAAAGTAGTCTAACACTTGTAAATAATTCTAAGTGTTAGATTTTAGAAAATTTCGCCAGAGTTTCCCCTGTAACTGGAGGTGGCCACGCTTTTAAGCGTATCATTTTCTTTTACAAAATCATTTCAACAATTCTTTTAAATCAACCAATCAATTTCCAACACATTAAACAAGTTTCAACACTTCAAACTTGTAGACTAGTATGTAAAATCGCATTATTACATGAACTTGTAATTTTCCGAAAGTCGTAATGTAGATCATCTTATATTTAGTGGATCTATGTAATAAATAATTTAGTCTTGCAAAAACCCCATTTTTGGAACAAATCGTCCTTTACAACTTCCCGACAACTTTTATAAAAATTGTTATTTTGTCGGATCTTTCGTTTCACAAGTGTTTATACACTTGTAGTTTATAAAAATCATCTTTGTTAGCATGTTATCCAACTTATATAAAACATGATTTTTCTCGACACTTGGTTCTACGAATGTACCACTTGTACATACGTAGATCGGCTCGTTTTAAATACTATTTTTCATGTCAAAACACTTTTACACAAGTTCATGTTTCCCGTGTGGTGGAGTTTCACCTTTTAACCCTCATACCGCTAGAAACAAGCTTATGTTAAGATACATGATCTTAACAAAGTCGGGTTAAACGATGATAAGAGCCACCACATCGTAGATCGGGTCTCTACAACCAACATATTCGAATACTATGACTTTTACACGCGTTATAAGCTTTTAACCAACAATATTCGAGTTTTAGTAGTCTTTATAGATTCAAAAGATGGGTTACCGACTTTTAACCGTTAAAAATCCTATTAACCACTTTAGATACGATCAAGAGCGAGTTTTAAATGTTATACCTCTAGCTCGGGGCTAGGGAAGATCTTTGGCGAAAATGGCGTGGATAAAAGCAAATGAACGAGGTCCTCCAACTTCCGCTTGCTTCAAACTTCCTCGTACGTGATCCCCGACACTTGTGTGAGCTTGGAATGGCAAGACAAGAACTCGAAGATGGATGGTTGTGGGTGGGGGGTTACGGCCGAGAAGAGAGGGAGCAAGAGAGAGAGAGTGATGTTGGTTGTGAAATGGTGACAAGTCTCATGTGGGTGTGGGTTTATATAGAGAAAATCATGCTCCTTCGTCCATCGGTTTAATGTCGTCTAGATATCCACGAAATCTAATAAAATATTAAAAAGTTGTACCCTTAGTTACAAAGGGACCAAACCGGCCCAAAGGGGGGGGGGGTCACCCGGTTGGGTCTTGATTGTTCAGTTAGTGTTTAGTTAAGTTAAGTTGGTTAAGTTTAGAGATTAACCCCGTTAGTCGTTTGATGCGCTATAAAGCGGGTGTTAGGGTAATCAGGGACCCTAACTGGCTCAGAAAAATACCAATAATATTTCTGGCAATATTTTTATGTTCCGGGTATAGTCCGGTTGTTCGGTCGGATAGTAATCCGTTAAAGTGCTTAAGTAATCCTTTAAGCGTCGTAAATAATATTTTTAGCGACACAATTTATTCTGCAAAGTGTCAGGAATATTTTCTCATGTTTTGGCACTTTATTAATTAGCTAGAAGCTAGTGTGTTGATAAAAGTGCTGTGTTTTGTGCTTAGAGTACGTTTTAGGCACATCCAATCTCTGTATCTTATTCCTAGAGACGCAATTATACAACCCTTGTATCCCTACACACTCTATGGGTGTAGTAGAATATTTCTGGCTCATTCAGGCCTTTAGAGGCAGTGTTTGCCTGATGCTGGCTATATCAGCATGTTCCATAGGTTATCCGTTCAAATGCTATTGTGCTTTTGTGCATCATGTTTGTCACTAAAGTTCAGTAAATAAGTAATGTAGTGACGGAAAAATCAAAGTATGATGCAGATATGTACAAGTATCAACAATCAAGTAGCAGTTTATCAGAAATCTCAGTTAAGCACAGTAATTAGGCAACAATTAATAGTTAATTAAGTCGTACGGATACCTGGTTTTGTGAGGGTTGTCACACATGTTACTTTAAATTGATTGGTAATGATAATTGTTATGGAAACTTCTGGACAATCTGTTTCGCTCAGTGCCATGCCCCGATGATTCCGCCATCGGTTGGGGTGTGACAAAGCAGGAAGGAGGTGACAACGCTGGTCTCACCGCTCGTTTCAAGCAGCTGAGTATTATCTGTCCTAGTTAGGTGGCCACGCCTGATATGACAATCAAGAAGTATATTCAAGCTCTCCCTGATTGTGTAGCAGACTTTATTCAGGCAGCAAAACCTGCTACTATTGAGGAAACCTACCAACTCGAAGCAGAGATCAACAACAAGCGAGTCTTGGCTGGATACTTCAAAACCTCAACCAAGAGTCTCAATCAGGTCACTGCTACACCCAGCACCGACAATACAACATCTCAAGGTTCAAAGTCTTCACGTCAAGGTCGCAAGCGAAAGAACAACAACAAGAACTATGCTACTACCGCCGCTCCAATCAATGCCAACCTTGTCCAACCCAGCAACCAGAGTCGTCCAGTTGCTAATGTTACCAACGCACCGCCTGCTAAGCGTGCGTACACTGGTATCCACCTTCTGTGCCCTACTTACAGTTACACCTATCATCAACTGTTGTTTCTGTGCAAACTGCAACATCTATGGGCATTTTACTGCTCACTGTTGTTCAGGCCCACGTCAACAAGCTGTTCAAGCTCCTCCAGCACCACCAGCTCAACCTCTTGCTATTCAGGGTAACCAAGCAGCTCCTGCGCCTGCTGTTCATGCACGAGCTTGCTACTCTTGTGGTCACCTGAATCACTTTGCTAACGTCTGCCCGAACCGTGTGGTGAAGCAAGAACCACAGTAGCAACCACCGCAGCAACAACAACAACAACAGTCACAGCAGCAGCAGCCACAGCAAGCAGCCACGGAAGAACTTTCAATATCAACGTCCACCAGGCTCAGACTGACAACATCGTTGTCAATGGTACGTTCCTTGTTAACAGTATTTATGCTTCGTGTTTATTTGATACTAGTGCCGATAACTGTTTTGTGTCGTTTGAATTCGAAAAGCTCCTAAACGATAAACGCGCTAACCTCCCAACGACGTTCGACGTAGAAATTGCCACCGGAAGAACTGTCACCGCCAATTCTGTTCTTCGTGATTGTACTCTTGAACTCAACAATCACGTTTTCCTGATCGATCTCATTCCGATGCAACTTGGTAGTTTCGATATCATAGTAGGCATGGATTTTCTTCATGAAAATCGTGCTGAAATTGTTTGTTTTGAAAAGATGATTCGTTTCTCCTTTTCAAATGGCGACCAACTATATGATTATGGCGAAGTATCCTCGAAAGAACTGAACTTATGTCGTGCATTCAAGCAAGCAAGTATCTCCGAAAGGAATACGTGGCTTTCTTGGCTCACATCGTATTAGTAGAGAAGGAAAAGAAGCCGATGGAAAAGGTACTTGTGGTTCGTGATTTTCCTAGTGTCTTTCCTGACGATTTACCCGGTCTACCCCCGACTCGTGATATCGACTTTCGTATCGACCTCATTCCTAGAGCTAACCCTGTCGCTAAAGTTCCTTATCGCCTCGCACCGTCCGAAATTCGTGAACTTTCTAGTTAACTCCAGGAGTTACTTGATGAAGGCTTCATACGCCCTAGCACATCGCCATGGGGCGCACCTGTCCTTTTCGTGAAAAAAGAAGGATGGATCATTCCGAATGTGCATTGATTATAGGGAACTCAATAAGCTTACCATCAAGAATCGCTATCCTCTACCCCGAATCGACGATTTATTTGATCAATTGCAAGGCACTACGTATTTTTTAAGATCGATTTACGTTCTGGTTATCATCAACAACGAATTCAGGAGGAAGATATTCTTTCAACTTTCACACAAAAGCCAATGGAATCTGGGCTCATTCAAACTCACTACTCAAGCTTTAGTTGAGCGCCAGCTTGGAAACGGATTTCCACTGGAGAGATGACCGATTAACGGGTTGAACATGAAATTCCATCAAGAACAGTGAGTCTGATCGAATGGGCTGAGACCATTTGATCGAATGAGCTGGACTTGGTGTGTTTTTCTGTTGTTTGACACGGTGTCACGTTGTCTCCGTTAAACTCAAAACTTTTACTTAGAAAATTTTACGAATTTTCAAACAATAGATCGCCCACTCAAATGGCCATCCGATCGGATGACCATCCGATCGAATGACTATCCGTTTGGAAGACCTGCCTCTTTATAACTCCCAACACTTAAACACTTTTAACGAAACTTCAAACTTTAACAATTTTACAAACAAACACACCTCATTCGAATGGCCATCCGTTCGAATGGTCATCCACTCGGATGACCATCCGTCTGGATGACCATCTGCTCGAATGGATACTCATCCGTTCGGATCGCCATCCGAACCCCCTACCATTCGACACTCTGTTCTATGCTCAGGCTAACTCCAACACGCTCCCTTTAATCCAACCAAATTGTGTTTACTTGTTAAATACCTATTGTGAGTATACTCGAACCCATTTCCTTTCAACGCACATTTGGGTGTAACATACGTTCTCTATCAAAACACAACAACACAACAACGCAAACACTTTTAACGCTAACTGGTCCTGCATGTTATACGTGATCTATGAATGCTTGTTACTATGCTTAGACAGTGTTACACTATACCGCCTCTAGCAACGATAGTACTATAGCTTGAACTCAGCACCTGTCATGGACAGGGGTTGCTAGGGATCACATCACTTTACTTCACGTGTCCGCTGAACACGTGTCGCGCATACCCCACAACGCAGTCTCGTGGTCAAGTTGTATACATTGTTTGGTAGTTACTTGCATTCGCCCGTTACGGGATACATGTTGGTTATGCGTAAACGCTTTCTCTACTATATGTTATGCAAACTTGTGTACTCACCTTTACATGTTATGTATTGACTTTATTTTAACGTATGTGACAGGTTGATAGGATGCTATGTTGTGATGAAACAAGCTAGGAAGTCTAGAAACCCGCTAAATAAATCTGAGTTGTGGGGACAGTATTTGTTTATGAGACTCGCTATCTGTAATGACTGTTATTACTTTATATGTTAGTAGTATGGGATATTAACGTTAAATATATTGTCATTAATAGTTGTTATGGATTCTCTTGGACAATCTGTTTCGCTCAGTGCCACGCCCCGATGATTCCGCCATCGGTTGGGGTGTGACAATTATAATCGTTGGAATCGATCCCGACAGGTTTTGCAGCTTTTTCTGGAAGTTACCAGAAGGACCCGGTTACAATCTACCCGGATTCGGTTACTAACGGTTCCGGTAATTTTGGTTTGAAACCGGGTAGGAACCAGAACCGGTTACTACAAGAATCGGTTCCATTCAAACTCGGTCAAGAACTGGGTATGTTAAGAACCGGTTCCGTGTATAAAATAAACCCGATTTGCCCATCTCTACTATATATATGTGTTTAAATTACTCATGGATGAAAGACTGGTTTTAGGCTAATACAGTGTTGGGTTAATAGAGACTGGGCCGTAACAGTTAGTGGATCAGAACAGTGAGAGGTGGAAGCCATGGATTCCAGTCCATCTGAAAAGGCTGGGCAGAAAGAAGGCTGGTAAGTGATTAGCATCTAACTAAGGGATTTGACCGAGTAGTGGCAGATCCAATATGTAAAGACCGGTTCTCAGTAACCCACTAATAAAGATTTATGGATCTACCATTGTGACCCAGAAGCTGCCATCATAACCTCCCAGTCAGGGGGGGGGGGGGTAGTGGTGCACAAATCGGGTTTTCTGAATACCCGGTTCCGGGTATGGAACCGGGTTCAGGTACGATCAGGTTCTACAAAATCGGGTATTGACAATACCCGGGTCGTGTCCGGGTCCAGGTTTTATATAAAAAATGTATACCCTATATACCCGGGTTCGGGTCGGGTTTTCTAATACCCGGGTATTATAATAACCTATTTTCGGGTTCGGGTAGGGTCGGGTATGGATCGGGTTTGGTTCGGGTATGCCTCAGGTATTCATTCTTTTGGATAAATCATAGAAATATAAAATGCAAAACCTTTTTATTTCATAAAACATAGAAATACATGACACCTAAATAATCATTGAACCGGATCGAATAAGATGATGAACATAGATAGCTTCGAATAACTTGATCGTCTTCGTTTATTGTTCGTCATCAAAGACCCATTTTATAGGGTATAGAGATACAATGTAAACCAAACAAATGATCATAATACACTTTCTAACGGCTATATAGTCGTTACCAAGGTACAAAACTCGAAAAAACACAAAAAAAACGAAAAAACCTGAACAGGATATTGGGAAACCCGGACCGGGTATTCAAAAAACCCGGTTCCGGGTTCGGGTTGAAACCGGGTACTCGTAAAACCCGGGTTGAAAACGGATATAAAAAAACCCGGTTCCGGGTTCGGGTTGTATAACAAAAATGCATACCCAACCCCTACCCTATGGGTAGGGTCGGGTTCGGCAATAAAAAACCCGGGTTTTATAATACCCTATTCCGGGTTTTATTTTCAAATCCGGATCCAGGTTCAGGTTTTTTGTGCACCACTAGGGGGGACTTTTCGCTCAGTAGTGTTACGTATGTACGTTTCGTATAGAATTTTTTAGGTATATACGTTTTCGACCCCCCGATTTATAATTTTTTTTTACTTATATAGAATTTTTAGGTCCGGTGACTTCCGACCCTCGGTGAAAATTTTCAAGCTTCGTCACTGCTCCGAGTCATCTATCTCCATGTGTTCAAAAGCACATTTTATAGAGTACTTATATAAAACCCGGGTTTTATAATACCTTGTTCCGGGTTTTATTTTCAGATCTGGATCCAGGTTCAGGTTTTTTGTGCACCACTAGGGGGGGGTGGGGGGACTTTTCGCACAGTAGTGTTACGTATGTACGTTTCGTATAGAATTTTTTTAGGTATATACGTTTTCGACCCCCCGATTTATAATTTTTTTTTACTTATATAGAATTTTTAGGTCCGGTGACTTCCGACCCTCGGTGAAAATTTTCAAGCTTCGTCACTGCTCCGAGTCATCTATCTCCATATGTTCAAAAGCACATTTTATGGAGTACATCTTCATGAATCTGTCTCGAATTTGCTACTGGTTCCAATGAAAGATATATAGATAACAGGAGTTGCAATGAATGGAAGCGATTTGGGTAATGCATTGGTTACCAATAAACAATATTTTATGGATTCAAAACTTGAAAACCAAGTGTTTAAAAGAATATTTATGAATTCTGTCCATATATTTCTTGAAAACAACATCAATTATGATTTGTAAGGGTGTACCGGACGCAATCGGGGAGTGGTGCGGTGAAGGATTTCCCCGATCGGGAACACCGTCGCCATCCCCGCGGGGTCCCGAATCGGGGTTCAATTTGGGTGTGGGGTTACCGCTTGAATTTGCACGTTGATCGAGGAGATGACCGTTGAACGGTCGACTTTTTTATAAAAAAAAAAAAAAAAATCACTTTTTTTAAACTAATATAAATACCCAACTCATTTTCACCCTTTTTTTATACACAACCCATCTCATTCTCACCCTTTTTTTATACACAACCCATCTCATTCTCACCCTTTTTTTATACACAACCCATCTCATTCTCTATATTTTTTTAAACTCTCCAACCACAACCATTTCACTTTTTATTTTTTATACTCTCCAACCAAACCTCCTCCACTTTTTATTTTTTATACACCGAGCAATGGAGAACCGATCCCGCGAGGCCAAGAAAAAAACTAAGGGACGGGTCTCGAAACCATCTCGAGATGGTTCGAGCGGTGCAAATGCTCAACCACAACCCCCTTTCGGATACACTTCACAACCCCCGTTTTTTTTCCAACAACCTCCACACCCCTCGTTTTACAACACCCAACAACCCAATTTCGGCTATTTTCAAAATTTGCTATCAATGGACGCTCCTCCTCAATCCCCCGCCTTCGACCCATATGCTTATCGTTCTCCACAAGTTCCTTCTACACGAGGAAATGTCGAACGTCCTCTACCTATTGACGAGGACGACGAGGACGATGAGGTAGTGCCCGAAACTCAAAATTTGGGCGACGACGACGAGGAATATGAATATAATGTGGACGAAGACGCGGGCAACGAAGAAGACGAGGCTCGAGAAAAAAAAGGGAAAACGGTGAGCGAAAAATGGACAAAAGAACAAGAAGAGGCGTTGGCGAAGGCGTGGGTACATTGTTCTACCAACAAAAAAAAGGGCAATCAACAAAGTCGCGAAAGTTTTTGGGGTAAAATTTTAGAGCACTTTAACAAAACTATCGGTGGAAGTAACCGGACCGTTCATCAAGTACGGTCTAAATGGAACCCGATGCATGCGAAAATAAACTTTTTCAACGGCCTATACCAACAAGCGGTAAAAATTATATTTTTTTTAACATTGCATATTTTTTATTTTTTTTCTAAGTTCATACTTTTTTAACACTTTATAATTTTTTTTTATTTTATAACATGTAGGATCGCACACGAGCAAGCGGATGTCAAGATCTCGACGTGATGAAAATCGCGTTAAAAGAATTTAAAGCGAAATTTCCAAGCGGTTTTCAACACATCGAGGCGTGGGAGGTCGTTCGAAAACACGAGAAATGGGCCCAAGTCCCATTGATGGGCGAGGAAGGTGAAGGTTCGGCACATAAAAGAAAGCCGGTTGACGTAGACTTTTCAATACCGGATATGAACGAAGATCCCTCGCCACAAAGAGCACAACGGCGAGACAAGCGTCAAGCTACATCGTCCGAGGGAAGCTCGGCCGAGTTGGCGGCACAATTCAAAGTGTACACCGCCATGAAAGAAGCGAAGCAAGCGGTAGAATTGGAGGCGATCGAATTGAGGAAAAAAAGAGAGTCGGAGGCTCGCGAGCTCATATCGGTACAAATCGAGACGATGAAAAACTACAATTACGATCGAGATATGAAAACCTTCCTTAAGCCGCACGACGATGTTCCGCCAAGTATGTTGCCGATCATCCTCGCCCGAAAGCGAGAAATCGCTAACAAGTACGGGTGGCCATGCGATTTCTAAAATTTTAATTTTCTAGTTTTAATGTAATTTTTATTTTCTACTTTGAATGTGTTTTTTTTTTTTTCTAGTTTGAATGTGTTTTTTTTTCTAGTGACGATGTATTTTTTTTTTAAATTTAATGAAATGTCTTTTATATAATTTTTAAACATCCATAATTTTACCAAAAAAAAAAATTAATTTTGAACTCACCTAATAGGGGAGTGCCGCCATCAAAAATCGGTATTAGGGGAGTGTATTAGGGGAGTTGACATGACACCATGTGATTGGTTGTGTGTAAGAGGGGAGACTCACCTATTAGGTGAGCACCCCTTACACCCTAAATATTTTATAATCATCATAAACTCACGATATTCAAAAGATTTTTATTTTATTATATATCTTTTTTATCGAACAAACCTCTTTTATATAGACTCGTCACTGAATTTAGCATGCAATGCGTTGATTGTTTTACTATTTATATTTTTATCGAATTTACAAAATGTTCAAATGTTTATTAATTGACGACAATGTTGTGCACTTGGCGGTTCGGTTTTGGGCCATGACCATAGATAACCGATCAGTTTTGGTTGATCAGTTTTGTCACATATTTGGTTCAGTTAACCAAACTACAAATTTAGGCCTGACAAAATTGGGCATTATAAACTCATTTGGGCTTAAGCTACATAGAATAGGAACTTGTATATATTATTAACTAGTATTTAGAACCCGCGCTTTACGGTGAGTCCGTTAAACCGAACCAAAAGGAGACGTAAAAACAATAAACTACGTACGCACGTTGTAGCGTGTTAACTTGCAAAAATTATACTGAAACATAAAACATATAAAAGAAATTACTATGTCGACTTAGGACTTGCGCATTGCGACAAAGTCGTTAAACCGCAAACTCGCAAAATTTAGATCGAAACGTTTTGGGGTAAAAATAAAAAATATATATATTTTAGATCGAAACATAATACAAAACGTAAAATGACAAAGTTGTAAATGAAAAAAAAAACATATGGGTGAAAAGTGTGAAAAAAGTTGAATTGTAACTATTACCAACAAACCAAAATTGGTAAAAGTAAAAAATACATGAACCAATGGCGAAGAACTTAAACCAAAAAGAAAAATGAATTGTGCTTTGATTAAATGTACCCAAAGCTATAATAAGTTGTACATAATTGAATAGTAGATTTAACTCACAAAATCTTTTTGTTAACTAATAGAGGGGAAAGCGATAAACTTTAACCAAAAGGAAAAATGAATTGTGCTTTGATTAATTGTACCCAAAGCTATAATAAGTTATACATAATTGAATAGTAGATTCAAACTTAACAGCAAGATGACTGCAATGAGATGGGTTTTAGTTTCTGAATTCATCACTATTCACTAACAAATGCATGCATTTCCTTAAGACATTGGCCCTGGTTAGATTGTTCAGTTGAACATTGCCTCTATTTTTTATTCGTGAGATTAAATTCACAAGGAATAAAAAAAAACATAAATGCACATAGCCAAAGGTATTTTCAAAAAATTGACGAGGTTTGCTTACTTCGGTTATGATACACACCATAACCAAAACTGGCCCACAATTTTCGGTTAACCAAACCATCAATTAATTGTTCAGTTCAGTTAAGCTGGTTACGGTTTTGTTAGATCGGTTGTTTGGTCACCCCTAATTGACTCGTGAGGGACTAGAGTCGAATTAGGTGGTCTTTTTTTAGAGTAAACTGTAATTTTACCCTCTGAGTTTTATGTCAATTAGCACTCTGACCCCCTAACGAAATAATTGCAATGTACCCCCCCCCCACCGTTGATGTTATGTCGCAATTTTACCCCCCCCCCCCCCCCGGCGTCAAATTTGCTTAACAGTCAACATGTCAAGGTGAGGGTCAAAGGATAAATAGGTAATTTTGCCAAACCATTGTGAAGCTTCTTCAATACAAGACGCTATAAGTAACAAATGAAAGCACATTTACACCCCCCCCCCCACCGATACTCCTACAATCGATCCTTCTCCGGCGACGATCCTTCTCCGGCGACACCACATCCTCCGGCGATACCATCTCCTCCGGCAACTTTAATGTGAAATGACTATCTTACCCTTTAATATTACCCCCCAACGTTCTTGTTATGTCGCACAATTACCCCCCGCTGGTAAATTACTAAATTATCCTTTCTTATTACCCCTTATACTTTGTGTTAAGAAACAATATTACCCCCTGCAACTTCCAAAACCCTTCCCGCCAAAAAAGTTTGACCACCCAAAGTCAACTACACATGGAAATTCACAAGAAATCTGATTTAAACTTAATAAACACTTGTATTCACAAGAAATCTGAATACAAACTAATGGATCAGGTCTGAATACAAACACTTGTAGTTGAACACTAAAGGATCATCTGAATGGACATGAAACTGCTAATAAACACACTAATGGATCATCTGAATGGACATGAAATGCTTATGGACGTGGTGTCGCCGGAGGACATAGCGGATCAGCCAACAAACATGTCACACCCCCAAAATCCACCCTGCGGAGTATCACCGCTTGGAGGCGTGACGTGACCAGAATCGAGCCACCAATCATATTGAACAACATAATTAAGTAAATAAAACCAAACATAATACGATTGGTGACCAAAGGAAGTAAACCGATTTTAGGTTAACAGCGGAAGCATAAAACATAAGTTCGAAACATAAGTCCATAGTTCTTAAGTTAAAAGTCCAAAACGTAGGTTTAATAAGTTCATAAAGGTTATTTATTAAATACGGGACATATCAGTTCGCATCCCACAACGACCACCTCCATATGCAAGCTCCATAGCATCTAATGACCTGCAAAGCATGTAATAACGAGTCAACAACAAAGTTGAGTGAGTTCACGGTTGGTTGTCCATTTTAGAGTTGTTTCCAAAAACATAGTTTAATCTCATTCGGCTATCCAGCCGTGGGGGTTACCCCATAGTTCGAAAACGTTTACTAGTTAACCATCCCATGTCCACCTTCCCTGGCTATCCAGCCCGGTACTTTGGCCGTGGGGAGCTACCCCAGTATTTTAAACTACCAGACTCGTTTATCATATCGACTACTAACAAAAATCAATTGTGCCCTAGCGTCGGTGTTCTATCACCACCGACGTGCCATAGTCCATTAGTACACGCCCGTCCGACTGGCACGGTGTGAGGTTTGTTAAACCTAATAGCGCTATTAACTAATGACCCGCTCGCCATAGCCTCGGTGATTAAGTCGATACAAAAAGGGAGGGACTTCGCTGATAGAGTTCTAGTCCAGTAAGTCTAACACGTCCCAACAGGACGAGGAATTTACATTCCTGAACACGTCTCAAAGGACAAGGAATCCCTATTCCTGTACCCATTCCCATTCCCACCGGGAATTTACCATGCTTTGTACAAAAGTGTGAACTCACCTCGGTTTTCTCGGTTAGATTCTCAAATATCGCTAACAGTCAAGGTCGGTCAGTCACGTGCTAGTATGATTTACAGTTAGTCATTTAGTGTCTTACAAATAGAGCACAAAGTTCCTACACGTATCTATCACATAGCATGCATTACTTTAACTGTTTATGCCCATATATATATATATATTCACATCCATTCCCCACTCATAAGCATACATACAATAGTGCACGTAACACATATAACATGTTAGATCATTCACAGATAGCATACTCGACATTTAGACACGCAAGTCGCAACTTATGTCAATTCAGCATTATCATTCAAACCTGGCTGTTTTCGGACATTTTAATAAAATAGTTAACTTATTCCAAAAATTCCCAGATTTTTACAGAACGTCAAAAACATTCCATATTTTATTGTGTAAAAATATCGGGGTCCGGTTCACTACCAATATTTTATAAAAATTCATATTCCGGACTGAACTCAGATTTATGTATTTCTGACCACAGTCCACAGAACAATTTATTAAAAATTCATCGAGTGTCCAATTTACGAAATTCCAGTGGGGTAATTACAAATACATCAGTTGTCATCTACTGTATGAATTTCATGAGCTGATTCATCATATTTTTCCAGTTATGACAAAAAACATAACACCTATTTTCAGCAGCAAAAATGCAGCTTGAGCTGCTGTTACAAAATGACCTTTTAAAAATAGTAAACGAAGTCCAAAAATTATGATTCCAGTGCCATTAGAACTGTATTTCATAATACATAATTTTAGAGTTCAGAAAACACATTTTTCGCTTTATTAAGGTTCGGTTACAGCCAACTGAAGTTGGCTGTAATCATCAAACAGCTTTCTGTTTTTCAGCTTTTACATTCTAATGCGAGTATTGGTTTTGTTAACATGCATAATGATCAACAACATTTCTAATAATCAGTATTAACAAGTAATCAGCAAGAAATCAGTAACATCTCAAGATAACATTATACTAACATTATTACATCATGTTCATCTTTAATAAAGCTTCATGTTCATCTTCTTAGTTCTTGTTATTTAGTGTTTTAAATATAAGTATCATACTACAATATTTCAGCCATAAAACAAGATGAACAAGGGTTTGTCAAGAGCTTACTACTAGCACAAGGCTAGGGTAGAATCTAGTGAAGAAGATGATGAAAAATGATGAAGAAGAAGCAATAAACAAAGTTCCTTTGAAGCTCCACAATTTGCAACTTCCTTGAATCACTTCCTAGGCTTGAATGGAACTCAAAGATAGATGAATGTGGTGGACTTGGGGTGGTGATGGTGGCGGCACAACCATAGCCGAGAGGGAGAGGGAGAGATGAGGGAGTTGGGGTGAATTTTGAGAAGTAGGGTGTGAGATATGAGAAGGTGTGATCTTGTAAGACACCATACTTATAATCTTCTTTCAAATATTATGTCCACTCCATCAAGTAAAATCCATATAAAATATTGAAGTAAAAAATCTAGGAGATATGTTGGTGGATTTTGTGAAGATTATGTGAAGATATGAGAAGATATGGTGATTTAATGTGCCATACTTAAGAGGTCTTTTCTAATATTTTGTCTAACATATCAAGCAACAAATCCAATCATATCTACACAAAATATATGGGGAAATCTAATAGGATTTATGAAGTATGGAGGTGATGATTTGTGGGTCCCTTGGGGACCGATTTCGGTTAGGGGGGGGGGCTGTTGTAACTTTCTGCAACTATTAGTTGATTTCCAAGTATGAACTCCCATATGGTATTTATATGATATGTAGTGGGTGTTAGGGTGTTCGGGGACCCTAACTGGCTCTGAAAAGAAAATTAATGTCAATGTCAATATTTTTATGTCCCGGGTTAAGTCCGGTTGTTCGGTTGGATACTGTTCCGTTAAAGTGCTTAATTAATTCGTAAGGCGTCCTATTTATATATTTTGTAGTGTTTTTACTTTCTAACACTTGGGAAAATATAACGGACTATTTAGTGACCTTTCTGTACACTATTAGTATATTAACAAATGCGTGTAAGCATAACACAGATATCAGAAAGCAGTTAAGTAATTCCACACAGTCGTCAAACACTTTAATTATCAATAATAAATTGTACGGAATACATAGGATTTTGAGGGTTGTCACATTCTCCCCCTGTTAAGAGAATTTCGTCCTGAAATTTAGCACCTGGTTACTGAGGAAGCTAGTTAAGTTGCGTTGGTTTCCTGGTTTTCCTGGGGTGTCACATCATCCCCCTGTTGATTTGGAATTTCGTCCCGAAATTCTGCAGTAGCTTCAGTCTCAGTAGTGTTTGCACTTTTCTTAAACAGCTGGGGATACTTGAGTTTCATTTGGTCTTCTCGTTCCCAGGTATACTCTGGGCCACGACGGGAATTCCAACGAACTCGGACGAGAGGTATTCTGGTGTGCTTGAGAATCTTAACGTCTTGATCCGTAATCTCTACTGGTTCCTCAATGAATCGCAGCTTGTCGTCGATTGTGAGCTCTTTGAGAGGAACTATGAGGGTCTCATCTGACAGACACTTCTTCAGATTCGACACATGGAATACGTTGTGAACTCCACTGAGTTCTTCAGGTAGGTTCAGCCTGTAAGCGACTTTGCCAATTCTCTCGGTGATTTCGAAGGGTCCAACGTATCGCGGGTTGAGTTTGCCTCGTTTTCCGAAACGAACCACACCTTTCCAAGGTGAAACTTTGAGTAGCACCCGATCCCCAACCTGGAACTCGAGTGGGTTTCTTTGCTTATCGGCATAGCTTTTCTGACGGTCACGAGCTGCCGCCATTCGTTGTCGTATCTGAGCAATCTTCTCGGTTGTATCTACTACAAGTTCTGGACCAGTGATTTGACTGTCACCAACTTCTGCCCAACAAAGAGGTGATCGGCACTTCCGTCCATACAATGCCTCGAATGGAGCGGCCTGGATGCTGGTGTGGTAGCTGTTGTTATATGAAAACTCCACTAACAGGAGATGCTTTTCCCAGCCGTTACCAAAATCGATTACACATGCCCTAAGCATGTCTTCAAGGGTCTGGATGGTGCGTTCAGATTGCCCATCTGTCTGTGGATGATAAGTGGTGCTCATATCTAAACGTGAGCCAAAAGACTTATGCATAGCTTGCCACAGTTCAGAGGTAAAACGAGCGTCACGATCAGAAATGATGGAGGTTGGCACTCCGTGCCTTGATACCACTTCTTTTAAGTAGATGTCTGCTAGAGTAGAAAACTTATCCGTTTCTTTGATAGGCAGAAAATGTGCAGACTTGCTCAGTCGATCCACGATCACCCAAATGGTATCGTTTCCGCGTTGAGATCTGGGCAGACCAGTAACGAAATCCATGGAAATTTGCTCCCATTTCCATTTAGGTATCTCTGGTTGTTGGAGTGGGCCTGATGGTTTCTGGTATTCGACCTTGACCCTGGCACAAGTCAAGCATTTACTGACGTAGGTTGCTATGCTGGCTTTCATACTAGGCCACCAGTATGTAGTCTTGAGATCCTGGTACATCTTATCCGAACCAGGATGTACTGAATAACGAGACTTATGTGCTTCATCCATCACAAGCTCACGTAAGTCTCCATAGAGTGGAATCCAGATGCGTCCGTTAACATAGTAGGCGTCGTTTTCTTTTTGTTCTAGCCGTTGCCTCGATCCTCTTAGGGACTCAGCTCTGATGTTCTCTGCCTTCAATGCTTCAACCTAAGCATCGCGAATCTGAGCAGGAAGGTTAGATTGGATGGTGAGCTGTAACGCACGTACACGCCTAGGTATAGTATCCTTCCGGCTGAGGGCGTCGGCCACAACATTGGCTTTGCCCGGATGATACTTGATAGCGCATTCGTAGTCATTCAAGAGCTCAACCCATCGGCGTTGTCGCATGTTCAATTCCTTTTGCTTGAAGATATGTGATCGGAGTGTCGCGCTCCGGTCAAAGATAATATTTATAAGCCCAAATTACCCTTAACAATGTGTTAGTGGTAGTAAGGGGTCGAACCACGAAGAGTATGTGGTTTGTGTGTGGATTCGAATGAATTAAAACAATTGTTACAATTTATGAAGCTTGCTAAAGTATTTTTGTATTTTCGTTTAATGGAGAGATATGATTTTTAACTAAATGAATTGATGCGAATGAGTAACAACTACTAATTAACAATTGCAAGAAAAATGGTCACTGGAACAATAATGGTAAAAAGGAATCACGCCCGGTTTCGGTAGTTGTTAACCTAGGATTTCTACAAGTTTTAGTTTCAACTCAAATGCATTCGATTAACGGATTTAGTGTACCGTGACTTAGGTGCTACTAACTATCAACGTCCCGAAGAACGGACAAAAAGACACTTTGTAATCAACACAAGTAAATCCTAACAACGACAACGTACAATTACATATCACCGTTTCGCAAAGTCATAACTTTTAACATCGTTTGACAATTCACGAATTCGTAACAAATGTAATACTATTGTCAAAAGTTTCAAAAACCAAACACAAATTGTCACTAAGTTGAAACAAGAACAATTTGAAACACTAAAATTAACAACTACCTACATCGGGGTGAAACCGAGATGATTAGCCGCTCATGGTTGAAGAAGCTTGATCACCGGATGATTGGGATGCGAATTGAATCATCTTGAATCTTGTGGAATGGTAGAAGGATGAGGATTAGGGTGTTGGTGGATAATGATGGTGAAAGGAATGATGATTGGATGAACTAGGGTTTGGTGGATGATGATTGTGAAAGATGATGATGGTCACGATTCTTGATGATTTCGGGTTGCGATGATGAAGGTAGATGGAATAGATGATGGATGGATGGTGATTTTAGGCTCTAAAATTGAGATTTAAACTTCCAAGAACTTGTAACTTACGAATTGAATGCCCCAAGACCAATTAGAATTGTTCCTATATCAAAGATACCCAATTTTTTCGCGTTTCAGGAAACCACAACCCGTCGCCGACGGCCTGGGACCCGTCGGCGACGGCCTCCCCATTTGCTGAAATCACCTGACGGCTTGTTTGGCTGTTTACGCGCATTTTTTCACGACGGAACTTTCTAGAGCCCGTTGGCGACGGCCTAGAGCCCGTCCCCGACGCCCTCTAGTTTTTCCTGTTTCGTCCGAAACTATTTTCTTCATAACTTCTTCGTTATAGCTCCGTTTTACTCACCGTTTTCGCCCACGTACTCGTAATTCAGCCCTCTATCATGCCATCTTCCAATATATTCATTTTAAATCCATTAACATTCCCAAAACACATCCAATCTTCGTGATTAACCCGGTTTTGTTCATTTCACATCCCCGGTTGATCCGATTCACGTCCCGGTACTCCGTTTATCTCCCGATTAGCTCCTTAAACTCTTTTAGACCTGTAAAACACAAATCCCATTAAAAGTAGCTATTCAAGATTAAAAGCTATGTAAAAACATCAACTTAAGCACAAACGATAACAAGTTTTCGACCACGTATCACATCCCCACACTTGTCTTTTGCTTGCCCTCAAGCAAATCTGTTTTTCACTTTCACATGGGTCAAACAACGAATACACTCCCCATTCCTGAGACGAAGGTTAAGGTTAATTGTCATACTAAAGTTCAAACTGTTTACAATTTTCAACATATTTAACGGTGAAGTGACTAATCACAAAAAAAAAAAAAATGGTTATCCAAGATTAACCCGCCCGTAAAACTAACAAGTCATGCACATCCCTCACAATGTTCTCTCCACTCGGCTTATAACTTGGCTAATGTGTATAATGTATTAGCACTTCAATCAATTAATCGCTCAAAACCAATTAGAACACGTACCCGCATAGGCTTGCAACTCAATCATTCTCCACCACCGAACACGAATATCAAGCACAAGTCATAAGGTCTTTGAACGGGTCGTAACAGGGCTAGGCTAAGGGTAGGAAATAGGATATTTTAAAGTGGCTAAGGTGATGCAAATTCGATTTTTATTACAAAACAACTAATCTACGCACAACTAACTACCAATATCAAACTAGAAGGCAACAAGCTTTCGCCTTTTATTTCTCAACTAAGAACACATATTTTTGTTCTTTTCTCAACAATTTTCTCGTCTTTTTCATAACATTTTCTGATTTTTCTCTTTTTTTTATATGCAAACAAACAAACAACTATACAAACTTGACTCCTATAATCGAATTTCCATCACACGGGTTAAAAACAAAAAGGTTTAAGGTTATGGGCTAAAGGGTGGTCAAACGAAAGGGTTAGGCTCAAAATTGGCTACTAAGGGATAATTTTTTTTGGGTAAGGATATATAAATGGTGTAAACGGAAAAGGTTTACCTAATGCCTTAATCATTCTCGTGCTTTTATTCGGTCTATGGTCTCAAACGTATCAAAAGTCGCAAGTTCTACAATACGTAGCTAATGGTCCACTTAAACAAAGAAACATGTATATGTAAATCTATGATATAAAAGTGGCTCAAAACCTCACGTATAAGGGTATGGTATGTGATATGCATAAAATGCTAGTTCTTTAGGCGAATTATTCCCAAATAACCACCCGCTAAATACCCGTCATGCTATTAATTTGAGCTTGACCATGACAAAAGACCAAATGGGTTGTGCCATCCCCTGTTAACTTAGTTACTTGTGCTTTTAAGATCGCTTTTGAAACAAGAACTTTTT
Source organism: Helianthus annuus (assembly GCF_002127325.2). Taxonomy (NCBI): domain Eukaryota; kingdom Viridiplantae; phylum Streptophyta; class Magnoliopsida; order Asterales; family Asteraceae; genus Helianthus; species Helianthus annuus. The sequence continues at coordinate 85,716,030 of NC_035435.2, forward strand.
GAAAAATTTTTGAAATTTTCCCCCATCCCCACACTTGAGGTAAACATTGTCCTCAATGTGTAAGAACTAGAGTTTTAAAAATGCACAAGGGATGTGACACGGCTAACCTTCCCAAAATTTCACCCCGGAAAAATAAAATACAAAATACAATCCACTTATTACTAAACTAAGAATCAAGGTAAAAAGGAAACGCATGCACCTGATTTTTGTCGCTTGATGCCCATATCTTCTTCTTCTCTTCATAAAACGGTTGTCCCGCGAACATAATGTACCTACAAATTTTAACCCTTGTGTAGAAGCATGCTTCTCACAACCATTGAAATTTGTTAGCTACTTAGTTCTACCATTTTTATGAAAGTGTTACCAAATCATGCGTTAAATTACCTTGATTTTTGTGGAAAAAAAATGTACAACAATAACAGCCCTAACTCACTTTCGTAGGAATCACGGTTGCATTTAGCGTATGCAACAAGCCCTTTTAAACCTCCCAATAGCTTGGGAGGACGAGTAGGTCTCGTGAGGGTTATATAAGGAACACACCCACAACGTTCATTTAACTACTAAAACGAAAAAACAAAATTATACAACAACAACAATACTAACTAAACTACGGATAACAACTAAAACGAAATGCGAAATAAAATATACAACAACAATTGACTTACCACCTCATGGTGGTCGAATGGCATGCTTGCCGCCTACAAACTCCTTGAAATCACCCACCGGTGATTCATACCATTTGTTGCCAAACGGTCCAAATTTCCTCACCTCATCTTCCTTCTTCTTTTCTAGAGGTGACTTTTTCGCCTTCTTTTTCTTGACGGTTTTCTTCCTTGTTTCTTCAAACCTACCAACCATAGCACACATCTTTTTGTTTGGATTCATGTCCTTTTTAGGACACTTATCCTCACCGAGCGGGTTAGTGAAATTTGGAAAAACATTTAAATTTAATTCCCGGTCCCCAAACTTCATGCTTACCGTTCACGTTGCACAATTTATTATGGCATTAGCAGTTGCCAAGAACGGTCTACCCAAGATAACTACCGGTTGGGTATCCTCAACACACCCAACATAGTCTACTACCAAAAAGTCAATTGGGTAGTAGCAATCATCCACCTTAACAATCACATCCTCCACCATCCCCCTTGGATGCGTGGGAGTCTGATCGGCCAATACCACGGGAGTATCAAAATTTTTTAATGGACCAAAATCGTATTGGTCATACAAACTCCCGGGTAAAATGCTCACACAAGCTCCAAGATCGAGGAGCGCCCTCTCAATTTTGAAGGTTCCAATTTGAATTGGAATAAGAGGATCTCCCGGATCTTGAGCTTTTTGAGGAAGGGCACTCGATAGAACGGCACTAACATGTGATATCAAATCAACCGGTTCGGGTAATTTTTTGTGCCGTTTTTCGCCTGTGACTAACTTAGCCTTTTAGGGAAGGGAGCGTGCCCTAGTAGCATGAGACTCTTCATAGTCAGGCGTGGAAAGGTACGAAGCGACTCGACTGAAAGGAAAGGTACGAAACTTCGATTCTTGAATAATCCACATCACTTCTGCTTCTATTGTAACAAAAGATTCCCCTTTTACATGGCTGTCGTCAGCTCGTGCCGTAAGGTGTTGGGTTAAGTCCCGCAACGAGCCGGAACCTTTTTAATGTCATCGAGTAACGGTAAATTAATTTTTGCTTGTTTAAAATTTTCCCACCTCTCATCCTTCGGTGGGTACCATTCCTCAACTTTTGATGCATTAATCGGTTTAATTTGATTTAAACAATTTTCACAAAAAGAATTTTTATTCATTTTTTCAATTTTAATTTGTGAAATCGTTTCTTGTTCATTTTTTACTTTCCAACTCATCTCTTGTATTTCCCACTACACCATCAATGCATTGTGGTGGAATGCTTTCAACACTACTACAAACCTCATCATTTGAAGGAAGACTTACCGCGCTAATGTGCACATTCCTCACATTGCCCGTGCTTGAACTTTGATGCTTAGGGTTTACCGTGGTGTCACTTGGGAGCTTTCCCACGCTCCCCCTCAGTTGTGCCATTTCCTCCGCAAGTTGGCCCACTTGTTTTGCTAATGCTTCATGCGATTTGTCCCGAATTTCATTCTCTTTCTTGGACTCTTGCATCATTGAAAGCATTGCATCCATCTTCGTATTCAAATCACCACCACCTCCTTGATTATTCGTCAACCCGTGACCATCTTGGTTGTAACCTCTTTGGCGAGTTTGGTGCGAATACCCGCCTTGATTTCCAGATTGGAAATTCGGATTCATTTGGTTAGAGGCATTACCATACCTAAAGTTAGGATGGTTCCTCAACCCAGGGTGGTAAGTGTTAGAGTGGATATCATATTGCCTTCGGTCCCCATACACTTGATTCACCTCCACGGTGGCTTGACAATTCTCGGTCCGGTGACCGATGTCACCACATTCTTCACATACGCTATATTATACCGCACCCACTTCCTTCTTCTTCATGCGGGCCAATTCCCGCTCCAACGTATCAATCTGATCCTTAGAACTTGCATCGCGATCGGGCCATGACCTTGAGGTAGGGTGCTTTTTGGCTCGGTCGGCCGATTCCTTTTCCTTTGACCGTTTGCTCATCCGCTCCAAAAACTCCCAATCATCATCTTCATGGTTGCTTAGAAGGGTCCCATTGCTCGTTGATTCAAGTCAGTTCCATGTGTTGTCATCCAAACCCCGTACAAAGCATTTGACCAATTCCCACTTTTCTATTTGATGATGTGGGCACTTTCGCATCAACTCCCTAAATCTTGTGAAGGCTTCATGCAACGATTCGGCCGACAATTGGCGAAAAGACCTAATTTCATCACGAGCATCGTCGGTCTTTGCCATTGAATAATACTCATCCAGAAAAGCTTGTTGCATTTCTCCCCATGTGCGAATGCTATTGGCCGGAAGTGTAAGGAACCATTGCTTCGCTTTGTCTTTCAATGAAAATTGGAACAAGCGAAGTTTGACCTCCTCTAGTGCGAAGTTATGCCCCCCAATAGTGTTGCAAATGGAAGAAAACTCCGCCAAATGTGTGTACGGTTTGTCGTTAGACCTTCCATTAAAATGAGGAAGTATGTTGATGTAATGTGGTTTACAATCAAACATCCTCCTCTCACAAACGATTGGTGAATCATTTTCGGTGACCACCGGCCTAAAACGATCATTCACTCCCCGTGGAGGTTGTTGACGACGATAGGGACCGTTAACTTCTTGATCACCCACTCTTCGGTTATCCCTTCTATCATCTCTTCTTTCATTCCTTCTATCATCCCTTCTCTCATCCCTTCCTTGATTCCTATCTTGGTTACCTCTTTGATTGCCACCCCCCACAAAATGAGGGATCCGGTTATGGTGAGCATTGTTGTTATTGTTGCGACCCCCACCATTCCGGTTCCGTTGATAATCATTTCGTGGTTGACGGTTGTTCTCGTAACCATCATTTCTTCCATCCCCATAACCATAATCGTCATCCCCAACGTAGTTGGCATTTTGATAGCCAAATTCTTCATCTTCATATCTTCTTGCATTATGGCCATTACCCCGATTTATGTATCCCCAATCTTCATCATCGTCCACTCGATCATCATAGTAACCCCCATCATCTGAGTTTTCTGTATGAATGTTTACATGTTCAGGCGATTGATAACCGGGAACACTATAAGGTTCGTCATCGGGGATTGCATTCCTCAAGTCATCGATATTGAAAATGGGTCTTCATCCGCGGGATTGCCGCAATCACGATTACCTCTACGATCGGAATTGACATACCCATCATCAAGGTTGATGGATAAAGAAGCTTGTCGATGAAGGTTTTGTTGTTGGGGTGTTCGTTGGTTGTTATTGGGATTTTGGTTTCTGAAAGGTGGTGTGGGTGGTCTAGAGTTGACATTACCACCCGGTTGCTCTTGAGGTATAGGTTGGGCATTTTGAGCGGGATTGAAGTTACTTCGGTATTGATATTGGTTCTAGTTTTGGTTTTGGTTGGAGTTTTGGTTTGCCATTGAATCGGTTTCAATGGTTGGTGTGAGTTGTGGTGTTTGGTTGGATTGATTAGAAGCAAGGGTTGCTTCTAACCGGCTTGTTCGGTTTCTTCTTGCTACTCTTTCGATTTCTGGTTCGTAGACTAAAGGTGAAGTCCTCCCGGAGTTTCGCGTATGCATGCACTACCTGTAACCTGCACAAGTAACACACCCCGCGTAACAAAGAAAAAGACAAGTACAAAAAGAAAGCTAAACAAATTAAACAGATGATCACGCAAATTCAAACAATATCCAAACACAAAGCGCACGCACTCCCCGGCAGCGGCGCCAAAATTTGATCGGAGTGTCGCGCTCCGGTCAAAGATAATATTTATAAGCCCAAATTACCCTTAACAATGTGTTAGTGGTAGTAAGGGGTCGAACCACGAAGAGTATGTGGTTTGTGTGTGGATTCGAATGAATTAAAACAATTGTCACAATTTATGAAGCTTGCTAAAGTATTTTTGTATTTTTCGTTTAATGGAGAGATATGATTTTTAACTAAATGAATTGATGCGAATGAGTAACAACTATTAATTAACAATTGCAAGAAAAATGGTCACTGGAACAATAATGGTAAAAAGGAATCACGCCCGGTTTCGGTAATTGTTAACCTAGGATTTCTATAAGTTTTAGTTTCAACTCAAATGCATTCGATTAACGGATTTAGTGTACCGTGACTTAGGTGCTACTAACTATCAACGTCCCGAAGAACGGACAAAAAGACACTTTTTAATCAACACAAGTAAATCCTAACAACGACAACGTACAATTACATATCACCGTTTCGCAAAGTCATAACTTTTAACATCGTTCGACAATTCACGAATTCGTAACAAATGTAATACTATTGTCAAAAGTTTCAAAAACCAAACACAAATTGTCACTAAGTTGAAACAAGAACAATTCGAAACACTAAAATTAACAACTACCTACACTGGGGTGAAACCGAGATGATTAGCCGCTCATGGTTGAAGAAGCTTGATCACCGGATGATTGGGATGCGAATTGAATCATCTTGAATCTTGTGGAATGGTAGAAGGATGAGGATTAGGGTGTTGGTGGATAATGATGGTGAAAGGAATGATGATTGGATGAAGTAGGGTTTGGTGGATGATGATTGTGAAAGATGATGATGGTCACGATTCTTGATGATTCCGGGTTGTGATGATGAAGGTAGATGGAATAGATGATGGATGGATGGTGATTTTAGGCTCTAAAATTGAGATTTAAACTTCCAAGAACTTGTAACTTACGAATTGAATGCCCCAAGACCAATTAGAATCGTTCCTATATCAAAGATACCCAATTTTTCGCGTTTCAGGAAACCACAACCCGTCGCCGACGGCCTGGGACCCGTCGGCGACGGCATCCCCATTTGCTGAAATCACCCGACGGCTTGTTTGGCTGTTTACGCGCATTTTTTCACGACGGAACTTTCTAGAGCCCGTCGGCGACGGCCTAGAGCCCGTCCCCGACGCCTTCTAGTTTTTCCTGTTTCGTCTGAAACTGTTTTCTTCATAACTTCTTCGTTATAGCTCCGTTTTACTCACCGTTTTCGCCCACGTACTCGTAATTCAGCCCTCTATCATGCTATCTTCCAATATATTCATTTTAAATCCATTAAAATTCCCAAAACACATCCAATCTTCGTGATTAACCCGGTTTTGTTCATTTCACATCCCCGGTTGATCCGATTCACGTCCCGGTGCTCCGTTTATCTCCCGATTAGCTCCTTAAACTCTTTTAGACCTGTAAAACACAAATCCCATTAAAAGTAGGCTATTCAAGATTAAAAGCTATGTAAAAACATCAACTTAAGCACAAACGATAACAAGTTTTCGACCACGTATCAATATGCTCGAGACTCCTGTGATCGGTGTAAATGGTGCACTTGGTACCGTACAGGTAATGTCTCCATCTCTTAAGCGCGAAAACAATTGCTCCCAATTCCAGATCATGAGTAGTGTAATTTCTTTCGTGAACCTTGAGTTGGCGTGATGCGTAGGCAATGACCTTGTCACGTTGCATCAATACGCAACCAAGTCCTTGGATGGAAGCATCGCAGTAAACCACAAAATCGTCTGTGCCTTCAGGCAATAAGAGGATAGGCGCGCTACAAAGTCTATCCTTCAAATGCTGAAATGCGGACTCCTGTGCATCACCCCAACGATAGGTGACACCCTTCTGAGTCAGTGAAGTGAGGGGTTGCGCAATCTTGGAGAAATCTTTGATAAACCTTCTGTAATATCCTGCCAAACCTAAGAATTGGCGGATCTCTGTTGGTGTGCGGGGTGCAGGCCAATTCTTGATCGATTCAACCTTAGATGGATCCACATGAATTCCATCCTTATTTACCACATGGCCTAGAAAGTGGACTTCGCGACGCCAAAAGACACATTTCGAAAACTTGGCATACAACTGCTCTTTTCGAAGAAGTTCCAGCATAAGTCATAGATGTTGCTCGTGTTCCTCCTGACTCTTAGAATAGATCAGGATATCGTCGATGAACACAATAACGAACTTATCCAGGTAAGGCTTGCACACTCGGTTCATGAGATCCATGAAGACCGCTGGTGCATTCGTCAGCCCGAATGGCATAACCAGAAACTCGTAATGGCCGTAACGAGTTCTGAATGCTGTTTTGGAGACGTCCTCATCTCGGACTCTCAGCTGATGGTATCCCGATCTCAAATCAATCTTGGAGTAATAGCTCGACCCTTGCAACTGGTCGAACAAGTCGTCAATACGTGGAAGAGGATAACGATTCTTCACAGTCACCTTGTTAAGCTCGCGATAGTCAATACACATCCTGAAAGTACCGTCTTTCTTCTTCACAAACAAGACTGGAGCTCCCCAGGGCGAAGAGCTAGGACGTATGAAACCCTTTTCCAAGAGTTCTTGTAGTTGCGTGGACAGTTCTAATGGAGCTAGACGATATGGTGCTCGAGCTACTGGCGCTGCTCTAGGAGCTAGCTCGATTTGAAACTCAACTTGGCGATGAGGCGGAAGACCAGGTAATTCCTCAGGAAATACCTCGGGAAAATCACGCACAATAGGGATGTCTTCAATTCTCTTCTCTTCCGTTGATGTCTCAGTAACGAGTGCTAAAATGGCAGTGTGGCCCTTTCGCAAACACTTCTGGGCCTTAAGGAAAGAGATGATGCCTTCGACAGCACCACTCTTGTCGCTACGAATCATGAGAGGTTCTTCACCAGAACGAGGAATGCGGACGATTTTCTCCTTACAAACAATCTCCGCTTGATGATGAGATAGCCAATCCATCCCAATAACGACGTCGAAACTACCCAGTGTGATAGGAATAAGATCAATAGAGAAAGTCTGACCAGCTAAGACGAGGTTACAACCTCTAACTACGTGTGTGGCTTCAAGACTTTTACCGTTAGCTAGTTCTACCGTGTGTTTGGTGTTCAGAAGTGTTGGAGTGCGCTTAAGCATTTGGCTAACTTTTAAGGACACATAACTAGTATCGGCACCTGAATCGAACAAAACAGTAACAAAGAAGTCATCCAGAAGAAACTTTCCCATCACAACGTTGGGATCGTTCCTTGCTTCTCTCTGACCAATCACGAACAAGCGACCTTGGGCGCCATTTCCATTATTGTTACCTTCATTGTTGCCTCCGTTGTTGTTTCCATTGTGGTTCCCGTTTCTTTGGTTATTGTTCTGGTTTTGGTTCAGCTGGGGGCAGTTCCTCTTAAAGTGGCCTTCAGCGCCACATTGAAAGCATCCTTTGTTGTTACCTTGTTGTTGCCGCTGCTGGCGTTGATTGGGTGGGGCTTGCTGTTGCTGCCGGTTCTGATTCACTGGATGCTGACTCCTGCAGTCCCTTGCCATGTGACCAGGCTTGTTGCATCGATGACAGTTGCCCTTACCACATGGCCCACTGTGGTGCAAGTTACAGCGATTACATTTGGGGTGATTTCCCTTGTATCCACCCTGACTTTGATTCCTAGAAGACTGCTGGCTGGGGCTCCTGTGCTCATCCGTCTTTCGCTGCTGAGATTGAGCTGAAACAGAACCCTTGCCCAGATTTCCATCCCACTTGCGCTTATTGTCGTTGGGAGCATCAGAAGTAGTGGCGCTAATACGCTTTGGCAGCCTGTTCTGCTCAACTGCCTGATCAGTGAGGCGATGAGCCAACTTGACGACTTGCTGTATAGTGCCAAGGTTAGCTGAGGTTACGTGGCTTTGAATTTCTGGCACCAAGCCCTTAAGGTACAGCTCAATGCGTTTGTAGGGAGGGTCCACCATAGTAGGACACAGGATGGCCAGCTCGTTCGACCTCTTCGTGTATGCCTCGATCTCAGACCCCGTCATCTTCAGATTGAAAAATTCCACTTCCAGCTTGTGGATGTCGTCACGACTGCAGTACTCTTCTCTAATCAGTTCTTTGAAACCGTTCCACAGGATGGCATTAGCAATCGCCAACCCAAGCAGTTGAACCTGTGCTTTCCACCAGGTTAACGCAGTACCCTCGAGTGTTCCAGTAGCATACTTCACCCTGCGATCTTCAGGGCATTCACACATCTCGAAAACAGACTCGAGCTTCTCAAACCAGTGAAGAAGGCCTACAGCTCCTTCTGTGCCGCTGAAAGTGCTAGTTCGGCAATCCATGAAGGTTTTGAATGTGCATACAGGGGGCTGAGCATGTTGACCTGTGGTGCGAGAATAAAAGACAAGGTTAAGAACGAGGGTGGATTCGCGAAGGTGGGATCTAAACGTCCTAAGATGGGTTGAAGTAGCAGGTTATACCTCCTGCAGGAACAGCTGCGAGTGCCTCAGCAACTCGTTCGTTGATCAAAGCCGTCAACTGGGCTTGAGTGAGGTTGATACGTCCTCCGCGTCCGCTCATGATCTTCATAATGAAGCAACGTAAGTGAGGAAGTGTCGCGAAAGTGCATAAGTGTGGGACGACAGTAGAGAGTAAGCACACAAGGTTCAAATAGCAATCATCACATTATCCGATGCACAGTGTGAACTATCTAACCGAAAGTATAACATATATCATACCACCTATGGTGTCGAGTCTTGCACGTGGAGCGATGCGTCGTTGTGGATCGTTGAGCACTGTACAGGTTATAGTCTGGTTTTATCAAAAATCTTTTCCCTTTTTAAAACCAAGTTCACTATAACCAATGGCTCTGATACCAATCTGTCACACCCCCAAAATCCACCCTGCGGAGTATCACCGCTTGGAGGCGTGACGTGACCAGAATCGAGCCACCAATCATATTGAACAACATAATTAAGTAAATAAAACCAAACACAATACGATTGGTGACCAAAGGAAGTAAACCGATTTTAGGTTAACAGCGGAAGCATAAAACATAAGTTCGAAACATAAGTCCATAGTTCTTAAGTTAAAAGTCCAAAATGTAGGTTTAATAAGTTCATAAAGGTTATTTATTAAATACGGGACATATCAGTTCGCATCCCACAACGACCACCTCCATATGCAAGCTCCATAGCATCTAATGACCTGCAAAGCATGTAATAACGAGTCAACAACAAAGTTGAGTGAGTTCACGGTTGGTTGTCCATTTTAGAGTTGTTTCCAAAAACATAGTTTAATCTCATTCGGCTATCTCATTCCTGAACACGTCTCAAAGGACGAGGAATCCCTATTCCTGTACCCATTCCCATTCCCACCGGGAATTTACCATGCTTTGTAGAAAAGTGTGAACTCACCTCGGTTTGCTCGGTTAGATTCTCAAATATCGCTAACAGTCAAGGTCGGTCAATCACGTCCTAGTATGATTTACAGTTAGTCATTTAGTGTCTTACAAATAGAGCATAAAGTTCCTACACGTATCTATCACATAGCATGCATTACTTTAACTGTTTATGCCCGTATATATATATATTTCCCATCCATTCCCCACTCATAAGCATACATACGATAGTGCACTTAACACATATAACATGTTAGATCATTCACAGATAGCATACTCGACATTTAGACACGCAAGTCGCAACTTATGTCAATTCAGCATTATCATTCAAACCTGGCTGTTTTCGGACATTTTAATAAAATAGTTAACTTATTCCAAAAATTCCCAGATTTTTACAGAATGTCATAAACATTCCATATTTTATTGTGTAAAAATATCGGGGTCCGGTTCACTACCAATATTTTATAAAAATTCATATTCCGGACTGAACTCAGATTTATGTATTTCTGACCACAGTCCACGGAACAATTTATTAAAAATTCATCGAGTGTCCGATTTACGAAATTCCAGTGGGGTAATTACAAATACATCAGTTGTCATCTACTGTATGAATTTCATGAGCTGATTCATCATATTTTTCTAGTTATGACCAAAAACATAACACCTATTTTCAGCAGCAAAAATGTAGCTTGAGCTGCTGTTACAAAATGACCTTTTAAAAATAGTAAACGAAGTCCAAAAATTATGATTCCAGTGCCATTAGAACCATATTTCATAATACATAATTTTAGAGTTCAGAAAACACATTTTTCGCTTTATTAAGGTTCGGTTACAGCCAACTGAAGTTGGCTGTAATCATCAAACAGCTTTCTGTTTTTCAGCTTTTACATTCTAATGCGAGTTCTATTGGTTTTGTTAACATGCATAATGATCAACAACATTTCTAATAATCAATATTAACAAGTAATCAGCAAGAAATCAGTAACATCTCAAGATAACATTATACTAACATTATTACATCATGTTCATCTTTAATAAAGCTTCATGTTCATCTTCTTAGTTCTTGTTATTTAGTGTTTTAAACATAAGTATCATACTACAATATTTCAGCCATAAAACAAGATGAACAAGGGTTTGTCAAGAGCTTACTACTAGCACAAGGCTAGGGTAGAATCTAGTGAAGAAGATGATGAAAAATGATGAAGAAGAAGCAATAAACAAAGTTCCTTTTAAGCTCCACAATTTGCAACTTCCTTGAATCACTTCCTAGGCTTGAATGGAACTCAAAGATAGATGAATGTGGTGGACTTGGGGTGGTGATGGTGGCGGCACAACCATAGCCAAGAGGGAGAGGGAGAGGGAGAGATGAGGGAGTTGGGGTGAATTTTGAGAAGTAGGGTGTGAGATATGAGAAGGTGTGATCTTGTAAGACACCATACTTATAATCTTCTTTCAAATATTATGTCCACTCCATCAAGTAAAATCTATATAAAATATTGAAGTAAAAAATCTAGGAGATATGTTGGTGGATTTTGTGAAGATTACGTGAAGATATGAGAAGATATGGTGATTTAATGTGCCATACTTAAGAGGTCTTTTCTAATATTTTGTCTAACATATCAAGCAACAAATCCAATCATATCTACACAAAATATATGGGGAAATCTAGTAGGATTTATGAAGTATGGAGGTGATGATTTGTGGGTCCCTTGGGGACCGATTTCGGTTAGGGGGGGGGGTTGTAACTTTCTGCAACTAATAGTTGATTTCCAAGTATGAACTCTCATATGGTATTTATATGATATGTAGTGGGTGTTAGGGTGTTCGGGGACCCTAACTGGCTCAGAAAAGAAAATTAATGTCAATATTTTTATGTCCCGGGTTAAGTCCGGTTGCTCGGTTGGATGCTGTTCCGTTAAAGTGCTTAATTAATTCGTAAGGCGTCCTATTTATATATTTTGTAGCGTTTTTACTTTCTAACACTTGGGAAAATATAACGGACTATTTAGTGACCTTTCTGTACACTATTAGTATATTAACAAATGCGTGTAAGCATAACACAGATATCAGAAAGCAGTTAAGTAATTCCACACAGTCGTCAAACACTTTAATTATCAATAATAAATTGTACGGAATACATAGGATTTTGAGGGTTGTCACATTCTCCCCCTGTTAAGAGAATTTCGTCCTGAAATTTAGCACCTGGTTACTGAGGAAGCTATTTAAGTTGCGTTGGTTTCCTGGTTTTCCTGGGGTGTCACAAAACAAGCGGCATTGTAAGGTCTGAACGTGGTGTCGCCGGAGGAGGTGGTGTCGCCGGAGGATGTGGTGTCACCGGAGAAGGATCGTCGCCGGATAAGGATCGTCGCCGGAGAAGGATCGATTGTAGGAGGATCGGTTGGGGGGGGGGGGGGGGAAGGTGGGGGGTAAATGTGCTTTCATTTGTTACTTATATGGTCTTGTATTGAAGAAGCTTCACAATGGTTTGGCAAAATTACCTATTTACCCTTTGACCCTCACCTTGACATGTTGACTGTTAAGCAAATTTGACGCCGGGGGGCAAAATTGCGACATAACATCAACGTTGGAGGGGGGGGGGTAAATTGCAATTATTTTGTTAGGGGGGGGGGTCAGAGTGACCATTGGCCTAAACCCCTTGAGGTAAAATTACAGTTTACTTTTTTTTATTTAGGCTAAACTATTAGCAACTAGAATAAATTAATTGGGCCTTATAATTGGTTATTGGGTTAAAAACTTAAAAATAATAAATGGCCTTTAATGGCTTAAAGTGGAGTTATAGACTAGATTATATTAAAAGATTTCGGCTTAATTAATAAAACTATAATTCTTTTATATTAAGCAAAGTTATACAATGTTGTTCTTTATTAAAAATATATATAAACTTTTTACGCGGTTAGGATCAATTATTTTTTTAAAAAAAGAATGATATCAATCGTAAAAAACACTAGTGTCATTTGAAAATTTTCTACTATATATTCTATATATATATATATATATATATATATATATAAGATCATCCGTAGTCGTCAAATTTTGGGCGTTTTTGTTGAATTCCACGCCCCAAAACGCCCCCAAACCCGCCCCCTAGGCGTTTTTTCAAAAACAAAAAATCGTTTTGGCGTTGTTTTTTCCACGTCGTATTCAAAAGATTTGGCCAATCACTGGTGTTCTACTTTTTCTTTGTCCAATAAAAGTTTTTGATTTTTTTATTTAATTTTATTTACACCCCTTTTTTAACATAATGCTCGCATCCCCACTACACCCATTTTAGAAAAACGTCACATGATACCCTATTGCTGACTGTACTGTCACATGACACACAACACCCATGAACAGAGGCATTATTCATGTGTACCACTACACATAGTCTAATACACAAAATAGATTGATTCCGTGACTCCGCCCCCTCTCTATGTGGCTCCACCACTACATGAACGAGAAACACCAGTTTACAATTAGCTAAAGAAAGCTTATTGTCATTATAATGTTTTTTAAGCATGCAGTCCCTTTCTCCCGAAAGTGAAAAACAAAAGCTACCGGGAATAATAATATTTATTCATAGAAAGATGCTATGCTTTTTGTCCTCCAACCACACAAACAAATTTATTTAATCTTCCCATTTATAGACCCATAATTGAACTCCCTTTTGGTTAGCCATTTAGAAAAAAAAATCTATACATATAATAAAGTAAACCATTTGATGCCATATGTCGCTCCATGGGGTGATCTCAATTATGTTTTTCCGCCTAAACAAATAGATATTGTTAATAAAATTAAAAAAAATTACACAAATTTTAGAGATAACCAATTTTAAAACTTTAAATTAGAATAGGTACATGGATTAGATAAGAAAAAACTAAAAAAGATAACTGATTCGCTAACAAAATCAATCATGATTTTTAATTGGTTAATCAAAATAATTAATTCATATATTGTTTTAACTAACGAAAACAATCGTGATTATTAATTGGTTAACAAAATAATTCATTCATATATTATTTTAACTATATTTATTCAAATCGTATAATACACGAGTTTTGAATCTATCCATATATATTGTATATACTAGGTTACAACCCCGTGTATTACACGGGTTGAAAAAATAAATATAGTTAACATATGATGCAAAATGATAATAATACTAACAACAACAACAATAATAAAAGTATTTTATATATAAACAATATCTATAATTATGTCTAGGGCTGTAAACGAACCGAACGTTCAGCGAACCGTTCATGAACTGTTCGGCGGGAAGTTCGTTTATGTTCGTTCGATTAGGTTAACGAACGAACACGAACAAAAAATTTCGTTCGGTTAGCTTAGTGAACAAACACGAACACAGGTCCTGTTCGCTCGACTGCGTTCGTGAACGTTCAGTAATATGTTCGTTTGATTATATTAAAAAATAATAAATTATAAACCTTTCATCTAAACATATTGAAAAGTTGAAACCCTATATTTTTCTAAGTTATCTAAAATTTGGACATTCAAAGACTTTTTTGGGGATAATTATGTCTAAGTTAGTTAAACTTTATTTATGGTTTGGTGGTGTGGTAGACTTCTTGTGTTTTGATTTATCATTTGATGATGGTAGTATTTAACCACTTATATCCAATGTTTAAGGATAACAATGTTTTCATTTTTTTTATTTTCAAGTTAAATGTTCATATGTGTTCATTTTTTATTTGCTTGCGTTCGTTTGTGTTCGAGAGTAGTGTTCACGAACTGTTCGTGAACAATTCAATTTCCTTAATAAACGAACACGAACATAAACTTATGTTCGGTATGCGTTCGTGAACAGTTCGCGAACATGTTAATTTCCTTAATGAACGAACACGAACATGGCCTTGTTCGTGTTCGTTCGGTTCGTTTACAGCCCTAATTATGGCTTATCACTTATCAGTTAGAAAATATATAAATAATAATTAGACCTAAAGAATAGGTAAAATAAAAATAAAACTTATCTATAATTATTGTTTATCACTTATCAGTTAGCAAATATATAAATTATATTTAAACCTAAAGGATATCAACTATATTAGAGAAAAAAATGGACAGGAAAACAATTATGAGAATGCATAGTAATTCAACACGTGTCCCCTAATAGGTTTATTTTATTATATAGCATAGAGAACATTTGTCATCATATTAGGTCATGTCTTATAGATAATTATTATTTTAATTTAATCACCTCTAATTAATTATAGATAATCCCCCTAATAAATATTATTTAGTTTAATATCTTATAGATAATTTTTTTATTTAATTATAGATAATTATTATTTAATTATTATATCCTAGAAATACACACAAACACATCAACTGGTATTATATCCTACAAATGTAAAGTTCACAAAAGATGTACAATAAATTATACTTTTTTAATAATAGATTTATATTTTCATTGGTTGAGGAACTATTCTTATATTTAAGCTTTATTACACATATACATTTAAATTAGTTGTCGATGATAGATCAAGTGGAGGGAGACATGTATTTTTATTGGGAGATTTAGGTTCAACTTCCATTTGTTATAGAGTGAGACATTGATGTGCAATGATAGAAGACACATGAAAACCTGGGTTCGATTCCTCCTTCGCATTAATTTTATGAGTTAACGAGCCAAATGGTTTACTTTATTATATGTATAGGGGGTTGGTTCCGGTACAAACCATATTTATCCTACAAACCGTAAGAACAGATCCTAGCACTTAAAAAAAGTTAAATTAGCACATAACAAAACAATACATACATAAAAGTAGCACATTTGAATTATATTAGCACATGAAAATTAATCAAGATAATTGATTTTAGCACATATTTGAATGATATCAGCACTTTTCTTAATCAGCACATTGAAAACAACAAGAAGATCCAAATAAAGATTTAATTGCTTGTTAGCATATTTTATATGGAATTTGATATAATTGATATTATTTTATCATTTCTCTGTAATTGGTTGAATGCCACGTGACACTTTTTAAATGGTTCTTACAGTTTGTATGCGAAATGTGGTTTGTATTTGATCCTACTCCATATGTATAGATTATTGTATTATTATTATTATTATTATTATTATTATTATTATTATTATTATTATCTATAATAAAATAAACTTCTTGGGTACACATGACACTTCCTGAGAGCTCTCTAATTGTGTTTTCTTGTTTAAATCAATCTTCTAATTTGGAGAGTTTATTAGTGGCGATAAGCATAAAAAATAGAGAGCAAAATGGTGATGATGATTTATTATTTTATTTTAAGTATATTTAATTTTCTTCCCTTTTAAGTTGGTTATGAAAGATGGCATATTCATATGATTCGAAATTTATAATTTCAATAAGTTATAGATAACCACTCTTATTTTTTTTTCCAATAAGTTGTAGATAACCACTCTTATTTATTTTTTTATTAGTTAAAGTTAGTTTTCCATGTTTAACCACTTTTGTTTTATTAGTTATCTATTAAATATTGCGACTCATAATAATTAACATGTACGAGTTGATGGGTTACGTTTATATTAACTCATTTATGTCAATATGGTGTATAAATGTCACTGTCTTTGTTTTGCATTTACAGGAAATACCTATACTATATAGTTTAAATTGTTCAACCCGTGTAACACACGGGGAACTAACCTAGTATATATATATATATATATATATATAGGGTAAGGTTCATGCGAGAACCACCTTTATTGCGAGAACCGCGAGAACCAATGTGAACACAAGCTAAAATAGCTAAAAAAACCTAACCCCCACTCCCCAAAAACCTAAACCCCCCCCCCCCAAAAAAAACCTAACCCCCCCCCCCCAAAGCTAAATGCTAAAAACTAAAACCCTCAAAAAACCTAAAAAAAACCTAACCCCCCCCCCACCCCACCCCCCCCCCCAAAAAAAACCTAAACCCCCCTCCCCCACCCCCCAAAAACCTAAACCCCCCCCCCCCCCCACCACCTCCCCCCCCCCCCCAAGCTAAAATGCTAAAAACTAAACCCCCCAAAAAACCTAAAAAATCTAAAAAAATAAAAAAAAAATCTAATTTTTTTTTTATTTTTTTACTATTTTTTATGTTCAAATCGCTACTTTTAGTAGCCAAAAAAAAAAATTTTGGATACTAAAAGTAGCGATTTTTATATAAAAAATAGTAAAAAAATAAAAAAAAATTTTTGGGTGTTTTCTAGATTTTTTTAGGTATTACTGTTTGTGTTCACACTGGTTCTCGCGGTTCTCGCAATAAAGGGTGGTTCCTAACGGATCTTTGTCCTATATATATATATATATATATATATATATATATATATATATTATTCAATTGAAGGTTTTTTAGATTTTTAAAATTCAAACCCACTGATCTTTTTTCATCAAAATTTCTCTAAAAAATCCAATGTTTTTTATTTCATCAAAATTTCTCTAATAAATCCACTGTTATTAAAATTCAAACCTACTGATCCTTTTTCATCAAAATTTCGCTAAAAAATCCACTGATATATCCAAGTAACCATTTAAATATCTTATTATACATTCCGATAAATGTTCTAAATTAACAACAACTATATTTACTCAAATTAAATACTTAACTGATCAAAATATATTTTGGACAATGATGTAACTTATTACATGAATTTCATTTGAGCCATATGACTTTTGAAGTAGCTCAAGCCTATTTATTTACATTTGTAAATCAACGACGTCGTTAAAGCAGCTTCACCCATTTTGCAACACTTGGTACGCCCGTATTTACGGCAAACACCATATAGTACCCCGGCGGCGCAACCCTGCCGTCCAGTGGCGCCGTGCACGCAATCCGATACGACCCCATTCCATCGGGAACAGCACTTGACACGGCTAACTTCACTAGCCGCTGCCCCTGTGAGAAAGAATGTGTCGCAAAAGGCGCACTCGCGAGATTAACCTCGACCATCCCCACCACCGGAAGCTCGGTGGTCACAACTACATCGAAACCGCTAGCGTAACTTATTGTCTCTGGTAAGTCAACGATTACCGGTCTGATATTCGCTTTCTCGGGCAACAAATATTCGGGAGAAAACGCTTCAATTCGCAGTTCCGTCGGGAATTCAGCGTTAAATTTGTAGAAAATGTGTGGGTTGCTCCCCGCAATTAAAACTCGCCCGTCCGGAAGCAAATTTGCGGTCGAATGATACATTCTTGGAACCGAACCGGGGTTTAGTGTCATGAACCGAAGCCCCACCGGCTCATCCGGTCGATACAAAAGCGGATATAAACACGGTTGAGACGCCATTTCAAACCCCTGACTACCCGCCTGCGCCCCGTTTATGATCAAAACTTCACCAGTTGGAAGCATCACCATATCGCCCATAATTCGACCAAAAGGCATGTCCTCCATTTCCCAATTCGGGTCGGGTTTTGTTGCCTCGATTCGACCGCAGCTACCGTGCGCCGGTGTGTCTGTGGTACGCTCAATAAACACTCCATATTGCGCGCCACCACAAATGACAATGGTGGCCGCAGAGTAATCACCCGTTAGCGCGAGCATCGCAGACGACCCGGCCGACGGGTAGTTACGCGGACCGCCATCCAGTTTCGGGTACTGTTTCAAAACGAGGTTGTTTGTATAGTCATATAACACCGCTCGATTGTTGGCGAACACGAACAAGTGACCGTTGGGAAGGAGATGAACATAGGGGTAAAGATTGTCCATCTGGGTATCCTTGGCTTCGGCCAGAAATGGGAAATCCACCGCGCCGCGGCCGTGTCTTGACGGAAAGAACTCAACACTAGTTGCGGCCCGACCACCTACGATGATCACCGATCCGTCCGGTAGTATCTGGTTCGTTGAATACCATCTACCTATTAGATGAAATATATCAGTTAGTGATTCGTGTAATGAGCAAAGTTGCTTTTGAGCTACTTGAAATCGACTCAACGAAAGATCGAATCGAGTCAAGCTTGAACAAGCTTGAGAGTAAAAAGTATGTCTGTTTAATAAGCGAACATGAGCCCTAGTTTCACTTGTCTAGCTCGAATAGACTCGCGAGCCTAATATAATCTCTATTTAATACATCTAATATATTTAGATACTATCTTACAATTCCGTGTTACACGGGTTAAGTAATTATTAAAATAATTAGTAATAAAAATTATAAAACTAAATTTTGGAATACATATATATGTATAAAAATAAGAGATAAAATGTGGAAGATGAAATAAGAGAAACCATACAGAAAAGAATTAGGTTTAGATAATTGTGAAATATGACACAATCAATACGTTTTTTATTTATTAAGTATATAATAATTATTATTTTTATTATGTGTAAAAATACTAAAAAATACATATTTTGTTAAAAATAATTTTATATAAATTTAAGTGAGTGTAAGTGTTTATATATATAATATAATTATAAACCTATAAAAAATCAAGGCTAAATTGCACTTTCGTCCTTTATGTTTCAATGTTTCGACAGAAGCTGTCCTTTAACTTTAAAAATTACATTGTATGTCTTTTATGTTTGCAATCATTAACGGACGGTGTTCTTTCAGTTAAACGCAGTTAACTTTTTATGTTAAAACCCCTCACGTGCACATCACCTGAGGGTATTCTCGTCTTTTTACCTCCTAAAATCTACAATAAAAGGGTATCCTCTCCCTCGATTCACAAAATTTAGGGGGTAAAAGGACAAGAATACCCTCATGTGATGTGTAAGTGAGGGGTTTTAACATGAAAAGTTAACTGGGTTTAGCTGAAAGGAGACGGCCCGTTAATGATTGCAAACATGAAGAACATACAATGTAATTTTTAAAGTTAAAGGACAACGTCTGTCGAAACATAAAGGACGAACAGTGCAATTTAGCCAAAAATCAATAAAATAATTAGCAATTTATAAACAAGCCGAGTTCAAACACTAATGAGTTAAACGAGTCAAACTCGGCTGATCACAAACACCAGTAAATAGTAATCAGAAAACAAAATAGAAGAGTACCATGTGCTAATTGAACCTCATCCAATTCTTCCCAGTCACAAACCGCCGCTGCTTCGCACGGTGTAAACTTACGTATCTTCTTAACCCCATCACCGTCACCACCGGTTTGCAAAAGCGTCCCGTCCGGTAAAAACTGGCCAGAGGAGCACCAAGTGTCGGTGAGGATCATCAGCGATCTCAATTCTCCGGTAGCTAGGTCCAGAACCGCGGAGTGAGCATAACAATCATGTTTACGAAGCGGATCGTTAGGGTCCGACAGGCAGTGGCCCGGCCGGAGCAGTTTCTTGGTCGGGCCGATGTGGGTCCGGTCTAACAGGACGACGGTGTTGAAGCGGGTGACGGCGGTGTGCATGGAGGCTATGCCCGCATTGGGGACTAGAAGTTCCCACGTGCCGGGAAGGGTGGCGCGTGAGTTGAGGAATAACAGGTGGAAAAGTAAGTGAAGAAGAAGGTTTGATGATATCATGTTTGTGTCAGAGAATGAGATTGAAGTGGATTTGAGGAATATGTGTGATATTGAAACGTAAAGGGAAAGTGTTTGCTAGTCACTTGATGATGGTGATGATAATTATCAAGTCTAACTTGCATACTAAATGATACAATAGGGTGCATAATAATTACAAAAGTAGTGGTTTTGTTACAAGTGACACTTTTTTTTTTGTCTTATTTTATATTTTGTATGGTAGTTTTAGTTTTTTTAAAAAAAAATTGGATTTTATCAAAGTATCAATACATTTTGTAAAAAGAATCTAATAATTATTTTAAAATGATAACATCAATCACTCTTTTAGTAATAATAAAAGAGTTGGACTAACATACACCTCTCCCTTGTTTCTCTGACCACCCTCAAACACAGGGCCGGACTATGTGTATGAGTGGTTGGCGGGCGAACTCACTGGAAAAAAAAATAGTGTATTTTATAGGCAAAATTCTGATTGCACCCCACCATCTTTGTTCTCGTTAAAACTCTCTATGGTAGATAGACTCGATCATGCAAAGTCTCCACAAAATTCTTGAAATTCTCTCGTGTTATAAAATTTTCACAAAATTCCTCCCTTTCCCTTCATCGTTTGTTAGGTCTCTTTTATTTAAGCTTCCTTTTACAAATAACTCAACCCAAAAGACTAGTTTAGTAGGCGAGAGAGCTCATTTGGTATATAAACCTCACATCAGTTGCCCATACAATTGATGTGGGACAAGTCTCATACCTTGCAATGGTATTAGTCTATAAGAATCGACCCTCCTTAAGGGCCAATCGACCTTCTCAAATTTATAGATGAACAGTAACATTTTCTCCTTGCTCTACCCACAACACCTACAACCACTTTTCATAAAATAAAAACCTCTCTCACATAATTTTAAGGAAGGGATGTGAATGCTCTAACACACATCTTTAATCTGCATAGAAACAACATAACTAAACATAAAATCTTGTACGTGTGTGTTAAAGTCTTGAAGACAAACAAAAGAGCAAAATCTGTGAATAATGAGTAAGTGTATTTACTAAATTTTATATAAATAGAAAATCAAATTTAAATTAATATACTTTTCGGGTATAAATTCGGGTAAACAGGCCGGGTATCACTAAATCCCATACTCGTACCTGACTTTTTTATATTTTTATCCCTATACCCGGCGGGCTTTGAGTAGACCCGACCCATATGTTTCGGGTATACCCGTCGAGCTCGGGCTTTTTTGCCATCCCTACTGGTTGGGGTGCCAAACACCATGGCGGATCGTTAACGTGGGGTGCCATACAAGCCACCACCATTCCAGTAACAAGCGGCATCCAAAATGGTTCAGCTACCTATTGGATGGTTTAGTTTGTCCATCTGCCTACATAACCTTAAGATAATAACACTTTTCGTTACTTATTTAGTGAGATTGTTATTTCTGAACACTTGCTCTTGTTAATACACACTTTTCATGATTATAACACTTTTCCAAGTTCCAACACGGGCTGTATAGGGAGGGACCAGTTAACCCATAATAATGGGTGGTTGAAAGTGAGCCGAGACATAAACTTTGATTTTATGAGCATTTAGAACATCATTATAAGTCTATTAATTAATAAGATTAATAATACAAAAAATACCATCAATCTATACTATATAATAAAAGAAACCACTTTGGGGACACGTGTCACTCATTGGAGCCATCTATTTTTTAGCCTATTAAAATTAAATAATTATTTATGAGATATACGTAGAGATATACTATTTAATATATATAATTATGAGATATACGTAGAGATATAGTATAGATTAAAAACTTATTTAGAAAATATACTATTAATATTAAATTATTATTTTTATAATATATTTCTTTAGATATAGGAATAAGTTACATTATAGTTTTATTATATCGTAGAGAGATTTTATTTTAATATTTACGTTTATACTTTTACATCCAAATTTAGGTAACATATTTAAATTGTCTATTACTCTTTATAATCAGTAATATGTTTTAAATATATTTAACTTTTTTATAATCAGTAAATGTTTTAAATATATTTATTTTAAATAAAATATTATATATTTTTTAAATATGTTTTATAAAAATAAGAATATGACTTAAGATGTAATTTTAAGGAGAGAAAAATTATTATTATTTAATAGGAGAGAAAATTCAGGAAATCAAAATCTGAAATTAATAAGAACTCAACTCGTGTATTACACAAGGTTTTTTTAAAGATATAAGTTTTTATTATTTACTATATAAAATTATATTTATTCAACCCGTGTAACACATGGGTTTTTTAAGATACAACTTTTTTATCATTTACTATACAAAATTACATTTATCCAACCCGTGTAATATATGAGGTATTTAAAAATATAATTTTTTATTATTTGATATATAAATTCAACCCGTGTAATACACGAGGTTTTTTAAAGATATAACTTTTTTTTATAAATTACTATACAAAATTACATTTATACAACCTGTGTAATACATGAGTTTTTAAAAAATATAACTTTTTTTATTATTTGATATAGAAAATTAGATTTATTCAACCCGTACGATACACGGGGTTTTTTAAATATATAAATAATTTATTATTTAGTATTTTTTTCATTATTTGATGTATAAAATTATATTTATTCAACCTGTACAACAATACAAGAGGTTTTTAAAGATATAACTTTTTATTTTTTAGTATATCAAATTATATGTATTTAATCCATGTAATAAACAAAGTTTTTGAAGATATATTATTTTATTATTTAGTATATAAATTCACATTTATTCAGCCCGTGTAATACACGGGGTTCTAATCTAGTTATATATAAATAAAATAAAGGGTATTGATCGGTTAACCTAACCGAATTTGTGTGACCTTCGTATTACTTTGCCACATCTATCCAACAGAACAATATAAAAATTACTTGTAGTTTCATTGCCACATCTATCCCACAGAACAATATAAAAAATAGAGTAAACTGCTATTTTGGTCCCTGTGGTTTGGGCACTTTTGCCATTTTAGTCCAAATTTCAAGCTTTTTAAATCTGGGTCCATGTGGTTTCACTTTTATTGTCATTTTAGTCCAAAATTGAAAACCCCCCTTTTTTAACTCTTGAAAACTGGCTGTTTTGTCTTTTTGTGCAGTGGTATTTTTGTCCAACTGATTTTTATTTAACATATTCTTAATTTAAAAACTAAATTAAATACATTTAGTTCCTTTAAATACCCTTATTAACACTCAGATCATAATCTTCTCCCAATTACAGAGATCATCTTCAATCATCTTCCCCCCAAAATCATCACCGACATCTTGCCATCTTGCCAAGACCAGAGACGTTTCCGATGGACGAAAATAGGCAGGTGTCAACAGTCAAAAAAGGGAGTTTTTGAATTTTGGACTAAAATGGCAATAAAAGTGTAACCACGAGGACCTAGATTTAAAAAGTTTGAGATTTGGACTAAAATGACAAATGTGTCCAAACCACAGGGACCAAAATGGAAGTTTACTCTAAAAAAATACCTGTAGTTTCATAAGATTTGAGCAAGTTGGATGCCCTACCCTACTTGATGCATATCCATATCAAGTTTTTCAATAAAAAAAATACTGCATGGGCACCTGAGAACACATGAAATTATTTGCGATTAAACATTCTACATATGTTCTCATGTCACACCTGTTGGATCTCTCAGCCATTTGTAATAATTGTGTAGGTGCAATGTAGTTAGGAAGCCGAATATATAGTAAATTGTGAATTGTGTACTACAAATTGTATTGTACGTACTTCATCGCTAAATACCAGTACATGTCATTGTAGTACTTGGGATTTAATAGTACCAACTTCAACTTCATGGACTAATCATTAACAAATATGTTTATAATTTTTTAAATTTTTTGTCCTAGGGAAACCCTAAAATTAATTAAGATAATGATATCTTTATGACAGAAAAAGAATGTTTTGCGTTTTTTTATGACAGACATCACTAAAATAGCATGTGAATAAGTTGTAATGAGAACAAAAACAGCTTAATCAAAAAGATATTTTAATGATAATAGCTTCATATTCATAGTTATCTGTATACTATTTAGCTTATTCTAACCGAGCTTATTTTAACCAGAAAACTATAAGAATTGTATAGTACATTTGTGTGTACTACCTGTAAATAAGATATAATGTTGCATAATGTTTTATGTATCATATACTTAATGCAAAATGTATAATTTTGTATTCGATTTTCATAGTTCTACATTTTAAACAGATTATATATCTAACTATCACTTGGATCTAGTTAATATATAGATATGGTGTTCACAGTGGATCATTAAAATAATTAGTATCTAATCAAATAAATTAGAAAATATAATATATATAATTAGTTTTTTTTTTGAACTATAATATATATAGTTAGTTTAGTGGATAATTTTGTGATCGTATGTATAAAAATGTACTATAAAATAGATTAAATAATCATAAGAATTATAGTGACATTTAATATGAACGTTACATGTTATTTTTATAATATCCACAAATTCAAAACCAAAACACCGTCACCCACCAAGTCATCATCCTCTCTCCACTAAAAACAATCTCATAATATCTTATAAAATTTCAACACGCACTTGTATATATTTATTTATTTTTATTCTATCTACTTAGAAATAGTTAAATGGGGCGTCGTGTATATAAGTTAAAATGATTGAAACTAAACACGAGCTTAAAAATCTTTATATTAACTTCAACATAACACAACATTTTGTACACATAACACACATAATAAAATTGTGTTAATACACATGAACATGAACGTGAACAGACTCGTGTATTCAGGGGTTGGTATGTGTACGTCTTGTTTAACCTAAACAATTTAACCTTTCTTTTTGTTTCATATTGACATTCTAGAATAAATAAAACCTGCATAAAAACACAACCTTCGATAACACAATTACCTATATATTAAAATTACCTATATATTTAATTTATTTATTTATTTATTTAAAATTAAAAATACAAATGAATGAATAGTAATATCTTAGTGATGAGTAAATGGTATCGGGTACCGGTACCGGTATCAAATTTATCAAATCGGGTGTTTTTCGGTACCGTTCGGCACCGTTCGGCACCGGTTTTTACCCTCAAATACCGGTGCCGTACCAGTACCGACCGGTACCGAACCGTATCGTAACCGGCATATTCGGTACCTGTACCCACTTTTGGGGATTTCGGTAACGGTATTTTCGGTACCGGTTGACACCGAGCTCATCAAATCCTGTAGTGTCACACCCCCAAAATCCACCACGCGGGTATCACCGCTTGGAGGCGTGACATGACCAGGATCAAGCCACCAATCTGTTGGGATCTAAGGGCTGTCTGTGATTGTGTTTGTTTACATAAAACGAATAAGTGCAGCGGAAATGAGTAGCAAACTTTGTAAACACAAACAAAGGAAAGTATAGATTGATAAACAATTGCTTTTCATTGAGTCAAAAGATTTATATAAAAGCAAAAGATTACAGTGCAGGCTTACAATCTAAACTCCCCCTCTGCCTGATACACCAGAGTTGGTTGCACAAGATGAAAGGATGAATTGAGGAGAAAAACTCACTCAAAACGATCAAGTGTAATAGTACAGAGTACTGTCATACTTATAGGCAAACCAAACTACTGATATGCTTCAGCTGACGTCACCATGATAGTGACATCTAACGACCTAACAAACTATAAATACTGTTCTATACAAACTACTGTTATGTAACATCTGATAATCACTAAAGTACAAAACATAAGGAAACTACTGCTTCACGTTCCATTGTTGTAGCCTTAGCACAGATGTTGAGTCTTCAGTGCTTTCTTCAAAGGTGATCAGTCTTTGAGAGGGCAGTGCATGAGTCTTCAGCAGTACTTAGGACACAGCAGTAGATAGAGCAACAGAGTTTGTCTTCAGCAGTTGTTAGATAATCATCAGAGTTTGGTTTATCAGTTGTTGTAGTTGAGCAGCACTTAACATCCATCAGCTGTTAGATAACCACTGTCAAGGGGAGAGATTAGAGTAAACTGCTGCTTATTAAGTGTCCACTGATGGGATCCGGTTTTGGCTTTACATTATCTGTTCCTCTGTTAGGGTTCAATCCCAACAATCTCCCCCTGGAACAGATAATGCCAAAACCCTTCCTTATTCAGGACCTTTATTACTCATCAAGAGTGCCTTAGCTTGTTCTTTGAATTCAGCTTCAAATTCTTTGGCACTCTGGTCATCTTCATCCCTGCACAGTGAAAGCTCAAGGAGATCCTGCAAATCTTGAACACTAAGGCCTAGTGCTTCTTTCCATGATATATGCTTCACCTCACCATTGGCTCTGACCAGGGTCAATACGTGGGTCTTTTGATTAGACATCCACTTTAGTATTTTAAAGCCTAATGGGTTTCTTGGGAGAGATTTATCTTCTGATGAGTTGAGGGATAATGGCCTTGAAAACATGCAAACTCTCAGACATTCTTTTGAAAGCTTCTTCTATGACTTTGTTTGCTGCAGCTATGTCTTCTGCAGTTTCTTGTCCAGTAAGCTCTTGTTTTTCATTGTCTATCATGTCTGTTGCAGTGTTTGAGGATGCAGGGCTGTTTAATAACTTCACAACAAGGCTTTGAAGCTTTGATGAGCTATCTTCTTTCAGACCCATTTTCATGATGGTGTCTTTGAAGAACTCTGCTTCCTTTTCCTTGACCTCTTTTTCAGTCAGCTGTTTGCCTTCATCTTGTTTTGACCCAAGTGTAGGACTGTCTGCTGATTTTAGCAATGTCTTGAGGTTTTCAATTTGTTGTTCCATCTTCATCATTTGTTCTTTCTTCTTCCTTTTCTTCAGCCTCTCATAGGCATCATTAGTTTGCTGCCTAGACCATTTTGATATGGCTTCAGCAGTGTCTACTTTAGCATCCACTAACTCCTTCTTCTTTCCTTTATATTCAGCAGTGAGATCAGCAATGAGTCTTTTGTACTTACTCCAGTTTGGAGCAGTTTTCTTCTTTGAAGGATCATTTTTGATTCTTTGGATCCTCTCAGCCTCATGCTTCAAAGCTATTAAAGGTCATTCTTTAAACTGGGATTCTTCAGCAGGATAGAACTTTTCTTTCATGATGAAGGCTAGAAGCTGTTCTCTCAGTTTCTTCTTTTGATCTGCCTTTTCTTTGTCTAGCTCTTGAGCAAATTCTTCCATCTGCTTAACCTTTGCAAGGTAGAACTCCAGTCTATTAGCAATGCCTACTTCGCTTAGTCTTTCCTTTTCACTGTCAACCTTAGCTTTAACTTTAGCTTGCCTAGCCTTTAACTTGAGATAATCAGTTATATCTTCTGGAGCTATATAGCCAATGAGTGAGGAAAATTTTCTTTTTGAAGGATCTGTTTCTGTATAAAACTGTCTCATCTCATTTTTGATGGCATCAAGCTCTAGTGGATATTTTTCAGCATTTGGATCATGTATCCCTTCATCGGCAGTAATAAGTTTTCTTTTTCTGCTAAAGAGCCTTGGTTGAGATATAGGAAAGGATAGAGCAGTGGTGGATGGTTGACTAACAACTGTTGAAACAACTGGTGTCTCAACTGCTGCTGTCATTACAACTGCTGATGTGTCAGCAGATGTCTTCTGCTTTTGAGCAGGAAATGAAGGATGTGATGGTGGTGATGGTGGTGGTGACTCATTATCAGGAATGAAAACCCTTCTCCTTTTTAATGGAGGGGAGACTGATGATGTTTTGGGTGGATCAGTGGTCTGTGACTGTGACTGACTGACAGTAGTTGAAACAACTGGTGTTTCAACCACTGTTGTCATTACAACAGATGTTATAACATCTGCTGTCTTCTGCTCTATGGCAGGAGGCAGTGGTGGTGATGTGATTGTAGATGATGATAGTGGTGGTTTTTGTGTTATAGACACAGATGGTTGATGGAGGTGGAGCAGTAGTTGTGGTGGTGTGTGTTGAAACAGTAGTTGTGTGTTGGAGAGATGGCAGCTGTTTGGCTACTGACAGCAGTTTTTGTAACTACTGTTGTATCAGCTGTAGAAGTTTTTGTGGTTTTGGGTTTTTCTGGTTCAATGTGCATCCCATCTTCTATACCTTTCTTTTTCAACCTGATTTTCTCCCCCTTTTTGGCATTATCTGCCAGGGGTGTATCCAAGAAGAAAATGGTAGATGGAGCTTTTTCACTCTGAGCAGTCTTTTGGATACTAGCCTTTATAGCTTTGATATCTGCTTGAGTGTCTTTGAACCTTGATTCCACCATGTTGGTCAGCATTTTTACTTGAAGAGCATGCTTTTTATCAGCCATTTGTTGCTGTTGTTCAAGCATGGGTTGGAAGACATTCCAAAGCTCATTTGCAGCAAATGCTTGTGGAGCAGGTGCTTGAGCAGGAGGAGCAGAAGATTAGGCTATTTGAGCTTCTAACAGCTGTTGCACCATATCTTTTATTTCGGCAACAGAAGATTCTAGATTTTCAACTCTGGCCGTCAATTCATTGTACTTTGAATCATCACCTGAATTAACAGGATCATCTGAATCCCTACCAGCGGTGGTTGTATCAATGTGTGACTTAGGAGCTGTAGCCCAAAAGTCATCCATTGATGCCCCTTTTTCTTGGTACTGGGGACTTCTTTCTTCAGCAATCGATGAACCTTTGATGTTACCAGCAGCTAAAGATAACTTGCTGGTGGTTACCGATGTTGCCATAGAAGAAATTGCCTTCAAGGGAGTCTTAGTAATGTAACAACTGTCCAACTGAAGATCTGTTGATCCATCAGTTGTAGTTGCTGCTCCACTTGAACTACCACCGAGAGTTACTTGTAACTCAGGGGGTGTAACCTCCTCAGCTGTTGCTGGGATAGCAGTGGTATGAGCACCAGACCCAGTCACTTGTGGAGGTATACTCTCAGTAACAGGTGATAGAGAGGAACTGGTTTGTGTCTGTTCCATATCAACTGCATGCAACAGGGGTATTATTGATTGTGGCATTATTATTGGTGAGGGTATGGGTGTTGAAAGAGACATGTCCTTGGGATCAGGACTGTGGAAGATGGATCCGAGTGGATACAGAGCTTCATAATGTGGTGTCCCTGTGCTTACAACTTGATCCTTTTATGAGGATGCAAGAGGAGTTTGAGGCTGGGGTTGAGATCTTTCTACCAACTGCTGTGAGGAAGTAGCAGCAGTGGTTTCTGGTGACTTTTGTATTGTCACTGGCAGTTGCTCTGGGATCTCATCTTCCAGAGTTGCCTTTGTTTTGGGTTTGGTGGGTTTTCTGGATGGTTTTCTTTTGGTCTTTTTGGTGGTGGCAGGTGTGGGTTTTAGAGCAGTGGGTGTGCTACTCTGATCACCTGGAGCAGTGGGCTCAGCAGTGGTTTCTTGAGGGTCAGTGGCAGTTTCTACAGTCTGCTCTGCCTCTTTTGTTTTTAATTTTATTAGTGCCATCATTCTTGAAAAAGTTTCTATTATTAAACTGTTTATTTTGAATGAGACACCTTGTTTGGGCACTTCTGCCTCTTTCTCGACAAATTTTTGTTCAAAATAGTAACTTAGAAACCTTGGAAAGAGCAGAAATGCCTTATTATCAACGTTCTTTACCAAATCATCAAATATTTCCTGGGAGTAGTTATAGTTTTCATTGTTCAAAATTGCATACCCCAGGCATTGGATTTTTGTTGGTATCTCATTGAAGGACGTTGTTTTATTTGAAACACACATGAGCAGTGTGTGGAATAAAAATCTGGGTGCAGAAGGGAAGTAACCCTTTTGTAGAGTGTCCCTGTTTGGTTGTTCTGCATAGCCCCTTTTCATGAAATCCTTTACCAACTCGTCTTTTGTAAAAGAAGTTTTTCCACTTAAATCATCGAGTTTAAAGGTTTCAGAGATGGATTTTGGTGAGATATTTACCTTCTTACCCTGTATTGAGGAGTTGATTGCGGCGATGATATCTCCTTGTTTTTCAAGGGTGGCATTTTTCCAGAACTCTCTCTGGGTATCAAGGTAAATAGGAGCGTCTGCTGTTATCAAAGTTTTGTACTTTGATGCAGAAATGGTGTCAAGGATGGAGTCAAAGGTGTGGTTATCGGTAGGTTTTGTGAGTATACCTACATATTTGTGTGGAGCTTTGTAGCGGATTTCCGGTGTGTCAGCGGCCATTTGAGTGGCTTCTGCTGTTTTGGAGGAAGATGATGGTTTTGATTTTGTTTTCGATTTTGGTTTCGTCATTTTGGATGAAGAAGATCGAAGAAGTTTTTTTTTTGGAGTTATGAGAGGGAAACTGTTATGAGAAGAGAACTTTTGGAATTCAATTCGACAGTAAAACCCTGTTTGGATTTAATCAGGGTTTTATTTAGGGAAAAAGTGATTGCTGATGTGGCAGCGGTTATTTTGATCTGAAGGCTAAAAACTGACCACGTGTCAAACATCTGATGGAATGGTAAATGATGGAGGACAGTTGTTTTAACAACTACTGATGGATCAAGTATCAGTAGTTACAACGGTAATAAAATGAAATGGTGGGTGTAATAGTGGATGGAACAAAGATTTTAAACATCAGTGTTTTTGAAGAGCAGAGGTTGACACTTTAGCAGTGGACAGACTTTAGAGAGCAGATGTTATGTCACAACAGCATTTTAGGAACAACAGTGGATAAAAACCAATGAGGATCATATGTTTAACAACTGTTTGTGTGGCAGTGTTTTGACTTTTGACAAATTCTTTTAGCACCTGTTTGTTCAGATGTAGAAAATGATTTGTTCTTGTAAAAGCACAATCTCTTGTCTATCATCTGTTGAGTACCAGAAATGCTATTCTTAACAATACACATTTTAGATGCATAATATCAAGATTAAATTGTCAGCAGTGATTCTCAGAAAATTTTGTTCAAGGTTTTGCCATCTGTCTATTTTTCAGACAGTGGTTTAGCATCCCAGATGATGAAGACATTTCTACTTGAGCTGCTCATTTTGTGTCTAATTACAGGAACTAGAACATGAGTATCTCAGTAGTCTAAGTCAATTTGCAATCAATTTATGATCAGTGGAAACCTAACTTGAGCTTAATATGATCTCGATATGTGTGCCATTTCCTTTTGATTAAATTTAAGGATAGTAATTATACACAAAAATAAGGTAATTACATCCAGACCAGAGATGAACTTTTATTATGAAAAAATGAGTAAAAAGATCATAATATATTTTAAAATAAATAAAATACATCTGGTTTTTATTATAGAAGAAAACACCTTAACAAAAATCAAAGGAAGTTTTGGAAAAAAAATCAAAAGGATCCGACAATTTTCTAGTAAATTCATGATCATATTATTCTCAAGTTATTTTGACCATTGTTTGGGTCATTTTCTTGTCAGTTGATTGTAAATCCATTTTAAGCACAATCACTTGAGATGCCATTGTTACCCGAACAATTTCTGTATTGATAAATGCACACAGTTGCATGATGACCACTGATGACCTAACTTTAACCTCAAAAGTGTTTTCTGCTTATGCTCTTTTCTTTTGATTTCAAAAGTTTTGAGATAGCTACACTTTGAGATTTGTTCATTTTCCCTTTTTATCCTGTTTATTTACATGTTCAGAAATACTCACTAGGAGATTATATTTTGAACATGCTTTGTCCATAATCACTTTGAAGCAATGTTTTGAGAGATCTGACCATATTTGATCATGTTTCATTTCAGATCTCACATTACCTATGATTAGGACTGTTTTGACACCTTATTTTCTCAATGTGTTTAGACAAAGTCGATTTGGTCCTTTTGAAGGTACTCAACTTGCCTTTGAGCACATGAGAGACTTTGACCAAAGTTTTATTCCCTCTTTTCCTTTTCAGCAGTATTCTAGTGTTTTAGATGAACACAAGTTTTGCTGAACTGAGGTACATACTTTAGTTGTTTATTGAAAACATCACAAATATCAAAACAACAATTGAAATCAATTTTGAAAGCATCGAACGATCCCATAATTTATCAGATATTTTACAGATCTGAAAACTATGAGTGACATATGCATGAAAACACTTGTTGTGTGAGATTTGTGTCTCATATGACATCTTGGTTGATTTACAGAGTTTTTGAATAACCATTTTGATCATGATTCACTCGTTACTCTGTTTTTCAACTGGATACAACCAACCCTTTAGTATCAATAACTTTTGAGCTGAACTGTTATGTCAAATTGATTGTAAGATCGAATTTGACTGTCCAAGCTCTGATACCAATTGTTGGGATCTAAGGGCTGTCTGTGATTGTGTTTGTTTACATAAAACGAATAAGTGCAGCGGAAATGAGTAGCAAACTTTGTAAACACAAACAAAGGAAAGTATAGATTGATAAACATTTGTTTACATAAAACGAATAAGTGCAGCGGAAATGAGTAGCAAACTTTGTAAACACAAACAAAGGAAAGTATAGATTGATAAACAATTGCTTTTCATTGAGTCAAAAGATTTACATAAAAGCAAAAGATTACAGTGCAGGCTTACAATCTAAACTCCCCCTCTGCCTGATACACCAGAGTTGGTTGCACAAGATGAAAGGATGAATTGAGGAGAAAAACTCACTCAAAACGATCAAGTGTAACAGTACAGAGTACTGTCATACTTATAGGCAAACCAAACTACTGATATGCTTCAGCTGACGTCACCATGATAGTGACATCTAACGACCTAACAAACTATAAATACTGTTCTATACAAACTACTGTTATGTAACATCTGATAATCACTAAAGTACAAAACATAAGGAAACTACTGCTTCACGTTCCACTGTTGTAGCCTTAGCACAGATGTTGAGTCTTCAGTGCTTTCTTCAAAGGTGATCAGTCTTTGAGAGGGCAGTGCATGAGTCTTCAGCAGTACTTAGGACACAGCAGTAGATAGAGCAACAGAGTTTGTCTTCAGCAGTTGTTAGATAATCATCAGAGTTTGGTTTATCAGTTGTTGTAGTTGAGCAGCACTTAACATCCATCAGCTGTTAGATAACCACTGTCAAGGGGAGAGATTAGAGTAAACTGCTGCTTATTAAGTGTCCACTGATGGGATCCGGTTTTGGCTTTACATTATCTGTTCCTCTGTTAGGGTTCAATCCCAACACAATCATATTGAACAATGTATTTAAGATAGATAAAATCCAACCACACAATATAATTGGTGATCAAAAGCTAGTTAACCAAGTTCAAATTAAACAACGGAAGCATAAAACGTGAAATCAAAACATAAGTCTTATAAGTTCATAAAGTTCAAATGTTAAGCACGGAACATAACATTCCATATCCCACAACGACCTCCTCCTCGTGCAAGCTCCATAAGCATCTAACGACCTGTAAGGCATGTAACAACGAGTCAACAACAAAGTTGAATGAGTTAACAGTTGGTTGTTTAGTTTTAAGTTGTTTCCGAAAACATGGTTTGTCTTTTGCTGGCTTACTTGCCGTGCGGGTTACCCCATAGTTGAACATATGATTAACCAGTTCCTTCTTTATTACCCAAACCATATCCATAAGCGGTGGGGGCTTCCCCATGTGAACCACTAGACCGTTACCATATCGACAACTAACGAAAGTAAGTTGTGCCCTACGTCAATGTCTATCATCATTGACAGTTTGCCATAGTCCATTAGTACACGCCCGTCCGACTGGCACGGTGTGAGGTTTGTTAAACCTAATAGCGCTATTAACTAATGATCCGCTCGCCATTGGCCTCGGCGATTAATTCGATATAAAATGAGGGACTTAATGATAGAGTTTTGTCTAGTAAGTTTTAAGGTTGCTGTCCTACCCAAGGAGGACGAACGTACGTATTCTACCCAAGGAGAATACGCAGGATTAATATTGGCATCCTACCCATGGAGGATGGCGGTACATATCCTACCCAAGGAGGATATGTAGGTTTCGTTTTAATTCTTTAACCCATTCCCAACCAACGGGAATCCCATACCTTAGAAAGTGTGTGAACTCACCTTGGTTTGCTCGGTTAGATTAGTTACTCTAATAATCAGAAATCAAGCACGTCCTAATAAGGTACAGATAACAATCAGTTTCTCATGCATAACACGTATCCTACGTACGGTTTATCTACTCATTACTTCTATCACGTACCACACAATTCTAATGTCAAGGTACTTTGTTAAGTTATATTATTTTACCCTAAAATAATATAACTATCTCACAAAATAAACAAGTATCCACACAAGTATTCTAGTATAAAATATATATCCTAAATATATATTTAACCATTTTACTTGTAAAAATCAACCTCCGATACTTTGTATATTTGTAACAAAACTCATGGCGAAATTTATTTTGAAAAAAAACAAAGTTAAAATGTATTTGTGAACACTTGTTAGAAAAATAATTTCTAAGTGTTGGAATTTTTAGAAAATTTCGCCAGAGTTTCCTTTGTAAATGGAGGCGTCCATGCTAATAAGCATATCATTTTCTTTTCAAAAAATCATTTCAACAATCAACAACAATTTACCAAGAGCAAACTATTCCATTTACAAACCAACATGAACTTGATGTTTCATAAAAACGCGTAGTAACTTGGTATGGCGTTTAGTGGGTTTAGTTACCCTCCAAAGTGTGTCTACTTTATTTAAAATCTCATTCTCGGGATTTTTAGATGTTCACAACTTGTGAACATATTTTACAAAAATATTTATTTTCAACATTTTCATGTGTCACTAGTATCCATATACTTACTTTATTTCCAAAATAGTGTAAGGATCATGATCTTTCAAAAGTCGTCTTTTAAACTTGGTTTATTTAGGAAAGACCATTCACAAGTCTTGAGTTTACAAATTTACTAGTCCACTAGGTTTATTACTTTGTAAGAAAATCATTTTTATTATCAAGTTCATGTTTCAAATAAGAAGATGATTACTTTATAAAAGCACATAATCATCTCTAATTTGTTAAACCATGTTTTTAATCATACTTTAACAAGTCTCATATGATGATCAAACATCATATTACTAGTAACCATCAAGCAAGCATTAACATATACCAATCAACATCATACTAACATTATTTCTTCATGTATCATCTTATTTAAGCTTATGTTCAAGTTTCATTCTTTTGATTCTTAGTGTTCTTCATGATAACCAACATGTATCATCTTTTAACCACTATGTTGGATCTGAGTTTGATTTTGATTGTATTTTGTGTTTGAAATTAAGATGAAAATGGATGAGTGTGCAGCGGAATTAAGATGAAAACAAACTTTGCATACAATCAAACGAGAGTAATACTTTGATCAAACATCTTTACACAATGAACCGAAAGATTGAATTTATTTCAACAACGATTACAATGATTGATGAATGAATGCAAACTCCCCCTCAGCCAGAGCTCAGTTATTTGTTCGTGCAAAGAAGACGAATGATGCAAAAGAGCTAATAGAACAGTACAAAGTACTGAACTATTTATAGGCATTTGCAAACTACTGAGCATCTTAGCTGACGTCACCATGAAAATGACATCTAACCTCCTAACAAACTCTAACCTCTGATCTATACAGACACTGCTTGTGTTAACTACTGCTAATACATTCTATTACAAAACAGACTTTAGAACAGCTGCTGCAACCTTCTACTGCTGTGAACCCAGCAGCACTTGTCCGGATTAGCAGTGCTTGACTCAAAGCAGTAGATTGAATCAGCAGGACTTTAGTCTTCCATCAGATCTTTTACTTGAGCAGTAGTTGTAGGTCAGCACTTTGCAAGATCAGCAGATAGGAGGTCATCAGTTGTTGTAATCACTTTCAAGGGGAGAGACTTGTATGTAAACATCTGCTTATTCTGGATCCACTGCTCTGATCCAGTTTTGGCTTTAATTATCTGTTCCTCTGATAGGGTTCAATCCCAACAATCTCCCCCTGGAACAGATAATGCCAAAACTCTTCATTATTGTGGACATTTTATTGCCTCATTAACAGCTCCCTTATCTGACCTTTAAATTGTAATTCAAAGTCAAAGGCATCCGTGTCTTCATCATCCCTGCTAAGTGGAAGATCAAGGAGATCCTGCAAATCTTCAAGACTCAGGCCAAGAGCTTGTTCCCTTGATATTTTCTCCACTTCTCCACCAGACCTGAGCAAAGTCAATACGCAGGTGTGTTTGTCAGTTTCCCACTTTTGTATTTTTGAGCCTGGTGGGTTTCTTGGAAGATGCTTATTTGCAGAAGTATTTGGTGAGGTTGGCCTATTCATCACTGGCTGAGCAGTGTTAGCAGAGTTTTCCAGTTCAAATTCTTCTTTTAACTTTCTCCACAAGCCTTCTTTCACAACGGCATTTCCAGTAAGAATTTCTTGAACTGTTTCAGCACCTAACTGGCTTTGTCTCCTTCTTTTGTAGATGGCAGTACCAGTTGGAGCAGTGGCTCTCCTGACTTGCAGCTTTGATGGTCTTTTTGAAACCTCTGCTTCAGGATAGTCGGGCTTTTGAGGAACTTTTGGATCTTTCTTTCTTAATTCCTCCAACCTTTTGTAGGTTGTCCTGACCACATCTTCTTTCCATCTTGCAACTTGTCTTTTGTTACCATATTTAGCAGCAACTAGTTCTTCTCTCATTCTTTTCAGTTCTACCTGTTTGTCAGGTACATTCTTTCTAAACTTTGCCCAATCAGGAGGAGTGTGAGTGACTTTCCTTTTTATCATGTCTTGAATTCTTGCTGCTTCAATTTCAAGCTCAGGAACAGTCCACTGTTTGTACATGTGTCTCTCTCCTTTGTATCTTTTGTGAATCGTAATGCTTTCAATGTAGTCTTTCTTCAAAGTTTCAGCTGCTCTTTCTGAAATTTGTTGACTGACATTCTTTGCAAAACGTTCTAGGGAACTGACTTGTGTGAGCAGATATTGGTAGTATCTAGAAATTTCTTTGTCAGATTTCCCTTGTGTGTTTCTTTTTGAGATATCCTCTGCTTGCTTGGCCTTTATCTTTAAATATTCATCAACATTTTTGGGCCAGGGATATCCTTTAATTGATGGCAAACTCCTTTTGGCAGGGTCATCCTCATAATAAAAGGATTTTATTTCTTCTCTAACAGCTTCCAGTTCAAGAGGAAATTGAACACCTGCAGGAGGTAAGGGCTTGTGCATTGGAACTGAAGAAAGAGGAACTGGTTTTGGTATTTTGATAAGTGCTAAAGATTTTGAGGATGTTTGGGATGGTGAAGTGACATCATCTTTAAGAATTAGCCTTCTCCTCTTTATTTGAGGAGGGACTGATGATGTTTTGGATGGAATGGTGGTTGTAGTGGCAGAGGTTTGTGATAGACTAACAGTTGTTGAAACAACTGGTGTTCCAACCACTGTTGCCTTTACAGCAGATGTTATAACAACTGCTGTCGTCTGCCTTTTGGCAGGAGGTGATTTTGTTTTTGGTGGTGATGGAGATAAGGCAGTGGATGTAGTGTGTGTTGAGGTGGTGTGTGTTGAAGTGGGAGCAGATGTTGAAATCACTGAAAGTACCAACAGTAGTGGATACAACAGAAGTTGCAACAGCTGTTTTAGGTGGTGGTTTTGGAGCAGACTTTGAACGTCTGGTTGGAATAGATTTGGGTAGCCTGATTCTTCTTGTAGGCTTCTTCTTTTCATCAATAAGATTTTCATCATCTCTTGACCCTGAAGTACCCTGATCCGGATAATCAACCCTGGCTTTCTTTTTGGCCTCTCTATCCCTTTTTACACATGCAACTGCTTCTGCAAGTGCATTTGTAGTCACATCAATTTTCTTGCTCCCATCTGGCAAAGGGATCTTTTTGGTCATGTTTGAATTTTCTGGTGCAAGGTAAAGACCATCCTCTATTCCCTTCCTTCTCCATTCCTGAATTTTCTCCCCCTTTTTGGCATTATCTTGGGGAAGTTTATCAATGAAGAAAACTGGTGGAGGGGCAGTGCCAGTGGTGTGCAGGATCTGAGATTTGAGAGCCTTTAGATCTGCCTGGGTGTTTTTGAATCTTGACTCCATTGCATTTTGCAGCTGTTGAACATGTTTTTCATGTTGCTGATCTGCTATTTTTGCTTGTTGATGGAGAAAAGGTTGAAATAGATTCCAGAGCTCTTTGGTAGCAGATGCCTGTGGTGGAGCAGGTGCTTGAGGTGGAATAGCAGTGGATTGTACCTTTTGTACTTGTAACAACTGTTGTAGCATATCTTTGAGTTCTGCAACAGAGTTATTGATGTATTGCAAAATACATCCTTTATTCGTGTATAGTTTGTATAAATTATCGTTATTTATAGTTTAGTTTTATTTAGAACTACGTGCTATTGATCAAAGTTCGGTTTTCCAGGTCTTGATACGTTAATTGGCTGAAAATAAAGTGGAAACGAGCTATGTTGCTGAAACGTTATGTCTTGGAACAAGTAAAAAAGAGTTAGAATAATTTCTGGATTTTTTGGGATGTTGGAGCTTGTGAAAATTCGTAACTTTCTGTGAAAATGGGGCTAGGTGTAGCATGGAGGATATGCTGAAGACCCCGTCGCGTGACACCTAGGGGTAATTTCCGGAAAAAGTTGATTTTTGTTGCTGGATCTTCATTCCAAACATATATATACTTCATAAACTTCCACAAAAACCCTAATTACGAACCAAGAAACCCTAGGCGACCTTTTGGAGCAGATTTTAAGGTTTTCGGAGCATTTTGGCTAGCGGGAATCATACGGTTGAAGCTTGGAGCGTGGAAGTGAAGATTGTTCGGGTTTTATCTCCCGGTTTTCTTTAATTTCGTGTTTTCAATATTCTCCAATGAATTCTTGTTTTAAATTTGATTTGTTTGCTTTAGACATCATGATTCTTGGCTAAACCTTAAATACTACCTAGACAAGATGATAGTTTAACTTATGTTTGGATCTTTTAACGGTTTTTATTGATTGATTATGGATTGATTTCTGAAAGTAAAGTGTTCTAGATTTTCTGATTTGGTGCGTGTGCGTATTTACTTTTGATTGTGGATTGCTTACTGTTTCACATAGAT
The DNA here is from genome assembly GCF_002127325.2 of Helianthus annuus. Lineage (NCBI taxonomy): Eukaryota > Viridiplantae > Streptophyta > Magnoliopsida > Asterales > Asteraceae > Helianthus > Helianthus annuus. Next base: position 85,755,226 of record NC_035435.2, read on the forward strand.
TTTGGTGGATGTCTTTCACATAATAGATCTGTGTTGATTATTTGCATCCTTGCGGGTTCGGGTGATCTTTGGGTAAATCGGCCGATAGCCTTAGAAACAGTAATTAAAATATAATTAGAAGTAAATATTCTGCTTAACTTGTCGCTGAGAGGCTCGAGTTAGTTATTAGGTCGCAGTGCAGTATATAGCTAAACTAGATTTTGAGAGAAGTCGACGTTAGTTCCCTAATTGCATTTGTGTCTAGTAAACCAAGTTAGAACCTAGAATTGCCTTAGATTGTCGCGCTGAGAGGTAGATAGTCGTATTAGGGCACTTTTAGAGTCGTTAGAGGACTGAGAGGAAATCTAACAGTCGGTAATCATAACAGCCTTGTAGGGTTTCCTAGGTTTCTTCCTGAGAAGGGTCGGGAAGTCTTAGCATTGAAATACCTTAAGGTTTAGTATTTTACGATCCCGGCTCCATACAACAATAAAACTGTTAGAAGTCCATTCACAGTTAAACTGGATTCAAGTCTAGGTAGTCCTTAATCTCATCTGAATTAAAACCCTAGTTTCCATTCGTGTCTTAGTTTAATTTCAATTTAATCACAATTTTAGGATTTTAGTAAACCCCCCCCCCCCAAACACAATATTTGTTTAGTCGTGTCAGTGTCTAGTCTAAGTTTAGTCGTTAACGTAATTCATTAGAGTCCTTGTGGGTTCGACATCCGGACTTACTTTTCTGTGCTAGAGTCGACCGGTACACTTGCCGGTGAGTAGTTTAGTCAGGTTAAAGAGTCTAGATTTTTATTACTTGAGTCTTAATTTAGGGTAATTTTAGTTTAATTAGTTGAACTACTTTTTCCACATCAAGTTTTTGGCGCCGTTGCCGGGGACTCTTGGTAATTGCGTTAATTTCTTTGACTGATCTTATCTGACATATCTGTGCTACTTGTATATTTTGTATATTGAGTCGTAGGTGTCTAATTGTCCGTGTCTTTTCTTTTTCTTGAGTCTTAGTGTCAGTTATGTGTCAAAATTGTGGTATACCTCACATCTCTATATTTCGTCCATATTTCCCGAGGTACTCCATACGTTGTTATGCTAACCCCTATGTGCAGCCGCAGTCATATTTTTCACAGGGATATTCCTCGTACCAGTATGAGGAACCGTATCACCAGCCCCAACAGCAAAATTCTGAAGTCTATGAGCAGGACCAGCTGGATAGGATAACGGGGTTGTTAGTTCAACTGGTAGCTACGGATGAGACTACTCAGAAAATGATTCAAGAACATGAAGTCCTGCTTCAAAATCACCAGTCTATACTCTCAGACATTCGATGCTCAATAGAAGAAGTGTCTAGGAAATTAGAAGAAGTAGAAGAAACGGAGAAGAAGGGCATCATTGATTTTGGCTGTGAAGAAGAGGAGATTATGATGCAAATGGCTAATTGCGGGATATTAAGAGAGAGTGTGGAAGAAGTAGACGAGTGGCAAGTCTACCAGGAATCATTGGTTAAGGGGTAGATGTTGATGAGGAATTAGATTTAGTAGATTCCTTAGGTAGTCTGTTTGATAATGAGGTAGAAGTTGAGGTAGAGAAAAAAATGTTAAGTTGGGAAGATGAGTTTTTAGGGGAGTTAGAAGGTTTATCAGAATCTGAACAAGTAGGGGGATTTGATCCATTAGGTGATTTAGCAAATTTAGAGGCCCTACTAGAAGGTAAACCCGAGAAAATAAGTGAATCCACACCGCACGTAGAAATTAAGTGTGGGGATCTTCCCAAGGAAGTAGAGGGAATAGTGGAAGATGAAGAACACCATAGCTGGCCCGTGGTACTGATAACGAATGTGACTAAAAAATCGAAACCACGGGAGAAAGAAAAGAAAAGAAAAAGAAAAGATGGAAAACGGAAGAGGATTGAAGGCTGGTACAAGAAGGAGCCGTTGGAGCACGATCAATATTCGCTTTACATGGCGCGCATTTGGTTCCTTCCAGGTAAGTATAAATTTTGGTGGTCTGACCCGTTAAGAATTTTCAAAATATTTTATTATTCCACCAGTAAATTTTTAACTATTTTTGAGGACCGGGTGGAATTAAACGGGTTAGATAGGGTCCAGATCAAGGAGAAACCTCCTGATTAAGTTCAAGTGTGGGGAGGTTTCTTGTAGAGTTTGTAAAATTTACATATTTGGTGTATTTTCGATAGTTAGTAGTTTTTGTATATTGAGTCTTATTTAGTAGTTTTTTAGTCGTTTTTTTTAGAGTCGGTATTGCTTTGGTTTTTGTTTGTTTTTGTTTATGCAGGTTTGAATTGTACCACCCATACGCAATCTCCATTCGGGTGAGTTTGGAGCTGCTGTTCGAATATAAGGCATTTATCAAGCGTACCAGTGTTAGAGTCAAAGCCGATCGCGACCGAAATGCTATACGATCGAGCAGGATGGGACGAGAGATTTGGAGCATACGCGTTGTTATTAATCAGCTAAGTCGTTTCCCTTGTATTCTTTCGTTATTTATTTAGTTAGTTCGTCTTTAGTTTTTGTTTTTAGTTTTTAGGTAGTTAGTGAGTCGTATTTCCATTCTTGCATTAGGGACAATGCAATCTTCAAGTGTGGGGATGGGATACATGTAAATAATCGAGTCTTATTGAAAAAAAATTGAAAAATTGAAAATTCAAAAACAAATTGAAAAAATCAGAAAATGTCCTTCGATGTGAGAAGTTTGCAAAATAAAACGGAAAATGATAGAAAAGGTGAATTGTTGCTTGGGTTAAATAATGATAATATGAGATTATAATAAATCGAGCTTGCGTCTAGTTAGGGATGTGTGGATAGGCCCGGGTTTGATTTTAAGTCCTATGAGCTAATATACCTTAAATGTCGGTCTGCTAGTGGGTTTTCGCCGGGGAGATATGGGAAATTAAAACTGCCAATAATAGTATAAGGGGCACCGTTATAAGTTAAAACTGTTAGAGTTTGTGATCATGTGAAAAATATGAAAGAAAAGAGAAAAAAAGAAAAAAAAAGTGAGCTAGAAACTAAATGAAAGTAACACAGGTCTATGTAATCCGAGTTGGGGATAGCGACTCTACAGCCGGAATGCCTCTAGGATGTGTGAAATCGAATTGCCAATTAAAAGTACCGAAACCTAAGTAATCTGTGGTTGGGGATAGCGACTCTACAGCCGGATTGCCTCTTGGTTAGGGAAAGCATCGTCTAGACTCACGAGAGAAAAAAAAGAGCAAAAAGCAAAGCAAAAATAGAAAAAACAATTTGATTGTAAACTCTCTTGGTTTTGATATAAGACGGTTGGAAATTGGTCAAATGATCGTTCTCTTAGTCCTATAAGCTTGAGGTGGGAGTAGGTGGACCGTAAATTCTAGTGTGAGACCCTAGGTGGATTGACCGCACTTAAATTAAATGTACATGATAAGGGTTTAGGATTAGATTCGGGTTTAAAGGGACAAGTATATTCACAATCGCGACTAACGCAAGTCTTGGTTTTAACAAGATATAAATACTTTTTGACCCAAGTGATTCGTCTCTGATTCCGTTGGATAATTCTTTTTCGAGGACGAAAAAAGAGCAAGTGTGGGGATATTTGATGTATTGCAAAATACATCCTTTATTCGTGTATAGTTTGTATAAATTATCGTTATTTATAGTTTAGTTTTATTTAGAACTACGTGCTATTGATCAAAGTTCGATTTTCCAGGTCTTGATACGTTAATTGGCTGAAAATTGAGTGGAAACGAGCTATGTTGCTGAAACGTTATGTCTTGGAACAAGTAAAAAAGAGTTAGAATAATTTCTGGATTTTTTGGGATGTTGGAGCTTGTGAAAATTCGTAACTTTCTGTGAAAATGGGGCTAGGTGTAGCATGGAGGATATGCTGAAGACCCTGTCGCGTGACACCTAGGGGTAATTTCCGGAAAAAGTTGATTTTTGTTGCTGGATCTTCATTCCAAACATATATATATACTTCATAAACTTCCATATATATACTTCATAAACTTCCACAAAAACCCTAATTACGAACCAAGAAACCCTAGGCGACCTTTTGGAGCAGATTTTAAGGTTTTCGGAGCGTTTTGGCTAGCGGGAATCATAGGGTTGAAGCTTGGAGCGTGGAAGTGAAGATTGTTCGGGTTTTATCTCCCGGTTTTCTTTAATTTCGTGTTTTCAATATTCTCCAATGAATTCTTGTTTTAAATTTGATTTGTTTGCTTTAGACATCATGATTCTTGGCTAAACCTTAAATACTACCTAGACAAGATGATAGTTTAACTTATGTTTGGATCTTTTAACGGTTTTTATTGATTGATTATGGATTGATTTCTGAAAGTAAAGTGTTCTAGATTTTCTGATTTGGTGCGTGTGCGTATTTACTTTTGATTGTGGATTGCTTACTATTTCACATAGATTTTGGTGGATGTCTTTCACATAATAGATCTGTGTTGATTATTTGCATCCTTGTGGGTTCGGGTGATCTTTGGGTAAATCGGCCGATAGCCTTAGAAACAGTAATTAAAATATAATTAGAAGTAAATATTCTGCTTAACTTGTCGCTGAGAGGCTCGAGTTAGTTATTAGGTCGCAGTGCAGTATATAGCTAAACTAGATTTTGAGAGAAGTCGACGTTAGTTCCCTAATTGCATTTGTGTCTAGTAAACCAAGTTAGAACCTAGAATTGCCTTAGATTGTCGCGCTGAGAGGTAGATAGTCGTATTAGGGCACTTTTAGAGTCATTAGAGGACTGAGAGGAAATCTAACAGTCGGTAATCATAACAGCCTTGTAGGGTTTCCTAGGTTTCTTCCTGAGAAGGGTCGGGAAGTCTTAGCATTGAAATACCTTAAGGTTTAGTATTTTACGATCCCGGCTCCATACAACAATAAAACTGTTAGAAGTCCATTCACAGTTAAACTGGATTCAAGTCTAGGTAGTCCTTAATCTCATCTGAATTAAAACCCTAGTTTCCATTCGTGTCTTAGTTTAATTTCAATTTAATCACAATTTTAGGATTTTAGTAAACCCCCCCCCCCCCAAACACAATATTTGTTTAGTCGTGTCAGTGTCTAGTCTAAGTTTAGTCGTTAACGTAATTCATTAGAGTCCTTGTGGGTTCGACATCCGGACTTACTTTTCTGTGCTAGAGTCGACCGGTACACTTGCCGGTGAGTAGTTTAGTCAGGTTAAAGAGTCTAGATTTTTATTACTTGAGTCTTAATTTAGGGTAATTTTAGTTTAATTAGTTGAACTACTTTTTCCACATCAAGTTTTTGGCGCCGTTGCCGGGGACTCTTGGTAATTGCGTTAATTTCTTTGACTGATCTTATCTGACATATCTGTGCTACTTGTATATTTTGTATATTGAGTCGTAGGTGTCTAATTGTCCGTGTCTTTTCTTTTTCTTGAGTCTTAGTGTCAGTTATGTGTCAAAATTGTGGTATACCTCACATCTCTATATTTTGTCCATATTTCCCGAGGTACTCCATACGTTGTTATGCTAACCCCTATGTGCAGCCGCAGTCATATTTTTCACAGGGGTATTCCTCGTACCAGTATGAGGAACCGTATCACCAGCCCCAACAGCAAAATTCTGAAGTCTATGAGCAGGACCAGCTGGATAGGATAACGGGGTTGTTAGTTCAACTGGTAGCTACGTATGAGACTACTCAGAAAATGATTCAAGAACATGAAGTCCTGCTTCAAAATCACCAGTCTATACTCTCAGACATTCGATGCTCAATAGAAGAAGTGTCTAGGAAATTAGAAGAAGTAGAAGAAACGGAGAAGAAGGGCATCATTGATTTTGGCTGTGAAGAAGAGGAGATTATGATGCAAATGGCTAATTGCGGGATATTGAGAGAGAGTGTGGAAGAAGTAGACGAGTGGCAAGTCTACCAGGAATCATTGGTTAAGGGGTAGATGTTGATGAGGAATTAGATTTAGTAGATTCCTTAGGTAGTCTGTTTGATAATGAGGTAGAAGTTGAGGTAGAGAAAAAAATGTTAAGTTGGGAAGATGAGTTTTTAGGGGAGTTAGAAGGTTTATCAGAATCTGAACAAGTAGGGGGATTTGATCCATTAGGTGATTTAGCAAATTTAGAGGCCCTACTAGAAGGTAAACCTGAGAAAATAAGTGAATCCACACCGCACGTAGAAATTAAGTGTGGGGATCTTCCCAAGGAAGTAGAGGGAATAGTGGAAGATGAAGAACACCATAGCTGGCCCGTGGTACTGATAACGAATGTGACTAAAAAATCGAAACCACGGGAGAAAGCAAAGAAAAGAAAAAGAAAAGATGGAAAACGAAAGAGGATTGAAGGCTGGTACAAGAAGGAGCCGTTGGAGCACGATCAATATTCGCTTTACATGTCGCGCATTTGGTTCCTTCCATGTAAGTATAAATTTTGGTGGTCTGACCCGTTAAGAATTTTCAAAATATTTTATTATTCCACCAGTAAATTTTTAACTATTTTTGAGGACCGGGTGGAATTAAACGGGTTAGATAGGGTCCAGATCAAGGAGAAACCTCCTGATTAAGTTCAAGTGTGGGGAGGTTTCTTGTAGAGTTTGTAAAATTTATATATTTGGTGTATTTTCGATAGTTAGTAGTTTTTGTATATTGAGTCTTATTTAGTAGTTTTTTAGTCGTCTTTTTTAGAGTCGGTATTGCTTTGGTTTTTGTTTGTTTTTGTTTATGCAGGTTTGAATTGTACCACCCATATGCAATCTCCATTCGGGTGAGTTTGGAGCTGCTGTTCGAATATAAGGCATTTATCAAGCGTACCAGTGTTAGAGTCAAAGCCGATCGCGACCGAAATGCTATACGATCGAGCAGGATGGGACGAGAGATTTGGAGCATACGCGTTGTTATTAATCAACTAAGTCGTTTCCCTTGTATTCTTTCGTTATTTATTTAGTTAGTTCGTCTTTAGTTTTTGTTTTTAGTTTTTAGGTAGTTAGTGAGTCGTATTTCCATTCTTGCATTAGGGACAATGCAATCTTCAAGTGTGGGGATGGGATACATGTAAATAATCGAGTCTTATTGAAAAAAAATTAAAAAATTGAAAATTCAAAAACAAATTGAAAAAATCAGAAAATGTCCTTCGATGTGAGAAGTTTGCAAAATAAAACGGAAAATGATAGAAAAGTTGAATTGTTGCTTGGGTTAAATAATGATAATATGAGATTATAATAAATCGAGCTTGCGTCTAGTTAGGGATGTGTGGATAGGCCCGGGTTTGATTTTAAGTCCTATGAGCTAATATACCTTAAATGTCGGTCTGCTAGTGGGTTTTCGCCTGGGAGATATGGGAAATTAAAACTGCCAATAATAGTATAAGGGGCACCGTTATAAGTTAAAACTGTTAGAGTTTGTGATCATGTGAAAAATATGAAAAAAAAGAGAAAAAAAGAAAAAAAAAAGTGAGCTAGAAACTAAATGAAAGTAACACAGGTCTATGTAATCCGAGTTGGGGATAGCGACTCTACAGCCGGAATGCCTCTGGGATGTGTGAAATCGAATTGCCGATTAAAAGTACCGAAACCTAAGTAATCTGTGGTTGGGGATAGCGACTCTACAGCCGGATTGCCTCTTGGTTAGGGAAAGCATCGTCTAGACTCACGAGAGAAAAAAAAGAGCAAAAAGCAAAGCAAAAATAGAAAAAAAATTTGATTGTAAACTCTCTTGGTTTTGATATAAGACGGTTGGGAATTGGTCAAATGATCGTTCTCTTAGTCCTATAAGCTTGAGGTGGGAGTAGGTGGACCGTAAATTCTAGTGTGAGACCCTAGGTGGATTGACCGCACTTAAATTAAATGTACATGATAAGGGTTTAGGATTAGATTCGGGTTTAAAGGGACAAGTATATTCACAATCGCGACTAACGCAAGTCTTGGTTTTAATAAGATATAAATACTTTTTGACCCAAGTGATTATTCGTCTCTGATTCCGTTGCATAATTCTTTTTCGAGGACGAAAAAAGAGCAAGTGTGGGGATATTTGATGTATTGCAAAATACATCCTTTATTCGTGTATAGTTTGTATAAATTATCGTTATTTATAGTTTAGTTTTATTTAGAACTACGTGCTATTGATCAAAGTTCGGTTTTCCAGGTCTTGATACGTTAATTGGCTGAAAATTGAGTGGAAACGAGCTATGTTGCTGAAACGTTATGTCTTGGAACAAGTAAAAAAGAGTTAGAATAATTTATGGATTTTTTGGGATGTTGGAGCTTGTGAAAATTCGTAACTTTCTGTGAAAATGGGGCTAGGTGTAGCATGGAGGATATGCTGAAGACCCCGTCGCGTGACACCTAGGGGTAATTTCCGGAAAAAGTTGATTTTTGTTGCTGGATCTTCATTCCAAACATATATATACTTCATAAACTTCCACAAAAACCCTAATTACGAACCAAGAAACCCTAGGCGACCTTTTGGAGCAGATTTTAAGGTTTTCGGAGCGTTTTGGCTAGCGGGAATCATACGGTTGAAGCTTGGAGCGTGGAAGTGAAGATTGTTCGGGTTTTATCTCCCGGTTTTCTTTAATTTCGTGTTTTCAATATTCTCCAATGAATTCTTGTTTTAAATTTGATTTGTTTGCTTTAGACATCATGATTCTTGGCTAAACCTTAAATACTACCTAGACAAGATGATAGTTTAACTTATGTTTGGATCTTTTAACGGTTTTTATTGATTGATTATGGATTGATTTCTGAAAGTAAAGTGTTCTAGATTTTCTGATTTGGTGCGTGTGCGTATTTACTTTTGATTGTGGATTGCTTACTTTTTCACATAGATTTTGGTGGATGTCTTTCACATAATAGATCTGTGTTGATTATTTGCATCCTTGCGGGTTCGGGTGATCTTTGGGTAAATCGGCCGATAGCCTTAGAAACAGTAATTAAAATATAATTAGAAGTAAATATTCTGCTTAACTTGTCGCTGAGAGGCTCGAGTTAGTTATTAGGTCGCAGTGCAGTATATAGCTAAACTAGATTTTGAGAGAAGTCGACCTTAGTTCCCTAATTGCATTTGTGTCTAGTAAACCAAGTTAGAACCTAGAATTGCCTTAGATTGTCGCGCTGAGAGGTAGATAGTCGTATTAGGGCACTTTTAGAGTCGTTAAAGGACTGAGAGGAAATCTATCAGTCGGTAATCATAACAGCCTTGTAGGGTTTCCTAGGTTTCTTCCTGAGAAGGTCGGGAAGTCTTAGCATTGAAATACCTTAAGGTTTAGTATTTTACGATCCCGGCTCCATACAACAATAAAACTGTGACACTCGAGGTTTTTCCGAACGATCACCTTGTAATATTTTGTGTGTATATATATATTATTAAATGGAAACGTGATTTTTACTTGATATGTGTTGAGTATGTGCATTATATAAATATATAAGAGTCGAGACCACGACCCGAGACCATGACTCGCAACCGGGCGGTTGCGAGTGGGCCACTCGGTCTCGAGTGGGCCGATGAGCCGAAACCGGTTTGGGCCGAAACCCCAAGCCCAACCCGAAACATCCCCTTGTATATATATCCCACCCTTCCCCCACTTCTTCCATTTTACACACACAAACACTCCTCAAACTCTCTCAACTAGAAAACCCTCAAACAACAACACCACTCTTCTCCCCTTTTCGGTTCAAGCAAAGATCCCGGACAAGGACTCGGTCAAGCTCGGATCACTCGGACACTTCATCTTCTCTCATTCTCTTTTCTTTGTTTTCGGCTCCTCCTTTCATAACCGGTTAGTGCTATCTTTTGTGTTATCTTTTGTGTATGAGATTTATGTGGATTAAATGAACTAGAAATGTTTGGTTAGTAGTTTTTGGTATGACTTTTAGGTTGATTTGTAAAAGTTTGACACTATGTGGTTACATGTTTAGAAATGGTAGTGTAGGAATGTTCATGCCAACCAAAACTATGTTCAAGATTATAAAATGAATGCTTCATTGTTCTTGCAAAATGATGTTGTTAAATATGAGATTTCGGATATATAATGCATGATTTCTTATTTTGCATCATGATCTTGTTGTAAATATGTAATTTTTGGTTCATAAATGTGTGATTTGTTATGGTGAAAACCCTAGAAAAATATGAAGATAGGATGAACTTGTTTGAATATGACTTGAAGATGTAAAATGGCAAAGTTTGATCTATCTTTACTAGTATTCAGCTTTGGCAAAGTGTTAGTGAAACCTTATTGGTAGTTTCCTAAAATGGGCCTGAATTCTTGGTACAAAAGGGACTGATGCATCTGCATCATCACGTGTACATGAAAGTGACAGGTTACGACTCGCAACGACAGCCTTCCGACTCGAAACCGCACCGTTGCGACTCGCAACCAAAGCATGACAAGTCGAAACCACGTGATTGCGACTCGAGACTACGTCGGTTGCGACTCGCAACCACAGCATGATGACTCGAGACCACGGTTACGACTCGCAACCACAGCGTGGCAGGCCGAAACCACCTGGTTGCGACTCGAGACCAGCTGGTTGCGAGTGGGCTGTCCATTTTGGTTACTGGGCCCATATGTGTTTAACTTGGACTATCTGTTGACTGGATTATGTGTTGCTGTTGACTGCTTAATTACTTAGGCCGGCCCAGTAACCCACTGTTTACTTATATGCTTGATACGTGTTAGTTACGTGCCTATATGTGTTTTACGTGAATGCTTGTACACCGAACCTGACCTATACCGGTAACCATGTTAGGACGTGGTGACCAACGTGATTGACAAGTAACCTAAACCTACCGAGCAACCCAAGGTGAGTTCACAACTTAAAAGCATGCGTCCCGGTGGTTTGGGACACGAGACTAACAACCCTATCCCCTGGTAAAAGGGGATACCATTTACATACCTTCCCTAGTCATTGGGAACAAAACTTACTTTTCCTTCCCGGGTATTGGGAAACCTTTTGGTTAATTACTGTTTATACGGATTGCAACTAACGGCACTAAACGAAACTCTATCACGCAAGTCCCTACTACAAATACCGATTAGTCGCCGGGTTAGGCGAACGGGTTATTAGTTGATAGCGCTATTTAGGTGTTTACCAGCCTCACACCGTGCCCTGGTTTGGGACGGGCGTGAACTAATGTACTCAGAAATCCGTCAATGATGATAGAACATTGACATCGGGGCATCCTGCGGATACGCAACGGTTACCTAGTGTTCGGTATTGGAAAAACAGTTTAGTCGCTAACTTTTGGGGTAGCTCCCCAGGGCATGTATAAACGGATAAATTAACCGGTGAAACAATGTTTTTGGTAATTAAAACTGGACAACTAGTGGACTCACTCAGCATTATTGTTGACCCCTTACTGCATGCTTTGCAGGTAACCCGTGACGAAGGAGCTTGCAGCTTGGGAATGTGTAGTGTCTGTTCACCCTTGTGTTGGGTGTTACCTTATTTTGAATCATGAACTTTGTTTTAAACTACCGTACTTATGCTTCCGCTACTTGTTGCTATTTTGGAACTTAAAACTTTAAACTCTGAACTTAATATTTACTAAGCTTATGAATAGTAAGTATTACTTTTGTTATCAACTTAAGTATTCGGTATAATTGGTGGCTGGATCCTGGTCGGTCACGCCCTCGAAGCGGGTGTCATCCGCAGGTGGATTTTGGGGGTGTGACAGATTGGTATCAGAGCCATTGGTTATAGTGAACTTGGTTTTAAAAAGGGGAAAAATCTTTTTGGAGAAAACCAGACGATAACCCGTGACTCGCGACGACACTACACTCCAAGTGCAAGGCTCGACACATTTGACCTCATAGCTCGGACCAGTGTTTACTTGTTTGCTTACTTTATGTTTCCTGATTTGCTATACGTACTAGTATGCTTAAACTAGATAGATACACCTCTCTCTTCTATCTCATTCTCGCTACACTACGACATCACACTCATACTGTGTTTTCTGGTTATGAAGACAATGAGTGGACGCGGAAGAGGAAACATTAACATGACGCAGGCTCAGTTCACTAACCTGCTCAACACAGTGGCTGCGGCTTTTGCAGCTCACCCTTTAGGTAAGCTCGTTGTTTTAGGATGTTTAGGTCCTACCGCCACATCGACTTTTCGCCTCTAAACCTATACGCTTCGCTTCTCACGAACAGGTCAGCATGCACCTGCGCAACCACCAGTGTGTACTTTCAAAACTTTCATGGATTGCAAGCCTCTCCCTTTCAACGGCACTGAGGGTGCCATAGGTCTTCTGCATTGGATTGAGAAAATTGAAGCTGTCTTTGCTGTTTGCGAGTGTCCCCCTGCAAATTGGGTGAAGTTTGCTACTGCTACGCTTGAAGGAAGCGCGCTTTCTTGGTGGAAGGCGCAGATTCAGATGTTTGGGTTGGAAACTGCTAATGCTACCGCATGGGAGGATTTCAAGGATATGATTAAGGATGAATACTGTCACCGGGATGACATCCACAAGCTTGAGAACGAGTACTATGAGCTCAAGATGGTTGGGTCAGAGATTGAAACCTACACCAAGTTGTCCAACGACTATGCTGCTCTTTGCCCAAACATGTCACGACCAATGTACCGAAGGATCGAACTGTATATCAAAGGTTTGGCTCCAGAGATTCGAAGCCATGTCACTTCAGCCAACCACACTACCATTCAGCCGATTGTTCGACTTGCTCACAAACTTACTGATCAGGCTGTGGAAGAGGGCAGGTTGCCCAAAAGGATCAGTGCTACTGTCGGAACTTCTAGTGACAGCAAGCGTAAGTGGGAAGGAAGTCAAAGCAAGGATGCTAACCCCACTCAGGCCCCAGCACAGCAAAGGAAAACCGAAAACAACAAGGGCGCTCAACAACAGGGTGGCTATCGTGGGAACCACCCCAAGTGCAACAAGTGCAATCGACATCACAGCGGGCAGTGTGTGAAGGGCCAGTGTCAGCGATGTAACAAAATGGGGCATGAGGCCAAGGATTGTAGAAGTCAGTTCCCAGCTAGACAGAACCAGCAACAACCTCAACAGCAACAGCAGCAGGGAAACAACCGAGCATGTTTTAAGTGTGGAGCTGAGGGGCACTTTAAGAAGGATTGCCCTGAACTGAATCAGAACCGCAACAATAATCAGGGAGCTGGGAACAACAATCAGAACAACAATGCTGGGAATGGTGCTAGAGGAAGAGCTTTCGTGATTGGAGCTGGTGAAGCAAGGAATGACCCCAATGTCGTGACGGGTAAGTTCCTACTCGATGATCGTTATGTTTCTGTGTTATTTGATTCCGGTGCCGATGCTAGTTATGTATCCCTACGTATTAGTAAGAAGCTTAAGCGTCCGCTTTCGTTACTAAGTTCTCCTCATATCGTCGAGTTAGCTAATGGTAGAAGCATCGAGGCCTCACACGTTGTCAAGGGTTGCAAACTAGAGTTGTCTGGTCAGACATTTAGTATCGACCTTTTCCCTGTTACTCTTGGAAGCTTCGAAGTCGTTATTGGTATGGATTGGTTATCCAAGCATCGCGCTGAGATCCTCTGTCAAGAGAAAGCAGTTCGTATTCCTCGCCGTTCTGGCAAACCCCTCATTGTACAAGGTGGCAAAGGTGGAGAAGTCTCCGGCATTATCTCGTTCTTGAAGGCCCAGAAGTGTTTACGAAAAGGGCACACCGCTATCTTAGCACTTGTTACCAACACGCAGGAAAAGGAAAAGAGGATTGAAGACTTTCCAGTAGTACGTGACTACCCCGAGGTATTTCCTGAGGAATTACCTGGACTCCCTCCCCATCGTCAGGTCGAATTCCAAATCGAGCTAGCTCCCGGAGCAGCGCCTATAGCTCGTGCACCTTATCGACTAGCCCCCGCAGAATTGAAGGAACTCTCGACGCAACTACAAGAACTTTTGGATAAAGGATTTATCCGTCCTAGTTCATCACCCTGGGGAGCACCGGTACTCTTTGTTAAGAAGAAGGATGGCACGTTCCGAATGTGTATAGACTATCGTGAGTTGAACAAGGTTACCATCAAGAATCGTTACCCTCTCCCGCGAATCGACGATTTGTTTGATCAACTGCAAGGATCAAGCTACTATTCTAAGATTGACCTGCGATCAGGCTACCATCAGTTAAGGGTCCGTAGCGAAGACATTCCCAAAACCGCATTCAGAACTCGTTATGGTCATTATGAATTCCTCGTTATGCCCTTTGGAATGACCAACGCCCCTGCAGTGTTCATGGATCTTATGAACCGAGTATGCAAACCCTACCTCGACAAATTTGTGATCGTGTTTATAGACGACATCCTGATCTACTCGAAAAGTCAGGAAGAGCACGAACAGCACCTACGCCTTATCCTCGAACTCCTTCGCAATGAGCAACTGTATGCCAAGTTCTCGAAATGCGACTTCTGGCTTCAAGAAGTCCATTTCCTTGGGCACGTGGTTAACAAGGACGGAATCCACGTCGACCCAGCTAAGATCGACTCTATAAAGAATTGGCCTACCCCTAAGACTCCGACTGAAGTTCGCCAATTCTTGGGATTGGCAGGTTACTACCGCAGATTCATTCAGGGATTCTCAAAGATCGCTCAACCCCTCACTACACTCACTCAGAAAGGCGTCACCTACAAGTGGAACGAAGCGCAGGAATCTGCTTTTCAGAAATTAAAGGATAACCTCTGCAGCGCTCCTATTCTATCGTTACCTGAAGGAACGGACGACTTTGTGGTTTACTGCGATGCGTCTATTCATGGGCTCGGTTGTGTGTTGATGCAACGCGAGAAAGTTATTGCTTACGCCTCTCGACAACTTAAGACACATGAAAGGAACTACACAACACACGACTTGGAACTGGGAGCAGTGATATTTGCGCTTAAGATATGGAGACATTACTTGTACGGTACCAAGTGCACCATTTACACCGATCACAGGAGTCTCGAGCATATCTTTAAGCAGAAGGAATTAAACATGCGTCAACGTCGATGGGTTGAACTTCTGAATGACTACGAGTGCGCCATCAAGTATCATCCGGGCAAGGCCAATGTTGTGGCAGACGCCCTCAGCCGGAAAGACACTATACCAAAGCGCGTGCGAGCGTTACAACTTACCATCCAGTCTAGTCTCCCTACCCAGATCCGAAATGCTCAGATTGAAGCTCTGAAACCGGAAAACGTCAGGGCTGAGTCCCTGCGAGGATCGAGACAGCAACTAGAACAGAAAGAGGACGGCGCCTACTATGTGGCAGGGCGCATTTGGGTCCCACTTCACGGGGATCTACGAGAGCTTGTGATGGACGAAGCCCATAAGTCCCGTTATTCAGTACATCCTGGTGCAGATAAGATGTACCACGACTTGAAAACCACTTACTGGTGGCCTGGCATGAAAGCCCACATAGCGGCCTATGTTGGCAAATGTTTGACCTGCGCAAGAGTCAAGATCGAGTATCAGAAACCAGCAGGCCTACTACAGCAACCCGAAATCCCGAAATGGAAATGGGAACAGATTTCCATGGATTTTGTTACAGGGCTACCTAGATCTCAACGCGGGAATGACACTATTTGGGTGATAGTAGATCGATTGACTAAGTCTGCACACTTTCTGGCCATTAAGGAAACAGACAAGTTTTCTACCTTGGCAGAAATCTATTTGAAGGAAGTAGTCTCCAGGCACGGGGTGCCAACTTCTATTATTTCTGACCGAGACGCTCGTTTTACTTCCGAATTGTGGCAAGCTATGCACAAATCCTTTGGCTCACGTTTGGACATGAGCACCGCTTATCACCCGCAAACGGATGGGCAGTCTGAACGCACCATCCAAACCCTGGAAGACATGCTTAGAGCATGTGTGATCGATTTTGGCAAGAACTGGGAGAAGCATCTGCCGATGGTGGAATTCTCCTACAACAACAGCTATCACACTAGTATTCAGGCGGCACCTTTTGAGGCATTGTACGGTCGTAAATGCCGATCACCTCTTTGCTGGGCGGAAATAGGTGACAGTCAGCTCACAGGCCCAGAACTAGTGGTAGATACAACGGAAAAGATTTCCCAGATCAGGCAACGCATGGCGGCAGCTCGTGACCGTCAGAAAAGCTACGCTGACAAGCGTAAGAGACCGTTAGAATTCCAGGTCGGGGACCGGGTTCTACTAAAAGTCTCACCCTGGAAGGGTGTGGTCCGTTTCGGTAAACGGGGCAAGCTGAATCCACGGTATGTTGGACCATTCGAAATTACCGAGAAAATCGGTAAGGTTGCTTATAGATTGAACCTGCCTGCAGAGCTGAGTGCAGTGCACAACGTCTTTCATGTATCTAACCTGAAGAAGTGTTTGTCGGATGAAACACTTGTGATTCCTTTTAAGGAACTGACGATTGATGAACAGCTACACTTTACTGAGGAACCGATTGAGATCACGGATCGAGAAATCAAAACCCTCAAACGTAGCCAGATACCCCTTGTGCGAGTTCGTTGGAACTCACGGCGCGGCCCAGAGTTTACCTGGGAGCGGGAGGACCAGATGAAGTCCAAGTATCCCCAGTTATTCCCAAACGAAAACCCCAGCACTGAAGCTACAACCGAATTTCGGGACGAAATTCCAAACTAACGGGGGGATGATGTGACACCCCGTTGAAACACGCTAGCTTGGCAGTGGCTGCTTCAACTTTCGGGACGAAAGTTCTTAAAACTTGGGGATAATGTGACACTCGAGGTTTTTCCGAACGATCACCTTGTAATATTTTGTGTGTATATATATATTATTAAATGGAAACGTGATTTTTACTTGATATGTGTTGAGTATGTGCATTATATAAATATATAAGAGTCGAGACCACGACCCGAGACCATGACTCGCAACCGGGCGGTTGCGAGTGGGCCACTCGGTCTCGAGTGGGCCGATGAGCCGAAACCGGTTTGGGCCGAAACCGCAAGCCCAACCCGAAACATCCCCTTGTATATATATCCCACCCTTCCCCCACTTCTTCCATTTTACACACACAAACACTCCTCAAACTCTCTCAACTAGAAAACCCTCAAACAACAACACCACTCTTCTCCCCTTTTCGGTTCAAGCAAAGATCCCGGACAAGGACTCGGTCAAGCTCGGATCACTCGGACACTTCATCTTCTCTCATTCTCTTTTCTTTGTTTTCGGCTCCTCCTTTCATAACCGGTTAGTGCTATCTTTTGTGTTATCTTTTGTGTATGAGATTTATGTGGATTAAATGAACTAGAAATGTTTGGTTAGTAGTTTTTGGTATGACTTTTAGGTTGATTTGTAAAAGTTTGACACTATGTGGTTACATGTTTAGAAATGGTAGTGTAGGAATGTTCATGCCAACCAAAACTATGTTCAAGATTATAAAATGAATGCTTCATTGTTCTTGCAAAATGATGTTGTTAAATATGAGATTTCGGATATATAATGCATGATTTCTTATTTTGCATCATGATCTTGTTGTAAATATGTAATTTTTGGTTCATAAATGTGTGATTTGTTATGGTGAAAACCCTAGAAAAATATGAAGATAGGATGAACTTGTTTGAATATGACTTGAAGATGTAAAATGGCAAAGTTTGATCTATCTTTACTAGTATTCAGCTTTGGCAAAGTGTTAGTGAAACCTTATTGGTAGTTTCCTAAAATGGGCCTGAATTCTTGGTACAAAAGGGACTGATGCATCTGCATCATCACGTGTACATGAAAGTGACAGGTTACGACTCGCAACGACAGCCTTCCGACTCGAAACCGCACCGTTGCGACTCGCAACCAAAGCATGACAAGTCGAAACCACGTGATTGCGACTCGAGACTACGTCGGTTGCGACTCGCAACCACAGCATGATGACTCGAGACCACGGTTACGACTCGCAACCACAGCGTGGCAGGCCGAAACCACCTGGTTGCGACTCGAGACCAGCTGGTTGCGAGTGGGCTGTCCATTTTGGTTACTGGGCCCATATGTGTTTAACTTGGACTATCTGTTGACTGGATTATGTGTTGCTGTTGACTGCTTAATTACTTAGGCCGGCCCAGTAACCCACTGTTTACTTATATGCTTGATACGTGTTAGTTACGTGCCTATATGTGTTTTACGTGAATGCTTGTACACCGAACCTGACCTATACCGGTAACCATGTTAGGACGTGGTGACCAACGTGATTGACAAGTAACCTAAACCTACCGAGCAACCCAAGGTGAGTTCACAACTTAAAAGCATGCGTCCCGGTGGTTTGGGACACGAGACTAACAACCCTATCCCCTGGTAAAAGGGGATACCATTTACATACCTTCCCTAGTCATTGGGAACAAAACTTACTTTTCCTTCCCGGGTATTGGGAAACCTTTTGGTTAATTACTGTTTATACGGATTGCAACTAACGGCACTAAACGAAACTCTATCACGCAAGTCCCTACTACAAATACCGATTAGTCGCCGGGTTAGGCGAACGGGTTATTAGTTGATAGCGCTATTTAGGTGTTTACCAGCCTCACACCGTGCCCTGGTTTGGGACGGGCGTGAACTAATGTACTCAGAAATCCGTCAATGATGATAGAACATTGACATCGGGGCATCCTGCGGATACGCAACGGTTACCTAGTGTTCGGTATTGGAAAAACAGTTTAGTCGCTAACTTTTGGGGTAGCTCCCCAGGGCATGTATAAACGGATAAATTAACCGGTGAAACAATGTTTTTGGTAATTAAAACTGGACAACTAGTGGACTCACTCAGCATTATTGTTGACCCCTTACTGCATGCTTTGCAGGTAACCCGTGACGAAGGAGCTTGCAGCTTGGGAATGTGTAGTGTCTGTTCACCCTTGTGTTGGGTGTTACCTTATTTTGAATCATGAACTTTGTTTTAAACTACCGTACTTATGCTTCCGCTACTTGTTGCTATTTTGGAACTTAAAACTTTAAACTCTGAACTTAATATTTACTAAGCTTATGAATAGTAAGTATTACTTTTGTTATCAACTTAAGTATTCGGTATAATTGGTGGCTGGATCCTGGTCGGTCACGCCCTCGAAGCGGGTGTCATCCGCAGGTGGATTTTGGGGGTGTGACAAAAACTGTTAGAAGTCCATTCACAGTTAAACTGGATTCAAGTCTAGGTAGTCCTTAATCTCATCTGAATTAAAACCCTAGTTTCCATTCGTGTCTTAGTTTAATTTCAATTTAATCACAATTTTAGGATTTTAGTAACCCCCCCCCCCAAACACAATATTTGTTTAGTCGTGTCAGTGTCTAGTCTAAGTTTAGTCGTTAACGTAATTCATTAGAGTCCTTGTGGGTTCGACATCCGGACTTACTTTTCTGTGCTAGAGTCGACCGGTACACTTGCCGGTGAGTAGTTTAGTCAGGTTAAAGAGTCTAGATTTTTATTACTTGAGTCTTAATTTAGGGTAATTTTAGTTTAATTAGTTGAACTACTTTTTCCACATCAAGTTTTTGGCGCCGTTGCCGGGGACTCTTGGTAATTGCGTTAATTTCTTTGACTGATCTTATCTGACATATCTGTGCTACTTGTATATTTTGTATATTGAGTCGTAGGTGTCTAATTGTCCGTGTCTTTTCTTTTTCTTGAGTCTTAGTGTCAGTTATGTGTCAAAATTGTGGTATACCTCACATCTCTATATTTCGTCCATATTTCCCGAGGTACTCCATACGTTGTTATGCTAACCCCTATGTGCAGCCGCAGTCATATTTTTCACAGGGGTATTCCTCGTACCAGTATGAGGAACCGTATCACCAGCCCCAACAGCAAAATTCTGAAGTCTATGAGCAGGACCAGCTGGATAGGATAACGGGGTTGTTAGTTCAACTGGTAGCTACGGATGAGACTACTCAGAAAATGATTCAAGAACATGAAGTCCTGCTTCAAAATCACCAGTCTATACTCTCAGACATTCGATGCTCAATAGAAGAAGTGTCTAGGAAATTAGAAGAAGTAGAACGGAGAAGAAGGGCATCATTGATTTTGGCTGTGAAGAAGAGGAGATTATGATGCAAATGGCTAATTGCGGGATATTGAGAGAGAGTGTGGAAGAAGTAGACGAGTGGCAAGTCTACCAGGAATCATTGGTTAAGGGGTAGATGTTGATGAGGAATTAGATTTAGTAGATTCCTTAGGTAGTCTGTTTGATAATGAGGTAGAAGTTGAGGTAGAGAAAAAAATGTTAAGTTGGGAAGATGAGTTTTTAGGGGAGTTAGAAGGTTTATCAGAATCTGAACAAGTAGGGGGATTTGATCCATTAGGTGATTTAGCAAATTTAGAGGCCCTACTAGAAGGTAAACCCGAGAAAATAAGTGAATCCACACCGCACGTAGAAATTAAGTGTGGGGATCTTCCCAAGGAAGTAGAGGGAATAGTGGAAGATGAAGAACACCATAGCTGGCCCGTGGTACTGATAACGAATTTGACTAAAAAATCGAAACCACGGGAGAAAGCAAAGAAAAGAAAAAGAAAAGATGGAAAACGGAAGAGGATTGAAGGCTGGTACAAGAAGGAGCCGTTGGAGCACGATCAATATTCGCTTTACATGTCGCGCATTTGGTTCCTTCCAGGTAAGTATAAATTTTGGTGGTCTGACCCGTTAAGAATTTTCAAAATATTTTATTATTCCACCAGTAAATTTTTAACTATTTTTGAGGACCGGGTGGAATTAAACGGGTTAGATAGGGTCCAGATCAAGGAGAAACCTCCTGATTAAGTTCAAGTGTGGGGAGGTTTCTTGTAGAGTTTGTAAAATTTATATATTTGGTGTATTTTCGATAGTTAGTAGTTTTTGTATATTGAGTCTTATTTAGTAGTTTTTTAGTCGTTTTTTTTAGAGTCGGTATTGCTTTGGTTTTTGTTTGTTTTTGTTTATGCAGGTTTGAATTGTACCACCCATATGCAATCTCCATTCGGGTGAGTTTGGAGCTGCTGTTCGAATATAAGGCATTTATCAAGCGTACCAGTGTTAGAGTCAAAGCCGATCGCGACCGAAAT
Organism: Helianthus annuus; assembly: GCF_002127325.2. Taxonomy (NCBI): domain Eukaryota; kingdom Viridiplantae; phylum Streptophyta; class Magnoliopsida; order Asterales; family Asteraceae; genus Helianthus; species Helianthus annuus. The sequence goes on from NC_035435.2 coordinate 85,776,159, forward strand.
GCTATACGATCGAGCAGGATGGGACGAGAGATTTGGAGCATACGTGTTGTTATTAATCAGCTAAGTCGTTTCCCTTGTATTCTTTCGTTATTTATTTAGTTAGTTCGTCTTTAGTTTTTGTTTTTAGTTTTTAGGTAGTTAGTGAGTCGTATTTCCATTCTTGCATTAGGGACAATGCAATCTTCAAGTGTGGGGATGGGATACATGTAAATAATCGAGTATTATTGAAAAAAAATTAAAAATTTGAAAATTCAAAAACAAATTGAAAAAATCAGAAAATGTCCTTCGATGTGAAAAGTTTGCAAAATAAAACGGAAAATGATAGAAAAGGTGAATTGTTGCTTGGGTTAAATAATGATAATATGAGATTATAATAAATCGAGCTTGCGTCTCGTTAGGGATGTGTGGATAGGCCCGGGTTTGATTTTAAGTCCTATGAGCTAATATACCTTAAATGTCGGTCTGCTAGTGGGTTTTCGCCTGGGAGATATGGGAAATTAAAACTGCCAATAATAGTATAAGGGGCACCGTTATAAGTTAAAACTGTTAGAGTTTGTGATCATGTGAAAAATATGAAAAAAAAGAGAAAAAAAGAAAAAAAAGTGAGCTAGAAACTAAATGAAAGTAACACAGGTCTATGTAATCCGAGTTGGGGATAGCGACTCTACAGCCGGAATGCCTCTGGGATGTGTGAAATCGAATTGCCGATTAAAAGTACCGAAACCTAAGTAATCTGTGGTTGGGGATATCGACTCTACAGCCGGATTGCCTCTTGGTTAGGGAAAGCATCGTCTAGACTCACGAGAGAAAAAAAAAGAGCAAAAAGCAAAGCAAAAATAGAAAACAAATTTGATTGTAAACTCTCTTGGTTTTGATATAAGACGGTTGGGAATTGGTCAAATGATCGTTCTCTTAGTCCTATAAGCTTGAGGTGGGAGTAGGTGGACCGTAAATTCTAGTGTGAGACCCTAGGTGGATTGACCGCACTTAAATTAAATGTACATGATAAGGGTTTAGGATTAGATTCGGGTTTAAAGGGACAAGTATATTCACAATCGCGACTAACGCAAGTCTTGGTTTTAATAAGATATAAATACTTTTTGACCCAAGTGATTATTCGTCTCTGATTTCGTTGCATAATTCTTTTTCGAGGACGAAAAAAGAGCAAGTGTGGGGATATTTGATGTATTGCAAAATACATCCTTTATTCGTGTATAGTTTGTATAAATTATCGTTATTTATAGTTTAGTTTTATTTAGAACTACGTGCTATTGATCAAAGTTCGGTTTTCCAGGTCTTGATACGTTAATTGGCTGAAAATTGAGTGGAAACGAGCTATGTTGCTGAAACGTTATGTCTTGGAACAAGTAAAAAAGAGTTAGAATAATTTCTGGATTTTTTGGGATGTTGGAGCTTGTGAAAATTCGTAACTTTCTGTGAAAATGGGGCTAGGTGTAGCATGGAGGATATGCTGAAGACCCCGTCGCGTGACACCTAGGGGTAATTTCCGGAAAAAGTTGATTTTTGTTGCTGGATCTTCATTCCAAACATATATATACTTCATAAACTTCCACAAAAACCCTAATTACGAACCAAGAAACCCTAGGCGACCTTTTGGAGCAGATTTTAAGGTTTTCGGAGCGTTTTGGCTAGCGGGAATCATACGGTTGAAGCTTGGAGCGTGGAAGTGAAGATTGTTCGGGTTTTATCTCCCGGTTTTCTTTAATTTCGTGTTTTCAATATTCTCCAATGAATTCTTGTTTTAAATTTGATTTGTTTGCTTTAGACATCATGATTCTTGGCTAAACCTTAAATACTACCTAGACAAGATGATAGTTTAACTTATGTTTGGATCTTTTAACGGTTTTTATTGATTGATTATGGATTGATTTCTGAAAGTAAAGTGTTCTAGATTTTCTGATTTGGTGCGTGTGCGTATTTACTTTTGATTGTGGATTGCTTACTGTTTCACATAGATTTTGGTGGATGTCTTTCACATAATAGATCTGTGTTGATTATTTGCATCCTTGCGGGTTCGGGTGATCTTTGGGTAAATCGGCCGATAGCCTTAGAAACAGTAATTAAAATATAATTAGAAGTAAATATTCTGCTTAACTTGTCGCTGAGAGGCTCGAGTTAGTTATTAGGTCGCAGTGCAGTATATAGCTAAACTAGATTTTGAGAGAAGTCGACGTTAGTTCCCTAATTGCATTTGTGTCTAGTAAACCAAGTTAGAACCTAGAATTGCCTTAGATTGTCGCGCTGAGAGGTAGATAGTCGTATTAGGGCACTTTTAGAGTCGTTAGAGGACTGAGAGGAAATCTAACAGTCGGTAATCATAACAGCCTTGTAGGGTTTCCTAGGTTTCTTCCTGAGAAGGGTCGGGAAGTCTTAGCATTGAAATACCTTAAGGTTTAGTATTTTACGATCCCGGCTCCATACAACAATAAAACTGTTAGAAGTCCATTCACAGTTAAACTGGATTCAAGTCTAGGTAGTCCTTAATCTCATCTGAATTAAAACCCTAGTTTCCATTCGTGTCTTAGTTTAATTTCAATTTAATCACAATTTTAGGATTTTAGTAACCCCCCCCCCCAAACACAATATTTGTTTAGTCGTGTCAGTGTCTAGTCTAAGTTTAGTCGTTAACGTAATTCATTAGAGTCCTTGTGGGTTCGACATCCGGACTTACTTTTCTGTGCTAGAGTCGACCGGTACACTTGCCGGTGAGTAGTTTAGTCAGGTTAAAGAGTCTAGATTTTTATTACTTGAGTCTTAATTTAGGGTAATTTTAGTTTAATTAGTTGAACTACTTTTTCTACATCAAGTTTTTGGCGCCGTTGTCGGGGACTCTTGGTAATTGCGTTAATTTCTTTGACTGATCTTATCTGACATATCTGTGCTACTTGTATATTTTGTATATTGAGTCGTAGGTGTCTAATTGTCCGTGTCTTTTCTTTTTCTTGAGTCTTAGTGTCAGTTATGTGTCAAAATTGTGGTATACCTCACATCTCTATATTTTGTCCATATTTCCCGAGGTACTCCATACGTTGTTATGCTAACCCCTATGTGCAGCCGCAGTCATATTTTTCACAGGGGTATTCCTCGTACCAGTATGAGGAACCGTATCACCAGCCCCAACAGCAAAATTCTGAAGTCTATGAGCAGGACCAGCTGGATAGGATAACGGGGTTGTTAGTTCAACTGGTAGCTACGGATGAGACTACTCAGAAAATGATTCAAGAACATGAAGTCCTGCTTCAAAATCACCAGTCTATACTCTCAGACATTCGATGCTCAATAGAAGAAGTGTCTAGGAAATTAGAAGAAGTAGAAGAAACGGAGAAGAAGGGCATCATTGATTTTGGCTGTGAAGAAGAGGAGATTATGATGCAAATGGCTAATTGCGGGATATTGAGAGAGAGTGTGGAAGAAGTAGACGAGTGGCAAGTCTACCAGGAATCATTGGTTAAGGGGTAGATGTTGATGATGAATTAGATTTAGTAGATTCCTTAGGTAGTCTGTTTGATAATGAGGTAGAAGTTGAGGTAGAGAAAAAAATGTTAAGTTGGGAAGATGAGTTTTTAGGGGAGTTAGAAGGTTTATCAGAATCTGAACAAGTAGGGGGATTTGATCCATTAGGTGATTTAGCAAATTTAGAGGCCCTACTAGAAGGTAAACCCGAGAAAATAAGTGAATCCACACCGCACGTAGAAATTAAGTGTGGGGATCTTCCCAAGGAAGTAGAGGGAATAGTGGAAGATGAAGAACACCATAGCTGGCCCGTGGTACTGATAACGAATGTGACTAAAAAATCGAAACCACGGGAGAAAGCAAAGAAAAGAAAAAGAAAAGATGGAAAACGGAAGAGGATTGAAGGCTGGTACAAGAAGGAGCCGTTGGAGCACGATCAATATTCGCTTTACATGGCGCGCATTTGGTTCCTTCCAGGTAAGTATAAATTTTGGTGGTCTGACCCGTTAAGAATTTTCAAAATATTTTATTATTCCACCAGTAAATTTTTAACTATTTTTGAGGACCGGGTGGAATTAAACGGGTTAGATAGGGTCCAGATCAAGGAGAAACCTCCTGATTAAGTTCAAGTGTGGGGAGGTTTCTTGTAGAGTTTGTAAAATTTACATATTTGGTGTATTTTCGATAGTTAGTAGTTTTTGTATATTGAGTCTTATTTAGTAGTTTTTTAGTCGTTTTTTTAGAGTCGGTATTGCTTTGGTTTTTGTTTGTTTTTGTTTATGCAGGTTTGAATTGTACCACCCATACGCAATCTCCATTCGGGTGAGTTTGGAGCTGCTGTTCGAATATAAGGCATTTATCAAGCGTACCAGTGTTAGAGTCAAAGTCGATCGCGACCGAAATGCTATACGATCGAGCAGGATGGGACGAGAGATTTGGAGCATACGCGTTGTTATTAATCAGCTAAGTCGTTTCCCTTGTATTCTTTCGTTATTTATTTAGTTAGTTCGTCTTTAGTTTTTGTTTTTAGTTTTTAGGTAGTTAGTGAGTCGTATTTCCATTCTTGCATTAGGGACAATGCAATCTTCAAGTGTGGGGATGGGATACATGTAAATAATCGAGTCTTATTGAAAAAAAATTAAAAAATTGAAAATTCAAAAACAAATTGAAAAAATCAGAAAATGTCCTTCGATGTGAGAAGTTTGCAAAATAAAACGGAAAATGATAGAAAAGTTGAATTGTTGCTTGGGTTAAATAATGATAATATGAGATTATAATAAATCGAGCTTGCGTCTAGTTAGGGATGTGTGGATAGGCCCGGGTTTGATTTTAAGTCCTATGAGCTAATATACCTTAAATGTCGGTCTGCTAGTGGGTTTTCGCCTGGGAGATATGGGAAATTAAAACTGCCAATAATAGTATAAGGGGCACCGTTATAAGTTAAAACTGTTAGAGTTTGTGATCATGTGAAAAATATGAAAAAAAAGAGAAAAAAAGAAAAAAAAAGTGAGCTAGAAACTAAATGAAAGTAACACAGGTCTATGTAATCCGAGTTGGGGATAGCGACTCTACAGCCGGAATGCCTCTGGGATGTGTGAAATCGAATTGCCGATTAAAAGTACCGAAACCTAAGTAATCTGTGGTTGGGGATAGCGACTCTACAGCCGGATTGCCTCTTGGTTAGGGAAAGCATCGTCTAGACTCACGAGAGAAAAAAAAGAGCAAAAAGCAAAGCAAAAATAGAAAAAAAAATTGATTGTAAACTCTCTTGGTTTATTAAAGCTAAATCATCCTTACTGAATTTCTTTTCAAAATAGTAACTTAAAAATCTTGGAAACAGTAAGAATGATTTGGTTTCAACATTATTAACCAAATCTTTAAAGATTTCCCGAGAATAGTTAAAATTTTCTTCTTGAAGAATTGCATATCCCAGATTTTGAATCTTTATAGGGATCTCATTAAAAGAAGTGGTTTTGTTTGAAACACATAGTAGGAGGGTATGAAGTAGGAATCTGGTTGCAGGAGGAAAATAACCTTTTTCTAAGGTAAGTTTCTTCATCATTGTGGCTTCATACCCTCGTTCAATGAAGTCAATATGCAACTCGTTTTTAGTGAAGGAAGTTTTACCTGCCTGATCATCGAGTTGAAAGACTTCGGAGATGGATTGTGGCGTGATTTGGACCTTTTTACCCTTTATAGAAGAGTGTATGGTGGTTGCAATGTCTCCTTGTTTTTCAAGGGTTGCATTCTTCCAAAACTCCCTTTGGGTCGCCAAATAGATTGGTGCATCAGCGGTGAGCAAAGTTTTGTACTTTGATTTTGCCATGATGGAAATAATGGAATCGAAAACATTGGTGGTTCCTGGTTTTGTGAGAAGACCCAGGAGATTGTGAGATGATTTGAATGGAATTTCAGTGGAAGTTGCCTTTTGAGAGGCTGTTTTCGATGATGATTTGGATGAGGGTTTTGCAGATGGCTTCGATTTTGTCATTTTTTGAAACGAATGATCGAAGGAATTTGTGAGAAATGAGAAGAAAAACTGCTTTGAGAAGAGAATTTTTAAGAATTCAATTCGACAGTAAAACTCTGTTTTGATGGTGAGTGGGGGATTTTATGGGGAAGAGAGTCAATGCTGACGTGGCAGTAGTTACAAAAGGTCTGACTGCTATGTACTGCCCACGTGACAACCTCTGGTGAAAATGAAGGACAGTACTTTGATGAAAGCAACTGATGAAGGCAGTGGTAAGGAAGCAGTGGATGATTTTCACTATCAGTGGATAGCATATCAGTGGATAAGACACTGCTTTTGAACAACAGAGGTTATCAAGAAATGAGAGAACAGAGGTCGCCTTTTAGCAGTGGGCAGGCTTTTTGAAGTAGAGCAGACTTTTGAACAATCAGTGGTTATGGCAGACTTTTAAGGATTTTAATGAAATTTTCATTTTTAGCTATTTTCAAGGATGGATTTTTGATTTTCTGAAAACATTTTGTTGCTTTTATTCATAGAAAAACAAGATGTTGCTTGTTATTCCATGTTTAGCATCCCAATCCTAGAGACCAGACTTTCAAAAGTGGTTGTATCAAATGCTTTTGTGAGCACATCTACCAGCTGGTCTTTAGTTGGGACATGATGCAGAGAAATCAAACCTTTTTCATAGCAATCCCTCATAAAGTGATGTCTGATGTCGATGTGCTTTGTGGTAGAGTGGGAAACTGGATTTTTGATGATATTTTCTGCTGCCTGGCTGTCCAACATGAGTGGTGTCTTTAAGGCAGTGATACCAAAATCCAGTAACTGATTTTGAAGCCACAGGAGTTGGGTTGTACAGCTTCCAGCAGCAATGTATTCAGCCTCAGCAGTGGATGTTGAAACTGCTGCTTGCTTTTTGCTTTGTCAAGAAACTAAGCAATCACCTAGAAACTGGCACCCTCCTGAAGTGGACTTCCTTGTGGTGTGACATCCAGCAAAGTCACTGTCTGAAAAACCTGAAAGCTTAATATTCCCATTAGCTGGATACCAGATACCAAGTGTGGGAGCACCTTTTATGTATCTGAGAATCCTTTTTACAGCAATGAGATTAGATTTTCTGGGAGCTGATTGACTTCTTGCACAGACACATGTTGCAAACATGATGTCTGGTCTAGATGAAGTTAGGTACAATAAAGACCCAATCATGCTTCTATAAAGTGTTTGGTCAATCAGCTCATCCTTTTCATCAAACATGACCAGCTTATTTGTTGCGATGGGTGTGCTGCATGGTTTACAATCATTCATATCAAATTTGGTTAAAAGTTCTTTAGCATATTTGCTTTGATGAATGAAAGTTCCATTTTGCAATTGCTGTACTTGGAGACCAAGAAAGCATTGCAGCTCACCCGTTGCACTCATTTCAAACTCAGCTGTCATGAGCTCTCTAAACTCTTCACACATTTTGGTACATGTGCTTCCAAAAATAATGTCATCCACATAAATTTGGATAATCATTAAATCTTTCCCTCTCCATTTAAGAAACAGTGTTTTATCAATGGTACCTCTTTTGAAACCATTTGAGAGTAGAAAGTTGGAAAGAGTTTCATACCAGGCCCTTGGTGCTTGTTTCAAGCCATACAAGGCTTTGTTTAGCCTGTAGACATGATCAGGATAAAATGGATCCTCAAAACCTGGAGGTTGACATACATACACCTCTTCGTGCAATGTACCATAGAGGAAAGCACTTTTGATATCCATCTGAAACACCTTCATGTTGTGGTTGACAGCAAAGGCCAGGAACAGTCTAATAGCTTCCAATCTTGCAACAGGGGCGAATGTTTCATCATAATCAATCCCCTCTTCCTGTCTGTAACCTTGAACCACAAGCCTGGCTTTGTTCTTGACAACAATGCCCCTTTCATCTGTTTTGTTCTTGAAGACCCACTTTGTGCCAATGGGACTAACCTCTTCTGGCAGTGGTACAAGCTCCCATACTTGTTGTCTTTTAAACTGTTGGAGCTCCTCTTGCATGGCTTCTACCCAGCTGTTGTCTTTTAGTGCCTCTTGGTACTTGACTAGCTGATGGAGTGATAGAAAACCAGCAAAAAGACAAATGTTTTGGGTTTGGCTTCTTGTGAGCACCCCTTCATTGATGTTGCCAATGATTTGATCAGGTGGATGAGATCTCAAGAAGATTAAATCTCCTTGGTATGGTATGATGGCATTTGTTGGTGAAGGCTGCAAATGTGTATCATCTGAGCTAACCACTGCTGGTGACTTTGATGACCCAGCAGTGGCTTCAAAAGGTGGTGGAATAGGAGGTAATGAAGTGGACCACTGCTGACTTTTATCCACTGTTTGAGGACTTTTGTCAGCAGTGTTTGAGGATGTGGAAGCAGTGGTGGATGGGCTACTTTGGTCAACAATTGTTGAGGTAGCAGTGGTTGAGCTTTGGCAGCTGTTTTGAACAACTGGTGCTTTTCCCTTTGTGGCAGACCTTTGAGGGATGATGATTTCATACCCATAGTCTGGTGTTGTATCCTCTGATGGACCTGCACTGTTAGTCTTAACAGCAGTATTTTCAAAAGTAAACTTTTCAAGATCAAACAGATCAGCAGGATTTGCTAGGATTTTCATTGAAGAAAGTTCATTAAACTTTACATTCAAAGTCTCTTCCACTGCCTTGGTCCGTGTATTGAATACTTTGTAGGCCTTGGCAGTGGCTGAGTATCCCAGATGATAACCACAATCAATTTTGGCTGCAAATTTTGAAATGGAATCTTTTAAGTTCAAAATAAAGCATGGGCAGCCAAACACCTTGAAGTATGAGATCAGTGGTTTGATTTTATACATAATTTCATAGGCAGTCTTTTTGTGCCTGGGGTTTATTAAAACTCTGTTCTGGACATAGCAAGCAGTGTTTACTGCCTCTGCCCAGAAAGTTAATGGCAAACCTGAATCTGCAAGCATAGTTCTGGCAGCCTCAATCAAAGTTCTGTTCTTTCTTTCCACAACCCCATTTTGCTCTGGTGTTCTAGGGATGCTGTACTGCCTTACAATCCCTTTCTTCACACAGAAGGCATCCAACTCCTTATTTTTAAATTCTGTACCATTGTCACTCCTGAAGCTTTTCACTGGAAGGTTAAATTGCTTTTCAACCTGTGTCACAAAGTCTTGCAAAATGCCTGCAGTCTCATCTTTAGAGTGTAAAAAGAAAGTCCATGTAAACCTAGAAAAGTCATCAACAATAACCAAACAATATCTTTTCCTTTTAAGGCTCATGACTTGAATTGGGCCAAACAAATCCATGTGCAGCATTTGCAAACACTGGGTTGTTTTGGACTCTTCAATGGACTTATAAGAACTTTTATGTTGTTTTCCTTTTAAACAGGAAATGCAATGTTCAGAACAAGAAAACAATTTTTGTGGTAGGCCTCTCACCAAATCATTTTTTGAAATTTATGTGATTGTCTTAAGATTTGTGTGCCCCAGCCTTCTGTGCCAAAGTTCTGTCTCTTTGTTAGAGGCAGCTGAGAACAGACAGACATCAGCTCTGGGACACTCTTTTGACATAGCAACAACATAAACATTGCCACTTCTTTGAGCAACAAGTTTAGTTTGACCAGTTTTGATTATTGCTTCAATCTTTTTGACCATGTCTGGTCCAACAATCCTACAACAATCTTTTGTGAAGAATGACCCAAACCCTTTGTCACTCATTTGAGATACACTCAGAAGGTTGAATTTCAGATTGTCTATTAGATTGACATTTTCAAATTTTACATTTCCAGATTGCACTGTACCAGACCCCAGAACTTTCCCTTTACTATTATTCCCAAAGGATATATCACCCCTCCATGGATTTTAAAGTCTTTGAGGAGGGCTTTACATCCTGTCATGTGCCTGGAGCCTCCACTATCTACATACCAAAGACTATCAAAGCATGCAGAAGCTCCCTGCACATGAAGTAAAAGGATTAGTTCATTAAGGACTCCAAAGCCAACAAGGCTTTGGATGGAGTCTCAACAATGTCTGGTATGGATGCAGTGTGATGGACAGTGGTTAAGTCAGGGGTTTGGACAGTTTTAGTACTGTTTCTAGCTAACCACTGTTGGGGGTCTTGACCAATCACCTGCTGATAACCAAAAGGATGCCTATTCACTCTGGGTTTAGAGGGCTTTTTGTAGACCTCATAAACGTGTGGTATCCTTTGGTAAGACTGTTTTTCCTTACCTTTTCTGAACTGATTGGCAGGAGGTGCATCAGTAACCTGAACATCTCTTTTGACAGATGTTTGGTTCAGCTGTTTTGTGACAGCTCTTTGAACTGGCACAAACAGTGGTTGTTTCTTGGTGAATTTGACAGATGGTGATGATGCTGATGAACTCAAGGATGTTTTAGCAATGTACTCATTCTTCTTCACATCAAAGTTTTTGAGATACACACATGCTTGAGTTTTATGGTTTGTTTTACCACAAACACTGCAACTTTCAGCTGAAGTAATGACACTTGTTTTGTTTAAGTCATAAGCTTTTAAGTGGAAGCAGTCTTTTGTTAGATGATTCCTTTTCTCACAAAATTCACAAAACAAGTTATCAATTTTTTCTTTCTTCTTTCTCTTTTCAGACTCCTTTGCAGCAGAGGTTTTAACCACTGCTGGGATGTCCTTGAGAGGTATGACTTTAGCTTTTGGAGCTTTAACACCATCAGTTGATGTAAAGTCCATTGGATTGAAATTTTCAAGAATATCACACTCATCAGACCATTTTGGTTTAAACTGGTGATTTTCAATCTCCTCAAAAGCAGAGGGACCCATTGGTCTGTCAAGTGTGATTTTGTTACCAAGTTTGTCAGTGATCTTCACTTCTTGGCCATTCTTGTTTGTGGGAATGAACTCAGCAGTCCCATCAGTGGTTGAGACAGATTTTCCAAAAGCAATGTTTTCATCATCATGTTTTCTATAGCCAACCTCAAATTTCACATTGTTTTTTATCTGTTTCTCAAGCATAACCTCATACCCTTTGCATGATTCCACCCATCTCTCACATGTGATCTGGGTGGATTCTAACTCCTTTTTGCAACCTTGGTATTTTTCTACCAAGGTTTGGAGTTGGGTTTTGGTTATGCTTTGCTCTTCTTTCATGCTGCTAATCTCTTTCTCTTTTTCAGCCAATTTGTTTTTAAGTTCTTTTAGAGATCTTTCAAATTTGACTTCATCAGATAAGATTTTATCACGAAGGTTTTCATTCACCTCTTTGATGTTAGCAAAAGCAATAATGCAATTGTCAGAACATAGTTTTTCAAGAACTTGAGGTGATACCTTGGCAGCAGCCATCATTGCACAATCACATTGAGGATTTTCCTCATCTTCGGCTCTCTCTTCTTTCTCACCTGCCTTTTCTTCTTCTGACCATGGATCTGTCAGTGGTTCAATCAGGGTGCCTGAACTTTCTCCCAACAGCACTTCATTAGCCACAGCAGTAACCACTGCTTCAATCACCTCATCCACTGTTTCAGAAACCAGTTGTTCCTCTTCAGATTCAACACCCTCCTGTATTGACTCTAATGCCATCAAACAAAATTCATCATGAGAAGAAACATTGGAAGCATAGAGTGCAAAATTTTCATCACTAAGGTCTTCAGGCATACTGCTCCAGTCAATAAACCCTTGAGTGAAAAAGCTTTGTTGATCTGGTTGTACTGCTGCTGGAGCAGTGGTTTGAGGTGCAGGTTGCACTTGTGCCTGAGGGACAGGGGTTTGAACATATTGGATCTGTGGAGCAGCTGTTTGGACATAATGTACTGGCACAGGGGTAACAGCATAGTGAGCAGTGTTCACTTGAGCTGTTGGGGCATATTGGGCATAGTGCACAGTGTTTTGATTTTGAGGTCTAGGGTTTGAACTAGGATGAGTGATTATGGGGCCAGCAGTTTGACTCCTACATTCCCTAGCAAAGTGTCCTAACCTATTACACTTGTAGCACTTGATTTTCGATTTATCCAACCCAACCCTTAGATTCCCATGCAACCCTGGGAATTTTCGCCCTGTTCTTTTATAAAATTTGCTTGTTCTAACACTTAGCAAGGCCAGTTGATGCAGGATGTCCATTTCCTCTAAATCAGTGGGGTCAAAATGTTGTAGATCATTGAGTTCAAAGCTTAGATTGTCTGACATCTGGTTTTCGTTTGCAGTGGATGCATAACTTGTAGAGTGAGGATCAGGGTTGTTAAAATTTTCACCAGCAGTTATGTCAATGAAGTGATCATAACCCTGATCCTTACCACTACTCCCAGATTCTTCTTGACCCAAAAGAGCAGTGTTACCGAATGTATAATCATCAACGGTTTTTCCTGACTCTTGTAACTTCCTTTTCTGGTTCAACTCCCTTTCGTAAGTCAGGAGTCGACCATGGAGTTAGGTCAAGGTCAGATCCTTGAACTCAGGTGAGTTTCGGGTGACAAAAGCTATGGTGTCCCATTTTTCTGGCAGTGACCTGAGGAACCTGCTATTTTGAGTTGAGTTTGTAAAAGTGGTTTTAACAAGCCTCAGTTCACTAATGAGACAACTGAAACGCTCAAATTGTTGCGTCAGTGATTCACCTTTAACATGACAAAATATTTCATACTGTTGGTTCAGGATTTCCCTATTGTTTTCTATGACTTCTTCGGTACCCCCAAACTGTTCCTTAAGCGCGTCCCACAATTCTTTGGCACTGTTACGATGTAACAGTCCAGCATATATTTCATTGGGCAGCGCTGATGCTATGATGCTAAATGCTTTAGCATCTAGTTCAATCCTTTGAAAATCGGTTTCGGTATAATTTTCAATAGGTTTTGGAACAGATGCTTTAGCATCTTCAGCGCTTGGCACTGTAGGAACATGGGGACCAAAGACAACAGACCTCCAACAACCTGTGCTTTGTTGAGCGAGGATGTGACCCATCCTCCTCTGCCAGATGTTGTACTCATTTCTTTTTAGCATAGGTTGTTTAAAAAGCGAGCCGATGTTGTTTTTATCGTCCTGAGATTGTGACGTCATTCTTGTTGTTTTACAGATACTGAGAAATCAACTTTAATGGTGATTAATCCTTACTCTGTTTTTCAACAACGAACAAACGATCAGTATCAACTGTTTTGAGCTGAACTATTTACGTCAAAATGATTGTTAAATCAAATTTGACTGTTCTAGCTCTGATACCAATTGTTGGATCTGAGTTTGATTTTGATTGTATTTTGTGTTTGAAATTAAGATGAAAATGGATGAGTGTGCAGCGGAATTAAGATGAAAACAAACTTTGCATACAATCAAACGAGAGTAATACTTTGATCAAACATCTTTACACAATGAACCGAAAGATTGAATTTATTTCAACAACGATTACAATGATTGATGAATGAATGCAAACTCCCCCTCAGCCAGAGCTCAGTTGTTTGTTCGTGCAAAGAAGACGAATGATGCAAAAGAGCTAATAGAACAGTACAAAGTACTGAACTATTTATAGGCACTTGCAAACTACTGAGCATCTTAGCTGACGTCACCATGAAAGTGACATCTAACCTCCTAACAAACTCTAACCTCTGATCTATACAGACACTGCTTGTGTTAACTACTGCTAATACATTCTATTACAAAATAGACTTTAGAACAGCTGCTGCAACCTTCTACTGCTGTGAACCCAGCAGCACTTGTCCGGATTAGCAGTGCTTGACTCAAAGCAGTAGATTGAATCAGCAGGACTTTAGTCTTCCATCAGATCTTTTACTTGAGCAGCAGTTGTAGGTCAGCACTTTGCAAGATCAGCAGATAGGAGGTCATCAGTTGTTGTAATCACTTTCAAGGGGAGAGACTTGTTTGTAAACATCTGCTTATTCTGGATCCACTGCTCTGATCCAGTTTTGGCTTTAATTATCTGTTCCTCTGATAGGGTTTAATCCCAACACACTATAATAAGATGTAAAATGGAGTGTATGATGTTCTTACCACTAGCTCAAGGCTAGGGATGATCAGGAGAAGAAATGGAGTGGATAAAAGCAAATGAAGAAGTTCCTTGAACTTCCGAAAGCTCCTAGCTTCTTTGTGCACCTTCTAACACCTTTGTATATGTGTGGAATGGGTGAATGGTGAATGAAAATGGTGGTTGTGTGTGTGGTGGTGATTGTGGCCGTAGCCAAGGAAGGGGGGAGAGGAGGTTGTGTCTTGTTGATGTTGTGTGGAGAATGAAGTTTGGAACCTAATGTGCATTCTTATAATCCATGCTCTTGTATGTATAAAGTGCTTCTAAAGTGCCAACAAGATCAAGTAAACAAATAAAAGAAATCAAGGGTGGGCCACCCTTGTCTAGTCGTCCATAGGTGGGGGGGGGGGGTAGCAGGTTAGGTGTTAACTAGTTTGATTACTTACTGGTTCCAATCCAAGTATTAATTACATGATTTAGTTATTAGATATTTTTAGGAGGTGTTATGATGTTCGGGGACCATAACTAGCTTGGAAATGTTAAAACAATGCTTCTAGCATTATTTTGATGTTTCGGGTAGTGTCCGGTTGTTCGGTTAGATACCGTTCCGTTAAAGTGCTAAGTTATCCCGTATAGTGTCTTTTATGTATCTTTTTGTAATACTTTTAATTCCCAACACTTAGGAAAGCATACAGGACCATTTAGTCAATTTTCTGCACAAGACTAGTATGTTAAAAAGCACATGTAAGTATGACGCAGTAAATTAGAAAGCAGTTAAGTAATTCAGCACAGTCATCAAGCACTTTAATTATCATTAATAAATCGTACGGATACATGTAAATAGGAGGGTTGTCACATGTAGCAACGTAGCAATGCAAGTAATTGCATCGTTTAGATTACTTTTCATACACACAGTAAGTAAAATGTATTTCGTTTGAATGGGGTTTTATATACACAACAACTCATTTTGCTTTTTTTTTTTTTTTTTTTTTTTGTCTTTTTCTGTAATGAATGAATTGTAGCATGTAAAATTAACTTGGATATTTAGATTATTGATGAGCAAATCGTATCAAATCCTGTAATCAAACAGGTATCGTATCGGTACCAAATTTACTATACCAAATCATTTTTGGTACCAATTTGGTACCCACCTTTTGGCGTTTTCAGAATCGTTACTTTCGGTTCGACACCGGTCTAGCACCATACATGTATTTATTGATTTTTACCTTCAAATACCATACCGTATTGTACCGAGTATTTTCGGTGCCGGTACCTAATTTCGAGATTTTCCGGATCGGTACTTTCGGTGCCGTTACCGGTACCGAGCTCATCCATATTTTAACGTGTTAGCACTATAATAACTGAACTGAAAATAACCGAATTTCCAATGTGTAGGACGTGTGGGTCCTACTATTATATATTAGGTTATTTAAAATCGCTTATTTTAGGAGGGAGTGACTATCCTTACCACGTCATTTTTATTTATGTTTTGATATTCGGTATCTGCTTGCCATTGCTGACACGCGTTTTACAGTCATTGGGTCCCACCGCAACATGCGGACAGAAAATCAACTAGTTATGCTTAAAACTACAAATCCTAACGCTTCCTTTTTAGATATTATATATATATTTTTAACGGCCAATGAATCCTCCAAATGGTCTACTGGCGAAATTTACCACATCATGATGCACTCGACTCCGAACCGGGAAAAACCCTCACTTAGGACTGAAGCCCGTGAACACTCGCCCGAAGACACGACAGTGCTGTGAATTAAAACCCGCTCAGTTCTAGGATCGAACTAGCGATCTCCGCATACGCGCACCAAGTGCCGCAGAAAATATGAGTAGAGCAGGAATCAAACTTAAGTCTCTTAGAACACCAATCTCTCCCTTACCACTCCACAACCATGAAAATTGGCTCTTTTAGATATTATATATCACGTAAAATGGCCAACTATCTAAACTTTAATATAAAATGCCTTTTAAGATATTATCCACAACTACAAACTCAAAGTGTCGGCACCGACATGGGAATAGGAGTCACCCTTTATTGGGCTAAATGGGCGGCAAAGATATAGTGTCAGGCAGCTGTCTGGCACTCCCCTATTGGCCTAACAAATTTACGATTTTATCCCGCTTTAAATTTACGATTTTGCTATCAGTTCAAAATTATGTTTTTGCCCCCTCTTAAAAATAAATTTACGCTTTCGCTCCCAGGTAAATATTTCAATTTTGCCCCCGGTTAAAAATTACGATTTTGCCCCGTTTTAATTTACAGTTTTGCCATTAGTTTTTTTCCCTTAAAATTATGATTTTCCCATCAGCTTAAAATTATGTTTTTACCCCCACTTAAAAATAAATTTACGCTTTTGCTCCCAGCTAAAAATTCCAATTTTGCATCAGTTAAAAATTACGATTTTGCCCCGTATAAATTTATAATTTTGCCATTAGTTTTTTTTCTCACAGCCAAGTTACGATTTTGCCTTCAACTTAAATTTACATTTTCTCCCATCGTTTTTGTTTGTTTTCCTGGTGACATTACAAGTTTGGCCCCAATGTAAAATTACAGTCGTGCCGGTAGCTTCCTGGCATTCCCCCGTTGGTCCATTTAGTTTACGATTTATCCCCGAATTAAAATTATAATTTGGCCCTCGGTTAAAAATTACGTTTTTCCCAATGTTTTAGTTTTTTTAGCAAAACTATAAAGGTTTTTTGTTTTAATTGGTTTACTCGATTTAATTTCTTCCCGTGTCAAGGAGCTACCTAACACTAGCTCATTAGTCCTGAAACACCCGGTGTGATTCCCCCCGCGGTAACCCCACTCCCCCCAATCTAAATGAACGTTTACTTTATCACATAAAGGGAAAATGAGAATTAAGTGTACTACCACAACTGGCCTGAATAATGATATCTGTGTTCTCGATTTTTTTAACTCATTCTTCATGCATCATGACTCAAAAAAAGCAACTCTTCAAATAATCGTGTCCAAAAATGGTATGAAAAATATGTAAACTTTAACATAAACTCTGAAACTGTAATAATCTCGACCAAAAACTATCTAGATTAGACTTGAATGGTAGGATTATAAATTTATAATGTAAAGGTCTCTTGTACAAAGCATTCTAATGCTATATAAAGCAACCTTTTGTTGCACAATCTTGTGTTCTGATGCAAGTCGTTATGGATCGCTACAAGTATCGAAAACAAGGTTCTACTTAACAGAGACCAAGTTCGAATTGAAGCTTGAAAAGGTTAAGTGTGTGACAAGTGATATGAATGTACATTGATTCATTGGGACGACGACTACTGAATCAAACAATAATGTAGCTATGAATGTTGTTTGCAATAATGAGAATCGGGTTGAGAAGAGTCACGACAAAAGGCTGAAATGGGTTGAAGGACATGTTGGTCAACTTGGACAAAAGGGTTAATGGTTGTGGGAGTCATCCACAACGAAATTAAGAGCATAACTCGGAGATTCATGCCAATTGAGTTGTGAGTTGAAATGTGAACTCGGCTGTGGGATACAGTCATAAGCGAGATTGTGAAATTACGCAATGATGTGATGCAAGCATGTCAAAAAGGTGGTGGTTAATAGAACCGGTGCTTCCACTGCCACGACAAAGGTTAAAATCCCAAAGCCATCACCGTTCAATGGCAAAAGAGAAACAAGAGCGGTAGACAATTTTGTTTGGCAAATGAGGTAAGGATCACGAACGACATGACCAAAATAAAGAAGGCCACAATGCTCTTGAAAGTAACAAACACATTGCGGTAGAAACATTAACAAGTGAACACTTAGTAACGTACAAGTACAATCAATATGGAACGTGTCTATTCGTGATTTAAGGAGACAATTCTATCAGATTAACGCTAACATGATGGGACGATCAAAAAAATTATGGGTGAATTTCATATACACCCTTGCAAACTTGCAATATATTATATATACCCAACCAAAACTATTATAATCATATATGCGATAGTTACATATTTAAAGCCCCAAACTCTTCATATCATAGAGCTTAAGAACAAGGATACCTACCATGTTTACAACTGTGGGCAAAGGTGGATGAGAAGAGTATAGAACCTTTTTTGATGCTATAGCAAAAGCAAAAGCAAGATCAACTTTAGTGATAATGGACCATGTAAGCCCAAAGATAGAAAGAGTGACCATGACAAAGGGGGAGAGAGAAGTAGAATTACATTTGAAGAAATGGTGCATGAAATAAACCAAGTTTGCAAGCAAATGGACCACATTAGGTACATGAGTATCTGAACAAACCCAACTTGCAAGAAATGATGGCAAAGATGTCAAAGGAGTCATGAGAAGATGTATAAGAGGCAAATCACATAATCAAACAATTTAGCAGTATCTTTGGACACAATGATTTTTTATTAGGAGCTAAGGCTTCTATACAAATATGCTTTAATTATTAGGTTGTCCATTAGAAAACTTATTTATTAAGTTAGGCCATTACACTTCTTTTACTTGATCTTTCACTCGGACCTAATGACTTGTGTCCCTTACTTCTTGACTACGGTGTTTGCGCATCCTCAAGTTTCGACTTTTCGTTTTGTGATTTCATTTTATCTTTTAATTTTAGGTATCCTCAAGTTTTATGCTATGCAGTTAATGCGGTAAAATATCGGTCAAGGACCGATATTTGAGATATAGGTTATCTTGGTGAGATATGGGTGGGATATCGGTAATTTTAATATAATGCAGAATTTATACATATAACAGTTTAGCACTGATAATTCAGTGATATGTCGGTGATATATTGGTTTTATTGGTCAAATATCGGTGATATCGACCAAATATCGGTGATATCGGTCAAATATCGGTCAATATCGCCGATATTATCGGTACCGATATTTTGACCGATATTTGAGACCGATAATATCGGCGATATTGACCTAGGAATAATTGTTGATGGGCATGATTGTAGGGTCTAACATGGGACCAATAAACATATCATGCATGCAGACTTGTAAGGTTGTTCATCATCAAGTAAAGGGAACTACTTTTACCTAGGAATGTTAATTCAGGTTTGGACAGGTTTGGATAGTCCCAAAAAGTATACAAAATTAAATTTAGGAATCCATAAAATATTACAAAGGCGATTTAAATTCATGTGAAGGAAGTACCTTGTTGGTCTTGGTCTTGGTCTTTCTACCTTCTCTTCTTCCTTCCACGAGCCTGCAACACGGATCCATGCTCGTTAATCATGTGATTGTGTGAATTGCGTTTTAAGTTTTTTAGACGTAAAAAAGATAAAAATAAATAAAAACGTAAAACTATAAAGATACTCACCGATTTAGTAGGAGCTTCATGATTAGATGTAAAAGCAGGTTCTGACTGATTTGGTCTACCCATCGGAATCTAATGAACACACATGAAACAGTATAACCAAATAATGTTGCATTTATTTACTGTTTAATACTCTTATGAGATGGATCACAAACTTACACCATTAGGAATATTATCCCCAGTGAACGCTTTCTGCATGTTAGCCATCATCGACACCATTGCAGACATCTGAGCAGCCATCTGTGAGCATGTTTCCTCTACCGATGCAAGTCTCTCCTTCATTTCAACAACCTCGACATTCTTTTCCTCCACCATCTTCAACGCCTCAGCACGACTAGGAACTATTGTCTCGCGCGTAGCATTTAATTCAGATACGGACACACCACGGTTACCACGTTCCCTATCCCCTCCCATCACGCGATGGTAAGCATCTTCCGGATTTGCAGATTCACGAAGTTCAGACTGTAAAGAAAATACAAGTGATCCACAAGGAACGAGATGAAATACACATTCGTTTTATTAAAAAAGAGTAAATTGCAATTTACGTCCTTTAAGTTTGAGCTTAATTACATGTGCTCTCCTTTAACTAACGAAATTAAATTGGATGTCTTTTATGTTATTGTTTCTCATCAGGCGGTGTCCTTTTGTCCTAACTCACTTATTTTTTTTCTGTTAACTTTTAACACGTGCCACTCACATGAGGGCACAATGGTCATTTTCACTTTAGATCTTGAGTAAATTGCATTTTACGTCCTTTGAGTTTCAACCAAATTTCAGGCGTTCATAAAGGACATCCGCTATAATTTCGTTAGTTAAAGAACAACGCCTAACGTAAAATGCAATTTACTCTGTATATAAGTAAAAATGACCATTATGCCCTCGTGTGAGTGGCACGTGTTAAAAGTTAACAGAAAAAGCTAACCAGGTTTGGGCAAAAAAACAGCGTCTGATGAGAAACGGTAACATGGACATTCAGTAGTTTAAAAAAAATAAAGTGCATATCATGAGATTTGAGCCTCATACAATTACAGCAGCTGACGTTTCATTCACGGGTTGACCATTTTTGCGAGTTCGAGTCAATATAAATAGTTCCGCCTGTGAGAGTTCTTGCCCATCAGGCCTTTTTTCCCTCTGTAACGGTTGAAAAGAATATTTAATTCGTCAATGCATTGTCAGTAGTATATGTATAAAGGAACTTGGTTTTAAAAAGCGTGAGGCGCTACAAGGCGTTTAAGTCCAGAAACCCCAGGTGTGGGGGCGGCGTTGCTCTGTGTACAAATAAATAAGCTCTATGTACATATTATTCTCTTATATAGTAAACTATCCATAATCTCTGCATCCCTATGGTTTCTACGTATACTGGGGTGCAAACAAGCCGAGCTGAGCCGAACCCGAGCTCAATTAACTTATGAGAGCTCAAGCTCGGCTCGATTCGAGCTTTGTTTTCAAATCTCGAGCTCGGCTCGGGCTTGGCTCGTTTATTATCTATTAATTAATTAATATATTAAATAAAAATAAAAAGAATATAAATAATAGAGTCGTTTAGGCTCGCGAGCTCGATAAGTGAAGCTTGGGCTCGGGCCCGGGCTCGTTTACTAAACAAGCTTATTTTAGGTTCGGGCTCGGCTTGTAAACAAGTTTAAATAAGCTCGGCTCGGCTCGTTTACTAGACAACTCTAAATAAGGGTTATATGTTATTAAGTATTAATAAAAACTAATATTACACTAAGGCTCGACGAGTCTGACGAGCTTCACATGCCAGGCTCGAGCTCAGGCTCGATATATAAACGAGCTTTATTTAATGCTCAAGCTCTGGCTCGATAAGACTCGGCTCGTTTCAAGCTTTTTCTCGAGCCGATCTCAAGCAACTTACAAGCCGCTCAGATCGTTTGCACCCCTTAATCAGCCTCCTACAGTCCTGCAGACCTAATTCTGACCAATTTTGACCCAGATGTGCAAACGGGCTGCCTAAAACCCTGAAACGTTTTCTTGAACGTGCCTCGTGCATGCTTTATAAAACCAAATAAAGGAAGAACATTAACAACAGAGTTATTTACGGCCTTAATTACCTCCTCCTCAAGTAGTCTAGCAAAGCTTTTTGTGCCTGAGGTGTGAATGAACTTCACCTTTGCACGATTAGCCTTGTTTCTAGCACTAAGTCTCTGACAAATTGCAGAAATATATATCATAATTCATAAACAAACTTTCAAAGTAAGTTTAATACTTAAAATTCATGGAATACGACATGAACCTGAAATTCAGCAGAGCTCCACTGAGAAACAAGAAATGCCCATTGATCAGGTCGGACCCGCTCATCGCGGTCCGCAAGCCGTTCCTCATCAGTTGTGTGAGTATCATAATGAGCAACCTTAAGCTGTGATTTGAAGTTTCTCCATTTACTTCCAATTGACAACAGCACCGATAGTCGACAACTAGGTTCAATATCAAACGTTGTCTGTAATATGACAGATAATATATTGTTTTGTTTTAAAATGACCGAAAGAAAGAATTAAAAAAATGAGTAAAATGCCATTTTCGTCCTGAGGTTTGGCCACTTTTGCGAGTTTTGTCCAAAGGTTTGATTTTTGGCATCTGGATCCAAAAGGTTTGAAGTCTTGTCATTTTCATCCGACTCGTTAACTCCACCATTTTTCTCTGTTAAGCCTGGGGTATTTCCGTCTTTTTGTTAACTTAAACGGCAATTCAGTCTTTTTCACTTTATGTAAAAGGACCGAAGACCCTTAAAAAAGCCAAATTGCCATTTAATTTAACAAAAGACGGAAATAACCCCTGGCTTAACAGAGAAAAACGGATGGAGTTAACGAGCCGGTTGAAAATGGCAAGATTTCAGACCTTTTGGATCCAGATGCGGAAAAACAAACCTTTAGACAAAAGTCGCAAAACTGGCCAAACCTCAGGGACGAAAATGGCAATTTACTCTTAAAAAAAGCTAAAAAGTCTTCTCCAGATACCAAAATTTTCTGCCACATCTTCTCTTTATTCTCTTCCGGCATTTTCCTCCAACCTGAACACGTAAGCGGAGCCAAGTTTCCATCCCGTGCTATGTGTCCCATAAAGCTCGTTAATTTTACAGCCTCGGGACCCACAGGCTGACCCAGCTCATTCGTTAAAACTTTAATCCTTCCCGCTGACGTTAATAACTTTTGGTGAGCTGCTAGCCCTCTAATTTGGCGCTTCTTTTCAGTATTTCTCGAATCTGTTTTTAGCAAATTACAGTAAACAAACCATGTATGTTTAATGTAATTATATCCTAAGCAGTTGTTGTAAAAGAAAATGAAATTTAGTACCAATGTTAGGCTCATCCTTTTCTGGGGAAGACTGTTGTTGACTAGAGCTCTGCTGGGGTTGACTAGTGTCGGGATTCTGCAACTGAGTAAAAGTATTGACAAGTGGACTTTCTTTTTGTCGTTTGTTGTGCCTCGGGATGGAAAACTGTTGTTGACTAGAGCTCTGCTGGGGTTGACTAGCCTCGGTGTTCTGCAATTGGGTAAAATTATTGACAATTGGGGTTTCGTTTTGTCGTTTGTTGTGCCTCAAGATAGAAGACTCTGTAACAGGATGGACATCTGAATGTATTTAATCAGAAAATAAGAAGCTTTATAAAAATTTAACACTAACATGATATTCAACTATTTAAAAATGACAATAACGGGGTCTTTACCAATAACAGACGGTGATTGTTCCGTGAGTAATCCAGCCGCTTTCCAGTGCTTCATGAAGAATGACTTCACCCGCTTCAGGAGCTTCAAAATGTGATCACCCGGCTTATTATAAATGACACAATTGTGCCAAATATATTGCACATCCATAAACACATCTGCTGAATTCATGTACTTGAGGCCATTCTCAAGGTTGTTGCATATAGTACCAAAATCCATTGGTGTCTTGATAACATCAAAATAATCCTGGTTCAAGCTCCACCGAAATTAATTATGAAAATTCATTGTGGACTTAAATAATTTTTTTAATAAACTAATAAACTGTACATTATGCAAACTATATAGAGAAAGATGCTAAAAAGGAGGATGCTTTCATAAAGTGTAGTGCAATACATTTTTTTTTCACATAGTCTCAAATCTTGAGGGAAAACATTGGGGTGGGGGCATCATACATGCCTAATAAAATCAGCATGAAATCAGCATGATTATCCAACAGTGAAGCATACCCGTCCAAAAAAATCAGCATGATTATCCAACAGCAACATGGATGGAATTTTACAGCTTTATCAAACACTTGCATATTTTCAGTAGAAGATAATGAGATACAATGATTTTAAATACAGAGTTTGGGAGTTGGGACCTTTAATCAGGGCTGCAAACAAACCGAACGAACACAAACAAGACCTTGTTCGTGTTCGTTTGTTAAGGAAATTTAAATGTTCACGAATTGTTCATGGACACTTACCGAACGAGATGTTATGTCTGTGTTCGTTCGTTAAGGAAATGAACGTGTTGGTGTTCGTTTGTTAATTTTAGGTAACAAATGCAAACTAACTTTATGAACACAAACTAATGTTCATGAACACAAATGGATACAGACAAACACAAACAATTGTCCATGAACAGAATATATAATACATTGATACTTATTAAATATTTTATTTGTCAGAATTTTGAAGTATTTAATTAAAATACAAAAACTAAAAACATAAATAAACGATCGCGGCCTTTGTTCATGTTCGTTCATGAACGAATTTTCTAATTCATGTTCGTTCATTTATTAAAAAAACAAACACAAACAAACTTCCCGCCGAACGGTTCACGGACTGTTCGGCAAAGTTCGGTTCGTTTGCAGCCCTACCTCCAAGGGCAAGAAGGAATACATTTAGGTTAGGTGTCTGGATTGGCCTAGTGGCTAAAGCTTGATACTTTTGTACTACAAGTCTCTTGTTTAATTATTATATCATGCGCAATCACTCTATTGATAGCCATACCAACGTATTCCTTAGAAGAATTACACCATCGTAGTTATTAGGCATGTATAATGCCCCCACCCCCAATGTTTTCCCTCAAGATTTGAGACTATGTGAAAAAAAATGTATTGCAATTTGCACTACACTTTATGAAAGCATCCTCCTTTTTAGCATCTTTCTCTATATTTAAGTACAGTTTATTAGTTTATTAAAAAATTATTTAAGTCCACAATAACTGAGATAGTTTTTCATACATCAAATGAAGAAGATAAAAACATCAAAGATGAAACATGTAAAAAGTTATTCCAACTCAAACTTACAGGTATGTCAAGTGCAGCGGGATCTACAGGCCTGTTAAACGGTTCCGCTGCATCCAACATCATCGTCTTTTTAATCACCTAGGGTAGAAAAAAACATCTATAAGTGCAAATCCAAGATGCATAATTCATACAATAACAGTCAGTAAAATAAACCATACTTCTAGTGCAGCATCCAACTCTTGCTGCTTGTATTCAGAATATTGCTCCTGCTCCTGCTGCAGCTGCCTTCTGTTTTCCTCGATGTCCACATTGACGTGAGGTTGAGCCATCTGTCCATTGTCGAACGAGTCATCTACTAAACACCTTGAAAAACTAGCCATGCCACCAGCTTCCTTTGATATTTCTCTAATAACCGATGCAATCACATGACTCAATCTGTCCGTACTAATCTGCATAATCCCATTATCATTTCTTTCCATCTCTAGACCTCCTTGCCTGCCCCTTGCGAGCGGAACAGTTCTTCGAGCTTCACTTTCCACTCGCATCGCACTGACGTTTCCCGATGCTCTTTCATCAAATTCAGATACGCGTAAAGCAGCATTATTCTGTGGTATTATAGGGTTTTTTTGTTTATATGAACGCGGACGCTTCATTCTTATGTGCCTCTGACAATTAACACCAAATTTAGGTTTAATAAAACTACTGATAATTCTTATTTATTGACTGATTATTCGATTTTTTTTGCAATTTACTACACATTTAATGTCTAGAACCTACTGGTGAAATTGCATACGAACTATATCCTCAATTGCTTGTAATTTAAAATAAAAGAACAAGAAAAAGATAAAATTGAACACGTGAACTTACATACAGATGGCGATTGAGATGGAGACGATGGTTTGCAGATGAACGAGATGCAGGGGAAGCGGTTAGGGTTAGGGTTTGGACTGTGAAATTGGGTTTTTCAGTGAGTAATAGGAACTGAAGAAAAGAAAAGGGGAGACGGTGGCATAGTTGAGTGGTTTGTTTAATAAGTGGACAGGTTCGGGTTGATTTGTTTAGTTAAACCAGTTGTGTTTGGGTTGACTTGTTTAACTCGGTTAGTTGAAGAAGTTGACCCCTCAACGTTTTTAACCCATATTTTTAGAACTTACTAACCCTGTTAACATGTTTAGTTATATGTTAACTTGTCTCACACGTTTAGATAAATGGGTATAACTAGTCGTGTTCAGGGTACATGCTTTTAAGTGTATATGGGTTAGGATTAATGTTTTTAATACGAATAAAAATATGGGCCGTTTTCGCTATTCAAATTGAACAATGCAATCTGTCAATCCGTTAAACTATCACCTCGACATGATTAACACGTAAATAAACCCTCTTTCTCAATCTCCACCAAATCCCTAATGTTTGATCACTAGTAAACCCTCTTTCTCGATCTCTGTATGAATTCAATCTCTGTTTTTCCGATCTCATTTCGTTTTTTCGTGAAACATAAAGAATGCATATTTTCGTACGAATTCAGCATCAACATTTTTCTAAACTTTGATATCATATTCATAGCTTAAAAATCCAATTAGATGTTCCATTTCGATCAGCAATCTCCTTTTCAATTCCACTTCGATCTTTTTTTTCCTAGTTTCGTTTCGTATTATAGAGAGAGGTGGGGTGCTCGTTTCCTTGTGGGGTTTGCGCCCACAAGGTGTTCGATGAAATGCTCGGAGTAAATTTTCAATGAGCCCGGGTTCAAAAAGCCTTTGAACCGTCGGGTGTGAGTCCTAGTTCCGTTTTTTCTTCTTGTTTTGGGTTGGAGACATTGCCTAAGTGTCTTGTTGAAGTTGTTCTCATTTCCATTTTTCTTTTGGGCCATGTCAAATGGTTTTTGGCCTTGCCCCTTCAAGGGGTTTCTTTTTGCCCCGATGGGGTTGCTGGGTCTAAGGGGATCCCAAGGCTTATGACTCATATTAAACGTCACCATTTTGGTTCGGATGATAGGAAAGATAATTTGAGGCGTGCCATTGCTGAAGACCCTAATCTTTTTACCTCTGTTTGTGAAGCCCTTAGGTTGTCTGAACAATGGTTATGTTGGGAGTGCATGTGCCTTCATTCTTTCCGGCGGGGGTGTCACCATGAAGATCGGGTTGTTCGGTTTGTGCCAACGGAAGTGGGTGAAATGGGTTTTATTGTGGGTGTCCCTAGACCGTGTACAGTATCGGAGGTTTCCCCATCTAGAGAGGTATGTGTTGATGTTGCTCTACTTGACCGAGTTTTCTCTCTTCCTATTAAAACTGTTAAGAGCATCCCCTTTAGTTGTCGCATGGCGTTTGCCCAAGCTTTAACCACAGCTTTGGATAATGTGGTGGCTATGCCTGATTCGGTTGATGCATGGATTCGACTTCTGCTATTACCTCGGTGTACCTTGCGTGTATTTACGCCAGTTAGCCGCCAGGATAAGAGGTCGGGCAACAGGAAAAATGGTCAATGTCTCGGTATACAGCGGGCGTTGTCCCAATGGGGTGACCGTGAGGGGTTTGGCAATCTCATTCAGTCTTTGTTTGCTCAACCTGTGAAGGAGGGTCCGGAGGGTTTTAGAAAATGTCTGGAAAAAAAAAGTGAGGATGTGAGTTCTAATGTCAAGCAGTGTTTACTTAAGGTTGTCGATGGTCATTTTACCGCTGCAGTTAAGGTCCTTTGTTCTTCTGGGGTCGCGCCACATGATAAGAAAACTATGAAGGCTCTCGTGGATAAACACCCGTGCATGCCCCCTCCGACCATGCCCGCTTTCCTTCCGTCAGAACCTCACCTTGTAGCGGAGACCGACAGTGTGCTTGGGTGTATCAAATCCTTCCCGAAAGGGACGTCATGTGGGAGAGATGGTTTGAGGGCTCAACACCTTTTGGACGCCCTTTGTGGTGAAGGGTCTGTGATTGCGGTTAACCTACTCAGGGCGATTTCAGCTGTGGTTAACCTATTTTTGTGAGGGGGTGTCCGAGGTTTTGGCGGAGTTTGTTGCATCTGCTCCTCTTACGCCCCTTCTCAAGCCCGATAATGGGATTAGACCTATTGCAGTGGGTTCGATCTGGAGGAGAGTGATCTCCAAGGTAGCGATGAAGGGGGTGGGGAAGGATATGGCCAAATATCTTGGCGACTTTCAGTTTGGGGTCGGGGTTCCAAACGGGGCTGAGGCGGTTCTTCATAGTGCGAACAGGCTCTTAAATGCGCACCACCGAGACAGGTCGTTGGCTATGCTTACCGTCGATTTCTCGAATGCCTTTAACCTTGTGGATAGAACTGCTCTTTTAAATGAGGTAAGGAAAATGTGTCCATCCATCTCTGCTTGGGTTGATTTTTTATACGGGCAACCAGCTAGGCTTTATGTGGGGAATGATTATATTTGGTCTTCCGCGGGGGTTCAGCAAGGGGATCCTTTAGGGCCTCTTCTTTTTGCCCTTGTTTTACACCCTCTTGTTCTCCGAATCAGAGATCGTTGTAAGCTTCTTTTTCACGCCTGGTACCTGGATGATGGGACCATTATTGGAGATGCTACTCAGGTTGCCAAGGCTTTAGACATCATTAGAGTGGAGGGCCCCTCCTTGGGCCTCCTTCTCAACATTAAAAAAACTGAAGTTTTTTGGCCTACATGCGACGGGGTGAAGACTCAGGAGGGTTTATTTCCGCGGGAGATTGGTAGGCCGATGCATGGTGTAAAACTCTTGGGTGGTGCTGTCAGTAGAGATGGGCAGTTTATTAGTGGTTTGGCCCTCAATAGAGCCAAATGTGCGGTTGAGCTGATGGGATGCCTCAAACGCCTTAAGGACCCTCAGAGCGAACTCCTCCTACTTCGTTCGTGTATGGGGGTTGCTAAACTGCTGTTTGGGCTTAGAACGTCTCAGCCTTCTTATGTTGGGGAAGTCGTCTCTGTTTTTGACAAGGGGCTTCGGAATGCGATCGAGGACATTGTTGTTTGTGGGGGTGCCTTTTTCAGGGACCTACAATGGAGGTTAGCTTCCCTCCCGACACGTTTTGGGGGGCTTGGGATTTGCTCAGCTGAGGATGCCTCTTCCTACGCTTTTGTGGCTTCAAGGGCCAAATCTTGGGTTCTTCAAGACCACATCCTTCGCGAATGTGGGGGAGAGCTGTTGGACTATGATTACAAGGGTGCATTGGACAATCTGCATAGTTCTCTTCCCGATCTTGATCTTGGCGGTTTCTACATTAAAGACACCGCCCCCATTAAAGCTCAGAAAATTCTGGCGATGCGTTATATGGCAAAATCGTCAAGACGGTTGAAGAGAAGTTTACCCTTCCCCCTCGCCAGCGAGCCGTGTTTGAGTGTTTGCGAGCCCCAGTGCTCAGGATTTCATGTCTGTCGTTCCCATCGAAGGTTTAGGGCACTGTATGTCGGCTGTGGAATACCGGGCTATCCTCAAGTACCGTTTAATGATACCCCTTTTCCCGGTTGATGACATGTGTCCTGTATGTCGGAAGTGTTGCTTGGATTCTTTTGGGGAGCATGCAGTACATTGCAAAGAATTACCGGACTTTAAATATGGACATGATTTAGTTCGATATGTGCCGTATGATGTCCTTAAGCGAGCAGGGATCTCGGCAAAAAAGGAAGCTCCGGTGAATTGTCACACCCTGGCTTTGTGGAAGCGTGGGTTAATTTGGTGTGACTTCTTAATACCGTAGCTTAATCACAACAAATCTATATGAAAATAAAACCATGCAGAATCATCCATTAAAGTCTTAAAAATAAAAGTAACAACATTGTCTCAAAGTGTTGACACATGCAACGGAAATTACAACCTGATAACATAAAAAACATTGTTTGAAAGACACAACATCAAACTTAAAATAAACACCGTTTAAGACTTGCGACTCGTCCAGGTAAAAGTCGCAATCCCTAAACGTGGATGATCCCATACTCTAACGCAGCGTAGTATACCGTGCCAGATCTTTAGTTCCCTGAAATACATGTAAGTTGGAAAAAAAATCAACAAAAATGTTGAGAGAGTTCATGTGTAGTGAGTAAGTAAAACCTTTGTATGTATAAAATCCCTGGTATGTAGCAAATAAGGAAATAAAGAGATCACCAATGGTTTGCAAGGCCATTGATATGTGTGATGTGCAGTAGGAAGACTCAAACCTAGCAGATTTTTGCGTTGGGTACAAAGTCACCCCGAGGTCCGTACTGTTGGGCCTGGGGCTGGGCTCGCTACACCCAGATAGATCTACCGCTACTGTCCCTCGGTCCTACAATGAGGACTAATGGCCTTCAGTTCCCGCCTACCCACTCACATGATCTAAGTAATAATCCTCCTTACGCTAACCATACCATGTAAAAGTACTCGTAATCATAGTAACATGTATTTCACCCCCGCAGTTTAGAAAACTGAAAAACAATTAAGAGAAAAGGGGGACATGAACTCACCAAAGTGCGTCTCTAAAAAGTATCTCCCAGACAATCTGCTGTGCGACGACCTACACGTACTAACTTCTATTAGACGAACGGCCGTGCCTTAGCTTAAGGTTTAATGTCTTTGGGAAATAGTTAGGCAACTATTTCGTGTTTACACTTCGTAATTATTTGGTATACACATTCCTTCCCAAGGATGGAGGTTTTAATACATGTGCGTTCGTATAACTTCGAAATATATTATTAAGTGTCACTTATAATATATTCTAATTCTTTCTCCAAAATATAAATATTTTTCCCAAAAATATTATATTTTATTACATATAATTTTCCCAAAATAATACTTTTATCAAAATACGTGTTCAATAGTATTTTCAGAAAATACGTAAGTTACGTTGTAAAGTTCGGGTGGTACTATTAATAATACCGGTGTAACTTAGATATTATGAAGGCGTTCGTATTATTTTGGAGCCGTTAATATTCAGTAATATTGTTTTTACCCTAAAAATAATATTTACGTAGTTCACAAAGTAATCATAAAAATCTCACAAGTGATGTTATGTAAAATATATACTAAATATATATTTTAGCAAGTTTTATCTTGTGAAAATCCCACCTCCGACACTTGGAAGTTTCGTAATAAAAATCGTGGCGAAAGTTATTTGGGAAAACAAGTTAAAAATTATATTCATAACACTTGTGATAAAAATATTTACAAGTGTTAGATTTTTGGAAAAATTTCGCCAGAGTTTCCCCTGTAACTGGAGGTGGCCACGCTTTTAAAGCGTATCATTTTCTTTTAAAGATTCAATCAACAATGTTCCCAACATTAACCAACAATGTTTCATCATCAAAATAGTCAAAATAGATATAAATCGCAAAACACATGAACTTGTGGTTTGTGTAAGATATGTAGTAACTTTCCCCATATTTTTAGTAGACCTTTTTATAAATAAACTCGGTTTCTTGTGAATCTTGTTTTTAAAGAAGATACATCTTTACAACTTCTTGTCAAAAATTACAAAAATAATTATCCGTTAAAACTTTTTGTTACACAAGTGTCTACACACTTGTGTGTTCACAAAAATCACCTTTGTTTAGGAAAGATCCGGTTTTAAAAATATGATTTCACCTTACACTTGGTTTTTCGAAAATACCACTTGTAGATCCTTAGATCTACTAGTTTAGAACTCCATTTCATGAGAAAAATTGTTTTTACACAAGTTCATGTTTATGTTTGAAAGGGTTCGTCATCTAATAACTTTACGACTTAACATAAGGCTAGTTCATGTTCCATGAACATGATCTAGCGTGGTTTGATGACGATCCATTCCAACACTAGCAATCAACAACAATAAATAATCATAACAAAACTAGTTTCACAAGCTTTACATTATTATTCATCTATTAACCATCTTGTTCATCATTTAAGTAGACTTTTAGACTTTGATCTTGTATGTTCATGATTTTCAACCGAAAAAATTCTTATTAAACACTTTAGAATAGTTCAAGAAGGTGTTTAGAGTCGCTTACTACTAGCTCGAGGCTAGGGAAGAAACTAGTCGAAAAACGAGTGGTTAAAAGCGCCGTAGAGAGGTCCTTGGCAATCCGCAAGCACCGGGCTTCCTCGTATGAGATCCTTCACACTTGTATAAGCTTGAACTTGCAAGATGAAAATCGAAAAATGGATGGATGTGGGGCTTGGTTCTCGGCCGAGATTCGAGAGGAATGAGAGAGAGGAGTTTGATTTTCTAAATGTGGTTGTGAAATGTTAATGAATCCATAAGACATATTTATAATCCCATTCTATCTAATTACCCAAGGGTTCTTGTGTCACCTTGATATAAGGCATGGGGGGATTAAAATAATCAAGTTGTAAGTGTTTGTCCCCTATTACTAACCGAGTTCAGTTATGGGGGGGGGGGTTCCATAGTTGATTTCTAACTAATTGATTAAGTCTTAGTTAGTTAGTTAGAGATTTAAAATTATTTACTAGTGTGCTGTAAATTATAACGGGTGTTAGGGTATTCGGGGACCCTAACTAGCTCAGAAAAAGAGAAACAATGTAAATGACAATATTTTTGTGTTTCGGGTAAAGTCCGGTTGTTCGGTTGGATACTGATCCGTTAAAGTGCTAAATAAGTATTTAAAGTGTCGTGAATATTATTTGATGTGTGTAAAATGCAACATATAAATTACATCAAATGAGGCATAAACTAACCCTTTTTAAGTATTAATGTTGGAAAAAGAGTGTTTTTGTCTTCCTTTTATATTTTCAGGATTAAATGAGCTCAAATTAACAAAAGAAGCAAAAAGGCAGCTAAATCTAACATAAATACAAGAAAAGGAACATAAGTGGATTGCCCGACCCCTCGACAGCATCCTCCCAAGCAAAATAGAGAAGGCAGAAGACTGAACACGCCCCGTGCTCAGCCAGCACGGGGCCGTGCCCAAGAAGCAGCAGAAAAGACAAACCTATAGAAGCTTCTATTGCCCACCACGGGGCCGTGCCCAGTGAACACGGGGGCGTGGCGAAAGTACTGCAGGCGCATTAATTGTAATTGCGAATTACAATTAATGAAGAGAGAGAGTGTCAGACAGGCACGGGGCCATGCCCAGCGGACACGGGGCCGTGCCCAGCCTTCTGTTCAGCCTATAAATAGGAGTGCTTGGTTTCATTGCAACTCATCCCTTGGCACATCACCTCTCTCACACTTCATCCACCACCCACCACCACCATAACACCATCATCCACCACTATCATCCATTGTCCATCATAGAGTGTGTGAGTCGTCTCGGGATCCAAGATTGATCGTAAGAGTTCTTGACAATCAAGGCCATGTTCGCCTAAGTCTCTTACATCACTTTGTGAAGACAAGTGTTTAGTATAATACTTTTTATTTTTAATCTTTTGCACTTTTTATTTGGTTTTGTATTAATGACTTTAATAACTAGTTGCTTATGTTGAAGGTGATTCTTCCTTATCGTTTGTCCGTGGTGTCTTGGCATTATTTTACTGTCTATATAAAATAAAAGATTTTCACCATTCATATCTCCACGGTCTATATGGAGGTATGTTGGCTACCTGGTCGGGGGTTAAGGGAACGGTTTGGTAAGGGTCTTGCCCTTGTTTAGCGTTTAGAGGTCCTGCAAGGGACCTGGGTCAAATTTAGTAGGATCTCCTTCAATGCCCATAGGTATTGGATGGCGGGGATCCAAACTCTTTGACCCCTCATAAGTTAACTACTATTAATACTATAACCCGGCTATTTAGGACTGTATCCCTGCTGACTCAGACTACTTAGTCGAGGGTAACGTCACCTCCAAAAGAGGGGCCTATCATAATTTGCATTAATAACTTAATTCATTATCTTCCAATAATCCGACCCTTTAGGATTGTATCCTTGTTGACTCAAACTACTGGGTTGAGGGTAACGTCACCTTCAAAAGAGGGGCCTACTACAATAACTAAGACAATCTCTTAAACAAGTGCAAAAGTGCGAAAATAATCAAAGGTTATACTAATACACGAGTCGGATCCAAGTGATTCATCTTGTCTATCTGTTTTTACTTTTATTTTTATTTTTCAGCATTTAGTTAGTTTTATTTTTCTTAGTTTAAAAATCTTTTCTAACATTTTGATTTGGTTAGACGTTGAGGATAAACCGGTATTAAAAGCTCTTGTGTCCTTGGACGACCTCGGTATCTTACCAACACTATACTACTTCCATGATGGGTGCACTTGCTGTAACACCCTAGTTACTAATTAACGATTTTGTATGTAATTACCAACAATTAGTTGTGTAACTAAGACAACTCATATTACAAAAATTCGGGTTTATTAAAACTTTTACAATTTATAATTTATTCTACATAACGTGATCGAAATTTGTTGTTTAAAATTTACAACGTGGCAAAATGCGGAAGCATGTAACTATATCGTCTTCGGTCCTTCGTTGAGCTTGATCGTCTTCCGGCATCCAAAAAGTACCTACATTTCATAAAAACATGAAATGTTTTAGTCATACGGGATTTAATATGTATCTAAACGAGTCTGGGAAACAAAACTGATCAAAAATACATTTTTGTTCAGGGTCCACCGTAAATTACGGTGGCTACCGTAATTTACGGTAGCCCCTGAATGTTTATTCCTCCACCGTAAATCAGGAGGTTCATGGCGTAAAGTTATATGGCCTACCGTAAATTACGGTAACTACCGTAATTTACGGTGGCCTCTGCAGAATTCTCCAAGTTTGCCGTTTTCTAAAACGGCAACGTTCATAACGTTTAATCCGTTTGTCCGTTTGATCTACCGTTTCTTCCTACGTGCTTGTAACTTGATCCTCCATCATTTGGAGTTAAAATCCAGCGTCCGGATTATCAAAATTTAAGACTTTTAACTCTTCGGCTTATTACCCTTTTTACCAACTTTTGACCCCTTTGTGATTTCATCTAACAACCTGTCTGCGGTCCCTACTTCTTTTGTAAACATAACATTGTGATTGTTTCCTATTGTACAAGGCTCAAATCATGGGTTTTTACACATTCTAAACCCATTTATGTTCAAGTGCTTATTTTGACCTGTTAAGGACATTTATGTCCTTTTAAGCCCTATTTCGCTCATTTCTTCTATGCCTCATAATCCCACCAGTTTATTTTGATTAGTTTTTCCACCACAACTATGAATGTGGTGAGTTTAATGTAATAGACTATCTATTCCGAGTTTTACCCCTCAAATACGCTATTTTGCAACAATACGTATTTTAAGGCATTTAACCCTTGACAGTTTATACCTACTATTTTCAAACGCGTCTAAAGATTTCAAGATCTTAATATAAGTTCCTAAACAACGTTTATGGGTTGTTTGCCTTATTTACCCTTCAAGGGCACTTTGGTCAACATTAGCCCCTCATTTACTATGAAGGGCTTTCACCACATATATGGCCATAAAGTATATTATCCACAACTATAATTACGCGTACCTGGCTCGGGTCAATTTATTGACCCGTTTCGATACCTTGCCGCTATAATATGCTAATTCGTAGCATTTTAATCCATAAACCATTATTATCCTGTAAGCATAAGTCTTGACACATACTTATTAGTCGTCATTGGTCAAATGGCACTACAAGTCACCCTTTGACCCGTTTGGTCTAAACGACCAAACATTTTGCATTTAAATTTAGAATGGTATATATTTACATATATATATACCATTTCGTTATTTAACCCCATTTCGGCTTACGCCGTAAGGTGTCTTATTACTTTTACTTATATTTGTCGGCACACGACTAAATTACCATTTTATCCCTTTCCTTATTATGAGTTACTCCATACGGTAACATTTCCAGATTCATTTTATGCTTATCATTTACAGCTATATTACCATTTTCCAATGTTTACCCTTCATCATGGTTTTTACCAAATATTGCATATGCCCCGACTTGTATCAATTGCGTCGGGAATCCATATTTCCCAATATTGTTCTTATCGAATTTAAAACTTATAGAATAACTAATTATTCTACGAAAGGTGTAAGTTTCACTTACCTTGCATCCGAATTACGCTTTTCTTTACTCACTTGCTTCGATCGACCCGCTTCCATCCCAAGCTTCACCTAGCTTGTTAAGCGCCTACTTTCATTCATCATTCACAAGGTAGTTAGATTAGTCATTCTAAATCATGACTTTCACACCTTATGAATCTTTGACTACTTTCTTATTGAACTAAATCATAAATTATGAGTTTAATTCTTATGTCAAGACCCACTTCAAACCAAGTATGAACTCTTAACAATTTTCCCCTTTTGTTCAAGTAGTTCCTTTATACAAGTTAGTATGGTGTTTATAAACACCAATACAACATTAATTTCATTAAATCATCTAAAACCCATTTTTCATAAGCTTTAACGCATAATTATTTATAATAATCAAATCTGCGTTTTTACCCAACTTTTAGCATTTTAATCCTCACTTAGGCGTTTCATCAAACACCTAGCGGGTCAGATTTTTATATCATCAAAACCAAGTTTATGACTTGTAATTATCATATAAATTAACTTCGATTAGAAAATTTTACACAAGTCTTAACATTCATATTTCTGAAATTTACTCTTGAATTCAGATTATGCTAGAGTAAGATCATAATTCTAGGGTTTATCAAGTTTTCTTCAAGTTCATTAATCACCTACAATGGTGATTATGAACTCTATAATTAACATGAAATCTTTTAACAACATTTCACCTAGGGTTCATCCCTAGACACCATATCTCTTCTAATTTCATTCATGCATGACACAATCAAGCTCAATTTCAGTTTTTCACAATTAACCTAGAACTTGAGATGAATCAAAATACTAGAATTTTGCATACCTTATGATCCCTTCAGTGAGGTGATCACTAATTCGTGTTTAGAACTTGATTTGGGACTGAATTGAACATCCAATTGATCAATTTTTAGTGGAACTAGGGCTTGAAGGGGAGCCTGTGTCGCCCCCTGTGTTTCTTGTACGACCAGACATCTCATTTGAGGTGTTTTGGTTTTATTTTTAATTAAAACCAATAATATAAGTTTCAATTTTAACAATATTGGCCCCTCTAATTTGGGTTAGTTAATTAAGTAGGGCACAACCTACTTATTTCTAACAATATTCCCCACTTATTAACTAGGTTAAACATTCCTAATTAAATTAGTGGGTTTTTGGGAATCTATGACTGAGTTTAGTTTAAGTCCCGTTAGCTCGGGCCTTCTATAAACTTTATTTCCAAACGCATTCTTTTTCTCTTTTTATTAAATATTGGATTTAATCATATAATAATCCTAATAATTTCTGGCTAAATTTTACCACTAACGGTTCCTTAGCCGTCTTTTAGTATTAACGTGGTTTGATTACCAAACCCGTTTTTGGGGTGTTACACTTGCCCATATGTGTGTTTAGTGTTAGTGAATATCGTGTTTTATAAATTTAAAACTTGGCTAAAAGTGTAAAAAGGGCTTAAAATATACATCTAAAATATAACACACTTCACGCACATCAGTAGACTACTATAAAAAATTTCATAACAAAAAACTAAATAACAAATCATTTCTAGACTAAATGAAAGAATCTTGTTTTTATGACTTCATCATGTTCTTTACAACTTCTGTTCCATTAGCTTTGGTTAAGCTCCATCAAGTCTTCTCTGGTCTGCGGCCAACTAACTTTCTATCAATCTTCTCTAATCACCCTGTACTTCCACTCCCTACAACCTTTGGTAGTAGTGGTGTTAAGTGGCAACGCCGTTGGACTTCCGTTGGAGAAGAATCGACGGCCAAATGTGACTTTGGTTAGATCTTGGGCAACTGTTGAGTCGGCGGCGATTTGGAAAGGGAATGAGCGCATGAGGATCAACGACGAGTGAAATGCACGGTATGAAGCTACAATCTAAACAAAATTGGATCCATTGTTTGACCAGTTAGCAACATTCAAAACGCAACCTGCTGAAGCAAAATGCATGTTGCAATGTTAGATATTACCAACAAAAGACCTATTACCAACAATTGACAGGAAGTCTAAGCAACAGTACATAAGCTGCAACCTGACCCATTTTGCAAACAATATACGACCTGCCACTTCACCCTTGGAGGAGGTACACAAAAAAATTGTTAAAGCAACTCTATAATTGTTACTATGTTTCTTTGCCATGATCATTTGTTGTTATGGGTCAATATTTTTGTCATGAGCTACATATGTCTCAAAATGAAGCTTTTGTAAATTATAGACAACCTCTGTAATTGTCAAAGGCCAAGCGGATAACATTCAAACGCTTTTTCGCAGAATTTGAAGTTATTGTTAATAGTTAAGCGTGTCAACATTACTATAAGATTACACTTTTGGGTGACTTTTGAACTGTTCGTTTCTTCCCCGTAATAGTGTAATTTAAACCCTGGGCTTATAGCTCAGTGGTTATGGAAATGAGGGAAGACTCCTGACCGAATGGTCTCGAGTTCGATTCCTGATCCACCCGGGTTTTACTGGCTTTGCATTGTCGTGCTCTTGGGCGGGTGCAGGGTCGGGTTTCCCCCGGAACTGGTGGCATGGTGGGCTAGGGGCTCTGTGCGTGCAGGTTGGGCTGCCGCGGGCTACCTTTCAGCCAATGGGTGCCGCGTACGGAGTACCCGGCGATTCTTATGTTGGACGTTAAAAAAAACTAGTGTAATTTATACAAAAGAAATTAAGGAACCCAAAACTGAAGTTTGTGAAAGGTAAAAGAGTAGATGATGTCATCATGAAAGAGTTCTTGATTCTTACCACCACATCATACAAATTGTTTACAGCCGAGTTGTGACTTCTAAATCTGCAACGCCAATGAACTTGTTTTATGTCTAACGGTTTAAGAAAAAATTACTTGACAGGATGTAAAATTAATAATATATAGTCTTAAAAATACAAAGAAAATGTTTTTTTTTTCTTTTCAACACATTGTGTGAGATATTTACTAACCTTATGGAAAACTTGAGACCATGGCCATCTTATGTTGATGTATGTAGTTATAAAACATTTGGAAATAAGTTGAGAATCCATCCCCATAAAAGACAACACATTAAATGAATTATTATACACCTAATATCACATAGTTACACAATTCGAAGGGTAACAACTCAAACCAAGTCAAACTTATTCCGACTAATATAAGAGCTGTGCACTCCAAACTCCTTAATATTTAAGTTGAAAAGTGGTAAAAGTTCACTTTAAAACCTTTGTTATTTTTGTTCTTGTAGCAATGAGTAAATTTTGTTAGAGACATTTCGGCAAACACTTGGTCTGCATGAAAAAACTGTCTTTATCAATTCAAATTGAAATTCAATGTTTACCCTTTCCCCAATTTCATCAAGCCCACAACCATAAGTATGCCGAATCTACTAACAACACATGCTATACGTGGTTTCCTTTAGTAGATCTGATGCATCAATGAACTTTGGATATTTAATGCCAGACCCAATATACATATAAAAATTTATAAATAACAAAACCTAAAAATAAGAGTAAAAATGTTGAAATTTGGATATGTTAATAGTAGACCAACCTTTCTCGAAAACATAAACCGTTCAGCAAGATCCTTGTTCTTCAAAACATAAACCTAAATAAAAATAAAATGAACATTTAAAAAACAAAACTGACCTGGCCTAATTTATTATTCTATGTCAAATCCGCCCAGTTTGTGAAAATCTGATCAGAACACTGCTGAATTGGAACAATACAAAACAACATTAGACAATTTAACTTCGCATTATTTCAAAGAATCTCAAATTCTCAATAAGCACCATAAACTACTTTGTAATATACCCTAATCCGAATAACACAACTTTATGCATTTGTATAATAGAAAGTTCAATCGAAAGAACTATAAGCTACGAACTTGTATACTAACATTTATCCGAGAGATACCAAGTGGCTAAAATTACATTACGCAGTACGTTAGCAGATTTTGTGCTTCTTCATATTGTAATAAATCATACATAAACAATCTAATCTGTTGAAATCGAATAATATAATCGAACCATTAATGAATATTAACAAAAATCAGTGATAAGTGGTTAGAAGAGAGAAATAAAAGCCGAGGAAGCATGGGAGGCTTTGATGGTGTACGGGGAGGACCTCCGTACAAGGCCCACGATTTTGAGGGGCATGCGATTTTAAAAAAATCCGATACGTATATGTTATTTTTTTAAATAGTAAACACATATCACTTTCAATATAGGCCAATTTACAAATCATTTTTTATGGTTTAGAATTTAGCCCACTTGGAATTAGGTTTACTAAGCCCAATACTGATTTAATCTTTTTTAAATAATAACAAAACATAACAGAAGGGCACATTTTTTCAATCTCGAACAGGGTACGTAAATTCTCAGAGACGCCACTGCGAGGAAGAATGAAGCCATATGGATTTAGTTGATTTTTAGTATCAAAATTAGAAACCTTTTGATTGAAAAAAAAAAAAGGCTGGATCGAATGAAATATGCAGATGGTAGAGTAGGGAACAAACCCTAGATGCGATATGAGAAGTGGTGTTCGTTCGGGTTATAATATTGTGTCAAAATGTAGTTTGAGCAGGAAAACAATATTGTGTCAAAATCTATTTATATACCGACACCAATTTTTGATCCATATAAGCTAACCGGTCCGCTCTATCCGAGATAGGAAGCACTTTTAGTTTGAGCAGGAAAACAATATTGTGTCAAAATGTAGCCTAAAAAATGTCGTGTGTGTGGCACCCTATGTATGTTTTACAATAACACTTAACTCATATGTAGTGGTGTACAAATCGGGTTTTCTGAATACCCGGTTTCGGGTATGGAACCGGGTTCGGGTACGATCGGGTTCTACAAAATCGGGTATTGACAATACCCGGGTCGGGTCCGGGTTTTATATAAAAATGTATACCCTATATACCCGGGTTCGGGTAGGGTTCGGGTAGGGTCGGGTATGGATCGGGTCGGGTTCGGGTTTGGATCGGGTGTGCCACGGGTATTCATTTTTTTTTGGATAAATCATAGAAATATAAAATGCAAAATCTTTTTATTTCATAAAACATAGAAATACATGACACCTAAATAATCATTGAACCGGATCGAATACGATGATGAACATAGATAGCTTCGAATAACTTGATCGTCTTCGTTTATTGTTCGTCATCAAAGACCCCTTTTATAGGGTATATAGATACAATGTAAACCAAACAAATGATCATAATACACTTTCTAACGGCTATATAGCTGTTACCAAGGTACAAAACTCGAAAAAACACAAAAACAAAAAAAACGAAAAAACCTGAACAGGGTATTGGGAAACCCAAACCGGGTATTGAAAAAACCCGGTTCTGGGTTCGGGTTTTATAACAGAAATGCATACCCAACCCCTAACCTATGGGTAGGGTCGGGTTCGGGTATAAAAAACCCGGGTTTTATAATACCCGGTTCCGGGTTTTATTTTCGGGTCCGGGTTCGGGTTTTTTGTGCACCACTACCCATATGTTTGATTTTTGATATCATCAAAATAAACACATTTTACAATGGGCTTGTATGTACCAATAACCTTCCTCATTTTTGTTAAAAGTCAATGAACATGTAAACACTTTGCTAATAATAAGATATTTATGTTGTGAAACATGTTCATAGACATAACTTACATACCTTGAAGCTTGAAGTTTGTTTATTTCTTTTTTTCTCCTTTCTGGCAAGTAAAAAAATGTGATCCACCTTAAAGTATGTTTCATTTTAACTTGTAATATGATCGATTTTAACAAAGTAAAAAAATGTGATCCACCTTAAAGTATGTTTCATTTTAACTTGTAATATTATTGATTTTAACAAGTAAAAAAATGTGATCCATCTTAAAGTATGTTTCATTTTTAACTAGTAATATGCTCGATTTAACATCCACTAAAAGTATGCCTCATTTTGACAAATCATACAAACGTCCTCATTGGATTATTTTTCGTCTTGAATACTGGTTCTACTTGATTCATGCACACACCCTCAAACGATTCACATTCCAAGTGAGATTCTTTCTATCTAAAATAAACGAAATAGATGAAAGAGACATGTTCACAGGAGTACCAGGAGCATGGAAAGCAAGAGTGATTATGGATGTATACCACACACCAAATGAGAGAGATAGGGGTAGAAACTGAAAGAGGCATGATACACCAACAATGTAGCTATAGTTTCACTTCTTTCATGTTTCA
This sequence comes from Helianthus annuus, assembly GCF_002127325.2. Lineage (NCBI taxonomy): Eukaryota > Viridiplantae > Streptophyta > Magnoliopsida > Asterales > Asteraceae > Helianthus > Helianthus annuus. The sequence continues at coordinate 85,817,713 of NC_035435.2, forward strand.
AGTTTGGGCCTCTCTCCTGATGAATGGTCGGTCCCTATGAATTCAAAGACGCCACATGACCACGTTAGAACGGGTCGTGGATAAACCGGTAAACTTCGGAATACCAGGATCTCATGCTTTCACCATGTTCCATTCGGTTACTAAGTCAAAAGTCTGAAATTAAAAGATAATTGAAACATCCTCTTGACTCTTACATGTAACATTAAATATCCCTACTAGATAACTGCGTTGCAATCAAGATAACTCAACTTCATTAACAAGTTTATTTAGAAGATCTTTTACTAAGACATCTTACAGAAGTTGCAAATTACCCACATGAAGATTGCTTTTCCTGAACCCTTGAAATCACCTGCCCATGATAATAAAAATGTTTAGAAAATTCAAATGAGACTACGTGCATAGCGTAGGAAACGTTTAAATTCATGCAAGCAAAGTACCTTGCGGGTTTTTCTACCTTCTCTTTTTTCTTCCACGAGTCTGCAACATAAATAATCCATGCTCATTAATCATGTGATTGTACAAAAAACATATTAAGCCTTTGAGATTCTAAAAAAGACGAGATCGTAAGAAATCTTACCTGTCTTGAAGGAACATCAGGATTAGATGTAGAGATAGGTTCCGACTGATACGGTACACTCACTGGAACCGAAGTGCCACCAACCTAAAGGACAAACGAAACTATATTAGAAACACTGGTATTAGAATTTTGGTTACGGGTGTGTGTGTGTGTGTGGGGGGGGGGGGGTCTTATCTTTCAACTCCCCTCACCTCCTGTAGGGGAGGTGGAGTTCCTAAAGTCCCTAAACTTTTTTTTTTGTTGAAACAGTTTAACTTAATAAAAATTATTTTAATTAAAAATATAAAATAATTGTTTTTTTAAACAACCAATTATTAGTAAATAAAATTTGCTTTGTTGATATAAATATTGAATAAAAAACTAAAAAAAAATTACTTGCTTTGATGTAAAGATGTGATTGGCTTGGTTTAAATGTGTAATACATATGATATACGAAATTATCAATAATTAACTATAATAAAGTACAAATAAATAAAAACTAACAAGGAGATGCGATGGAGAGAGGCCGCTCGGGTTTTTTTGCCCGGCCCCAAACCACATGGGATGGTGTTACCGAGCTCACCGCAAGGTCCCGAGGGGTAGGCCTGTAAACGAACAAAACGTTCATGAACTGTTTGTGAACTTGTTCGGGGGGGGGGGGGGGGAAGTGCATTCATATTCGTTTGTTTAATAAACGAACGAACATGAACACAATTTTTTGTTTATTTAATTAAACGAACGAACATGGACACACCTTTTGTTCATTTATTTATTTTCGTGAATGTCTGTTTACGACTTTATGTTCGTTCATTTATGTTCGTGTTCGTTTATGTGGCATAAGTAGTTATTTTTATATAAATATTAAACATAAAAGGAATTTTCTAAGTACTTATATGAATATAGCTAATTGCTAATTGGGCTTTCTAGTAATAAATGGGTTTTTGTATGGAATTTATCGTAATTAATCACTAATTTATACAAAAATTACTTTATGTTCATTTGTGTTTGTTCAATTATGTCTATTTGTGTTGTTTATCGTTTGTTAAATTATGTTCATTTAAGTTTGTTTGTTTATGTTCCCTTAGGTTCTAAACGAACAAACATAGACGAACACGAACAAAAAAATGTGTTCGATTATATGTTCGTGTTCGGTTTAAAGTTAAATGAACAAACACAAACATGCCTTTGTTTGTTTCGTTTGGTTCATTTACAAGCCTACCCGAGGGTCAAGGGAGTTCCAATCCGTACACCATAATATCGTAAAAAACCACCATACTTTCTTACTTTTTAGAGTTAACTGCCTGGCTTGGTTTAAAAAAGCGGGAAGCGCACAAAAGCGATGAGGCCTAAAACCGATTTTTAAAAAGCGAAGCGCAAAAGCGGTGAGCTTTTCGTACGCAAAGTGATTATATAATTTATTTTATATATCCCATAAGTGTTTAGCATCTACTACCTGATTTAGCTATAATTAAGCTTTATATATGTTTTAAAATGAAAAAAACATAAATATACAACATAAAAAGCCTGGTGTACAACACTCAGAAGCATAGAAACACCCCGTGTACAAAAAGCGCGCGCCTTATGTCGATTTTCACCCTAAAAAGCGCGCCTCAGCTGCGCTTCTTGTACACCCTGCGCCTTATGTCACACAAGGCGATCTACTTTGCGCCTAGGTGCGCTTCGCGCTTTTTTAAACCAAGATGCCTGGTTGGTCCCTATGGTTTGCGAAAATTGCAGACTTGGTCCTAGTGGTTCACTAATTACACACTTGGTCCCGGTGATTGTAATTTTTGCACTCGTGTGGTCCCAATCACTGACATCTGTTAAGTTTTCCAGTTAAGTCTATGTTAAATGACCAAAATACCCTTACTTATTAACAAAACCCACCAAATTATATAAGTTTTCAGTCTCTTCTCAAACAAGCATCACAACCACTTAACACCCACCACCACCATCTCACCTCCACCGCCGATCACCCACCACCACCGTCTCACCTCCGCCACTTCTCACCTCCACCCTCGAACACCAAAACATCCACCAACACTGAAACCCACCAACGAACACCTCCACCACCGAGCAGGCTGCAGGCCACCACCACCGTCGATAACCACCACTGACCACACTAGCCTCCGTCGCCCTTGCTGCTTCACACCGCCACAAGAATCGCCCTCTACCGGAGGACGCCACCGAAAAAACGGATTTGCCGGCTCCGACGATTCACGATTCACCACCATCAAGATTCACCAAGATTCACGATTCACCTCGTCGCCCTTGCTCTGCTTCACACCATCCGATCTATTGTCAGATTTGAATATTCATCGTCGGAGACCTTTTGAAACATTTGCAGGCGTGAAGCCGAGGTTGCAGCTGGCTTTTGACATTCTTTTAGGCATTTAACATTCTTAAAATTTGTAAGAGTTTATGGAATTTAAAAAGGCTTTTTGTTTGTGGATTTTTGATTTTGTGGCTGGAGTTTGGTCTGAAAATGAGAAGGTGGGTGGAGGTTGATAGGTGATGGTAAGTGGAGTTTGGTGGGTGGAGTTTGTTTTTTAATAAGTAAGGGTATTTTGGTCATTTAACATAGACTTAGCTGGAAAACTTAACACATGTTAGTGATAGGGACCACACAAGTGCAAAAATTACAACCACTGGGACCAAGTGTGTAATTAGTGAACCCTTAGGATCAGGTCTGCAATTTTCGCAAACCACAGGGACCAACCAGGCATTTAACTCTACTTTTTATGAAAAAATGTCCCTCCAACTAGTAAAATCTATATGGAAAAATCACTAAATTAATTATTGTATAACAAAGTCCTTCAACTTTTTCTAAAATGTACATACTTTTGATTCTTTTATGAACAATGACTTGTTAACCCTTTAATTAGTTAAAATGTGACTTTTTCTTAGCAAACATGTTGAATATCACTTCATCAAACTTTGATCAATTTAAAAGTTAACAAATCGTTATACTAAAAATATTCACAAGTATGTGCATTTTCGACCACTTTACAACTTTGATTTAAAATTTTATTTTAGTGATTTATACATGTATATTTTTACAAGCTGATATCATAATAAGATAGTATATTGGTTTTGTATAGCATTAATCCTAAAACTTTATACTAACGTTCCAAAACTGATATATATTTGAGAAGAATCACAAACTTACTTCATTATTAAAATTTGTCCCAGGGGAAGCCTTTTGCATGTTAGCCATCATCGACATCATGGCAGACATCTGAGCGGCCATCTGTGAGCACGTTTCCTCCACCGATGCGAGTTTCTGCTTCATTTCAACAACCTCTGCATTCTTCTCACTAACCATCCTTAAAGCCTCCGCCCGAGTAGGAATTTCAGACCCAAAATGAGAAGGGGCAGCGTTTAATCCGAGTAGGGACGCAGAGCCTTTTCTATCAACTCCCATTACACGATCGTACGCGTCATCTTGAGGTTCGTTTTTGTTGATCGTTGATTGTTCCTTGTTGGTTTCCGTTTCACAAAGTTGAGACTGCAATGAAGATTTAAGTGATGAGAAGACACATCATAGAACATAAACAGTTTACACAGATAGTCCCTGTGGTTTTTCAAAATTTTGGATTTAGTCCCTAGCTTTCCAAAAGTACATGGATGGTCCTGGTGGTTTGCACTTTATAACGCATTTAGTCCTCAACTTTTTCCAAAAGTACATGGATGGTCCCTGTGGTTTGCACTTGATAACGCATTTAGTCCCTAACTTGGACCTCTTGAAACCTTTAGATTTGTTGGCAGGGGACTAAATGCGTTACAAAGTGCAAACCACAGGGACCATCCGTGAACTTTTGGAAAGTTAGGGACCAAATCAAAAATTTTGGAAAACCACAGGGACTATCCATGTACTTTAGTTTTATTTGCATAAAATGACAGTTAAGGCTCATACAATTACAGCAGCTGTTTCTTCATTCACGGGCTGACCATTTTTGCGCGTTCGGGTCAATATAAATAGTTCCGCTTTTGAGGGTTCCTTCCCGTCAGGACGTTTTGCTTTCTGTCCAGGTTAAACAGAACAATTCATCTGTGATCCGTCATTCTGCTGGTGCGTGTATAAAAAAATTGTTAACAGAGTAACAAGTATAATGTACCTCCTCTTCACGTATTCTTGCAAAGCTTTTTTTGCCAGAGGTGTGGTTGAACTTTTGCCTTGCGCGGTTGGCTTTATTTTTGGCACTAATACGCTGCAATATTATAAAAATATACATCACTAACAATCAAATTCCAATTTCAAAAACGAAAACTCAACTGAAAACAAACCTGCCATTTTTCAGAGCTCCACTGAGAAACAAGAACCGCCCACTGATCGGGAAGGACCCTCTCATCACGGTCAGCAAGCCGCTCCTCATCAGTCGTGTGAGTATCGTAATGTGTAGCCTTAAGAAGGGACTTGAAATTTCTCCATTTAGTTCCAAGCGACTTCACCACCCAACTTCGACTACACGGGTCAATATCAAACTTTGTCTGTTGCGTATACAATAAATACATTATGTAATTTAACAAAGAGTAAGGTTTGTCTAGTTTTGCGATTTCATCTAAAGGTGTGTTTTTCTGAATCTGGATCCCAAAGGTTTGAAATCTTGCCATTTTCATCCGGCTCGTTAACTCCATCCACTTTTCTCTGTTAAGTCGGGTGTTTTCGTCTTTTTTGTTAACTTAAAGGACAATTCGGTCTTTTTCACTTAAGGACTCACTTGTACAGTATGCTAAATGCTTGTACATAAAGTGAAAAAGATTGAATTGCCCTTCAAGTTAACAAAAAAGGCGAAAAAAACCGACTTAAGGGAGAAAAATGGATGGAGTTAACAAGCCGGATGAAAATGGCTAGATTTCAAACCTTTTGGATCCGGATGCGGAAAAACAAACCTTTGGATGAAAGTCGCAATACTGGCCAAACCTCAGGGACGAAAATGGCATTTTACTCTATAACATATAAAAATTGATTCTCCAAATACCAGAACTTTCTGCCACATGTTCTCCTTGTTCTCTTCGGGGACTTTGCTCCAACTAGAATAAGTAAGCGGAGCCAAGTTCCCGTCACGTGCGGTGAGGCCTAAGAAGCTGGTTAATAGGGATGCCTCACGACCTACAGGCTGCCCCAGATCGTTGGTGATGATTTTTACCCGTCCAGCTGTAGTTAATAATTTAAGGCAACGTGTGGGCCCTCGACCTCGACCTTGGCGCTTCTTTTGAACATTTGTTGCATCTGTTTTTGGCCGGTTATCGTTTAACCAAGTCAGATATATGTTTTAAAACTAAGGTGGTAGGTTAATGAGGAGTACGTACCAGTGGCAGGCTCATCCTGTTCTGAGGAAGACTCTGGTTGACTTAAGCTCTGCTGGGGTTGACCAGCCAGTGTGTTTAGCATGGGGTGATGTTCTGCTACTTGGTTAGAACCAGCATCTTTTTGCTGCAGGCAGGAAGCAATACTGGCAAGTGGACCCAATGGGTAGTCTGTAGAAGAGCATCGCATTTAAATGTATTTCATCAGATTAAAAAAAAAACATACAAACTGAAATAACATGCACGTAGAAGGAAGCGGTTACAAACCTTACTATTTTAAAAGATTAAAACACATTTACGTTCATCAATCTGCTACTTTAATGTAAGGGACTTTCTTAGCACTTAGTAGGCAAAAGCACTATGCAGTTAATGCGGTAAAAAATCGGATATCGGTCAAGGACCGATATTTGAAATATAGGTTATCGCGGTCGGATATGGTAATTTTAATATCATGCAGAATTTATATATCTATATCAATCTAACACTACAATTCAGTACACTCTCCTACCATTAACAAATTAACCTTTTGCAACTTGCAAAACACTAACAATTGTAGCAAGTAGGAACTGATTAAGAATTAAAACACTGACATTTAACATTAGCAATTAACAATTAAGACTTAAAACACTTATAGCAGCAATGAGAAGAAAGACGAATGGTAGAACTAAGAAGAAAGATACCGATATCGAGAAAATCGTGATATATCGGTCAGATATCAGTCAATATCACCGATAATATCAGCATTGATATTTGACACCGATACTTTACCTGAGGACCGACATATCACCGATATTAACTGCATACCAAAAGCATTTCTATGTATGTACGGTTGCCATTTTATACAGGGGCGGGAGCATATATATATTATTGTATTTTAGGTGATAAGTTTGTCAATTTGGACATGCTGCGTCAGTATTTGCATCTTCATATTATGGTGCATGATGTTCAGTGGCACTCAACCGAGGCCTATGGTTTGGCAGAAACTTACCAGAAACATGAGTAACGGGGCTTCCAGAATGTTCCTCATTATGCATGCTAGGTTCTGTTGAAAGTTGCATGTGTTACTATCCATCATAAAAGAATAATAGTAACAATAATCATAATAAAAAAAACTAATTAGTGCACAAAGTTGCTAAAAATGAGTAGCACGAGTTACGAATGCTTATCTTAAAGGATTACAGGCAATGAGAATGAAAAAAGTTAGGCCCCTACCAACAACAGATGTCGATTGTTCGGTGTGCAATCCCGCTGCTATCCAGTGCTTCATGAAGAATGTCTTGACCCGATTCATGAGCTCCAAAATGTAATCACCCTTCTTATTATATTTGATACAATTATACCAAATATATTGTACATCCTTGAACACATCTACTGAATTCATGTACTTACGACCATTCTTAAGATTGTTGTATATTGTACCAAAATCCATAGGTGTCTTGATAACATCAAAGTAATCCTGGTTCAAGCTCAACCAAATTCACAATTGTAAATCATTATATGATACAAAAAACGAAAATACAATTGTTTAAGTAAAGGCATAGTGTGTAGAGAGAATAAAATTAAAAATGCTAAATTACACTTAGATAATAAACTTACAGGTATATCAAGTTCAACGGGATCTACAGGTCTGTTAAATGGATCCGCTGCATCCAAATTCATCGTCGTTATAATTACCTAAGGTAAAAAAATGGTAACTTTAAGTGTAAAACGCATAATTTTTACAAAAATGTTCAATGTACATTATACATATGAATATCATGAGCCATACTGTTAATGCGGCATTTAATTCCTGCTCCTTGTATTCAATGTTTTGATTTAGTGGGCTTTTATTTCCCTCAAGAGGTTGCACTGTCGGTCCACTGCTGACTGGAGTATCAATATCAACCAAGCTCCTTGACAGGTTAGCTAGGCCGCCCGGTTCCTGAGAGATTTCTTTAATAATCGAAACAATCATCTCACGTAATGCAGTTGGGTATTTTTCAAGTGAGGTGGCATTTTCATTTGTTCTCTCATTAGATAAAGATTTATCAACAGGTGGGGCGCTCATGTTAGTTTCAGGTTCTCCTGCTTCATCATTCATCACATCATTAAGAAGTTTATTTTTCCTCGCGGTTGTTTTACGTTTCTGCCCCCCAATTGCACGTTTTCGCTTCATTGTTATATGTCTTGCGATTCTGAATAAGCCAAAATTTTCATTAGCTCGTGACATAGACAAGATCAGGCTAATGTTATTCCGTTTTTCTTATTCAAATAGTAACTTACAACAGGGGAGGCTAAATGAATATCATAAGCATGATAAACATATCATATAAGATAATATGTAGCTAATTTGTTTCAAAACCATATCAATAGGGCTACAAACGAACCAAACAAACACGAACAAGACCTTGTCCGTGTTCGTTTGTTAAGAAATATGTGTGTTCACAAACTATTTATAAACACTTACCGAATGAGATTTTATGTTCGTGTTTGTTTGTTAAGGAAACGAACTTGTTCGTGTTCGTTTGTGTTTGTTTGTTAATTTTAGGCAACGAACGAAAACAAACGATGAACACAAATGAACACAAACTAATGTTAATGAACATAAATGGAAACAAATGAACACAAACAGGCATTCATGAACAGAATATATAATACATTGTCACTTATTAAATATTTTATTTGTCGGAATTTTGAATTATTTAAATAAATTATAAAAAATAAAAACACTAATGAACAATCGAACACAAACAAACACGTTATCGAACGTTCACGAACATAAACAAACGAACGTGACCTCTGTTCATGTCCGTTCATTTAACTAAACGAACGGAATTTTTTGTTCGTGATCGTTTGTTTAATAAATGAACGAACACAAACGAACTTCCCGCCGAACGGTTCACGAACTGTTCGCCGAACGTTTGGTTCCCCCTACATATCAAGCTGATAACTTATAGCTTGCAAACTAGATTACTATTACTCTTTAGCAATCGATCAGTTGCAATGAACACTAACAAGAATAAATGCAACTAAGGCACACATACATGATACACTGAGCCTCAATCTGTGTCAACAAAATCAATCATCATGACAGTTCCTCAAGAGGCCTGCAGGAGGTCACAGGCATCGGTTCTGAAACCGAAAATCACATGACTACACTATATCAAAAATCGTCTAAGCTACCGGACAAACAGTCATCAAAATTCAAAAGATAATCATACTCCTAACACAATTAAAACTGATTCCAGCTCGTCACAATTTAATGCAGCAACCAATCACAAACGCTGAATTGTCTCAGCGATCGTAAACAATCTACCAGTGATTCATGATGTAAATGATAAACCCTAGGCGAATCGAAGCGTACAAGTAAAGGAGTGAAGTGTATATACCTGTGCTAGGGTTTTCACGGCGACTTCAGGAAGATGTCAAGAAATGAATAAAAGTAGGTATCGTCAATAATAATAATGGAGTGCTTTTCGCTACACCCCTTTCAATTGTCCACCTTTGCTGACGCCTATCAGACTACACGGAGTGGGCGATTTTTAACTGAACCGGTTTTTTTTTTATTGAAAAAAAGACAGTTTTTTTAAATAACCGGTTCGATTAAAAAAAACCGGTTTTATATGGTGGGAACCCAAACTGGTCTACTCGATTCGGTTCGGTTAAAAACCAGTTTTGGCAAAAAAACGGTTTTTTATCCGGTTAACCGGTTAGAAAGATCAAACATACTAACCTATATACAAACTGGTGGTTCGGTTCGGATAGAAACCGGTTATTAAAAAATCGATTAAAAAACGGTTTCAGTTTTCTTTTCAGTTTCAATTCTAAAACCGGTTTTTTGTACACCTCTACAAAGTCACGTCAGCACGTGTGAGAAAAATTAGGCTTCGTGATTGTAATGACCATAGAGTCAATAATCGGCTACTTTGTACATAACAGTGAGGTGGTGTTTGTTTTTCCAGACAAAAACTGTCTACAGTCTGATTTCAGCTGATTTTATATCTGCAACTGAAGATATGATCTAAAGGTCTGCAAGCTGAAAATATAATACTGTTTGTTTTATAAACTGGATATCGTCTGTATAAGCTGAAAATTATTTAACTATCATACTTATCATAGTTGATAAAAGTCATTTAACATTCAAGTTACATAAAAAAACCATAATAGCACCAAGTATCAATAACCTAAAAAATAGTAAAATAAACTCAAAGTACATTGTTTTGCATTAATTCTTGTGCTATTTGATCTCGAAGTTGACTCATAAATTCACGGTCCGCTGAACTTCCATGTCGTGGTACTTCTTCTTCTCTATTTTCACCACCATCTTGTACATGTTCATCTCCATCTTGAAGGTGTACATTTGGGTGATCATATTCATCAAAAAGATCATCGCTTAAACCCTCTTTCCGTATAAAATTATGAAGCGCAAAACATGCAACGGTAATAGTTCATTGCGTAACCAACGAAAAGGGAGCCATTTTCTTTAATATTGGAAAACGTGCTTTTAATACACCGTACGCACGTTCAATAACATTTCTAAGCTTTGCATGTGCGTGGTTGAATTTTTCCTTGTCGTTTAATGCACGATTTCGACGGAAATCTCCAAGCCAATACCTCACATTTCTATATGGTGCCATAAAGCCTCGAGTGTGTGCATAAGCAGCATCACATAGATAATATTTATCTGAAAAAACAATTCAATCTTCAAACTATATAATATAAAAAATAAAGTTGGAATCATAGATATATACCCGGAGGAGGAAATGGAAATGGTGCATTTGCATTTGTTAAAGATTCGGACAATATTCTAGAATCATGTGCCACTCCTTCCCATCCGGCCACGAGAAATGTAAACATCAAATCCAAACTCTTCCTTAAGTTTCGCTCCTACCCTACCCCAAAACTCTCTACGCAAGCTTTGTCCATTTCTACCTACTCTCCCTATTTCTTCAAGACATGTTTCTAACATGCATTTGATAGCCTCATGCGTCCATTGTTGTCGACCATCATTAGTTTCCATCTAACATTCAATCACAAACAACATACAATCGCAGACATAAAAAACGCAGCCATACTTTACAAAAAACGCAGCCATAAATTACAAAAAAACACAGCCATAATTACAAAAAAAAAAAAAAAAAAAACGCAACCATAACTAACAAAAAACGCAACCATAATTTAGTCAAGCAAGTCGACACAAAAGAGGTATGCCATGCCTTTTATTTGGTTCTATAATAAGTTGTTCTATAATAAGCTGGATGTAATGAAAATAATAGATCCCTTGATGTTCTCAGGTACTTTTATGCCTATATTATTTTCATTACTTGTTTAGAGTTCTGATTCAAGCATGTATTGTTTGATACTCCATTTTCTTCAAATGATACTATTTATAATCTTATACATGTACAAGGAAAAGGAAGTTTGAATGGCGAACATACAGCACCAAACTATCAAACTGTGAACTATACAAAAACGATTCAAACGGAAACTGAAAAGCTCTGCCCATCTGATTGATCTGAACATGTAGAAATAAGGGAAACAAGTATGTACTGTACAAATACGATTCAAACCGAAACCCTAACCCTAGAAAACGATTCAAACCGAAACCCTAACCCTAGAAAACCGCAAACAATTGGAACAAATTAAACGATTCGATAGATGATAAGACGAACCGGTGGAAGTTCGATCGGTGATGGTGGGAGGCGGCGATCTGTGGCGGCGGGAGGAGAAGTGAAGGAGTCTTTTGGGAGCGTGATATGTGAAGATCTGATGGTTTGTGAAGATATTAGATATGTGCTTTTTTTAAAGCTAAAAAAAGCCCTTTTCAGATCTTCTTTAAAAAAAAAAAAACAGTCTTTAAGCCCTTATGTCTGGCCGCCTGCAGACATAAGCTCCTTGAAGACATTTTAAGCAAAAACAAACGGCCCCTTAATGTTTTTCGTTTCTGCATCTTTGGCATCAAAAGCGATTCCTCTATTTTGGGCATGCAACCCTTATCAGGAACTCTACCGCCTTAATCTGATCTAGACATTACTCTTGATATATCCTAGTTTGAGCGTATTCTCATCAACGTTAGGACTTGTGTTTAACACTTGATTCCTGATTCTCTAGAACAACCTGATCTTAAGATTCAATTTTCTAGTATTATTACTGAATCCAATCGATATCGGTTACGCCTATGAAAAACCCTATACACTATCCTACACGAACGGTTTCCTCCAAATTTCGGGACGGAATTCCCAAAAGTAGGGGAGACTGTAACATCTACCCAAAACGAGTCTCAGAAAAACTTAAGTCATTTTGCAAACCGGATCCTAAACGAATTAAATAAAAATGAGAAAACTTTATTAATTATTATTCAAAAAATAATACGCGTAACATTAAATATATATATGGGTTTAGTATATTGATTTTATAAATAATATATATTAGTATCGGTTAGTCCCATTGGAAATTGTATACTAATAATAGATAAACTCAATGAATAGTAGATTTGTTTTATTAATTTTTTTTATTTTTATGTGTTATTTAGTGGTTTTTTACATGTGTTATGTGGTTTGGGATGACAATCAAACCCGAACCCGCTGGGTAAACCCGAAACCCGCCACATTTGGGACGGGTTTGGGGTCGGTTAATCGGGTTTGGGACGGGTTTGGTAATAGTTTTTATGTATTTCGCGGTCTTGGGATTTAGTGATATACCCGTTTACCCGACCCAATTACCCGATAATGTGTACCCGTTTACCCGATTTTATACCTGATATAATTCCTTTTATATTATTAAATATGTATATATACGATACATCCATTTTTTACACATATAGGTATTCTATTCCGTATACATTGTAATTATTTGATATATATTTTTATAATGACAATATAAAATGTAACCGGTTAGTAGTTACCCGATAGATACCCAATGGGTTTTGAGATGGGTATACCCAACGAGTAATCTTTTTAAATTAACGGGTTTAGCCGAAACCCGCGAGTATACCCGATACCCGATGGGTATTTACCCGCTAGAAACCCGATGGGTTTTGGGACGAGTTTGGGACAAGCTTATCTAACCGGGTTTGGGATTATCTAAACTCGTCCCAAACCCGTCCCAAACCCGCCCCATTGCCATACCTATATGTGGTTCTTTTATATATCTTATGTAACTTGCGTTTGTTTTTTATCGATGTAATTCACGTACTAGTATTTTTTGATCATATCAAGATTTTTTCTCTATGGGTTGCTGTAACGAGTGTAGGTGACGTAACAAAACAAAACAATACCGATCAAATTCCCGCCGTGTTGATATATTTTTGGTCATATCATGATTTTTTTTCTCTATTGGTTGCTATAACGAGTGTCAGTACCGTAATTAAACGAACTGATACCCACCCACCGCGCAACGCGCGGATTTAATAACACTAGTTAGTTTCAATGATAAGCTTGTAATATTTGCCATAAGGAATAGGTTGGTGAACAATGGGCTATATATGAGAGAACTTGAGGGCCGTTGCACTTGAAAGAAAGAAAGAAAATGTACGGCTAAAACTAGTCTCTTAACTTCCTTAAGATAGATATATTTAATCTCTTAGTTTGTAAGATAGAATATTACAATTCCATTAACAAAATTCAAATCAGTGTTTGATTATACATTATACATTATACAATAAAAATTTAAAACGGAATGAACAGTATCATTCCAAATTTTTTTTTTATTTTTTTTTATTATGTGATTTTTTATATATCGAGCATTACCTTATATTCATTTATTAGACTATGAGGTATGGGGCGAGGGTTGAGGCGTGGTTTGGGTACAAATGCCCAAGTCACCACCCCGGGTGGGTTTGGGTTTCGACGTGGCCCCTTAGGCGGGAGTTTCAGCCCGGGCGTTGGGCATGCCTAGCGGTCCTCCGTGGCCGGCTCTCATTGGCTGGGTTGGCTAGGCCATAGCGGCTAGGTTTAAATTTTAAAAAATAATCGTTTGGCTTTGGGTACAAATGCCCAAGTCACCACCCCGGGTGGGTTTGGGTTTCGGCGTGGCCTATTGGGCGAGAGTTTCAGCCCGGGCGTTGGGCATGCCTAGCGGTCCTCCGTGGCCGGCTCTCATTGGCTGGGTTGGCTAGGCCATAGCGGCTAGGTTTAAATTTTAAAAAATAACCGTTTGGCTTGGCCAAACGGTTCACCCAAGTCACTATAAACCCCCCCAACCCCACCGCCTGTCCACATCGCTACCCTAACCCTTCACTCCACCTACCCGAACCCGCTAGCCACACTTGATACCGGCACAACGCGATGAAGGGCCGCCAACCCGGTGAGACCCGTTACTGGCCGGAAGCTTTCGCTAGCTACCGGCACAACGTGGGGAACGACCGGCACAATTTAAACACGTGCCAACACAAGTGGCGCGAGCTACGACCGAAGCTCGACCGTTTTAAAGCCTGCTACGATAGCGTCCCGGGTGGTGATATAAGTCACGAAAACCGGGTGGCGGTGGCCAACATCGAGTTCCGGGGCAAGGAGCGGAAGCCGTTTGACAAGCTCGCCCTGTTCGAAATCTACCTAACGCTTTAGGCTTTTTTATTCTTAACCGACCCAACACGTCACTCACCAGCGGGAAGGCTCAAAGTCCACGTGTCAACCCATGCCCCAAACATGAATCCTGTAATTTTTACAGTGATTAAGTGGTGAAACAAGAGTTAGGGTCTATGTTCAGTCTTTGAAAAAAATGAAACAGTTAAAAGAAAAGTTGCAGGATGATGTCGGTCGAAAACATCAATGCCTTGCACGCAACGCGCGTCATTGAAAAACACTAGTTTAAGAAAAATAATACACTTTATGAAAGTTATTTTTATAACACTAGTTATACAATAAAACAAGTAACAAAGTTAAAAGTAATTGTTAAATAGAGAGTTGATTCACTATACTTTAATTGAGACATTTCATTACTAACTAATCAAGAATTAATCCCAATTTATGGCACAATTTACACCATTAAAGTATACATGAACATGAAAGGATTTGTGAACAATTTGTTAATCTTAAACTACAAGATTGATATCAAACAAATTCTCTAACATTTCCACAACATTTCCTAGCTTCTAATCTTTTCCACAATCATCCATATCTGCGAGCTCAAGTGAAGAACAATATTAGGGCTCGAAACTTCATCTCTTGATTTCTCCTTCAATTCTCAACAAATTAGGTAATTTTTGAGCCTATTCTATTTAATTTATTATACTCTTCAAAACCCCACTATCATTTCAATCAAATCCAAATTTAGAATATTGTGATCTAAATTTAGAATATTGTGATCCTAGGGTTCTTGAACACTTGAATTTGGGGCTTTTCAATTTAGATTGTGTTTTGATGATATTGGATATGCTAAAATAGATTATGTAATTTTTGAGAGTTATTAGATTTTGTTTGGATTTATTTGTTAATTTATTTAGTCTAGTAAATTCATGCAAAAAAAAAAATACAAGGTAATCAAGATATCATATCCTCAACTTTGAATTCTGATTTTTCAACATATAATTTGAATGTGGCATTTTCATAACCATTGATATATTTAATTTGGTAATTGTTCATAATATGTAGGTAATAGAAATTGTAAAACTAGATATATTACTTTTATAAAATGACTAATCTATTTGATACAAAAACGAATGTTGTGGCTAAAATAGTAAATCCATTTGAATTGTTATAATTTTCTGGTGGAAGGAATTTATTTGTTGGACTACTTAGAATTAGCCTAGAATTAGTAGTCACCAAAATTATAATAATATTTACTTATATATTATGCTAATATTTCTCTATAATATTGTTAGTTAAGAAACTCATATATACTTATGTATGGATTCATAAATGTAATTGGATAATTATTGCTTAGGAATTTGTATAGGTAGTTCAATTGGTTTTGTTTAAAAATTATATAAAGGAATTTAAGACCTAAAAAATATATTTAATTTCTAAATTACTACTCATTGAAATATTAAATTCTAATCAAAGCTTCATTTATATATATATATATATATATATATATAGGGAAAGATAAATCGAAAACCCATGTGAGTTGAGAAAACCCAAATAAACCCTATGTAACATTTTTATTTTTTTCTAAAAAAAATAGGGAATGTAATATAAATGTACACGGACCTATTTATGAAAAAAATGTAAAAAACGCTTACTAGTTTTTTTTTTAAAAAAATGTTGAAAATTTGTATGTTACATTTTTTTGGGCATAGATATTATGTAACCTGAAATTTGTAACATTTTTTTAAAAAAAAAACTACTCGGTGTTTTTTTGTGTTTCTTTTTTAAAAATGTTCAAATATATGTATATTACATTTCCTATTTTTTTTAAATGTTTCTTGAGTTTACATGGGTTTTTACAAAGGTTTTCTAAGTTTTCTCAACTCAAGTGGGTTTTCGATTTATCCTTCCCCTATATATATATATATATATATATATATATATATATATATATATATATATATATTATATATATGGGGGCTGCTAGAATGAGAACCACCCCGAGTTGTAAGAACCGCGAGAACTACACCCCACGGAGCGCCGTTCGCCATGATTTTTTTTTACAAGTAGATGTGTGTATTATAAACACAGCCGTAAAAAATCATGGCGAACGGCGCTCCGTGGGGTGTAGTTTTTTACACCACAAGTTTGGTGTTTTTTAATTTTTTTTCTTTTTTCTTTTTTTTTTCACCAAACTTGTGGTGTAAAAAACTACACCCCACGGAGCGCCGTTCGCCATGATTTTTTACGGCTGTGTTTATAATATACACATCTACTTGTAAAAAAAAAATCATGGCGAACGGCGCTCCGTGGGGTGTAGTTCTCGCGGTTCTTACAACTCGAGGTGGTTCTCATTCTAGCGGCTCCCTATTATTTATATATATATATATATATGACCTACCTTAATGCGTATTTATGTCCTACCTTAATGTATATATATTTTCCTAGACATGTTTTGGACTTTTATAATTTCAATTAGGAGGTAGTATATTTAATTAGTAGCATTGCTACAAATTCATTATTTCTAAAGTTCAAGACTTACAAATGTAATAATTTAATTCATGTTATTAATCCTTGGAATAAGAATACTAATCAAAGTTTCTTTTATATATATAAAATTCATTATATTTGTATAAATATTATAGGAGAAAGAAATTTTACATATAATATATTTTTTTATATACAAAAATTCCCAAAATTAAGAACCCAGATCACTAGACCCATATTTTCATTCCGTTTATTTAGAACATATGATATATCTATTTTAGGGTGATTTGGTCATTTGTTTTACCTCGTGTACTCGTACGGTAATTCTCGTGTTATTATGTGAACGTCTTATATGTATTCTATTATTCTATATGCTATCTGATATCAAGTCTATTACATGCTATTGTGTCTAATGGATCCACGACTGACTAGGTTCCCCATGGCCATGTGTTGTAGCCTAATATTGCCAACAGTATTAGACTCGCTCTTCGGAGCTTGAGACTAATGAACGCTATTGTCTTGAGTCTTATATTTAATTGGTTTGTGTGATTAATTGATTGTGTGTTCTTGTTTGGTATATTTGGATATAAGGATATGTTGACTATATCGTTGATATGAGACCATTTTCATACTAACCTTGAGGTGCATGTGAAAAATATTTCTTTTAAGAAAAATATAAAACTATTTTCTATAAAATTAGGAAATTGCTCACCAACATATTTGTTGACCCATTCTATTGTGATGCAGGTTTTCAAAGTCGATAAACAAGTGATGAGGACACGTAGCATGGGCCTTAGGAAATTAAACTGAAATCTAATGATATGTCTGTTTTTGAACAATGTATGAATAATTTTGATTATTAAATGTTATGTGACAATTTAAGTGGACATACTTTAAATATCGTGACAATGATTAGTTGTCAAGAGCTATGGGTAATCATCATGCCCCGTACCATTCCGTTGCGGGTCGGGGTGTGATACCGAGATTGAGGGGCCTAGATGGAGAGATTTGGGATCCACTACCGCCACTACCAGAGGAGGAGGATGTATACATGGTCCACGAACCAGTACTCGTTGAGGGAGAATTCTTGGGACCACCACCGGATCACCAACACACCATCACCAGTACCAACACTAGCACGAGCATCATGCTCACCAGGATTGGTCACCTTGCATCCCATCATACCCAGAGTTCTACCAGTAGTTTCAGCAGATGCAGGCGAACCAGAACACTATGCGGGATGAGATGCATGCAGGGTTGTCGTAAATCTTCGGCAACCTCTACAACGCCTTCCTTAACTATTTTGCCACCTTCCATAGTTTCCGTTTAGCAACCCGGGTGGTGAGGATGGGCCACCCATATATAATGCGGCGGGTTCATCTGGAACTCGTCACGATGACGATGAGGATTTGTAGGAGGCGAGGGTGTGTCGTTCGTTGCAGCTGGTGTCTTTATTTCCATAGTTTATTTTGTTTCTTTTGGGGTTTTCAATATTGTTTTTTCTTTAAACCGCTTGGATATGTATTGTGTTTTCAAAACATTTTGCTACTTCATGTTTTATTTTATTTTTAGCTAATGGATAGGGCTATTATTTAACTAATCTTTTGATCGGTTGTGTTTCTTTGTGTTTTGGTTAGTATGACATGTTTTGTAGGAATATGGGGACGCACGCCGAGTTGGGAAGAATGATATCTAAGTCCATGAATCTTCTCCAAGTCTTCTTCAACTCGAGGGGAGTATCATTCTCCTTTTTCACACTATAGTTTAGCTATTAATAAATGCTTAACTAATTTGTGTTTCACATTGAAGACAATGTGATGTTCAAGTGTGGGGAGGGGTTTTAACATGGTTAACTTTGTTTGTCCTCGATTTAAAAAAAAAACTAATATGTGACAAAAAACGGTTAGTTGTTGTTTTTAGAAAGCATCAGATACGATTAAAACTGGCAAGCCAAATCAATTTTGAAAAACATAACTATAAGCGTGACAAACAAATGAATGACTCGCATGCTAAATTTTTACATTTGCACCCATTCCTTCCAATTACATGAGCATATTTTTGAGCCTTTCATTCTTGACATGCTTGTTGTTTTTCGGAACATGAGCTGTGTAAAACAACTGTAAATTTTGAAATTCGAACTAATCGTGTAGTGGAGATAAGATTTTTGATACCCATCATGAGCGTAGGGTTAGAGATAAGAACATGGACCTTTTACCCTCTTGATTTGACTGTTGTCAAATTCTTTTATAACAAACAACCCTGCATTTACTCTTTCATCATTATAATTGCAGAACTTCAAGAGATCAAGGTCAGGTCTCTCTCTCCGTTCTCCTTACTTTTCAACTTTTGCTATTTCGGTGAACTATGTCTTCCAAGAAGAACCTTCGGACCTCCAATGTCCTAGAATTCATCGACCATAAGATCCTTGCTCCTTCCGCAGAGGAACTCTGCACTTTTGATGACCAATGCATTGGGCATCTGGTTACCTCTGAAATCATCCCGAAAAATACCGTCATCCATCTTTTCGATCCCACAACCAAAGCTGATCTCAGCTCTGAAAAATGGGTTTGTTTCCCATTTTACCCTTTCTCGATAGGTTTCACCTTTCCTTTCTCCCCTCTTGTCAATGAGTTCTTTAATAGCTAGCCTACCCACAGGTCATGCCTCTATTGTGGAGGATCTTGTTTACCCTTAATAGACTCAACCATACCCACTCCCTAGACACCACCCTCTCTAAAATCGTCGATGTCCATGAGCTAAGAACCCATGGTACCAGCCGTTTCACGCTCAGGATCAATCCTAGGCAGTACTCTCTCTTTCAAAAACTAAATACAATGAGAAAGACTGGAGAACCAGGTTTTTCTTTGTTCAATGGGACGCCATACCAAACGGCCAATCCCTGCCTCTTCATTGGATCCGGAAGGAAAAGATGCAAGTTCGCGTCCAATTTGCGTTTAATACATATCAAATCGAATAATCAACATGAAAAGCGCTGCAGCGCAGCTAGTTTCCATGTTGTTTGTTCAAGTGGGTGGGCCAGGTTCGAGTCTACCTCCATCCAGTTCCACTCTTTTTATTCTTTCTTATTCCAAGTTTTAAGAGGTGACACTATTAATCCTTGTACTTTACAACTTAATGATTTATTTATATATATATATATATATAACAAAAACTAACGGAACTAACTTATGTTATATATAAAATTAATAGGTTTAAATCCTGAATATAATTAGTGTTCCGCGTTCATCATTAAAATAATTTTAGTTCGTCCGGGATCCGAATTGCAAACTAGGTCGGATCTTTCTAGGACCCGTTTTTTGTCAATGTTACATTCATGTCCTTTGTCTTCTTTATCATAGCCATATTAGAATCCCGGCTTTTTGGCAATGCATTTAGCAGTTGCCTGTTGATGGTTGCATTCGTCATTTGGATATCCACAGTTCTCATCTGAGTCATCAGTTTTACAAACCTTTCAATCTGATTTTCAACCATCTCGACATAGATATAGTTGAACATGCTGAAATTTTGATTCAGAAGATTTCTTCTGCTTTCTTTCATGTCTTTGTTTCCTTCGAAAACTTCCATTAAGGCCTCCCACAGTTCTATAGAAGACTTCATGTTTCTGAAACCTTGGGAGATTTTAGGTGATAGTGCCATGGTTAGATACGAGAGCGCTGATGTATTGCAAAATACATCCATTTATCGTGTATATTTCGTATAATTTTAGTTAGTTTTCGTTTGGTTTTTAGTTAGAATGTGTATACTGCTGATCCATTTTTGTTTACCAGGTCTCAGGTGATAATTGTTGCTGAAAAGGGCGAAAAACGAGCCAAAATATGAAGAAATCGAGTACCAGAATGAGATCGGGAGGTCGAGAGCTGAAAAAGCACAAAATTCAAGAAAAACGGCCTTCTCGCGGGCCACGAGAAGAGAAGGGCAAGCAGGTCGCGGATCGTGAGCAGAGGTTTGACCCGGGTTGACCTAATGGATACGCCGCTGCCCGCGACGTGATGTTGGATGCTGGTCGCGGGTGGTAAGGAGCCATATTTCACAGAATAATTCGTGGTGTTGAGCTGGGAAACCTATATAAACATCTTAAACTTTCAAACCTAAACACCCTACGAATTACAACTTCTTTGGACGGTTTAGAGAGCTTGGAAAGCAAGATTTTGCAAGGTTTTCGAGCTAGGAATCATCGGGTTGAAGCTTGAACGCACAGGATTGAGGATTTACTAGGTTTTTTTCTTCCTGTTTGTCTTACTTTCTAGTTTCCTTCCACTTCATCTATGAATTCTTCGTTTAACCTTTGTGATTTGGTTGTTTTGAATATGATTGTTGGCTAAAACCCGAAAACTACCTAGATTGTGATGAACAAATGTTTATTTTGAATTAGATATTTGTTATTTATGGATCTTTTATGTTAAAGAAAAGAACTTGGTTATTGATTCGGTGTGTTTGCGTATCTAAATTTGCTTAATCTTTGTTTCTTGCTTCGCATGGTCTCAGTTGATGTCTATCATATAATAGGATTGTGTTAGATCATTAACTTTGCGTTTATGATTTGTTTGGTTAATCGACCGATATACCATAGAAGCGATATTCAATAATTGAGTAACGCTAGGTGTTCTACTAATCTTAACAATCGAGAGGTGCAAGATTATCGCTAGGTCTAGGTTGGTAAATTGCTAGGTAGGTGCTCATAAGAAGCCCGCCTTAGTTTCCTTACCAATTCTTATCTATTGAGTTGAATCAAGAACCTGTTAGAACGTTTTAAGACCGTTGGTACTTGAGTTTAATAGTTTAGGGCTTGTTTGTAATAGTTTGGTAGTGTAGAGGGGCCAAAATTGCACATTGTGTAAGTTATCCCATCAGGGATGGCGTAATAATGTCCCAACATAATTGTAATTACGCTGAGTAATCAAACATTATATATATACGATGCACCACATCTTAGTATTCCAAGTTTCTTGGACTAAGGTGGTATTTTGTGTTATTCACATGTTTAATCTTTTGATTTCTTGTGCTTAATCTGATATCCAGGCTCTTTGATTGTGTTATACTTTATGGGATTCCAAATCAACATCGGCTGATTCATCTTTGGTCAAGATTCTTCATCTTCTACTTGTTTTTTCTTACTTTTATCACTAAAACACCTAATCAATAGGTGTTTGTGTGGTTGTCAATCATTATCACTATGATCCAAAGCTGATTTGGGACTCACAATTTGGTATCAGAGTCTTTCTGCTCTTGAGTGACTAATATTTTTTAAGATTTGCAAGGTTTTGAAGGTTTTTGAAAGTTTTTCAAAAGTTCTTGGTGCAAATGGCTTGATTTGGCGTGTTTAATGATAAGGTTGTTGTTAATCAGTGTTTAGGTTTGCATTTGCATTTGCATTTGCATTTGCATTTGGGTCATGTTGATACATGACGTGTGCGCGACTACACATATTTTTACAATGAAATTACACACGATTTGGTTTTAAATTTATAAAAGTGATTATTACTTTTACATCAAAACACACACAAAAGAGGCAAGTGTACCCCGTCATGTATGTAGTAAAGTATCGGTAAGAACCAAGTATCGATCCACGGAAATGGGCGGAGAAATAATACTAGACCTTTGTCACTAAATTACCGGTAAAAACATAAGTTGTTTGATTTTAATTAAACTAAAGTAAGCATAAACAAATACTTATAAAACATAGTAGATTTCAAATACTAAAATAGATAAATAGCCTTGCTTAATACACAACCAAAGCATGTCAACTAAGTCGGTTTTGGCACTAGAAGCATTCGGTCGATTTTCCATTTTAAGACAATTAGTATCCCTTTGGGGAATCCTAACATGACAATCATTCGGAAAGCTAAAACGATAAACACACTTTAACCACCTAAATTGTTCTTTAACATACAATTGATAAATGTCTATGAAAATCTCCTAAAAATAAGTTAGTCATCCGTTAGGAGTTTTCTAACCGCACTTAATCATGGAAAGTGACACCGATAAACACAATGCAACCACCGAGACAAGCATAAACTAGATTAAATCACAACCAAGTTCATTTTACAAATCTTGTACATAAATTCACCCAGATAGCAATTTTGGCCTAAACTACTAACTAGGCTAACAAATCATGGCAAGAATTTATAACCACACCATTTAACCCGTTAGAGTCCTTACGTGACGGCAAGCTTTCTTGATTAATAATAATTACATTTTATTAAACCACTAACCATTTCTAGTATCATGGTGCCCACATTTTAACCAAGCTAAACTAGTTAACCAAGTTTAAAGTTTACTAATACATGATTAATTAAGCTTCATTTTTCAACTATCTTAACTAACCAAGTACCAATCATCCAACGCAATTACTTATAATCAAGAAATCAATATCAATAACAAGGTTGCAAACTATAGAAAATACTTCCAAATGTCATTACAAACAAAGATTAACATACTAATGGCTATAATCAAGCAAGGGATTGTCGTGTTTTTGCCCAAAGGCTACAATAATACATAATAATCAATCTTAATGCTTGAAACATAACAAAATTATGGAAAGACTTAAGAATTCAAACCATAAACAAGCATAAGAATGAGAATCCGGATAGAAATGGAGCTTATCGGGACAATGTGACTTGAATCCGGGCGAAAGCTGATGCCTCCGGAGCCTGAAAATCGCCTATGAAGCTCTCCAAAATTCCAGAGTTACGAACAGAATGTTTCTGTTCATTTTTTATATATTTTCGATGTCGCACGGTCGTGCACCGATCGCACGACCGTTCACTTTTTGCATTATTGGAGTTACTGTTCATGACATCAGCAGAGTTGACTGGTCTTCGGTCTCGCACGACCGTTCTTCATATCGCACGACCATGCGTTTCCGGGATCTTGTTGCACGGACTGATGCACTGGTCGTTCATCACCGTGATTTCCTTGAACGTCGGATCCGCACGGGGTGCAATGTATGGCACAACCATGTGTCACCGGAATTGCCTTGCACGCCGTGTTGCACTGGTCGTTCATCACCGGGATGGTCTTGATATCCGGAGATGCACGGTCGTTCCTCAGACCGCACGACCGTTCCTCTTGCCCAGGTCAGTTTTCTAACAGAATGTTCGCAGCTTCGTCGTTTTGTCCGGAAAGTCCTCGTTTTCACTATCATCTTGTCCGGTATGCTGTTTTAGGCCTGTAAACAAAAGTATACTTGATTAAGTATCCGAATGACGATTTTACGGCCGAAAACGCATAAAATGGGGATAAAATGGGGGACTAAAATGTGTGTAAATTAGCGAATATCAAATCTCCCCACACTTGAACCTTGCTTGTCCTCAAGCAAGCTAAACTAAAATGCAATAAAAGATAGAATCAAACAAGAACGATAATTTACACACTATTTTATTGAAAATAACTATAAACGGTTAGCCGGTTTTTCGAAAGACAACATCAAAAGACTCAAACCCAACAAGCATATGCAAATATATAGCGACAACCAAAAAGCCGTGACTTCACATTTAATTGACTCAACATGTTAATCTTCACACAACTCACAAAGTTCACACACACTCGGTTTTATTTATGAACCATACATAAAATGTGTATGTGCAAACACTCAATGCCTCGTCAATGAAATGTGTAATATCATAAGCTTGTCATAAGATCTCGTCTCCACCAACTAACATGCAAAAAAGTGTAAATCAAGAGGTCTTTACGGGTTGTAACGTTAGGCTTGGGCGAAGGGTATGGAAATGGAAATTTAAAGTGGCGAAATGGTTAAAACTCGGTTTTAGCGTTTAACTAGCGACAAACAATACAACTATACATACAAATGCCTTAAAAAGGCGACTATTGCGCAATCGAGCTCATCAACGAAATTTTAACATTTAGGCATTCAAAATTGCTCGATTTTTGTCAACTTCACCCTATTTTAGGGTGTTTTATTTTCTGTTTTTTTTTTAATTTTTTTTACATATAAACTAACGGATTTATAAAATGGATAGTAAACTATAACAAGCGCTAGTTAAACGATTTTTTTTAGCCGAGTTTCAACACTAAAAGGTTTAAAAAATAAAAAGGCTAAATATGGCTAAGTGGGCGATAATATTGGGTAGACAAAGGTAAACGGGAAGGCTCGACATGGTTAATCCTAAAGGGTAATGTAAGGTTTACGGGAAACATAACACAAAGAACAAGGCTAACACAAAGTGATAATCTAGGTGCCTCTATCACTTCTACACAATTCCGCAAGTTCATGGTCTTAACAAGCATTCTAGTGACAAGTTCTAAATTACACATGACATCCGGCTCACTCCTATATCTGAAATGAACAAGTATACAACAATATCAAGGCTCAAATATGCTCACGTAACGGAAGGGATGGGTGAAAGTGTGAAAACTATCATGCAAGTCTTTCTTTGTTTGTCACGCTTTCCGGTTTCCTTTTTCAAAAAAAATATTTTGCTTGTCGAATTTTTATCAAGTCCGAAGCTTTCTAAAACACAACCAACCGGTTTATTTACTAAAATATATATAGAAAACAGATATTTTTGAATGATTTTTCTGGTTTTTTTTTTAGAGGACAAACAAAGTTAACAAATTTAACCCCCTCCCCACACTTGAACTTCGCATTGTCCCCAATGCGAAACCGAAATATAGAGAAAAAGGATAATAGTATTCCCCTCAAGATGATATCTGGTGAAACGAGACTTCCAAAGCTGTGTCTGTCATATGCTTCGGTCCAAGATATGTCGGATCTGCAAGTATGTCACATGTACACCAAAACAGAGCAGTAACAGAATAAACATAAAAAGAAGGAGGTTCATACCTTTGGTCTTCATAGAATGTGTATGAAGTTGATGGCTCGTACTTGGGCTCCTCATAATGGTTGTATGAATTGGATGGTTGATATGAAGTATTATACTGAACCGAGCGTGCGTTACGACAATTAGTGCAATAATTACCTCTATAATCATCCTCATCATAGATGTAGTTGTAACCTCTTGAGTATTGATCCATAAGAATCACTCAACATACCACAACTGAGTCTCGGGACCAGAAAACAAAAATAAGACGGAAACAGAAGCTGGACACGGCCCCGTGTTGAGTGGACACGGCCCCGTGGTCAGGGTCTGTATCTGGGCGTTTTAATTAAAGTTACTGGTCACGTTGAGCACGGGGGCGTGTTCAGTGAGCACGGCCCCGTGTTCAGACTCTGTATCTGGGTATCTACTCTAAAAATATGCAGCACGGGGGCATGTTCAGTGAGCACGGCCCCGTGTTCAGGCTACTGTAAATGCAAACTAAACTAAAATGCAGAAAAATGTGCGCGCGTTTTGAAAAGGTTTTGAAAAACTGATTAGGCCGTCGATTTTAAGCTTTCTTAAAATCCTTGTGTCCCCGGCAACGGCGCCAAAAACTTGATGCGTGTGTAGTGTAATATATTTTAGATGTATATTTTAGCCCCTTTTTACACTTTTAGCCAAGTTTTAAATTTATAAAACACGATAGTTACTAACACTAAACACACATATGGGCAAGTGCACCCATCGTGGACGTAGTATAGTGTTGGTAAGATACCGAGGTCGTCCAAGGACACAAGAGCTTTTAGTACCAGTTTATCCTCAACGTCTAATCAAATCAAAAGGTTAGAAAAATGTTTTAAACTAAGAAAAGTAAAAACTAACTAAATGCTGAAAATAAAAATAAAATAAAAACAGATAGACAAGATGAATCACTTGGATCCGACACGTGTATTAGTATAACCTTTGATTATTTTCGCACTTTTGCACTTGTTTAAGAGATTATCTTAGTTATTGTAGTAGGCCCCTCTTTTGAAGGCGACGTTACCCTCAACCCAGTAGTTTGAGTCAGCAAGGATACAATCCTAAAGGGTCGGATTATTGAAAGATAATGAATTAAGTTATTAATGCAAATTGTGGTAGGCCCCGCTTTTGGCGGCGACGTTACCCTCGGCTAAGTAGTCTGAGTCAGCAGGGATACAGTCCTAAATAGCCGGGTTATAGTATTAATAGTAGTTAACTTATGAGGGGGTCAAAGAGTTTGGATCCCCGCCATCCAATACCTATGGGCATTGAAGGAGATCCTACTAAATTTGACCCAGGTCCCAAGCAGGACCTCTAAACGCTGAACAAGGGCAAGACCCTTACCAAACCGTTCCCTTAACCCCCGACCAGGTAGCCAACATACCTCCATATAGACCGTGGAGATATGAATGGTGAAAATCTTTTATTTTATATAGACAGTAAAATAATGCCAAGACACCACGGACAAACGATAAGGAAAGATCACCTTCAACATAAGTAACAAGTTATTAAAGTCATTAATACAAAACCAAATAAAAAGTGCAAAAGATTAAAAATAAAAAGTATTATACTAAACACTTGTCTTCACCAAGTGATGTAAGAGACTTAGGCAAACATGGCCTTGATTGTCAAGAACTCTTACGATCAATCTTGGATCCCGAGACGACTCACACACTCTATGATGGACAATGGATGATGGTGGTGGATGATGGTGTTATGGTGGTGATGGATGGTGGATGAAGTGTGAGAGAGGTGGTGTGCCAAGGGATGAGAGAGAATGAAGCCAAGCTCCTCTATTTATAGGCTGAACAGAAGGCTGGACACGGCCTCGTGTCCGCTGGACACGGCCCCGTGCCCGTCTGACATTCTCTCTCTTCATTAATTGTAATTGCGAATTACAATTAATGCGCCTGCTGTACTTTCACCACGCCCCCGTGTCCGCTGGACACGGCCCCGTGGTGGGCAATGGAAGCTTCTACTGGTTTGTCTTTTCTGCTGCTTCCTGGGCACGCCCCCGTGTTCGCTGGACACGGGGCGTGTTCAGACTCTGTTTCTTCTCTTTTGCCTTGGGAGGTGCCGTTGAGGGTCCGGGCAGTCTACTTTTGTTCCTTTTCTTGTATTTATGCTAGAATTAGTTGTCTTTTTGCTTCTTTTGTGATTTTGAGCTCATTTAATCCTGAAAATGCAAAAGGAAGACAAAAACACTATTTTTCCAACATTAGTACTCAAAAAGGGTTAGTTTTATGCCTTAATTGATGTGATTTATATGTTGCATATTACACACATCAATATACAAGATTCTTACAAGGGCCAGGGTTTCGATTTGTTTATGAAGAGAACCCTAGAGAATCCTTGAAGAATCGGATGAATCTAACCTAGAAAGCGAAGAAACGGAAAATCTACAAGAAGGAACGTACCGTGCGAAGAGATGGGTGAAACCGTGTGAAGAAACCGTGCGATTTAAGGCGAAATCACTCTGGAACGGTCGGCAGCAGTTAGGGTTCGCGAATGAGGGGAATGGCTGCAGATGGGGGTATTTATATCGCCAAATGACCAAACTGCCCTTGATGAGTCGCACGGGCGTGCGATAGCGAAATATTTCAAACCCTATATGCTGTTGTCGGAGTTGCACCGGGGGTGCGACTCATCGTTCCGGCCAGCCTGCAAACGCACGGTCGTGCGATGCATGGCACGGCCGTGCAACAGCTGCAGATGCGTCTGTTTACTGCAGAATGCAGTTTCAGCAGCCGATTTCGCTGTTTTTCACCATTTTTACCATCCGCAACATGTTTTAACAATATTCCCACGTAGACCCTTCACTCGGCACGTATAAAAACTGTACAAACTAACGGAAACTACCAAACACTCCTAAATTACACTAAAACTAGAAAAACACATAAAAAGACGATACTACCCCTAAAGCGCTTTTGACGCTCTTGCTACATTTTTGATCCGCGAGTCAGTAGTGTAGACTCTCTCCTCCCCACACTTATGATGTGTGCGGGGTTTGGAGCTCGATGACCTCCACCGCCGACTCTATCGGCCCGGCAATGTATAACTTCAAGCGATGCCCATTTACCTTGAAAATAACGCCGTCTGCGTTCTCTATTGCAACAGTCCCATACGGAAATACCTCTTTAACTGTGTATGGGCCTGTCCAACGTGAATGAAGCTTCCCGGGAAATAAGCGCAACCGCGAGTTGTAAAGAAGAACAAGATCGCCCGCTTGGAATTCTTTGTGGTCCTTCAAGCGTTTATCGTGCAATCTCTTCGTGCGCTCCTTGTACAACACGGAGCTTTCATAAGCGTGTTGTCGCAGCTCTTCTAATTCATGAATCTGGAGAAACCGGGCTTCACCTCCGGTTTTTAAGTCCAGATTTGCGGTTTTTAGAGCCCACATCGCTTTATGCTCCAACTCAACCGGTAAATGGCATGCTTTTCCGTAAACAAGCCTAAAGGGAGTAGTCCCAATAGGCGTCTTGTAAGCCACACAGAAAGCCCACAACGCTTCATCAAGCTTATCCGACCAATCCTTGCGGTTTGCACCTACTGACCGCTCAAGGATTCTCTTCAGTCCCCGGTTCGTGAGTTCCACCTGCCCGCTTGTCTGTGGATGATAGGGCGTGGATAAACGGTGATGCACACCGTAACGGGACAAAGCTCTCTCGAGCTGAGTATTGCAAAAATGCGTCCCTCTGTCATTGATAAGCGCTTTTGGAGCGCCAAACCGGGCAAATAAGCTTTTCAAGAATCTCACGACCACCCTGGCATCATTGGTGGGTAAGGCCTGTGCCTCCGCCCACTTTGATACATAGTCAACTGCGACCAGGATGTACTTATTACCTCATGAGGGGGGAAATGGTCCCATGAAGTCTATCCCCCAGATATCAAAGACTTCAGAAACTTGAATCCAGTTCTGAGGCATTTCATCATATGCCGATATATTTGTCGCCCTCTGGCAGGCATCGCACGCTCTAACCCAACTCTGCGCATCACGAAATATAGTCGGCCAATAAAACCCGAAATCTAGCACCTTCTTGGCGGTGAAGTTGGCTCCATGGTGGCCTCCGGTAGGTCCCTCGTGACAATGGCGCAGAATATCGGTCGCCTCCTTCCCTGAAACACACCTCCTAATCACCTGATCAGCACCAACCTGAAACAAGTAAGGGTCATCCCAAATGTAGTGCTTGACATCCGAAAAGAATTTCCTCTTTTGCTGGTGAGTCAACCCTTTAATCAGAATCCCGCAAGCAAGGTAGTTCGCAAAGTCGGCGAACCATGGCGACTCATCGCATATCTCAACACCCATCAAAGACTCGTGTGGGAAATTGTCATTTATGGAATCCCAACGCGCGTCCTTGACGTCTCCATGCTCCAACCGAGATAGATGGTCAGC
The DNA here is from genome assembly GCF_002127325.2 of Helianthus annuus. Lineage (NCBI taxonomy): Eukaryota > Viridiplantae > Streptophyta > Magnoliopsida > Asterales > Asteraceae > Helianthus > Helianthus annuus. The sequence continues at coordinate 85,847,788 of NC_035435.2, forward strand.
CGCTACATTCAACACCCATCAAAGACTCGTGTGGGAAATTGTCATTTATGGAATCCCAACCTTTTTATCTTGAATTTCAATATCGAACTCTTGCAGCAACAAGATCCACCTAATCAGGCGCTGTTTAGCGTCCTGTTTGCTGAAGAGATATCTGATGGCCGCGTGATCAGTATACACAACGGTTTTCGAAAGCACCAAATACGATCTAAATTTGTCAAATGCGAAAACGACCGCCAAGAGCTCTTTTTCTGTCGTGATATAATGCTCCTGAGCGTCGTGAAGAGTCTTGCTCGCATAATAGATCGGGTGAAAGTGCTTTTCTCTCTTTTGTCCAAGAACGGCCCCTATAGCGTAATCACTCGCGTCGCACATAGTTTCAAATGGCAGATTCCAGTCTGGTGCAACTAAAATAGGGGCCTCAATCAACTTTTGCTTGAGAAGGTCAAAGGCTCTCAAGCAATCATCTCTAAATATGAACGGAGCGTCTTTCTCCAACAAACGGGTCATGGGCCTAGCGATCTTTGAAAAATCCTTGATGAATCGCCTATAGAATCCCGCATGACCAAGAAAGCTCCGTATCGCTCTCACATAGGTGGGCGGTGGACGTCGTGAAATGATATCCACTTTGGCTGGGTCGACCTCCATACCAGCACGCGAAATCTTGTGTCCCAGAACTTTGCCCTCCTTCACCATGAAGTGGCACTTTTCCCAGTTTAGGACAAGATTCGTCTCCTCACACCTCTTCAACATCCTTTTCAAATTTTCCAAACAATGATCGAAGGAATCCCCAAATACCGAAAAGTCATCCATGAAAACCTCCATGGAATCCTCGATCATATCATGAAAAATCACAACCATGCACCTCTAGAAAGTCGCTGGTGCATTACACAGCCCAAAAGGCATCCGCCGGTAGGCGAATGTGCCGAAGGGGCAGGTAAAGGTAGTCTTCTCCTGATCCTCAGGAGCAATAGGAATTTGGAAATATCCAGAGAACCCGTCCAAGAAACAGTAATACAACTTCCCCGACAGACGTTCCAACATCTGGTCGATGAATGGAAGCGGGAAGTGATCCTTGCGAGTAGCATCGTTGAGCTTGCGGTAATCAATGCAAACTCGCCACCCAGTGACGGTACGGGTAGGAATTAGCTCATTCCTATCATTTGAAACTACAGTCATACCACCTTTCTTAGGTACAACCTGCACCGGACTCACCCACACAGAGTCATAAATAGGATAAATCATTCCGGCATCCAACAACTTAATCACTTCCTTCTTCACCACGTCTTGCATATTCGGATTTAAACGCCTCTGATGCTGTGCACAGGGTTTGTACTCGTCTTCCATCAGAATCTTGTGAGTACAAAAAGAAGGATTGATGCCCTTGATATCCATGATTTTCCATGCAATGGCTCTTTTATGAAGTCTCAGAACCTCGAGAAGCTGATTTTTCTCGTCCTTTTCCAATGATGCCGATATTATGACCGGTAAGCGACACTCCTCATCCATAAATGCATACTCGAGATGTGGTGGGAGTTCTTTCAACTCCAAAGGCGTCGGATCTTCAACCGAAGGTTCTGCTTCCTCTTCTTTTACATGGCCAATTTCTAGAAACCTCTCCGGACTCTGGGAACCATCGTCACCAATCTGATAGACTGGCTGCTCGAAATCGTGGCCCTCCTGCGTAATGCCAATCAGGTCCCCACACGACAGATGTGTGTCCGAATCAATCTCGTCAACAGTGCCTTGAAAATTAGAGCACACACATGCGTCGACAATGTCGACATAGTAAAGCATGTCATCGTGACTTTGCGGATGCTGCATTGATCTTTTAATATCAAATGTCACGTGCTCATCATTTACCCGGAGCGTGATTTGGCCAGCTGCCACATCAACAATCGTCCTCGCTGTATTGAGGAACGGGCGTCCAAGTATTAAAGGCACTCTTGAATCTTCGTCCATGTCAAGGATAACAAAGTCTACGGGGAAAACAAATTTATTGATTTTTACAAGCATGTTTTCCACAAATCCACGCGGATACTTTATTGAGCGTCTGCCAACCGAATGCTCATTCTAGTGGGTGACGGCTCACCCAGATCCAGCTTAGTAAAAACCTTATATGGCATAAGGTTGATACTCGTTCCCAAGTTAGCCAATGCATGGCTAACAGACATGTTTCCAATCAAACACGGGAGCGTAAAACTACCCGGATCTCCCATTTTGTGGGCAGACGGTTTTGAAGAACGGCGGAACAAGTTTCATTCATCACCATACATGATATATCCTTGAGCTTCTGTTTATTCGAGAGGATATCCTTTAGGAATTTCGCATACTTTGGCATCTGGGCCAAGGCTTCAACAAACGGTATATTAATGTGTAGTTGCTTAAACAACTCAAGGAACTTACCGTATTGCTCTTCGTTCTTCTGTTTCTTCAGCCTGCCTGGATAAGGTACTGGTGGAGTGTAATCTTTGACCGGCTCCTGGACTTGTGCTGTACTTGCTGGGCGTAGCCTGGCTTGCACCTCGTCCGGTGTGTCAGTCGGGACCGCTCCAGTGATCGGTGATGAGTCCGATATGACGGGTCCGGTAGTCTTTCCACTCCTGGTCATGATCGCATTCACATGCCCGCCCGGGTTTGGTTCTGTATTACCCGGAAGACCACCTGGGGGTCTTTTGGACATCATCTGCGCCAGCTGACCAACCTGATTCTCGATATTCTGAATCGAGGCTTTCTGACTCCTCATTTCTCCCTCATTAGCTAGAAAACGATCTTCGCTTTGTTGGTACCGTTTTTCGAAGCTAGAAAGAAGCTGAGCCATCATATCCTCCAGCTTGGAACTAGACTGAGGGGCCTGCTGTTGGGAGCTACTCCTGGTGCCCTGATTCTGGTATGAATATGGACGCTGCTGGTAAGGTTGGTTGTATTGCTAGTACTGCTGACCCTGCTGGGGCGCTGGAGCACGCTGAGTGAACCCCAATGGGTTCTGATTACCTGTATTCGCTCGCCACCCAAAATTTGGGTGATTTCTCCAACCGGGATTATAGGTGTTGCTGTAGGGATTGTTCTGCGGCCTCACCTGATTACCCACAAAATCTACTTCTTCGTGGCCCTCATATACGACTCCCTGAAAGCATGCACCAGGCTCATGTGACACTCCACACTGGTCACATCCCGAACCAGCTTGTGCAATCATCTGGGACTTATCGAATTTCGCTGCAAAAGCCGAGATTTGTGCAGTAATGGCCGTGTAGTCGTCCACCGCGTGTGCCCCTGCGCGAGATGATGATGATGCTGCCCGGCCTCTATCTCCTTCCCGACGCGAGCTGGATTTTAACGCAGCTTTTTCTATAATATCATACGCTTCCGTCGGCGTCTTAGTTCCTAGATCGCCTCCTACGTTCACGTCTAATCGCTCCTGTGTGTTGTAACTGAGCCCCTGATAGAATGCCAAAACCAGCTGTCTTTTGGAGAAGCCATGATGTGGAACATCAATCAACAGATCTTTAAATCTCTCCCAGGCCGCATGCAACGACTCTCCCTCGTCCTGGCGAAAGGAAACAATCCGGTTCCGTAGCTTGTTTGTTTTCTCAGGCGGAAAATATTTCTGCATAAACTGCTCCGCCAACTGATTCCAGGTCCTGATGGACCCGGCTGGAAGTGACATAAGCCAAGCTCTAGCTTTGTCACGCAACGAGAAAGGAAACAACCTCAACCGAATTGCATCCTCTGAAACACCTGTAATCTTGAATGTCGAACAAATAGCAAGAAAAGCAGCGATATGCCTCCCAGGGTCCTCATGCTCACACCCATCAAACTGTACTGAATTCTGCACCATATTAATAATACTAGATCTAATTTCAAAAGTAGGTGCATCTATATTAGGCTGAAGGATACTCGGTTCCAGGCCTGCCCTTCCGGGCTGATTTGTTTCATTCAAAGGTCGGTCGTCGTCCGCCATGACGACTCTCTCCTCGTCCTCTGAGCTTTCGTCTTCAGAAATTATCACCGGCTCGTCAATTGCGTTTGCAATGCGTTGTGCAATGACAAGTGACCTTTCACGCAGCCTTTTACTTCTTCTAAGGTTATGCGCTGGTTCGTCAGTCGGCTCAGCAATAGCGGGCGTGGGAGTTGAGGACATCAACCTGCAAATGAAAATTTGACACAATGAATATTTTATTAATATAATAATGCTGTTTGTTTTTGCTGAAAAGAAACAGAATACATAGAAAAATGGGCTGGAAATTTTATAAAAATTCGAAAATGGGCCCAAAATTTTATAAAAATTAAAATAACTAAAATAATCAAATCGGCTAGTATGAAAATAACTTTTCGGAGCCGAAAACTCAGAGAATAAATGAATAAATAAATCCAGATTAGAACAAACAAATTGAACAAAAGAATCACGAAAATGAATAAATTGAATTAAAAGCAAGAAATATTAACAAATAAATAATCACGAAAATATACACAAATATTAACAAGTATATACACCGATAAGACAATGACTCGGGTCGTTCCTAAAACTCGCCATTTCCCCGGCAGCGGCGCCAAAAACTTGACGTGTGCGCGACTACACATATTTTTACAATGAAATTACACACGATTTGGTTTTAAATTTATAAAAGTGATTATTACTTTTACATCAAAACACACACGAAAGAGGCAAGTGTACCCCGTCATGTATGTAGTAAAGTATCGGTAAGAACCAAGTATCGATCCACGGAAATGGGCGGAGAAATAATACTAGACCTTTGTCACTAAATTACCGGTAAAAACATAAGTTGTTTGATTTTAATTAAACTAAAGTAAGCATAAACAAATACTTATAAAACATAGTAGATTTCAAATACTAAAATAGATAAATAGCCTTGCTTAATACACAACCAAAGCATGTCAACTAAGTCGGTTTTGGCACTAGAAGCATTCGGTCGATTTTCCATTTTAAGACAATTAGTATCCCTTTCGGGAATCCTAACATGACAATCATTCGGAAAGCTAAAACGATAAACACACTTTAACCACCTAAAATTGTTCTTTAACGTGCAATTGATAAATGTCTATGAAAATCTCCTAAAAATAAGTTAGTCATCCGTTAGGAGTTTTCTAACCGCACTTAATCAAGGAAAGCGACACCGATAAACACAATGCAACCACCGAGACAAGCATAAACTAGATTAAATCACAACCAAGTTCATTTTACAAATCTTGTACATAAATTCACCCAGATAGCAATTTTGGCCTAAACTACTAACTAGGCTAACAAATCATGGCAAGATTTTATAACGACACCATTTAACCCGTTAGAGTCCTTATGTGACGGCAAGCTTTCTTGATTAATAATAATTACATTTTATTAAACCACTAACCATTAATTTCTAGTATCATTGTGCCCACATTTTAACCAAGCTAAACTAGTTAACCAAGTTTAAAGTTTACTAATACATGATTAATTAAGCTTCATTTTTCAACTATCTTAACTAACCAAGTACCAATCATCCAACGCAATTACTTATAATCAAGAAATCAATATCAATAACAAGGTTGCAAACTAATCATCAAAGATAATCATAGAAAATACTTCCAAATGTCATTACAAACAAAGATTAACATACTAATGGCTATAATCAAGCAAGGGATTGTTGTGTTTTTGCCCAAAGGCTACAATAATACATAATAATCAATCTTAATGCTTGAAACATAACAAAATTATGGAAAGACTTAAGAATTCAAACCATAAACAAGCATAAGAATGAGAATCCGGATAGAAATGGAGCTTATCGGGACAATGTGGCTTGAATCCGAGCGAAAGCTCATGCCCCCGGAGCCTGAAAATCGCCTGTGAAGCTCTCCAAAATTCCAGAGTTACGAACAGAATGTTTCTGTTCGTTTTTTATATATTTTCGATGTCGCACGGTCGTGCAGCGATCGCACGACTGTTCACTTTTTGCATTATTGGAGTTACTGTTCATGACATCAGCAGAGTTGACTGGTCTTCGGTCTCGCACGGCCGTTCTTCATATCACACGACCATGCGTTTCCGGGATCTTGTTGCACGGACTGATGCACTGGTCGTTCATCACCGGGATTTCCTTGAACGTCGGATCCGCACGGGGTACAATGTATGGCACGACCGTGCGTCACCGGAATTGCCTTGCACGCCGTGTTGCACTGGTCGTTCATCACCGGGATGGTCTTGATATTCGGAGATGCACGGTCGTTCCTCAGACCGCACGACCGTTCCTCTTGCCCAGGTCAGTTTTCTAACAGAATGTTCGCAGCTTCGTCGTTTTGTCCGGAAAATCCTCGTTTTCACTATCATCTTGTCCGGTATGCTGTTTTAGGCCTGTAAACAAAAGTATACTTGATTAAGTATCCGAATGACGGTTTTACGGCCGAAAACGCATAAAATGGGGATAAAATGGGGGACTAAAATGTGTGTAAATAAGCGAATATCAATACAAAATACCATGGTTTTTGGGCTATTTTGATGTGATTAGAGGGTTTTTGTTCATACTAAAGCCCTTCTAGGCGTATTTAACTTTGAAGATATCGTAGATAATTTTGAAGGGTGAGTAACTATATCTACGAAAACCAACGTATTTGGGTGAGTTAGCCTATTTATCCGAAGGCGACTTCGGGGTCAGTGGTATAAATCTCTTGCAATTTTATGATGGTGTTCCGCGTTTGTAGTCAATATCTTTGTGTATGTCTGGTATGTCTGCGTATTTATTATTTTCGCTGGTCCAAGAAACTTGTGACTTAAACCAGCGTAAATGAGATCGAGCGTATTTGACTGATTGGACTAAGAACTGATTGACCTACGTAATTAATAACATAATTAAGCCTAGTAACACTTTCTAGCGTAATTAGCAGCATATTTGTGCCCAGTTCCAGTTAAACCTGCGTAATTAACTTGTTGTTAACAATTTGAAATTAAAACCGAATCAAAATGTCACTTAATCAACTGAACCCAATTGCACAAGCTGAACTTGAAACTGGAACCGCAACCGCAACCCGACCTCTAAAGCTGAAAGGATCAGCCGATTTCGGTATTTGGAAGAACCCAATTAAATCATTCTTTAAGTATACGGACTCTATCAATGGATCTCTGTTACTGGCGAACCTCATGTCCCAATGACAGTTCGTGATGATATTCTTGTAATTAACAATGATCTATTGACCTTTACTGATGAAGATAAGGCATTGATCCAATGTGACTGTCAGGCTCACGCTGCTCTGACAATGGCCTTATCAAATGATGATTGCAACATGTTCGAAGAATACACTACGACAAATGAACTCCGGTTGGCCTTAATTGATTACTATGAAGGAAACGAAGAAATGATTCAGAATAAGAGAGACATGGTTCAGAAAGAATATGATATGTTAAGAAGCACTCCCGGAGAAAGTCTGGCAGACCGCATCAGTCTATTCTTGAACATGATGATGAAAATGAAGAAGGCTAGTAACCCTGTTACTAAACGTGCTACAATCAATAAGCTTTTGGACTCTCTTCCAAAAGAATGGAGCTTGCAATGTATGATGATCAAAAGAGACTTCTTGAATAGTTTGAATCAAGTCACGTTCTTAGATCTGACCAACACTCAAAAATCCTTTGAAATGGATGTTACCAACGAGAAATGAATCAAGTTGGATATTCCCAGAAATCTGTCCAATCTACTACTGCTCCCAAGAACAGGGCATTCCTTTTCCCCCATAACCTCAGGCAGTTCAAACTCACAAGCTGCACATGCATCTTACTTCAATGCTTCTGCAAACTCTGCAAAGGCTCGACACTTTAATGAGAAGGCTACTGTGGTCGGTGATGCTCAAGCTCTCAAGATCTCTACTAAACATGTTGATCTCTTTAACATATTTCTGACCAGCTATTATGAAGCACTTATGTCAGGAGAGCTAAAATGAGACTTCCTTTCCGCTGAAGACATGTATCAGGTAGATCCGGATGATATGGAGGACATGGACTTGAAGTGGCAAATGGCAGTGATCACTCTAAGGTTGAAGAAGTTCCAAGAAAAAAACATGAAAAATGTTATCGCTTGGGAAAGCTGGCTTCGAGAAATCCAAGCTTCAGTGCTACAACTGCAATAATCTAGGGCACTTCAAAAGAGACTGTCCTCTGCTAAAAAATGAAAACACTGAAGCTGCTCTAGCTAGAAGGCCGATTGCTATTGAAGGAAATGACAATGCGGCTCCTAACACTCCAAAGGCTTTGGTAGTGAAAGACTATGATTGGGCCGAGGAGACTATTAGAGCAAAAGTTGAAGTCAACAAAGCTATATTGACAAAGATCTCAACTGGATCGGCTCCATGTCCATAAACTTTCTCAGCAAAAAAATGCAGGTATTCCCAAGGGGTATGAATCTATTGACAAAGGACTGAAAAGCATCGTCAACACGACCAAGCCTGCAACTGACAATGGAAAGGAAGAGGCTGGAAAAGCTGAGCCAAAGGAGAAGTCTCAAGAAGCAAGCAATAGTGTCAAGAAAGAGAAAGAGCATGTTCCTGAAGCAGCAATGAAAGTCGACTCCGACAAAGAGAAGGAAGAAAAGGACTTGGTAAACAACATTCCCTATGAATTCAAAATCAAACTTTGTTCACAACCATGTGTCAATGTCGTGGTTCATTATAAATCTCTCATCCGTGACCTAATCAGAGAAAAGGAAAGAGTTTTGCAATTTAATAAAGAATTAAAACAAAACGAAGCAACATACCAGAGAAAGGTGAACTCAACTTTGGCTGAAATGCAAACTTTAAAAGAATTTGTTTGCAGAAAAGATTTCCTCATAAATGATTTAACTGAAAAACTAGAGAAATCCAAAAATGAAAACAATAAATTGCAAATCATAATTGATAAGTGGAATGTCAGTAAAAAGGCACTGGTCGATATAAAAAACTGCCAACGACCGACATACGTGAAGGATGGTATTGGGTACAAAGATAAGCTTAGAAATGAAAGAAAAATATCTCCTCCTCCTCACAACAAAAACTATGTACTCATGCCCACTTCCCATCCGAATAACGATCTAATCGATAAAGATGATTTGATTGCTCAAAATGTCAATTGTGAAAACGTTAAAATTACTAACGTTTCCAAAAGCAATGCAGGTGTGATTAAGCGTGAGGAGGATGTGTGCGATGAGGGTTGTGGTGGCACGAAAATAGGAATAGGGTATTCAGGCGACATTTATACTACTGTTATCTGGTTCGCCTAGAACTGAGGTAAAACAAACAAGACTTTTATTCGGGATGAATGTAATAATTTAACTAGGATGGATGACTGTATTAAACCTAGCTTAAATATTCGGGATGGCTGTATGAGGCATGTGCCTAAACCTATCCCGTGACCATGAGAATGCAGTGGTTGAATGCTTTGATTTGCAATTTGCTTTTTGTGATGAAAATGTTGTGCGTGAACCTCCTGTATTTGTTCCAGAGTTGAAACAAAATAGATTTGGAAAGTTCCTCACTAAGGAAATTCAAGAATTTGTTCCATCTCATACAAGTATGTCGGAGTCTGACAAGGAGTCAACCGAAGAAAGCTGTAGTGAAGACTCAAGCACAACAACTTCAGAAAGTGGTGAAGGAAGCTCAAGTGAAGATCAAGGATCAGATGCTTCGACAGACAATGAGGACGATGAAGATTGCATAGAAGATGAGAGTTGTCTTGTTGAGAAAATGAAGAAAATCAAAAGTTCAAGCTCAACTGCATCATTGGACAACATCTCATGTAGTTCAAGACTCTCATCACATACATCATCTTCCAACGCATCAACCGCTAGGAGGAAAAAGACACGTTGCATCAATGATTTCATTGTGGTCATTTAGGACACACAGCGAAACATTGCAAAAGCAAGAAATGTTATAAACCATATCAAAATTTTGCTAAAAACATCACAGAACAATTCGATAATTTTAATCGGTCAAAAATTTTGTTAAAACAACTTTTTTTTGGAAAAGAAAAGAAGATATAATCATGATAAATTATAAATTAAACAAGTATGGGTTCCGAAAGCTAACTAACTTGTATTTATATTCTTTGTTTGTTGTTGTATAACAAAATCAAATTCAAAAATGGCTTCGGATGCTAATGGAGTACATCTGGCACGTGGACAGTGGATGCTCTAGGCATATGATGGGTTTAAAGGAACTTCTCAAGAACTTCAGATTCATAGACGGTGATTTCGTCTCTTTCGCCAGCGATGAGAAAGGAGGGAAAATAGATGAACATGGAGATGTTGTCTCGGATGCTATAATTAGGAAGACATTAACTATGTACCAGAATTGTGCTACAATCTTATTAGTGTATCATAAGTCTGTGACAAAGGAATATCTGTGCTTTTCAACGATGTAGAATCTGTGAGGACCATGTTCGGGTCTTGAACGCTCTGACCGGAATCTAAGACCTACTAACAAATGCGGAATCCATGAAAGTAAGTTGAGAAAATCACACAGACACCGTGCAATGATTGTTTCAATCAATTGGAAAGCAAGTACAAGATCCTGGAAACAATCGGACAGAGCTTCGCCTCTGATTGCAAAAGTTGTCTAAACTAGACCCAAGCTCTCCTATTCATAGAAGTAGCCCATCCGCCCGAAACCACTATATGCCCATCCATCCGGATAGGGTATGTGCATCCGCCCGGATGGACTCCATCCGTCCGGATGGACTGTTACATCATACAATCCCTATGTTTCGGTGCGGATTTCATACAAAACAAAATACAGACGAAAGCTATAGACATAGTGCATTCACAGACTCCCCCTTGGATGTAGCTGTAGTCGTCTTCCTGCATAGTCTTTATCAACCCTTCTTGTTGTATCTCCTCCCTCTCAGTTTCCGTTTCCTCTCTTATTCTCTTTGTGCCAGCTTCTCTTTACGCTCGAATCTTCCCTTTGTTATCCACCATTCTCAATACACTTTAATACCATCTAATGACTTCGACCACTTGGGAATCTTTCGTTCCTCCTTTTCAATAGGAGTTTGGTGTGTATCATATTACCCCATTCCCAATTTCCATTTAGCTCTTTCTGCAGCCTCAGTCATTTTCTTATTCATTCTTTCGTTGTGGCATTCTTCTTTTAAGAATTCTTCAAGCTCGAGATCTCTCCATTTAGACTTCCAATAATGGCCTGAATTAATGTCTTTTTCAAAACACACAGCCACCAACTTCTGATATCGCTGTGCTTGTTCTTTGTCTACTTCATAATATATAATCTTGTTGAAGAACAGACATTCAATATCTTTCTTTGAGTAGTTGACAAGCCACATTGGATCGAGCACATGAATATATCTTCAGAATCCAGTCTTCTAGTCTAACAACGTTATCACAGCTTCACATGTTTTTGGATTGAAGACCCACCCTTTGAAATCTTTATAAAAATCTTGTTCCATCTCCTTCAAAGGCATATTCTTCATACACCTTGGACGTCTAACATGTAGTGTGATATCTTTTTCTCCAGTAACAGGGTCAATCTTTATTGTGCATTTGGGTTGATGTGGCTACCACTCTGGAAAGTTCGCTTCAGCCTATTGTTTTATGTATCCCCAAAGCCTTTGTTCATGAAATCTTACTTCTGGACGATGTAGACACTGTTGAAGATTCTATGTTTTCACCAATTCTTTGATATCCCACCAAGGTAGTGTCTTTAGGTCTCTAAGAAACTTGAAGTATTGGACCCCGTATTCTCTTTTGATCGCATATACCTTCAAATCTTCAAGGTAACCCCATGAAAGAATGTCCCCGAGTGACTCATCAGGATGTCTGGTAAAGAACTACAATGGACGTTTGAACTTGCTTTCTTCAACCATTGGTTTAAACCATTTCTTTCGTTCTTCTCGGAGTTCTTCCTTTGAAAGTGTTCTTGGGGGACCATTAGTACTAATCTTTTCAGCGAATTTTCTCCTGAGTTCATCTTCATTGTGAGTTCGAAACAACTTAGCAAATGTAGGAAAGTCAGCATCTTGACCAGAATAATGAAATGGCACTTCATGGTCAGATTCTGAGTCGTCTTTAATCACGAAATCGTCGAAATTGTCCGCATCATCCACCATCTTAAACACATATTCACTGTCTGGAGCCATTGGAATCTCATCTTCAATGTCAAACTTAAAGTTTTCATCATTACCAAAGTTTCCATCGTTGACTCCCTCGTCCAATTCTCTACTAACTCCCTTTCTTCGACATCATTACTTAGATAGATTACTTTAGGAGTATTAGAGAATACCTTATCAAGATCAGCATATGTAGCACCTGATGTTGACTCCCCCTGAGGTTATACTTCTTGTCTTTCTTCGTTCTGAGCATCATCAAAGTAATCACTGAATTTATGACCACCATGTTGTCTCATAATCAGAGCATCACTATCTCCCTCTTGATCATCATCATCATTACCATCATCACTTCCATGATAATCATCTATATCTTTGAACAACTCTTTTGTATCCTCATCCTCATCATCATCACCCCCTTCTTCGTCCTTTTCATCATCTTTCTTTTTCTTACGACGCTTTATTTCATTTCGCCTTTTGGTTTCTGCTTTGCTATATGGAACATCCACTGGCGAACCTACAATGATGAACTGTTGAGCGAGGATAATAGGCATATCAATGTTATCATCAACATTACCTTGTTTATTGCTTTTTTTGGCTTGACGATTCAAGAACTTCTTCAGTAGCTATGCCTTTTCCTTTATCTTTTGCGACATCTGCAGCTTCTTGTGCATCCCTTTGTTGGCTTTCCATCCTCCGAGCCTCAGCTCTTCGGATTCCGATTTCATCATATGCAGCTTGCACATTCAGACCAAGTCTATCTTCGATCACTGCATATAACATCTCGAGCTGCCTTGACTTGTTCTCTTTATCTGCCTTTAAATCTTCCAACTCTTTCTGCATAATCTCGTTTGCTCCACTCAAAGTCGCATTAGAATCATTCAAATCCACATTAGTGGTCAACAACTCATCAATCATTTCATTAAGTGCATTGTTGCCGGCCTGAACATCTTCTATCTTTTCATTCATAGCCAGAATTTCATTCTTGAGTACTACGTTCTCGGCCTTAACTTGTTTAAGATTTTCTTCAGTTGCCTTAAGCTTTTCATCAGTTTCAGCCTTTGCCTTCTTCAATGCATCAACTTCTTTTATAACAGCATCAACTCTCTCATCATTAAAGAATGGTATGTCACCAATGTCATCTAAACGTGTCGGACCAGCACCAAAATTCTCAGGAACCTCTGGAAAGCTAAGATTAGAAATTTGTTGCTATGGTGTAGTAGTTTTCTTCGAGTTGTAACATGAACTTCTGTTTAAACAAGAATTGATTCTTGTATCGGTGAAGTAGGAGGTGTAGCCATGCGAAATTCACTTTGAACCGGAACCTCCACCTCAACACTTTCAACTCATTCGACAGGAATTTGTACAGGAATACCAGATGTATCTTTCATAACTTTCGTTGTAGTCTTCCTAACTTTGATCTTCCTTGAAATTTCACCGCTAGGTTGAGCCTTAGGCTTCATTAATCCTCTACCCTTCTTTAACCTTTCCGCTTCAGCAGCCGAAGGCTCATAAGTAGCGTCTTCATCGTCACTCTTCTTTTTCTTTCTTGAAGGCCCTGCTGTTTTACCTATTTTTACCATTGAAGCCTGTTTTTTGTGCAATCTTCGTAAGATCTATATCGCTCTCAGTTTCACTTGAATCTGTACGAACAACACCTTCTTCAAATGTTTCTTTATCAGTTTCAACATTTTCAGTAACTGTTTCACCACCTGCTTTCTCAGCATTCTTGGTAACTTTAGTAGCATCTTGATCAGCAATAATATTTTCTAACTCTTCCAATGTGATGTTTTGCTGAGACGATCCAACTTCACCTTCAACATTAACATTTCCAGGTTGAACTTCATCAGGCTCATCAACCAAGTGTAGAGTTGATCTCTTCTTCAGTGTTCTTTTTGGAGTTGCTTTTGGTGTTGATGCTTTTGGAGTTGTATGAGTTGGTGTTCTCTTTTTCTTTTTCTTCTTATCCTCAGCTTTGAACCACCACTTTGACCTTTTAGGTTCATACAATTTCATCTTTTCTGTTTCAGATCCCAAATCACTTTTATCATGTCTCCATTTATCATTAGCTGGAGCTTGATAATCAGACTTTGCAATAGCAGCAAACTTCTTTATCAATGGAGGCTCTGTTGGTTGATCTCTGTACACATTCAATCTCCTCAAGGTTTCATTATCCATGTGATCTAATTCCAATTCATCATCATCTTCCTTTGGTAAGTTGGGAATTTGATCATCTAGCAACATCTGGAAACCTTGGATATTGTAGAAATCTCTCGCCTTGAATGTTATCTAACATATAATTGAAAACCATCTAAGAAATGTTGTATGGCCTGTTCAGGATCAAACACGTTATGATGTTCATGACATAATCGACAGACTCATCGTATCCACCCTTCTTGTGACCCAAAGCGTGTACCATAAAGTGAACTAGAAATTTGTACGGCTTTGAGAACTTGGACTTATGATATGCAGTTTCATTTACAAATCCTGTGTACCCCATTCTGAACCACAAACCCTTACACAATCTCTCTGGAACATGTATCGGATCTTCGTCTTTATCATTTAGTTCCAACACTCTTCTGATATCGCCAACAGTGATCTTTACTGCGACGTCTATGTCTTTATCATTTTCATCTTTCATCATCACAACAGAGTGTATCGCTTTATCTTCCTCAACATAGTGTGCAGAATTCCAGAATACTGTGACGTGAGATCTATAACATCTATTCCTGTCAGTCAACGCTTTGCATATTCTACTTTCCTCGATGAACTTCAAAATTTCCACAAACGAACCCATATTTGAAAGTTTTCTGTCTAACGTACAACATATGCTGTGCTTATTGTGGAAATCAGAACTCTTTGCCTGCACATATAATACACTTCATAAAGTATTTCACATAGATCGAGAAAATATAACATTGAAATTTTTCTAACACATGAAACATTATAACTTTCATTTATTATCCGGATGCACAAATCTCCGGATGGGTGATTTCATGGATGGACACTTAAACCTTTTCAGTTTTCCAGATGAACAGGACTCCGAATGGAAATTTTTTACCATTTAACAATCTACTGATGAGCATCAAGCAACATCAAATCTCCTGAGTTTAACAGATGGACTAACAATACATGGAATATTCTAACATATCAAGTCCAATCGTCCGGATGGCCTCATCCAGAACTCCATCCGGATGAACTGTGTTTATCATTCAAAGACCAAAGTTTAATTTTTTGTTAGAAATCATTAAATTGGAAGTTGGGATATATGATTTAAGTACCGATTTAACAATTTCTTGTCTCAATTTCATGATTTGATCACCCAAAAACCCTAGATCTAAGATATTATGCCGATGAACTTTCGAATCGATAAATTGAACAATCTAAACGTTGAAAGTTGAACTCCTACCTTAACCATTGTAGATGTTGTGCAAGCCAACACCCA
Organism: Helianthus annuus; assembly: GCF_002127325.2. Classification (NCBI taxonomy): domain Eukaryota; kingdom Viridiplantae; phylum Streptophyta; class Magnoliopsida; order Asterales; family Asteraceae; genus Helianthus; species Helianthus annuus. Next base: position 85,863,303 of record NC_035435.2, read on the forward strand.
TAGGTAAAATTTTTGGCAGAGTTTTGTTTAGAAATGGTTTGAAAAGTTGAGAGAAGAAGTATGTTTTTCTCTCCGGATAAATGTAGGCAAAGAGCTTACAGTCTCTGGATGGGCTATTTATATCTGAGACCCATCCGTCCGGACGGGTAATAATTCTCCAGATGGACATTGAGTCTTCATTCGACCGGATGGGCTTAACCATTCGTCCGAATGGCCCTTGTTCATTTTCAAAAACTTTTCAATTTATCAAACTTTTCAATTTTATCAGATTTTAACATCCACTGAAGTATCCAGGTCCAAGTTAATGACCCTGGTTACTCGATTTATCAACCAAGTTCAAGTTAATGACCTTGGTTGACCCGATTTACGAACCATTTGACGTTTTGTTCAATTTTTTTCAACTTTTTCAAAAATTACAAGTTTCAAATTAATGAACTTGTTCCACTTTTCAGTTTTCCAACATTTTCGGATTAGCTCCCACCTAGATTGTTCAAGATCTGCTCTGCATCTCAGAATCTGAAGATCCACTTTCCAACACTGGTTTGTCGAAAATAAAGCAGAAATAAAATCTTTTTGTATTTTACAAACTTTTTGTTAAAACACACTGAAAATCTTTTTGAGTTTAATCTGAAACGAAATAACAACAAGCTATTTACAGACATATTTTTGTGAGTTGTGTTAGAGGATCATATTTGCTGCCGACAAGTCACTAGCACCGTTGACCTTTTTTAGAGGATCATATTTTTGTGAGTTGTGTTAGAGGATCATATCAGCTGCCGACAAGTTACTAGCACCGTTGACCTTTTTTAGACTTTAAGTTTTAAACGATTCACTTAGATTGTCAGTATATTGATCCACTTAAATTCTCACACAAAGTTCAACTGATTCGAGATACGAGATTAATGTTTTAAACACTTAACTTATTCGCGTGTCCCACCTCAGAATATACTCCTGTATAAAGATTCCCTAAATTCAGTCTTATAGGTGAATATACTATATTGATATCTGTTCTCTGGGTAATGCGAGGCCTAGAGAGCTCAGTTTAAAACTTCCATTCAGTCAAAGAGATGAAGGCTCGACTTTAGGTGTGTCCCACTTAAGGATCTTCTTTACAACTGCACTTAATTTATATCTTTCGATATTTTCTCAATTTTTATGCAGAGGGAAAGCTTTATTAAAGCACGCAAAGTATTATATGAGGTCTAGGCCATTGCTAATGCAAAATTAGAAGACCAGGTATAATACCCCAGATATCAAACAGTATAAAGACCTAGTATCTCAGAATTATGCAACCTCTCAAACGAGATTTCGGAGGTTATCCATATATCCGAGAGATGTTCCCCACGAAATAAACAAGATATTGTTTTTATGTTTATATCTCGAAATTAATCTACTAAATGTGTAAAAACCTACTGGCATATCATCAATGAGGTCGTTTATCACTTTTAGCTTTCTAATTCTTTAGCGTACTATGACAGTTGGTGTACTATCATTTCCTCTTTTTACACTAACTCTTTTTGTTTTTTCTATGTTTTTTACATTTTTGCATTTTAAATGTTTTTTGTTTTTTTTTACTACAATATTCTCCCCCGAAAATTCAAAACATTTAAAGAAAGTTTGACAAACCAATGCAGATTGCTTCTCAACGTCCTCTGCTTTGCAATCTCCATCAATGCCAACTATTTCTCCCCCTGACGACAAAAGCCACATACTATTTAGTTTCAAAAGATATTTAAAACGTGATTGATCAAATGGTTTTGTGTGTAAGTCAGCTTTCTGTTCGTCGGTGTGGATTTTTTCGATTCTAATCAACTTCTTTTCGTAACAGTCACGAATGAAATGATGTCGACTTTCTATGTGTTTAGTTTTAGCGTGACGAACAGGGTTTTTGTGATGTTAATAGCAGCCTCATTATCTACAAAGATAGGCGAGTTAAGAAATTGCAGACCATAGTCTCTCATCTCCTGTTGAATCCACAACAACCGTGAACAACAACTGCTAGCAGAGACGTACTCAGCTTCACATATAGAGAGAGCGATTGCAGTCTGTTTCTTACACTGCCAAGTTACCAGACGTGTTCCGAAGAACTGGCAGTCGGCCGTTGTAGACTTTGCATTCAGTTTACAAGCACCATAATCTGAATCAGAGGAGCCCTCAAGGTTGAAGTCGGCGTCTTGGGATACCACAAACCTAAGCTCGGAGTTCCTTTCAAGTAACGTAAGATGCGCTTGATGATCATCAGATGAGAAGCTCTTGGACTCGATTGGTAACGCGCCGCGAGGCATGTTGGATACATTATATCAGGTCTCGACGCCTTTAGGTACATGAGCGAGCCAATCATCAACCGGTACAAGGTTTCGTCTACCTTATCCCCCATGGGATCTAGATGAATGCCATGGTTGAGTGCTAATGGGGTAAAAATTGCAGAGGTTCCCGTCATGCTGAATTTCTCCAACACGTCGTGAACATACTTGGTTTGATGAATGAAGATTCCTCCTGGCAGCTGATCAACTTGCAGACCTAGGAAGAACTTCATCTCTCCCATTGAACTCATCTCGAATTTCTGCTTCATGACCTTTTCGAAATCTTTGCAGAGATCGTTGTTTGTAGACCCAAATATAATATCTTCCACATATATTTGCACAATCAGTAGATGACCATCAACTTCCCGTGTAAAGAGAGTTGCATTTACCTTCCCTCGTGTGAAGCCATTCGTCAGCAGGTGCTGAGAGAGTGTCTTATACCAGGCTCTCGGGGCCTGGTGCAACCCGTATAAGGCTTTGTCTAGAAGGTAGACCTTATCCTTGTGGATAGGATCGGTAAAGCCCGGTGGCTGACTAACGTACACCTCTTCTTTCATTTTGCCATATAAGAACGCTGACTTGACATCTAGCTGATACATCTTAAAACCCTTCCAGGATGCAAAAGCGAGAAAGATTCGAATCGCCTCTAGCCGGGCAACAGGGGCATAGACCTCGGTGAAGTCAATACCCTCTTACTGGCTTAAACCTTGACCGACTAAGCGAGCTTTGTTGCGCACAACTACTCCTCTATCATCTCTCTTGCATTTAAATACCCACTTAGTATTTATCTTTCTAGGACCGTAGGGTAAATCAACCAGCTTCCAAACCCCTAGCTTCTCAAATTGACTCAGCTCTTCTTGCATCGCATTGACCCACGTCTCCTCAGTCAGTGCTTCTTTATACGTCTTAGGTTCCACCTGCGAAATAAAGCACCTTAGAGAAAAATCATTTTGCAATGGAGCAATTTTAGAATAAAAACACGAAAAGCCCTGATCAATTTGGTGTCTCGTTCGGACTCTGGTTTGTAACTCTCCAATGATAAACTCCTCGAGGTGATAGGAAAGTGTCCTCGGCATTGCCTCACTAGGAACTATCACCTCGTCCTCCAAATTTGTAACATTCTGCTCCACACTTTGAATGACTTCGTCTGTCTGATCTCCAGTTTGGATCTGCTCCCCCTTAGGTGATCATTGTCTCCTCTGTCAAATGTAGAACTGTCAGATTCAGAACCTTCCGATTCATCGTACACCGTGGCTGGAGAATTCTCAATAGGTTCTTCTTGTTCTATTGTCGGAGTTTGTTGTTCTTCTACTGGAGTGTGACTTGGACCGACTTCATCATCATTGGAACTATGTTGTCTTTAGAAGCCTTAGTCGGAACTTCTTCAAGTTGAGAACACTGATATTGCTGAAATAACTTTACCGTTTCTTCAAACAATGGTTCCTCAGGAAGATGAAACGATACCCACAGCTTCTCAAAATTGAATAACCATGAATCACCATGTTTCTGCGCAGGCATTGTGTACCCCTGGTAATCTACATGTTGAGCCTGAATTACTCGATTGAGACTAGATAGATATACTCGTCTGAGTGGACTAGCATATCCAACAAAGAATCTTTCCAATGATCTAGCACCGAATTTGCCATCAGGATCTATCACCGTGCATGGAGAACGAAACGGTTCAAGATACTTCAGGTTTGGTTTTCGATTGTTGAGTAACTCGAAACATGTTTTTTTTGTGTAGTTTTACTATCGACACTCTGTTCAAGGTATAGCAAGCTGAGGCCACAACTACACTCCAAAAACTCACAGGGAGTTTTGAATCTGCTAACATTGTGCGTGTAGCTTTAATCAGCGTCCGGTTCTTTCTTTCTGCCATCTCGTTTTGTTGCGGGGTATAAGGAGCACTAAACTCTTGCAGAATACCTTTTTCCTCACAGAACTCTGACATTCTGTTGTTCTTAAATTATGTTCCATTGTCGCTACGAATTCGTCGAATAGGCAGCTGGTACAAATTTTCTATCTTTCTGAACAACATCAACAAACTCTAAAATGTTTCATATTTAGATTGCAGAAATAATACCCCAGAGAATCTCGAATAGTCATCCGTCACAACAAGGCAATACAGGTCTCCGGAAATACTCTTCATATTAAGTGGCCCGAAGAGATCCATGTGTAGCCTTTCTAGTGCTTTCGTGATTGAATTCTGAAGCTTCCTTAGGTGTGATTTCTTGGTTTGTTTACCCTTTTTACAACTTATACACTCATCGTGTAACATCCCGTATTTTTTTCTAACACCGTATTATTTAACGAGTAACTAATGGGACTTGCAAGACGTGAGACAAAGTACGGTTTTAGACACGACGGTTTCAGTTTGATGAAACTGGAGGGGGCATCATGTAATTTATGAAACTAGAATTATGACTTTGGGAACAAAAGACCATTTGGAATGAACTCAAGGGACTTGAAGTGTATCTTGTGTGATGTAACAACTTTGGAACTAAGATGAAACATGAATGATAACTGAAGGGGCCTTATGTAAATTGATAATCATCTTCCACCTTATAAACCCTATTGCCGTAACCACCCTACGACACCATAACCTTCACGATGAATCACTCAACGCAAGCGTAGATGACCGCTTGTTGCTATATGCTTGTTGTTAAACAGTTTAGGGTCATCGACGGGTAACGGTGTGCACGCAGTGCGTAGGAACCATGGTGCGGTTTGTTTCGGTTTGGTGTTTTGTTCATGGGTGATCGCTGGTTTGCCTGGCTTTGCGGAAACTCGACAATAGATAATGGGTAATCTTCTTCTCTGATCTCTTAGTTTAATAGAATTTTTCGGCTCGGTTTCGTTGCTATGGCGAACCGTTACGTTGGTCGTGAACCTGGTCACAGTTCGCTTGGGTTGCGATTGTGATCAACTTGTTGACAATGATCATCCTACTCGGCCATAACCGTAAACCTGATCATTGGAGGAGCGGTAACCGAGTATTTTACGGAACGGGTCGGGGATAGACGGACTTGGATTGGTATGGAATTTATGTTTTTGCATGAAAAGGAATACATAGAATTTTGTTGGATCTATTGGAAGGTGATAACAGTATACGACCTCTAAAGCTCATGGTGGTGATTTAATTTTAAAAGATGATTAATTTCAATAGTCTATGCATGCATGCGTGATGGTGTATGGTTATGAGTGGCTTTAATTGAGGTTGTAAAAAGGCCATGATTTGGGTGATGGTTAAGATTCTACGTACATGGGTGTGTTCATAAAATATGAATTAAACAATTAAGAGTATGTCTGAGCATGGCATGAATTGCTGAATAAATATAATGAGGCATGTCATGCACCTTAATTAGTTAAGCATTCTAGCATGGATCTCAATTCTCTCACCTAGATCTTAAAGAATTTAGTTTTCGTATACTGATTGGTTGTTACTATATTATTATATGTGAGGATCTATAGGGTTTTAGTAACCTTATTCGGGTGGCGATAGGTTCGTATTCGAGTACACATTTGCGAGACGCTAGCATGTTGATCGGAAGCTTTGCAACCGGTGAGTTCTAATCCCCTTTTTCTTAAATATTTTCGGGGCTAGCATACATGCTTTTCACATGTTTTCATACATGGTTACGAGTTTTATATATTAACGAGTTTTGTGATTAAAATGTTTTATAAACGTTTTCTCACGAACAATGTTTTTATACGGCGCGGTGATTAATCGGGATTTATTAGTTCTGCATGAGCGAAGGACATTTTATTAGTGATGTCGAGGTCGTATTGGGATGGGGCATGGTAGGTGTCGATATTAAATGCGCGATTTGTGTCGTGATAAATTTTATTTGATAATTCTATCATAGTTTTCGGACCTTAGTGGTAGCGAGATGGTGAATGTAGTAGTTATCGAGTAGTTGGCGTGCTTTTAAAATTATGTGTGTATTTTTTTATGCCTTATGTGAATTAGCATCCTTGAGGTGCTTGATGTCGATTACTCGTGATGGCGGCGTTACCTTCGGGGTGGCGTCAGGTTACGAGATGTGGGTTACTAGTGATGGCGGGGTTACCTTCGGGGTGGCGTAAGGTTACGAGATGTGGGTTACTAGTGATGGCGGCGTTACCTTCGGGGTGGCGTCAGGTCACGAGATGCGGGTTGTTTGTGATGGCGGCGTTACCTTCGGGGTGGCGTCAGGTCACGGGAAACATCACTGAGATGTTTAGATGATTAGCCCTTGTGGCAACGAACCCTTCGGGGTATTATGCGGGTGACGGACTCTTCGGGGTCAAATTAGAGTAGACGAAACCCTAATGAGGGTGCCTTGACGAGGGTAAATGATGATAGCCTACGGGCAACAACCGATGTGTTAGGTTCCCGCCTTATGTGTTCATATGTTTCACGTTAGTTAAATGGTGGGTAAAAGATGATTATTTATGTACTTGATGAATGATGTTAAATGATGTAGGTGACGAATGATGTTCTATTATGCGGTTGTCTAGTGATGTTAAGTTGTGTAGTTGTCAGACGAGATCAAGTTACAATTGAGTTTTTAGGACATTAATTGTTATGTTCTAGATACGAGTCGGTTTGGTTCATGGTCCTATGAATTAAGATGCATTGCGGGTTATCCTTTGGTGTCTGAGTAATCTGATCCATATCGAAAATGATTGCTGGTAGGATTATTAGACCGAGGATATGGGTGGAGTTTTGGGTTACAGGTTGGAGTCATTAAACTTTAAAATGACGTTAATGTATTTTAATAAACGATGATAGTTTTAAAATGATGGGGTTTTGATTTTCAAATAAAGCATTTGGGATGTGTTTTAAATGCTTCAACTAAACTATTAGAACTCATTCAGCGTAGCTGACTTTTGCATGTGTGTTAGATTGTTTTGCAGGTGTGTGATTCGAGTCGGTGTTGCTCTTGGCTAGCAGATGGGATTACTCATTTCTATGGTGGAATGCATTCGATTTGTTAGAAATTAAATAACATTTTGAGTTTTTATTTAATCAAGTACTGTTTTAATTAAAATTTCCGCTGCGTATTTTTGAGAAAAGACTTATTTTTAAATAGTACACTGTGATGTGACCCGACTATAGGGCACCCGGTTTGGGGGCCTTACACATGATCATCCTACTCGGCCATAACCGTAAACCTGATCATGAACGGTGTGGTTTATTTCGGTTTATTTCGGTTTGGTGTTTTGTTCATGGGTGATCGCTGGTTTGCCTGGCTTTGCGGAAACTCGACAATAGATAACAGGTAATCTTCTTCTCTGATCTCTTAGTTTAATAGAATTTTTCGGCTCGGTTTCGTTTCTATGGCGAACCGTTACGTTGGTCGTGAACCTGGTCACAGTTCGCTTGGGTTGCGATTGTGATCAACTTGTTGACAATGATCATCCTACTCGGCCATAACCGTAAACCTGATCATTGGAGGAGCGGTAACCGAGTATTTTACGGAACGGGTCGGGGATAGATGGACTTGGATTGGTATGGAATTTATTTTTTTGCATGAAAAGGAATACATAGAATTGTTGGTGCACTACGTCTGTCGACTACGTCTTATATCGAGTCTAGTTGTGTATAGGTTAGACATGGCACGAAATCCTAGGAATATGTGTTAAACAAGGTTTTGCTTATGTGACATTAGGATGGTTTCGCTTTTGTGTCAAAGGGTAGTTCCGCTTATATGTCAGTGTTGTAGTTCCGCTTATACGTACATGTTCGTATAAGCAAAACCTGGTGAACTATATATAGGTGGTCATTCAAGCTAAACTAAGAAATAGAGTTGTAAGTGTTGTCTTCCGGTGAGCCACGAAGTGCTGCCGAAGTGCTGTCAGAGTCTGTATACGTTATCAAGACCAATACAACAGCAATTAATAGTGAATCTGGCTGAAATCGCATCAAAACATTAGTTTCCGCCTCTTGTTTTGGATAGGAATTCTTCTGATCGACTCAATCAGGGCCGAAAACGATCCTACAAGTGGTATCAGAGCTCAGGAGGGAGAGTTCTTGCCATTTCAGCTGCATTCATTCTGATTTTCTACACTTTCTTCAAAATTTCAAAATTTTCACGGTAAAACCAGCTCAATTTCACACACAGCACTTGGAATCATGTATTAGTAAACCCTTGAAAATTTCAAAGCTAAAATCGATCTAGAACATAGGATTTTTAAGGTTTCGCTCATACGGACTCGTTCAAAAAGTGACGTCATCAGCATATTTTGCTCCAAGGAACAGGGTAGTTTCGCTCTTTTGGACCTATAAACTGAGGTTTCGCTCCAAATTGCTCAGAAGTTTCGCTCTTAGGGTTTCGCTTATCTGAACAAGCAGTGGTTTCGCTCTAAAAAACACTTGAGGTTCCGTTCATAGAACACTTGAGGTTCCGCTCATAGAACAATTCAAGGTTCCGCTTTTCTGGACAACAAGCAGGTTTCGCTTTTAGTGACAAGAAGGTTTAGCTTATTGTGACAAGACTAGTTTCTCTTTTGTGACCATCAAAACTAGTTTCGCTTTTCTGGACACTTTGGTATTTTGCTCCAAGGGTCAATCTTTACCTAAGCTTGAAAATTTGTGAACTTTGGACAATCGAACAATGGACAACGAATTCTATAACGCCTTTGCTAGTCTGATTACAATCACGCAGAATGCTTTACTTGAAAACGAAACCGGAACATCTCAGAAACTGCCCAAACTCATGGATATCGATGATTATAACGTGTGGTCTGAACGGTTTGGAAACTGGGTCGAGGCTTATCACCTAGACGCATGGGAACACACTGAGGAACCATATGTTAGGCCCACGAGGAATAATGCTCAGTTAACACTTAGAGAAATGAGTACGGAGGATAAAAAGAAATACAGGGATGAGAAACTGATGATGAGTCTGCTTCAGCAAGCAATAAAAGAAGATATCCTAATATTGCTTCAACATGATGGAACTGCTTACTCAATCTGGACAGAATTAGAAGCAAAATTTGTTGGAAGTGATGATATGCTCAAGAACAAAATGTCTCTTATGAAGAAAGAATTTGATTTATTCCGTGGTTTGAAATCTGAAAACACCAAGCAAATAATTGATAGATATTATAACTTGGTAAGAAATATGATAAAACTTGGAATTAACAAAGATACTGACGAATTGATTGAAAAACTTGTAGATGCGCTACCACATGAAACATGGGGAACGTTTCTGATGATGCTGAGATCCAACCGAAAAGATTACAAAAATTATGACACTGGGAGATTTCATCAAACACCTGGAAGCTCAAGAGATGGAGCAGAGAAAGATTGCCAGGATGAAGAATTATGATGGAGAACAGGACATCAGCTTATACTACAAGAGTGGTGTTACTGGAACGACAAATCATTCTCCAAAAATTGAAACTGCGTTCAGTGTTAAAGATTCTTTTGAAAAGAAATCATCCCAGGGATCAAGCAGCACAAGATTTTCATCATTCGAAACAAACATTTCTGCAACAAAGAATGGAAGAAGACTTCAATGCAATATTGTATTAAATCTTGAAAGTGATCAAGATTATTCGGAAGAAGTCGCTAAAAATCAAATGTCTTTGTTGGGAATGATATTGGAATCTTATAGTAGTTTTGTGGCCGGAAAGATCGGTAATCCAATGCTTACTAAAGAGGATTACGATCAAATTGATGCCGAGGAAATGGAATTGATGGACATTAAATGGTGCATGGCTAGTGTAATGAGACGAGCTGAGAAGTTTAAACAGATTACAGGCCGAGATGATTTTCGTGATGCAAATGTTTCAACTTTAGGCTTTGATAAATCTAAAGTTACATGTTTTCGTTGCAGGGAAAAGGGGCATTTCAAGAGGGAGTGAAAAAATCGCGAAGCTACTGGTGCCCAGAATCCTTTTGGAAATAACGATTATCACAAAAAGGCGATTTATCATCAAGTCACACCACCAGCACAGCATCAGGCACAAACTACACAAGGGAGAGATGTGATTGATGGGTCAAAAAGAGCATGTCTAGGAAAATATGATAACTTTACCTGGGATAAATATCTTCCATCAAATAGCAAAGTGTGTTTGGTAGAACAAGATGATGAAAAATTGGCTGAAGGTTTTTGTTGGGACAATTTTTGCCCAGATCAAGAACTCATGGCCAAAGAGATGTCCAAAAACACTTCAAATGTTAATGCTTTCATTGCTAATGCTTACGATTTGAAATGTGCCGAAAAGTGAAGAAAAGTAATGGAAGCTGCTGAAGCAAGACGGAGAAAGCTCGAAGAAGAGGAAGAAGAGGAAGAGAGAAAGAGAGATTAAAAGCTGAAGCTGAAGCTGAGAAAAAGAGAAGAGCTGAATTCTTACGATCAAACAGAACAGTCAAAGAGGTTCCTGAATTTGAAGTCAAAATTGATGCTGAACCAGTTAAAGTTCCTGAAAAGTGCATGAACTGTGATTCTTTAATCAAGCAGAACAATGAGTTGCTGCACAATATAAACAGATTGAAAGAATCCTATAATATAATGAACAAAGAAATTAACAAATATACTGATTCAAACGGTGAACAAGCTGTGGTAATGAATACACTGAAGATAGCGTACTTGAGACAGCTTGATGATGCCAATTTTCATATAAAGAAATGTGCTGATCTGGAGTTGAAGTTAGCAACACAAAAGATAGAAACTGAGAAAGTTAAAAAGTTATTAGAAAGTTACTCATGTTCTACTTTTGTTGTTGACAGAATTTATCCGGTTGTGGAGAATTTGAAGACGTTTGAAGAAGAGAAGACGTCCAAAGAAAAGAAATTCGTGACAAAAGATGAAGATAATGTGAAGATTTCTGGTAAGAAATCAAGTGTGGTCTACAATAGATGTCCGCCCCCGGTCGAAAATTGATATTCACCTCGAAATCCAAATTCCGAAAGAGTCGAAAAGGCAATAAACTTACAATGGGAGTCTGGGCCATCGGATAACTTGCTAGAAAATATTGATGTAACATACATGTCATCCGACACTGATCATGAGTCAAAGTTGATAAAAAGTTAGGTCGATCAGGTGTTAGATAAAGATGACAGTGAGGAGTCAAACATGGAGTCCAAACCCGAGTCAAAGTCTGAGTTTGATGCGTCAAAGCCAACAATCAAAAAAGACAAACGGGTTTATGACAAACAATTTTTACTATCAAAATCTAATTTGAATAATGAATCATTCAAAGTGGCATATACTTTGAAAGATTCTGACAAATTATATTCTGATGAGAGTTTTCCAATAAGAAGTGTCAGATTTGAAATGATTCAAAAGGTTTTCAAAATAACAGAAATTAATATTTCTGAAATAAAAGATTTAAATCTTATCGGAAAACCTAAACAATACACTTCAAGAGAACAACAAAGAATTAACAAGAAAATGGGTTACAATTGTGGTTATAGTTTCCAAAAGAAACCAAACCATAATCGTAATTTCAAAAAGAAAGGATTAGGATTTAATCAACCGAAAAACTATAAAAATGAAAAAAAATATATAAACCAAAAACTGTGTTTGTTTCAGGGAAAACGTCAGAGGCTGAAAAAGAACAATCATTCAGAAAGCAGACAAACCAAGAATTCCTTGCCAAGAAGCAAGAAGAGTTGAAGAGGAATGATGTTCCGAAGAAGATTGAAAAGAGAACCTGTTTTCAGTGTAAAACTGTTGGTCATGTTGCTAAGGATTGTCTGAAGACATTCAAACCAAAACAGGAAGTCTCTGGTAAATTGAAAGAGAAAGTCGTCGAGAAAACTGAACTGTTAACCTGAAAGTTTACTGGCTTTGAAAATTCAACTTTTGAAAAAGGAGAATGTTCAAAGAGTGCTTTGAAAAGAAAAGAAAATGTAACAAATAAAAAATGGGTTGTGAAAGGTTCAGGTAACAATCCTGGTGATGAATCTGATTCCACAAAATCAGAGGAGCCACGTGTTGAGAAAAAAGTTGAAAGAAAAGTTCCAACTATGAACGATGAAAATTTTCCACTGTTGCGTGCTGAAAATTTATGAAGAAAGTTGGAAAAGTTGAAATTTCAAATCAATTTTATTCTGGCAAGAAGAAATTTGATGTTGAAAAAACTTTTAATGGAAATGTGAAACACATTTTTGGCAAAATGGTCAATGGTAAGGCCAAAGGTGTTAAAGAATTTTATGCTGCCAAAAGAGGGGTTCACAAGTCCGTTAAAAGTAAAGATGAAGAAAATGTTGTTACACCCAAGGAAGGTCAGGCTTGGGTGGATATATTTTTCAAAGAGTAAAAACCTGACTTGCCGGAGATCCCAAGTTGGTAATCGTGGATCATGAATCGGCATCATTCTTTATCATATTTGTATAATGTGTTTGAGAAGTTTTGCAGGACTTGCCGGAACTCCCAGGTTTGTAAGCGAGGAGTAGGAATTGGCACCTTGAGAATTCAACCAACGGATGGTAATTGGTTGAAAAACAGGTTTGAAATGCTTAAATTGTTAATCTTTCAAGTGATTGTATGTTTGTGATTGATACAAGTGGTTCAGAATTTGAACCAGGTTGATCCTATAAGTGGTTAATCAAGGTCATTAAATTGAACTTGAGTTAACTATCATTCATAAGATTGGTAAACAATGTGATGAAATGACCCCATAATCTACAAGTGGTTGATAAACGAACTTATTTTCCGGAAAAACCATTCTGATTAAAACAAACTTGAGTGTTTTGAAATCATTATGGGAAAATAGTTTGTTGTGAGGGGGAGTTCTGATTGTTTATGCCAAGCGGATGGAGAATTGAAGCGATTCAATATCGGTTGTCATGTTCTGTACAGTTTGTTTTCAATTTCGTTAAATGTTTTTTGAATTTTAGGGGGAGTAAGAAATTTTAGAAAATCCAAAAACATTAGAAAAATTTGAAAAAGCCAAAAACATGATAAAACTGAAAAATGAGTTTTTGTTGCTTAAAAGAGGAAATGATAGTACATCAGTGGACTATCACAGCATGCTAAAGAAATGTAAAGTCAAAATGTGATAAACAATCTTACTGTGGATGTGTCAGCAGGTTTTTACACATTTAGTAAACTGTAACGAGATATAAACCTAAATTCAAACTTGCTTATTATGTGGGTTAACAAAACTGCTTGGATATATAGGTAACCCCTGAAATCTTGTTTGAAAGGTCCTGTATTATGAGATACTAGGTCTTTATACTCAGTGATATCTGGGGTATTATCCCGGGACTGTTGGTGCATGTTTTGTGTCAATAGCTTAATAGTTTGTTTGTTTAGTCTTTGGATATTTTGTATTGGGCTTAGCAGTATTGGTTAGGGAGTTATTTAGTGTTATGGGCTTGGAGAATGGCCTGGCCCAGACCAAAGCCCATATGCAAAGCTTGTCCTATAAATACAAGACTTGGCATTAGGGTTTAGGTTAGCCATTTAGATATATTGAGAGAAAGTTAGAGAAATCTACAAAGATTGGCTGAGAGATTTCTTATGGTCTTGAATTGATTGTAAGCTTGGTGTTGGATAATCAATAGAAGACCGGATTGAAAGTGTATCGTGTTCTTGATTCTTGTTCTACTCGTTTTCTGTGAAATCTGATCTAGAGGATTCCGCACTCTAGGTTGGATCGACGATTCTGTTACGATCCGCAAGCGTTACGGGACTTACAATTGGTATCAGAGCATTCGGCTCTAGTTTTGCTTGGTTCAGAATAGTTTCAGCAGAAATCTGGGTTTTTGGACGAGTTTTTGAAGGCTGTTCTTGAGTTCTATTGCTGATTTCGGATAAAATTCAAGCATTTCGGATCATTTCTGATCAAAAGGCTTGAATTTCGGACCATTTCTGATAAAACTCAAGGATTTCGGATCAATTACGGATCAGAAATCATTCATTTCGAATAAACAGCTTGGATTTCGGACTAATCAGCATCAATTTCAGACAGAAAAGTTGAATTTCGGACCAATTAAGTTTGCATTTCGGATTAAAACAGTGCACTTCGGACCAGATTGTTGCATTTCGGATCAAAAACTGTTCATTTCGGACCAGAGGTGTTCATTTCGGGTAAAGGGTGTTGATTTCGGATTAAGGTTCGATCATTACGGATCATTAAGCCTCATTTCGAATCAGAGTCTTCCATTTCGGACCAGAAGGTGCTGATTACGGACCATTTCGGACCATTACGGACAAAAAAAAAGAACTCTAGAAAATCCCGAAATAGGTTTTTGACATTATATATCGTTGGAATCGTAATTTTGAGACGAATCTAACGGTGTAATTTGGTAAAAACAGATTTCAGAAAATTTTTGTACGGTTTTATCAGTTCGCTTACGGTAAAAGCTCAACAAGGACCAGTAGAGAAGTTAGATTTGATTTTGACACAGGTTACCAAAATTCATTTAAACTTTTACGCTGCGAAATGGCTAAGAAGGATAATGGAAGTGAGGTTGCTAAGAACTGTCCAAAGCTTGCAAATGTCAAAGAATATGCTGAGTGGAAAGAGAAGTTTGAGGCATTTGTGAAGAGTGAAGATACAAGAATGTGGAGCTGTATGATTGTTGGATATGTTGCTCCCACACGTCGTGTTGAAGGAAGAGTTAAAGTGATTTCTTATGAGAAGATGGATGAATCTGAGAAACAACTGGTTGATGCTGAGAAGAAAGCTTTCGCAGCAATAAAGATGTCCTTGCCTGAGGGTGTTAAACATACTTTCAAGTCGTATGGGACTTCTAGAGAGCTGTGGGAAGCTTTGGAAAAACGTTATCAGATCTCGTCAAAAGTGAATACTTGTGATCAAGCATTGGTTGCTGAGTTTGCAGCTGTGAAGATAGGAGAAGTAGCTGCTGAGGTTGAAAATATGAAAGCTGATAAGGAAACTGCTGAGAAGAAGGATGCAGAAGTTTCAAAGGGCTTGAAAGATGTGAATGAACTTGCAACAGAGGTGAAGGTAACATCAGAACATGTAAGTCATACATGTCTTAATTGCACTGAACTACAGGGTAAAGTTGACAGACTATCGGAGCAAAACAAAATTCAGTTAGCTGAATTGCAAAAATTAAAAGAGTCAAATGTTCTTTTGATTAAACGAGAGTCAGATTGTTTAAATAAACTCAAATCAACTGAACAGGAAATTAGCAGTCTAACAAGCAAAGTCAATGAACTGTTACAGGTCATTGATTTGGCTCGTGAAACTGTGAAAGAAAAGACTAACGAGCTTTTAGAAAAGTGCACAGAATTGGCTGATGCACAAGCCAAAATTGTAGAACTTCAGGGGAAGTTACACAATTTTGGGAATTCTTCGTTAGTCAGAACTCAAATTCAAAAGGGTTTAAAAAAGAGTAATGATAAAACAGGGGTGGGGTATACTAAAGCCTCATCTTCTGGAAATCAAGAATACTCATTTTTACCAACTGAAGATGAGCTAGCTGATTTTGTTGCCACTACACAAGTAGTAGTGGATCCGATAGCCGTGGACTTGCCAAATAGTCCAGTTTCTTTGAAAGAATCTGTTGGGTCTAACAGTACACCTCATAAAGTGGATGAGGATACTGAAGACAAAAAGGTTAAAACATTTAAAAAGGGATCAAACAAAAAGAAAAGTTATAAGAAGAGATCCTGTTTTAAATGTCACAACAAAGGGCATGTGGCGAGTTGTTGTCCTTTGAAGAAAGGTAAGCAAAAGGTTGATGAGGTTAAGGATGGGAATCAGATTGGGTCAAGCAACAATGTAAAAACTAGTTGTCAAGCCAAGAAACCTGAATCTCAATCTAAACCCTCAACTTCGAAAAGATTTGATAAACCAAGAAGTATTTCTCCACAATTTAGTCATTTTAATGGTAAATCAAATCGGTTTCAAAGTCAAAATAGAAATTTTGGATATCAAAATCGATACCAAACTACTGGTAATCGAAATTTTCAACAAAGAAACGAACATAGGGGCTTTAGTAACTCAAATGTTCAACAAAGTCCAAAATTTTTTCAAAATCAATGGTATGAGAATGGGAGAAGAAGGTATCAAGGTAATAATTTTCAAAGGTCGGGAAATACGAGAGTTTATTGGAACTCTCGCAATCAAAGACCTAGTGGAAATTATCAATCTTGTTCAACAATGGGTAAGCAATCCAAGACTCCATTGGGGAGTGATGGATATTGGATGGATGTTCCTGTATTGGATGAATACGGAAAACCCAAGACCATCAGGGCTTGGGTTCTCAAAACTAACTGAGTTGTTGAGTGAATGCAGGATGACCAAGAAGGACTGTTGATGTGTTCGACAGTGGTTATTCCTGTACAGCATCTGAGGTGAATAGTCAGTTAACATGGGTAATGAACTATTTACTTTTGTGATTGTTTTGATGTGTTAAAAGTGAAAAACTTTTGTCAGATTTATAGTGGGGAGTCTGTTTGTGTTTAAATTTGTGTTTTTAAAACTTACTCCATGAAAACAAAAATTTAGGGGGAGAAATTCCTCTAAGCCAAAAAGAGTTTAGATAGTGCGTGAGTTTAGGGGGAGTAAGTTGTAAAATTTTAAAAATAAAAAACATAAAAAAAATATAGAAAGTCAAAAATGGGTTATCACTGTGTGAAAAAGAAGAAATGATAGTACATCAG
This sequence comes from Helianthus annuus, assembly GCF_002127325.2. Taxonomy (NCBI): domain Eukaryota; kingdom Viridiplantae; phylum Streptophyta; class Magnoliopsida; order Asterales; family Asteraceae; genus Helianthus; species Helianthus annuus. The sequence goes on from NC_035435.2 coordinate 85,880,185, forward strand.
CAAGTTAGACCGTCACACTCAAACTGAATTAAATTGCTTAAGTGTGATAGCAGCTTCATTATATGATGTACCAGTAGGCAAAAAGCATGAAATAATCAACTTACCAAAGTGATATAAACCTAAATGCACTGAGTATGAGTGGGGAACACATCAGTGGTGTATGGTTTAATGACCTTAAATCTTGCGTTGATAGATTGCCAAAATCTGAAGTTTTGGGTCTTTTTACTGTTATTTCATCCGGGGATATCATGGGTGTCCTTCTGCTGCATCCAGATACATGCTGACCTAGACACACCCAGGATATCTTAAAAGAGCTAAAAATGCCAAAACCCTGAAAATGAAAAAGCTCTCATAGAGAGTCATTCAATAAGTGCAAAATGCACAATTCGTACCAAAAAAGGTATATGTCTTAGCCCTCGATAAGATATTTTGGTCTCTCTGCTGTACGGAAGTACTGACCTGTTCACCAATTATCTATCGTTGAAAATAAAACGGATGAATTCAGTATACTCACATACTACGATGAATCTTTGTGCATAGCTTGATCGCGGGGGTACATCCTGAAGTGGGACACGCTTGTATTTCGGTATTCTAAAATTACCTTAACGTATCATACGGTAATGGTACTTGAAATGTTCATGCATTTTGTTTAGATGGACAAACATACTGGTAATCGTCTTGAACTGCTTTTCACTAAAAATTAAATAAAGAATTATCTAATTGTGTGAAACAGTTTGATTTTGGTGATATGATCTTCTTGCACATGATTCTCACAAAAAGAAATATTGTAAATATTTTTCTTGTTTTGTTTGGTTAGTTTAGTTGTGTTGAAAAATTTCAAAAACACCAAAAAGATTTCTTTTTAAAAGATCTTCCATTTTGAACTGACAAGTAGTTGTTTTTGCAAACAAAGATAAAATATTGGTTTATCTTTAACTGTGAAAAAGGCTAATGGTTTTTCGAGATACTTGCTTGTGTTTCTAAACAGATTGATGCAGTTATCAACATGAAGTGCAGAATACAAGTAAAGTGCAGATTGAGAATGAAGTGAAGACGTGAGAAGATGCATGGTAGGATCCTTCTACTACATTGCAGAAAAAGAAAGAGAGTGATATGGAAGACCTGAAGATACTTGCTTAACCAAAGATTGCTAGTTCGCTGATCTACAACGAATGAAAGTTTTGGAGATTGGAAGCATCAGCTAAGGGGGAGTTTGTTGATGTCAGAAACTGTGTGTAGCTGACGCTATCCAAAGACCAAAAGAACACAAGATGTTTGAAGACAAAGTTACACTATGAAGCTATTGTCAAGGGGGAGTTTGTTGGTGCATGTTTTGTGTCAATAGCTTAATAGTTTGTTTGTTTAGTCTCTGGATATTTTGTATTGGGCTTAGCAGTATTGGTTAGGGAGTTATTTAGTGTTATGGGCTTGGAGAATGGCCTGGCCCAGACCAAAGCCCATATGCAAAGCTTGTCCTATAAATACAAGACTTGGCATTAGGGTTTAGGTTAGCCATTTAGAGATATTGAGAGAGAGTTAGAGAAATCTACAGAGATTGGCTGAGAGATTTCTTATGGTCTTGAATTGATTGTAAGCTTGGTGTTGGATAATCAATAGAAGACCGGATTGAAAGTGTATCGTGTTCTTGATTCTTGTTCTACTCGTTTTCTGTGAAATCTGATCTAGAGGATTCCGCACTCTAGGTTGGATCGACAATTCTGTTACGATCCGCACGCGTTACGGGACTTACAGGGACTTCTGCTATATGGAAGTACTGACCTAGTCCCCGGATAATACTTTCCACAAATGCTTGAAACATAGCATCGCCCTCAGCAAGCTGATGAAACAATAAAATTGATAGTCGCTGCTGTTGTAATAAAAGATCCTCTAAAGGGAACACACCAAAAGTCGAAGCCGTCATCTCTCTGCGTATACGAAAGTATCGACCTGAGCTCTCACGGCCCTCGCACCTAACCCCTTTACAGATATCATCGGTGGTATACTCACCTGTAAGACTGAATATTGGGATCTGGATAGGGGAGTATATTCAAGTAGTGGGACACACGGATAAGTTTAAGTAATTAAGACACTAATTGTGTATCTCGAAACAGTTGAAAAATTGTGTGAAAATTTAAGTGGACAAACATACTGACAATCTAAGTAAATTGTTTAGAACTTAAAATGAAATCTAGCTTAACGGTGTTGTTGATATGTCTCAGAAACTGATATGATCCTCTTGCACGAACTCGAAAAAATACTGTTTGTAAATATTTCATTTCTACATTTTCTCGTGTTTTTACAAGTGGTGTCAGGTATTTCTTTCAGAAAATCCAAAAATATTTTAGTGTGTTTTAGCATAAATTTTGAAAAATTCAAAAAGATTTTCGACAATTGATGTTGTGAAGCTGATTTTCGAAATTCCAAGTGCTAAACATGAAGAACAAGATTGGGAGAGAGTTTGTGAAATTGTTAAGATTGCTTGATAAGAGCCAGTAAAAGATCCTGTATATAAAATCATTAATATAGTTTCTGGCAAAAGTTTCTAAAAGTTTGAAGATTTAATCTTTAAAGTAACTTATGTGTGGGTAGAGATTGTGCAGGTTAGTGTGTGCCAGGTGACTATTCTGTGCTGGAATAGAGCCCGGTAACAATCTTGAGATAAATTTTGAAGCTGTGAATTCCAGATTACGATCCCAGCAAATTAAGAGGGGGAGTCTGAAGACACCGTGTCAACAATTGAGAGAGAGGAGTTTGTTGATGATGAAGATAGAGATTGAGGATTCTTGCAATGACAAATACTTCAGAGGAAGATTGAAGACTGATAAAGACTGTAGGCTGACAATCGAAGACTCGACACTGAAGACTCCGTCAACATCTGAGGGGGAGTTTGTTGGTGCACTACGTCTGTCGACTACGTCTTATATCGAGTCTAGTTGTGTATAGGTTAGACATGGCACGAAATCCTAGGAAAATGTGTTAAACAAGGTTTCGCTTATGTGACATTAGGATGGTTTCGCTTTTGTGTCAAAGGGTAGTTCCGGTTATATGTCAGTGTTGTAGTTCCGCTTATACGTACATGTTCGTATAAGCGAAACCTGGTGAACTATATATAGGTGGTCATTCAAGATAAACTAAGAAATAGAGTTGTAAGTGTTGTCTTCCGGTGAGCCACGAAGTGCTGTCAGAGTTTGTATACGTTATCAAGATCAATACAACAACAATTAATAGTGAATCTGGCTGAAATCGCATCAAAACATTAGTTTCCGCCTCTTGTTTTGGAAAGGAATTCTTCTGATCGACTCAATCAGGGTCGAAAACGATCCTACAAGAATTTTGTTGGATCTATTGGAAGGTGATAACAGTATACGACCTCTAAAGCTCATGGTGGTGATTTAATTTTAAAAGATGATTAATTTCAATAGTCTATGCATGCATGCATGCGTGATGGTGTATGGTTATGAGTGGCTTTAATTGAGGTTGTAAAAAGGCCATGATTTGGGTGATGGTTAAGATTCTACGTACATGGGTGTGTTCATAAAATATGAATTAAACAATTAAGAGTATGTCTGAGCATGGTATGAATTGTTGAATAAATATAATGAGGCATGTCATGCACCTTAATTAGTTAAGCATTCTAGCATGGATCTCAATTCTCTCACCTAGATTTTAAAGAATTTAGTTTTCGTATACCGATTGGTTGTTACTATATTATTATATGTGAGGATCTATAGGGTTTTAGTAACCTTAATCGGGTGGCGACAGGTTCGTATTCGAGTACACATTTGCGAGACGCTAGCATGTTGATCGGAAGTTTTGCAACCGGTGAGTTCTAATCCCCTTTTTCTTAAATATTTTCGGGGCTATCATACATGTTTTTCACATGTTTTCATACATGGTTACGAGTTTTATATATTAACGAGTTTTGTGATTAAAATGTTTTATAAACGTTTTCCTACGAACAATGTTTTTATACGGCGCGGTGATTAATCGGGATTTATTAGTTCTGCATGAGCGAAGGACATTTTATTAGTGATGTCGAGGTCGTATTGGGATGGGGCGTGGTAGGTGTCGATATTAAATGCGCGATTTGTGTCGTGATAAATTTTATTTGATAATTCTATCATAGTTTTCGAACCTTAGTGGTAGCGAGATGGTGAATGTAGTAGTTATCTAGTAGTTGACGTGCTTTTAAAATTATGTGTGTATTTTTATGCCTTATGTGAATTAGCATCCTTGAGGTGCTTGATGTCGGTTACTCGTGATGGCGGCGTTACCTTCGGGGTGGCGTCAGGTTACGAGATGTGGGTTACTAGTGATGGCGGGGTTACCTTCGGGGTGGCGTCAGTTTACGAGATGTGGGTTACTAGTGATGGCGGCGTTAACTTCGGGGTGGCGTCATGTCACGAGATGCGGGTTGTTTGTGATGGCGGCGTTACCTTCGGGGTGGCGTCAGGTCACGGGAAACATCACTGAGATGTTTAGATGATTAGCCCTTGTGGCAACGAACCCTTCGGGGTATTATGCGGGTGACGGACTCTTCGGGGTCAAATTGGAGTAGATGAAACCCTAACGAGGGTGCCTTGACGAGGGCAAATGATGATAGCCTACGGGCAACAACCGATGTGTTAGGTTCCCGCCTTATGTGTTCATATGTTTCACGTTAGTTAAATGGTGGGTAAAAGATGATTATTTGTGTACTTGATGAATGATGTTAAATGATGTAGGTGACGAATGATGTTCTATTATGCGGTTGTCGAGTGATGTTAAGTTGTGTAGTTGTCAGACGAGATCAAGTTACAATTGAGTTTTTAGGACATTAATTGTTATGTTCTAGATACGAGTCGGTTTGGTTCATGGTCCTATGAATTAAGATGCATTGCGGGTTATCCTTTGCTGTCTGAGTAATCTGATCCATATCGGAAAGGATTGCTGGTAGGATTATTAGACCGAGGATATGGGTGGAGTTTTGGGTTACGGGTTGGAGTCATTAAACTTTAAAATGACGTTAATGTATTTTAATAAACGATGATAGTTTTAAAATGATGGGGTTTTGATTTTCAAATAAAGCATTTGGGATGTGTTTTAAATGCTTCAACTAAACTATTAGAACTCATTCAGCGTAGCTGACTTTTGCATGTGTGTTAGATTGTTTTGCAGGTGTGTGATTCGAGTCGGTGTTGCTCTTGGCTAGCAGATGGGATTACTCATTTATATGGTGGAATGCATTCGATTTGTTAGAAATTAAATAACACTTTGAGTTTTTATTTAATCAAGTATTGTTTTAATTAAAATTTCCGCTGCGTATTTTTGAGAAAAGAGTTATTTTCAAATAGTACACTGTGATGTGACCCGACTATAGGGCACCCGGTTTGGGGGCCTTACACATCGCCCAAGTGGAAATTCTTCAGATTGATGTCTTCCACCAAATCGTTGCGGACTAAGTAATTCATTTTTTCATAAATGAATGTGAGCCATCTCGCGGTGCCAAAGTATCGACAGTAGCTTTGGATACGAATCACTGAGGTTGATTGGTTGTCGTGTTTGCGACACTCATGTCAAGGACATAGAGATCGTTTTCTCTTGGTGCCCGCATCAAAATCCACTCCTCGGGGACAACAAATCCTGGCTTTAGGATTAGACATTCTTTGTCAGTAAAATGAGTGGTAAACTTCCTGTCACAAATTTGAGAGATATTGAGTAAATTGTTCTCTAGTTCGGGAATATAGTTTACATTCTCAAATGACACTTTGCCGTTCGATAACATGCCTTCCCCGATAATTCTCCCTCCTTGGTTTCCGGAATATCCAACATAACCACCTTTGATTGCTCGAACGCCATATAACAGAGCGAGCATCCCTGTCATGTGCCTAGAAGCTCAGCTTTCCATTATCCACTTTGAGATTGACCTCGGGAGCTCCTGCACGTATCAAATTCGATTATTTGAATGAAGCAAGCCAAACCTCCTTCGACTCGGGTAGCTTGACACGGATTGTGGATAGGATTGGAAAATTCTTATTGTTTATCTCCAAAACATTTTCTGTCTCAACCTCCACCTTCTTGATTGGATCAGATTTTGGGACATTCGGTTGAACAGATTTCGGAATATACTTCTTGACCTGTGGGGTCGAAGAAGTTTGTTTCTTCTTTTCACTCACTAAAACCTTAGGAACAAACTTCTTTACCAGTGCGGTTGGAGGAGTTCGTTTCTTTTTTAGTCTCAGTAACAGAAACCTTTTGGACATTTTTTTGACTTGTGGGGTCGAAGAAGTTTGTTTCAGTTTTGATTCAGATGTTTTGACTTGAGACTTAGGCTTCCAAGTTTGTTGTTTGGTACACTTTTCTTAATTCCCGATGTTGATTCTTTCTTATCATGTTGTTTAGAAGACTCACCAGTTTTCTTAAAACCTTTTTTACTGGTTAAACTTTGATTTTAGAATCAGTTTCAGGTTTTGAATCTTTTTCTCAACAAACATCGGAGACCTTCCTTTAACATCATTCGGTTTCTGTTTGTTCTCCACAACAACAGACTTAGGCTTGATGTTGGTGCACTTTCGTGCAATATGACCAACTTCATTACATTTGAAACAAGTTTGGTTATCAGGAACCTGACTTGGACCTTCAGTATGCTTTTGTGTTTCTCTCTAAGCAAAGAATTCTTCATTTGACTTTGAAAAAATCTCAGATTCTTGATCATTAAGTGAACTCGAACTTTTCACAAACGTTGTTTTCTTGACAAACTTTGATTTTTGAAAGTTTCTTTTCTGGTTATATATACCATATCTTTGCCCGTTATACCCATTGTTCTAGTTTTTATTTTGAAAACGTGGTGGGGTTTTAGGCTTGTTATAGTAAGCTTTATCCTTTTGAAAATTCAGAAACCTTTTTATGCTTGACAAATTCTTAACTTCTGACAGCTCAACCTCAACAAGTTTGAAAACTTTTTCTAATTTGTCCACGTTAACGTTTTTGATCGAAAATTGCTCATCCGAATACTACTTATCTGAACCACACACCCGGTACATCACCAAGGTAGGTTCGTCACTGTCACTTTTTAAAACATTGTTTATACAAATTCTTAACTACTTCGGAATCAACATTTCCATCATCAGAAGATTCTCCGAATGTGACATCAATATTGTCTGGCAATTTGTCAGCTTCACTCTTCAGTTTGATGCTTAACGCCTCTTCCACCCCTAAGTTTTTCTTTGAAAAATCATTGTTCATGGGTGGTGGAATGCGGTTATACCCAACCCCGCTTCCAATCTGGTAAACATCCTCACCTTCTTTGTTCTTACCGATTGGTTTCGGTATGATGTGGTCAAGAAAAAACTTGGTTGTGTAATAACTCTTCAACTTCAAGTTAATACGTTCATTTTCAATTTTGACCTCTTAAATTTGAATTTTAAAGTTGCCATTTCATCCAGAAGAGTATTAAGTTGTTTTTCCTTTTCTTGAACAACAACTTTTAATTGTGAATTTTGCTGACGAACTTGTGCATCACGTGCATCAGCATCTTTGATTGATTTTTTCATTTTTTCATACGCTTCTGTTATTTTTCTATCTTTAAGAATAAGCGTTTCATTTGTTTTTCTGAAATTTTCAACCTCTTTTTCATCATTTTTAATCTTTTCTTCTAAAAGATCAATTTTCTCTTTTTAACTTTTAAGAATTTTATCTTTCAAAATCATGTTATCATTTAAAGTATTGATTTTCTCGTTAAGCTCCTCAATTCTGGATTTCGATGCCAACTCTTTTGCATTACAGACCTTGCATGATTTCATGCAATTTTTGCAATGATTTACAGTTTTAGAATCATTATTCTTACCTGTGTAATCACTTTGACCTACTGAACTGACCTATTTTGACGTCTCAGACTTAGACCCAGTTTTGGTATCTACCTCAAGAGCCTTTGTCATCATCGCCTGATCTGCCATCTTCATCAGATTTTTAGCGGTCATTTCCTGGTTTACGTCTATGATTTCCTTCACAAACTTCTTTGGATTCTCTCTTCTCTCCTTCTCTTCTTTTTCTCTTCTCACTCTTTCAAAATACTCTTTGTGCTCCTCTTCTTCAGTTGGAATTGTCTTGACAAACGCCTCGAAATCAATAGTTCTCGGATCAATAAGGATGTTTCCTTTAGGATCCAAATAACATTCCTTCTCAGCACCCCACCGATTAGCTCTTTTTGCATCCAATCATGCCCGTTCAATCTTTTTCATTTTCACACGAGCAATTTCTCTTTCACGGTTGAATAGTATCGGTTCCATCGAAGCCACAAACGCGGATCGTTCATCCGGAATATATTTACTCCAATTGAAGCCGTCATCATTGTGAATTACAACCAACGCTCTGGACTTCTCCTTCACGGGTCCTTCCTCGAGCTGCTTCATTTTCGGTAGCTGCTCTTTATTGCAGTGATAAACTGCCTTCCGGTAATAATCATCGTGAAAAGGATTAATAGTTTCATCAGCAGCTTGATTCTGGCATTCTCATTTAAAATGACCTTTCTGCTTACATTTGAAGCAAGTTACCTTCGACTTATCGAATCCGAGCTTTGTAGATGGACCACCAATACACTGTCTTCCGGTGATTTCCATGAAGCGCTGAGCTCTACAAATCACACTCGCCATACACCATTGAATATCTATCAACTCCATCTCTTTAGGGTCAGTCAAGTCGTAACCCTCTTTAGTCATATTCGGGTTGTCAATTTTACCCGCAACTAAGCTTTCATATGATTCGAGGATTGACGCAAGGAACACCATTTGTTGTTTTGTAGCTTCGGCACGGAGACTTTGTGCGTTGTTAAGGTTCACGACAATATTGTATTGAACAACATTAGGGTTAGAGTTGTTTTGACTTTGTTGTGAATTGGGTGCAGATTGTGATTGTGTGTTTGAGTTTGACCCCGAGTAACCAAAACCACTGCTTCCTGACGATCCACCACTTGAACTGCCTTTTGATGTATCATTTGTCTTGTTGGCACTAAATGTTGTTCCTATCTTTGGTGATGAAGTGTTTGAGATCATACTACCACGGTAATACAAATTGACATTTTGTTGGTAGTTGACACTATTCATTTTGTTTAGTTTTCTGATTTCCAATTCATGACCCTCTAATTTTTCTATCAGCCAGTTTAGAGTCATATCCTTGGTTTGTTTACTGTTTTTCAAAACATTGCATAATACTGCAAGTCCTGATCATTCGGGAGTGCCTCGAATAATTTGTCAATGATTTCTTCATTACCTTTCGTTACCCCGAACCTCTCAGTTCCAGCTTTAAGTGACAGGATCTCTTAATCATCTGGCGCACATTCTCGCCTTTCAAACAAGTGAATAGATCAAACTCTTTCTTTAATAAAGACCGTTTGTTCTTTACTATCTCTTCTCCACCGCTACATTTCTTCTTCAATGCTGCCCACAAACCTTTGGACGTGTCATTATAATCGAGCAATGAGATAATGTCGTCTCTGACTGACTGATGGATAAGAGTAATAGCCTTTTGTTCAGCTGTAAACACCTCTTTTTCAGTTGTTCCCAACTTGGTAAATGGTAAGTTTGGAGCTATGTAACCCTTCTGAATTAATTTCCAGCTCTCATAAGCAAATGCCTTTAACCAGTTATCGAATCTCTTTTCCCACCGGTTGTAATCTTTGATGTTCATAAGCTTTAGCGGCTTTTGGTGGGTTTCGTATGTGTTGTCACCGTTCAACGACTCGAAAATAACTTTTGACATATTTTTCGGATTTGTATCGGAAGAAGATGGTTCCGAAGTAGTGAAAGCATCAAAGAACTCGTTATAAAGTTCACCTTCCATGATCAACACCTGCAAAAGTCAAGAAAAGTCAAACACATTTGAAAAACACATAAACAATCTATTCGTCCGGATGGTCATTGTCCAGATGAACAAACTACTAATCCACGGATGGATAATGTTCCGGATGGACAAGTTCCACGGATGGACTTTATTCGGATGAACACTTCAACGGATGGGCTAAGTCCGGATGGTCAAATGTACTGATTCGACCGGATGGGTTTGAAAATGCCTATTCGGCCGGATGGGTAACGATTTTTACGGATGGGACTTGAAACTTTGAACAATTTCACAACTGAGAAGTCTATCCGTCCGGATGGGAGTGTCTATACGTCCGGATGGGTGCTGATGTAAGCAACACTAAGTACTGTGATTCATGGTTTTTTTCTAGATTTTAGTGAGTTTTAGGTTGAATTTTGAACTGAAACTTTAGAGGATTGTTTAATCACTGATTTTACACGTTATATCAAAAATTCAGCTTAAATTGTCTGTGAATTCGATGTAAAATCTGAGTTTTTTTTATGAGAAAGTCACTTGTGAGGATCGTGTTCGGGTCTTGAACGCTCCGATCGGAATCTAACACCTACTAACAAGTGCGGAATCCATGAAAGTAAGTTGAGAGAATCACACAGACACCGTGCAATGATTGTTTCATTCAACTGGAAAGCAAGTACAAGATCCTGGAAACAATCGGACAGAGCTTTGCCTCTGATAGCAAAAGTTGTCTAAACTAGACCCAAGCTCTTTTATTTATAGGAGTAGCCCATCCTCCCGAAACCACTATATGCCCATCCACCCGGATGGACTGTTACATCATTCAATCCCTATGTTTCGTTGCGGATTTCATACAAAACATACAATAAACATTACAAAGACACAAAACAAGATAAACTAAGACTCAATACATACATAGTGCATTCACAGAATCCATCTTCATCAAGCCTGGCTACTCAGTTCCTCGTGAAATGATTATGCTTACAGCACCCCGTCAAAACAATACTTATGTACTTAATATGAAAAATGCCAAATCTACTGAACATATAACTTGCTTAATCTCTAAAGCATCAGAATCGGAATCACAGCTTTGGCACAGGCGAATGGGGCATGTAAACTTCAAAAATATGAATAAACTTTCTAAATTAAATTTAGTAAGAGGTTTACCTATCAAAGAATTTCATTCTTCAGAAAAATGTATTGCATGTGCCCAAGGCAAACAGCACAAAAAGCCACACAAGTCCAAAGCAGTGAATACGATCACTTCTCCATTGCAATTGTTGCACATGGATCTTTTTGGTCCTATTAGTGTTAAAAGTTTGGCTAAAAGTTCTTATTGCTTGGTGATTACAGATGACTTTTCTCGATTTTCATGGGTTTATTCTCTTGAAGCTAAAAGCGGAAGCCCTATAATCCTAAAGACTTGCATTCCTATGATCGAAAATGTCATCAAACTGAAGGTTAAGTCGATCAGAAGTGATAACGGGTCTGAATTTAAAAATCAAACATTTATCTCTTTTTGTGTAGAAAAGGGAATTCACCTTCATTATAGTGTAGCTAGAACTCCTTAGCAAAACGGCATAGCGGAACGAAAGAATAGAACACTCATCGAAGCTGCTCGAGCTATGCTCGTAGACTCCAAGTTTCCAGTCATCTTTTGGGCGGAGGCAGTCAACACAGCATACTAAGTTTTGGATCGAGTTCTAATCGTTAAACCTCACGGAAAAACTGCTTATGAACTTCTTTTCAAGCGAAAGCCTCTGATAGATTTCTTTAGACCGTTTGGATGCTCATGCACACTTCTCAACACTCAAGATAATCTGATCAAGTTTGAAGTAGTCGGCAATGAATGTTACTTTATGGGTTATTCATCTACTCAAAAGGTGTATAGAGTCTACAAAAAAACAACCAAGATCGTGCTTGAATCATACTACATCGACTTTCAAGAAGGAAACTACACCAACACTGACAGCTTTCCCGATTGGTTTTACGATGTAGATGTTGTTTTCAATACCTTCAACATTCCCGAAACCGTTTCTGAAACCAAACCTTCAGAGGCCACTCAAACCAAACCATTGTTTGACTCATCAGACATTGGTCTCACTCCTTTCACCACTCGTTTCACTCCCTTTTCGGCTAACCCAATCCTTCCTGTTGAAGAAGTTAATGGTGACACTTTGGTTGAGAATGCATCCGCAAATGACGCTTCTTCTTCACAGATGAATGTGGATGAACCTATTCAGGATGATGAACCACCAATCATTTATGTCGATGAACACTTCACCAATCTACCTCAACAAATTGAAACCTATACCAACGCAGGCTACAAGACTAATCAGAATCACCCTCTTGAGTATGTTATTGGTCCTGTGGAAGACTGTGTGCGAACATGTGGACAGACATACGCCATCAACAAAGGATTATACGCTGCTTTTCTTTCATAATCCATACTAAATGACATAGAAGAAGCTATTCAAGACTCCAGCTGGGTGAAGGCCATGCAGGAATAACTATTTCAGTTCTGAAAGCTCATAGTGTGGGAACTAGTTAATCTACTGGAAGGCAAGTATCCAATTGGCACAAGATGGGTTTTCCGCAACAAGATGGATGATAGGGGTGTGGTTATCAAGAACAAGGCAAGATTGGTGGTTCAGGGTTTTCTACAAGAGGAAAGGATTGATTATGAAGAAGTTTTTGCTCCGGTTGCAAGACTGGAAGCTATTAGAATCTTTTTGGCATATGCATCGTACAAAAACTTCAATGTGTTTCAAATGGATGTGAAGAGTGCATTCCTCTATGGTAAGGTGAAAGAAGAAGTGTATATCCGTCAACCTCCTGGCTTCGAAGATCCACACTTCCCGAAATGCTACTATAAGTTAGACAAAGCTCTATACGGTCTTCATCAAGCTCCATGGGCTTGGTATGAGACTTTGTCAACATATCTTTTGGAATGTGGATACATAAGAGGAAGAATTGACATGACACTCTTTACAAAAAGAATCGAAGACGATGTAATGTTGGTTCAGATTTACGTAGACGATATCATCTTTGGGTTGACAAATGAAGCTCTTTGCAAGGAGTTCGAGACGCTGATGAAAGAAAAGTTCAAAATGAGCATGATGGGCGAGCTCAAATATTTCTTGGGATTTGAAGTGAAGTAGAGAGAAGATGGGATCCTCATTCATCAAGCCAAATACATTAGGGATATTCTTGCCAAATACAGTATGACCGACTGTAAAACAACAAGTACACCGTTTGCATCTCAGACTGAACTCACACATGAACTTCAAGGAAAACCCGTGAACAAGTCCTTTTATCGCCTAATGATAGGCTCTTTAATGTATCTGACCGCAAGTAGGCCTGACATTATGTGGGTTGTCTGTATATGTGCTCGCTTCAGACTAACCCTAAAGAATCTCATGTAACTGCGGTTAAACGAATCTTCCGCTATCTAAAAGGAACACCTAAACTTGGTCTTTGGTATCCTAAAGATAGTAATTTTGATCTTATTGCTTATTTTGACAGTGATCATGCAGGTTGTAAAGTTGATCGAAAATTGATATGCAATAAATGCAACATATAAATTGTATCAACTAAGGTATAAAACAACCCTTTTTAGTACTAATGTTGAAAAAATGCGTTTCTTTGTTTACTTTCGATTTTTAGGATTAAAAGAGCTTAAACAAACAAAAGGAACAAAATAATGGCAAAAACCAGCATAAATACAGAAGAAAGGAAGTTGATACACTATACATATAACAACCCTCCAAAATATTTCCGACACCCTGAAAATATTTAAAGTGTTCCTACACGTCTTAAAATACACCCCGTATGCGAAAACCGAGCCTAAAATACCATATATAATCAAAAATAAAATAAAATTCAAGTTTTAAGGGAGCTCGCGGGCCGCGAAGGCGTTTCCTTTGTCACACCCCCCAAAATCCACACGCGGAGTACCACCGCATGGGGCGTGACATGACCAGGATCAAGCCACCAATCATATTGAACAATAGTAAATGTAATTCAACCAAACAATATGAAAGGTGTCCCAAAACAAAGTATAGATTCAATGTTTAGCGGAAGCATAAATTGTAAAACCCAACATAAGTTATAAGTTTGAAGTGTCATAAATGTTTATTATGGCATCCACGATCCATGTCCACAACGACCGCGCCTCCCAGCGCAAGCTCCATGAGTACCTATTGACCTGCAAGGCATGTAACAACGAGTCAACAACAAAGTTGAGCGAGTTCACAGCTGGTTGTTTAGTTATAGTATTCGTTTCACAATTCACATGTTCGTTTTGTAAACCATGTATCGTATTTATTTGTATCGCGGCCTTCCAGGCATGTTTGCGAAGATTAGTGGGGGTTTCCCATGCATTCTAGACTAGTTACGTTTGTATCGCGGCCCTCCAGGCATGTTTGCGAAGATTAGTATTCGTATCGCGGCCATTCCAGGCATGTGTGAGAAGATTAGTGGGGGCTTCCCATGTGTTACTAGTCTAGCTGTATCTATAAGTGACCTTCCCCTAACGAGGTCAGTGGTACAAGTTCCAGTAACAATGAAAGAACAGGTGATCATTTAATCCCATTCCCAACCCTGGGAATCCCATGCCTTGGTAAGAGTGTGAACTCACCTTGGTTTGCTCGGCAGATAAACAAAAGGTCACTTGAGCTGTATGGGGTCAACCACGTCCTAACATGGTTACCATACAAGTCAGGTCTATGGTTCACGTAATGCACGTATATGTTCTACACGTATACTAACAAGTTGCATATAAGTATTGATCATGGCATACTCGTGTAAACACGGCAGCTAACAGTACATACATTATATGTTCAACAGTAGAAATCACGTAACAAACAAAGCCCAACAGTGCGACCTAATTACTTAGGCCCGTAACAGTGTGCAAGTATAACAGTATATACGGTTAAATGGTCTCGAGTCGAGACTAGAGATCTCGAGTCGAGACTAGGCGGTCTCGAGTAGAAGTCTTGGTGTTCTCGAGTCGCAACTAAGAAGGTCTCGACTTATGCATTTATCACTCGAGACTGGGTGGTCTTGAGTCAGGTCTCGAGTCGCAACAGGACTCGCAACCGTGGTCTCGAGTCGTGTTGTTGGGGTGCTGGTGATGTGGTCTTGAGTCGAGACTGTGAGTTCTCGACTCGCAACCCGTGTCGAGATCATGAATGTAATAGATTTCCTTATTTTCAGCTCAATTATCTCTGTAACATTTGCTAACAGTTTTGGCAATTTCAACTTAGATCAAATCAACCATTATTCAGCATTCAAACATATTCATATCACCGTAATCATCATCAATTCAAGAACAATTAATCAATATCATACGGAACATACGATCGGATCATGTGATTAACGAATTCAAAGACTATCATGTAACCTATTGCTTATCAATCCCGAATCAAACTAATCAAAGCCAACCCTAACAGTTTCATGACATATATCCACCTTGAAATCAAACACATGTTCCAGATTTACGAGCACAATTTCATTTATAATTTTACTAGCATAGCACCCTAGATATTACATAGATCATAACAATCACAACTTGATGTTTCATAACAATTTAACAAGACACTAACCAGAATACAAGATGGAGCCGGGAAGGTCTTCGAGAGAGAGTTGTCGTCGGGTTCAAAGGAAAACGAGAGAGACGGAGAGGCGATTAGGGTTGATGTGTGTGTTGGTGATTTGTAAGTTATGAAATTCAAAACCCCTAAATGGGTTAATGAACATGCACAAGAGAAGTGGGCCGAACCCATCTTCGGGTTGCCCATGTGTTCTGCGTACAAGATGTGTGGCCCGAATGGGCTTGTGCAATTAGGACAAGTGTTATGCAACTATACTTATATCATTCACATAAAATCACGTAGCACATAATATAACAACGTGGTAACATACATTGAAATCAAGCACATCAATCAATTGTCACACCCCGACCACGTGGAACATACAAAACGTGGCGGAAACGTCGGGGAGTGTTGTAACAGAATCAATTGTTTCAAATCCATGGCATTTGAAGTTTCGTGTTATTAATCAAACATGAAAGTTTACATTGTTTTAAACAAGAACCAAGTAGTACATAACATAATTTAACTAGTTCTTGTCTTGTTTTAAGTCACTAAGGCACAGGTCCGCCTAAGTATGTCTTGATAAGTCCTATGCATCATCTCCTGAAAACACATGTGAAAATAGGTACGTCAGCATAAAAATGCCTGTGAGATACATTGGTTTTGTGAAAACGGAATTCATGACTTATGTTTGAGAAAATGTTTAGTCATGAACCTTGTAATTTGCTTTGTCTTGTAAATCATTTGAAAAACAATAAGATCGGATGATATGTATAAATAAGAGAACACTGTATGGTTAAACGGATAACCATGTAAAATGTGTTTGTATAAGATAATTCGTTTGTAAAACAATTGTTGGTGCACTACATCTGCTGATTGCGTCTAAGTGTCTAGGATCAGGTCTTATATCGTATTCTATAGCATAGGGCACGTAATACGAGAAAACAGGAGTCTGTATAGGTTTTATTTGCCTGGTCCGCTTATATGGTCATAGGGTTTTAGGTTCGCTTATTTGGCATGTCGGTCCGCTTATGTAGACTTGCTTGGTCCGCTCTTATGGTCATATGACACATAAGCGGACCCAAATGCCTATATATAGGGGTCGTTTGAGCGGTCCTTAGTAGGTGATTGTCGAATTCCACACCGAAGCTCTGCCGGTGTGACGATTGAGCTGTAAAACGTTTCAAATCAATAAAACAAGCAGTTAGGAGGAAGAATAAGCTATATCTACTTGCATTTCTTATTATTCCGCATCTGAAACGCAAGAGACAACCTCTGAACGACTCGTTCGGGTCAGCAAACGATCCTACAAGTGGTATCAGAGCTTGGGAGGAGGTTTTCTGCAGACTATAGCCGGATTTCATTGTTTTTTTCTCTCTTCTACACCGTCTTTTCTTCGTTCGGAAAGTTTTAACGGTCGAAATTGTCTCAAAATTTCAAGGATTGTACGCATCTGTATAACGACAAACCCTGGAAAGTTTCATGTTAAAATTCGAAGTTTTAGTGGGTCAAATCGTGTTCGTCATGTTGTTCGCTCGTACTGACGTCATCATGATCCGCTCATAGATCACTGTCTGGTTCGCTCATTTGTACACATTTTAGTCTGGTTCGCTCCAAATTAATAATTTGGTTCGCTCGAGCATACATTTTTGCTTCTGGTTCGCTTCAAAATCACTTCAGATCCGCTTATCTGTCAACACTGGTTCGCTCCAAGGAAGTCTTTTGGGTCCGCTCCAAAGTACATGGCCGGTTCGCTTTTGTGACCAAATTAGGTTCGCTCCAAAATACGGTTCGCCCTTGTGATCATCTGGTTCGCTTATCTGATTAGATCGCTTTTCTGTCACTTGCCTTGAAAAACGTGCCGAGTTAATATGGATTCCGAGTTTTACAAAGCTTTTGCTACATCGACTACTCTAGCCGCAATTGCTCAAGCAATGAATTTAGAAAACGAGACGGGAACGACTCAAAAGCCCCCTAGATTGATGAGCATAGAGGAGTACTATGGGTGGAAGGATCGGTTTGAAAACTGGGTTCAGGCAAATCATCTCAGATCGTGGAAGTGCATATTGAAAAAGTACACATTGCCTCGAACAGATTTGCAGGTTGTTAAAGTGATATCCGAGTTTACTGATCAAGAACGAGCGATGTATAGAGCTGAGAAAATGATGATCAGTTTGTTGCAGCAGGCGGTTAAGGAAGATATAATCATCTTGTTACAGCACGACAAAACTGCTAAGTCGATATGGGATGCTCTTAGGGTTAAATTCGAGGGAAGTGAAAACATGATCAAAAGCAAGAAAGCATTGTTAAAGAAAGAGTTCGATTTGTTTAGCAGTTTGCCGGGAGAGGATACTAAAAGCTAATCGAGAGATACTGTCACTTGGTGCGATCATTGTCTATGTTGGGAGTTGAAAAAGGTCGTGAGGAATGGGTGGATAAATTGGCTGACGCGTTACCTTAGAAAGAGTGGGGAACGTATTTGATGATTTTGAAGAATACTGGTGTATATGACGGGCTGACTATTTCACAGTTCATTGAGAAAATTGAGAGTCAGGATCTTGAACAGCAAAAGATCGCAAGAATGAACAGTCCGAGTGGTCAACAGGACGTGAAGATGTACTACCGGGGTAGTGTTCCAGTTACTGAATCTGAAAGAAGTCCGAAGATTCAAACTGCATTCAGTGCTGGTGATTCAACTGAAAAAGCTGATCAGGGTTCGAACAAGAGTAGCAGCGGGTTTTCATCGTTTCCGAGTGTGAATCCGAAAGAGACTAACACGAGTTTTCAGTCTCCAAGTACAAAAACCGGAAATGGATACATAATTCAATGCAACATAGCTCTTAATCTTCCAGAAGGTCAAAGCTTCTCTGAAGACACGGCTAAAGACCACATGGCACTTCTGGGATCAGTTCTGTTATCATATGAAGGTCTTGTTGCTGGTCGGATCGGCAATCCTATGCTTACTAAAGAGGATTACGATCAGATAGACGCCGAAGAAATGGAACTCATGGATATTAAATGGTGTCTTGCTAGTGTTCTTCGACGAGCTGAGAAATTCAAAACCATTACCGGGAGAAATGACTTTCTTGATGCTCATGTCTCTACTTTAGGTTTTGATAAATCTAAAGTTACTTGTTTTCGATGCAGGGAGAAAGGCCATTTCAAGCGGGAGTGCAAGGGAAGAGAAGCTAACGGAGCACAGAATCCATTCGGGAAAGATGATTACTATCGCAAAGCTATCTATCAGCAAGTTGGTCAATCCCAAGAACCACAGACAGCTCACGGGAGAAAGATTGAAGATCCGAAGAGAGCATGTTTGGTAGATTTCAGCTGGAGTAATTACATATCATCTGAAGCCACAGCAGCACGCATTAGTGATCAAGATGATGAGAAACTACCAGAAGGTTTCAGTTGGGATATGTTTGTAGATAAGAAGGGAGAGGTCAAAGCCTTCATTGCCAAGATTGTCCGAGAGCCAGATTTGTTTGCTACTTGGATGAAATCTATTGGAGAGACTATGAAAAGTGAAGATGAAAAGTCTGTGTCATCTGATGAAAGTTCAGACAGTACTGATAAACTTTCAGAAAGGTCTGGGGAAGTGTTAGAAAGTTCAGATGAAGGTTTACAAAGTTCAGATGAAGACTTACAGAGTTCTGATAAAAATGTACAAAATGAAAATGTTCAAGAAAAAGAAGTTGTTTTTGATAAAACACCGTCTGATTCTGATGTATCAGATGGTGATTCTGATAAGTCTGTACAGTTTGATCAATCACCTGATCACAGCAGCAGTGATGATGAGGAAGAAAAACATATAAATGTTGCAAAAACTCATCTTTCTCCTGAAAGTTTTCATTTTTATTTTGCAGAAAGAATGGAGAAACTAAAGGAGAAACGAGCTGCTAAAGAACAACAATCTGAATCTGAAGGTGATATTCAAAACGCTGAGATTGTTGCTGAGAAGATTACTGAGGTTGTGAACGAAGAAGAAAAGGTGATTGAAGTAGAAAAAGTGGTAGAAGTTGTTAAAACAATCGAAGTTGAGAAGATTGTTGAAGTCGTCAAGCCGTGTGAGAAGTGCTTGGAAGATTGCAAGAATTGTGTAGCTAAAGACGACATCATAGCTGAGTACGAGAAGAAAAAGGAGCAATTACTGTTCAATCTCAACTATGTGAAAGAATCTTACGATGTTCTGAATAAAACAGTAACTGGTCTCCAAAAGACTAACTCAGAGAGAGAACAAGCACTGACGATGTTGAATGCAGTTTTAATGACAAAACAAAAAGCAATAAACTTCTACATCGAAGAAAGTGCTAAGTGGAAGCAAGAGTTGGAGACGGAATAGATAGAGAATGAGAGAATTAGACGTTTATTACAAAGTTATTCTAGTTCTGATTATCTCATTGATCGTATTTACCCAACTGTTGCAGGTATGGAAGCTTTCAAAGATGAGAAGCTAAAAAACAAGAAAGACTGTGGTAAGAAATCGACTGTTAGTTACAACAAATGTCCGCCTCCGATTGGGGATGGTTATTCACCTAGGAGACCAAATGAGGAGCAATTGGAAAAAGCAGTCAATATAAAGCTTAAAACCGACACAACTGACGTTTTACCAGATAACATTGATGTCACGTATACCTCGTCCGATACTGATGATGAGTCTGAATTAATCAAAAAGGTGGTCGATCAGGTGTTGGATACTGATGAGGAGTCTGAGTCGAAATCTGGGTCTGGAAAGCCAAAGTCGTCAGTCAACAGTCAAAATTCGTCGGATAAACGGTCTTATAGTAAAGAATTTTTATTGTCAAAGGCAGATTTGAATGATGAAACATTCGAAGTTGTGTATACTTTGAATGGTTCGGACGAATTATATTACAATAAAGAGTTACCGATAATGAGTATTAAAACGGAACTAGTAAACAAAACTTTCAAACTAATAGAAATTAATATTCCAGAATTAAAGGTTTTGAAAAGTTTTGAAAAATCTAAAAAATACACGTCTAGAGTTCAGCAACGTTTAAATAAGAAAAAGGGCAACAATTCTGGTCGTGGTTTTCAAAAGAAACCTAACCATAATCGTAGCTACAAAAAGAAAGGTCTTGGTTTTGTTCCACCAGAAAATGATAAAAATATGAAAAATTCTAAAACAAAATTTGAATTTGTGTCAGGTGGAAGTGCTGAGGAAGAACAGCAGAAACCGTTCTGGAGACAGTCTAATAAAGAGTTTCTTGCTGAGAGAAAGATGAATGGAGCTGATATTTGTTATCAAAGAGAGACTAGAACCTGTTATAGATGCAATGAAACTGGTCATATTGCATGGAATTGCTCGAAAAGTGCCAACTCAAAACAGGGAGTTTCTCAGAAGTTGAAAGAGAAAGTTGTTGATGTTGACACACCAACCAATAGACCTAAAATTTTTAAGAATTCAAAATTTGAGGTTGGTGAATGTTCAAAGAAGAACAAATATGAGAAGAAAGGAAAAGACAACCAGGTGTGGGTTGCGAAGAAAGGTGAAGTTAATGTTAGCGATGAATCTGGTTCCACAAAGCCAGAAGAGCCACAGGTTGAAAAGAAGATCTCAGTGAATGATGAGGAGTTTCCGTCATTAAAGTTTGAGGAAGTGAAGAAGATAGTCGGAAAAACTGAGATTTCTAATCAGTTTTATAAAGAAAAAGATGAATTTGATGTCGAGAAAACATTCAACGGGAATGTTAAGAAGATATTTGGGAAAATGTTAAGTGGGAGAGCTAAAGGGGTAAAAGATTTATACGCGACTAAAAAGGCAACATACAACCCTACGGCTCAAGAGCTGAAGGCCATCAAGTCTGAAAAGACTTGGATGGAAGTCTGCTTCCCATGATAGTCAAAGGACTACGCCGGAGATCCAAAGTTTATATCGTGGATCAAGAATCGGCATCTTTCTAGTGTTTGAAAAGTTTGTTTGTAAGATTTTGAAATGTGTTTAATGTTTGCAGGATGAAGGACTACGCCGGAGCTTCCAGGTTGGTAATTGCGAAGCAGGAATCGGCATCCTGATTGGTAAAATGGTGATGTAGACGTAACATTCCTACAAGTGGTAACCTTGATCTTACAAGTGGTATTTGTGGTTATATTTTGAGATGTTTGTATTTTTACAAGTGGTACAGAAGGTTCTAAAATGCAAATGGTAAATCAGGGACATTAAATTGTACTTGATTTACTATTCATGGCAAAAGATAGACAAGATGATGAACCACGTCCCCGTTTTTAAAATGATAGACCGACAAGTGGTTTTTATCAACACAAACTCATTTTTCGGAAAAGTCATTTCGATTAAAACAAACTTAAGTGTTTTGAAATCTAAATGAGAAAATGGTTTGTGATAGGGGGAGTTCTGATTGTTTGTGCCGAGTGAATGGCGATTTGATGTGATTCAGTGTCAGTTGTCAAGTTTCTGTACAGTTTGTATTGTTTTCTATGTTTTTCAAGTGGGTCAAGAGTCTTAGTTTTCAAATTTCCTTTAAAATGTGTTTGCATTTTAGGGGGAGTAGGGAAATTTCTAAAAATCCAAAAACATTTGAAAATTTGAAAAAGCCAAAAACATGATAAAGTTCAAAAATGAGTTTCGTTGTAAAAAGAGGAAATGATAGTACATCAGTGAACTATCACGGCACGCTAAAGAAATGTAAAGTTAAAATGTGATAAACAATCTTACTGCGGATGTGTCAGTAGATTTTCGCACATTTAGTAAATTGAAACGAGATATAAACCTAAATCAAACTTGCTTGAGTCGTGGGTAACTATTCTTGGATATATGGGTAACCCCCGAAATCTTGTTTGAAAGGTCCCATATTCTGAAATACTAGGTCTTTATACTCAGTGATATCTGGGGTATTATCCCGGGACTTCTGCTGAATGGAAGTTCTGACCTAGTCCCCGGATAATACTTTCTGCATATGCTTGAAAAAGCGCAGCCCTCAGCATGCTGATGAAACAATAAAATTGATAGTCGCTGCTGTTGAATTTCAAAAGATCCTCTAAAGGGGACCCACCAAAAGTCGAGCCGTCATCTCTCTGCTGAACGGAAGTTCTGACCTGAGCTCTCACGGTTTCGCATCTACCCCTTTACAGATATCATCTGTGGTATACTCACCTGTAAGACTGAATATTTGGGATCTGGATACGGGAGTATATTCAAGTGGAGTGATACACAATTAAGTTTAAGTCTCTAAAACATTAATCTCATATCTTGAATCAATTGAAATTTGTGTTGAGAATTTAAGTGGACAAACATACTGACAATCTAGGTAAATTGTTTAAAGCTTAAAATGAAATCAAGCTTAACGGTGTTGGTGATTAGTCTCAGAAACTGATATGATCCTCTTACACGAACTCACAAAAATATTGTTTGTAAATATTTTCTTTACTGCATTACAGGTTTCTTTATTTCAAAATCCAAAAAGATTTTAGTGTGTTTTAGCTAAATTTTAAAAATGTCAAAAAGATTTTCGACAACTGATGTTGGAAAACTGATTTTCAAAATTCCAAGTGCTAAACATGATGAGCAGCATTTGAAGGGGAGTGTTTGTGTAAATCTAACTGTTTTCGTTAAATCTAACCTTCTTCAAGTGGTTCATCTTAGATATTTGAGAAAGAGCCTGAGTTGTTGCAATTATATGTTTGTTTAGTGAAAATGAGAGTCAAATGTTGGTGCAGAGTTATTTGAAATATTTGTGAAAGAAATTTATTTCAGGGTTGAGATTGTGCAGGTAGCTAGGTTTCAATATATGAAGATCTCTGATGGAAGAGAGTCAAGTTTCTTTTCTGGAAATCAATTCTGAAAAATGAGTAGAGTCAGTTTCTGATTCTAAAGATTACTTCAACCGTTGATGCTGATGAACTTAAGGAATCAAGAGATCTGATCAAGAGAATTAAAGTGTTTTAAAGCCAGACAACGATCCTGAAGATGTTACTGAAGAACAAAAGAATGCCAGTAAATCGAGAGGGGGAGTCTGAAGATTGAAAGAAGATAAAGCCCAGAGACTGATCTAGACGGAAGATGTGAAGACACAGTTTCGTTGTCAGGGTGTATTTGCGACTCCGTCAACATCTGAGGGGGAGTCTGTTGGTGCACTACATCTGTTGATTGTGTCTAAGTGTCTAGGATCAGGTCTTATATCGTATTGTATAGCATAGGGCACGTAATACGAGAAAACAGGAGTCTGTATAGGTTTTATTTGCCTGGTCCGCTTATATGGTCATAGGGTTTTAGGTTCGCTTATTTGGCATGTCGGTCCGCTTATGTAGACTTGCTTGGTCCGCTCTTATGGTCATATGACACATAAGCAGACCCAAATGCCTATATATAGGGGTCGTTTGAGCGGTCCTTAGTAGGTGATTGTCGAATTCCACACCGAAGCTCTGCCGGTGTGACGATTGAGCTGTAAAACGTTTCAAATCAATAAAACAAGCAGTTAGGAGGAAGAACAAGCTATATCTACTTGCATTTCTTATTATTCCACATCTGAAACGCAAGAGACAACCTCTGAACGACTCGTTCGAGTCAGCAAACGATCCTACAACAATGTCTCGTGAAAAGTGTGTTATTTGTATAAAATGTCATATGTCTCAAATTGAAATGATTCAAATAACGCTACTATAACACCCCAAAACCCGAATGTTTATATTGTTGTATGTCCCTTTAGGATATATTATGAAATAAGTAACTAGGCTAATTAACCTAGTTAAAGGAAAGGTAAAAAGCTAAGAAAATATGAATATGGTGCCAATTATGTTTAATTATCAAACTTGAGGGACTAAGATTGCCAAATTTGGATATGGGATTTATAAAACAAAAAAAAATCTCACTCACACTAGGGGTGTGTGTGCGTGAGTTCGATCAGGAGGGAGAAGGAAAGGGTGAAAACCCTAGTTCCCAAGAAAGCTTCAAATTGACAAGGAAATTAGGATCAAATCCGATGCATGAACTCGTTTTCTTGATGATCTAGCCCTAGGAAACATGTGGTAAGTTGTAATTTATGATTCGATGATCTTGCTATGAAGTGGGTTATGATCAATCCATGAAATTGTATGAAATTGATCATGTAGATGTGTTAGAATCACAATATAGACCATGAACTATGCAAGATACTAAGTAATTTGATGATTTTGGATGAAACCCACTTGTAGTAGTGAAAATGATGATATGGATAATCATGCATGTTCAATAAGATTGATGTATGATGTTGTACGTAATGAGTGAGTGTTAGTTAATTTGGGTATAGTATGAAAATTACATGATTCTAATGGAATTTGATGATCTTGGTATGAACTAGTAATATTATGCATAAAATACTTGTACTATGTGCATAGGAAGTAGTATGCACTCCAAGTGTATGATGAAATGTCTAAGTGAAGTGAGGATGTGAGATTTAGGGAGTGGCTTGATATATATGAATGACGTGTGATAATGATGTAACTAGTAGTATACTAACTTAAAGAATGTGCTTTTGATGGAACTAGTGCAAGAATTCGGGTTGAATGTATGTGTTGGTCAAGATTATGCATTAGAGGCTTTTACATTGTGCTTGAACGGGCGATGCTCGCCATGTATTTGTATTAATCACTTAATTGCGATCAAGAAGTGAATGTGTATTAAATGTATAACATATGACCATGTTAGTAAAGGATGATGTTATTAATTACATTAAGTTGTCTAACTTAGCAATGTTGTTGTCAAAGTGTAGAATCATGAAAGCATAAGTATGTGTAAATTGATTTTGTGTATATTATGTATACGACTAGGTGATCGTGTAGTTGTATGTGTCAACAACATTATGTATGAAACGAATGTGATGTTATTAATATGGTCTACTATATCAATACGAATGCTTCTTCAAAGGTTAGAAGTTATATGCTAGAAGGTTGACTTTCTGAAAGTCAACCGAGGAATTATAGTATGATTAGGCATTTTGACACAAGCATAAGAATCAAGAGATCATGGAAAGTGTGTTAGACCAATTATGTGTTATATGTGATAATGATTTTGGATTTCGAAGATATTGAATAATGTGGTTGACAAATCATGTCATATGCATGTTAGTGAAAGTCAATGGTTATAAGAGTTGGTAAATGTGTGTTAATTTGAATGGGCACGAATACTAACATTATTATGGCATGACGACATGAAGAATTGGAACCACACAAGCATGGACCAAGCATGGAGGAATAGCGGGTCAAGATGAGGCAAGGAAGCGGTTTCGAGCACGGATGCACAAGGTAAGTGACTCCAGACTCACTTCTTAGTATACACAAGAATTTTATTGTTTTTGTGAATAAGGGAAATTATGTATGATATAAGATAAATGAAGGTATTAAGATAAGTAATGATCTAGATAGTCGAAGATAGTATGTGGGACCAA
The DNA here is from genome assembly GCF_002127325.2 of Helianthus annuus. Taxonomy (NCBI): domain Eukaryota; kingdom Viridiplantae; phylum Streptophyta; class Magnoliopsida; order Asterales; family Asteraceae; genus Helianthus; species Helianthus annuus. The sequence goes on from NC_035435.2 coordinate 85,905,983, forward strand.
TCGGGTCGAATAAATAAGAATAAGTGAGGACTTGGTAATAAAATATGTAATGATTAAGGACCCGGGCAAGGGTTCTTAGGCTAATATGTAAGGAATTGTTTTACGGATGTTTAGAAACAAGTTTCAAGTGAAACGGACGCAAAACGAACAAGTTATGCGAGTTTTAGTATTAAATTGGTAAGCTGAACTGGGCATCACCGTAGCTTACGGTGCCACCGTAAGCTACGGTGGGAGCTGGGTTTCCTTTTTCTGCCGTAAGGCAGTCTAGAATTACCGTAAAGCTATTGGGGCCACCGTAAGCTACGGTAGCCACCGTAGCTTACGGTGGAGGTCTGATGTAAATGTAAAGTTTGTGGACTTCTTTGTTTTTCCTTCGAATTCGGACCCCGTGGACACATTCCAAGCCTCGTTAAGTCCTTATAAGGTTCCTCAACCCTACTGAAAGGCTTGGTAAGTTACGGGTGAGTTCGGAACTCATTCTTAAGATCCGAAACATATCCGAAGGATATTTTAAAAGCGTTTATGACATGTGATTAAGTTCGGGATGTGTGAGCGAGTACGCGGGGTAATGAATTAAGTATGCGAGTAGGTATGTTTGTATGTAGTAATGTATGTATGTATGTATGTAAGTATGTGAGTAGGTATGTTTGTATGTAGTAATGTATGTATGTATGTATGTAAGCATGTAAGTAGGTATGTTTGTATGCCGTAATGCATGTATGTATGTATGTAAGTATGTGAGTAGGTATGTTTGTATGAAGTAATGTATGTATGAATGTGTGTAGGTATGTATGTACGTAGTTATGTATGTAATGCTTACGTAGTTTCAATACACTTAAGTATTGACGTTATTAACAGTGTGCCTCGAGAATGAAATGTAGTGCAGGTACTCCATCGAGGTTTCGCTAAGGATTAGACACCCGGATGGAATGACTAAATCTAGAAAGATAACGGGATGGAAAGAATATGTGGATAGAACATATCGAGACTACATGATTAAGAATCTTGTTTGTATATAATGTATGCTAATGTTTCGAATGTATGTGGTGGGTGCAGGTTGTACGAATCACAGATTGTCATCACAAGGAGTAGCGATCAAAGACCGAGTTACTAGATAGATTGTGCGGGAACGCTTGTGTATGTAAATTGATCGACATAAGTTATGCATATATTGTAAAAGTGTTATTTTATAATGAACTTTCAAGTAACTCAAAACGTTTATAATAAAAGAAATTTTGTGGTACGTATTTCCGCTGCGTCTTTTCAGTTATAACGTGTTAGGGCGTTACAAGTTGGTATCAGATCCCTGGTTTGAGAGAAATCAAGTATGAGGAGGTAAATGCTTGAACTCAAACCGGTGTGCTCTTGTGACAAGGACCCGAACAATCCAAGACTCGATCAAGATCTAAGGGTAGATGCCAAGGTAAGAATGTGGTTAAGTATGTATTTGAAGATAACTAACAGTATGTTATGTGTAAGGTAAGCATGATTGCTTGGAAAGGATGATCTGTGAATGCGGTCTAGCACCAGCACCAAGGTATGTAATATCATATATTGACCGAGGTACGTAGAATTAACATATGGGTGCATGAAATGGTAAAACCTATCAAGTAAAAGGAAAATTTTAAATGAAATAGAATAATAAGAGTGGTAATGAAGTTTTGGAAATGTTACACGTGCCGAAACTTAATTCTTGGACATAAAGTGGCGATTACACGAAGACACGAAACGAGTACGTGGATTGTGTACCTGGCCAGTACACAAGAACCGTATGATGTTCGTGAGCCCGTGATAATTGCTACCGGTATGTCCGTTAGAATTAGGTAGTAGGTGGACGTGAGGGTGAAGAGAAATGTAAGACTTTCAGAAATGAAAGCACGAATGATATGTTAGAATCCGCGAGACGGATTCGAAACATGAAAGAAATGAAAGTATGAATGATATGTTAGAATCCGCGAGACGGATTCGGAGCATGAAAGTAATGAAGTATGAATGCAACGCTTGAATCAGCGAGACGGAATCAAGGAATGAAAGGCTGAATGAAATGTTTGGATCCGCGAGACGGATCCAAAGAATGAAAGAGGTGAATGCAATGTTTGAATCTGCGAGACGGATTCAAAACGTAGAAGGTATGCAAAGTATGAATAATGTGCTTGAATCCGCGAAACAGATTTAAGATATAAAAAGGATGAAATTAGTCCACATCAGAATATGTCGATAGTTTGACCGTGATTGTGTTAAATGAGTCATATGGGTAAATGTAAAGTAAATAAACAAAGAGAGTGATTGTAATGGGCATGCAGACCTAAGTTGTAAAACGAAAGAAGGAAGTTTTGAACAAGTTACGTGTTAAATGTGTTGGAAATCGACTCTTAGGAGTCAGAATGAATGACGGGCTATGACCCAGACAATGGTTTAAGTATGAACAAGAAGGGTAAGTTTGTTAAGAATACGAAAATGATGTAATGAATGTTTTTATAAGTAAGCATGAATGGAAGGAAGCACGAATGTGTACCTCAATGCATCTATGATAAGTAAGAAAATTCAGTTTAACCTTAAAAAGTCAAACTGCAAAGGTTGACGAAAAAAAAATAACCAAAAAAAAAAAAAAGAGAAAGAAAGAATTGCGTGTAAGAAATGGAATGTAAGATATGTTATAGCATGTACGCAGGAAATATGTAAAAGAATTATAGGTGACTAATCACCGAGTGGACTCAGTATTTGAATGAGATATGCTAACCGCCAATTTTGTAGGTGGTGATGTTAGAATTCCTAGGGTGATGAAACCCATTGAATTGGGGGAAGGATGTGCACGAGCGGAAGCACACTACACGGATGAAGGAAATCTGGCCTGGTATGGCTAGTACTCGTGAAGAAGCGGATAGATCTGGTTTGCGGACCATCTAATTATGAAACGAAATCGAGGTTAGTAAAAGGTGTAATTCATATTGGATAGGTATGGATTGGTAGGTTGAGAAAGACCTACGAAATGACTGAAAGGGTATGAATGTTATAGTATGGAAAGTTTAATTTTTAACAATTGACATAAGAAGAATGTATGTCAATAAGAAGTGAATTTCAAAATGTTTGTAATAATCGTCGGGTGGTATTGAACTTAAATGCTCGTAACTGTGGAAATTCTAATAGAATATAAAAGACGACAAGTGTTATTAAGAAATGCTAATTTTGATGCTCGGCTTGTTGGCCATGTTCATTTGAACAAGACATTGTAGAAAAGATACGCATGGCATAAATAACAACAGTAACCATGGAAATAATGCTTAGTCTTCGTGGTTTAAGTATGGATAAATAAGTTAAGAAGGGTGAATTAGCTGTAATAATAAGTCCTTTAATGATTATAGTATGCGTATGGTAATATATCGACCCCTCCTATGAGCTTAGAGGTAATCGGGAGTAATGATAGTAATGGAATGTTTAGGATGGCTCATAGTGATCAAGATGAAAGATAGCGTATAATGTATGAGTAGTATGAAATAAATCGATTTATTTCGATTAGCAAATATATCAATGAAATATGCTTAAATAGGAATTTAGAAACAAACCACAGACTAAGGTTTATACAATTAATAATTGTATACAATTGGAATAAATTCGATGAAAGAAATGTTAGTGATGATATGTGTTAAGAGCTAGTATTATGAAGTAAAAGACACTAATAAGAGCTCTGGAGCAGAGTCTAACATAAGTATAATTATGAAAGTAATTTACGTAATATGAGGGCATAGGAACGATGTGTACAATTACGTTCATGAATGAATAACACCTTTGCCAAGATCCCGAATGCGTTTAGGTGGTAGTAAGTATTGTGAATGAACAACCTGAAAGGGGTAAGAGTAGAATTGGTCTAGTTTGAATGAGAAAGGTTTCGGGGACGAAACCTCATTTAAGGAGGGTAGACTTGTAACACCCCAAAACCCGAATGTTTATATTGTTGTATGTCCCTTTAGGATATATTATGAAATAAGTAACTAGGCTAATTAACCTAGTTAAAGGAAAGGTAAAAAGCTAAGAAAATATGAATATGGTGCCAATTATGTTTAATTATCAAACTTGAGGGACTAAGATTGCAAAATTTGGATATGGGATTTATAAAACAAAAAAAAAAAATCTCACTCACACTAGGGGTGTGTGTGTGTGAGTTCGATCAGGAGGGAGAAGGAAAGGGTGAAAACCCTAGTTCCCAAGAAAGCTTCAAATTGACAAGGAAATTAGGATCAAATCCGATGCATGAACTCGTTTTCTTGATGATCTAGCCCTAGGAAACATGTGGTAAGTTGTAATTTATGATTCGATGATCTTGCTATGAAGTGGGTTATGATCAATCCATGAAATTGTATGAAATTGATCATGTAGATGTGTTAGAATCACAATATAGACCATGAACTATGCAAGATACTAAGTAATTTGATGATTTTGGATGAAACCCACTTGTAGTAGTGAAAATGATGATATGGATAATCATGCATGTTCAATAAGATTGATGTATGATGTTGTACGTAATGAGTGAGTGTTAGTTAATTTGGGTATAGTATGAAAATTACATGATTCTAATGGAATTTGATGATCTTGGTATGAACTAGTAATATTATGCATAAAATACTTGTACTATGTGCATAGGAAGTAGTATGCACTCCAAGTGTATGATGAAATGTCTAAGTGAAGTGAGGATGTGAGATTTAGGGAGTGGCTTGATATATATGAATGACGTGTGATAATGATGTAACTAGTAGTATACTAACTTAAAGAATGTGCTTTTGATGGAACTAGTGCAAGAATTCGGGTTGAATGTATGTGTTGGTCAAGATTATGCATTAGAGGCTTTTACATTGTGCTTGAACGGGCGATGCTCGCCATGTATTTGTATTAATCACTTAATTGCGATCAAGAAGTGAATGTGTATTAAATGTATAACATATGACCATGTTAGTAAAGGATGATGTTATTAATTACATTAAGTTGTCTAACTTAGCAATGTTGTTGTCAAAGTGTAGAATCATGAAAGCATAAGTATGTGTAAATTGATTTTGTGTATATTATGTATACGACTAGGTGATCGTGTAGTTGTATGTGTCAACAACATTATGTATGAAACGAATGTGATGTTATTAATATGGTCTACTATATCAATACGAATGCTTCTTCAAAGGTTAGAAGTTATATGCTAGAAGGTTGACTTTCTGAAAGTCAACCGAGGAATTATAGTATGATTAGGCATTTTGACACAAGCATAAGAATCAAGAGATCATGGAAAGTGTGTTAGACCAATTATGTGTTATATGTGATAATGAATTTGGATTTCGAAGATATTGAATAATGTGGTTGACAAATCATGTCATATGCATGTTAGTGAAAGTCAATGGTTATAAGAGTTGGTAAATGTGTGTTAATTTGAATGGGCACGAATACTAACATTATTATGGCATGACGACATGAAGAATTGGAACCACACAAGCATGGACCAATCATGGAGGAATAGCGGGTCAAGATGAGGCAAGGAAGCGGTTTCGAGCACGGATGCACAAGGTAAGTGACTCCCGACTCACTTCTTAGTATACATAAGAATTTTATTGTTTTTGTGAATAAGGGAAATTATGTATGATATAAGATAAATGAAGGTATTAAGATAAGTAATGATCTAGATAGTCGAAGATAGTATGTGGGACCAATCAGGTCGAATAAATAAGAATAAGTGAGGACTTGGTAATAAAATATGTAATGATTAAGGACCCGGGCAAGGGTTCTTAGGCTAATATGTAAGGAATTGTTTTACGGATGTTTAGAAACAAGTTTCAAGTGAAACGGACGCAAAACGAACAAGTTATGCGAGTTTTAGTATTAAATTGGTAAGCTGAACTGGGCATCACCGTAGCTTACGGTGCCACCGTAAGCTACGGTGGGAGCTGGGTTTCCTTTTTCTGCCGTAAGGCAGTCTAGAATTACCGTAAAGCTATTGAGGCCACCGTAAGCTACGGTAGCCACCGTAGCTTACGGTGGAGGTCTGATGTAAATGTAAAGTTTGTGGACTTCTTTGTTTTTCCTTCGAATTTGGACCCCGTGGACACATTCCAAGCCTCGTTAAGTCCTTATAAGGTTCCTCAACCCTACTGAAAGGCTTGGTAAGTTACGGGTGAGTTCGGAACTCATTCTTAAGATCCGAAACATATCCGAAGGATATTTTAAAAGCGTTTATGACATGTGATTAAGTTCGGGATGTGTGAGCGAGTACGCGGGGTAATGAATTAAGTATGCGAGTAGGTATGTTTGTATGTAGTAATGTATGTATGTATGTAAGTATGTGAGTAGGTATGTTTGTATGTAGTAATGTATGTATGTATGTATGTAAGCATGTAAGTAGGTATGTTTGTATGCCGTAATGCATGTATGTATGTATGTAAGTATGTGAGTAGGTATGTTTGTATGAAGTAATGTATGTATGAATGTGTGTAGGTATGTATGTACGTAGTTATGTATGTAATGCTTACGTAGTTTCAATACACTTAAGTATTGACGTTATTAACAGTGTGCCTCGAGAATGAAATGTAGTGCAGGTACTCCATCGAGGTTTCGCTAAGGATTAGACACCCGGATGGAATGACTAAATCTAGAAAGATAATGGGATGGAAAGAATATGTGGATAGAACATATCGAGACTACATGATTAAGAATCTTGTTTGTATATAATGTATGCTAATGTTTCGAATGTATGTGGTGGGTGCAGGTTGTACGAATCACAGATTGTCATCACAAGGAGTAGCGATCAAAGACCGAGTTACTAGATAGATTGTGCGGGAACGCTTGTGTATGTAAATTGATCGACATAAGTTATGCATATATTGTAAAAGTGTTATTTTATAATGAACTTTCAAGTAACTCAAAACGTTTATAATGAAAGAAATTGTGTGGTACGTATTTCCGCTGCGTCTTTTCAGTTATAACGTGTTAGGGCGTTACAAGTTGGTATCAGAGCCCTGGTTTGAGAGAAATCAAGTATGAGGAGGTAAATGCTTGAACTCAAACCGGTGTGCTCTTGTGACAAGGACCCGTACAATCCAAGACTCGATCAAGATCTAAGGGTAGATGCCAAGGTAAGAATGTGCTTAAGTATGTATTTGAAGATAACTAACAGTATGTTATGTGTAAGGTAAGCATGATTGCTTGGAAAGGATGATCTGTGAATGCGGTCTAGCACCAGCACCAAGGTATGTAATATCATATATTGACCGAGGTACGTAGAATTAACATATGGGTGCATGAAATGGTAAAACCTATCAAGTAAAAGGAAAATTTTAAATGAAATAGAATAATAAGAGTGGTAATGAAGTTTTGGAAATGTTACACGTGCCGAAACTTAATTCTTGGACATAAAGTGGCGATTACACGAAGACACGAAACGAGTACGTGGATTGTGTACCTGGCCAGTACACAAGAACCGTATGATGTTCGTGAGCCCGTGATAATTGCTACCGGTATGTCCGTTAGAATTAGGTAGTAGGTGGACGTGAGGGTGAAGAGAAATGTAAGACTTTCAGAAATGAAAGCACGAATGATATGTTAGAATCCGCGAGACGGATTCGAAACATGAAAGAAATGAAAGTATGAATGATATGTTAGAATCCGCGAGACGGATTCGGAGCATGAAAGTAATGAAGTATGAATGCAACGCTTGAATCAGCGAGACAGAATCAAGGAATGAAAGGCTGAATTAAATGTTTGGATCCGCGAGACGGATCCAAAGAATGAAAGAGGTGAATGCAATGTTTGAATCTGCGAGACGGATTCAAAATGTAGAAGGTATGCAAAGTATGAATAATGTGCTTGAATCCGCGAAACAGATTTAAGATATAAAAAGGATGAAATTAGTCCACATCAGAATATATCGATAGTTTGACCGTGATTGTGTTAAATGAGTCATATGGGTAAATGTAAAGTAAATAAACAAAGAGAGTGATTGTAATGGGCATGCAGACCTAAGTTGTAAAACGAAAGAAGGAAGTTTTGAACAAGTTACGTGTTAAATGTGTTGGAAATCGACTCGTAGGAGTTAGAATGAATGACGGGCTATGACCCAGACAATGGTTTAAGTATGAACAAGAAGGGTAAGTTTGTTAAGAATACGAAAATGATGTAATGAATGTTTTTATAAGTAAGCATGAATGGAAGGAAGCACGAATGTGTACCTCAATGCATCTATGATAAGTAAGAAAATTCAGTTTAACCTTAAAAAGTCAAACTGCAAAGGTTGACGAAAAAAAAAAATAACAAAAAAAAAAAGAGAAAGAAAGAATTGCGTGTAAGAAATGGAATGTAAGATATGTTATAGCATGTACGCAGGAAATATGTAAAAGAATTATAGGTGACTAATCACCGAGTGGACTCAGTATTTGAATGAGATATGCTAACCGCCAATTTTGTAGGTGGTGATGTTAGAATTCCTAGGGTGATGAAACCCATTGAATTGGGGGAAGGATGTGCACGAGCGGAAGCACACTACACGGATGAAGGAAATCTGGCCTGGTATGGCTAGTACTCGTGAAGAAGCGGATAGATCTGGTTTGCGGACCATCTAATTATGAAACGAAATCGAGGTTAGTAAAAGGTGTAATTCATATTGGATAGGTATGGATTGGTAGGTTGAGAAAGACCTACGAAATGACTGAAAGGGTATGAATGTTATGGTATGGAAAGTTTAATTTTTAACAATTGACATAAGAAGAATGTATGTCAATAAGAAGTGAATTTCAAAATGTTTGTAATAATCGTCGGGTGGTATTGAACTTAAATGCTCGTAACTGTTGAAATTCTAATAGAATATAAAAGACGACAAGTGTTATTAAGAAATGCTAATTTTGATGCTCGGCTTGTTGGCCATGTTCATTTGAACAAGACATTGTAGAAAAGATACGCATGGCATAAATAACAACAGTAACCATGGAAATAATGCTTAGTCTTCGTGGTTTAAGTATGGATAAATAAGTTAAGAAGGGTGAATTAGCTGTAATAATAAGTCCTTTAATGATTATAGTATGCGTATGGTAATGTATCGACCCCTCCTATGAGCTTAGAGGTAATCGGGAGTAATGATAGTAATGGAATGTTTAGGATGGCTCATAGTGATCAAGATGAAAGATAGCGTATAATGTATGAGTAGTATGAAATAAATCGATTTATTTCGATTAGCAAATATATGAATGAAATATGCTTAAATAGGAATTTAGAAACAAACCACAGACTACCTTAACGCGTCGTTCGCGTAGAACGCGTTTGGAACGCCTAACATCGTGACCACAAGGTATAACCTCGGAAGGTTACCGCTATGGTCACCTAATGTGTTTGGTCGGATCCTAATGATCGACCAAATGGGTCGGGTTCGAAACTATAAGCGATGGTTTAGATCGCTTACCTTACGACCCTATATATGCACTAAACTAAAAGTGACGAGCTAAGCATGTTAGAACATGCTTAACTAAGTTTAGAAAACAGGTTTGGCATCAAAACATACGGCTTTGATGCTCACGAGTAGTTTGGTTACAAAATACGCAAGAATGCGCATTTTGGCCGAAACTACGACTCGTCACTGAGCCTAGATAACGTGGTAATCAGTAGGTATAGTCGCCATGGACTATAACCATCGTGATCACGCTCACGTTATGAAGTTCCAATGAACTTCGTGTTGACCATAGGCTGGTCAACGCAGAAAGTCAACAAAACGTTGACTTTCAGACTCGAAAAGCGAATAAAAGAACGAAAGAACACTTACGAAGGGTCCCCGAATGCTAATCTAGATCAAAATGGCTCAGGTATGAAACAAAGGTTCCAACTTAGAGCTCTTGATCAGATTGTGTGGGTTTTTGCAAGAATGGGGGTGGGGTATTTATAGTATTTCCCGAACCGTTAGGATCGTTTCTTGAAAAACGTGATCGAATCTCGCGCGTACACTTGACGAAAAGTTGTGGTTACTGAAAATGGCCCCTAATGAGCTGAAAGGGCAAGTATGATTTGTGTGGTTGTGGTTTAATCAGCTGAAATCTGCTGACTAATTGATCTTATCTGTTCTGGGAGTCTGACACGCCCCGTGTAAGGATTTGGGCAATCCTTACGCGCCCCGCCTGGCCCTGTCTGATCTTCACCACTTGCAGAATTTACAGTTTTGGTCCCTGTCGCGTATTTAAGCCATTTCTGACACTTCTAAGGCCCGTAAAGCCAACTTTAAGGCCCTAAAATGATGCCTAAACATTGTGGACATGAAACATGCCCAAAAATATGTCGGATGTTGGTTCGTTTGGCCGTACGATCGCGATGTTCGCTTAATTACGACGGAATGCGCATAAGCGCGAAAGACGATCCAAATGACGCGACGAATGGATTTTTCTCATGCCAAACACTAAGACATAATATTAGGATGCTTACATAAATTTTTGGGTGTTCGGATGTATTCAGAACGTAAGTTATGCGCGAAAGTGCAAACTTGTGCACTTTTTGACACTTTTAGTCCCTGAATGACCCAAAAGTTTATTTTAGCATACCAAACCCCTCAAAGCCTATTTCTAAGCTATGTAAAGGATATTTATGGTATGTTTAACTTATGGACATGTTCCGGAATGTTTGTTACAGTTTAAATTGGCATACTTTCGCAGTTTGTCAAGTTTAGTCCCTGTAAGCGAATTAACTTGTTTTTGCCATACCAAAGCCTTCAAAACTTATTTCTAAGTTATGTGAAGGTTATTTAAGGTATGTTAAGTATATGTAGGTGTTCCAGAGTATTTTTCGCATTAAACTGAGTACGTTTTCGCACCAGTTTGCGTATAATTCTCTAGAAAGCGTTGTAGAGTTTGAAATTGAACAAGGATTGATATGTGCAAAAGATACACATATTTATACAAAATCCCAAGTATGAAATACAATATTTCATCAGCTTGGTATTTGTTTGATGGTCGCGGTGACACAGGTGTCACAGTCTCCCTTACTTTAGGAAATTTCGTCCCGAAATTTATTCGTAGGAGTCTATTAGTGACTTTGCCAAATACCCACCAGCGATATGCAAGGTAATATCCTGTCATTTCCTTGACGGTCACTCTTCAGAAACGAAAATGAACAGACGGAGTCATTTTCCTTGATGAGTATTCTTCAGAAATGGAAATGACGGAATAAGCAAACGGATGTTCATTTCCTCAACGGACAAATCTTCAGAAACGAAAAATGAACAGACGGAGTCATTTTCAATGGTTGCTTCATCAGAAATGGAAATGAAGGATTACACAACAGATATTGATTTCCTCAACGGATAAATCTTCAGAAACGAAAATGCATTAACGGAGTCATTTTCAACGGTTGCTTCATCAGAAATGGAAATGAAGGATTACACAACAGATATTGATTTCCTCAACGGATAAATCTTCAGAAACGAAAATGCATTAACGGAGTCATTTTCAACGGTTGCTTCATCAGAGTTGGAAATGAAGGATTACACAACGTATATTCATTTCCCCAACAGATAAATCGTCAGAAACGAAAATGAGCTAACGGAGTCATCCTCAACGGTTGCTTCATCAGAGTTGGAAATGAAGGATTACACAACGGATATTCATTTCCCCAACGGATAAATCGTCAGAAACGAAAATGAACTAACGGAGTCATTTTCAACGGTTGCTTCATCAGAGTTGGAAATGAAAGATTACACAACGGATATTCATTTCCCCAACGGATAAATCGTCAGAAACGAAAATGAACTAACGGAGTCATTTTCAACGGTTGCTTCATCAGAGTTGGAAATGAAAGATTACACAACGGATATTCATTTCCCCAACGGATAAATCATCAGAAACAAAAATGAACTAACGGAGTCATTTTCAACGATTGCTTCATCAGAGTTGGAAATGAAAGATTACACAACGGATATTCATTTCCCCAACGGATAAATCGTCAGAAACGAAAATGAACTAACGGAGTCATTTTCAACGGTTGCTTCATCAGAGTTGGAAATGAATAGGGTTAACTCTAGACACATGACAGAACTTGCTGTGATTTCTATGCACTAGATTCCATAATTATGTATGCATCCATAATTACGTAATCCCTTGCATAGTCCACACAGTTTGTTTGTTAATGTTTTGGGGAAGGATATCAAACTTGTGATGAGGGTGAATAGACTTCCATCGGTTCCCTTTAATTAGATCTACAGGAGATCTTCTTAGTTAGGCCACCAAGGAGTCCTTTCAGCTATATCATCACATGATATCCCTAGCCAGATTTTTGGATCAATCTGTTTAGCTAGACCACTCAAGGGGTCTAATTATGAAGTAGTACTTTATAATCCGAGGGACTTAACTATAACATAGAAGTCCATTGAGGATTTTAAGTAATACCTTTGGGTATCCTACTATGAATCTCTTGTACAAGGATATGTAAGATTCTACGAAGATTTGGATAACATAATTTGGATCACACAACAACACATAAGGGAACACATAAGCACATAGTCACATAATTGTTTAACTTGATTATAATTTGTTATTAACTTGTTATTGATTGAATACGGATATGGAAACCAATCGACGGGTCTCAATGTTCACTGGAATCTCTCTGAGAAGATAGAAAGATCTCCCAAAATTCGATTTTTGATTATAAGGAATCACCACATTCGAATTAAGGTATACAACAATTAAAGACTTACGGGAAATCCTTAGGTACCCTATTAAGGATTTATAGTGGTACTTTGGGTATTTGTCATGTGTTGTAACTTGCGCCTTGTACTTCGTTTCCTTTGAATAAACGGGTACTTAGGAATTACGTGGAAGACGCAAGAGATCATAGAATGGGAGAATTTGGAGGTAGTTTGTTCTTCAAGGAATACGGTTTCTTGATTGACGGTATTGTAAGGGGTATGTCGTTTATACATGCAACCATAGAAATACATTGCAATAAAATATTTATTTATAAACAACGGTAACAACTGTTTCTTGGATCTTGACAACAAAAGAAACTAATACATAAGACGTGATTATTTCTAAACGATGTTGTCTTCTAGTTAGTCAGATGCTCATCCCTGTGCTGGATTTGCATTAGCAAGCTTTGGGCAATTTCTTCGGAAATGACCCATCTCGCCACAGTTGAAACAAGAGCCTGGTAGAAAACGACCTTGAGCAGGATGGTTGCCAGCTTGGTTTGGTGCAGCTGCAGCTGGGCAGACTTTTGCTGTGTGGCCTATAAGTCCACAAGTTTGGCATTTGCGGCACTGTACATTGGCGTGATGATGGAGGCTACATTGGTTGCACAAGGGTGCAGTTCCATTGTATGGTTTTCTAGCAGGGGGTTGAGCTGGTTGGTTGGGGATGGCTTGACCATTGTGAGCGACCACGGCGAAGTTCTGAGAAGCCTTTCGCTTCTTTGACTTTTTAGAGGATCCAGTCTGTTCATCCATGGTCTTTGATTCCCCGATTGGGTTCGATTCCCTGACCGGTTTCTTGACACCTTTTCGGAAAAGTTTACCTTTCCTGATCTTTGATTCAGTCAAGGTTGCAGATAGCTCAATGGCCTGTCTAACTGTAGTAGGGTTGCTACCAGTCACAATGTCTTGTATTGAGTCAGAGAGGCCATCAATGTACTTTTCGATTGCCTTATCCAGAGGTGTAACCATATCCGGGCATAACAAACTTAACTCCTCATAACGATCCGTGTAGGCTCGATGCTCACCGCTAACTTGCTTAAGATCGTCGAACTCCGTTTCCAAAGCCCTGATCTCGTGACGAGGACAGAATTCCTTCATCATCAGAGCTCGAAGCTCTTGCCATGTTTGAGCCAGTGCCACATCGGCACCCCTATCTTTCATCAGACCATTCCACCATGTCAAAGCTCGTTTCTCAAAGATGCTAGATGCGAATTCTACCTTTCGCTCGTTTGTACATTGAACATGTCTGAAGGTGTTCTCTAAACTCTCGAACCATTGCAGAAGTGCAGTCGCTCCTTGAGACCCAGAAAACTTTGATGGCTTAGCCGAGTTGAACGTCTTGAAGTTGCAGAGGGCATTATGGTTGTTGTTGGCTTGGTTCCATTGAGCAAAGAGGTTTGGGAATTGAGCAGCCATCTGCTGCGCAATGATCTCTGCCAGTTCTGCAGTCGCTATCTGGGTTTCGCGTCGAGGAGGCATTCTGAGTGAGAGACAAGAAAGAAAACAAATGAAATGGCATTGGGTAAGAATAGGATGTTACAACTACCGGCCATAATCATGGTTGATGGTCATTTGTTTGAATCCACGAAGCAAACAAACGACACCAAGGCTTGAATCAAAGCAAATAGATCCTCATAGTGTATCGCGAAGACATGCTCGCCTATAAGTGGACACTCACCCCAAGAGTTCCCAGGTAAAAGTGACTGGTCCGATTATGTGGATTTGTACGAACACTCTAACCTTAGACAGAAATCCCAGGGTACAGGCATTCACTCTTCCAGTTTGCACGTGTTCACACTATTTAGGACCCAAAACTTTGACGAGAGTTTTGAAAATTCAAAGGGGTTCAAAACCTTATAACAGAGGGTTCAAAACCTAGTAGTCAATCATCCTAGAACAGATGATTAGTTTTCAAAGCGGTTTTGAAATTTATGTTCTTGTTGTGGTCGTCGCCTAAGGATAGGTGACGGTATTGTTTTATGACTAAACGCAAGTAAACTCGCGTTAGGGTCCTAGGAAGGTTATAGACTAGGTCAAAGCATTACTAATAACCTAATTCCCTATAACCATTGGCTCTGATACCAACTTTTTTGTCACACCCCGACCACGTGGAACATACAAAACGTGGCGGAAATGTCGGGGAGTGTTGTAACAGAATCAATTGTTTCAAATCCATGGCATTTGAAGTTTCGTGTTATTAATCAAACATGAAAGTTTACATTGTTTTAAACAAGAACCAAAGAGTACATAACATAATTTAACTAGTTCTTGTCTTGTTTTAAGTCACTAAGGCACAGGTCCGCCTAAGTATGTCTTGATAAGTCCTATGCATCATCTCCTGAAAACACATGTGAAAATAGGTACGTCAGCATAAAAATGCCTGTGAGATACATTGGTTTTGTGAAAACGGAATTCATGACTTATGTTTGAGAAAATGTTTAGTCATGAACCTTGTAATTTGCTTTGTCTTATAAATCATTTGAAAAACGATAAGATCGGATGATATGTATATATAAGAGAACACTGTATGGTTAAACGGATAACCATGTAAAATGTGTTTGTATAAGATAAGTCGTTTGTAAAACAATGTCTCGTGAAAAGTGTGTTATTTGTATAAAATGTCATATGTCTCAAATTGAAATGATTCAAATAACGCTACGATATGTAATACCATACAAACACTTATATATAGGAAGTACCAGCGGCGTATCCACCATGCTTGTATCATATTACACACGCCTCGTTACTTAATCACTTACTCAAACCAAACCATCAAGATGAAATGTTTAACAATTGTAGAAATGTTCATGTATAGTCAAACGTCTATTGTCAAATGTAAATCATGTCAACGGATACAATTGGTTCACACGGTTCAATGGTTACCAACGGTTTATATAATCAAACGGGTTTAGACGGTTCACATAGTCAAATGGTCACAACGGTTCAAAATGTAGCATAATGTGTTCATATGCTGGATGAGCATATGCAACAGAAATGCAATGTAAAACAATGTACTAAGTACGCACACAATGGGCATACATAGCATGTAATGTAAAGCAATGTACTAAGTACGCACACAATGGGCATACATATCATGTAATGTAAAGCAATGTACTAAGTACGCACACAATGGGCATACATAGTATGAAATGTAATGTAATGCAATGTACTAAGTACGCACATAATGGGCATACATAGCATGAAATGTAATGTGAAGCAATGTACTAAGTACGCACACGATGGGCATACATAGCATGAACACAATGAAATCATGTACTATATATGTACTATCGAACATAGCAAGTACATGATGTGCAAATCGGAAAGCGTGAAAGTAACAAGTAGGCACATGTGTTTCACCCCAAAACAGTTTGGAAAACAGTAAAAGAGGGGTTCAATGTACTCACCTGAGATTGCTTTGAAGTCCTTGTATAACAACGAAATAATGCTAGAGGTCACGGAATATCAAACGGCACCTAATAGGTAGCTATGTTAATATACCGGACCTAAATCGGAGGATCGGATAGTATGCGGGCTCGTAAACCAAACGAGTATGGAGACTCGTGTAATATGGTTTAATAAAGCCTTTATACTAAAGTGAAACCTAATCTAAGTGCTTACGGCCCGTTACGACCCGTTTAGGTAGCTTATGCTACCTTAACGCGTCGTTCGCGTAGAACGCGTTTGGAACGCCTAACATCGTGACCACAAGGTATAACCTCGGAAGGTTACCGCTATGGTCACCTAATGTGTTTGGTCGGATCCTAATGATCGACCAAATGGGTCGGGTTCGAAAGTATAAGCGATGGTTTAGATCGCTTACCTTACGACCCTATATATGCATGATGTGTGGTAAAATACACATATTTGTCCCGTGTAAATTGTATAGTTTTTGTATAGTTTTTATTTGGTTTTATTTAGTTTTAGTGTTATATTTGATTATTTTGTGTTGGGCTAGGTCCTGGTGCAAATGGAGCAAAAATGAGTAATAAAGAAATAACCAACCAGTTGGGTAGAGTAGAGCGCCAGTGACAGAAGTAAAATTACCGCTATTTTTCGTGAGTGGGCCGAACCCGCTATCTTTATGTTATTTTGAAAAGAAAGGCTGCCATATAACCCAACAATTAAACAGAAGGTTATGGAGATATGGAAGTTTGGAAATTAAAGATGAGTTACGTTGATATATATCTTGGTGAAAAGTGGGCTCTACTAATCTTGTGGGCTAGGTCATTAAGCACAAAAAGAAAATAAATAAAGAGTGAGGGACTTGGCTAATACTCTCGACAACAGCAACAACAGGGATTGGGCCTATTATTTATTGGAAAAAATACATAGATGGACTTGGGGAGAATTAAGGAATAGTATTCCATATACCTACTGCAGCACATTATTATTATTATTATTATAAAATGATATAAAGAAAGATACGAATAAAAAAGGAGAAGGGGGCTGTACTCTTAGACGGCAGAAAGAAAGAAGAACAACATTCTGTTCGACGGCAGAAGGTCTTTAAGGAGAAAAAAAAGCTTAGTTCAAGATTCAAGGCTAAGGAACGGGATCCCAGTTCACTTTGTAAACGTGTTAGTTCGGTTTAATTACTTTGTGTTATTAGACTCTATGAACATGTTTTCATTATTGTTTGAGACCTGTTTATCGTTCTTGACTATGATTATTGGCTAGTTATTTTTCTACCCGGGTTTGTGATGATTATTCGTGTCAATCAGTAATTTCTCGGTTTTGGTAATTTTATTGATGGATTAATATTAAAGTAAGAGACCTAAATATTTTTGACTAGATGTGTGTGTGCATACTTTATTCTAATTTATTGTCGTTCAATCGTTCCTCATGTGTCTTTGTGAATGTCTTTCATGTATAGATGCATGTTAGGTTACCTACTTTGTGTTTGTAACTAGTTTATGGTTTACTGAGCTCGTATCCCATAGGAACATTGTTTGATAATTTAGAGGAGTTTAGTGTTCTACCTATTCTTGAGACCGGGAGGAGATAGATAGTTAGGATTGTCTTTGGTGCTAGGTATTTAGGTGCAGTGAGACCTGGAGGAGATCTGTCTAAGTGGCCTAGTATTATTTGTTTTCCTAAGTCTTGTCAAGTGTTTTTAGGTTACCCCGTGCACTCTACGGTGTATTGTGATTAGTGAGACCGAGAGGAGATCTAGTCTTTGGGTACTTTAGTATTGTTGGAGAGACTGGGAGGTGATCCAACCCATACCAGTGAGCTTTATTTGACCTTTAGGACCTTAGGAGAAGTTGATGAGACCGGGAGGAGATTCAAAATATCTTTAGTCTTAGAGTGTCGTATTATTAGAACCTGGTTCCATCATAGTCACCATTGCCGAGAGAAAACCGATAGTCGCGAATAGGATTCCAAACCTAGGTAGTACTTTCTCATCCTTGATTTCACCTTAGTAGCCTTCAGCCTGCGTCTAGATAGTCTAATTCATCTTAGTTAATTCCTTTAGTTTAATTAATTAAAACTTCAATATCCAATCAAATCAAATAAACCACTTAAGTAACTAGTTGAGTCAGAGTCTAGTTTAGCGTCGCTAGTGTCTCATGGGTTCGATACTCGGACTTCATTAGGCTTTACTACGTACGATAGGTACACTTGCCTGTCAGTGGTCTAGCAGTTAGATAGTCTTAATTTATAAATATAAAACTAGGGTGTCTAGATTAGGTTTAGTTTTTATAGACCATAATTTGCACATCAAGTTTTTGGCACCGCTGCCAAGGACACTTAGGCGATTGCGTTATTAGCTTTGACTGATCTTATTTGTTTAATTGGTCTTATTTGTAATTTGAGTCCTAGAGTTTGTGTGTATTAGTAGTGTGTCGAGTCATTATTTTTGTAAATATATTTTATTAGTTAGTTAGTTTTTTTCCTTTCCTTTCTCTACTTTGTGCTGTTTTGCTACTCTCTTCATGGCGGGTTATCATAGCGAGTACCCTCCATATGTTTGGGCGTTCGTGGAATCATGTCAAGTGTTCGCTCAGATAACGTCAACAGCACAGGACCAAGGAGATCCGAGGTTTCCCGAAATGTTCACCATTCTTGAGCGAATGATAGAGACACTGAGTCAAATGATTAAGGAAAACATGAATCAGCATGTGGATCTAAGGTGTCAACACTGTGGTGGACCACACTGGTATGAAGATTGTCCAGTTTACATGAATCAGAAGAAAAATCAAAGTACAATGTGGTTTACATGGGATGATTACTATGCTAATAATATTGGCTTTGAGAGCTATGAAGGAGTGAAAGAAGAAGAAGTTGAGGAAGAACAGGTTAAAAAAGAGCTTCCGGTGATCCAGAGTTGTCAGATTTAGAATTGGAGACGACAATGGACATATCAGTCCCACCTCCGGTTCAACAGGACGTAACGCCTAATTGGTATTCCACGCCATGGTATTATGGTCCTGAACCCATTGATGATGACTTCTGGAATGATGATGAGGGGGAAGACGTGAATGAGCCACTTGACAAGATGGAGAATGAGAGAGAGATGCATATACCATCTTGGGAGGAGGAGTTTGGTGATGAGTTGGTTGGTTTTCAAATTCTTGAAGATGAAGAATTTGACCCGGTTGGTGATCTAGCATATCTGGAGACATTGCTTGAAGAGAAGCCGACCATGGAGGTCAAACAAATACCAAACGCAGAAGAAGAGAAAGTGGCTGACGAGTTTAATAATTGGCCCGTGAAGGATTTAGATATTGGATTGCCACATACACCAACAAGAACACGGGAGAAGGCACGAAGGAACTTGGATCGACAAAGTTTGAGAACACAAAGATGGTGCAAAAGGAAGTTCAAGGAAACACGAAAGTGCAGAGACAACCATCTTCCTCGTTACATGCATCGTATCAGGTTTCTTCCAGGTAAGTTCAAATTTTGGTGGTCTGACCCGTTTAAAATTTTTAAAATATTTTATTATTCCACCAATAAACTTCTAATTATCTTTGAGGACCGAGTGGAACTAAACGGGTTGGACCGGGGTTGGATAAAGGAGAAACCTCCTGATTAAATTAAAGTGTGGGTAGTTTGTAGAGTTTGTATATTTAGTCATTTATTTTGTACCATGAGTCTAACTTAGTAGTTGTGAGTCGTTTGTTTTAGAGTCGGTACTGCTTTGGTTTTGCTTGTTTTTGTTAATGCAGGTTTGGATATGTACCACCCGTACTCAATCTCCATTCGGGTGATTTTGGAGCTGCTTTTCAAATTTCAAGGCATTTACCAAGTGTACTAGTCAGAGTCAAAGCCGATCGCGAATGGAATGCTATACGATCGAGCTGGATTGGACGAGAGTTTGGAGCTTACACGTTATAAAACCAGCTAAGTCCTTTCCAATTTGCCCTTAGTCTTTTTATTTCTTATTTATTTTTGTCTTTTGAGTCGGTTTCCATCCTACATTGAGGGCAATGTAGAGTTTAAGTGTGGGGATGGAAAACTGTCGTTTAGGTCTTAGTTAGTGGGTCTTGAGTCATAAAAATTTAAAAAATAAAAAAAATAAAACTTAAAAATGAAAATAAAATAAAAAAAATCAAAAAAATGTCTTTTGAATAAAGAAGTTTGCAAAATTAATACGGAAAATGATAGAAAAGATGGGTTTTTGTTCGGGTTCAAATAATGATAATATGAGATTAATTAAGTCGAGCTTGTGTCTAGTTAGGGATATGTGAATAGGCCCGGATTTGGTTTTAGGTCCCTTTGATTTAATATTACCTTAATTGTCGGTCTACTGGTGGGTACTCATCTGGGAAAAATGGGAAATTGAAACCGCCAATAAGAGTATAAGGAACACCGTTATAAGTTAAAACCGTTAAAATTTTTAATGATGAAAAAAAAGAAAAAAATGAGCTAGAAACTGAATGAAAGTAGCGCAGGCCTATGTAATCTTGGTTGGGGATAGCGACTCTACAGCCGGAATGCCTCTGGGATGTGTGAAATCGAACTTGCAAAGAAAGAAAAAGTACCGAAGCCTAAGTAATCCGAGTTGGGGATAGCGACTCTACAGCCGGAATGCCTCTGGGTTAGGGAAAGCAACGTCTACGCTCAAGAAAAAAAAACAATGAAAAGAAAGAAAAAAATAATGCTGAAAAAAAAAAGAAAAAAATATTTGATTATAAATTCTCTTGGTTTTGATATAAGACGGTTGGGAATTGGTCCAGTGATCGTTCCTTTTGTTCTATAAGCTTGAGGTGGGATTAGGTGGACCGTAGCTTCTAGCGTGAGACCCTAGGTAGATTGACCGCACTTGAACTAAATTTGCATGATAAGGGACTTAGAACTGAGTTTGGGTTTAAAGGGACAAGCATATTTGCAATCGCGGCTAACACAAGTTTTGATTTTAACAAGTATAAACAAGTTTTTTTTGACCCGAGTATTTATCCATCTCTGATTCCGTATGCATAGATTCTTTTTCAGGGACGAAAAAGGTTTAAGTGTGGGGATATTTGATGTGTGGTAAAATACACATATTTGTCCCGTGTAAATTGTATAGTTTTTGTATAGTTTTTATTTGGTTTTATTTAGTTTTAGTGTTATATTTGATTATTTTGTGTTGGGCTAGGTCCTGGTGCAAATGGAGCAAAAATGAGTAATAAAGAAATAACCAACCAGTTGGGTAGAGTAGAGCGCCAGTGACAGAAGTAAAATTACCGCTATTTTTCGTGAGTGGGCCGAACCCGCTATCTTTATGTTATTTTGAAAAGAAAGGCTGCCATATAACCCAACAATTAAACAGAAGGTTATGGAGATATGGAAGTTTGGAAATTAAAGATGAGTTACGTTGATATATATCTTGGTGAAAAGTGGGCTCTACTAATCTTGTGGGCTAGGTCATTAAGCACAAAAAGAAAATAAATAAAGAGTGAGGGACTTGGCTAATACTCTCGACAACAGCAACAACAGGGATTGGGCCTATTATTTATTGGAAAAAATACATAGATGGACTTGGGGAGAATTAAGGAATAGTATTCCATATACCTACTGCAGCACATTATTATTATTATTATTATAAAATGATATAAAGAAAGATACGAATAAAAAAGGAGAAGGGGGCTGTACTCTTAGACGGCAGAAAGAAAGAAGAACAACATTCTGTTCGACGGCAGAAGGTCTTTAAGGAGAAAAAAAAGCTTAGTTCAAGATTCAAGGCTAAGGAACGGGATCCCAGTTCACTTTGTAAACGTGTTAGTTCGGTTTAATTACTTTGTGTTATTAGACTCTATGAACATGTTTTCATTATTGTTTGAGACCTGTTTATCGTTCTTGACTATGATTATTGGCTAGTTATTTTTCTACCCGGGTTTGTGATGATTATTCGTGTCAATCAGTAATTTCTCGGTTTTGGTAATTTTATTGATGGATTAATATTAAAGTAAGAGACCTAAATATTTTTGACTAGATGTGTGTGTGCATACTTTATTCTAATTTATTGTCGTTCAATCGTTCCTCATGTGTCTTTGTGAATGTCTTTCATGTATAGATGCATGTTAGGTTACCTACTTTGTGTTTGTAACTAGTTTATGGTTTACTGAGCTCGTATCCCATAGGAACATTGTTTGATAATTTAGAGGAGTTTAGTGTTCTACCTATTCTTGAGACCGGGAGGAGATAGATAGTTAGGATTGTCTTTGGTGCTAGGTATTTAGGTGCAGTGAGACCGGGAGGAGATCTGTCTAAGTGGCCTAGTATTATTTGTTTTCCTAAGTCTTGTCAAGTGTTTTTAGGTTACCCCGTGCACTCTACGGTGTATTGTGATTAGTGAGACCGAGAGGAGATCTAGTCTTTGGGTACTTTAGTATTGTTGGAGAGACTGGGAGGTGATCCAACCCATACCAGTGAGCTTTATTTGACCTTTAGGACCTTAGGAGAAGTTGATGAGACCGGGAGGAGATTCAACATATCATTAGTCTTAGAGTGTCGTATTATTAGAACCTGGTTCCATCATAGTTACCATTGCCGAGAGAAAACCGATAGTCGCGAATAGGATTCCAAACCTGGGTAGTACTTTCTCATCCTTGATTTCACCTTAGTAGCCTTCAGCCTGCATCTAGATAGTCTAATTCGTCTTAGTTAATTCCTTTAGTTTAATTAATTAAAACTTCAAAATCCAATCAAATCAAATAAACCACTTAAGTAACTAGTTGAGTCAGAGTCTAGTTTAGCGTCGCTAGTGTCTCGTGGGTTCGATACTCGGACTTCATTAGGCTTTACTACGTACGATAGGTACACTTGCCTGTCAGTGGTCTAGCAGTTAGAGAGTCTTAGTTTATAAATATAAAACTAGGGTGTCTAGATTAGGTTTAGTTTTTATAGACCATAATTTGCACATCAATGCACTAAACTAAAAGTGACGAGCTAAGCATGTTAGAACATGCTTAACTAAGTTTAGAAAACAGGTTTGGCATCAAAACATACGGCTTTGATGCTCACGAGTAGTTTGGTTACAAAATACGCAAGAATGCGCATTTTGGCCGAAACTACGACTCATCACTGAGCCTAGATAACGTGGTAATCAGTAGGTATAGTCGCCATGGACTATAACCATCGTGATCATGCTCACGTTATGAAGTTCCAATGAACTTCGTGTTGACCATAGGCTGGTCAACGTAGAAAGTCAACAAAACGTTGACTTTCGGACTCGAAAAGCGAATAAAAGAACGAAAGAACACTTACGAAGGGTCCCCGAATGCTAATCTAGATCAAAATGGCTCAGGTATGAAACAAAGGTTCCAACTTAGAGCTCTTGATCAGATTGTGTGGGTTTTTGCAAGAATGGGGGTGGGGTATTTATAGTATTTCCCGAACCGTTAGGATTGTTTCTTGAAAAACGTGATCGAATCTCGCGCGTGCACTTGTCAAAAAGTTGTGGTTACTGAAAATGGCCCCTAATGAGCTGAAAGGGCAAGTATGATTTGTGTGGTTGTGGTTTAATCAGCTGAAATCTGCTGACTAATTGATCTTATCTGTTTTGGGAGTCTGACGCGCCCCACGTAAGGATTTGGGCAATCCTTACGCGCCCCGCCTGGCCCTGTCTGATCTGCACCACTTGCAGAATTTACAGTTTTGGTCCTTGTCGCGTATTTAAGCCATTTCCGACACTTCTAAGGCCCGTAAAGCCAACTTTAAGGCCCTAAAATGATGCCTAAACATTGTGGACATGAAACATGCCCAAAAATATGTCGGATGTTGGTTCGTTTGGCCGTACGATCGCGATGTTCGCTTAATTACGACGGAATGCGCATAAGCGCGAAAGACGATCCAAATGACGCGACGAATGGATTTTTCTCATGCCAAACACTAAGACATAATATTAGGATGCTTACATAAATTTTTGGGTGTCCGGATGTATTCAGAACGTAAGTTATGCGCGAAAGTGCAAACTTGTGCACTTTTTGACACTTTTAGTCCCTTAATGACCCAAAAGTTTATTTTAGCATACCAAACCCCTCAAAGCCTATTTCTAAGCTATGTAAAGGATATTTATGGTATGTTTAACTTATGGACATGTTCCGGAATGTTTGTTACAGTTTAAATTGGCATACTTTCGCAGTTTGTCAAGTTTAGTCCCTGTAAGCGAATTAACTTGTTTTTGCCATACCAAAGCCTTCAAAACTTATTTCTAAGTTATGTGAAGGTTCTTTAAGGTATGTTAAGTATATGTTGGTGTTCCGGAGTATTTGTCGCATTAAACTGAGTAGGTTTTCGCACCACTTTGCGTATAATTCTCTAGAAAGCGTTGTAGAGTTTGAAATTGAACAAGGATTGACATGTGCAAAAGATACACATATTTATACAAAATCCCAAGTATGAAATACAATATTTCATCAGCTTGGTATTTGTTTGATGGTCGCGGTGACACAGGTGTCACAGTCTCCCCTACTTTAGGAAATTTTGTCCCGAAATATATTCGTAGGAGTCTATTAGTGACTTTGCCAAATACCCACCAGCGATATGCAAGGTAATATCTTGTCATTTCCTTGACGGTCACTCTTCAGAAACGAAAATGAACAGACGGAGTCATTTTCCTTGATGAGTATTCTTCAGAAATGGAAATGACGGAATAAGCAAACGGATGTTCATTTCCTCAACGGACAAATCTTCAGAAACGAAAAATGAACAGACGGAGTCATTTTCAATGGTTGCTTCATCAGAAATGGAAATGAAGGATTACACAACAGATATTGATTTCCTCAATGGATAAATCTTCAGAAACGAAAATGCATTAACGGAGTCATTTTCAACGGTTGCTTCATCAGAAATGGAAATGAAGGATTACACAACAGATATTGATTTCCTCAACGGATAAATCTTCAGAAACGAAAATGCATTAACGGAGTCATTTTCAACGGTTGCTTCATCAGAGTTAGTGTTCCGGAGTATTTGTCGCATTAAACTGAGTACGTTTTCGCACCAGTTTGCGTATAATTCTCTAGAAAGCGTTATAGAGTTTGAAATTGAACAAGGATTGATATGTGCAAAAGATACACATATTTATACAAAATCCCAAGTATGAAATACAATATTTCATCAGCTTGTTATTTGTTTGATGGTCGCGGTGACACAGGTGTCACATCAATCAAGTAACGTTCATACAAGTTGCGTCAAAACACAAAGAAAGGTTCTGGAATACGGGTTGTCACATTATCCCCAAGTTGAAAGAAATTTCGTCCCGAAATTTGGCACGTACTCACTGAGGAAGCTAGTTAAGTTGCATTGTTTTCCTGGGGTGTCACATCCTCCCCCCGTTGGTTTGGAATTTCGTCCCGAAATTCCACAGTAGCTTCAGCCTCAGTTGTGGTTGTACTGTTCGCGAACAATTGGGGATACGTTTGTTTCATTTGGTCTTCGCGTTCCCAGGTGAACTCTAGGCCACGACGGGAGTTCCAATGAACTCGAACAAGAGGTATTCTAGTGTGCTTGAGGACCTTAACATCCCGGTCCGTGATTTCGACTGGTTCCTCGACGAATCGCAACTGTTCGTCGATAGTGAGCTCCTTCAAAGGAACTATGAGGGTCTCATCTGACAGACACTTCTTCAGATTCGACACGTGGAGAACGTTGTGAACTCCACCGAGTTCTGTCTGTAGGTTTAGTTTGTAGGCCACTTTGCCTATTCTTTCTAGGATTTCGAACGGTCCGACATACCGCGGATTGAGCTTGCCTCGTTTTCCAAAACGAACTACACCTTTCCAAGGTGAGAATTTGAGTAGCACTCGATCCCCAACCTGGAACTCGAGTGGTTTCCTGCGCTTATCAGCGTAGCTTTTCTGACGGTCACGAGCTGCCGCCATTCGTTGTCGTATCTGTGCAATTCTTTCCGTTGCGTCTACCACAAGTTCTGGACCAGTAATCTGACTATCACCCACCTCTGTCCAACAAAGAGGTGATCGTCATTTACGCCCGTACAATTCCTCAAATGGAGCGGCTTGAATGCTGGTGTGGTAACTGTTGTTATACGAAAACTCCACTAACGGGAGATGTTTTTCCCAGCTGTTGCCGAAGTCAATTACACATGCCCGAAGCATGTCTTCTAGAGTCTAGATAGTGTGCTCAGACTGCCCATCCGTCTGAGGGTGATAAGCTATGCTCATGTCTAATCGAGAGCCAAAAGATTTGTGCATCACTTGCCACAGTTCTGAAGTAAATCGTGCATCACGATCATAGATAATAGAAGTCGGCACCCCGTGCCTTGAGACAACTTCCTTGAGATATACGTCTGCTAGAGTGGAGAACTTATCCGTTTCCTTAATAGCCAAGAAGTGTGCAGACTTAGTGAGTCGATCCACGATCACCCAAATAGTATTATCCCACGTTGAGATCTAGGCAGACCGGTAACAAAATCCATGGAAATTTCCTCCCATTTCCATTGTGCTATCTTTGGTTGCTGAAGTAGGCCTGATGGTTTCTGATATTCCGTCTTGACTCTCGCACAAGTCAAGCACTTGCTAACATAAGTTTCTATGTGGGCTTTCATGCTAGGCCACCAATACGTAGTTCTAAGGTCGTGGTACATCTTATCTGAACTAGGATGTACCGAGTAGCGAGACTTATGTGCTTCATCCATTACAAGCTCGCGTAAATTGCCATAAAGTGGAACCCAGATGCGTCCCATCACGTAGTAGGCGACGTCTTCCTTTTGTTCTAACCGTTGCCTTGAGCCGCGTAGGGCTTCAGCCTTGACGTTTTCTGGTTTCAATGCTTCTACCTGAGCATCTCGTATATGTGCTGGAAGACTAGACTGGATGGTAAGTTGTAATGCTCGTACGCGTCTAGGCGTAGTGTCTTTTCGACTGAGGGCGTCAGCCACAACATTGGCTTTGCCTGGATGGTACTTGATGGCACATTCGTAATCGTTCAAAAGTTTGACCCATCTTCGTTGACGCATGTTCAATTCCTTCTGCTTGAAGATATGCTCGAGACTCCTGTGATCGGTGTAGATGGTGCACTTGGTACCGTACAGGTAATGTCGCCATATCTTAAGCGCGAAAACAACAGCTCCCAGCTCTAAATCGTGCGTAGTATAGTTCCGTTCGTGAACCTTAAGTTGACGTGACGCATAAGCAATGACCTTGTCATGTTGCATTAACACACATCCAAGACCTTGAATGGATGCGTCGCAATATACCACAAAATCATCTGTGCCTTCAGGCAATGAGAGGATAGGTGCGCTGTAGAGCCTATCTTTTAAGTGCTGAAAAGCTGTTTCCTGTGTATTACCCCAGCGATAGGTGACACCCTTCTATGTCAGTAGTGTAAGCGGTTGTGCAATTTTTGAGAAGTCTATAATGAACCTTCTGTAGTAACCTGCCAAACCCAAGAATTGGCGAATTTCCGTTGGTGTACGCGGTGCAGGCCAGTTCTTAATCGAGTCTACCTTGGATGGATCCACATGAATCCCGTCCTTGTTTACCACGTGGCCTAGAAAGTGGACTTCACGAAGCCAGAAGTCACATTTTGAAAACTTGGCATATAACTGCTCCATTCGAAGGAGTTACAAAATGAGTCGTAAATGCTGCTCATGTTCCTCCTGACTCTTAGAGTAGATCAGAATGTCGTCGATGAAAACTATTACAAACTTGTCCAGGTAAGGTTTGCACACTCTGTTCATAAGATCCATGAAGACTGCAGGAGCGTTTGTTAACCCGAATGGCATAACTAGAAACTCGTAGTGGCCGTAGCGAGTTCTGAATGCTGTTTTGGAGACGTCCTCATCCCGGACTCTCAGCTGATGGTAGCCTGACCTCAGATCTATCTTCGAATAATAGCTCGACCCTTGCAATTGGTCGAACAGGTCGTCGATGCGTGGAAGAGGATAGCGATTCTTCACAGTCACCTTGTTGAGTTCACGGTAGTCAATGCACATCCTGAAGGTACCGTCTTTCTTTTTCACAAATAGTACTGGAGCTCCCCAAGGCGAAGAGCTAGGACGAATGAAACCCTTATCCAATAGTTCTTGCAGTTGCTTGGACAGTTCTTCTAATTCTGATAGAGCTAAGCGATACGGCGCACGAGCTATTGGTGCTGCTCGAGGAGCTAGCTCGATCTGGAATTCGACTTGGCGATGAGGCGGTAGCCCAGGTAATTCCTCTGGAAACACTTGAGGAAAGTCGCGTACTACAGGAATATCCTCTAATTTCTTCTCTTTCGATGATGCGTCAGTAAACAGTGCCAAAATGGCAGTGTGGCCCTTTCATAAACACTTCTGGGCCTTCAGGAAGGAGATGATGCCAACCACGGCACCACTCTTGTCGCCTTGAACTTCGAGAGGTTCTTTACCAGAACGGGGAATACGAACAATCTTCTCCTTACATAGGATCTCTGCCTGTTGTTGAGACAACCAGTCCATACCAATGACGATGTCGAAACTACCCAGAACTATGGGAATGAGATCGATAGAGAAAGTCTGACCAGCGAGGATAAGATTACAACCCTGAACTATGTGGGTGGCCTCTAGACTCTTACCGTTGGCTAACTCTAAGACATGCTTGGTGTTTAAGGGTGTTGGTGTGCGCTTTAACAACTGACTAACTTTTTGAGACACATAACTGGTATCGGCACCCGCATCAAATAATACAGTAACATAAAAGTTGTCGAGAAGGAACTTACCCATCGCCACGTTAGGATCATTCCTTGCATCACCTTGACCCAGCACAAATGCACAACCCCTAGCGCCGTTGTTATCATTGTTTCCCCCGTCGTTGTTCCCATTGCCCTGATTATTGTTGTTGTTGTTCTGATTCTGGTTTAACTGGGGGCAGTCTCGCTTGAAGTGGCCTTCAGCACCACACTGATAACATCCCCTGTTGCCTCGCTGCTGTTGTTGCTGCTGGTTTCATGGAGCTGGTTGTTGTTGTTGCTGATTCTGATTCGCAGGTCGTGAGCTCCTGCAATCTTTAGCTTCATGGCCCATCTTGAGACATCTCTGACAACGACCCTTGTTGCACTGGCCATGGTGGTGCCTGTTGCATGTGTTGCACTTTGGGAGGTTTCCTCGGTATCCACCCTGTCTTTGATTACCAGAAAATTGCTGACCAGGGCTCTGGTTGTTATCAGTCTTTCGCTGCTGTGCCTGGGACTGAGCTGTAGCTGAACCCTTGCTGGAATCCCCATCCCATTTCCGCTTGTTGTCACTGGGAGTAGTGGAAGTGGTAGCATTAGTAGCACCGATACGTTTGGGCAGCCTGTTCTGTTCCACTACCTGATCTGTGAGGCGATGAGCAAGACGTGTTATATCCTGGATATTTGCAAGGTTGGCCGATGTCACGTGACTTTGAATTTCTGGTGCTAGCCCTTTGAGATACAATTCAATACGCTTGATAGGAGGGTCCACCATAGTTGGACACAAGATGGCCAGCTCGTTTGACCTTTTCGTATAAGCCTCAATCTCCGACCCCGTCATTTTCAGATTGAAGAACTCCACCTCCAACTTGTGGATGTCATCTCGTGTACAGTATTTCCGCTTGATCAGTTCCTTGAAATCGTTCCAAGGGGTGGCGTTAGCAGCTGCAAACCCTAAAATCTGAACTTGCGCATTCCACCAGGTCAGCGCAATGCCTTCGAGAGTACCAGTGGCGTACTTCACCCTGCGAGCCTCAGGGCATTTACACATCTCAAATACGGACTCGAGCTTTTCAAACCAATGGAGGAGTCCAACTGCTCCTTCATTGCCACTGAATGTGCTAGGACGACAGTCCATGAAGGTCTTAAAGGTGCATACAGGTTGCTGAGCGTGTTGACCTATTGTGTGTAAGAACAGGACAAGGTTCAGCACAAGAGTTGGTTTAGGAGTGTAGGATCTAAAGATCCTAGAGTGAGTTGCTACTACAGGATATACCTCCTGCTTGGGCGGCTGCAAGTGCCGCAGCAACTTGTTCGTTAATCAGAGCCGTCAACTGGGCTTGTGTCATGTTAACGCGTCCACTCATGATCTTCATATCAAAGGGAACATAAGTGAGAGAGGTTCGCGAAAAGTGCGATGACAGAAGAGAGTAAGCACACAAGTGTTCTCAAGCAATAGTGGTTACGTTTATCTAAGCGTACCATGAAAAAAGTTCTATGTAATCTAGCAAGTAGGCAATGTAAACATGAATAGCAGTACCTATAGTGTTGAGTCTTGCACGTGGAGCGAAGCGTCGTTGTGGATCATTGAGCACTATACAGGTTATAGTCTGGTTTTAATAAAAACATTTTCCCCTTATTAAAACCAAGTTCGCTATAACCAATGGCTCTGATACCAAACTGTCACACCCCCAAAATCCACACGTGGAGTACCACCGCATGGGGCGTGACATGACCAGGATCAAGCCACCAATCATATTGAACAATAGTAAATGTAATTCAACCAAACAATATGAAAGGTGTCCCAAAACAAAGTATAGATTCAATGTTTAGCGGAAGCATAAATTGTAAAACCCAACATAAGTTATAAGTTTGAAGTGTCATAAATGTTTATTATGGCATCACGATCCATGTCCACAACGACCGCGCCTCCCAGTTCAAGCTCCATGAGTACCTATTGACCTGCAAGGCATGTAACAACGAGTCAACAACAAAGTTGAGCGAGTTCATAGCTGGTTGTTTAGTTATAGTATTCGTTTCATAATTCACGTGTTCGTTTTGTAAACCATGTATCGTATTTATTTGTATCGCGGCCTTCCAGGCATGTTTGCGAAGATTAGTGGGGGTTTCCAATGCATTCTAGACTAGTTACATTTGTATCGCGGCCCTCCAGGCATGTTTGCGAAGATTAGTATTCGTATCGCGGCCATTCCAGGCATGTGTGCGAAGATTAGTGGGGGCTTCCCATGTGTTACTAGTCTAGCTGTATCTATAAGTGACCTTCCCCTAACGAGGTCAGTGGTACAAGTTCCAGTAACAATGAAAGAACAGGTGATCATTCAATCCCATTCCCAACCCCGGGAATCCCATGCCTTGGTAAGAGTGTGAACTCACCTTGGTTTGCTCGACAGATAAACAAAAGGTCACTTGAGTTGTATGGGGTCAACCACGTCCTAACATGGTTACCATACAAGTCAGGTCTATGGTTCAAGTAATGCACGTATATGTTCTACACGTATACTAACAAGTCGCATACAAGTATTGATCATGGCATACTCGTGTAAACACGACAGCTAACAATACATACATTATATGTTCAACAGTAGAAATCATGTAACAAACAAAGCCCAACAGTGCGGCCCAATTACTTAGGCCCGTAACAGTGTGCAAGTCCAATAGTATATTTGGTTATATGGTCTCGAGTCGAGACTAGAGATCTCGAGTCGAGACTAGGCGGTCTCGAGTAGAAGTCTTGGTGTTCTCGAGTCGCAACTAAGAAGGTCTCGACTTGTGCATTTATCACTCGAGACTAAGTGGTCTCGAGTCAGGTCTCGAGTCGCAACAGGACTCGCAACTGTGGTCTCGAGTCGTGTTGTTGGGGTGCTGGTGATGTGGTCTCAAGTCAAGACTGTGAGTTCTCGACTCGCAACCCGTGTCGAGATCATGAATGTAACAGATTTCCTTATTTTCAGCTCAATTATCTCTGTAACATTTGCTAACACTTTTGGCAGTTTTAACTTAGATCAAATCAACCATTATTCAGCATTCAAACATATTCATATCACCGTAATCATCATCAATTCAAGAACAATTAATCAATATCATACGGAACATACGATGGGATCATGTGATTAACGAATTCAAAGACTATCACGCAACCTATTGCTTATCAATTCCGAATCAAACTAATCAAAGCCAACCCTAACAATTTCATGACATATATCCACCTTGAAATCAAACACATGTTCCAGATTTACGAGCACAATTTCATTTATAATTTTACTAGCATAGCACCCTAGATATTACATAGATCATAACAATCACAACTTGATGTTTCATAATAATTTAACAAGACACTAACCAGAATACAAGATGGAGCCGAGAAGGTCTTTGAGAGAGAGTTGTCGTCGGGTTCAAAGGAAAACGAGAGAGACGGAGAGGCGATTAAGGTTGATGTGTGTGTTGGTGATTTGTAAGTTATGAAATTCAAAACCCCTAAATGGGTTAATGAACATGCACAAGAGAAGTGGGCCGAACCCATCTTCGGGTTGCCCATGTGTTTCGCGTACAAGATGTGTGGCCCAAATGGGCTTGTGTCACGGCCCCCGACCCGGTTTGACCCGTTTCAGGAGCCGCGGGACAGAAAATCCCGTGGTATTTATTTATTTATTTTTTTTTCAGCGGAAGTCTTAACAGGATCGTTTTAGACTTGAAAAATGCCCGAATATTATTTATTTACATTTCAGGATAAATTCCGTAATTTCATTATTTTACAAACATGTTTATTTAATTGAGCCACTATTTCAAGCTTGATGGTGCTCCGTAGCACGTGTACTGAAATCACAGTATGTCACCTGAAACATGTTGTAAAAAGGTTTTGTCAGCGGGGAAATACTGAGTGAATCATTCATTTTGATAAAAACGACACATAGTTATAATTTACAGCATAAGAGCGATTACTATGGCAGTATCTTAATTAATATCTGGTCTTGCCACCCGTGTGACGATGGTCATACCACTATTGGGTCCAGTCACCCAATTAGTGACGTTTTGTCACTGTTAGTTCTTATTAGCCTAACCCATGTTAGGGCTTATTGCCTAACTGTGAGAAATTAGTAATGTGCACAATACCCCACTAACCAGCGGTCAAGATAACCACGACTTAATCCCTGTAATTATAACGTTTTGAAAATACTTTGAGGTATTGTAAAACAGTTTGAGAAAAAGAGAATGACTCACATTGCAGATTTATCGAGTAAAGTATAAGCCTACTGTTTAGCCTTGATTACATCTAATTTGATAATAATGCACACACAATAGGTTAGTAACTTAATACAGCAGTTACGTCAATTCACGAGATCAAACCCTCACAATGATTAACAAGTGCAATACTTAATAATTCAATCGGATTCACAATGAATAACAGAGCATAGTCCGAATTCGAACAGCACTCAGATATTCAAGTTGAAATCACGACGAATAATCAAAGTAGAAACTCAATTTGAGCAGCACTCGGACAATCGTTGGATAGTTATAATCGATCGGACGTTGAATCGTAATAGTGATCGAGTTATTACCCTGATTGCGGCAGCACTTCGTGATCGTGTGTGTGTTTATTGTAGTGTTTCTGCCTTAATTCGACGCACACAGAGTATTTGGACGTCGTTTTAACTTCCCAGATCGAGTCCCAAGGTCGGCTATTTATAGCCAGAATTTGGCCTTGCTTACGGACCGTAAGCCTGGTCCCTTACGGTCCGTAAGGGATACCTAAATGTCCAAGGCTTGCCATGCACGGAAGTAGCTTAGATGAGTCAAAGAAATTAGCCAATCAGAATTAAACAACGAGTTTTGAGGATAATTATTCAACTAGGTTTTGCCCCCCTTGAGTTTTAGGGGTCCTGATCCTGATTCCGATTGTCCTGAAAATTTTAGGGCTAGTGCAGAATTAATTGGGTGTCTCAATTAGGGTTTTCTTATTGACTAATTATTGTTCTATTTATTGATTTTAGTGACAGTTGTTACATCCTCCCCACCTTAAGAAAAATCTCGTCCTCGAGATTTACTGAAATAGATGAGGGTATTTTTGCTTCATTTCTGATTTTAGTTCTCAAGTGTATTCTGATCCTCTCTTTGAATTCCATTTGACTTTGATCAACACTAGTCGTTTGTGCTTGAGAACTTGATCTTTCTATCTTATTTTTGTAATGGTTTCCTTACCATTTAATTTTTCCATTTGCCTCTATACCTTGAAGAGGTACTACCAGGGATTAGTCTGATAGACATTTCTTGAGATTGGATACATGAAATACATCATGTACTCCATCTAGCTCTTCTGGTAGTTGTAGACGATAGGCTATTGGTCCTATACGTTGAATTATAGGAATGGTTCTACGTACCTTAGACTTAGCTTTCCCTTCATACCGAATCTAATAACTCCTTTCCAAGGAGATACTTTTAATAGTATTTTGTTTCCAACTCGAACTCCAACGACTTTCGTCTAGTATCTGTATAACTCTTCCGGCGATCCTTAGCCGTTTTTAGCCTTTTCGTAGTGATACTTAAATATCACAGTCGTAATCACTTATGGATAAACTTTATGGCTCCTAATTCTAAATCTTGAGTGGTATAGCTTTCTTCAGGCTTTTCCAATTGCCTTGATGCACACACAATTACCTTTTTGCGTTGCATTATCCTACCTCCAAATTTTAGATTTGAAGCATCACCATATACTTTTAAAATCTTCTGTTCCTTCTGGTAAGGCTAGGGTTGGGACATTTGTTAAATTATACTTTAAGATTCTAAAGGCTTCTTCTGGTTTAGATTCTTATTTAAACTTAATTGTTTTAGCTTAGTTAAGAATATATCTATCTGAGAAATGTCCTTAATAAACTACCTTTAGCATCTGTTTAAATCTACAAAATTCCTAATTTCCACT
The DNA here is from genome assembly GCF_002127325.2 of Helianthus annuus. Taxonomy (NCBI): domain Eukaryota; kingdom Viridiplantae; phylum Streptophyta; class Magnoliopsida; order Asterales; family Asteraceae; genus Helianthus; species Helianthus annuus. The sequence goes on from NC_035435.2 coordinate 85,940,686, forward strand.
TAGGGATTGCGGAATTTTCCATTTTGTAATTTGCTGTTATCTTAGCAGAATCTAAGTGAATATCTTCATGATTTACCATATGACCTAAAAATTGTACTTCCTGCAGCCAGAATTCACATTTTGAGAATTTGGCATAAGGTTAAGAGTGCATGCAGGTGTTCACAATGTTCTTCCTGATTTTTGGAATAAATGAGTATATCGTTAATGAATACGATTACAAATTTATCAAAGTATGGTTTACAGATTCTATTCATCATGTCCATAAATGCGGCTGGAGCATTGGTTAATCCGAAGGGCATGACTGTAAACTCATAATGACCATACCTAGTTCTTGTTTTGGTCAAAAATTACCTAAGCAATTTAGTGATCAAATTAGTTAAGTGAGGTAGTGTGCTGGAAAGTGTTGCTGAAAATGTGCTTGTTAAGTTGTTTATAAAATCAGTGTTCAGGATACGGCTCAAGATATTGAGCTGTATTATTGATCAAACAATGAGCAAAAAGTAAAGTAAATAACACGAGATGTACGAGGAAAGCCCTTGATTAATCTAGATCGCCGGCATAAAACCTCGGGAGCTGACAATCGCAGCTGCCTTGTTCTTCTTATTGCTTCAAAAATCAGGATACAGTGCAGGATGTGGTGCGGATCGACTAAGTGTTACCATGTGATCTGAGTACAAGTGTAGTGATTGCTGTGAGCTAGAGAGCAAGAGTGAATGGAAGTGTTCGTGTAAAAAAGTGTGTGCCTTAAACTGATCCACCACATCTATTTATAGTAAAGATAATATAACAAACTATCCTAAACTCCCGGGATCCAACGAATATTCCCACTTGAACGTTGAGGACCAAGTCTTTCGGCTTCAACGGCTTCCTCATAACAAATTCGCCCGAGTCTTTAGGAGAAGAAGTCCTGATGACCGTTAGTAGCTTATAACCATTAACCTGCACGTGTTTAATTTACTCAACCTCAGGATATCGCCCGGGATGTTAGCAATATTCTCGTCCAGCATCCTGGTCATAAATAAACAATTACAAGCGGGATATTAGTCAGGATATGTATACTCAGAAAATGACCCATAACAATTGTCCCCAAAATATATCGGTTGGTATACCAATCCAACAGATATATTTTAAAGCTTATCTCGTGAATCGAGGCAATTAATACGATTGGACATGCGAAGTGACAATGTGCAACTTCCCACGCGTTTTTTACTCGATGGCTATCCATTTAGCCCCTATATCTTCTCTCTTTTCATTTGATAAACCATCATCTCCACCGGAATCTTCAGGTAAATTCCTTTCTCTCCTTCTTCTTCGTTTCTTTCTTCTCCACGGAAATCCCTTATGGCTAGCGGAACTAGATCCCATACGGGCGACTCGATTCCAACCTTCGAAGCCCAAAACCTTCTAAAAGAACCCGAGAAAGAGGTCTGCTCCTTTGACAACGCTAACATTGCTGCCTTGCAAGCTTCCAGTGCTTTCCCTGTTGGTACAGTCATCCGTCCCTTCGACAGAGAAGTCCGATCGGATTTTTCTTCCAACGTATGGGTGTGCTTCTTGGCCTACCCTTTCTCCATCGGACTCCGGTACCCTTTCCCGGCTTTTATCTCTCGTTTCTTTGAACTAACTGGTCTTAGTCATGCCCAAACCATGCCCATGGTTTGGCGCGTACTGGTGACTCTGGACCAGATCAGATCTCGATTTATCCCCAACCTTTGTATTGAAGACCTCCCGATGGCTTACCGTCTTCGTTCTCATGGCAACAGTCGTTTTCTTCTTTTCTCAACCTCCAAAAACCCTCTTGTTCTTAGAGCCACAACGAATGAGGAAAAATGGCAACGAAAGTTCTTTTTTGTAAAAAGGGATTCCATCACTGGAGGTTTTGATCTTCCAGTGAAGTGGTTAACTTCTGGTAGGATTTAGGGTTTTAGGAATATCCCCAACCGTATCTTAAAGCTATATCCTGAACTGACATCTCTATTTCTTGTGCAGCAAATTTCAAAGATTTAGCCCCTCCAAGCGCTGAATCAGATTCAAGAATCAAAAGCATTTATCAACTTCCAGAAAGCGAGAGAACTTTTTCTCTGTCATTTGCAAGTTCATGCCAAAGATCCAGCTCCGACATGTCTGGTAAACACATTAGTACATAACAAACAAATAACTTATGAATATTCAAGAGTTAAACGTTTTCCCCTTTTATGCAGCCCCAGTCAAAGCTCCAGAGGTCTTCGACCTTGACGAATTGGATAGCTACTCTTCTCCCATCCCGGTAAAGAAAGAGCCAAGCCCTAAGGCTCCCACCTCTTCCAAACCCAGCAGCTCGAAAGCCGTCACCACTCCCAAGCCTCCTCCAACCACCAGGACCCGTGCTTCCAGTGCTCGGAAGAGGAAAGAAACAGATTCCCCGGCTGTCTCTGAGGCCTTTCCATATGAAAACTATGGATTTAATGAAGCCAGCGGGTTTATGACTTCATTCCTCAATCAGGTAAAAATCCTCATCTGGTATCCTGCACATGTATGTTAATTATTATCCTGGATATTTTACACATATGTTGATACCTGTACTTTTGGTTGTAGGGTCTGGAACGTCTCATGTTCCTTTACGAGGATGCGTGCGGGCTTAACAAAATGTTGGAGATCAAGCTCAAGAAAGCTGAAGAAACCATCGCCGATCAAGGGATGATTGCCGCTGCCAAGTCTAAGCATTATGAAGACAAATTCAAGGTAATGGCCCAGGAGCACCAAGCCGCTATACGCAAGGCCAATGAGGACGCCCAAGCCAAGCTGGATGCTGCTCATCTTCAATACCAGCAGGATATGACCTCTTACCGGGATGGCCTTAAAGGATCCGTTGTTGTTTCTCTTCTCCAAGCCAGGTTAAGGATGGCCTATGAAGCCGAGGCCTTGGGCTTTGAATGCCCTTCCTGGAATGTCAAGGCTTGGGAAACGAAACTAGTGGATCTCAAGGGCACCCCTGTTGAACGTCCTGCAAAGCATGCTGGTGGGGATCCTCCCAAGGCGACGGATGCGGCGACCGAGGCTGGTGGTGATGCTGAGAAGAATCCCGAGGGTGATGCTGGTGCAGGTGCTGACGAAGCGATGGTTGAAGAGGGTGCTGCCCCTTGAAAGCAGCGAAGTGGGCGATGATGGATGTTTATGCCTAGGCCGGAGCCCACTTTTTTTTAATTTGATGGTTGTGGTTGCCTGAACAATTTACTTTTCCTGCTTTTGAATAATTTACATTTCCTGCACTTAGACAATATGATGACCAAAGGTGGAGGGATCCTGAGTTTCAGGACGAAGCCCTTGGTTATCAGTTAGTATAGTTTATTTTGAACAATATAACAGTGGATGGGTCCCGGTTTGAGACGAAACCTTCAATCTGTTAAGTAAATCTAGTTAAGAACTTATCGTGCTTTTGGTGGATGGGCCTCGGTTTGAGGTGAAACCAAAAGCACAACTTTTGACCTGTTAATAACATAACTATCTTTTGACTTGTTTTCTGTTACTTTGCATTACTTGGTGTAACCCTTAGCTTTGCAAAGAATTTCATACTGTTATCTCACAAAATATCCTGATTAGTATCCTCAGCAATATACTATAAACTTTTTATTAGATAGAACTTACAAACACCACTTCAGCTTCGTAGAAATTTTTTTGATGAATAACCACTTTTAAATGATCAAAATCCCAAACTATTACTAGTTTCAAACATCCTAATCAATTATTCTGAAAAAGACTTTGAGAATATATCAGGATATTTGTCCTTTTTATAAAACATAATGTCATTAAAGTCCGCAAAGGAAAGATCATACCAGAAATAGGATATAAACCTATTACCAAACTTCAATCCCTTTGCAATTCTTCCCATAAAGATGTCCCCTGTGCAAGGTACTTAGTGCATTAGTTCCAAATCCTATCTCTTTAGCTTTTGCACCACCACCTTAATGGGAATGTCCCCTGCGTACAATGCCTTCAAATACTTTAGAAATCTTCTGAATGTTAGTTTTCATCATTTAGGCAATTTTTCATGTTCCAGGGGCAAAACCCAAAGGTGTACTGGAGATAAAATCCTTATATCCTGGGGAAAATCCCAAATTTTCATGCGCTACAGGCGGGAGTGTATAAACTCCAAGACTTAGAAAGGTGAAAACCTTTAAACCTTAGAGAGTATGAAAATACCCTTTCATGAGAGAGGGTGATCAATCCTCATATACCTTTAGGATTCAGGATATAGCCAATAGTGACGAAATTGTCAGCCACTTTTACATGGACTGGTCCCGCCACCTTGAACTATCCCCGAATAACTTGTGCTCCAGGCGGGGTGTTTAAACCCAATTCGGAAGAAAGGTGAATACCTTTAAACCTGTGAAGGGATCAGTATCCCTTAAACGTGAGAGAGGGGGCCAATCCTCTAGTCTTTCGAGTTATCCTGAGCACATATCCTGGAGCTACATCCTGAAACATATCTTGCAAAACAATTGTAAACTAAGGTGGGTGTTAGCTTGGCTAACACCTCTCCGATGCTTAAGTCAGTATTGGGTTTCAAAGAATGAATTAAACCAAACATATTTAAAAAAGGTAGAGTTTATACCATCCTGAGTTAGAAATTAAATTCTAAACTCACTTGAAATAGAGCTTGAGGTGTATAGCATTCCAGGACCTTGGTAGCATATCCCCCTCCATATTCTTGAGTCTGTATGCTCCTTTCCCTGCTTCTGATTCAACCTCGTATGGTCCTTCCCATTTTGGGGCTAGCTTGCCATCGGCAGGATTGGTAGTATTCTGAAAAGCCTTTCTTAGTACCCAATCTCCAACCTTAAACCTTCTGGTCCTAATGTTCTTGTTATATGCCCTGGATATTCTCTGTTGATATGCTGCCATCCTTAGCCTTGCCGCATCTCTTTTCTCATCTATAGTGTCTAACTCTTGACACAAGGCTTCAGGATTCTGCTCAGGACCACTTAGGGTTGATCTTACAGTGGGTATTGTCATTTCTGTTGGGATTACTGCCTCTGCTCCAAATACTAAGGAAAATGGAGTTTGCCCAGTAGCATTCTTCACAGTTGTCCTGTCAGCCCATAGGACAAATGGTAGTTCTTCTGCCCATCTTCCCTTCTTAGCCCCAAGTCTCTTTTTCAGATTGTTGACAATTATCTTGTTTGATGATTCTGCCTGCCCATTCGCTTGAGGATGTACTGGAGTAGATGTTATCATTTTGATTTCCCATTTCTTGCAGAAATCAGTGGTCCTCTTGCTTATAAACTGGGACCCATTATCACAAATGATTTCAGCTGGTACCCCGAACCTGGTCAGGATATTCCTTTTTATGAAGGACACTACTTCTTGGTCTCTAACTTGGACAAAGGCTTCAGCTTCAACCCATTTAGAGAAATAATCCGTCATTAAGTGATCAAATTAGTTAAGTGAGGTAGTGTGCTAAAAAATGTGTTGAAAATATGCTGGTTATGTTCTTTGGAAAAACAGTGTTCAGGATACGGCTCAGGATATTAAGCTGTATCTACGATCAAACAATGAGCAAAAAGGTAAAGTAAATGACACGAGATGTACGAGGAAAGCCCTTGATCAATCTAGATCGCCGGCACAAAACCTCGGGAGCTGACAATCGCAGCTGCCTTGTTCTTCTTATTGCTTTAAACTTCAGGATACAGTAGATCGCTAAGTGTTACAATGAATTTGTGTGAGAGTTGCGAGAGAGCAAGTGTTAGAGTGTAGAGAGTGTGATTGTGATGTCCTAGTTGATCTGATATACCCACCTATTTATAGTAACGAATTACAAACAATAATCCCTACAAATATGGGCTACTCCGAATATTCCATTATGAACGTTATAAACCGAGTAATACGGCTCCAACGTCTTCCCTTGAACGACTTGGACCGAGTCTTCCGTGGAATAGGTCTTGTTAACGTTGCTAGCTTCTAACCCACGTGCCTGCACATAATCCATTAGTAATCCCGAGGATACCATTCAGGATGTTACCGATATCCTGAACTAGCATCCCGGATGTAAACAGATACAATATAAACAAGATATATATCAAGATATTTTTCAGGATATGGGCTCAGAATTTCACCCATAACAGCAAGATACAGGGATAATGGTTCACCATCTTCAGGCTTCATCAATAGAGGCGCGGTTGAGAGATAGTGCTTCAAATCCCGTAGGGCTGCTTCATGCTTCTCGCCCCATTCAAATTTCTTATTCTTTTTCAGGATATCATAGAATTCTTTACACTTTTCCAAGGATCTTGAAATGAACCTATTCAGGGCTGCCACACGTCCTGTTAACCGCTGAACATCCTTCATGTTCGAGGGTGATTTTATATTCAAGATAGCTTTAATCTGCTCCGGGCTCGCCTCTATCCCTCTTTTTGTCACCATGTATCCAAGAAACTTTCCTGCCCCCACTCCGAAATGGCATTTAGCAGGATTCAGCTTCATGTTGTATTGATCCAGGATATCAAATGCTCCCTTGATATCCTGGAGGTGATCCTCAGCCTTTTTAGATTTCACCACCATATCATCGATATACACTTCCATGGTGTCCCCCAGTTTGTCTTTGAACATCATGTTCACCATTCTCTGGTACGTCGCACCTGCATTTTTTAAACCAAAAGGCATAGCAGTATAACAGTAAATACCTGTTGGTGTCATGAAAGCAGTATCCTCCTGGTCTGAAGGTTCCATTTGAATCTGCTGGAATTCTGAGGATGCATCCATGAAGGTTAACATTTCGTGGCCGGCAGTGGCGTCCACCATCGAGTCTATATGAGGCAGAGGGAATGGGTCTTTTGGACAAGCTTTGTTCAGGTCTGTGTAGTCTACACAGACTCTCCACTTCCCATTCTTCTTTTGAACCACTACCACATTTGCTAGCCATCTAGGGAATTTGACTTCTCTAATCATTCTAGACTTCAATAATCTTTCAACTTCCTCTTGGATAATTGCATTCCGTTCAGGGGCGAATTTCCTTCTCTTTTGTTGTATAGGCTTGTATGACCTATCAATTCCAAGCTTGTGAGTAATAATGTCTTTTGATATACCTGTCATATCCTCATGCTTCCATGCGAATGTAGACATCCTGCATTTCAGAAAGTTAGTTAATTGTTCTTCAATATCCTGAGGGATATTGGTTCCTACGAGCACCGAGATATCAGGATTATCCTGGTCCAGGATTACTCTTTTCACATCCTGCTCCGAAGTCTCCATGATATCCTGGGCCCGCATCTTTAATTGCTATGCTGGACTTGGTTTGGCCGAGGATTTCATTGAGGATGAGTAACATTCTTTTGCTTCTTGCTGATCACTATCGATTTTGACAACTCCCCAAGGGGTAGGGATCTTAATGCATTGGTGATATGTTGATGGAACGGCCTTCATATCGTGAATCCACGGTCTTCCGAGGATGATGTTATAGCAGGATAGAGAATCCATCACACAGAAACGTTGCATCTTGTTGACTCCTTCGACATATACGGGCAGCTTTATCTCTCCCACTGTGTTCCTAGCTTCTCCACTGAAACCAACGAGCACAGTAGACTTCGAAGTGATATCCATCGGAGATACATTCATTCTCTTCAGAGTCTCCAGTTGGATTATGTTGACGGAACTGCCGTTATCAACCAGTATCCTGCGTACAAAATGGTTAGCCACATATAACGTTATTACCGGAGCATCATGGTGAGGATCCTGGACAGTATCCCTGTCATCAGCGTCAAATGTGATCATTTTGTCAGTTGTGAGGGTAGTCATCTTGATAGGTTTGTCTCCCCTCTCAGCCTTAGCTTCTTTTGCATGTCTCTTTGCCGCTGAATACGGAGTCCCACAAATATCGGATCATCCCGAAATAAAGTTGATTATCTTGGCATCCGGGGGAGGTGAGGCCGCTCGCTCAGGATCCTTTTCAGTATCCTGTCCTTTGTTCTTTTTTCTGCCCAAGAGATCTTTCAGATATCCCTTGCTTAGAAGATAGCTTATTTCCTTCCTCAAAGCAATGCAATCCTCCGTAACATGTCCAAAATCCTCATGGAAGGCACACCATTTGTATTTATCCTTCCAATCAGCTTTTTGTTGATTCTTCCGAGGCCACCTGGCTTTATCTCCCAGACCCTGCATAGCATACATTAGTTCAGGTATATTAACAGAAAAACAATATTCAGATAATTCAGGATATTCTTCAGGATCCTCGTCTTCAACAGCATTCACTCTCTTGTTATCATTTTTGCCATATGGCTTGGAGCGATATGGCTTATATGAGGACTCTGATTTCCTGTTAGTCGATTCGTACGATGAGGATGCATTCATCCTCTCTTGCATTTTCTTGTCATCCTCCAATCTAATATATCTCAGAGCCCTGTTACGAGCCTCATCAAGATTCCTGCGGGGATTCATTACAAGATCCTGATAAAACTGAGAGTCCTTTTGCAACCCCATCTTAAAGGCTTGCACAGCTGTTGCAACATCAAGATGTGGGATATCCAAGGATTCTCGACTGAATTTGTTCACATAATCCCTCAAGGATTCCTGAGGTCCTTGAGTTACCTGTTTTGGTCAAAAATCACACAAGGATAATGCAACCAAACTCTATGTAAACGGGGAATGATGCTTGGTTTGATGAATAAAGTAAAGGATCACTTTAAGGTAAAATATGCAAGTGACACAAGGATTTATACGAGGAAAAAGCCCTTGATCAATGAATGATCTCCGGCATAAAAAACCTCGGGTGATGGCAACTACCGATCACCAAGCTTCAATATAAAAAACAATATTTTTACAACTTCGGATGGTAACGAGCTAGGTACAAGGATCACTATAGTATCGTATGCTAAAGCGTGTGAGAAATGTGTTGTGTTTTCCGAATGTGGAAGAGTGCTACTTATACAAGTGTGTGTGGTCGTATTTTAGGTAAATAACCTAACTATTAGCTCGTTACCCCTTCAAGAATAGAAGTAAATTTAGCCTAAATTATCGCCCTTAAATTGTGCTGAGTTTCCTATTGTCCATAACGTCCATCTTTGATTATGCATATGCCAAAGTAGCGTGATAGGTTCCTTGTTTACATTGCTAAGAGCGGATCCTACTCGAAATTCCTGCAAGATAACATTAAACCCAAAGAGAATAATCGTTAGTATGAGGATCCCTAGGATGGTCCGTGATCCTGTCCCTGGAACTCTTCTGAGGATCACTATCTGTCAAAGAAACAAGGATCACTGATTAGGATCACATGTAAGGATCACAAGTCATAAAAATCCAGCCCTAACAATTGCCCCCAAAATATAAGGAGTATTTATCTAATATAAACGAGTTATATTTTGCCGGTCTTATCTCTAACTGACTTAACGGATATATAGCCGTTACAATGGAACTATCCGTTGCGATCTGACGTCACGGAAGTGACAACCCTGCACGAATCATCATTATAAATAGAAATAGGGATAGGATCGAATGCATTTAAATTCAAAGCGACTCCCTTTATAACCGTATTCGGAAGATCAACCAGGTATTCTCCTTCTCATCTTCTTCTCTTTTGCTCTGTTTTTCTTCTTCTTTCCATTCTTCTATAAAGATGTTGCTCCGGAACTCCCTGCATAAGGATCCTAAGAAGAACAGCCCCTTGAAGGGTCAAGGGATCATCAAAGATTCTCCCACCGAGAGGTGCTGTTTTACCGATCCTCAGATCGACAGAATCCGTCAATGCTTTCCGGCGAACACTCTCTTCAAGTCTTTTACCCCCACTGCTTTGAGTGATTTTATTTCTGATACTTGGGTAGCTTTCCCGGTTACTCCATTCTTGATAGGATATTCGTATCCTTTCCCTCAGTTCACTCAATCCTTTTTCTCTCTTACCGGCATCTGCTATATCCAGGCTATGCCCATGATCTGGAGGGTGTTATACACCCTTGAGAGGATCATTGAACAAGAGGGGATAGACCTTGGTATGGCGGAGCTGGCTGAGATGTATGATCTTACCACTTTCGGATCCCATCGCTATTTGTTTAAGCGAAAAGCTGGGGAGGATCACCCTGTCTTCAAAGTTACCAAGAACGACACGAACTGGAAGCGACGGTTCTTTTTTGTTAGGAGAGATACCATCCCTGATGGGAAGGATCTGCCCAAAGAGTGGGCTACTCATGGTAGGATAGAGGATCCTGGAAGGATCATCATAAGACCTGTTCCTTAGGAAGAGGATCACTGATATTTTCTTGTTTATTGTGCAGCTATCTCTATCTCTCGTCTGAAGTTGACACCCGCTGCAAAAGAGAGACTTTTGGCCTTCAAGAAGCTTGATCCGGAGACAAGAACTTTCCAGGTTGCTACCCAGGATTCCCAAGAAGTATCCTCTGCCTCTGTCACAATGTCAAGTAAGTATCCTCATTTAGAAAGTAATTCTATGTAGGATTTTCAAGTTTAATTAGAATACTTATCTTATTTTGGTTGTGTAGGTGCTGGAAAATCCTTTAAGTCTGCTTCCAAGTTCGGTATTGCTGATCTTACTAATGTCAAATCCTCAAGGAAGAAGACTCCTGCTAGCCCAAGTGCGTCGGCCCCTAAAGCACCTATTAGGGGAAAAGGAAAGAAGAGAAAGGCCTCTGAAGCCGAGGATCTCCAAGGTCTGCCCCTGCTCCGCCAACAGTTTCTGGATTACTTCAACGAGGTAAGGATCACTGCCCCTGTTTGTGTATCCTGACAGTTTTGAGGATCACTTGTTTCTGATGTTATGCCTTGTCTTCCTTGCAGAAATTTGCTGAAATAGAGACTTATGTTGGCCACGTTGAGGATCAAGACCGCCAAATTGCTGACCTCCAACAAATGGGTGTGCTGAAGGATCTCAAGATTGCTGATCTTGAGAAGGAGCTCCGGGCTACCAAGGATGATGCTGCCAAAATGCTGATCAAATTTGATTATGAGAAGCATGATATCACCCAGGAAGCCAAGGTTTCTGCTGCAATAACCATGTATAAGATCCAGTTGCAGATGGCTGCGGAAGCTCAGGATCCTGCCTTCGACAAAAGCACATGGGACGTGGAGGGCTGGAAGGCGAGGCTGGGAGAGTTGGAGGATGATGAAGAGGCTGAGGAGGTCCCGATGCTTGAGGGTGGTGATGTTGGCAAGGATCAGGGTGGAGAGGCAAGTGGAGCTGGTGGTGATGGTGCAGCGAAGGCTTGAGCTGCAGGATTGGGCGATGAAGGAAACTTCTAGACATAGCCGGAGCCCAATTTTTTTTTGTGTTTGTTGATGTTTTTAAACAATTATGGTCTGTAACTCCGAACAATAGGTTTAGGGTTGAGGATCCAGGATCCTTCAGACAATAGGTAGGATTACACATGGTGGAGGGATCCTCTGTTTGGGGGATGAAGCCATTGTGATCCTGCCGCCTTTTATTTACCTGCATGCCATGACCGCACAAACAATGGACACCCTTTGCCAACCCATGTGGACGGGCCACGTTTTGCTGGTAGAAACGTGGGTTGGCAATTTTGACAACTTTGAAGGGTTTCGAACCTTTGTTAATAAAATAACTCTAATCTTTTTGGCTTATCTCGTGTTGTTATCCTTTTAATTTCCAGTTGTTTTAGTACATATTTGTTTGAGTAAGAAAAGTTAGGCAAGTTGTGTTTAAGAAATTTAGGATATGATCCTGGATCAAATATCCTATAATCGAAAATTTTCAAAGTAGTTTATTTTAAGGATCATAGGTTCAGTTGTCAAAGTCTAAGGGTTATTTAAACAAATAATGAGTGAAATTGGAAATAGTTAAGGATCATACCTGAGGATCCAAGTTAGGATCCTAACCTTTAATCAGGATAACCGTAAGTGAAACTTTAATGGACAATAAGGATTAAGGATCCTTAATTGTTTAACTTTGAAAACCTGAAAAGTAGAACATAACCTGGGACTAAGCCAATATAAAAGATAAGTTAGTAACTGGGGACAAGCCCAAAGGATAACTGGGGACAAGCCCAAAGGATCACTAGGGACAAGCCCAAAGGATAACTGGGGACAAGCCCAAAGGATAACTGGGGACAAGCCCAAAGGATCACTAGGGACAAGCCCAAAGGATAACTGGGGACAAGCCCAAAGGATAACTGGGGACAAGCCCAAGGATCGTATGTAAACTGGAGTATGGCCCTTACTGGCGACTATCCAAACTTTGTGACATGAAAATGCCAAAACCTCAGCTAACGTGAAAACGTTAGAAACCTTAGGAACGGATGTATGGTACGTCTACCATTATACGTAGGATCTTGGGTATAGCCAGTACGATGAGGTTATCAGCCCCTAAAGCGAGTACTGGTCCCAAAGACGTGAACTATACCAGGATCATCGTGCGCTACAGGCGAAAACTGGGGACAAGCCCAAGGATAACTGGGGACAAGCCCAAGGATCTGAGTTGCTTCTGAAGATTGTTGACATTATGCTAAGGATACCTGGACTTATCAGAACTCAACATCTCGTGAGAGAAGGATGAAGGATACATGATCCTTATCCTTAAATAAGAAGATATGTAAATGAGAGTTCGAGCTTAGGACATTACCAGAGTAAGGATCATTGATGCTTCAGGGATCCTTAAAGGATACTTCCAATGTAAGGATCACTCATGCCAGAAGGATCCTGCTTCACATGAAATATTTCTTTAAGTGAACAGCATTCCAGGCTCTTGGTAACAAATTTCCTTCCATGGTTAGCAATCTATATGCCCCCTTTCCTGCTTCGGCTTCAATCAAGTAAGGGCCTTCCCACTTTGGTGCCAATTTCCCATCAGCAGGATTGATGGTATTTTGGAATGCCATCCTTATCCTAGCCAGATCCCTGATTTCTTCAATAGTATCCAAGTCTTGAGCCAGGTTTGCATCATTCTTTTCAGGATCACGGGTACTTGTTCTAGCAGTTGGAACCACCATTTCTGTTGGGATCACTGATTCTGCCCCCAAACACCAAAGAGAAGGGTGTTTGACCAGTAGCATTCTTGGGGGTTGTCCTATCAGCCCAGAGCACATAAGGCAATTCCTCTGCCCATTTCCCCTTCTTGGATCCAAGTTTCTTCTTCAGATTGTTGATGATGATCTTGTTGGATGATTCTGCTTGGCCATTGGCTTGTGGGTGGACCGGTGTTGATGTTATCATCTTAATCCCCCAACTGTCACAAAAGTTAGTAGTCCTGCTCCCAATAAATTGGGAACCATTATCACATACAATTTCAGAAGGAATGCCAAATCTAGTTATAATGTTTCTCTTAATAAAGGATATAACTTCCTTTTCTCTGATTTGGGCAAAAGCTTCAGCCTCTATCCACTTGGAGAAGTAGTCAGTCATGGCAAGCATGAATACTTTTCCACCAGGTGCCTTAGGGAGCTTGCCAACTATATCCATCCCCCATCTCATAAATGGCCAAGAGGATGGAATAGGATGTAGAAATTCAGCCGACTGATGAAGGATATTGCTGTGTCTTTGACAAGGATCACACTTCTTAGCATACTCCACAGCATCCCTTTTCATAGTTGGCCAGTAGTATCCTGTCCTTAGGATCCTTGAGAACAATGCCCTGCCCCTAGTGTGGTTTTCACAATCTCCTTCATGGAAGTCTTTTAACACTTCTTGAACTTCAGGATCCTCGATACATCTTAAATATGGTCCTGCAAGAGATCGCTTATATAGCACATTATTCAAGATTGTGAATTGAGATACCTTAATTCTGAAGGCCCTAGGATTTTCTCCCATAGGAATCTCCCCATGTTGTAAGTATCCCATGATTGGTGAGATCCATGATCCTGAATAAGATTGAGTATCCTCACTAGGGATCATTGCAGTATCCTCTTCTATTTCCATGGCCATCTGTTTTTCAATAGCAGGCGCCAGGATATGGATGATGGGGATACTTATATCCTCTGGGATCTTCAAAGATGATCCTAGATTGGCCAATGCATCAGCTTCTGTATTTTCCTCCCTTGGTACCTGTGTCAAACTGAAAGAAACAAAGGAGAGTGCCAATTCTTTGACTATCTCTAAATACTTGGTTAGTTTTTCACCTTTAACAACATAGGATCCATTGAAGTGATTGGTGATTAACAATGAATCCACGTATACCTCAAGATACCTGATCCTCATATGTTTAGCGATTTGTAAACCAGCGATTAAGGCTTCATATTCAGCCTCATTATTAGTGGCTTGGAACTCACAAGCTATGGAATGGGGTATTATGTCCCCCTGTGGCGATTTTAGTAGTATACCAAGCCCCGTGCCTTTGACATTTGAGGATCCGTCAGTATGTAGTATCCAAGGATCCTTAGTTTCATCTAGCTGCTGGACTTCCAATTCGGCTTCCTTTTGTAAATCACTACTGAAATCAGCCACAAAGTCTGCTAATGCTTGGGATTTGATGGCTGTTCTGGGCTCATATCTTATATCATGGGCACTAAGCTTTACTTCCCACTTAGCCATTCTTCCGGACATCTCTGGTTTCCTGAGGACATTCTTAATTGGGAAATTAGTTCTAACAACAATAACATGGGTTTCAAAATAATGTCTTAGTTTAGTGGATGCCATAATCAGTGCAAGGATAAGTTTTTCAAGGTGTGAGTACCTGGATTCAGCATCAAGTAAACTCTTACTTACATAATAGACATGGTATTGTGTACCTTCATGATTCTTAACAAGGACTGCACTTACTGCTTTTGAGGATACCGCAAGGTATAAGGATAACACATCTCCTTTTTCTGGCTTCATCAATGCTGGGGCTGAAGACATGTATTCTTTTAGGGCTTGTAAAGCATTCTCATGCTTTTCAGTCCATTCGAATTTCTTGTTCTTTCTTAGGATATCATAAAATTCTTTACACTTTTCTGAGGATTTGGATATGAATCTGTTTAGAGCTGCTATCCTGCCTGTTAGCCTTTGCACATCCTTAGCGTTGGCAGGGGATTTGATATTCACCAATGCTTTGATTTGTTCCGGGCTTGCTTCAATGCCCCTCTGGGTTACCATATATCCTAAGAATTTGCCTGCTTTAACACCAAAGTGACATTTTGAAGGATTAAGCTTCATGTTATAATTATCAAGGATATCAAATGCTTCCTCCAAGTCCCTTAGGTGATCCTCAGCTTTTTTGGATTTCACCACCATATCGTCTATATACACTTCCATAGTTTGTCCAATTTGATCTTTGAACATCATATTCACCAGCCTTTGATATGTTGCACCTGCATTTCTTAATCCAAAAGGCATAGCAATATAACAATATAAACTGGTTGGGGTCATAAAAGCCGTATCCTCTTGGTCAGATGGTTCAATCTGAATTTGTTGGAATCCAGACGATGCATCCATAAAGGTTAACAGTTCATGACCCGCTGTTGCATCCACCATGGAGTCAATGTGGGGTAATGGGAAAGGATCCTTGGGACATGCCTTATTCAAATCAGTGAAATCGACACATACCCTCCACTTTCCATTTTTCTTTTGAACAACAACCACATTGGCCAGCCATTTTGGATACTTAACTTCTCTGATCATACCTGCTCATAGTAATCTTTCTACCTCTTCCTGGATAATGGCATTTCTTTCTGGTGCAAACTTCCTCCTTTTTTGATGGATCGGTTTAACTGACCTGTCAATGCCAAGTTTATGAGTAATAATATCCTTAGATATACCTGTCATATCCTCATGTTTCCATGCAAAGGTAGATTTTCTTCTTTTGAGGAAGGATACTATGTCTTCTTTCATTTTGCCAAGGATCCTTGATCCGATGTAGATTTTGGATTCAGGATCATCGGGATCCAAGAGGATTTCGTCCACATCATGCTCTCTTGCCTCCAAGACACCCCTTAGAGGATACTTTAATTGCTATTGCTCCCTTGGTTTCGAGGCTGGTTTCATTGATGAGGTGTAACAATCCTTAGCCTCCTGTTGATCACTATCGATCTTGATTATTCCCCATGGGCTAGGGAGCTTCACACATTGATGGTAGGTGGATGGGACTGCCTTCATATCATGTATCCAGGGCCTGCCAAGGATAACATTACAACAAGACAAACAGTCTATAACACAAAATTTTTGATAATTATGTAATCCTTCCACATAAATTGGGAGTTTGATGTCCCCCAGGGTTTTCTTAGTTTCCCCACTGAATCCCACGAGTACGGAGGATCTTGGAGTGATGTCGGATTCAGGAATACCCATCTTCTTCAGAACATCAAGCTGGATAATGTTTACTGAACTTCCTCCGTCAATAAGGATCCTGCGGACAAAGTGGTTAGAAAAAAAGAGAGTAATAACTAAACTATCATGATGAGGATCCTGGATGTTAATTCTATCATCCTCATCAAAGGTTATGATTTTTCCTTCCGAGACACTCGATGTTCGAATAGGTCTTTCTCCGTTATCCATTTTAGCTTCCTTTGCATGCCTTTTAGCTGCTGAGAAGGATGTACCACAGATGTCTGATCCTCCAGATATAAAGTTGATCACTTGTGGATCTACTGGAGGAGCTGGAGCTTTCTCAGGGATCCTTTCAGGATCCTGAGTCCTTTGCTTTTTTCTTCCCAACAACTCTTTTAGATGCCCCTTTTCTAGCAGATATCCAATTTCTTTCTTAACGCGATGCATTCTTCGGTTAAATGCCCAAAATCCTCGTGGTATGCACACCACTTCGATTTGTCTTTAGTTCCGGCTGGTTTGTCATTCTTTCTAGGCCATCTGGCTTTTTCTCCTAGATTCTGCATTGCAAGGATTAGTTCATGGTTATCAACGGAAAAACCGTATTCAGAAATTGGAGGATAATCCTCATCATCCTCTTCTTGGTCAACGACATGCACGTTCTGGTTGTCATTTCTATTGTAGGATTTGAATCTGCTGCTTTTGAAAGAGGATCCTTGCTTTTCTTGTTTTGAGGATCCTACTTGTCTTTCCTGGATCCTTTTGTCATCCTCTAGAAGGATGAACCTGAGTGCACGAGTTCTTACTTCATCTAGGTTCCTGCATGGTGTCATAACAAGATCATCATAGAACAATGAATCCCTAAGCAATCCCATTTTGAAGGCCTCAACAGCTGTGGCCATATCCAAGTTGGGAATGTCCAAGGATTCTTTACTACACTTGGTTATATAATCCCTTAATGATTCATTATGACCCTGAGTTACCCTATATAAATCACTAGTCAATCTTTCAAATTTTCTACTACAAGAGAATTGATTATTGAATAAATTAACTAGATTAGC
Organism: Helianthus annuus; assembly: GCF_002127325.2. Taxonomy (NCBI): domain Eukaryota; kingdom Viridiplantae; phylum Streptophyta; class Magnoliopsida; order Asterales; family Asteraceae; genus Helianthus; species Helianthus annuus. The sequence continues at coordinate 85,957,914 of NC_035435.2, forward strand.
AAATGAGGTAATAGAGTAAGGGGGAAGACTTAGCAGCCATTTAAGAGCTGATCCAGAAAGAGTGGATCCAAATCCTTTGCATAGGCATGCTTCCTTTAACTTTTCTGGAATTGGATTGATCTCCATCCTCTCCCTGTATTGTGCTATGTGTTCCTCAGGATCCGTTGTACCATCATACAGCTTCATAGTAGGGATATGGAATCTTTTGGGTATCTCAGCATCACAAATTGGTGGTGCAAAACGAGATACCTTATGGCTTCCATCTGCAATCTCCGGGATAGGTTTGACTACCCCTGGAACACTTGATATCATATCCTTCAGTTTTGTAGTTCTCTGGCCATAGCATGATTGATACCTGTATCCTGCATGAATCCATGGTTAGTGGTAAGAGAATTATTAAAAGTGTTACCTCCCATCGGGTTCAAGTTAGGAACATTGGATGTGAATCCATATTGCTGGGATTCTGGGATGATGGATGGACCAGTGGAAGCAATGGTCTGCATCGGAATAAAATCTCCTTGATGGACATCTAGACTTCCTGTTTGCAAATTCTTCAGGGATCCTGGTATCTGAAGGGATCCTTGAACCTGGGATGATCCTGGAACGAAGGAGGATCCTTGAACCTGGGATGATCCTGGAACAAAGGAGGATCCTTGAACCTGGGATGATCCTGGAACAAAGGAGGATCCTTGAACCTGGGATGATCCTGGAACGAAGAAGGATCCTAAGCTCATGAAGGATCCCATATGCTGGGTGTAGGATCCTGCCAGTTGGAAATATGATCCTGATGCCTGAGTAATTGCTGCTGGGCCGAAATGCACTCCTCTTGATCCAACCATATGTTGAATGTCTGGGACCTCTGATGGCTGAGAAGTAATCATTGGAGTATCAAAATTCAAAGATTTGGGCATCAGTGGGGAATGATCCTCTGCCGTTTTCTTTTGCCTTTTGAGATCTCCGATTTCTCTGAGGATCCTGTCATTAGTTTCATCCTGCTGCTGCATACGATCCCTCATCTGCAAAATCAAAGTAAATATTGTTAGGGCTGGATTTTTATAATACATGATCCTTACATGTGATCCTAACCAGTGATCCTTGTTTCTTTGGCAGATAGTGATCCTCAGCAGAGTTCCAGGATCAGGATCACGGACCATCATAGGATCCTCATGCTAACAGTTGCTTTCATTAACTTTAATGTTGTTTTGCAGGAATGACTAGCAGGATCCGCTCTTAGCATCACAATCAAGGGACGCGTCTTTACAATTTTGGCACACGCTCAATCAGAGATGAACGTTGCAAAGGATATGGAAACTTGGCATGATTTAAGGGCGACAATTTAGGCTAGATTTACTTTTATTTCTAAAGGGGTAATGAGCTGATTATTAGTCTTTTTACCTAAAATAGGCCACCTACACTTGTATATATAAATACTCTTCCCCATTCGGAAGACACACAACACAATTCTCACACGCTTAGGCACACATTACGATAGTGATCCTTGTACTCAGCTCATTATCATCCGAAGTTGTAACCATATTTTGATATATTGAAGTTGGTGATCGGTAGTTGCCATCACCCGAGGTTTTTTATGCCGGAGATCATACATTGATCAAGGGCTTTTTCCTCGTATAAATCATTGTGTCTTTGCATATTTCATACTAAAGTGATCCTTTACTTTTTCAATAAACCAAGCATCATTCCCCATTTACTTAGAGTTTGGTTGCATTATCGTTGTGTGATTTTTGACCAAAACAGTTTGGCGCCCACCGTGGGGCAATTGGTGCTTCATTCATAAGAAAACTTTCTGTTCGAAATCATTTCAAAGAGTTACATGGCTTCATCATTGAAGAATACATCCACAGCGATGTCGGCAGTCAATTCATCTACCGGCATTCCACCTTTGCCTCCACCACCAGCTGGATCTCAGAAAAATGCTGAGAAGAGACCAACTTCTATCTCCTCTAAACCATCATCTTCTGCTCTAACTTCTTCTGTTCCCAGTACTAGTGATATATTTACTTTGATTTTGCAGATGAGGGATCGTATGCAGCAGCAGGATGAAACTAATGACAGGATCCTCAGAGAAATCGGAGATCTCAAAAGGCAAAAGAAAACGGCAGAGGATCATTCCCCACTAATGCCCAAATCTTTGAATTTTGATACTCCAATGATTACTTCTCAGCCAACAGAGGTCCCAGACATACAATATATGGGTGGATCAAGAGGAGTGCATTTCAGCCCAGCAACAATGACACAGGCATCAGGATCATATTTCCAACCGGCGGGATCCTACGCCCAGCATTTGGGATCCTTCATGAGCTTAGGATCCTCCTTTGTCCCAGGATCATCCCAGGTTCAAGGATCCTCCTTCGTTCCGGGATCATCCCAGGTTCGAGGATCCTCCTCTGTTCCAGGATCATCCCAGGTTCAAGGATCCTCCTTTGTTCCAGGATCATCCCAGGTTCAAGGATCCTCCTTCGTTCCAGGATCGTCTCAAATACCAGGATCCTTCCAGATGCCAGGATCCCTAAAGAATTTGCAAACAGGAAGCCTAGATGTCCATCAAGGAGATTTTATTCCAATGCAGACCATTGCTTCCACTGGTCCATCCATTATCCTAGAATCCCAGCAATATGGATTCACACCCAATGTTCCTAACTTGAACCCGATGGGAGGTAACACCTTAAATAATTATCTTACCACTAACCATGGATTCGTGCAGGATACAGGTATCAATCATGCTATGGCCAGGGAGTTACAGAAGCTGAAGGATATGATCTCAAGTGTTCCAGGGGTAGTCAAGCCTATCCCGGAGATTGCAGATGGAAGCCATAAGATATCTCGTTTTGCACCACCAATTTGTGATGCAGAGGTACCCAAAAGGTTCCATATCCCTACTATGAAGCTGTATGATGGTACAACGGATCCTGAGGAGCACATAGCACAATACAAGGAGAGGATGGAGATCAATACAATCCCAGAGAAGTTAAAAGAAGCATGCCTATGTAAAGGATTTGGATCCACCCTTACTGGATCAGCTCTTAAATGGCTGCTAAGTCTCCCCCCTTACTCTATCACTTCATTTTCTAATTTAGTTAACTTATTCAATAACCAATTCTCTTGTAGTAGAAAATTTGAAAGATTAACTAGTGATTTATATAGGATAACTCAAAGTCATAATGAATCATTAAGGGATTATATAACTAAATCCAGTAAAGAATCCTTGGACATTCCCAACTTGGATATGGCCACGGCTGTTGAGGCCTTCAAAATGGGACTGCTTAAGGATTCATTGTTCTATGATGATCTTGTTATGACACCATGCAGGAACCTAGATGAAGTAAGAACTCGGGCACTCAGGTTCATCCGGCTAGAGGATGACAAGAGGATCCAGGAGAGGCAAGTAGGATCCTCAAAACAGGAAAAACAAGGATCCTCTTTCAAGAACAATAAGTTCAAATCCTACCATAGAAATGACAACCAGAACGTGCATGCTGTTAACCAGGAAGAGGATGATGAGGATTATCCTCCGATTTCTGAATATTGTTTTTCTGTTGACAATCACGAACTAATCCTTGCAATGCAGAATCTAGGAGAAAAAGCCAGATGGCCCAGAAAGAATAACAAACCATCCGGGACTAAAGACAAGTCAAAGTGGTGTGCATACCACGAGGATTTCGGGCATCTAACTGAAGAATGCATAGCATTAAGAAAAGAAATTGGATATCTGCTAAGCAAGGGACATTTGAAAGAATTGTTGGGAAGAAAAATGCAAAGGACTCAGGATCCTGAAAGGATCCCTGAAAAGGCTCCAGCCCCTCCGGCGAATGCACAAGTGATCAACTTTATTTCCGGAGGATCAGATATTTGTGGTACATCCTTCTCGGCAGCCAAAAGGCATGCAAAGGAAGCAAAAATGGATAATGGAGAAAGACCTATTCGAACATCAAGTGTCTCGGAAGGAAAGACGATAACGTTTGATGAGGATGATCGCATTAACATCCAGGATCCTCATCATGATAGTTTAGTTATTACTCTCTTTATTTCTAACCATTTTGTCCGCAGGATCCTTATCGACGGAGGAAGCTCAGTAAACATTATCCAGCTTGATGTTCTAAAGAAAATGGGTATCCCAGAATCAGACATCACACCAAGATCCTCCGTGCTTGTGGGATTCAGTGGAGAAAGAAGAAAACTCTGGGGGACATTAAACTCCCAATCTACGTGGAAGGATTACATAATTATCAAAAATTTTGTGTCATTGACTGTTTATCTTGTTGTAATGTTATCCTTGGCAGGCCCTGGATACATGATATGAAAGCAGTCCCATCTACCCACCATCAATGTGTGAAACTCCCTAGCCCATGGGAGATAATCAAGATCGACAGTGACCAGCAAGAGGCTAAGGATTGCTATACCTCATCCATGAAACCAACCTCGAAGCTAAGGGAGCAATAGCAATTACAGTATCCTCCAAGGAGTGTCTTGGAGGCAAGGGAACAGGATGTGGACGAAATCCTTTTGGATCCTAGTGATCCTGAATCAAAAATCTATATCGGATCAGGGATCCTTGGCGAGTTGAAAGAAGACATAATATCCTTCCTCAAAAGAAGAAAATCTACCTTTGCATGGAAACATGAAGATATGACAGGTATATCTAAGGATATTATCACTCATAAACTTGGCATTGACAGGTCTATCAAACCAATCCATCAAAAAAGAAGGAAGTTTGCACCAGAAAGGAATGCCATTATCCAAGAAGAAGTAGAGAGACTACTTCGAGCAGGTATGATCAGAGAGGTAAAATATCCAAAATGGTTAGCCAATGTGGTTGTTGTCCAAAAGAAAAACGGAAAGTGGAGGGTATGTGTCGATTTCACTGATCTGAATAAGGCATGTCCCAAGGATCCTTTCCCACTACCCCACATTGACTCCATGGTGGATGCAACGGCGGGGCATGAACTGTTGACCTTTATGGATGCATCATCTGGATTCCAACAAATTCAGATGGAACCATCTGACCAAGAGGATACAGCCTTTATGACCCCAACCGGTTTATATTGTTATATTGCCATGCCTTTTGGACTAAGAAATGCAGGTGCAACATATCAAAGGCTGGTGAATATGATGTTCAAAGATCAAATAGGACAAACTATGGAAGTATACATAGATGATATGGTAGTCAAGTCAAAGAAAGCTGAGGATCACCTAAGGGACTTGGAGGAAGCATTTGATATCCTTGATAATTATAACATGAAGCTTAATCCTTCGAAATGTCACTTTGGTGTTAAAGCAGGTAAATTTCTAGGATATATGGTAACTCAGAGGGGCATTGAAGCAAGCCCAGAACAAATTAAAGCATTGGTGAATATCAAATCCCCTGCCAATGCTAAGGATGTGCAAAGGCTAACAGGCAGGATAGCAGCTTTAAACAGGTTCATATCAAAATCCTCAGAAAGATGTAAAGAATTTTATGATATCCTAAGGAAAAACAAGAAATTTGAATGGACTGAAAAGCATGAGAATGCTTTACAAGCCCTTAAAGAATATATGTCCTCAGCACCAGCATTAATGAAACCCGGAAAAGGAGATGTGTTATCCTTATACCTAGCGGTATCCTCAACCGCTGTAAGTGCTGTCCTTGTTAAGGATCACGAAGGTACACAACATCCTATTTACTATGTAAGTAAGAGTTTACTTGATGCAGAATCCAGGTACTCACACCTTGAAGAAACTTATTCTTGCATTAATTATGGCATCAACTAAGTTAAGACATTATTTTGAAACCCACACTATTGTTGTTAGAACTAAGTTTCCAATCAAGAATGTCCTCAGGAAACCAGAGATGTCCGGAAGAATGGCTAAGTGGGCAGTAAAGCTTAGTGCCCATGATATAAGATATGAGCCTAGAACAACCATCAAATCCCAAGCACTAGCTGACTTTGTGGCTGATTTCAGTAGTGATCTACAAAAGGAAGCAGAATTGGAAGTCCAGCAGCTGGATGAGACCAAGGATCCTTGGATACTACACACTGATGGATCCTCAAATGTCAAGGGCACAGGGCTCGGGATACTACTAAAATCGCCACAGGGGGACATAATACCCCACTCCATAGCCTGTGAGTTCCAAGCAACTAACAATGAGGCTGAATATGAAGCCTTAATTGCTGGCTTGCAAATTGCTAAGGATATGGGGGTGAAATATCTTAAAGTATATGTAGACTCATTATTGATCACCAATCACTTTTAATGGATCCTATGCTGTTAAAGGAGAAAAACTAACCAAATATTTAGAGATAGTCAAAGAATTGGCACTCTCTTTTGTCTCTTTCAGCTTAACACAGGTACCAAGGGAGGAAAAACACAGAAGCTGATGCATTGGCCAACCTAGGATCATCCTTGAAGATCCCAGAGGATATAAGTATCCCCATCATCCATATCCTAGCTCCTGCTATTGAAAATCAGGTGGCCATGGAAATAGAAGAGGATACTGCAGTGATCCCTAGTGAAGAAGCTCAATCTTATTCAGGATCATGGATCTCACCAGTCATGAGATACTTGCAACATGGGGAGATTCCTATGGGAGAAAATCCTAAAGCTTTCAGGATTAAGGGTATCTCAATTCACAATCTTAAATAATATGCTATATAAACGATCTCTTGCAGGACCATATTTAAGATGTATCGAGGATCCTGAATTCAAGAAGTATTGAGAGACTTCCATGAAGGAGACTGTGGAAACCACACTGGGGGCAGGGCATTGTTCTCAAGGATCCTTAGAACAGGATACTACTGGCCCAACTATGAAACGGGATGCTGTAGAATATGCTAAGAAGTGTGATCCTTGTCAAAGACACAGCAATATCCTTCATCAGCCAGCTGAATTTTTGCATCCAATACCATCCTCTTGGCCATTCATCGAGATGGGGGATGGATATAGTTGGCAAGCTCCCTAAAGCACCTGGTGGAAAAGTATTTATGCTTGCCATGACCGACTACTTCTCCAAGTGAATAGAAGCTGAAGCTTTTTGCTCAAGTCAGAGAAAAGGAAGTTATATCCTTTATTAAGAGAACATTATAACCAGATTTGGCATTCCCTCTGAAATTGTATGTGATAATGGTTCCCAATCAT